>NW_028277030.1:6137500-7385000 GCF_059951505.1 Python bivittatus
GCTAAGTGAAAGGATTTTTGCGTAGTAGCATGGTGTCATTTGATAAATGATTATACAAAACAAGTACATCAGCAAATTCAGAAAACTTATTTCTTTCATATATCATTCCCTGAATCTAAATAAAAGTTGCCACATTGCTTAGGAATAACATAATAAATTATAAAACATTTCCAGATGAGGATACTTTTAGGAAGTACATCTCTACAAGCAATGTTAATTTTTTAAAATCCATTTTTAATTGTGTGTGTGTGTGTTTTGCTCCTTTTTTTTTTTGGTCTTGATGACAAGTTGGCCTGTCAGTTTTGTCCCACCAGTTGTACATGCCAGAAATGTCACTTAGAATGACAACCCCAGGAAAAGGTCAAGGCTATTACTGAACATGCTTAAAGCCTGAAGCTCAATCCAAGAAAGATACCGTGCTTGAGTTCCAGGGAGTGGTTGGGAAGAAGTCAACCATGAGGGTGGGGTGGGGGGTGGGAGGGAGGTATTTAGCAGCACTGGTCCATAAAAACTATCCCCTGAGGCTCTCAGCCTCTCTGATCCAGGTAATGCGCACTGTGTAATTAGAACCAAAAGCTGACATCCATGCAAGCAACCTGTCAAGAGCCTTTTACAAAAGCATGCTAACTGAACACTGGCTGCATGTTTAGGTCTTCTCTATAAATCATTAAGTTGGTTGCAGATTTGTTGATCCCCCAAAGCTAAGCAGGTTCAGTCCTGGTTAGTAATTGGATGGGAGACCACAAGAAAATTCCAGGGCTGTAACCTATGCTGGGAAATTTTAAAAATCCTCCTACAGGAAGGCAACTTCTGATCCTGGGTCATCTTTTTGGAACTGAATCTGAAGGTCTGAACACAGAAACACACTACTAGCATTTTAAAAAAGAAATATTAATTGACTTAACATCAACAAGACTTTATCAGAAGAGGCAAGGCAGATGTGGAAGAACCATGTACTCAGTTTAAAAATGCAGTGGAAGAAGATGTTTTTAAAAAGAGGTAGGTGTTCAAGCTAAGTGATCCTCTTCTTGAAAGGACGTAACTGAAAAAAACATCTCCCTGGTAGATGCTAACTTCGAGTTATAAATTATGGCTAGGGTCTTATTGATAGATTTTAAAGCCTGGACAGTGAGGGAAATTCTACTGTTAGGGTTATTAGCACCTGCTTATATCTTTCCATACCAAATAAATGGAATGTGAATGTTCCTACCTTCAGCTGGGTCATGTCCAAAACGTTTAAACTTGGTCTCCCCACCCCCACCCTGCTCACATTCCTAAACCCAAAAGCACCCTTGTCTGAGAATGCTGAAGGTGGGAGAGCAAAGAGAATTTGAAAAAAACAGTTACAGGGTATATTGTAGAACTTTCCTTGATTTTCCAAATGCACTCACAACCCCAAAGCAGATTTTTGTACACAGCACTTACTAATTAGTAGCACATATTGTGTTGAATGTGGTTACAGTCTGTGTACAAATTCTACATAAATATGAACATACACACGCACTATATGTCTGTGCATGCAGTTTTTGTTCTTTCATAAATTGACTAAATTATGACTTTTAAGATCAAAGCTTTTTCAGGATGGAAGCAATCCTGAAAATTCATCTTGAAACTGTAATTATAAAGCCAACTGGCTTCCAGATTTGCACAGTTACCTGTCAAGTACACTAACAAAGGTACTGTAGAAATAGTGCCAGACCTACAACAGACAGAAAAACAACAGCCTCTGAAAGCTAATCTGGAGCTGGAATGGATGAACTGCATTGTGAGATGAATGTGAAGCAGTGTGGTCTGTGGAGTGTTCAGATTTCTTTCTTTTTTTTTTTTCAGTTTCAAAAGGAATTTTTTACCCCAGGCCAGAAGCCTTTGTGTCAGAGAGATTGTCTCATTTCTCTTCTCAAAGGCTGTCAGAGATGACTGAGATTTGAAAACCTTTCTGATGTTGAAGAGGTCAAGGGAGGCAGTCCTCCCACCCATCAGTCATCACATCAACAGTGAGCTGAAGAGACACATGAGAAATGGAGTGAAAGAAACGTGAAGGGATTTGATTTGGAGGAATGAGGAGTGGGAGCAACATAGCAGATGAGTAAACAAGTATGTTTTGAAGAAATCAGAAGCAAGAGAGAGAGAGGGAGTCTAGGTCAAATGACAACACTAAAGTTTATGATATTAACATTCTGCTGGAGGAAGAGGGAAAGATGGAGGTGGTCCCAGTTGTAATGTTCTAGAGGAAGGCAAGTTGACTAGAGGCAAAAGATATATTAATATTATTTAATCAATACCTATAATTCTCCAGTGTGTTTTTGTACAGGTCGGTTCTATAAAGTTGCTGCTTCCATTGAATTGTGCTACTCAGAGCTACTGAAAACAACATATAATTCAAAGGTCCAAGTGATTTGATGAGAGCAGTTGAGATGATCTGAATAAGAACATCTCCATAGAGAATGAAGGTGATTTTGGGAATTGTCAGTCCCAGCCCACTGGGAGCAAGAAAGAACATTTGAGCTGAAATATCCCATGTTGGGACTTAGGTGTAATAAACTCTCATTGCATATCAACCGTATGTTGAAAGCCAGTGTGAGTTCTCTCAACAGATTCTGAGTTTCTATCCTTGTAATTTCAGATATCTGGAACAGCAATATCTGAGCTCCATGACAGCAACTGGTTTTGCTGAAATGAATTTCAAGTAGCTATTACTTTGAAATAACCTGTTTACTGTAAGCAATATTATGCAAAGCACAGAATTAGTAAACAATAGAAATTAAAAATGTGAGATCAAAAAAAAGGGAAGGTCTAGTTTACACCAGCACCATTCACTATACCTTTCCATATCTTTCAATTCTTATAAACCATCCTTGCTTGTTTCCACTAGGTCCACACACTGCTTCACGCATTGTCTTTGGTTCTTTAAACTTCTTATCTTTCTCCTTTTGAGGACCTCATAAACTTCATCCAACCACAATTTTCTCAGTTTTTCAATCCCTCTTGACCCATTCATTATTCATTCATGTATTCGCTCTGCAACTCAAACAATATCAATGTACTTCTTTTGTACTGGTCACTCACTTTTATATTGTCCACACTCATTCAGCACCCATACTACAGTATATATCTTCTGGTTTTACCTCATCAACTTCTTAGAGTCATGTGAAAAAGAAAGTACACCCTCCTTGAGTTCTATGGTTTTACGTATCAGGACATAATAAAAATCATCTGGTTCTTAGCCATTCTCAAAAGTAGGTAAATACAACCTCAGATGAACAACAGCACATGACATATTACACTATGTCATCATTTATTTTACAAAAATAAAGCCAAAATTACTCAACAGTAAAGATAATAAACTCATTCAGGCCTTTCCTTTGTTTAGAGAACAAAAAGACCCACTCTGTTACGATAACATGAAGGGGTAATGTACAGTATATCCATGTTTTGGAAAGTAATTGCTTATGTGTTGCAGTTTCTCTTCTCCAAACAAGCAGGTGCCCCTGCCTTCAAAGGATGACACCCTCTACTTCCTTATTGTGATTACTGCAAAACAATTATCTAATTAGCCCATTCTCATGGCATGTGATGGAACCTACATAAGATCTGGGTGGTCCAGAAACTGGGGCTTCTAGCCTGGCTGGCTGGGAGCCCGGTAATCACTCTATTTCTTTGCTGGCTTAATGAAAACCTAGTACTTAGACCTTTCCTGTCATTTGGCTTTCTTTAGAAGTGGGTTTTTCCACCTGAACTTCTGTGGTACTCTGTAACATCCTTTTTTCCCCCTCTCTTCCAAGCAGTTTCCACCTCTTTTTTCCTTATGTTCACTTTTTGTTCATTCTGGTGCAAGATTAATCTATTATCTAAGACTTTTTCATGTAGGACTCATACTTTCTCTCCCTGAAGTCATTCTACATTCCACCTTGTTTCTGCCATATCTTTCCTTTTACTCCTATGTCTATTTTTTCCCAAGACCCGCATTAACAAATAATAGTCTGTCCCACATTCAGAACCTCTCTTCATCCTTTTATCTTTCACTAATTATTTCACTTTCATCATAAATTATCCAATAAACCATGCTTTTTGATTCATTCCTTTTCCATGTGTACATAAGAACAGACCAATGCTTAAACTACATATCCCCCCCACCCCCAAAAAAGAAGCAAACCCCTTTTTTTAAGCAGAAATAAAGATCATAATTCTCATTCTGTCTTGGCTTTCCAAATGGCCCACCTAATAGTACTTTTTTTCTCTTTCTTATCATCCATTCATGTCATCTAGCATAATTATTTTTCTCCCCTGGATTCCATTCATTCAGAAAGTTGCAGATTTTCTCAAAACTCATCCCTGGTTCTTCCACTGTCTGCATGGACAGTAGAAGAACTGTTGTCATGCACCAATGACCAGCCTGCTTTCATACACACCAACAGCAACCTAGCTTATAAGAGACACAGACTTGAAAATATTCCAAGATAGTCAAAGCTATATGGCCAGTGAGATTGCCATTTGTTTCATTTTACAATCCATGGAGTTTGGGTGCGAGGCTAAATTTACATTTCAACAGTAATCAAATATTCATTGTTGTATTTATATCAAATGTTGTTTCAGCCCTGAGCCATCTCATGACAAACTCATTTCCTTTAAAGTTAGAAAATATTTCTTTAGAATGGAAAGTTTTAGTCCAAACAGAGTTAAGTTGTTTAGAGTCCAGTTGGATTCCATGGAAGAGATTTAAACTTTGTTTCTACATTGCTCTCAGGGGCAGTTCGTAGAGTAAATCCATAACTGAGTTACAGCAACAGAAGCACCACAAAATTTGACATGAACTTCATTATGCTGATGGAATACAAGATTCATTGTGCCATGACATATACCCTGCGAAATAGGTCAGAAGCACTGTTTGCCTTGCAGGAGAAGATTGGCTAAAATAGGGCAGAGTCATGGATGAGAGAAGGGCAGCACGGGGGGGGGGGATGTGTATACTATATCCAGCCAAGCTGTATCAGGTGTTACAGGAAATCTCCATCCAATTCATGTCAAGGAGAGTTATAAAATGGGAAAATATGTGTGAAGATCTAGTACCATGACAGAGCCTATGATATGATGTGATTTACCTCAAACTTTTATGCTTTTTTTTTATCCTTGGGACAAACCCCAACCACATCTTGAGCTCCACTCTACCAAGAACATCCCTACCCCAGTCAGCAAAAGGAAGAGGCATCTATGCTATGCTGTTTTCTCTAAGGAGAAGATGGTGCACTTTAAAAATAATTTATTTTTTATTTATTTATTATTAAATTTGTATGCTGCCCATCTCCCCACAACGGGTGACTCTGGGCGGCTCACAGTTAAAATCAGGAACCCCATCAACAATTAAAAATCCCCCATAAATAGTTAAAATAAATAATTCATTAAAAATCATATCTAAACAACAAACCCTGTACGTAAAAACTAAAAACATTCAAGATGACGGGGGGGGGGGGGGGGCGGGCAGGTTTACATCTTGCTAAAAAGAACCTGCAGCCAGACTCAATCACATCTCACTAGCATGGACTCAATACAGTTCTGAGAATGTGATCTTCCTACAGAAGGGATGAAGTGCTGCTGCCAACCCCTGTACCTTTTCATCCATCTGCTTTGTCTTGCCACAGCTGTACTGATCTAATGCTTTTCCTCTCCAAAAGCAAAAGGCAATACCTCCCACATTCAGGGAAGACATTGAGAGATATCTGCTCTGTTGACAAAAGACTGGTCCAATATTTTATGAGCATCTTTGCTTGACTCAATGATCGTCATCAAGATGCATGAAGCAAAACTCAATCCACACACCTCACCCTCACTGGTAAAGGAGCATGGACACATACACACAGTGGTTCTTCTAATGCAGGGAAGGCTGAGACATGAGCACCGGCTCTTCCCTTTCACTTTCTTACAAACAACTATTGTGTCAAAGGCTCTCGCTATAGAGTGACATTCCTTTCTCTTTTGTCTGCCTGTTCTGATTCACTCCAGAAGCTGTTCTCCCACAGGACACATCTCACAACTGTTGCAGTCTAGGCAGGATGGGGGTTGGTGCTGTAAACAGCAGTGACCTGATGCTCCAAGTGGTTCCCCTGTTGATTATTAACCTGCTTTTGCAGACAGGTGCCTCAACCCAGGCAATTCCATAGCAGACAGTTATGCCACAGGTAAAGTGTCCCTAGTGTGAAACTACACAATGAGGGATATTTTCCCTGCTGACTGCTGAGCAGGTATTAGCAGATCTGGTACAAGGACAAACACTCAGGCAGTCTTCAGAACTACCGACAGCCTCAGGTCAGACAATTTAGTCCAACAATGAGAACTGAACTGGAATAGGTTTTAAGGTCTGAATGAAGGTTCACCCCTTTCTTCTGAAAAAGTGAATTTGGCCCTGAACTTAACATTCTGAGATTTGCATTGTTGGAGTTCCGTTTCATTAACCACTAGAAAACATCAATGCCAGAGTTTTAGAGAAGTGAGCTTTGTTGGTTGGCTGGGGTTATATGTCCTTCAGTCTTGCCTGCACTGCGCATGCTTGCATAGGATAGTCCTGAGGGTGAATGTTCTGCAAGTGATTGATGCCTTCTTGATGTCTCCTCTGGTATCTCAGGCAAAGAGCTGTAACCAAATGTGGAATCTTCTTCAGCAGCTGTGGTGGTCAGACTACAGATCAGGCTGCAGATCCTTAGAGTTGTGTTCTGCTTCCTCTGTTCTGGCCTCTCATATTGAGACTTCTCTGATTTGGTGTTTGAGTGTCTAGGTGGACCATGGTATAATCTCTAAACCTCTGTGCAAGTTACACTTCTTTCTTTGTTTTCTTCCTACCATCTTTTCATTACTGGCTTTGCACATTGGCAGCCCAATTATTTAGGCTTCTTTCCAGCTGCTTCTTGCCATACACAATTTTTAAAAATCCAGGCTTTAAAGAAAGGAATATCTAGGCCAGCATAGTATTTCTGAACATGGCCAGGCTTGTCCCACTGGAAAGGTAACAAACAGGACAAGGAGAGCACAGCAGCAACTGCTATGGATCTGGAGAGTGGGTGAGTGGGTGGGTGGGTGGGTAGATGGGTGGGTGGACGGATGGACAGACAGACATAGATAGATGATAGCATTAATAGCTTTAACTTCTGTTCATTTTTCAAGTGTGGTTTTAGTGCATAGTACAGAGCAATAAAATCTCATATTTTAATCTGGTAGAGGGTTAAAAAAGAAATGAGCCAACATTTCAACCAGCGTGAACTGTCCTAAACAGATGAAGAAAAGAAGATAAACTCAAGATCTTATTAACTTGGTGTTTGTACTGAAATATTTTGTCAAGCAATGCTGTATGCAATTCTTTGAAGTTTGAAAACAGCATTTTAGCAGTCTGCTCTAGTAAAAGGCATTGTCAGAGGTAATTGCCAAACAATGCAAAAGGAAAGTCAGATGCAAACAAATTCTGCTTGCAAGAAGTCAGATGGAATCAGGCTTCATTTTCTGTGCATTTTGATGCTAGTACCAAATGCTTATGCTAAATGTGCATCAGATGTATTACTGTACACAGCCAATTCATAAAATGCATAGTGACGTGTTATTAATTCAGCATCAACCAGGAACTGGCATGGAGCTATCTTTACCTACTGCAGGTGTGTGAAATCTCTGATGCAATAGAATAATTGCACAGGCAAAAAATACTGCAGTGTAAAAGCTCTATCATCCAGTGTGGATGACCTGTAAGGTATAGTGAGAACCCAAATTTCCGAAAAAAAGAAAAGAAAGAAAGAAAGAAAGAAAGGAAAAAATCCACCCAAGATTCTATAATATTGGAACCTTTAATATTGTGCCTGAAGTGCCAGTCACTTCTCAGGGCCCAACCATGGGCTTTTATTGTGGTGATAAAATGAGGGGAGAACTCAGTGTAAGTTGCCTTGAAGTCTCTGAGTAAAGGCAAAATATAAGTTAAACGAAGAGTAAAGTCAGTGAAATTTTGCATTCACTTTTTCTCCCCAATAGAAAAATATATTTGCTCAATTGACTTACATAGAGGGTAAGAATGAGGACAGAGTTCCCTTGCTTTTGCTTCACGTCTGATTTTTCTCACCTGTCAGAACCTTACATTTCTCACCATTGAACAGCATTCATTGTCTTGAACAGGGCCCTTTTGAACCTTAAGCTTGTCTTCTGAGGTGTTAGCAATCCCCAACAGGATTGCTTGTGTTATCTACAAATTTGCCAAGCATCCCTCCTATCCTCTCATCTAAGCCATTTATAAAAATGTTAAAGACAGAACCTTGAGGTACCCAACTGCATATCTCTCTCCATGTAGACATAGATCTATTAAGGACCATGTGTTAGGTACAGTTGTTCAACCAACTGCAAATCCACCTGGTAGTGCAAGCATCCATACGGTATCATTCCACCTTTATCACTGTCTTACTGAGTTCTGCCTACATCCACAGCATTCTTTTGGTCTACTAATCTAAGCACTTTGTCAAAAAAAAACCCAGTGAGATTTGTCTTATTGTCTGGCATGACATATTTTTTGATAAACAATATGGTGAGTTCTTGGATCACATGGTCATTCTCTTTCATGGTTCCTATAACTTTCACTTCCTCAACCATTTCTTACCTGTTATCTTCCGCTTTATGGACAATGGAGCTGTCTGCAAGAGATGTCAAGAAACTGCTGCATGTTCCATCTGCCACAGAGTTTGATTCCCAGTTGATGTTAAGGTACTTGAAATCTCCCATTGCAACAGTCATGTATCTTGACTCCTCGGCCATCTGATCTGTGAAAGTTTCATCTATATCTTCTTCTTGGTTGGGTGGCCTGGAGTACATATCCGCAACAGTGTCATTATTTATTTATTTATTTATTTTTCCTCTCAATATTCACCCAGACACTTTCAGTAGGATTTTCCCCCTTAGTGTCACAAATTTCCATACAGGTGTAGTCATTCTTTATGTGTAATGCACCCCCCCTTTTCTTTTTTTGGTTAGGCTTGTTCCTTTTGAATAAATTATATTCTTCTAGTGAATCTATTAAGTGCCTCTATTTATAACCAGCCTTCAGTTATGCTTCCTTGTTTAAATGTTAACAAAGTAGTTTTGAAATCTTCCACACATTCCACTTAGTCAAATTACCTCATGGATGTAAAGAAATTAAGGGAGAAAACAAACTGGTGCCTAAAAGCATTTGTTGGTGGCAGAAAGACAAACAGATCCTTTAGAGATCTCTCAGAGTTAATAGGATTTTGCTTTGCTTTTGAAGAACAAAGAGATAATAAGGACACCCAGCCTCAACAGACAGGGAACTCAACACCCTCTCATCCCTGTTCCTCTCTTGTTTCCCCTGTCTCCCTGTCTGTCTACCTCCCCAACCCATGTATATTTCTTCCCCTATTTGCCTTCATCTCTCTGTTCTTCCTCTGTCCCCTCCCACGCACCTGCCTTTCCATGTGTCTTCTTCTGCATGGTACATACCGTAAGCATGTCTGTCATCTCTATCTCTATCTATCTCAGTGTGTTTATCACTTTTTCTGAATGCTTGTCCTTCCATCTCCCTCTGTAGTTCTAAAGTGTGGGCACAAGTCCCTGTCCCTGTCCCCAGGTCTACCTCAGAGAGAAAAAGAAATTAGAGATATTCCCTGTTTTTGTATCTGGATGTACCCCTATGATAGATACTTCTGGACTAACCATGCCACCAGGAAAGGATAATGTCAACATATTAAAAAAAAAAAATGATAAGTTTCACAAGCCCAAAATACTGGAGACTCTTGCTCTAATGGCTATCTCTAGTAATAATTGGATTAGTTATATAGTGATAGTTAACACAAATGCATAGGGGATGTTCTGCATTCATATTTCATGAAGCAGAGCACAACATTTAGAATATAGCTTGCTACCTGGGCTGTACCATTTTTTTTCCTATTTCTATTTCTGCCCTTTCTCCTGGCAAATTCATCTCATCCTTATGGGGGAAAAAAACCTTCCCCTTTCCTAACAAGATTTTATTATTGAGTCATGTATTTCTGTCCTGTGCATCAAAGACTATATGATTACCATATGATGCTGTACAAGCCAAGCCGTGGTTTTCCTGTTCTTTGGTTCTCTTTCTCCTTTGCCAGAAGTAATTTACATTAGTCGTGTTTTTAAGAAGACAGAAATCACAGCTTTTCCTAATGTTGAAGAAAAATTGAGGCAAGAACTTAACAACTTGGAGTAGATTTACAGTTCTACAGCCTTTCCTGTTGCCTGGAGGCAGGATGGGACTTTGGTGTCCTTGGAGGAATGGCAGAAGGAAACGCTAGGGGCCAATTGCTGATTTTATCATTCAAACACGAAATTTGTTACACCACTTTATCAGTCAGAGGGAAAGCAATTATAGTGTGGTTCAATTTTCCACTCAATGCTGTACTGGGGATCAAAGTCAGCTTTTATGACAAGAGAAAAATGTTTTGCTATTTTATTTGTTACTTAAAATAAAAATAAAAAAAAATTAAAGCCCTGGCACTTTAAGTACAATACAAACTGAGAGTGTTCATGTTTGTCTTCCTTTCCCTAAGATACACTTGATTACTTTAGCTTTCCTCCTATGAAATAACAAAGGCTTTTTCTCTCTTTCTTCCTATTGTATCATAAAGCCCGTTGCAATGCAGAAATGGAATTTCCACGCTTAAAAGCAATACCGCATTAGAAGGCTATAATCAGCATGGAGGTAAAATTGACAGCAGGCCACACGGTCTATTATGGATGGCTCTCTTTTGGGGTCTTTTTTTCAAATGAAAAATAGAAAGTGTGTATATTTGCTTTATCTTCAGAAATAAGGGACACGGTGTTCAGGAAGGAACATTTAAAGAAAAATTGCAGTCGCAAAATAAAAATGAGTAATTAGAATGAAAAGATAAAACATTTAAATTAACGATCTTATCTTATATACACACACACAGCTGAAAACACCCTTGTTCATCTGGTGTTTGTGTTGATATGTGTGTGTGTGTGTGCGTGTACCATTTTTCCAACAGAAAAATAGAAAAAACTCAGAATGCAGAAAACTGGGTATCAAATTGACTGATACAACAGCACTCAGAGACCCTTTCATCTGAAAATCTTTTCACAAATATTAACTTATAAATCCTTAAAATACTCCTGTGGGGCAGGTGAATGTTAGCGGAGCTCCAAATGCTGGTATAACAAAAATGCCATGAATTATTTAGCTAAGTATTTTAATCATACACCTCAAAAGCAAAACAGAATTGCTGATTTTTTTTTTATTTTTTGCTTACCACTATCCTTACCGAATGCAATTTTTCTCCCTTTTTTGAATATATAATTTTTATTAAGAATTTTGATTATAATGTTAAAATCTAATGCAAACTAAACTTAAAGAGAAGAAAAAGAAAGAGAAAAATGTACAAGGAAATAGAAAAAAGGAAAAGAGAAGAAAGAAAAAAGTAAGAAGAAAGAGAAAAGAAATATATAAAAAGTGCCTTCCAACATTCATCACAAGTATAATTTAGTGACTCTTCACCCCCTCTAAGGTTACAAACAATCTAAATGCAATTTTTCAAACTACATCCTATTAGAATATGTCACTATTATCCAGCAATTCTCATTTTTTAAAAATTGTATGTTTTAAAATTTATTTGCTAATTTCCAGTTTGATTTCTCCTGATTCCTACCATCCTTTGTCCTTTCCCACTAAACTGAAAGGCAGTTAAACGTTAAACTATTGAATCTGTATATCTTTGGAAAAACATGACACCTACATACAGAGGAGTAGGTAATGTAAACCACACAGAGACCAAAAAAAAATAAAAGTCCAGAATCTTTACATCCAAACCAGAAAGGACAATTCATACACATGAACACATATTGTGTTGCTCTGCGGATATGGACTTTTAGAGATGGGCTCTATGACATTTTTTAAAATTCTGAACAAGTTCTCCATTGCATCATTATGTACTTCTACAAATAAAAGGGCCATTAAATCCACCAGCTGGCTGATTCTTTTATTTGATGGAGTGGCCGTCATATTCATATCCTTCCTTTTCCACGTCTGAAATGTTACATGGGTCCTCTATAAAAGCTTGCCTGTAGATGTGAGCTTCTAATTTGCTTTCTTTTGGGGCAGAGGAATCCTGTGTCTCCCCTTTCCATGGAGAAAAAGCCACATGTGTTGGTCTTAAAAGTTGGGTGAAACCCCTCCTTTCTTGGTTCTGACTTGGCACATATTTCTGCTGCCCACTTGGCATCAGTGACAATGCACTGCTGTACCTAGGATGTGCAGGGGGCAGTTTCTACGTTTATCCTTACAAGAGGTACTCCATTAAAGGCATATTTCCAGATATTTTTGAAGCTTATATGTGCCTTTTGCTTCCTAACTATAAAGGCACTGGCTAGTTTGGACTGACGGATTTAAAAGAGTTAAGGATTTCTCCCACATGGGAAGCTGCCAACCCTGGCTTGTGGTCAGAGATAAATTTTGCAGTGAATCTGTACCCAGGTTGATTAAGGAAAACCTCCTCTTTTGTCCTCTGGCTATACAACTGATAACAATATTGTTGTCTTTGGCTAATACCCCAGGAAGTCTTGCCAGCAGGGAAACAGGAAGGAGGAGAGGAAAGCTTTCAGGTGGCCACTGAAGAGAGATCCACTACATGGGCAAAGATGTTTCTGATTGTAGGGAGCATCTGCTGTTCTCCAAGACATCATTGCCTTGCTTCACCAGCTACCAGAAAACTGTTGGGGAGACTTCTTTAAACTGATGGGAACTTCAGCACCAGGGTCCCCTTTTGGGCTTTGAAGGTCCTTTTACTCTACTCTTAGCTAAGATGGGTTCCATTCTTCTGGCTCCCCAAATTACTTAATCTAGTACCATATTCATCAGTCCCCCAACACCTTTAAATGAAAAATCACTGCCCAAATTGCAGCAAGCTTGAACTTTTTTTTTTCTTAAAGAAGTCTCTATGAATATTAATACCACATTTTTGTTGTATACTTGATCTTTAACAGGTACAAGTAATGAGGGTTCTCCCCCAGTCCTGTATGTTTCTCTTAGCACAAGAATGAAAATAGATTTTAAAAATTAAGAAAAGGGCAAACACTGGCTATTAAAGAATAATTGGGGTGGAGAGTTCACACTATGGAATATGTAATGGGATAAACCATTCCATTTACACAACAGAGGGAATTCACAGTGCACTTAATGTATTATATATGTACACTATGGTCTGTTGGCTAGGTTTATACAATGCATTGAATTATAAATTACAGCGAACCAAAACCAATCAAATCATATTAAGACTTAGTGCAATATGTGAACCTCACCACACCATCATATGCTAGCAGCATTTAAGGAAGAGGAATTGGTTTGATCAGCTGTTTGGTAAAGGAAAGGAGAGACATGGGAGGTTGTACGAATTCTTCCATTCACTTTCTTGAACTGATGATCTGAAGAATTCTTTCTGAAAAGTCTTTATGGATACAGAATTGAAATTGTGGCTTTGCAATCAGCAAGTGCATCCCAAGGAATGTAGGGAAGCTCATTAGTCTTATCGTAGTCTGCATCTAGGGCTTCCAGACCATCAAGGGCATCATGAACCCTTTGAACACATCTGGAAGAATAGAAGAAAGGGCCACACTACTAGACCTAGCCCCCGCAGCACTTCTATTCTGTTTGGGAAAAGTGTGTTAGCCCTCATTCAGCCACCTACTTAACATATCCAGTGCATTATTTGACTCGGATGGCAAATATCACTAGGCCCTGATATCAGCTTCCTGATGACATCTTATTCCAAATCCAGATCTAGTTGGGACTAAAAATGTCTATAGCACTTCCTCCTTGGGAAATGTCCTTTGTTTTCAAGTGTTATTTATGCATTGTCTAGATTTAGGAGAGCCTTATTTAATGTAGGTTAGCATAGCCTGCAACATTAGGGCAGCACACTCCCAAAAACCTAGCTGGGGCAGTTGGAATGTTTCCAAAATTTGCCACCAAATTATAATTTTGTCTGTGATGGAAGGGGAAAGCTATTCAATACATGAGGAATAATCAAGAGTAACTATATAGAATTATTTTAATTAAACTTCGATGAAATTAAGACAATTTTTAATTTTTCTCTTGACTCTGCCCATTTTTTTAGATGGTATGTCTTAATATGGGATTCAAAGGCCCAGTCTGGTTCTTTGTCCAAAAAAAGCTGCACGCGGTTTCTTTGATGTAAGAATTCATAATTGTTTAGTCTTACTTGTACATTCTTAATATGTGACACTAATCTTATAAAGCTTAGCCCTCTATAAAATAGTTGGGTTCTGAAGCACAATATGCCTTCAGTATGCTTGCACCGTGGCATAAGAGCAACCTTGTACAACACAGATTTGTGCAGTATGTTACTTGAAAGTAATTCCATTGTTTTAATGAAGCTTTGTACTAATTGCTGCTTGAAGTTGTAAGTTAGGGGTAGGCTATTTTTTTCCTAACATAGCTGCATTCTTACCAGAAAAATCACTAATCCCAAGTGGTGGGAGGCAGAAGCATCCTTGGGTGGGAGTGGAGGTATCAAAAATTAGGATGGCAACTGCAACCGCATGCTTATGTCATACATAGGACACTCCAGAGGGAGGGGTAAAAGCAAATGGTAAGTGGAGCCAGAGCCAAAAGTGAGTGGAAGCCATTCATTCTCTCTTTTTCCACCTCCCTTCTCTCTCTCAGAAGGTAGTGAGGAAGGGAATAGCTCTTAGATTTGGGAAATTAGACTCAGAACTGCATGAACTTAAGCTAATGTCATACCTACTATAAATGTTGCAAATTTCACTCTGATCAATTCATTCTTGAGAGAATTATATAGAGTGAAATTTGCACGGGACTGTAATGTCAACACTTGATTTCACTTGCAGTGATAGTAGTAGGACTTATAACATAGAATACTAATTTATAGCTTAAAGAAACTAATGAGCTAAAGAATCCATCTAACATGACTGACAAACCTTAACCTAGCTAACTTTAGTTATCCTTTGCTTAACTCCCATTCCAATCAATAAACACACTAAATTTGGCTTACTTGGAGTGAAACATAACTATTTTTGACAGATAGCACTGAAAATTTGGCTTACATGTTCAAAAATGAAGGCCAATATATGTTGCTTTTGAATATAAGAAACCAGTTTAGAATACAAAATCTTGAAAACAGATATTGGATGCCCTGTTTTGGGACAAGTGGCCATGCCTCAATCAATATTAAGAGAATTATCTGATATAACACAGTCCTCATCAAAATCCAACTTGTTTAGACAATGCCAAAACATACAACTCTCTCAATTTTCTGACCTGAAATTTATTAGTTAAGATTATGCATCAGTCTAGACTTACTGAGGCAATATTGATATGTGATCAATGAGGTCATTTAATAATGTATTATTACAGATACTGGTCCCAAAACAGATACTGTTAATTCTATTTAATCTTCTGTTTATTCTTAACCAAAACTGCTATGAATTTTGATGTAGCTCCATTCAACTTTGTGGAAGATGATGATGGTCACTAGCAACAACCTTCTTCCAATCTGGGGTTGTGCAAACTGTAGTCAAAAGTAACCAGCTTGGGAAAGCTGGTCTATAGGATATCACTGGAAAATGATTTTCCTGTGGAGTCCTTGGTATTCTCTGAGCTTGGTTGTTTGCTTGCAGACATTTTATTACCCAACTAGATAACATCATCAGTGCTAGTGAGTGTGGGGTTCATATGCTGCCTGTTTATATGCAGTAGCTTGCTCTGACAGTGTTGGCAGGAGTGTAGTTTTTTCCTTGGTGGTTCCTTGATTAGGGTATTGTTTTCTGGCACTGATGATGCTACCTAGTAGGGTAATGAAATGTTTGCAAGCAAACAACCAAGCTCAGACAGCACCAAGGACTCCCCAATTCAACCCTGAGCAACAGATATTTTCTTCTGTTGGAGTATTATTTCCTGCTTGATTGTTTGTCTGGTGTTAATCCCTGCTTATCTGGCTGTTGGCTGCTGGAGGGGATGTGTTGCAGTCTTTTTGTTTCCTTCCTAGCTTTTTTATTGTCTCTTTTAAATGGTGTGTAAATGTGGCTTATCTCTATGAATATCCTTCTTGGCTGGGTTTGCCCTGTGTACTTACCCATGATTAACTCAACTGTGGTTTTCTCAATTAAGACATAAATGAACCATAAATGAAACATCCTGCCTGGGATCCACAACTCAGTTCCCTCAGCCATATTGTAACCTACCATGTTATGCAAATGTAGCCACTGATTCTTTCTACACGGCCTTGATACCAGTGAAGGAACGTTGTGCTTACATCTTAAATGAGGGGGTTTGCTTTTATGGAGGACTGCTCAAAACTAGAAGGAGAGCTGCATTAGCCCAGCTGGCATATATGTGGAGTCTGCACAAGAAAAACAAAAGGATGTTTAAAGCACAAAGGCAAGAAACAGAAGCAGCCATGTTTTGACAGGTTTGGAATAATAAAGTCCAGTGAAAATATGTTTTCACCTAAAGTATATCATTTCTTAATTATTTTAAACCAGTGCCAAACAGAGCATTCTTCTTGCATTTTTCTCACCCACCTGAAGGAAGAGAAGAATTTGTATTATAAATTATTTTTAAAAAGCAAACAAAGTGTAAAACATAAAATTCTTGGACTTACGCTGTTACAAGTTGACAAAGGTTTATGTGTGTGGATATCCTATCTTCATTGTATAAACTGTCTCTCCAGACATCTGCAGCATCCCCATTTTTCAGTGAAATCTCCTCAGGAGATGAGATTGGAGACTCCTCTAATATAGCTTTTTCCATATGGTAGTTCTTGCACTCTCAAAGGAGAATCCTGCCCCTGAGAAATGGTGGGAGAATTTCTCATTTCCTACCTCTATTTACACTGATTAGGCTCCTACTTCTTCTGCGGCAATGTCAGATCCTTAAGAAGTTTAACTTGGGGTGTATGGAAACACACACATGAAAACTAGCCTTGCTAGTTGCTTTCTAGCAACTCTTCTAAATATGTAATATAGGATTATTATCATGTATTATTGTTATTTTGTAATTTTGCTCAGGATTGCATAATTTGCAGGAAGATATCAGCTGAAATCTTAAATATTAGGAGCAAAAACAAACACAGACTTGTGAAGAGCAAAAATCTTATCAAGCTCTATCTCAGTTTCCAAGCCTAACATCTTAATGACAAGGATGGAGGAGAAAAAGTTCAACTTCCCTGTACCCAGGTGCTATTTCAAGACTGATTTCTTATTACATGCCCTTTCATAGAAGGGCATGCAATTGTATTTATGTTCTTACATACATTCAGGGTATATGTATGTGTTTTTATAGCATATAAAGAAAATGTAAGCCCTTCTGCCATTGATAGGAAACCTAATATATATATGGTTGTATTTCAGTTTAGGTCATACAGACTCAGGATACAATCAGATGTTTGGCTCTGGAATTCATCTCCTAGAATGCCAGGGCTTTTAACAGAAGTGTCAGGAGTTTTTTAAAAGCCAAAAACATGCCAGAAGTAACTTACTTGCTGTAGTCATACAGTCAACCATTATTTCCATCATAACTTCTCACTGTTGGGTGTGGGAACATATAAGCTGAGGAGCTGCCAGTTTGCAGAATGAGTCTCTGCCCACACCTTCTAATCCTATTGGTATTCCTTGAGCTTTTCTGCCAGGAAAGTATTGGTGGAACTTCATTACTCCACTCCCATTGGTCAGGCAGACTTGGGGATTTCAACCAATCGAGGAGGTGGGTTCTGTTGCAAATTCCATCCCTTGAAAGCACTCTATATTTTGACACAAAGCGATTCCTCTGAAGGGGGATTCTGGTATCTCGCTCATAACATGGAATGTACAACAGGTTCCATAAACCACATTGCAACTGTAACTACATGGCAACCATCTGCTGACTGGCAAAAACAATTTGAGCAGTTCTGACAGCTGCTCAAAATGCCATCAGCGGCTCTGGTGATTTTTCCAAGATGAGTATTTCCTTTAAGTAAGGTGTACTGTTGAGTCATAACCTGGCATTATGATGTTAAATCGGAAGAGAGTGAAACAGATGCCATGCACAGTAGCATCAATTAAGGCATTATATATATAAAATCACACACACACACAAACACTCTGATGTTTCAATGTTTTGTGCAATAATTTCATGCTCTGAAGTGTCCTACTTCAGAATGCATAAAAGCTTCTTATTGTTTTATTACCAAAGAAGGAACATAAGCAGGATGGAAATGAAAGCACTGTCAGCTGTACTAGGATGAGGCAAAGATATTTTCATGTGCTGTGATTCCAAGGTACTGTGATTATGTTCTGTTCAAATGCCTATAAATAATACAGAGCTAAATATCAACAATATTAATCTAAAGGCATATCATACGCAAGACAGTTGGAAGCCATATAAAAAACTGACATTTTTATGGAAAGAGAAGGCAGATTTCTGTGAGAGATAATAGAACAGCTTGGAATGTATTGTAAAATGACTCCAGATGATTAAAAACTTGGGCTTATTAGACACATAAAATGTATTTGTAAATCATTTGGGGGCCATAATTTTCCAATTATTTATGTATCACAGTAATTAATGAGAGGAGGGATAGAGTCACTATGTAATACATATGATAGTTACCTGGGGAGGAAAAATTACAGTGCTACCAATTATTTGCTTTAATATTTTTGGTAATTATGTCCTATACCCAAGTTGAAATTTTCATTAATTCCATTTCCTTAAAAGCTCCATTTTTCACAATGAAATCTTATTTTCAAGTGCCTCAATTATGTCTCACATTAAACAGCATACGGCTCCATCGCATTTCAGCTTGATCTTTTTTTGCAAGCTACATACAATCACCCATTGCCCTCAGAGCTCTAATTGAATATTTTTTTGTCCACAGCCAGCATTCTAGAGACTTTGGCTCTGATTTAGCAAGGGTGATCTGAGGAGAGATTCTGTATAAAGATTCCTGATATGAATCTTGGCACACGAACTATGCCAAATGAAAACAGGATGCCTGAATCCAGAACCAAAGTTGAATGATACGTGGATCAGGGGTCAGCTACAAAATTCCTGTGGGTGCCAGGATATATATCACCCCCAAAATAACACCCACCACCTACAAAAATAGAAGTAAAATTAAAATAATGTTCCCAAATCCCTCCAAAAAAGAAAGAGGAAAAAAGAAAAGAGAGATTGAAATCTCACAAGAGCACCCAAATCCATTGAGATCTAGTCTGAGAATCTTGAAATCCCCCCCCCACACACACACACACACACGCACACTGAAATATGTGAGATTTAATTTCCTACATGAGGTGTGGTGAGATCACCATTTTCATAAGATTTAGCTTTCCAAGGAACACTTGGGAGATTCTTTAAGAAAGCCACCAGGGCATAGTGGTTAAGATATTGGACTAGGAGCATGGAGACCCAGGTTCTAGTCCATCCTTAGCTACAGAAGTGTACTGGGTGACTTTGGGCCAATCACTCTCTCTCTATCTCACAGGGTTGCTGTTATGGAGAAAAACTAGGAAGACTATGGAGGAGGGAGCACTATGTCCACGTGTACAAGAGCCTTGAGGATATAATTTTAATGCATAAATACCTTTGGAGGAAGGTGGACAGGACTTGAAAATGTTGATGACCCAGATGAGCATCAGGGTGATCCATTTCACTATAGACGTGATTAGAAATGCGAATATGCTTTCCTTATACAGCTTTCTTCATTTGCCTTTTCTATTCTGATACCCTCCAGATGTATTCTACAAGCTCAAAACATCTGCGGAGCTACAAGTTGAGGTAAGCAGCTACTCTTTAGCCTTTTGCAGGTGTTATTAAAGTCCACAGACTCTACATGTAATGAAGAAGAATGGGGAGAAGTGATACAGTATATATTCACCCATTCTAGATTTAGCATACTTTCTTTTGGAAGATTTTTGCAAAGGATCGCTTTCTTTTCAGATGGCAAAACCTGTTTGTGCTCTTTTCAAGTGGCAAGGAGAAAAGACATCCTGCTTGGGAGCTGAATTGCTTGCTTGAAATTTGGTGGAAGTGACTTTTCAAAAGTAATGTGAAATGAGCAGTGCCATCCCCTTAACCCCAGCTATTTTCCCATCTCCCCCCATTTGCTAAACCTTCCTCTTTCCTGCCCTCCCTCCCTCCCTCCCTGGTTCAGAATCAGTTCTGAGGCCTGCATCTGGATTGTGTGTTCTTTAATGAAAAGGTAAACTCTGCTCTTTGGAAGAGAGAAAAACATTCCCTTTTGGACAGGATCCCCAGCTGCTTGCCAGTTCAGGTTTGAGGTTACTCGGGGAGTGTTTTAAATGAATTGGTTTAGAGGGCTAGAATTTCCCATGAAAATTTCCCTGTGTGTCTCTGCCCACCCCTAACTTTTGTAGCACATTCAGCAGATTATGTGGATATTAATCAATAAAGCCCCCAGCTATACAAAGCCTTAGGGTACGCACGTCTGGGTTGAGATGTTTGTTTTGTTTTCCTTTGGTTTTTTTGTTTATCCCAAACAGAGTTGAAACTCTGAATAGGTTTTTATTCCTGCCAAGAAATAAGAACATGCCCTTCTCTCCAAATCCCTGCTGTGCCAGAAATGTACTGTACACAAAGCGCCGTTTTTATTGCAAATATTCATGAGGAAACCTTGTGGATTTTAATGATGGAAGATTTTAAAGACGCATATCCCTCCTTCACTTAAGTACGCTGCATTGTAGAAGTCACTGAAGAGCAAGAACCAACTGTACACTGCCCTCAGAATATTAGTTCTTAGCTATCACACTTAAATGAAACTGCACTGCTCAAAAATAATGTGTCTCTGAATAATAAAGCAGAGATCATACAACAATGCTGGGCCAATAGGTCCTTAAAAATGCAAATGCACCTGGAAAAAGAGAATAACAATCCTTTTCAGACAATTCACAAGTCTTTCCCCCTTATGCTCTGCTTGCAAATATCCCATGATATTTGCTTGGTTACTCCTGTGATTTGGAGTTTCAGAAGGGTAACCCCATCTTCATCTTTTTTCAGAGAAAAAAAAAAGAAAAGAAGCCTTCAGTGACACTGTGGGGATCTGAAATTCTGGTTATAGATTAGACTGTATTTATGCTACAGAGAATTATGGCTTTTCTCTTTCCCAGCCCTTTCTCTCTTGACATTTGCTATCTTAATGGGCCTCCACTGTTGTGGTCCACTATTGTAAAGCCCAAGAAGAACTAGCTCCAAGCTTCAGGCATACTTAGATTATTTCAGGAGAGACACAGAATTGTGCCAGTAACATCTAGACCTGAGCATTTGATTCCCTTCATAGCAGAATAAATTAACATCAGACTCAAGAGCCTCTTTTTAAGTCAAAGCATGGTTAAAGAGGTTGCATGGGGCTGGCAAACTGTGGTTTAATTTATATGTGGAATCGGTTGCCTAAATGCTCCTATCAAACTTTGTCTAGGAGGCAAACACAGAGTGGGAACCGATTCCTATGACGGTATTGATAGAACTGATACTCTTGATGTGTTCTGCAAACTATGTACCAGATCATCAGACTGGCTTTTACTTACCATTTTATATGGTGACCCTGTTTGTGGAGCATACAAGCACAATAAAAACTGGAAAAGAAACTGAAATGTAAAATGCTTTTACTATGAAAAAGATAAAGTGAGGGTGAGGGTGAGGGTGAGGGTGAGGGTGAGGGTGAGGGTGAGGGTGAAGGTGAGGGTGAGGGTGAGGGTGAGGGTGAGGGTGAGGGTGAGGGTGAGGGTGAGGGTGAGGGTGAGGGTGGATCTACAGGTGGGTGAGAGCACGTATAGCAGAGCCTCATCAAGCCGCATGGGCCTTGTAGCTGGGGGGCCACGGGAGACTCTTTACTTTGTCCACATCTTTATTAATAAATGCCCTCCCAAAGAAAGTGATTTTATGCACATCAGTGCTAAATAGTTTTATTCAATTGGAAAAATACAATCTGTTTTCCTGAAAATAAAATAATATATATTTGTTTATTAATGTGCAGCAATTATAGTTTTAGGAGCCAAGATCAATGAACTCTCCTCTGTGGAGAACTGTTCTTCTTGCTTCTAGAGTGAATGTCACTCACCAGTGATCAACTGGGACTGTAATTTCATTGGCTAAGCCTATGGAAAGGAGACAGAAACCTCCTTTATCAAAAGCATGGGATATGAGCTAACTGGAAGGCCATCTGAAAGGGTGGGCTAGTGGCCTCAGTCCCTTCAGCCAACCAGATCTGGGGATGGGCATGATGTGAAACATCCTGGAAAAAGATGGGAATCCTGGGCAGGAACTTCCTGTACTCCAACTTTTTATTGCAGCCCTCCCTTAGCTACTTACCTAACCTTGAATGAATTATCAAGTGATTGCCAGTACAGTACAGTATTGCAAATATGAGTTATTTATGAGGCTTTGGTTACAGTGAATTCTGTTGTTCTTTAGGTTTAATGGGAGGAGGTGTTATTGCCCAGTTTTAATGTATTGTAAGCTGCCCAGACATGCATGAGTGAGGTGGGCAGCCCTATACATTGTTTAAATAAAGAAACAATAAGCTTACCTACAGTATTTAATAAAGTTTATATTTTAAAATCCATGGATTTACTTCCCTTCAAGGAGAATTCATACAAAGCAAAAATCCACTGTTTCTTTATCAGAACTGAAAAAAAATGAAATGCCACCACTGAGAGGTTTTGCCTAAAAAGAGTCCCCTGTACATTTGGTACCAGATGATTAACACTGCAGATGAAAATCATCTCTCATAACACTGGCTTGGATTGCCTGACCTACACAGAGATGGTACAGATAGCTTTGGGGACTAAAAAGCATCAACTCCTTTTTAATGCAAGCTTCATGGCGAGATATTCAGCAAAGGCAGGAAATGCACGTTGGTTTCCTGAGTTGTTGAAGAAGCCTTGCAGTGAAGTCTGTCCTCCTGCGATAAAGGAATCATATTGCCACTCAGCCCTTTGCTGGAGAAATGTGGAAGAAGCAGCTGCATGGAAATTCAAAGGAGAACCCCCAATTTATTGTCATTTTCCTGATTACAGCAGCATGTTTTCCAGGGAAATGAACCAGCTATTTTTATTTGGCTAGTTCTGATGGTATTTTCCTTCCTGTCATTAATTCTAATTAAAGTTACATTTTGGATACAAAGCTTCACATAAATATAAATATAAATTCCTTCTTATGCTTGCTTTTTCAGAACAAAATTTTGGCTCATGTGTATAACCTTAATCAGGCTCAGTCCATTATTCTTAGTCATTTGGCACTGTTCCACTTTACCAATCTACAAGCTTTCAGGCTATCATTTATCTTAAGGTACCATATCTGGCCTGCCAAAATCCATATGACCACCAGGTGGCAGCTAAGCAATCCAGGAAATCTAACACTTTGTTGCCATCTTGTGGTTGTTCAGATTGTTGCATCCCAGATCTGGTACCTCTAAGATGTGCTTAATTTTATTTGCAAAATGCGTAAGGGAATCTGTGGTCAGAACTAGTGGCCCCACTCTATTTTTGTCTTAGATTTTTCTGCAGATGTGCATCTGCCTGCACAGCAAGAATGTAATGTGTAAGGCATAATATACCTCTCACCCACAGGGCTGACCATAACATGAAGCAAAGTAAAATACTTGATTCAAACTGCATATTCCACAGGAGCATTATTTTCTTGCTTCCAACCGCCTGTTCATCATTTAAAAAAAAAAGCAAGAGGGGAAGGAATGTTATGTAGAGTCTTTGCTTCAGGTGGTAGCTGGTTCTGTTTATTCAAACACAGCCAACGTCCTGGAAGACCTTTTCAGAATGGTAGGATCATTGACCTGTCTTGTCATATGTACATTATTCTTACGAAATGTCCTGGGTCTGAAGACACAAGAGCGACGTTTGTATGAAATGAAGTAGCCTGTGAATGAACTTCCAAAGGAGAACGATGAAAAAGCACGACTAACAAGCTTCAGAAGAGAAACCCTCTGGAAAAATGCTGTGGCTGAAGCCATCCTTAACTCCGCCCACACGTAGTCCTGCCCTCCCTATTGTGCAGCATCGTCTCAGAGGGCACCGCCTATTTGGCCTTTCTGCTCATACCTTTCTAAAGCCCTGGAGTATATTTGCTCATCACAGGAACATAATGCAGTCAACTAAGGCATCTAAAGTCAGATAATTTGCCTGCTAAAGATAAGGAAACATGCAAAGTAACCCTTCATACACTAATTTGCTCCTTACCACAGACACCGAACAAATATTCGGACTACCAGAGAACAGTTTGAGACAGGTCTTTGTTATTGCTTTGTTATTATCACATTATATTGCATTTTGTGGTGCTTATGTTTCTTGCTTTGTTGTACACTATGACTGGGACAGTTGATAAATACTGCTGATGTCAGCTGGGAACTAAAAAAAAAAAAGCCTTTGAATGATTTCGGAGCAAGCCAAAACCTCTGTTCATGGAGCCTTTGACAGTATATAATTAATCTATGATTAGATATGATGGAACAACTGTGAGATTAACATTTTCTGGGTTTTTTCTGTGGGTGTACAGATGCACGGAGACGAAGCAAAAGGGTTGACTTGGAGGCAAAATGCCCAGAATCTTCCAGAACCAATGGCTGGCCATTTGTGGGCCAACTAGGCTTTCGTTTTGTGATAGCAAACGAATGGCCAGCCTATTTGGCTGTCTGGCTTGCATGCTTAACCCACTATGAAAAAACTTCCTATTCCCCAACAGCCCTAAACCTGCTTTACAGCAGTAGCCCTCTGCCAAGCATCAGAGGAAGAGCAGCAGGGCTCATGGAAAGATGATTGGGATTTCTTTCCTGGCTCAGATTAGAAAGCAATCCAGAGGCCAACTGTAATGCTCACCTTTTTTTGGTAAGATGAGTTGCCAAGCATCTTGTTTCTGAGCCAGAAATGCCCATTTCAGGGTCATTGTTGTTTGTATTAAATTACCACTGCACTGTTCAGAAGTCAGGCCCACTGAGTTTACTGCACTTTATTCCTAGAAAGAATAAATAGCAAATTCCCTTAAAACCCATGCTGATGGGGATAATGGAAACCAAAGTCCAGCACAAAGTCCAGGGGAAGGCTGTACCAAAGGGGTGCACACTCAGACACCTTTTGAACCTGATTACTTCAAAGAATACCTTTGTCAAGTAAATTTATAATTTAAAAAACCTCACATTTTTTAATTGATCCCAGGTATGAAATATAATGACTCTGATGTAATTTATGAACATTTAAATAAAATTCCTGACAGCCACTCTATGACTGCCAATCTGGTTCAAGCATGAGAAGGAGAAATTCCACAGCCCCTCTATTGGATATTTGTTACATTAAAGGAAACCTTTGCATCTATGGCTTGCTATCTCTTTCCTGGATGCTACAGAGATATTTCATTCTGCATATAAAATGTCCCATTTTCAGGGTTTTCTATTAATGAAAGCATTGGACTGTGGATTGGATCCTGAATTGTTCTGTGAATCAGAGGAGACTCCTCCCATTTATGGAGGAGACTAGAACTCATCAAAGGCTCCTAGGTGCAAGCAACTCAAGGTGAAGTGATGTACGCAAATTCCTCTTTTCCGTCTACCACATTCCTCATAGACCTGCTGCCCATGTATAGCTCCCTATGTTTTTAAGAATCTGTCTTCTTTCCAGAGCAGGTTCCCATGGGCAGAAAAAAAGTTTTAAGGGAAGGAAAAGCCAGTAAAATTCATTCTGCCCCCAACATATTCTCACATGCTGGGAGAAGGCTAAAAAAAACCAGTGAAGCTTCCTCACTCTCCAGAATGCTCTCTGATAAAGCTCATCATAAAGCTGATAATGCTCATGAATACTGACAAAATGGAAACTCATTTTTTGAGGAGGAGGAGGAGGAGGAGGAGGAGGAGGAGGAGGAGGAGGAGGAGGAGGAGGAGGAGGAGGAAGAGGAGTTATTCATGTCTGTACAGTACACATCTCTCATGTCTAGAGAACTTGTACATCTATAGTCCTTCATTTTATAGGAGGGAATGTGATGTGGGGAGGAGAAAGTCTGATTGGAGAATGTAATTATAGCAGTCATTGTGATATTCTGTTACTTAACATTTTTGTAATTTTCCTTGGTATATTTCCTTTACTGCTATGAATCAGGTGGCTGTATTTTCCTTGATTTCTTTTTCTAACATTCTGTGGATTTGAGGAAAAAAGATTAGGCACAAAGATTAGGGCTTTTTTAATAACCCAAAACTGATCCTCTGTCTTGGTAGTGACTCTATGGAGGACCAAGCTGTTGGTCATCCTGAAAGATTCTCTGGTTTGTCACAACATGCAGTGGGTCAAGAAGGGAAAGCTAGAGAGAACACAATTGGGTGGAAAATAATTTGGTAGGATTCTGTAGAGAAAGCAAAATTGATTAACAACAGATTATGGAAGATAATTCTACCATTATGTAGGTTGTCCCTAATTGGATCTAGCAGATTACTTGCATATGATACTAAGTCATAATATGATTAGTTTGGTTTCGGCTTACTGCAGTGTGTAAACTCAGACTACGTGGCTGTTGCCTATGATTTACGGCTTAGCATCATGTGTGAACTAGGCCACTATGGCTTGTTCAACAAACCATTATATTACATGATGTATGAACCCAGTTTACAATGTTTAATCAATTTATCTTGATTTGGTGGGTAAATAGCAGCAATGTTTTTCATCCCCAAAATTTGTTTTAGCCCATGGAAATGTAAAGAACAAAGTATAGAATCTGAATAGTTACTTTTTGAAAAGTTATGAGTGATGGAAACATGCTAGGCATTATCTATTTGCCCTAGGGGATTATAAGTAGTTTTTCATGCAATATAGTTATATGAGATACCTAGATAGATACATGCTCATTTTGTTATGCTGTTATAAAGGAAGAATCACACAACAGACTTGGATTAGAACTTGGCCAGTGCTTTATTATTGACAGATAAGAGCAACACAGTGTAAACCAAATGTCCTAACATTTAGAGAGGAGAATCAGGAGTTGCCAGACCACTTTTTGTCCACCACATTAAAAAACCCAGCCTGACTTTTTCTTTTTGGCAAATTGCTCATGTCTGAGTGAACTAACTGGATTAATTTGCAATTGAGATATTTTGGGATTGCTTATTTCTAGAGAGCTACCCAGAATGTACTGAGGATTTTCTCTAGTATCATCAGCTGACTGGCTTGCTTCTTCCCAAAGTTGTGACAGTTCAGTGTTTCATGATATCCACTATGTTTTCCCTCCTTTGCTGCTCAAAGGAAGGTAAAAAGCCCTCATCTTTCCCTCATCCTCTCCCATATCTAATTTGAAATACCTCCTATCCCTCCAAGAGGCTAACCAGCTGAGTGCCTGTGATAACTCTTTTATGCTGAGGCTACATGGTCTGGCCCTGCAAATCACACCCATCAAGTCCTGAGATACAATATTGCAAATTTCCCAGATTCCTACTATTCCCAGAATTCTGGGCCATCATAAGACCTCAGTTGTGATCAGCCTGGGAAGCCAGACACAATCACTAGATACAGTGGTAACCCAAGATACTGTTGTTATTTCTCCCTTAACATTGCAACCGTTTCTCTGTTCCTGAAATTTAGTGGTTAAGACACCAGGGTAGAAACCAGGAGACTGTGAGTTCTAGTCCTTCCTTAGGCACAAAGCCAGCCAGATGACCTTGGGCCAGTGACTCTTTCTCAGTCCTAGGAAGAAGGCCATGGCAAACCACCAGGAAAACTGCAGGGACTTGTCCAGGCAGGAGTCAAGAATGCCTCAAAGGAATAATAATAATAATAATCTGAAATGAAAGAATTTGTAATAACAGCAGAAGTGGTAGAGAAAAAGGGTAAGGAAGATCAAGAATTAGTCAGCACCAGGTGAAGATGAATAGCATGGTTTTTGGTTGAAACATCTCACTGGTCTGCACCCACTCATTGCCAAGCAGTTTAACAACATACTGTAAGGAGGTGAAATTGAAGATTGGTTAATATCTGCAAAACCTACCTGATAATGAAAGATCCAGCAAAAGGGGTAGCACCAGGCAACTACAGGCCAATTACCTGCTTACCAACAATTTTCAAATTGCAAACTGGTGTGGTAGCTGATGCAGTCCAACAACATCTAGTTGAAAACAAGCTCTTTCCATTTGACCAGAAAGGAAACCACCCAAACAGCAGAGGAACAAAAGATCAGTTCCTAATTGACAAGATGATTTTGGAAAACTGCAGGAGAAGGAAGACCAACTTGAATGTAGCTTGGCTTGATTACAAGAAGGCGTTTGACTCCCTGCCACATGACTGGATAATCAAGTGCCTAGAAATAACAAGAGTTAGTAGTAACATTAGAAGCTTTGTGCAAAGATCAATGGTACAATGGAAGACACAGTTGCTGGTCAATGGTGATAGACTGGGAGAGGTTAACATTAAGAGAGGAATCTTTCAAGGAGACTCACTATCACCATTATTGTTTGTCATGGCACTGATTCCTCTGTCAACAATACTGAACAAGTCAGGACATGGCTATCAAACATCAAAAACATCTGCCAGGCTATTCCACCTCCTTTACATGGATGATCTGAAGCTGTATGGAAAAACACCATCTGAAATGGAATCACTGCTCAACACAGTCCAAATATACACCCAAGATATTGCAATGGAGTTTGGACTGGACAAATGTGCCACCCTTACCAACAGCAGGGAAAAATAGTGAAAACTGAAGGAATCAAGATGCCCAATGGAAATAACATCAAGAGTCTGAATGAAGAAGATCATTACAAATATTCTTCATGCCAACAACATCAAGCACACTGAAGTCAAGAAGAAGGCTAGTAGTGAATAGATCAGAAGAGTGAAGAAGATCTTAAAGTCCAAACTCAGCGGCAGAAATACTATCAAGGCAATTAACACCTGGGCAATTCCAGTCATTAGCTATACATCTGGAATAGTATGAACTCAAGTTGGAATAGTATGAACTCAAGCTGAACTAAATGACAATCAATCATGCCCTTCATCCATGCAGTGCCATTGACAGACTTCTATTTACCAAGGAGCATAGGTGGGCATGGAATGTTGCAAGTACACCAGACAGTTGAAGAAAAAAGGGCATTGGAAGAATATCTGAAGGACAGTGAAGAAGATGCACTGAAGCTAGTACACTATGAAGGCTTACTGAATACCGAACAGATCAGACTAGCCTATAAGAAAGAACAAATGAAGAACAGAAAAGAGACATGGCAAGGCAAAGTATCACATGGCCAATACACCAAATATATATATATATATATAGCAGGCAAAGCAGATAACAACAAGGCCTGGCAATGGCTAAGAGCAGGAAAGTTGAAGAAAGAGACAGAGGGGCTAATTCTGGCTGCACAAGACCAAGCCTTAAGAACAAATGCATACAAAGCCAGAATCGAGAAGACAGCAACAGACAGCAAATGCCGCGTCTGCAAAGAAGCTAAAGAAACAGTGGAACACCTAGTTAGCTGCTGCAAGAAGATCACACAGACTGATTACAAACAATTGCATGACAAATTAGCAACAGAGGTGCATTGAAATACCATTTGCCTGCAAGCAAGAACTGGTGGGACCACAAAATAGGCAAAGTAACAGAAAATGAAGAAGCTAAAGTGCTCTGGAACTTTAAAACTCAGACAGACAAGCATCTGCCACACAACACTCCAGATTTAACAATTGTTGATGAGAACAACAAAAAAGTCTGGATAGTGGACATTGCAATACCTGGAGACAGAAGAAGCGAAGAGAAAGAACTGGAGAAAATCACAAAATACAAAGACCTGTAAATAGAAATAGAACAACTGTGGCAAAAGAAAGCAAAGATAGTATCAATGGTAATAGGTGCCTTGGGTGCAATCCCAAAATATCTGGAGCACCACTTGAACAACATCAGCACTGACAAAATCACCATCAGTCAATTGCAAAAGGCAGCTTTACTTGGAACATCTTACATCCTGCAGATGATACCTTTAACACCATCAAACAAGAATATCTGCCTAACCCAGGTCCTTGTGAAGGACTCAATAGGTAGACAAAAATGTGAAATCCAGTCTCAACGTCTGGCTGACCAACAACAATAATTAATACTTTTATAATTGCCAGCTATGAGAAATGGACTTGGTAGTTTTGCTGGAGAACAGAGGACTGGACAACAGGACACCAACAAAGATTGAACCATCAAAGTAATTTTGTTTCTGTTTAAGCAATGAGATGGGTATTTCACACCTGGAGAATTCTATTGTTTTGTCCAGGGTCATATTTTTCAGTGCTCAGGAAATGTGATGATAACTAAGCCATTATGAATTTTGGTTCTGTTTTTGGAAATTAAGCTAGAAATTGCTGGGAAAGGCTTAGAAGGTCCTTTGCCCTTTTCAAAATGCAGGCCCATCTGCTGGCCCTAAGAAACAGAAATTGGAAAATCCAGAGTCACCAAGGTGATGAGGGAAGTGGAGATTTTAGCTTTTGCTGGCCTGCAACCTTCTTTACAGCCCCCCGGGCCCAAAGTAACCAAGGTTGTAACAGCCAGCAGCTACATAGCCATGACTGAAAGTAATAAATAGAAGAAATTCCTTCAGAGTCATCCAGATCCCTACTTCCCCCACCAGGATATTTCCTGTTTCATACTTCAGTGGATAATTGTGTTGCATACACAAGTTGTAGTCAGGTTACAGCACCAGAGCGTTCTGTAATTTTATACAATGCCCCAAACCCAACCTTTGCATAAGATGTTAGCTAACCAAATGGGACAAAATACCTAATTGATTTGAACTGGGATTCTTATTTTTTATTAAAAAGCTGTCCAGAAGGGAGGGGAGGAAGGGAAGAAGGAGAGAGGGGGAATAAGAATGAGAACAACTTTTTTTTCTCCCTCTTCTCCTCTGAAGGAAGCAGCAGTGTCTCCTTGCAGAACGACAACCCTCAGGATACAGCAGTTGTCTTCAAATCTGTGACCATAAAAAATCATTATCTCTGTGAAATACAGCAATTTGGGAGATAATCAAACAGTGACCAGGGGGCAGAGCTGCCAATCTGAAGGATTATGCTCAGCGCACGCTTGATTCCGTCTGACCTTCCTCCGAGCCAGCTGTCAGCTTGGCGAAAACGCACATGGATCAACTCGGGGCACATTCATTAGACTGTCTTCAGTGAAGGAGTCATTTGCATAAAACCCCAGCTTTCTTAATTAGTACTTCATTTTTCCCTTGACTTATTTTGTGGCGGAGTTTGGTCTTTTATTTATTTGCTAAAATCTCTATGAAAAAATAAGTGTAAGTGGCAACTATGTCTGGAGTAAGATTTTTTTTTTCTTTCAATCAAGGGATGTGCAGAAAAGGAGAAGAGATTCAGATTTACAAATTAAGTTTGTGATAATTAGGCTACTAATTAGGCTACTAATTACTATGTAAGTTCCACATATTTTAAAAAGATTGGGCAAATAAAAAAATGGAGGCATTACATTCAGAATTCATCATTTCAGTTTTTGAATTCAGAATGTCCAGTGATTTGGTTAAAAAAAATAATAATGCAAAACTCTCTACTTTTTTAACTTCCAAGGAACAGTTACAAAAATGATGTTCTATGGATCAATCAATGCAATGTGAAAAATTAATATTTCCCTAGATAGATGATAGATAGATAGATAGATAGATAGATAGATAGATAGATAGATAGATAGATAGATAAAGAGACAGACAGACAGATAGATAGATGTCATCCCACTTCATAAAAGCATCATGAGATAATCATACACCTGCAATAAATTTGTCATTAACAGAACCTTAGATGTGTGAGTCTGAGTGGCAAAATAATGAGCTAAAATATTGAAAATATTTCAATACTATCACTGACTCAGGATGCTAGTTGCTGTTGCCAGCAAATCTATACCCCAGTGAAGGAATGCAGTGGAGAATTGGGCATGGTTAACCTATTACGCTCGGAGTTTTAATTTTACCCTCATAGACCTTCCTTTGACACAGTGGCGTCCTCAAGATTTTCTCTACCATCCAAATCATTTGCTTCAGATATCATTTCACTGTATCCAAGTACTGTTCAAAAGCTGTACAAGGATGAAGCAGCTACTACCTCAGGATGTATGAGTCTCATGACTGAATAATTCCTACATGGGAGTGTATGGATGGATAGATGAATTTTCTTGAGCAGAATGTTGTAGTTTTGGAAATGAGCAACCATACTTGCTAAAGTTCAGATTGATTATGATTGATTGATTGATTGATTGATTGAATGAATGAATGAATGAATGAATGCCATCAAGTTCAGATACCATGTGACAAATAGCGTCAATTATGATATATGGGTCCCTTCTGGAGGAAAATAATTTCACATATTCTTTTTGTTCTGGAGGAATCATTGGTTTTTGTGGATATTCATTTTCTTTTTTTTTTTTAAATAATTCTATGAAAGATTATAACTGTGATAGTAAAAACTAATACAAACAAAAAGAAAGAAAGAGTAGAAAGAAAGAGTGCAAAGGAAAAGGAAAAGAAAAAACAAGAGAATAGAAAGAAAAGTAAGTAACAATATAGTAAAGACAAAGAAAAGAAGTATATAAAGAAGTGACTTCAAACCTTCATCACAAGTATAAATAATTTTAGTAACTTTTCACCCCCTCTTAATTTACAACCAATGATCTCTTCATCCCATGTCCCATCTCTTGTCTATAAACAAATCCATAAAGGACTGTCATTTCAGTCCTGATGTCAGCAAAAGTCCATTAAGGGTTGCCAGAAATAACAACATACTGCATCAATTTTAAACTTGATCAAATAAGCCAACTTTATTTTCCTTCCTTTTACTTCTCGCAATCTAAATCTTTAGTCCATTCATGTAACGTAGAACTTGATTTCTTTTCATTTCTTTTTTACCCCTTCTCACAAGATTCATCCAAGCTTTAACAAATCTTTTTTGTAAATCCAATATAAAAAAATGATCAAGATCACTCTCTTGGTTTATTATTCGTAATCCCCTTTTGAATTTTAAAGCATCAGCTGATTTCTTTTGTATCTTCAAGGAAACATCTTTGTTCATGTCATTCTTGTAGCCTCTCATTCATAGATCCACTTTCAATGTCTCTGTTTTGGACACAGTCTATCCACAGAAGCAAACATTATTATTGACATTGTTGATATTAACTTCTGATTCCATTTTTCAAAAATATCCTTCAGTATTTCCAATGTTATAATATTTTGTATTATATTGTAGCTGTTAATCAAGTTTATTTATTCTTTTCCTTTAATTAAAATCTTTAGTTCCCCTTAGTGTCCAATTTTTAAAATTGTTTATTTCTTTTATGTCTTAGAAAAAAATCAAAACAAGTTGACCTTCCCACAGGAAAGATTCTTTATAATTAATTCCAAAATCTTATTTCGAATCTGTCTGGGCCCTTAATCCACTTATAACTTTCTAAAATCAAAGTCTTAATTAGCTTTTTGCTATTTATTTCCATTTTTTTAAAGTTCTTAAGTAGTTAAAAAAAAATGAAGTTCTTCTTGTAAACTTTCATTAAGGATTGAAGGCAGATTCACCTGGTGTTTTTAAACTTGTCAATCCAAAGGTTTCTAATAGCTGAAAAGTAATTAATAAGCAATTTCTGAATGTGATTAAAAAAGGAAGTATGCAAACTTAGTGTCCTTTTAAAGGTGTTGACTGTGGTTTGAGCAAGATGGCTATTCCCTTGTCTCCTAGTACTCAAAACTCACCAGAGACTGCTGTCTTGTAGTCTCCTCATGAGGAGCAACTGTCTGGAGCACTTGTGGGTGATCTCCCATCCTCTCTTTGTCTGGAGAGGTTCGAAGACACAGTCTACTCACTGTCTCTTACTTCTTCACCACAGTCACCAGTGCCACTTTTTGCGGAGTCATCTTCAGTCTGTCATTTCTTTCTCCGGAAGTCCTAGATATTCATTTTCTTTTAAATGATCTACCAATGGCGTGGAAATTAAAAGGAGGCCAATAGAAATGAATATTTCATACTTGCAAAAAAAATGCTGCTACAGGTTGGGAGAATTATTGTTGTTGTTGTTCAGTCACTAAGTTGTGTCTGACTTTTCGTGACCCCATGAACCATATCGCACCAGGCCTTCCTGTCCTTCACTGCCTCCCTGAGTTTGCTCAGTTTCATGCTCATTGTTTCAGTGATGCTATCTAACCATCTCATTCTCTGCCATCCTCTTCTCCTTTTGCCTTCAATCTTTCCCAGCATCAGGGTCTTTTCCAAGGAGTCCTCTCTTTGCATTAGGTGACCAAAGTATCTGAGCTTGAGCTTCATTATCAATCCTTCGAATGAGCAATCAGGGTTGATTTCCTTTAAGATTGACTGGTTTGACCTCCTAGCAGTCCAGGGGACTCTTAAGAGTCTTCTCTAGCACCACAGTTCAAAGGCATCAATTCTTTGGCGCTCAACCTTCTTTATGGTCCAGTTCTCACAGCCATAAGAAATTACCGTATTTTTCTGTCAATAAGATGCCCCCATGTACAAGACGACCCCCACTTTTCCAACTCAAAATTAAGAAATCAATATTTTAAAGATAGTGCAGAACACATTTTTATTTAGTAATTAGGTAACATTTACCTGATACACTCGGTGGGAGGAGGTCCAATCCGTCTCTCTGCAGCTCTATTTCCATGCTCTTTTGCATAACTGATTACATTCAATCATGAGTGAAACTGCCGATAGCTTGTCTCTGCAAACAGAAGACTCTGCAAATTAGACTTCCTCTAATTGGTTTGTTCAGCATCAGCTGACGTCAGTTACATAAGGCTCGTAATTGGAGGAAGTCTGTTTGCAGAGACAGTATGGGCAGTTTCACTCGTGATTGGAGGCTAGAAATAGGAGGAAGCCTGTTTGCAAAGACAAAGTATGGGCAGTTTTGCAACCGCACAGTTCTCTCCTCGGCTTACTTCCTTGAATAAGACGCCCTTCAATTTTTAGCGTAAGGATTTTAGAAAAAAGTATCGTCTTATAGTCAGAAAAATACGGTATATAATGAAGAATTACATAATGATACAATGATATAATTATATAATGATCTAAAGAATATATCTCTCCTGCTATATTTGAACAAGTATTTTTTTGCTAAAAGTCACAATTTTTGGAAAATTACTTAGAAATGTGGACAACATATGCAAGTATGTGTTTAATTTCCTACTTTTTCCTATTACATAAACTGGCTGTGGGTTAATAATTAAATCATATAATAAAATATGAATATATGTAAGACTTGGTTTCATTTGTGTGTGAGATTTGCAAGTTTTATGGGAGTCTTCTTCTCCTCCTCCTCCTCTCCTATTTGTCTTTTCTTTTTTTATATAAAATAAAAAAATTAAATGATTAATATATTGAAGTGTGCTATTTGGATTAATTGCTATTTGCAGGGCATGAGCTATCTATTCTCTGTTAGGAGAACAAAGATTGTACAATCTCCTTTCACAGTTGAATTCTGTTTCATTTTCCCCCCTTCCCTCTCTTTTAAAGCAGCATTTAAATCTAGTGGCTGCTGCTTAAATTCCTTATTCTACCCCAGTTAACTAATGAGAATAATTATTGAAGTATTTTTCACTGTGAATTTTCTACTGAAGGCTCCAGTAAAAGCACCAATCTCATTTTCAGTGAGGGCAGGGGGAACACCAAGCTGGCCAAGAACTGCAATCCCTGAAGTAATATAACAGGATTTTTATTTACTACGGTTTTCGGTCTATTCATTGGTTTTATTAGCATTGAAATAACATTTGGGCGAGATTATATTGTAGGTCTTTTTTTTTTTACATGGATATTGAAAGGTTCACAATTAAAAAGTCTCTGTTAATATTCGGATAGCTTATAAGCAGCAGCCAAGAGGGATTTTGAGTTACAGCTCTGTAGTAGCATAAGAACATGAGATTGCTTATAAACTCTCATTCTGCAGTGCTATTCCTATCAACAGAAGAAAAAATGTTACATGCCTACATGGGAACATGTTTTCTAGGGATAGAAGCAGAGCCTAGAATTAAATAACTCATTCTCTGGCATATCCACTTAAAAGACATTAAGCAACAGATCCAGATGTTGGATCCCAGGGTTATTAACATTCCCATCTTAATAATCAAGGCACAAAAATGAAATCAAGTCAATGGCATGGCTGTTTAAGGATACATGCAGAACCTGACTGTCAATGAAGTTTTCTCCATGCATTTCTCAGGAAGACATGGATTGGAATGTATGGTGATGGGCAGAGAATAGTGCCATCATATGACTGGAATTAACTGTATGGAGAACACCACCATTTTGTTCTGACTATGGAAGGTAACATTATGAGAACAAGGCAGACCAGTTGTTGCAGTATTATAGAAAGCTCCAACAGTATAACTTGCCCCAGCAGGAACTAGTACATGCTAAAGCATTGCATAATTCTTCCTAGACCCATTGCCTCACAGGCTTCCAATCCAATAGTTTGTGGTTCTAGCCCAATCTTAATCTATAGTTCAGGTAAGTTTCCTCTATCATTGGTCCAAAAGATGGAAGTCCTAGTCTGAATAGGCATCAAGGTGACATACATTCCATGCATCCATAATCCCAATCTGCAGTACATGTGCAGCAACACATTTGTGTACAAACACTTCCTGAACTGTGTAAACCACAGGGCTGTTTATACTATATACCATATACCATATACTATATGACTGTACTATTTCAATTATGCCATTCCACACACATTTCTATCTACTGAAATTCCCACTAAATCAGTACAGCTTAAGTACCTAGCTCTGCTGGACTATGGCCTGGGCATGTCTCAGGAAGAAAGATTGAGAGCAGAATCTGTTGATTGCTCCAAAATCAATTCAATTTAGAAATCTAAACTTTAAAATATGTCCTTCTTCTAGTGAAGATGCCAGCTCCCCAGTCTGTTTAAGGAATAAAATTTAACACATATTTTAGAAACTTATAGCATTTTATGTATTTAATGGATTTATTTCCTCTTTTCTTTTATAGCTATTTTTACTGGATTCCATCTCGTTGCTCCATTATCCTTATGTTGAGAAATTGCATAATTTGATAAATAAATATATAGTAGTAACCATTATTGCTACTATACCTAAATATCATTACCTGAAATTTCTCTGAAACATTAAGACTTCAAAAGGGTTAATTAATTACATTAGCTGTGTCATTATCATGGCAAAGTCCTGCCTGGAGGGTGTATGGATCCAATCAGCTTCTGAGTTGGAAAGAGCTGTGTCCTTTCATGGAAGAAAATTTATCAGATGTTAAGAGCATGGTCATTAGCAAGACCTATTGTTTATCCTCTCCCAAGTTGGGAGAGCTTCAGATAAATAATAGAAACAAATACAGTGAATGTTTGTATACATAGTTGTGGAAGATACCATATATTACAACTTATAATTTTTTAAATTGTAGAATTGAATATAAATCAGTCAGAGTAAATTAAAAAGAAATGATTATGCCTATATTGACTGAACATAGAACATACTGCATTGATTCTTGGCAACTTGTAGATTACATTATTATTACATAAAGAATAAAATATTGACCATTGCAGACAGAGACACCCACATATAGACTGATATACATAAAGGATTTGGTGTTAATGGAGGGTGAAATCCCTATCCAATTGAAGCCAATGGATGTAACAACTTCCATTCATTGTGCTTTAGATACAGTTTTTGCAAACATTTTTGAGACCAGAATCTCCACAATGAACATAGTCCTTGCAGTGATGTTTAATAATATACGCCACATAATTTATGTTTTTATTGGTTTTAACTGTTTGCTTGTGAACTGCCCAGAGTCCCTCCTTGTGGGGGAGTTGGGCGGTGATATAAATTTGATTTATAAATAAATAAATAAATAAATAAATAAATAAATAAATAAAACAGTACCATCCCCACTCCCAATGGGAAACTCCCAATGTTGTGAATCTTCAGTACATGATGAGTAGTTCTATGTATTATGGTAGGAGGAGGACACACACCTTGTAGGACTTTTGCTTTCTGTGGCAGGCTTGTGGTGGGCATATCAGGTAGTTCAGCTCTTGACATGGAATGAGTAATCCATTTTCCTTATATGGCTCTTCACTCATGCTTCTGAGCTTACCTCAGCCATTGAATGGAAAGAATTCATGTAAAAGTAACTAGTAAACTGTAATTTTCACTGCTCCAAGGACCTGAAAAGCATCTATCAAATTCAGAGACATGGTATGCTGCATGTAACTATATTACTAAGAGTACTTTTACAATTTAAAGAGAGAGAGGAAGAAGCTGATTTAGGAATGGCTTGCAGAAGAGATAAATTAATGAGGAAGAAGGATTAACTAAAAGCAGTATATGGTCTGAGTATAATATATGTGTTGTGAAAGGGATAGGATGGGAGAGGAGAGAAATGACTTGAAAGAAGATTAAGTAGGAATGGAAATGAGGACCATAAATAATAAATCATTGGTCCCAATTCACTGACAAGAGGATGAGGATCCACACAATGAGTGTGGGTGCTTGAGATGGGGAAAATCATTGCATTTTTGTTAGGAGGCTTCCACTACAGCTAGAAGCTCGGTCACACTAAAGTAGGGTGAAGAAGCTGCACGGCCTCAGGTGAATCCAGTGGAGAAGTCCTGCAGCTTCTTTCTATACTGAGACCCCTTTCTTGCAATAATTATGGGATCAGAGCTGATGATTCAAGTGTATAGCTGTCAAGAAGAGAGAGAATAAAGGCAGATATATTTGTAACAAAGTCTTCTTCATCCTCATTATCTGTGCCATATCCCCATATTGCAAATAGGGAAGGCTGGGACAGAGACAGTGTTTTTCTGAAGTTTATCTAGGAAGTTCATTCACAGAGATAGGTTTCAAATCAGGAACTTCCAGATGCTTAGCTACAACAGGTAGCAATGTTAACATGGATGGAAACCCCATAATTATTACACAAATTGACAAAATAGAAGATGAGAATTGCATATTTTGGACAAATCTCAAAGTGAGACTTGAAAATGTTTAAGCCAAACACAGGTGCATGGTTAAAACTGCTATTGACTGAACAAAGTCTCATGATGTGAGGTGAAAGGTGTTTAATGCACAATCTCAAACCTATCACCTGATGCAAACTTTGGTGAATGAATCACATTTTCACTTCAAGGCACAAAGAGGCTTGTGAATAGGGTGAAAATGAGGTGTGAACAAGCGACAAGGCCTGCAGTGATAGGCTAGCCCAAACCCAAGTCCCCTTCCTAAAAGATAGCTCTGTGTCCTGAGAGTCTTCTTCATAAAGAGTACTATACAATAGTGAATTATGAAAAGTTAAGATCAACAATATCTAACTACACTGGAAACTAAGGAACACAGAATCTTAATTCTATTAATCTCAGCACAAAATAATCAGGCAGGCAAAAAACTCTACTCACCCCTGCCCTCTCCCCTCTGTCTTCTCTCAATCCCCATCTCACCTCTGTATTTTTGGCAAGACAATTTATTATAGAAAGAAATGAAATATTAACTGGGAATATATTGCAGCGTTTCTTTTTTTGGTTTCACTTAGAGATGATGAATGACATACCGTTGGTACCTGTTAAAGTTACAGAGCTGATAAATCAAGCTTCATTTTGGGTATGGCTGTCATCTCAGCTTGTGAATTAATGTTTACCATTTTAAATGATACCTCTGGTTTAGAACAAGTGCAATAAATAATGAACTTGTAGCATACTGGGAGAAGGGGCAGCGATATGTTTGCACCCAAGCCTAATTATAAGCTAGGAAGATCAGGAAATGGTGCATTCTGGGAACAGACCCAAGCAGCTTTTGCACTGTGTGCACAACAGCCACAGTCCTTTAAGCTGTAAGAGGAGGAGTCTGGTTAACCATTAGCCCTCTAATATATTCTCCATGAGGGTAACCAGGAAGTCCTCTTAGAATGTTTCTTCAGCACCTGAGGGACAGCTATTATCAGCCTGACATAGGAAGACTTATTAGGGATTTTTTTAAGTTAATTTGTCAAAGCCAGCATAGTTCCTTTAATTTTATTATCAAAACCCAATTAATTTTCTGTAGCAGTATCAAATTAATTACAAAATAGGCTAGAAATAGCAAGAAAGAAGGGATACCCCCTTTCTTTCCTTTCCTTTCATTATGGAAACATGTCAGGCCCTTTGGCAGTGAAGGCCTATTAAGGAATCACACACTGAATTTTTTTCTTATTTAAAATTCCACTGGTTATGTGAAACTCAGGAAGCCTCTAGAAGATGGAGCTTTAGACTCTTCATTTCCTCTCATTAGTTCATATTTTCTTCATTTGTCCCCCACCCCACTCCCAGCTTCATGAACTCTGGACAGTTATCACGACAACCTGAAAGATACCCAGAATGGTCTCATGAAGTCAGTTATAGTTCTGGCTGTTGCTAAATTAAATTCTTGGCTAATACAAAGTCATCAAGAAGAGTGTTGAATTGAGACAATATGCTGGGTCTTAAAACCCATGTTCAAATCACCAATCAACCATATCAAAATTAGTAAGTTGCTCTTAACAGAATGAGAGAGAGTAACTCCAAACCCAGTCTTCGTCATTTTTACCATATTGTACTGTCTTCTGACCTTCGTAGTAGCATCTCTTCCTGAGCTGCTTGATTTCATTGCAGGGTCCCTTATGGATTTGCCAGATGGTTGGTACTGTGTGAGTTTAATCTCCCCTCGCTGGGACTGGAGACAGTTCAAGAATTCATGGCCACCATGACAACTATGGGCTTGCCCTAGGTCATCACTGGCCTGACCCACATTGCCAGCCACACATAAAACCTGGCCTTTACCTCAGAGCAGAGGGGACATGGGATATGTCTTCATCAGTCCTTTGTGGTGGACAGATCACTTTCTTATGAAAAGCCATCAGCCTTCACAAGAAGAAAGTGCTAATTAAGAGGCAACCAGAGCACTGGTCAGGATTGCCCCTGAGGAGTTTCTCTGTACCTGCTTGATGCCATGTAGCTCCTTAGCTTTCTGAGGAGCCCCAGAAAATAAAGGGCTGAAGTGCTTGGAGTGATGTTGATAGAAAATTAGAAAAGGGTGAGTCCAGACATAGGTAGAAACTTACATTTGAGCCTAATGGCAATAGAGTAATAAAGGCAACAAAGTGTGACTATTTCTCTGTCCTTACTACATCTGCAGAATGTCATCCCATTGCATTATTTAAGTGTCCCAGACGCTATTGGAAAGGATAAGACAAGAGAACCCCCTAGTGTAAACTGCGATCAAGCACTTTGTGGATAAAATCATTTCGAGTTGGAAGCCAGATATACAGAATCTATTGAGGTGGCAGAAGTGATGGCTTGTGAAGTTACATGGGAGGTATTAAGCCTGTGCATGTCAAGGAAATAGACATAATTCTCTGTGATCTCAGCTCCACACTCTCTGGATTAAATCCCTGCCTTACCTGAAATCTTCTGATTTGGGGATGGTAATATCCTTGACTCTGCTTTCCCCAAGAGAGCAGGTTCTCCTGGACTCATGGCTCTTGCTCAAGTGGTAGGTGGAAACTGTGGCCAGGAAAGCTCTTTGCCCAGCTTTGGCTGGTATGCCAGCTGCAATCTTATCTGGAATAGGATGCACTGAGAAGAGTCACTCATGTCTTGTCATTACCCAGTTAGATTTCTGTAAATTACTCCACATGGGGCTGCCCCTGAAAATCACCTGGAAACTTCAGCTGGTCCAGAATGCAGCAGCTGTATCCTTATTGGGCAAGTCATGGTACTGCCATGTCACACCATACCACTGCTGTGAGAGCTGCACTGGTTGCTACTGTGTTTTGAAGTGCAGTTACAGAGGCTGGCCACTACTTTTTAAGCCCTATATGGCTCCCACAGAGATTCTACCTATCCAATCAGGAAAGCCACAAAGTCTCTCCTAAATCTTCCCACCTACCAGGAGGTGTGGATGGAGGGGGCCTGATGGCAGGCCTTCCCTGTGGCAGCTCCTCTCCTAAGGGCCTGGTCCTCCATATGAAGATGGGCTCCACTCTCATGGCTTTTCTGGAAGGCCTTTGGGGACTAATTGTAGAGCCACAAGCACCTATATATCAGTTATTTTAGTTCTAATCATTTAATGCAATGTATTATGTATTATTGTTATATATATTAATATCCATAAACCATCCAGAGCCAAGTCGGATTGTGGCAATGGAGAAATTATGTAAATTGCATCAATCATCAAATAAGTAACTCAACTGGTAGGCAGCAGCCTGGATGGAATCAAACTGCAATATGGCTACAAATAATCAAAGTTTGGTCTAGTGGTTAAGGCACATGAAACCGGGAGACAGTGAGTTCTAGTCCCACCTTAGGCACGAAGCCAGCTGGGTGACCTTGGGACAGTCACTTTTCTCTCTCAGCTCTAGGAAGGAGGCAGTGGCAAACCATTTCTGAAAAACCTTGCCAAGAAAACCGCAGGGACTAGTCCAGGCAGTCGCCAGGAGTTAAAAACTGACTTGAAGGCAAAAGGGAGGGAGGGAGGGAGGGAGGGAGGGAGGGACTGAATGATCAAGGATGTATGAAAGGCTCCAGCTCGGTCAGTGTTATATTCACCTGGTTTATTCACTTGTCATACCCTGGCAAATGATTCTTGAAAAGGGCTCCAATATAAACTCTGTTAAGAGTCTGAATTTCATAGACCAAGTACACAGTTTTATGCAGCTGTCACCTGTGTTTCTTCCACATATTCCACAAGGAATAGCTTCTTTGCATTTCTATCCATAGTTCAATGACCCAGAACCTCCTTTGTGATCAGCTGAGAATAGTATACTTAGATATGATTGCCCTAAATGCTCAGTCAGTGGGGAACTGGGGAGCATTTTATTTATTTTTATTTATTTATTAAATTTATACACCACCCATCTCACAATACAAGTGACTCTAGACAGTTTACACATAAAAAATAATAAAAAAACAATAAAAAATCTTTACAAAAATATATAAATACAGGGTTAAAAGTCAAGGGAAGTGACATGAAACCACCAACCACCCCCAGTGCTGCGAACTCCCATTAGATTCCCAGGCTAGGTGGCAGACCCAGGTCTTCATGCTCTTCCAGAGCTGGTGTTGAGATATTAAAAAGCAAGAAGTTGGTGGTAACAGGTCACATCTGTAACTTGCAGGTAACCTATGTACCTTTTGCTTCAGAGGTAGCAATGCTACCTTAATTGAGATCAGAGCGTGAACCCCGATGCCATCTATTCTTTCTCACTTTCTCTTGATGCCAACCAAGAACTTTAAGGACTGGCATTGCTGTTCATAATGCTAATGTTAGGTCAAAGACAATGGTTTGAAATTCAGAACAAATTATTTCATCCTGGTGGGTGACGGGCAGAACATAAAATGGCATTTATAAGGTCCTGACAACCACATCTGTGGGCCTCTTCTCACAGCCACCAAAGATTAGACCTGACATGCCAAACTGAATTATTTACCCTGTGGTTTCATGACCCTGAGGTCAAATGCAAGGCTGCCAAGGAGGGTAAGGATAGCTAGCAGTTGTGGAGGAGGAAGATGGGTATGAACTGGCTCCATACACTCTGAACTTTCAATTTTCTTATGATTCTACTGTTATCAGTTTAGCCTAGCAAACATCCTGCTGAAATATCTCGATAGAATCTACTAACTTTGTAAGTTCTCCATGATTATAATATTACTTCTGAATGAAAACTACATCAGAAGCAGGGTGCGGGACAGGCAAGGCACATGGCTGTGGTGCAGAACACCAGTTAAGCCAACATGGAAGACAGTGGTTTTCTTACATTCATGATTTTAAGTGACTGGGTATCTGGTATGGAAACACAGTGCTAAGATGCAGAAGGAAGCAGATACAGTGGGCCTTTTCAACGGCCTATTCCATAATAACAAGTTCCCCTTTGGGTATCTTTCCCCACAGTGGGAGGCCCTTCCACTTTTTCAATAACTCCTTCTCCAAAGAACACCAGTCTTATCACAAGATAAATCTTGTGTTCTATCATGTGAAGTATATTCAGCCATTACAATTCCCTATTGCTAAAAAGACTGTTTTTTCTTGACTCCCTGCTTTGCCCTTGCTGCTTTCCAGTCAGCCTCCCTTCCAGGGCTGACACTCAGAACAGGGTATCACACAGAAACACCAGGAATATCTGAAGGCAGGTTGTTCTTGTCCTTTCAAAGTTCTTAAAGAAAAGCTAGATTTATGACTGTGTCAGCCACCTTGGTTCTTCCCTTGACTGCCCCACTCATGTCCACTTAGGGTTCAGAAGTCTACATAAAAGAAGTGAGAGTGTAAGAGGATCTCAGTTCTTTCCCCTCCTCCTGCCTATTTTTCCTACTCTTTAAAAAAAAGAAGAAAAGGAAGGTTTTCTCTAATACTGTCTGAGCAGTAGAAGTGAGATGGTTGGGAGAAGAATGTTAAAATATCCACTGTGCATGGAGATCAGGTGACAAAAGAGAGGAATTCGTTGTCTTTGGTGCAAACTGAAGTTATAAATTAGGACAATAATCCCACTGTAATGCAATATATACAAAGTAAGAGAAGAAAAGCTTTGCACAACTTACTAAAACATAATTATAGAGGAAACATTCTGATTTTATAAAGGATTCAGCATTACACAGAAATTTCCTCCAGTGTTATGAGTACAAAGAAACTGGCAGAAAGCAGGAGATGATTTTTGAATGATGCCTGAAAATATGGACTAGAAGGCAGAATTTGTGCATGAGATATTGAAAAGGAGTTCCAGCCTCACAGCAGAGGAGATCCTTAAGATGAAGTATGCCACTAAAATTATAAAAATGGGGAGGGAGAATTATACAACTACTGAAGCAAACACAGAGATTAGGATGCATGATGTCCAAGCTGGTGTTTTGAATCATCAGCGGGGGGGGGGGGGGGAGCCTACTATGGTGAGCCATAGATCTTCCTTTTGCACCAAATGTCAGAAGTGGAATATTTAAAATAAATGTATGTTCCTTAGCCTGGATGGCTTTGATCCTAAATGGCATGGGGTTTTAGAAATGAAAAGTCGTGATGGTGAGATAATGAGAATACATACATCTATTTAATTTCATGCCGTCACAAGCTATTCCATTGAAGCAATTCCATTTTTCCATACTCTATAGGGAAGGGAGCTCAAATAATTAGCCTTTCATCATTTGAGATAGTTCAGGCCAAGAGTTCTGTGTTCAGAATACATGGATGGATGTCCTTGTTTTGGATAACTTTAGGGCAGCCACCTCTGATCTGATATATTCAATGTCTTGAACTAAAACTCTCATTGACATTCTCCAGTCACTCTGGCCACCAGATGTTGTGTGGGGCATGGGAAACTTTGTTGATGTAAGCCCAGACAACAACATTGGCATTGATACAATGATCAGATAGTCCTAATTTGAGGGGAGAAGTACTGTACAAGGTACCAGGCACAACCTGCCAGAACAAAAAAAAAATGTTCTGCTTCCCAGAATCCTGTCCTGGCTGGCCAGAAGCAGCATCATGAGTAGCGTTTGCTGCATTTACACCTGGTACTTAAGTAGGGCTTAAGTAGTACTAAGTACTTAAGTAGGGCTACCATAGCTGTAGAGCTGCAAAAATGCATATAACCCCTTGATGGCACCAAACTGAGTCTTTGCTGCTATCCAGTAGTTACAATAGAAGAGAATATATGTAGCTAATACATGTAGCTCAATCAAGCAGAAAACAATACCCTAATCAAGGAACTACCAAGGAAAAATCACACCCCCACCAACACTGGCAGGGCAAGCTAGGGTATATAAATAGGAAGCAAACCCCACACTCACCAGCATTGATGATGTTACCTAGTTGGATAATGAAATGTCTGCAATCAAACAACCAAGCTCAGAGAGCATCAAGGACTCCATTATCTAGTAGTTAGCTAGATTTTTGCAGCCCAGAAATATGGCAGGCCTAACATTGAAAAAAAAAATATTAATTAAAAAAGAAAAAAGAAAAATAATGCCCAAAGTGGTAAAGAAAAAGTAAACCAGACTAAACCAAACTATATAAGATATATATTCACCAATACATACATACATACACTACATAACCATTTCAATGAATGACAGCCATATTTCATTATAATCATCCATAGCTAATAAATGTTGATAAGTAGTTGCTGAGAGCCAGTCTGGTGTAGTGGTTAAGGTACCAGGCTAGAAACCAGGACACTGTGAGTTCTAGTCCTGCCTTAGGCAGGAAGCCAGCTGGGTGACCTTGGACCAGTCATTCTATCTCAGCCCTAGGAAGCAGGCAAGGGCAAACCACTTCTGAAATCTTGCCATGAAAATTGCAGGGACCTGTCCAGGCAGTCGCCAGGAGTCAACACTAACTTGAAGGCACATACACAAAAAAGTAATTGCTAATAACATCTACTTTGCAGACCATGAAGTAGTAGGGTCATATTTTTCCAAAGGTAAAGAATAAGTATTTTTGCTCTAAGGGGGGTACAGAGAATTTATTTTTTTGTCCGGATAGTGGAATTCAAAAGAATATCAACATCTAAAAATAATAACTCCTGTCTCATACTAATATATGTACTTTCTTTCTCCCTGAATTACACTGTACAAATATATGTTTAAATGAAGCATTCATCTCACTGAATCTCCAGCAACATAACAATTGACTCAGACCATTTCTGTGTAAGCACAATGGGAACCCGAACTGGAAGCAGTTGTCCTAGAAATGGCATCAGGCTCTCTTGACAGCGTCTGTGCTTTCTTTCATACATTAGGTTTGGAGATACCTGCTGGAGGAATGAGTGTTGGGGTAGAGGTCTACTCCATTTCTCCCTTTACAGAGAGAGAGAGAGAGATAGGGGCCTACTGCTTGTACGTCATCCATTCATTTGCTTTGACCTGGAAATAATTTTGCACACAGCATAATAGGGAAGGTGAGGTGTTCAGTATTACTGAAAGCATCTGCCTCATTCAGTAGGGCTACCAGATCGAGGTGACCAAATGACCACCAGATGGTATCAAGGAATTAGTTGTGTCTACCTCTTTGCTGCCATCTAATGGTCACACAGAGTTGTGCAGCCCAAGTCTGCCTAATTACAGAAAAGCCCTTCCAAACATTAACATTCAGGTTTCTCTGGGGTTTTTTTTCTTTTTGCCCAGAATTCTTGGGAAATTGAGTTATGATTTAACATTAATAAATATTTAAATATATGCATATTAAAGTGCCTTGAATCTTATTTTTGGAAACCTGGTCACACTAAACATAGAACAAAAGAAGAATATATTATTATTATTTGATCACACTTTTCTGGCTGTTCTCGTGCTTCTTATCTGCCCTGCTGCTGCTACTTGCAAAACCTGGACTAAATTCTTTTCAAATCCTGCTCAGTTACAAGCACACAAAAACCTGAACTAGACTTGTAAACAGCAGAGAACAGAGAGCCAAGGATCAGGAATACTGCAGTCTCTTGAAATCTAGCACCCTTCAAATATTTTGGTCTTAACTCCTATATGGAGCTTGCCAGGTTTTAAAAGGTTCTATAATGGACCTCTTTCTGGAGGGAAGAGTTGCAACTGAAAAGGAATTACAAATTATTTTAGATTCATGCAGCTTGGAGCATGATTACTGTTATGCTAGGAAAGAAGGCCAATGCAGGTTTCACCAGGATTCCTCCCTCTCCCTGTATTGGTGTATTGCTTGACTACAGATAGAGGAAACATTTATGGGATAATTCGGCCCAATCCATGTCAATAAATAAAGCAATGGAATGATTTTGTCAAACTGATAATCTATTTTGTACTTCAGGCCAATGCCAGAGATGAGAAGAAATTTCTTGAAGTTCAGGAGATGATTTCTTGTATAGTCTCTCCAGGATTAGACTTTTCATGATCCTGTGGGTTAAGGAATCTGTTGCATTTCTTGAATATGAATTCATTTCAGGAAAATAATCAACTGTGGTCTCAAAATAAATCAGCAGTCTTTCCTTAATATAAGCAGGAATGGGCAAAGCATGAGGGAAGTGAAAATCTTTTTCAGGGCAAGAGCTGGGCTTGAGCTTTAAATGACAGGCCAGGGAGTGCATTCCAAAAAATACATGTAGCTAGGACATAAACATGGTTAGGAACAGGAAGAAAAGCAGAATTTGATTTAATTTTTAAATTTCATTTCATTAATTCAATGCAATTAATATCATTCCTCTCCATGTATGTAAATTTCTCCCTTCTGTCACATTACCACATTACCAACATTACCACATCATGTTTCTAGTAAAGAGGGGCTTTCAATGATTCCTCTAAGCAGCCATGGCCACTGAAAGAGCCAGGGACAAGTTCACTTGTTCACAGGGTAATGCGGGGGATTTCCTGGTCATTCTCTGGTCCTTTTGTTTATATTCTTTTGTGGTCGTGTGGAGAAAATCTCTTTATGAGCAGCTGCGTGTGAGCCTCTTATCAAGCAGTGATAACTACTATGGAGGAAGAATTTAAAATTGGCTTCATGTGATGACCATGATATGTGCATAAGCCACAACCCCTTATATCATTCTGTTTCTTTTTCCTGACTGTAATGTTTTCACAAGGATCTGGGCTATTGGATATGGAGTTAGTTGGTGAATACAATGAAAAACAACATCACAACCCAAAGATAATATGGCCAAGATGAAATTGCTAAGGCATGTGGCCAATAAGTCATTATTTTGGTTTCTTACCTGAGCAATTTAAACATGTCTTTAGGGCAATTTCTGATCGTTTGTTTGCTTATACTGTAAGCTTCTGCTCTAATCTGCACCTTCTTTTAGCCTCATCCTGTGATGAGTCATCACGGTTCTGAGTGCAAGCATCAAGGGGCAGTAAATCTCTTCCTGTTCAGACCCAGCACAAGCACTGCCTGAAATGATGTGCATGTGTGTGGAGGGGGGAGCTTTACCAGTATTTTTACTTCATGTTGCCTCAAAAGTGCAATACAAGGGAGTCATTATGGGGAGAAGGCAGAATGAGGACAGGTAGAATAGATGAAAAAGATATCGGCCTCCGTGCAAAAAGCACATACAGATCAGCTGATGGCTTCTTTCCTCCTTACAAGAGTTTGGGTTCAGCTAATGTCTTCAGAAGAGAGAGAGCATGCAAAAGTTTAAGATGATAAGAGGTGTTCTCCAGGTGCCCTGGACGTGGTTGCCCATACTCAGATAATTAAATAACCACCTCTCATTCCCAGAGGAGCAGTTTTTGAGAATGGAGATGGCAAAATAGTCCTGATCTTTTCAGTTGCCTCAAATCTCACCCAGTGACTTCTCAGGCAGCTGTAGATCAGCTGTCCAAGACATTCTGCAGGTACCATTCCTGCTGTTCCAGTGTTACCTCCGTCGTACTAACCGTAGGACATTCCATGAAGAATAGAATGCTACCCACAGTAACACAGTAGCATTAGGAAAACTTAGTTTAGATGCAAATTACCACCACATGCAGGAGGCTGACAGATGTTCTCTGCTGCCTTAAGTGATTGCAGAAACATTTTCAATGTATACCTTGCAGTCTATGAAAGCTGCAGGTTGAAAAAATGCCAGGGAAGATCAATGGCAGTTTTGATTTCTGTACCGTTGTAGCCCTGCAAAGTTAAAAAAGCAGTAAATTATGGAGTTTGTTAGATGGGCACAACAATGCCCATAATTGTAATATAGAGCATAAGAAGGAAATCTAGGAAAAAATATGCTACAAAAACCTGCATGCTTTCTTTATGATCCATAGTGCTACACTTTTTATGGGCTATATGTCTGAAAGCAGGTATATATAAAGATGTTCAATGTGTAGTTGGGAGCAAAATTATTACTGTTTTAATAGATGATGCAGTCATATAACAAAAGAGCACTCGCCAGCGTGAGATGCAGCCCTATAATACAGAGCCTCAAAGCCAGGGTTTACTGTACTTTGGGAATTAATCACATAAACTATAAATTGGGTTCAACAGGCTGGCTGGGTAAATAGGCGCAGCTAATGAGGACACTACAAGATCTTATAAGAGTGCTGAATGCCCCGGGACAAATGTGCTGAGCTGCACCTGATGGAAAACTAGAAGACATCAAAGCAGAAAGGATTAGTGCTCTCACAGTGTTGAGAAATGGCCAGGGGGAGATTCACCAACTTATTACCCACATCCAAGCTAATCCTGTTATCTGCAAAAAATATAACTGTTCTGGAACTGCCACCACCTCAACTTGCAGGAGACCAATTCTGTGTTTACATGGACAAAAGTGCAAAAACATTTCATCAGGGCAATGAATATCAGCTTTGGAGAGTTGATGTATCAAATATACAGAGAAGAAGGGGGGGGGGAAGAAGAGGTGGGGAAAATATTACATTCTCTTTCTTTAAAGACTTATGGGGGGAGTGAATGATTGGCTCGGAAGAATACAAAGTGTTGGTCACACGTGACTAAGCCACTGCTGTCTTCATCTGGACTTCAGTCAGAGCTTCCCAAAGGACAGGCCAAATACTTTGAAAGCAACTTTTAATAGAAAAGAGATGAGAAGGATTGAGAACCATCAATGCCTGTGCCCTCTGGAAATATAGAAAATCTATTGTGTGGCATATGCCTCCATACCTAATACCTGACGCTCACTCAGCGGTGCATTGAAAAATGGCCAGAACTGTACAGCATTGTGAAGGCTGCAGAAGAGGATCCTACCCCCTTCTTCCCCCGCAACACCCACCCCACTCCACGCCCGCGCACACATCATCACTGGAGATCAGTTTTAAGTTGGTGAAGCCAAGGCAGAAATGAAACCTGCGCATTTTATACTCAGCTGTGTTAAACAGGAACATCTGTGATTCTTCTTGAAATCTAGTAAAGTGCATTCAGGCAGCAAGAGGAAAATGAAGAAAAAATATGAAGGATGAGTATCCAGGGAACAGAGACAGATCTGTTATCTATTTAGTTGGATCGTAAGGGTGTAGAGTTCATCTTCATCCTCTCTTGCCCTCATTATCCCCTTTCCCACAAAGGCAGGCAGATGACTTTTCACCTGGCCCCTTGTGACAAGAGAAGTTGATGCATGCTGCAAACGTGTTCTTTGCCCAAAGCAATAGAAGCAGCTGGTCGTTTATTAGGGTCAGAATATTCTCTTCCTCTTGGCCTCATTCTCAGAAAATTGCACACCTGCATGGGCATAGAGACATGTGGGTGTTTATGATCACCACTTCCTGGAGCTGCACGGGAATGTTTTTCCTGAGAGCTAAGTCTGGCACTGGGACCAAGATTATTTTGATTTTGGTGGCCTTGGTATCCAATTGACCAACAAAGAGCTGTGAGGATGGATTTCTCTGACACTGAAAATTTTAAAATTTCAATTTCTTTCTATCTCCTGTATGGGAAAAAAAGTGGAATTTGGTAAGATCATATTGAGCACTCATTTGCCCTGGTCAACTCCAATAGGCACATTTATTTTCAACACAGAGAAAGCTATTATGCATATCAGTTTGGCAGTTTTTAAAGCTGAAGAATATATTAAAAAAAAAAAAAGCTGGCAACCCTAATTTGGTACCACAAACATGGTTAAATACATAGGAATTCAGATTTTCAAAGGTTAGATGCTACAATCTCTTTGCTTGGATGGACAATCTCTCAGTTTCATTTTCTCCCACATTTGCATTCCTTTTCAACTTCCAACACTTTAAATCCAGTTTGCAATTTTTGGTAAGTTCTTTACCAAAATCACTGATAGGAATTCTCATCCATTTCAGGAACAAGATGCTTATGATATGAAAGCTTTGCAAAGTAGGTACAATTTGGATGGAGGGAATTTTTTTTATTTTTTATTTTTTAATCTTATTTTAGCCAGAAGTCTGAGACTTCTTTAGAAGGTGGATCCTCAGACTGGAACGCATAGCCTCAGAATTGTGTTCTAGGGCTTAGTGTTATGAACAGATGACCTTGAGACACAGATCACAAGTAGTCACACTACTATCATGAACCCTAAAACAGGATGCTGGTGCAGGATGTTACATGCACTATTCCATTATGCGAATTATGTCATGTCTGTTGGTTTCTATCATTTGCATATGATGTTACAATGCAAATGACATAAATTGCCATGGAGGTTGATCTGCTGCATGTGATGTCCAATGTACTGAGGTCCACTAAATTGAGGTTTTGCTGTTGCTCCTGTTATATAATATTCAATAATGGATGGGATTTTCTTGATTATAATTTTATATGACCCCCTAATTTATATTCAGCTCTACAGAATTAACTCTCAATATATTTACATTGCAGCATTAACGTGACTGAACCCCATTTCCCTAGGGATCACCAAGAACTGTAGTCAAACATTTTGGGACTTCACACGGTTTGAATTGTTTTTTGTGCATTATTATCTCACAATTTGAGATAGATAGATAGATAGATAGATAGATAGATAGATAGATAGATAGATAGATAGATAGATAGTTTTACAAGATTTACATTTGGCATATTCTTCAAGTTAGCTCATTTTCTCTGCCAGAAGGGTCAGAGAACATCAGACAAAATTGTCAACATTATTGGTGCACCACGTCAAGCTTGCAGCTGGGTGGTTTCTTCCTTGGACCTTCCTTTCCCCACATTTTCCAAATTGAGCAGACAGATCCTAGCCTCAGATTATGAAGCCGGGTCATTTTAGACTTAATTCTTGTATGGTCCCCCTTCTTGAAACAGTAATGTAGTTAACCAGTCCATTGGTCCATTTGCTCATTCTTCTACATGGGGCCCTGAACTGCTACTCTCAAATCGTGCCTACCAAGCCCTTTCTGTATTATACTTGGGTTCTCTGCATTCTCTTCTGTATTTTCTCTATTAAGTGATAATACTGATCCTCAATATTACAGGATATTTCCACACATAGGCAGACTTAACTTTGGTTGTTGTTGCTGCTGCCTTTATTTAAATCCACTCAGTAAGCATTCCTTAAGTTAAAATGTTCTTTAGATTTTCCATGTAAGAAACATCCATTTGTGCCATAATCTCAAAAGTTCTTAGCATGCTACTATATTTGAGAGCAATCCTATAAAGTAACGACCGGTGGGCTTATTTTGAATTTGGGCTTGGCTAGCTCTGAGCCCTGAAAAACTAAAAAAAAAAATAGCTCAATTATTCTAAGCTAATTACAAGAATCCATTGGGAACACAGGAGCTAAAGCATTTGCCTCGTCCCTTCCCATCATCTTTACTTGCTTCTGTGGTGTTTTATTTGTATCGGACTGCAGCAGCTGTAACTGTTGCTGCAGTGGTAGCAGTCACTTCCCTGGCCCATGGGTCTTTGGTTGCTTCTACGCACTCGATCAGGAGGTCATTGTTCCATGAGTACCAAGTGACACTCACTAACTAACCAGTTTGCTCCAGGTTGTGCATGAACTGTTTGTTTGTTTATTTATTTATTTATTTATCTTAAGAACTCCACCTTGCTGGAGATGGAGAACTCCCAGATCCAGTGCTTGACTGCCCAGACACTTCTGGGGGAACATCACCCCAAAATATAAGAAGTTGTAGATCTTGGCACAGTCCAGGCTACCTGCTTAGTCAGCACTGCTGTTGTGGCTTCTGCCATGCTGGCCACATTCTTCCTCTTCCTCCTCCAGAACTGCAACTGGGAGACTCAGCCTAGGTTCTTCTGCAGAAGGTTATGGCAGCTGCTCCCTCTCTTTTTCCTACAGGCTTTTTCTAATGCTGGTGCCCCACAAGTCTCCAGCTGCCACCATCACCACCTCCTCAGGTCGCAGCTAAGTTTTGCCTCTGGACAGCCAAACCAGGCAGCTGTAGAAAGCACAGAGGCTGCTGCTGCCATCAAGGCCACTTCTTCCTCCACTCAGGCAACAGCCCTGGACGTTGCACCTCTTCTTGCTCAGCTTGGCGACTTTGGGACAACGAGCAGGAAGGCAAACCAGTTCTTGCCCAGTTTCGATAACACCCCTGGTTATTGTGCAGGAAGAAGAGCTCCACCTGTCAACTCTGCTACCCCACAGCCCCAAGCACTGCTTGGAAGGGTTTGGGGAAAGAAGTGGATAAGGGGAGATGGGTAGAGTTCTTCTCTGTGACTCTGAGTCACAGAGAATCTTAGTCATAAAAGCTCACTCAAAGGAGTTGAGTCCACTGTTCAGATGATGGATTTCATCAAAAAGCTAGAGGTTTGTGAGGGAGACAAGCCCACAGCCAAAGTTGTCTGTGCAGTGTCTTTCACAGCTGCTCACTTACAGCTTCCTTATAAGGAAAGTAACTATTCCTTTAAAATTAGCTTGCCCATCGGTAGTGGAAGTGGGCACAGTTGAAAGGTCAGCTAAATTGCTCTATGAATGCACAGGTCTGATATGCCTTGAACATAACTTTCCCACAAAAACTAAAACCTGAATTAATCAGAGCTGGTGGAACTGAACATGAGGCTCTTCCCTAAGCATGATGCATACCTTTCAAAGTCTGCAGTCTGAGCAGAAACCAGAATTAATCAGATGTACCTTGAAAAGATGTCAGTTTGCCTATTCAGCACACCATTCCTACGTGGTGCTTTGCCTGGTGCCTTCAGTTGCTTCCAAGGCTGCCAGTTGGCCCTACTTGTTTGAGCTGATTCTTACTAACCAACAAGTATGTATATTAACTTCATGTATCAACCCGGATTCATTAACGTAATCTTTTTTGCAGTAGGATAAAAGAGGAAAGGAGTGATTAACATGACAGCTTTTCATGCTTTTTGAAGGATCATATAAAAAAAAATGGCCAAAAGCTATTTTATTAACCGTAAATTATGGGTGGACCAGAAAGAAACAAAAGCTATGAACCCCTAAGGAGGAATATTCTTCAAAACATCCTCCTTCCATTCCGCCCACTGTAGTAATGAGAATGCATGTCAAGCCATTTTGTGTGCTGGCAAGCTGTTATTTTTTGCATGGTTAAAACTAATTCCAGAGCCTAAAACTTCAACAAAGAGTAAATATAAAATGATGAAAAGAGTATGGGCTAACTCATGCAAACTGGGGACACAATAAGAGAGAATCTATCGTCAGAGGAGAAGTGGATAATGCATGGTCCAGTTGTTCAGGAGACACTGTTACAATACTCATAACTTCCTGATGCACACACATAGAAGTTCCATCACCTGGTTTCTGTTGTCCAACAAATTCTCTCTCTCTCTCTCTCTCTCTGCCATGTAATGATAGATGATCATGTGAAATATGGAAGGAGCCTACATTCTTACAACTCTGTCTTGATAATGTTTGAGGTAATGAGAATATTAAATCAAATTATTGCTCACCAAAAAAATCACACAAAGGAGCAGACTTCCAAATCATGAGTTACTGTACCAGTAACTACATAGGACAGCACTGTAAGCACAGAACTTGTGGGTGTATTTCACTCCTTTGGGCAAGTGCTTCCACAGGCTCAGTCAATGAGTCTGTTTCTTATCATCATCGTCTTTAAAAATAGGGATTTGCTGTGTTGTGCCTCTTGTTCCCAAACGTCAGATGGAGAAATTTTGAATCTGGAATAAAGATGTCTTTAAGACTGACAGAGATAAGATGTCCATGGAAATGTGCTCAATATCTTGTCAAGAATGTGCAGACTTTACAAGGTAGTCGGAAATGGGAAATGGGATGAGGGGAATTAGTTCTGTTGGGCAGCAAAGTGTTGACAGCCTCCTAGGAGGAAACGAACTGTTTTTAGCACATTCCTCCCCAAGAAAACAAATTAAATAAGATGAATTTGGTTAATGAATCAGTCGTGAACATTGTAGGAAGAGGAACTGAAATGGAAACCACAGCATACGTGTACACATGAAACAGCTCTGATCAACATAGGTTGGACCAGATTAATGTTCTGTCTAGGCCTTCAATGAAAGCCCATCTACTCCTACTAGGAAATGGTATTTGGAAGTATTCTGCCTTTGATACTGGAAGAATATACTAAGACACCAATACTAAGAGCTCCTGATACATTTCAAAAATATGAATTTGTCTAATCAGGTGGTAAGACTCTCAAAACTGTGAAGGCATATTCCGTGACACTACAGCACATGGCAATACGCTTTCTTTTTGCTCAGCCTGGATCTTCTACTATTTGGTGGGGACAAGGGGGAGTGATTTTGGATTTTTCTCCACAGCATGCACGTCAGCAAGCTTGCCCTTTTTAGCTAAAATGCAAAAATAACTAATTCATTACTTTATTTTCTTTCAGGGGCCTTTCCTACTATACAACACCCTTCTGAGATGCAGTGACCAAAGAATATACCTTATATCTGTAGAAAGTCATTCCTGTGTCATCATTTTTAACTTGGGCTCCCATGGGGGTCAACTTCCTCCCAGCAGCCATATCCTGAGTTATTTTCATTGAGTTAAACACCCTGAGCCACTTTAATATAGTGGTTTAAGGCACCAGGTTAGAAATCAGGAGACTGAGTTCTAGTCCTGCCTTAAGCAAAAAGCCAGGTGGGTGACCTTGGGCCAGTCTCTCTCTCTCAGCCCTAGGAAGAAGGCAATGGCAAACCACTTTTGAAATCTTGCAAGAAAATCACTTGCTGTTGCTTGTCTATAATTCTGTCAGTGGTATTTGATGCAGCGTGGAAGTGTTGGTGGGCTTGCTCAACACTTCACTCTGAGAGATCCTTTCTCCAAGTGATCAAAAGGGAAGAGGTGGGGCTGTCAGGTGAGCAGGCTCTGGCAACTGTCAATGGTTTAAAAAAATGGTTTCATAATGTCAGCCCTTCCAGTAGTGGTCAGGTGCAAGGGCACAATGCTTTTAGCTTCCCAAACCCTCCAGTGACTCACATTTGGGGAAATCCTGCTTTGTGAAATACCTTGACAGAGAAATCCCAACTTCCAATGGAAACAGTTTACCTTGGAGCTCATTTAGATTCTACTTCTGAACAGAGACAATAAAATCCTTCACTGAGTAGATCAATATTTCTCTGTGCTTTTGAACGACCCCTCCCCCTTTCCTAATGATAGGAACCTCCGTCACACTCTGCATTCCACTGTGTCCATGGTTTCTAATGATTACATCCGCCAGAAGGCTTTCCTATTATTTTTTCATTGTCAGTGCTACCTTTCCGCTAGTCCTAGGTGAAGTGATAGTGCAGAACCCACGGTTCTTCAACCCACTGCGCCCACTGCATAGTTGCTGACAATGTAATACTTGTTCAGCAACTGATTATAATTAAAAATATCAGAATAATTAAAGTCTTCAGTTTGACAAGCAGAGCCATAACTTTGCCTTCAGACATTCCTCTCTAATTAGTTAATTAATCCTAATGCAAATTATAAGCAATAATTAGTCAGCCAAGCTTGACAGAAAAGTCTGCTGATTTAACAGTGGAAAAGCTTCCCAGTTATTGGGTTACACCTACTTTATGTTCCTTTTTGTCCAATTACGGTGTCGGGTCTATGATTAAGCCACTTCATACAGGTCCAAATGAGGGGTAGGGATCTGCCCCTGGTGTAAACTGAGGTAGAATCCATTTTGGGTGGGAAGTGAAAGCATTGCTACCACAGGCTTGAGATTTGTGGCTTATCAAAGGTTCCAGATCGCTTCTAGAGACAAAGAAAGGGTCTTCATTTCAGGACGCTCTGGGAAAGCTTGTTCCCTATCTCAGAACTCTTAAAGCAAATAAACTGAAGATTTGGCTTAATATTGCCCCCAAAGCAATCTAGCAAAGGAGAAGCATTTTAATCTGTTGTCATAGCACTGTTGGCTCCTTTCATGATGTGTTCAACCCAGGATGAAAGGTCTATGCAATGTAGCAAGGAGTCCAGAAAAATTCCAGCTGATTTCGTAAAAGGGTCATTCCAACCCCTGCAATCCCCCACAGATTTTAGAGAACCAGAATAACTCCATAGAGCAAAACCCATTGCCATAAACTATATTATGCAGGCATTATTTTAATTAAATTATTAATTTAATTATACATTAAATTATAAATTAAATTATCATTTGCAATACAATCCTGGATTGGCTTGGATGAATTATCGCACAAGAAAGATAAAACAGTTTTGTTTCTTATTTGCTCTCAGTGATATAATACATTAGTGACCCAGATCCAGTCTGGGGAGTGAGATCCTCCTAGTCTATCCCCTCCAGTGCATCCCCCTACTATACTTACTTTTTGGCCTTTCCAACATCAAACTTTCTCAGTGTCAAAATGACCCAGCTTTGGAGGCTGCAGGGCAGGAGAAAGAATTTCCCTAAGATTGGAGGAAATCAGGAAAAAAAAAAAAAACTTCTGTAACCCTGGGACACCATCACACGGACCATAGTATTGCAGTATTAGGTTATTTAAATATTTTTGCCCAGTTCTTCAGCTGAAAAGGCTCCCAGAGGATTTTAGCAATCAAGAGAAGAACAGGAGGAGATAAATGAAAAGAAATGAACAGAAAAGTTAGTGCAATTAGGCTGACAATTAAAATGTCACATCACATCAAAGAAGGGAAGGGAAGGGAAGGGAAGGGAAGGGAAGGGAAGGGAAGGGAAGGGAAGGGAAGGGAAGGGAAGGGAAGGGAAGGGAAGGGAAGGGAAGGGAAGGGAAGCTCAGTCACCAGTTCTAAAAATTATGGAGTTCTTCCAATAGTTCAGGAAAGGAAGAACCAGTGATACATCAGAAGTCCATCTTGGATAATGTTAATAATTCTTGCAGGAACATTAGTCCATCTAATTTATTGCAAATTTGAATCAGAGTTTGATGTCAAAGGTTTATCCAGACTGTTTATTCAGACATCATTAGCTTTCTTATTACTATTTTTTTTTAGCACAAGATTTTTCTTCTATACCATGATCTGTTCAGTGCTGAATATAGCCTGAGGGTTTCAAGAGCTAGCCATTTTCACTGGAAATCTGGCTTGGCTTTGGGTTCAATAAGAAGATGTCCTAGCCCAAGCCAATATACTATGATCTTCCAAGGACTATCTATTTTGCTAAGAATCATGATTTATATCATAGATCCAATATGTACCTAGTGTATACTTAATTATTTACTTAGCAATCCTACAGATTTCCCTAAAACTCATGCATGTCTATGTGATACACAACTTTCATTGTTTAGTTTGGTACAAAACACTGAAATATTTCACTGGGAAACTGATAACCAGGGCCAGTCTAGCAACATCAAGTGGGCTATTTCTGTGTATAGTGGTGGAATTAAGCCTTTCCCCAAGTGGTGCTTTTCAGATATATAAGGACTTCTAGAATTCTTAGACAACATAACTTTCAATCACATTGGTAATTCCCCAAAACTTGTGGGGTATCATGTTGGGGATGGTGGTTAATGAATAAAAGACCAGAAGTGATAGTTTATTATTTTTCTTGTTTCCTGGATATAAATGAATGAATAAGAGTTATAGGTTGTTGTTGCTGCTGTGGTTTTAAAGGGGAGTAGATAAACCATTTTGGAATGTGCCACCCAATATAGATGGTTAATCTTATTCACAGCAATAGCAAGATACATACAAATAAAGGAAATTCATGTTTTTCTTTACATCTCATAGAACACAATAAGTGGTTTTTCAGCAGTTGATTTATGTATGTATGTATGTATGTATGTATGTATGTATGTATTTATTTATTTATTTATTTATTTATTTATTTATCAGATTTGTATAGCCATCCATCTCAGGTAGTGACTCTGGGCAGCGTATTTAATAAAACAATCCAAATACATAAAAACCATTTAAAAACAACCAATTTAAATGAAAAAGTTAAAAAAAAAGATAAAAAATAAAATGGCAGAAAAGGATACAAGAGAGTGCATTCTATTATCTGGCCACCTGGCAGACTCCACTTTATCATGGGATCCCCAGGCAAAGTCATGTCTTAAGGGCCTTCCAGAAGGCCAACAGGGTTGAGGCCAGCCTCACTTCAGAGGGAATGATGTTCCATAGGGCAGGGGCCACAGCAGAAAAGGCTTTCCTCCTAGGTCTCTGGCCAATGGGATCTACAACATGCCTCTCCTGCTGGACCTGATGGAATGGATAGATGTAATGTTATGTCTTCATTAAGAAAATTTCTTGGGAAGCTCAACTGTCCTTCTGTATCAAGCATCAGGACTATTAACACTGCTTTACCAATCCAAAGTCAATAGTCAATAGCAGCAGCAGCAGCAAAGGAGAATGAAATGCTACCTGTCATTCCCACAACATCCTTGGCAATTCTGCCACCACCCACTTATCACAGCTCTTATCAATGAAGCCTCCACATAGCCCTGGTGTGGAAGTCACCATACACCTTCCCTTTAGAGTTAGCTTGTAGATTATATCTACTTTTTCTACTGAATGCCATACATCTGTTCCAGCCATTCAATGTCTTCTCACCAAGTGGCTAAGACAATGCATGTCAGAACCTCACCAAGCACTTGTGCCACAGAGAAATTCATTGCACTTGACTTTAGCAGCTGGAAGGAATGCAGGTTGATTTCACAATATAGACTAATAATGGTACTCACATGTAAGAGTGTACACAAGTTGTTTCTGACTACAGCTACAGACTCTGAAGATTTCTTTATAAATAAGCAAGGAAACAATGCTGTCTTTGACTGCAGAACTTTGCTGTTAAAATCTCTTCAAGCTAATGTTTAATAAGTACTTTTCCTACCCAGCATTCATCTTGAGAATCATTAACTTGAAATAAGTTTAGGCTGCAGTTAGTATCAGCACTTGCTTTCTCTGACTTGTTTAAGGTGTTTTGTAAATAGTTAGATATGTAGTAGGAAAAAATATAAACCTTAAGAGAAAATTCAACCTTTAAGGACTTTGTATACTTTGTAGAGAATATGAACACCCACATATATCATTCATTTTGTAGATATCCAGCAATCTGAATAAATTGAACATAAGTAGGACTAAGCTTTATTTTGTTGAGCATTTATGTTTATACAGTATCTGCATTTCCACTTTTGTGGTCTTCAAGGACATGTTTAGGGTAAAGCTGAGTTCTTAGAAAAAAACACTAATATAAGGGGCTACCCAATTTCTAAAGATGTTACTTGTGAAAAAGATTATCAAATGATGTGGCAATTTTTTCAAAAAAATATATTTTTTCAGTTATTTTAAGCTAGCATGTTTAGACTTTAACTACAGAAATAAACTTTTTTTAAAGCACAGCAAGGAACCTGAAATAAACCTTAAGCTACATTTGCTTTCCTTTGTTTACTATACCCTCCTTTTAATGACATATCTTAGTTCCAGCCTGAGACCCCCAGCCCAAGAAAGAGGTGGGAAATGTTATGGGTTATTGAACACCCTGCTGGTTTTTACTGAGAATCAGCAAACTACTATTTAACACAGGTGTTTCATTAGGGCACATTACTAGTAGAATCGGCAGCATTAATGGCCCTCCAATTTCCACCTGCGCAGTGGACAAATGCTAGCAAACTCAGCAGGATATCAGAATGTTGTAAGGCTTCTGTCAAGTGTGTACTAAGTCCCAACCAGGTATATAGACCTTAGCCAAAAGGCCAAGAATTTGAGTGACTCAGAGCATATTTTGTTGTAAGAAAAGGCTATTCTAGTTCAGTTGTCACTTCTTTGAAAATCACAAGCTGAATGAAGGTGAGTAAAAAAAATGGACAGTTCCGAGCAGGGTATGATCAAAAAGGTCCATATGGCAGCCACAGTAGTGCGATCAAAGTTCTGCCTATTTTTTTTTTAATTTGGCACACATAAGAAAGGCAGAACTTGGATCAAACCTTCGTGGCTGCCATCTGGACCTTTTTGACCATACCCTGTAGACCCTGATTGGGGGTAGTTTATGTAACACAGAGACATACCAGTTCCTTTTATTGTATGCCTTTCTGGATTTCACATTTGAGATAACAAAAGGAGGATAAAAAAAAAAAAAAAGACCCATGAGTTAATTTCTGTTGCACAGTTTAATAAACACATGAATGCTGATGGCAGGGAAATCTAAAATGCCACAGCTCCAACCACAGCATTATATTATTCTACACAACACAACAGATACTAGCGATAGTCAGTACAGGGAGTTCTAAACATTACTGCAAAAAAGAATAGAAAATTAAGCAAGCCACCTTCTGGCTTCTAATATCTAGACAAACCCTCTTTGATAAATGCTATAACATTGTGAGTTACGCTGACCTCAGCCCACTAACAATGGTCAATAGGAAAGGTAGAGAAACTCCTAGTGAAGGAAACTTGTCAATACTGGTCCCTGTAGGTCTCCCCTGCCATTAGTGAGTATAAAATATAGATTATATATTTCTAAGTAATATGGATTATATCTAGATGGTTGATTAACTCCAAAGTATTGAAATTCAGGCAAGCCTGGGATTTTTGCTATCCTCTGCCCTGTTTCTGAGCCCTAAGTACGTGGGGATTGCTCACCACCATATTTCACAAAACATCAGCACCCCAGGCCCATCTGAAGTAAGAGGTTTCAGACATTATGCAGGTATGTTCTACAACTCATTTGCTCCCCTCTCCTCATCCTCTAGAAGTCATATCTGAGCAGAGGATCTACCTATAGGAATTCTCCAGTAAGACAGAAATGGAGCAGGGCTTTTCCCAGCAACTTGGAGAGTGTCCTTGTAGCCAGAAGCCTAACAACACTGCTTCTGCTTCCAGCAGCGGTGAGAAATCTGCTCACATGGAAGGCTTCCTTCATTTATTACAGTTTTCTCTTTGCAAGAATCGAGGGCCAATGCCACAAAGAGATATAGGGGCCAAAACCCAATGAACGCTGGGACCAATTAAGTCACAACTGAGTCTGCAGATGAGTTGAGCATTGAGACCAGCTCTGCCAGGTCTCCCACCCTGGCTGCAGCACATGTAATATCCAACTCATGTTTATTTAATGCATGTAAAAGATTTTATTATTTACATTTAAATATTTATGACATTTTTCATAAGGAGCTCGTCCCCCTCCCTCACAGAAGAAAAACTTTATCTTGTGCCCTTTAGGAATGAAGCAATTTCATTTTACTAGGTAGATTTTATTCCATATAAATAATTGACACTGCAGGAAAAGGGGCCCTGATCTATCATTCCACCTTTATGCTGTTTCCTAAGTGAAAAGGTAATAAAACTAACAAGCTCACCCTTCTGTGCTGTCTACCCCAAAAGCAAAAGTCTAATACAATGAGCAGGAAATGAAAGGATTAGGCAATAACAAAGAAAATATTCTAAAAATCATCTCTGTTTTTAAAAGCCTGACATACAAGGTGAGTTTATGTGAAGCAGAGTTATAGTTTTTCTGGATATCCAGTTATAGCATCTGATTCAATTTATGGTCCTAGAGGTATAGGTCCACACAAGGTTTTCCTTAATCTACCATGTAGATATAAACCAGAATATATATGTAAATGTGTATCAAGGCAAGTAGCAGATATTACAATATTCAACCATGAGGATGAAATTCTCAGAGTATCATAAGAACAAGCTGCAGCTGAACTGTAGATTTTTCCTTTCTTGGCTCATCCCTATCTGTTATAATACAGGGCTGGCCTTCTCTTTAGATAGGGCTGGGAGGTGGGTACAAAAGACAACTATGTGCTGTGTTGCCTGTATGACGCCCCTGAAGCTCACCTGTTGTCTTCAAATGCAGTGGAGACACCCTCCCATCATCAGTGGGAAAAAAAAAAAAATCAGTAGCCAGTCAGTTGGTTTATGTTTATAGAATGGGAACAGGCACAATCTTGTCTTTCACCTCAGGTAGCAAAATATTTTGGAGCATCCTTTCTGCAATGAAATGTTGGATCTGCAGTCACTGGCTTTCATCTGGTTCATCTGATGCTGATTAATGTCAGATCAATATCTAACCTCTCTTATCCACGATCTGACTCCAGAGGAGGTTGCCAATCCAGGTTGCATCACTGACACACAGTGTAAAGATGCAGAAGAATGCTCAGGAGGGAAATTACTCCAAGAATATTGGAGATAAAAGAAGACTAGCCATTATCTTTGACAATATTGCCCCCTTTTCCTGGCACAACTGTAGAAATAGTCAGGATTTAAATGTATTTTCCCAATTCTGGAAAATTACAGTACACTAGATTTTGTCAGTGTGCTGCCAAATGGTCTCCCAAGTTAAGAGTTCATTGCTGTGATCTTAACATTGGTCCTGGAATTCCTCAGGTACAAGTAAAATGAATTGCAGAAAGTATGTCTGAATGAATAGCTTTTACTGTGCTCACAGACCAATACACCATATAGTTTTACAGCTAAGATGATAAATGCCATGTAAGAATACAGAGTTTCTATAAAATGAGCATGAATAAAGATGTATGCTATTAGAGAGACAATAGGTAGATCACCCATAAAGAAGGACAGAAGCAAAAATATTTATGTAGTGTTAAGAACTACTACCACCTCCACCCAAAAAAATTAGTTAGAAAGTATCTCCATGGCCTCAGCAGACAGCAGCTTGGCAAAATTTGGACCTTCACGCAACTGTGACAGCCATTAATTTGGATTTTCCTTCATATGTCATCAGGTCAAATACATATAGCTGAATTCTTGTCATTTTGGACTAACTGAGATAGTTGAGATTTATGTGCAAGGGATTTGCCTGCTACATTATTTAGCAGATCAATGCTGGAAAAATCCAGGTTGCAATTTCCTGTAGCATCTGCCTGAATTGTGGGTGTGCTAAAATTATTCTCTCCCAGATCTATGTGATTAGATTTCTGTCACATCAGCCCAATTTGTGCAATAAAACAGACTACAGCTGTAGTCCTATAAGTATTTGATTATGTATAGGGTTACCTTACCAGTATGTAGATAACTCTGGCAAACTTTTAAAAGTTTAAGTTTTTTTTTTAACTGAATTTCTTACAATCAGGTTGTCTTGATAATGCCACAAATAGTGGCATGGGGATTCAGATTTAAAATAAGTCTCTTTACCTTGATTGCGTTCAGAAGCTGATATTGATAGAGAGCGAATTTGAAACAGAAACTTCAGGATGCAGTTGACCCTGCCATTGGAGTCAGTTACTATGGAATGGTTAATTGCCCACTATTTGGGCGATCGCCAAGAGGAATATGGCGGCTGATCAGTTTCACCAGCAAAACGGCATGTGCTTCACAACAGATAATGCTACATAACAAGTGATGTGAGGACACTGTATCCCACTCAGCCTGCCTCAAATGATTGGCTCTTGGTGCAGGGCAAGGTAACACAACATAAAAGTATCTTATGACAAGTTGTACCAAACTGGATGCCACGAGGCACAAACAACAAAGAGTAGCAGCTTCATCTTGCATTGTTTCTAGTCAGGCTTTCACTGAAAATGGATGAGCCCAAAATTAGGATGGTGGCATTGGCCAATGAGAAAATGCAATAATTTGCAGAGAAAATGGAGACTTTTTGAAGAAGTCTTTTTACTTCGCCCCTACACTGCTTTTGATCTGTATAATCAACTAATGAGATTTCCACCTCTCCAGGCAATGAGATAAGTTACTGTCTGTGAAGATTTGTGGCAGATACTCTCAGCCACTATTAAGAAATATTTTTTACAGCACAGCGCATTTAAACAAATATTAAATTCATACAATTGTTAATCAGTGTGCCATCTGGAAACATTTGAAAGTTTAGACTCTTAATTGCTTGAATCTCATAAATGCTCAAAACTGTGGTGTACTACAGGCTATAATGCACTTAGGATTTCTTAAACTGTATAAATACATGTAATTAAACCGAGGCCCTGAACACCTTTTAGCAGCTGTGCAGGCTGCAAGCATCGCTCCCTGATTCATCTTGAGGTGCTTGGCACCAGGGTCAGCGACATGTCGCTACATTTGAATCTTGCCCTTTGACAAAGCATCCATATTCTTTTCCCAAATTCTTTTCATGTGACTGACAGTTAAATCCATTTCTTCCCCAGGCCACTGTTTAAATTCCTTTTGTACTTGTAGAAGCAAGTTTGCTGGCTCAAGAATTTTGTCTTAAATTTGCCTTTAAGTCTTGTCAATGGGAAAATGAGGACAAGGCATTCTAATTTATCTTTCAAACATGCATGTTGGTATCCAATGGGGCTGTTTTTATTTACTTGTCAAATCAAAGGGCAACCACTTTTGTAGACTTTTCAAGGGGTGTCATATTGCATGCTGCTTCAGAGGGATGAAAAGTAGAAACAGTTAAGCTGGATGTAGTGTCCAAAAGTACTGGTGATAAAAAGAATACTCACATCATTAAGAAATTAGCAATCGCTTTTTCTCTGCTCTAATGTATATTGTAATTAGTTACTACAGATCTTTTGTTTTTCAATATTCTGGAAGCAGAGGGACAAGATTTCTTGAATTAAAATGGACCGCCTATCTCCTGTAGTATCTACCCAGCTGATTCAATCTGGCAGGGTTGCCATGCTACAAGTTCCTTTGATTAAATAATGTCATCTTTTGGGACCCCAGAAGTGTGCCTTCTCTGTAGCAGAGAATGAGGTTCCCTCTGACATCCAGATGTTCCCCACACTACTGGTGTTTCAAAGGGGCTTGAAGACCTGGCTCTTCTCCCAGGCCTTTAGTGAGGGCGAGAGAACCCCCTTGGATTCTTTGTTTCTTTCCAAACTGCTTTTTGTCATCTTGCTATCTTTATTCTTTATTTTTGTTTCTGATTGTATCCTTTTTTAATGTTTTTACTTTCTCCCCAGAGTCATTGGAAGCCAGACAGCATACAAATTACAAATTTAATAATAAATAAAATAAATAAATAAATAAAACAATAATGAGAGTTAATCTGCTTTTTCAAGGCAAATGCTATTAAAGGAGTAAATGGAGGAGCAAATGGACACTTTTGGAGGAGTTTCTATCTCATTTTCCATGTTTCTTTAAAATACACCAACATGGACATATCTTCATATTTGAAAGAAAATGCAGCTCACAGACTCACAAAGAGATCCAACAGGCAACCTTCTCTGGTAGCAATGTAACGTTATTGCATCTCCACATCAGGAGAAATGAGTGACTCACTCAAGACTAACCTCAGCCCCTGGCATCCTTGGGCAATAGCTAGTTTGAGCTCTGCTGGGGAATGAAAAATGAGCAAGGAATTTACAGTAAAAAAAACTAAAGCAAAAACACAAACAAAAAAAATCTGTGTGTATTTCATTTCTCTTTTTTTTAAGTTTTAGAACAAAGCAGTGATTTAAAATAATAATGAAGAGCAGAAGACTAAGACAATTATTACTGCATGAATTTTTATGGATCACAGTCCACTTTATCAGATGCATCAGATACATGGAATGTAGACCCAGTCCTTTTGACTGGAGGTCCTTCTCTGTCCCAGCACCTGCCCTCTGGCACATCATCAATCCTCCCCACCCCCCGAGATTTCTTTGGCTCCCACTGTGACCTTGTCTAAAGAGCTCTTAAAACCTGGCTTTTCCTCAAGGCCTTGGGCTAGAGTGGGTGCAGGCCCCTTGTGTATCTCACACGGCTCTTTAAGAGTTATTGGGGGGGGGGCGGTCTGGACACCTGTTCTTTTGTCTGTATTATTGAATTGTTTTAACCTTGTATGCCACTCCAAGTTGCAATGGGGTCAGGTAGCCTTATACGATAAATAAACAAACAAACAAACGTGCATCTGATGAAATGAACCTCATGATAATAAATAAAGCTTACTGTATATACAGTATAAATGCATTAGTCTTTACTACCACATTTATTACTAAGCACAAAGAGACTCTTTGTAGCATTTGGGTCTGTCAGTCTTTTTCCATCCAATCTACCTTGCAGTTGTTGCTGTTGCAGGAGAAAATGGGAGGAGGGAGCATTATATATCTTGCCTTGAGCTCTTGATTGAATGGTGGAATATAAGTCTAATAAAGAAATCATTTCCACAAAACTACTCTTCTGAAAATGCATGCTTCACTTTTGTAAAAAGCACAGTGTTTCATTCCTAGAAGTTAACCTTAAACTTTGAAATCCTTTATATAAAGTAAACATGACTGATCATGAACTTTAAGTAGTTTAATCAAAGCAACATTTGTATTCATTTTACACACAGTCAAATATTGTGAGTATCTGGTAATATATGGGATTCTGCTGAGAAATCTTGCCATTCTTACCAAAATGCACTTGTTCTTCTTTTTCTTTCTTTCTTTTTTTTTTTAAGGAGATGGACCCTCTATTTCCTCTTCTGAATGATTTGGGGTTCAGCACCCCAAGTGGCAGAGGAAGCTCAATGGGACTGAATAGCATCTGAGCGATTGTATATAAAGTTAATAAAAGTAAGAGGATTCTTTTCAGGAGCCAAAGGAAATGAAGGAATTCTGCATTGAAAAACAGAAACTTTGAAGATGTCTCCAAAGATAAGACTTTGTTCATTCTTTTGTGGTTTCCTTTATTAGTGTGCATTGCATAGGATTCCTTCAAATGAACCTGCTGGATCTAATGATGAGATCCAAACCTACATGGTTAGATTTTCTTTTTCAAAAAAAAAAAAAAAGTATCAGGATATGAGCTGAAGGCAGTATTTTATGGCAAAAGATGAAATGTGATCAGAAGAAATTAAGATACTTTCATTTATAAAATGCCATGACTATTACAACACAAAAGAATGCTAAACAGCCCCCAAGATACAGCTATATTTAGCTAGCACTATTGTTCTGATTCATGGCAATAGAATTTAGTTCCCTCCTGTCCACTTAACAGCTGCACTGTCTAAATGTGTCACATAAGCAATAAAGGCTACGATATGAAAATTGGTATGGTAGGGTGTATTAACTTTGCATAAGCTCAAGAGGAGGTCACTGGTCCTTTCTCTGGTTTTACTGTGCAAACTGAGAACATGATCTAAACTTCCCAGATAATCCTAACTGAGGCCTATGTGATCTGTGAGTTCCATTCAGTTGAGGAGGTACAATAGGGAAAAAAGGTAGACTGCTTCACTCAAACACATTTGCTAATTTGGATTTAGTGTAGCATCTAAGATATCTTAGAGTGATAGCACTGCCACAGTTCAGTTGGGATCAAAAGTTGGCTAAGTCATCCTAGCATTAAATAAGGACCACCTGTGGCCAAGATATAATAGCAATGTACAAGCCTGGATTCACACATTGGATTAAGCCATAATACAGTATAATAGGTTAGGTTTGATGTGAAATCCAGGTTTGGGGTCAATGTGCTAAGTGGGTTATGTATTTTAATGAATGCCTCAACCAATTTTTTTAGTCAAAAGCAAAGCAAAGAAACAAAATGATGCAGAGCTGAAGCTAATAGTAAGGCAAAAAGCAAGTATTTGTCATTGCTTAAATTGCCATTATAACCGTAAACAGGTATGTTGTATCAAGATGCACATCTCTCTGCATTTCTGAATCATTCTTTTCCATATTCAGCAAGTTATCCTTTCAGAATTCTTCTTTTGCTTTAGTTTTATAATGCTACATGATTGGCTGCTATTAATCCTGTAGAGTTGGCTGAGAAATGGGTATATTATAAAAAGGATATATAGGAGAAACTGAGTTAAATTTTAGGAACTTTCATCTAGGTAACTAAGGACCGTTATAATTTACTGAGTAAAAAAGGCAAGGTCAGAATTTTTTTCCAGAGGAAGGAGAGTCAACAGGATAGTATGCAGTAAAAAAGCAAACTAAATTGATAGCAGGGTGTCAGAAAGGAGAAGGTGATATGGAAAGATATGGGATGACAGAATGCTAAGAGAGGCATCTCAAGATGTTACAGCATTTTGGGAAAAAAGGTTTGCAAATGATCAGAGCTGGAAAGCTGGAGAAGGAGGAAGAGTTGTTGTTCAGCCGTTAAGTCGTGTCCGACTCTTCGTGACCCCATGAACCATATCGTGCTAGGCCTTCCTGTCCTTCACTGGCTCCCTGAGTTTGCTCAGTTTCATGCTCATTGCTTCAGTGATGCTATCTAACCATCTCATCCTCTGCCGTCCTCTTCTCCTTTTGCCTTCAATCTTTCCCAGCATCAGGGTCTTCTCCAAAGAGATCTCTCTTCGCATTAGGTGACCAAAATATCTGAGCTTGAGCTTCATTATCGATCCTTCCAATGAGCAGTCAGGGTTGATTTCCTTTAGGATTGACTGGTTTGACCTCCTAGCAGTCCAGGGGACTCTTAAGAGTCTTCTCCAGCACCACAGTTCAAAGGCATCAATTCTTCGGCGCTCAGCCTTCTTTATGGTCCAGCTCTCACAGCCATACATTACTACTGGAAAAACCATAGCTTTGATTATGTGGATCTTTGTCGGCAAGGTGATGTCTCTGCTTTTTAATATGCTGTCTAGGTTTGCCATAGCTTTCCTCCCAAGGAGCAAGCGCCTTTCTTTCTTTCTCCGGAAGTCCTAGATATTCATTTTCTTTTAAATGATCTACCAATGGCGTGGAAATTAAAAGGAGGCCAATAGAAATGAATATTTCATACTTGCAAAAAAAATGCTGCTACAGGTTGGGAGAATTATTGTTGTTGTTGTTCAGTCACTAAGTTGTGTCCGACTTTTCGTGACCCCATGAACCACATTGCACCAGGCCTTCCTGTCCTTCACTGCCTCCCTGAGTTTGCTCAGTTTCATGCTCATTGCTTCAGTGATGCTATCTAACCATCTCATCCTCTGCCATCCTCTTCTCCTTTTGCCTTCAATCTTTCCCAGCATCAGGGTCTTTTCCAAAGAGTCCTCTCTTCGCATTAGGTGACCAAAGTATCTGAGCTTGAGCTTCATTATCAGTCCTTCCAATGAGCAATCAGGGTGGATTTCCTTAAGGAGAAAGAGAAAGGTTGCCAAACAATCAAGACTTGGACAAGGGGAACAGAGGAGAGGCTGAAATTGCATACACTTCAAGTTAAAAGGTAAGTCTGGAAAGGGAATGGGATTTTTGCATTGCACTTCAAAAAAATAATGAAACCTGTATTCTCTCTGTTTTGTTCCAGAGGCTGGTGTGAAGAAAGTGCTAAATGCATTCTACTGAATACTCAGACACACTTTATTTCCAAGGATAGGCTTTGGTTAGCTGCACCACCCATTCATCTACCATAATTCAGAATTTCTCAATCTTGACAACTTTAAGATGCGTGGACTTCAACTCCCAGAATTGAAGTCCACACATCTGAAAGTTACCAAGACTGAGAAACACTGATCTAATTGATCTCTTTTGTAGGGAATGGAATCCTTACAAGGCATACTTGAGGATTTCCAAAACTACAAAGTAGAGAAAAACCAAATGTGATATGTTTTCAAAAATGAAAAAATTGAGAAAAACTGAACTTGACCAATTTACCCATTCAGTACTTTATGGCTATTTGTTGGTTGTTGTTTTTAATAGAGAGGTAAATTTACAAAATCCATTTTTTCAAGTACTGGATTAAAATAGCTCTAGTTGGCTATTGCAGGTTATACCTGGAGCAACGTTAGTCCCTTCAAGTGAGAAGGAAGCATACATAATCTCATCTGAATTTTACACAACAGCCAGGTTCCAGCCAAAATTATCATTTGCCAATATGAAGAAAGCTATGTCTACAATTTTTCCAGCACCCTCGTGTCTCACTATTAGCACTCATAAGACTGTGCCCCCATTTCTTTGCTATTACCAGTGAAGACCTTTGTAGTTCCATGTTTTAGTTCTTTCTTATTATTATTATTTATACTGAAGCCAATGCCGTGCTTAACACTGAAGACAATGAAATTATATTTAGCATATTTTTAAAATGAAGCAGAGTGTAAGAAAGAGCATATGTGTGTGTAATGGGATCAGGACTGGAACTGTGATCTAGACAAAGAATCACAAACATATAAAGATGCTGTTTGCTACCGGGGAAAGGCAAGGATGCAACTAACCTATCATGCAGCTTGTCCCAGCAACTGGTCAAATGATTTAGCTCCTGTGGGTTAGAGGGATGAAATTTTGATCAGCCTCAAGACTGCATCAGCAAATCAGGTTATTAGATATCCTGAAGCATTTTTAGAATATTGAGTCCCGCTCATTGCTGAGTACATATGTGTACTTACCCATACAGACTTTAGGATATGTACATTTTCCACTGAGGCATTTCAAATGATATATTTGTCATGAGGCTTTGATAGCCTTATGATGCTGAGAAAGACAGTCTGGGATTTTTCTAAGCTACACAGCATGGTATATGCCATCCCACAATTTGCTAATTGTGAACTAACATGTGATTATTTCAGGGTAGCTAAACTATAAAGCATTATTGTTGATGTCTTCTTTATGTATTAGCCCACGTGGCTTAGGATAATTTCCCTTCCCTTCCCATCTCATCACACTCTAATCATTGTAACCACAACTGACATATTATGTGGTAAATAACACCAAGCTTTTCATCTCTTTTCCCATAATGCATGGAAAAGGATGCCATTCTCACATTATCCTCTTTTTTCTCTAATCTAATTTTGCCAAATGCCTTCATGCTAAAGGCATTATACAATACCCAAACACAGACAAGCAAACCTTTGGTCTCATTGAGAATTTTTGCCCCTGCATCAGAGATCTGACAACCATTATTTGGAGATGTTCCATGATTTCCATGTATCAGGCAGTCACATAAATAAAACTAAAATGCTTAAAACCTCATTTTCCCAGGCCACCAGAGGAAGTACTCTTACTGCATTAGCAGTAATTTACAAGAACAGATTACTGGAATGTACACCTTTTGTCCTTAACTAATGGTTAGCCTCAAAATGCATTGCAGCATTAAGGTAGTTAGAAGACACACTGAATGTTGCTCTTACATTCATAAGAGCCTATATGTCTCCAGCAAGACAGCCATCTGACATTGCCTTGTGTTCAGCCACTCAGTAACAGGAAAGAAGTGTGTGTGTGTGTGTGTGTGTGTGTGTGTGTGTCTGGGCTTGTGGGTGTGCCTTCTGAAAAGGAGACAAGATTGCTAATGGCAACCTTGCTCATCCAGTGTAACCAAGACTGCTGAATTGCTAAACTGCATAGACCCAGGGGTGCATGATGTTTGGACAACATCCATAAAGCAGGACTATCACATGGCCCTTCAAACCACCAGAATGTGTTTGTGTGGTTACAGCAGATGTGCCATGCTCAAGAAAGAGCCTAGAAAATGGTCAGGTGCCAAGTAAACAAGTGTGGGAGCTGATCATCCCAGCAGGAACTAATCTCAGTGAAATTAACTGGCAAAACAACCCATTTGTCATGATCCTGAATGCCAGATCTGTCAATTACAAGCTTGTGGCATGGAGGATGGAAACAACCCAGTTCTTATTCCAACCACAAATAGGTGGCAGAACTTCTGAGAAGACATTTCTCAGGTGACTTTGGGAACAGAGTGATCAAGTCAGACATGCTGGACAGTGCAAACTTTTCCAGAACCCTGATCCCTATTCAGAAATATATAACTTTCTGAGAGCTGTTATTGCTTTAAAAACCTACAGTAATCAGTATCAATTCCACTTAGCAAGCCAAAGAGGGGAAGTATCTAGTCCACACAATAATTAAAACATAATCCTTCTTTTTTCAAGGAACTAATTTTGCTGATGGTTAAAAACTGCTATGAGAATTTAATAATGATGGGCTGAGCTTTCCCCCTTCCCCAACCCACTCACCCACCTACCCCCAGGGTGGTTTATTGATAGTCCATACTCAGAAAGCCAATTCTTCAGGCATCTGGGAAAAGTCTCCTTTCTTAACTGGAGTCGAGTTCTGGTTTGCAATAGTTGCATATGGCCAATTACAATATCTTGCATATGCGCATTGCTGCATTGACTCTTGGAATTTGTAAGAGGGCTGCTATTATGTATACAGTGAACATGTGACAAAGTATAAGATCCTATTCCACTTTCCGTTCTGCTGTGCCAGGCAGCTGGCTGGCTGGCTTGCTGGCTGCCTTTTGCTCTTGTGAATGGACACAAAAGGAAGCCATTTTTAAAATTACGATTAAACCTTAGCTTTGTGATTTGCTGAGCTGATAAAGTAGCTGGGAGAAGGCATTCATATTTACTAAAGCATTAAATATGGAATGCAGAGGTGAATGAATATAAAACAGGATTAAATGAAAAGGTACTGTATGCAGTTCAAGACACATTTACTTGAGAATAATTTCTAGTGAACAGGATGGGGGTTTTCCTGGCTACATACAGGATTGGACCACATGCCTTAACTTAATAAATTCTTGCATCAGTATATATCTTTGCATATAAAAGAAATACCACCTACAGTACAGTATGTTTTTTATCATCTAAAATACAACATAAGGAGGAGAAACTGCAAGTCCCAAAGCATAATAATTGATATCAAATGAAAATAAAGTCATAGGGTATCCACAGCAGTGTGTGCTCTTCTGACATTCTCCTTCATACATTTGCAATGTGTGAAGGGAAAACAGTAGGACTGTGTAGTGTTTCTGATGTGAAGGCAAAAAGGTGCTTTGGAGCATTCAGATATGCTTGGGTCCATACCTCAGCTCCCTAAAGCATCTGCTTCTTTTCCCCGGATTATATTGTTGCCCTTTGGAACTGCTGTACGATCCGAGGAAAAGATGATTGCTTCAAAGAGTTGCTGACAGGTAGTAAGTACACCTCTGCCTCTCTGAACCATATGTTGGGCTTAGAATTCAAAGGGCTTCATACCCCTAGAAAGCTGGATTATCTAGGTTAGTTCCATCCCCTGCTGCCTCTTCATGAAAAGAGATGGAAAGGGGAGGGGTTCTTGGTGTGTTTGACTGAATGCCCTTATAATTCACTTCCACATTTGGGATAATGAGCTATGTAGGGCTTCAAATTATATGGAAGATTCTTTGTGCATTCCATCCAAGGTGAACCCTCTTCAAACTTTTGGACTCAAGACCTGAAGGTTCAAGTGGAATGATAGGACAGGACTAACATAAATGGCCTCACTTTCCATCCAGAAGGAAGATGGAGGCATCACTTTTCATCTTGGGAGCTGTGGTTCTATCTCTCTGCATCCAGATGAAATGGACTTCAATTCCCATAATGCCCAACTAAGACGGCCAAAGGCCATTTTTGCTGAGATGATGGGAACTGAAGTTCAATGCATTCAGAAGGGTTTGTATAATGGCCCATAAAGATGTTGGCATCTTTGGCGTCACATCTGCTGTATGTTTAGCACTATGTTCATGTTTTGTATTACATAATAAATGCAAACAATTGCAAGGAGTTGTGGGAGAGATTGAAAAGATAGCGTCACAGTTTTAGCAACTTAGTAAATAACAACAGTTTCAGGCTAGCAGCCAAATGTTTTATACATATTCAGGGAGTTGTGAATATGTGAAAAAGCAAAGCTTAAATATGATATGTTTCATGTTTGTTTGTTTTTTCATTTAAATCAGATTAGGTTTGATATACCAGTTAGGCAACTGCTAAGCTCCAGATACCAGGCTGATCATTAATCCTTAACTGAGACCATTGGAAAAAAAAGAGGTTTAATTTTGCTTGTCACTGAATCTGTCCCTGTCGGACCCAAAGACAACAGAGCCTGAGCTATCTGGAAAAGGTTTGTTTGTTGATAGCTACTTTTCAGCAGTGCTTATAGAGAAGAAATCACAGTTTAAAATTTTGTGAACCCACTTAAAAACAAATAAACTAAAATGTAGTAAAAAAATAAAATAAAACCTCAGGCACTTAAATGTCTTTATAGTAAGGGAAGAGAGAGAGAGAGAGATGGATAGAAAACTGTTGTCTGAAAGATGAATATTTAATCCTTTCTACCCTAACCACAGTTTTACTAAATCAAAGTTCTTGCGATAACCAAGAGGAGTATTGATTATTAATAAAACTCTAATGATATGCTAAAGTTTCCAATAGAAAACAGTTTCCCATCTGTGAAAGGAAAATAAATAGATATAGTTACTAGCTCTCCCTTTATCATTCTGTGTCAGTGTTGCTCAACCTTGGCATCTTTAAGATGTGTGGACTTCAACTCCCAGAATTCCCCAGCCAGCATCACTGGCTGGGGAATTCTGGAAATTGAAGTCCACACATCTTAAAACTGTCAAGGTTGAGAAACACTGTTCTGTGTCATAAGATCTTGACTTACTTAAATATGGTATTTCTATGTCATTTTTTTTTTAATATAAAGGATATATATCGATCACAAGAATCAGTTCCAATTTAGACCCAATTTGGCACTTTGGAAAAAAACCCAGATTCAAACTGGGCTTTGACTCAAAGCTCTGCCTAAAATGGGATTTGTACCTCCTAGAAACAGGAAGACCATGAATTCTAGTCCTGCTTTAGGCACGAAGCCAGCTGGGTGACCTTGGGCCAGTCACTCCTCTCAGCCCTAGGAAGGAGGCAAGGGCAAAGCACTTCCGAAATCTTGCCAAGAAAACTGCAAGGACTTATTTACTGTTTCCAGGAATCTACATTTCTGAGATAATGTCCAGTTTCAGAAACAGAAATAAGGTTTAGGGACTAAGCTCCTTTACATTCTGTTTTGTTGTTGTTTTGGGGGTAGAAAGTTCTTATAATGTTGTCAGAGATGGTGTGGCATGACATTTGCATGCATAGTTGTCCCTCCTGTGGATATGATCCCTACCAAATTGTAGATAAATATGCTTCATGGTTTGTTTGTTTTTCCTGAAAAATCTGTCTTTGCAAATTTGGAGTGAGTAAAAAGGGTTCTGTCAGATTCTCCTGTCAGTTATTTCATCTGGTGTGTTCACTCTCTTTCATCTTGGTTTTTTAGGGACAGCATTCTTGCAGGCACTGTGTCTTCTTCTCTCCAATGTTCCCAAGCACTGAATCCCTCAAGAAGCAACTTGCTTTATGAATCCCCCAAGAAGCAACCTGCTTTACTTTTGATTATTTTGTAAGGATTCAACTTTCACTCAGACAGTGACAGATCTGGTCTGAAGTCACCCAATCCAACCTAAGATTCAAGGTTCAATCCGTTTCTATGCATACTCCAATTTAAAACCCAAGACAAATGTTGTGTTAGGTTCAAAACTGTGATTAAGAGATCCATTTCTGCAAGTGAAAGGCATAACTCTCACTTTGTTAATTGCAACTCCCAAAATACTGTACATGATACACAGCCTTCCCCAACTTGATGTCTTCCAGGTGGGGTGGAGCTGCAACTCCCCAAATGTCCAGAGTTTACAAATCCTACAATCCTAAAAAGTCCCTGACATGTAGAGATGTCTTTTCAAGAGGTCCAAAGGGACACATCAGAAAGGAGAGGAGTGGTGACCGCTGGACCTCATATAAAGATAATGCCAGATTGTACCATGCGCAAAATCCCAGTCCAATTCTTTTATCCCTAGGTTGGGAAAAGAGAAAACTGCTCTCTGGAGAGATGGTTCCATTCAACATAGATTAAACTAACCGATAGGGACTAATTGCTGATCAAGAAGAAAGCCAATTTCTAGATTTCATTGATAATCATCTAACCATGATTGTCAGAATTCATACATATAGCCAATGATTTTGGATATGTACAGATTTGGGGCATGTTTGTTTATTTATTTGATTTATACCCTGCCTTTCCATTCTTATATTGTTCATAGCAGTAAACACCAGAAATACAAAGACTGAAAATCAGTTACGCATACAAATACTACAATATCCATGAAGTTTTCTGTTCCTATGTTTTCATTATCCATATGTGTAAATAACAACATTTACCAAAGTTTGAACAAGCCTCATAACATAATATATACATGGAAAATTGCTGCTGTGATAAGCCTTTGCTAGAACATTGCTTTTAAGGGGGTATTGGGAAATTGTAAATCTGCTACAGAATAGTATTCCCTGTGATGCTTGGTCTTGGTCTTGGTCTTCCCCTGTGATGTGATCCATAAAATCACACTGAATGTTATATACCACATTAACTGTGCTCTGTTTTACTCAATCTACACTTTGCAATGAACTTTTTAAAAGCTATTAGCTATGTAAACATTTTGACCTGAGATGGGATCTGGATGATTGTAAAGCATTAGCAATAATAACATTGCAAAAGACACACGGGTAATGGTTATTTTGAAAATGGAAGTTGCTCTTTATCAATGATCCTTCTGAAATACTTCCAGATACTCTGTATGAAAACAGTCCTTTGTTTTTGTTTTTTAATCCATCTGTGGTCTAAATCAATTCAGAGACTATAAAAATGAAGATGGGATTGTATAATACTTCTTAGGAATACTATATTATAGTGCATAGATACCAATGACTAAGGTAGATGTTACTCTCAGAAAGCACTGATTTCTTATTATTTGGCAAGTGTTTAGGTTATGTCCTCAGAGCCACCTTTCAGCATGGTGTGGTATAGGAGCACTTGCATTTTAATACAGTAGTTGTTTTTGTCAGATGTTGGTTGAAGAGTTGCTCAGTAAATACACCTGATAAAGTCTTGATATACAGAGGTTGAACAGTAAAATAAGCTTGGTCTAATCACTCCTTCCGAGTCAGATCTATCTGGAAAGGTTGTTGTAAGAGGATGGTTTGGGTATAAATATAATAAATAAAATCCATAAACGTCTCTTGAAATATGGTGAAAAACTTTCCTCTTCAGAAGGCATAGGGTGAGTGATTTTAGGCTGTGCTATATTGCTGAATTGTATGACAGTTATGTTGTTGCTGGTTTATAACTGTTCTTGTGTCTATCATTTAGAGAAATGTGGGCAAGAAATTAATCATTTTTAATACTAAGCTCATATGGTGGAGCCTTTATCAATCTGGAATAGAAACACCCCAAAATTTGAGAGTGGCTTCAATCCACTTGAGGGTGCAAGCAAATCTTCCAGTAATAATATTTTACCAAACAGCAACCTTTAACCCACTTCCCCAATTTCTTTTAAAAAAAGAAAACACGACTGAAATATCACATTTTTTTTAACCTGAAATCATTCAAGATTGTAGGTGAGACTTGCAAAATCTCACATGATTCTGAGTAGGAACATCAACATCTCATCTGTTTTTGGCCATAATAAATACCAATTTTAGCCCCTGAAACAGAAACAATATGGTTTGGAAATTTTGGTCTACTTGCCCTTGAATTAGGCTCCAAGGGGATACTCAGTTATATTTCAGCCATGATATAAGTATTATAATGAGTAGTCATAAATATTTATTGCTACCTAAAGCAATCCCTACAGTTATCAACCTTAGGTGGATGTTGCACCAAATATATGGACTTCACCTTCCAGAATTCTCAGCAATCCCCCTTCAGTGGGGAAGGAAGACCATGAAGCACCACTCTCAATGGCCTCCTCATGCCTTAATCAGGGCATTATTCTTTAAAGAAATTGATTCTTTGGATGGAGAATTACTCTGGAATGACTTCTCAGGGACTGAATGGGTTTCATGTTTTTAGCATATTGCAAAATTAGGGGATTACATAAAAACCCTATGTGGGAGGGGCAACTTTAAAAATCACAGAAGTGCAAATGTATCTTCCTATCCGTTTTCTTGCATTATCAACTTTCCACTAGTGGCCTGAAGAGAAAAGGCAGTCAATTAAAACTCATCCTGATTCTTCTGGTTAAGCCTAAAATGAGCTAAAAATAATTTAAACTGACCACCCATCTGCTACATATAATAATATATTTGAGCTCGGAGAGATGACACTTTAAAGGCTTCAAACAAATCAAATAAGCCTATACAGGGAAAATTTCCTGGATTAGGTAGAAATGGAATTTATCATGCTTGCATGGCAGAGCAAGAAAATATTTTAAATTTTGCACTGGATTACATTATTTTCATGATATATTGAACAGGTGGGGTAGCCAAGCTCAGCCCTTTTCCCCCTTTTCCCTCAAAGAAACACAACATCTCACATCCCTAAGAAGCAAACACACAATAGAGCAAAAGAATACAGTGAAGGATACGGCAAAACTTGATAGGAGGAAGATTTGCCTGTGGGGTTGGCTGAACCCCCATCGAAAAGCTTCTGGGGCTACATGCTGATCTCTAAAATATATAGTTGGTTTATCTATTAATATTTCTTACCTTCATCAATGGTCCTGATCCATGAAAGTAATACTCACTTAGATGTCACAAACTCTTCTACCTCATACTCATCATTATCATTACAATAAGAGCCAGTGGGGTGTAGTAGCTGAAGTCCTGGACTAGAAGTGGGGAGACCTAGGTTCTAGTCTGCCCTCACCCACAGAAGCCTGCTTTTGGGCCACTCACTCAATCCTTCTCAACCCAACCTACCACACCAGAGTGTTGTTGTGGGTAAAAATCAGAGGGGGGAGCATTATGTACCCTGCCTAGAGCTCCTGAATGAAAAGCAGAACATAAATCTAATAGGTGAACAAATCATTGTAGATTGTTCCTGGCTGTAGTGAGCCCCTATATTACCGCAAAGGCCTGGAGAGGCCCTCATCTAAGCTTCTGATTAAATCTTCCACAACTACATCTACCCAAGCATTGTGTCTACAGTTACACAGGAGATGAACTTCTAGAAGAGGAGCATGCTCTTGGATATTGTTGTTGTTCAGTCGTTAAGTCGTGTCCAACTCTCCGTGACCCCATGAACCATATCGCACCAGGCCTTCCTGTCCTTCACTGGATCTTGGATATACCTGTTATTTATTCCCACAGAGGTACCTAACCTGCAATATGCCACAAATACTCCTGCTGGACTGACTGGCTGTAATTATCCAGGAGAATATATGACACTTTACTCTCCTACAATAATCCACAGACAGACTTCATATTCAGTTAGGATTTGGTTTAATGGGGAAATCCTCCATTGCTGACAGCAATTGCTTTCCTTGCAGCACAGTTTACACCCTTAAAGTTGTTGTTGTTTTCCTTCCTCCGCATCTTCTGGGATTCCAAATTATAGACAGCCCTGCCCCAACGGATGCTAATTAATTTGTTATAACCTGCATATTAGCTTCAAAGAAGCCCTTTTCCTCAAGCCTCAATTGGCACTAACATTGTTTGCAATCCTAAAGCTCTACCCAAAGTTATCACCTTTTTTTAACCAAGCTAAGGTGAAGAGCAATCCTTTCTGTTTCACAAATTGATACAAATGGTCAAGCTATTACTGTGCGACTGAATATATTTCCTGGCAGGTTCCCCTGGTGAGTAGGACATTCTGTCCATTGAGGTTTCAAATACGAGGAGGCTTGGAGGAAGGTAAGATCAGAAATCAGAGAGATCCCATGTTCCCCTGCCCTGGAATTATTTCCCTCTAGCTTGTTTTGCGGAAGTGATAGAAAATCTTTGATATAAGCAGACATAGTGACAATAGGGAAGGGGAGGTTGAGTTGAATAAGATAATACTTCCTTTTTTAAAAAAAAATGCATATTTGCTTAGGGAAGTTGCTTCTCGGCTTAAGAAGGGCTTGAGATAAAAATATAAAGGAGTCTGTTTTTCACAAAGGGATAAGCAAAGCGCTAGGGTCTGTAACTTAGGCAGCAGGAGGTGATATTGAGCAGAAAGCTCTCACGTGAAGTAGATCTCTGCCATCATCAGGTTTTGCCTAGGCAGCAAAGTTGTCCCTTTTCTTTCCAACCTATATTATCCTGTAAAACAAGGTGGGGGAGCACCGGGATGAAACCATCCGCAACCAAGCAAAACAGGAAGCCAGATTTTGGCCTGTCCATCTGAACTTCTTCATCAATTGCCTCTCTGGGGAGAGGTATGTTGTGGGTGGGGCCTGGGGGACTGAGAAATGTCAGGCTATGAGGGGAAAGAGAACAAGAAAAATATTTCCTTTGGCAATTCTGATTTTCTTTCAGAGAGAAAAAAGCAGGCGGGGGTGGGGGGAGAGAGATTACTTTCTTTGTTCTTTATCCCAGCTGACAAGCACAAGCACTTTGGGCCTTAACTGGATGTGAACATTGTCAAAAGGATTTGGGCTCAGGAGAGGCATCTGCAGGTCTGTTCCAGTGGCACCGAGCACCAGAGCAGGGTGGCTGGTGGGCAGACACCAGTGCAGATGGGAACTTCACATCCTGTACGCATCATGGCCAACAATAAAAAGAGTCAGAATGAATCAGTTGTTCCCTAGAGAGGGTCCGTGGAACCTTCACATCCAATTTCAATCCCGCTGACATCTCAAGAGTTTGGTGGGAGCTTTTGTGTTTCAGCGTCAACGCCATGCTAAAGGAGGAGTGGAGCAGCTCTGAAAGCCCTGATCTCAGAGGGGTGCTCTGGAGGGAAGAAGGAAGCTGGGTGGGGAACGGGTGGGTGGCCAGCCTGGGACTAGGCTGCTTGGACAGAGAAACCAACGGTAGAGTGGGGGAGCAGGTTGCACCACTGGTTAAATACTTTGGACTGGGTAGACAACCGAGGAGAAGGGAGGGGGGGGCAATAATTAAAAGAAACTGCTTAACTTTCCTCAAAAGGTGAGTCAAGGGAAAGCTGCTGACAGGTAAACTGACAAGCTGGAATGAGTTGGCTTGATGGTGCATCGCCCAAGTAAAGGTTTGATGGTAGCGGCACGAGCTTTCTGAAGTGAAGTATTATGAAAAGGTAAATTATGTTTTGTATTCATGACTGAAAGCATTTTATTTTAAAGCCGGTGCTGTCAAGGTGGAGATGCTAAGCTTTATGTACCAGTGCCTCCAGCCTTGCAGTGTGAGTGAGGCAACATGACAGCTTGTAATAAGTAATTTTTATACAGTTGCATTTATCACTCAAGTGGGCTTGGCAATATTAAACACAGACCTTAAAATGCTGCAGAAGAGAAGGACAGAAGCTGGAGGCCATACAGCGTAGGTATGCATCTGTGGGTAGGTATGGGGTGTGCATATGCACGTACTGTACGTGGGTGTCTATGTGCTGAACTTTTCTTTCTCTGCTCTATTCAAGCTTGTTTTTGTTAATGTAGCACTTTTTAAGATATGCACCGAAATGACTCCAAATTGTTAATACTTCACTAAAAGGTTAGGAATGGAATGACCCTATTTTGCCCAAAGGATGTTGTTTTAGGCTTTAATGAATTAGACATTGCTACTATTTCCTAGCAAAAATCAATTGCCTCAATTAACAAATTTACTCCATTTAGAGAGCCAAAGGCCCAAAGCCTTGCATGTCTAGATCTCAGTGGTTTTTAATCCTCTTGCTAGCTTTTTCATTAGTATCAAGTATCAAGTGTGGCACCAGCCACAATCCCAAGAAAAGGGTGGGGGAGTGGCTATTATTATGTGGGAGACTCTTGTGGCTTTCAGAGGCACTGCTTCACAGATAACTAGATGAGAGACCAGTGGTAAGGATGGGCTCTGTGGAACAGATGGGATTGCTGCTATTGTACTGGTCTCCCTGTTGTGTAGAAGCAGCCCTGCCTAAACTGTTCTACATAGTTGTTGGGCTAGCAGTGGAATTCTCCAGGCCTATGTTCCTGGGAGACTTCAATCTGCTATCCTTAGGCACTAGTGTGGCTTGGGAGTTCATAGCCATCGTGGCAACCATGGATCTGCCCCAAATCATCAAGAGCCACACACACAAGGGGGGGGGGTCACACACTGGATCTGGGTTTTGTCTCAGGGCAGTGGCAACATGATCTGGAGTTGGTAGATGTTTGTCCTTTGCCATAGATACATCACTCTTTGTTTTGGAGTTCTCCCTACCATTCCTCTTTGCAGAGTCTGGACCTTTTCATCTGGCCCACTACCCGGTGCCTAATGAACCCAGTTTGGTTTCAGGGGGTGCTTGGTGTAGTTCACAAGGATCTTGTGCCCAGTTTGGCTGAGGCCTTAGTCACCACTTACAATAAGAGAGTGATAACAGCCTTAGATCAAATTATACCTGTGTATAATTATTATAAAACCTGTATAAAAATTATACCTGTGTATACCTGTGCACTTGGATCTGGAGAATCCCCTGGTTTTCAAAAGAATTCTAGGAGATGAGACAGCAGAAGAGATGGCTAGAGCAACTTTGAAGGAAAACAAAGAGCAAATCCAAGAAGACATAAGTAAGAGCCTTTATTAGAAATTGCAATGTGGAGATAAGAAGAGCTAAAGTGAATGATTTTGCTGCTTTTATTACTTCTGTGGATTGCCATCTGGCGGCCCTATATAAGGCGACTTGGTCCCTGCAAGGCCGCTGTGAGGATTTCTCATGGCATCTGTTGGATAAATTGCTTGGATCCACTTGGAGTTGGACTCTAGCTGTACAAGTCCTGTGTAACTGGCTGAAGCAGAGTCTGATGTGGTCATGTGGGAAGAGTGATCCTGTTGATCCTGAGGAAGTGGATAGGGTCCACAGAGCTTTGAGTGCATTTACTTGCATTTTAAATCCATGACCCCCTGGGTTGCAAAAGAAGTGGTATATGGTTAGGCCCAAGAAGTGATGAACTGATCCTTGAGAGAGTGGGTGGTCCCACTTGCATTTAAAGAAGCAGTGGTCTGTCCCCTCCTCAAGAAGCCATTGCTGAACCCAACCATGCTGGATAATTTCCAGCCTGATTTCAATCTTCCCATTCTAGAGAAGATTGCTGAGAAGTTGGTCAGGCTGCAGCTCCAAAGGGCTCTGGATGAGGTGAATTATCTGGATCCCTTCCAGTCAGACTTCAGACCTGGGCACAGTTGAGAGATGGCATTCTTTGCACATGTTGATAACCTGTGACAGAACCAGGATGGAGGTGATGCATCCATTTTGGCCCCCTTGATCTCTCAATATTCTTCAATACCATTAACCATGATATCCTTCTGGATGGGAGTTGGAGAGTGAGAAGCACAGTATTGCAGTGGGTCTCCCCCTTCCCTCAGGGCAGGTTCCAGTGGTTGTTGATGGGGGAGAAGCCGGAAATTACTTATTAGCAATTTACTTGGAAATTAAAAACCTTCTGAAAGGCAAGTTGTTGTACACTGCGAGAATTTCCTTCTATCCTGGGAGAAAGAAGATTTAAGTAAGTTTAAAGATTACAAAGAAAAAAATTTAACTTTTAGAAAACAGCAAAAGGGAGTTACGAATGTTGGCTGTGGACAGTTAAAGGGACATAGATTTGAAAGAATAATTTTTTAATGAACTATTTTAAATTTTATTAAAATACAGCAGATGATTTTGGAATTAACTGTAAGAAAACTTATTGTGAGAAAGTTTTGGCTCTGAAAATAAACAAAAGATAAGACTGGGCTTTGAAGGTTAACTAGAGGGAACCAGAGAGCCATTAAAGGAAAAAATATTTCCTAACATAATGGAGGAATATTGTTTACTATAGAAGAATTTAAATCTGTTTGGGAACAATGTGTTCAGGACTTATTTTTAAAATTGGAACCAAAAGAGTTTATAGAAGAAGAAAAGTTCCTACTGGACAAAAAAGAAGCTGAGGATGATTTGAATAGGGATTTGAAAATGGACTGTAAAGAATTGCCAGACTATAAAAGAGATATGGAAGATACGGAAAAAGATGTGGATTTGAAAATGGACTTAAAAATATCTCACTACAAGAGTGAGATGGAGAAAGAAGTTGTAACGGATATACAAACTACGCTGGCTGATGTTTTAACAATTAAAGGGGATATCCTGATTATAAATCAGAAGAGTGACTTGGAGAGTTATCTTATTCTGGATCCACAGAAAGGAAGTACTAAATCTCTGAAGCTGCTACTGAAAACAGAACAGAGAAAATGATAAGAAAATGATAAGTATGTGGGACTTTATTTGAAGAAGCGACTGAAGATTAAGCCTCTTAAAAAAGAAGAAAAAAGAGTTTAAAGTGGACTTATTTGACCAGGGTTAAATTGTATAAATTGTGATTTTGGGTTGTTATTATTGCAATCTTTTTTTTTTAACCAGGATTGCAAGACGATGTAAAAAAATTTTTCATATGGGGATAAATCTTTTACTTCTTACTTGTTAGAGAAAGTTATGGGTTAGAATGTAAAAGGGACCTATTTGATCTAGTTTAACATATACATGTTACTATTACTGATATTCTTTGTACCAATGGGGATAAATCTTTTATGTCTTCCTTATCAGAGAAAGTTATAAGTCAAAATGCAAAATAAATTTATTTGTCTAAGTTTGAAATATAGGTTATAAATAAATACTGGTACTCTTAATACTTTTGCTGAGTAAGACATTGATGAATCTTTCTATAATTGGGTTATTGTTTAGTGATGAGAAATGGGAAGAAGAGGGGTTTTTCTTCTTTTTTCTATAATAAGGTGTTAAGTTACTGCAAATGCTTATAGTTGTTTGGAGGGAGGGGGAGTCACTTTTTATATGTCTTTCTTTTTTTCTCTTTCTTTCTCTTGTACTCGTTCTTCTTTTTTGTTTGTATATCTTTTCTAATTCTGTATTAGCTATTAACTATGTAAAACTCTAATAACAATATTATTTAAAAAAAAGAAAATGCCAGGATGTGGCTCAGTTATCACAGGCAGCTGGAACGCCAGCTTGGATGCTTGTGAGTAAAGTTGTGAGTAAATGAATGAATGTAGGAGGGAAATGGGGTGAGAAGCGTTCCCGCCTGGCTGCAGCTGCTTTTCCCAAGCACAGACAACCATCCCAACTTCACTCCCTCACACCATTTGGAACTCCTTCTGTACTGGGAGGCCCTCCTCATAGTCACTCATGCCATGGTCATCTCGCAACAGGATTACTGCAATGCACTCTACGTGAGGCTACTCTTGAGGGTCACTCAGAAACTGCAGCTGGTCCAGAATGCAGCAATGCAGGTGGTTACGGGAGTACTTTGCAATCGGCTGACTCTTAAGCCACGTAGGGCTATAAAGAAAGGAGCCAACATTTTAAATTATGCTTAGAAAGGATTAAAAGCCAATGATACTAGTACATATGTTTCCACCAACTGATCCTAATGAACTGCAGGTTACAAAAAAATATTGAAAGGCAGCCCTTTGAAGGACGATGTATAAGAATATAGGTAGTCCTCAACTTATGACCAGAATTTGGACCAGTTATAAAGCGAGTTGTCATGTGACTGCATCACTTAGTGACCGCAATCCTAGCAGTCCCAGTTGCCATTGTTAACCAAGAATCGTAGGGCATTAAGCAAGGACTCAATCCAATCCAAGCCATTCCAGGTTTGGTCCCTCCCAGCCCTGCGCCTCAGTAAGGTAAGGGATGGCCTCCAGCTCCCTCCACCCACCTATTTCTCCCCATCTCTGCCCTTCTGGCTGTGCTGCACCCTGCCTTGAGGGGCAGCAAAGAGCTCCAGAACCGCACAGCTCTGGGGCTGCTTGCCACGCCCCGGGAAGCTGCAGCCACCCCAGCCCAGTCCCAGCCTCAGTCAACCTTGCCACCCTGAACTCCAAGACCCCTGCCGCCCTGCTCTCCACCACCCCAGCTGACCTTTGCCATCTTGCTCCCGCTGCTGACAAGGCATGCCCAGCCTGACTGCTGGACTGGGCTGGGCTTCAACTGCAAGAGGAGGAGGAGGAGGAGGAGGAGGAGGAGGAGGAGGAGGAGGAGGAGGAGGAGGAGGAGGAGGAGGAGGAGGAGAAGAAGAAGAAGAAGAAGAAGAAGAAGAAGAAGAAGAAGAAGAAGAAGAAGAAGAAGAAGAAGAAGAAGAAGAAGAAGAAGAAGAAGAAGAAGAAGAAGCAGCAGCAGCAGCAGCAGCAACCCCTGAGCCACAGTGCACCAAAACACCCCTTTACAAAAAGTTCCTGGGCAGGGCTGGGCTGGGGTTTTGCTTTGTGCTATTAAAAAAAAAAGGCCAAAAGCCCAGCCCAGCCCAGGAGTTTTTTGCAAAGAGGCGTTTTGGCATGCCCAGCTCTGGGGCTGCTTTTGGCTTTTTAATTTTTTTTCCGCAGCCAAAGCCCAGCCCAATCTAGCCCAGCAGCCAGGCTGGCTACACCTCAGCAGCAGAAGAAGAAGGTCAGCTGGGGTGGTGGAGCACAGGGTGACAATGGGGCAAAAAGGCATAGATGGGGTGGGATAGGCAGGTGAGGGGAGTTGAAGCACTCCTGTGGTCGTAAGTGCAGGCAGGCTGCCAAGCACCAAAATTTTGATCTTATGACTATGGCGCCACTGCAATGGCTGTAACTTTGGGTACCAGTAGTTACTTTTTTCAGCACATTTGTAACTCCAAATGGTTACTGAATGGATGGTCGTAAATTGAGGACTACCTGTAGGCTGTCCTGTATTGGAATAATTGTGGCCAAGCTATCTCTGTTGAGGAGAGGCATTGATGGTTCACCATATTAAACTGATGGAGGACATTCCTTGTCACAGAAACTACCTGGCTTTCCAGTGATGGTGTTGGATACTAGAACACCCCCTCCTATGAACAAACTACCTCACCCCGAAACTTCAGTCTTGACAGTTCTCTTTACTGGTCTTCATTGAGTGTCAGTTGATTCACCTTCACTGGAACTCTTGCTGACTCCATAACAAGAGAATGAGAGAGATTATTCAAATTTGTAGCCAGACTCACTATAAAGAGTTTCTTCAGGCAGAGTAACAATGTCTGCAGGATTAAATGGCCAAACATTACTATTTAAAGCAGTAACAACGAACCTGATATGGTTCATATATCTTGTACTTCAGTTTCCATCAACCTCAACTAATACGTCTAGGTAGCCCAAAATATCTGATGGGCACATCAGATATTTTCATCAATATGGTGATGAAATGTCCAAGAACAGCACTTTACAAACTCAATTCAATTAGGTAGATGAACCAGTATCGCAACCATTTTTCTAATTTTCTCTGTATGGATACTTTTATTTCCCTGTTAACTAAAACAAAATAAAAAAAACAAAACAGGGACATCTTTAATCAGCTTTGGATGATGTACCATATATATTCTTTCCTCTAGAGGTAGCTTGGCAAAATGTTTATATTGCTAAAAATGAGTTCTAATTTGATATGGAATACAAATTTGACCAGCTCCTAATGCTTTTGGTTGGATAAGGAACTTAGGGCAAAACTCTTTAGACATTACAATCAGTGTCAGCAGCACCTTAAACACAAAGGAGTCTTGGAAACATGAACAGTGTTGTTGTTGTTGTAAAGTTATTTTGTAGAGTCCATGAGGTTCTCTGAAACTCGGTTATTTTCTTGCAAACATTTCATTACCCAGCTAGGTAACATCTTCAGTGCTAGAAGGGAGTGGGGTTTGCTCTCTGTTTATATACAGTAGCTTGCCCTGTCAGTGTTGGTAGGGGAGTTGTTTTTTCTTGGTAGTTCCTTGACTAGGATATTGTTTACTGGTGTTAATCCTGGTGTTAATTCCTGCTAATCTGGGTGTTGACTGCTGGTGACGAGGTGTTCTGGCCTTTTTGTTTCCTTTTTATTGTCTCCTTTGAATGGTGCGTAAATGTTATTTATCTCTATGTGTCTGTTGATGGCAGACTTGTCAGAATACCAACTCCCTTGCATTTTTGGATCTAGCCAGGTCTAAAATGCTGACAGTTTCCCAGTTGAAACTATGGTTGAGTCTGTCCATGTGTTGTGCATTTGACTCCCCACTCGTTTTTTTTAATAACAATGGAAGGCCTTAAACCTCTTAAATGAAAAAGTAGAGTGAAAAATTCAGCCCTGACCACTCTCATAAAGCTGCTATATTACTTGGTTCTTCAGTCCTCAGAAGCTCTACCTTTTTTCTTTCAAAAGGAGGAGGGAAAAATGCAATCCCTGAAGGAAAAGAGTTACCAACACTTGCTATACATGCTCACTACAGAGTAGGTTGTGAATTCACGGGGACTCACATCTGAAAAAATGCTTACAGTATTTTTACTGTATCAGGAATAAAGCTGTGATTCTAGAAACAAATCAAAACAACAACTTGTTGATTACATTATTAATATTTTAATATCATTAGAGGTTCTTGTTTAAACTGTACCCAATTAGCAATGGAGGCGAAAACTGTACCCAATTACGTTGACTCAGACTCAAGAGAGACACAAAAGCATGGGACCCTGGACAAGTGGTTTCTTTATATCTCCCTGTAAGGGTTGAGGAGATGTTTTCTTTTGTAAAAACAAACATATAAAAGTAATATGTGAGTGCTTCCTATATTCTATTCTATTGCTATCTCTATACTATTACTATGATAATTACTATTACAGTATACTATTACTCTTCAGTTACTATTACTATGACAATGTTTATACCATACTCTATCCTATTACCATTTAATATGCTATATACTCTATTACTATTACCTATTACTCTATCATCTTTATACTAGGCTCTATACTATTAGTAGTATGCATCATCATTTCTTTCTTAAGCCTGTTCTGTCTAAAGTCCCCTCTCTCTGAGTTTCTTCTTCTTTTTCTGTTAATGGCCAGCATGTAGAGCTCCTGCACCTTTTTTACGTTGTGCTGTGTCTTACTGGGCCTCTGTACTTCTTTTCCTCTCTTTAGGACCGTCCTAAAGACTCCTTCTGAAGGAAAAATGCCTTCTTTTGTTTGGCTGCTGTGCTCTGTTTGCTGGTGGCTGCAGAGCTCCGAAACACGCATCTCCTCCGTTCCATCTCCTCCCCCACCCGTGTCAAGGTTGCAGCTTCACTGGCAACTCTGCCATGCTGATGCTGGGGGAAAGGCCCAAATGGGAGTGAAAGAAGGCAGCACAGGGGCCCGCAGGCTGCTCTTCCACAAGAGGCATCTCCTATGGTATAATGCCCCTTTTAAAACACTTACATTGCTTTTTTTTTAATTAAAAAGTCTTCCTGGTTAATTGGGGGACAACGTTCTGGTCCATTATTATTATTTTTCAGTAATTAATTTAATAGAAACATCACTGCTAATCCTAACCTAACTTTCCTCATTTGGACAGTTTTCTCCTATCTGCTGCAAATGCCTCGCTCTCAGCCTTGCACTGATTTCTTGGATATTATGGAGTAGCGATGCTTCTAGAATTGGTCTGTTAAAAATTAACTTTAATACCAAAGACAACAAACCGCTGTAATCTCTTCAAAACAGATGCCTACTTTTTAAATTGGTAGATGGAGTTTAATGTCTTGTACCCACTTAACTCTCATGAGCAGAAAGTTCAATGTATGTGTTCATGGTATTGATTCACAATGGCATCCCCTCAGGATATTTTTATCATCAACCGCCGTTCCTGTCCTTGAATCTCTCTGTTTATTCTTAACACCCTTAGATGTTAAGAGAGAGAACCCGCAGAGAAAACAGTAGAAGGGGATGACTCAAACTTAACAAAAGTCAAAAGTGGTCCCCTAATGGTTATTTATTACTGTGTTTGGAGGGAAGGGGGTGGATGAGGAGATACAAAGTTTTTAAGATCTCCTGGGTTAAGAAGCCTCTGCACCAGGCTTTCCATACCACAGTTATGGCTTCTGCTGGGGACTCTTCAAGTTTCAAAGAGAGCTCTTTCCAAATTGTACTTCCTGTATTCTATCAACATGGGCTCTTTGTCTTTAATTTAAATTTCATGCCCATATGATTGTATGATTTGTTTTCCTTATGATGGGGCCAGGTAAACCCTGGGATAGAAAATTTGGATTTAGGAGATTTTAAAAAGAAAATTAGGAACTTTTTATGGAAGGTTGAAAAAGGTAAAGATTATGATGAAGGGACAGAGAAACCAAGACATTAAATGAAGGTGGTATAATGTGCATATATCAAATTCTTTCAGACCTCATGTTATGGTAATGGGCCTTTTCCCAAAACCCAGCTTTAACTTTGTCCCTTTCACTCAAGTGTGGTTATCTTCTCCAGATGTTGCCCATCATGTTGTCCAGTCAATAGTGTGGAATTCAGGGATTGTAATTCAGAATATCTGGTGAGGAACAGGTTGCTGGCTTCTGTTTTAACTGCATCTCTTACAGATTGCTTTCCTCTTTTATATGTCCTATTTCTTTTTCAAAACTGACAATCTTGCACATCCTTCCTTTCTACCTGACATCTCACCTTAACAGGATGGACCTTCTGGAAGATATCCTCCTCATGCCATGTCCTTTGTCACTTGCTATAAAAATGAAAATCTTACTTTTCTTTTTCCTTCTTTGGGTTGTTTCTACTCATGCTGACTCAAAAGAACACCCGCTTTCAATGAGTGACAAATCATTACTGTACAGTGTAATTAAAAAGCACAGCCATTGATCAGCTATGAGCTGAAGCTGAGACCAGAGAGAGAGAGAGAAACCTAGAATAGCTGGCAAAACTTCTCATTGACTGTGTCTGAAATGGAAGATGTTCTCCCTGCAGGCATGGACCTCGGCCCATTGTGCATTTCCATTAGAGATACACACTGACTCAGAGCATGCCATTGATGTTGGCCTATTTATGAACGGCTGTTGAAAGAGGTTTCAGAGTTAATTGAAAAGAGCTGTTTCTGAAGTAAAGTAACTTCAAACAACATGACTCTGAAAAGTGTTTTAATGGACTGAAAATCTGTGAATTTCCCACATTGCACACACAAAATGAAGCAGAAGACACACACGTGCACACCCATGTGGAATAAAAGCTGCCTTGATGTCAGGTGAGATTTTTCTTTCTTTTCCTTTTCCTTTTCTGAACCCGGCAGATTCCTAACAGGCTGAAAATCCAGACAGAAAAGAGTCCCAGCCACTAAGACCTGCCCGTGGTTTTATCATTTGCTCTTTGCATAGGAAGCCCTTTTCAAAGTTTAAAATCAGCAGCACACCTCTTATTACCAGGTTACACATTCAATATTCAATACTGAATGCAATATTCAAGGGGATATTTCAGGTCCCAGTGAAATAAATTTTAAAGCTGAATGTGTATGTTTGCATACCTCTAGGAGAAATTTGGATAATGCCTTTTTAGAAGATCTGTTTCCTGGTACGACTAACACTATCTTTATGGAGGTGGTGTGTCCATCCTAATGCTCCTTGATCTCTCAGCAGCTTTTGATACTGTTGTCCACAGTATTATTCTGGACTGGCTGTGGGGATTAGGAGTGGGAGCCACTGTGCTTCAGTGGTTCACATCCTTCCTCAGTGGTTAGTTCCAGTTGGTATTGATGGTGGGGAAGAGATCATGTCTGCAGCCTCTCACGTGTGGGGTGCCTCAGGCCTCGATGCTCTCCCCTTCTCCTGTTTAACATCTACATGAAACCACTGCTTGAGGTCATCTGCCAGTTTGAGGTTCAATATCATCCATATCCTGATGATAGCCAGCTTTTCATCTCAACCCCGAGCCACACAGGTAAAGCTGTCAGTGTATTGACCCACTGTCTGGAGGTTGTTCAGGTCTTGATGGGATGGAACAGACTTTGGCTTAATCTTGACAAGACTGAGTAGCTGTGGCTGTTTGGCCTCCCCAGGGTCAGAGATGTTACCATCATTGGTCTTGGATGGGGCTTCACTTCCCCATTCAAGACTGGTGCACAACTTGGAGGTCCTTCTGGACTTACAGCTACTGCTTGTGGCCAGGAGGGACTTTGCACAGGTTCACCTGGTATGCCAGTTGTGCCCTTCCCTTGACTGGGAGGCCTTTCAGTCAGTTACTCATGCTCTGGTCACCTCACAACTGGATTATTGAAATGCAATCTACATGGGGCTGCCCTCGAAAATCATCCAGAAACTACAGCTGGTTAAAAGTGCAGTGGCGCAAGCAGTAACGGGCATCTTTGGGTATGCCCATGTGTTGCCATTGCTATGCAAGCTGCATAGTCTGCTTCCAAGTGCAATTCAAGGTGTTTGTTATTACCTATGAAGCTCTGTATGGCATTGGGCCTGGATATCTGAGAGACCAATAGTTTCTGCCCACCTAGTACATTCCAGCAGAGTGGGTGCACTCCAGGTCCCCTCCATTAAACATTGCCATCTTGTGGGACTTAGGAAGCATGCCTTCTCTGTTGTGGCCCCCCCTTCTGGAACAACATCCCCCCAGAGATAAGAACAGCACCTTCTCTCCTAGGGTTCCAGAAAGCTGTTAAAACCTGGCTTCGATCCCAGGTCGGGGTTAATGTATAATGGTACCTTTGGTGCCCCTGTTTTGTTTGATTTGTGTTGTTTTTAAGTTTGTTTTAGTTTGGGGTCTGTGTGGTTTTATGTTTTATCTGTTTTTATGGATTTTTTGGCTTTGTACGCTGTCCAGAGTCCATTGGAACTGGGTGGTGTATAACAAATTTGAATAAATCTGGTTGCAGGTAGGATTCACATATATGCAGGGACTCAACTGGAATATCTCCAGGTAAAATTCCTAAACCTTTACCTGTTTTGTTTTGGGTTTGTGTTTGTTGTTGGGGGATTTGGGGGGGGGGTCTTCTTTAGTTGCCTAGTAGGAGGCTACTAGAGTAGCTGCCACTTTTGTTATAGCCTTACATAAATCAGTGGATGCACCCAAGGCAATGATGAAAATGATGACAAGGAATTCTACAAATTCCTCTGACTTCATAGGGATCCTCTTTGCACACAACTGCAGTCAATACAAGGGAAACTGATAAGAAATAGGATGGAAAGAACCTTGGGATTTTTAAACATCTGTGTAGAGGAGAAAGGAAAATGAATTGTCCACTCTATTTCAAGGTCAGGTTTTGTTAAGAGACTCCGTTTTCATACATTTTAATGATGTTGTACTATATTTCTAAGTCTGAGGATTTTCAAACATATAAATCCTGGCTTTTTTAATGTTAGTACAATTTCCCCTTATAAAGCAATATAGTTTCTTTAAAAAAAAAAAGATACACATACACACATGGAGACACATGGTTTAAAAACTGTAATGTTTCTTCTTTCCACAACCCAAACACAAATAAGAACTGGAGCAGTAGGTCTCCCAATCTCTGCCAGCTGGAGCATGAGAAGAAGGCCTTGGGGCAGACTCAGTGAGCCCACTGGTTAATCCTCTCTGGCAAGCAGGTTCTTCAGATGGAGAGCCCTAGCTGTAGTTGTTTATTTGTTATCCCATCTTTCTCCTTTCCTCTTTTCCTTTTCCAAAGTTGATCAGAAAATAACTTTTATTCCACTCAAACTTCTGGATTTATTCCATTTATCTCATCTGATTTTCTGAGTCATTAGAAAAATGACATTGTGGGTCTTGAAATATTGTGATCGAAATAATGTGATTTCAAATAGAAATGGTGGGGTGAGAAGGAATAAGGATCCACAGAGCATTTACCTTGCTGGCATGAAATTCCAGTTTTGCACCTTATCTTCTCTACTAATTTCCTCATCTTCTCCACTTAAATCTAGTAGGATGTAGAAATGTTGCTGCCTCAGACTTTGAAAAACCATCACCTATTATCTAAGCAGACAAAGTGAGTTTGATGAATAGTTTGTCTGACTATTCATGTCTCACTTGTCTCACAGATAAGGCAACTATCTGTGTCTGTACAATGACAGCTACTTAACTGAAGTCATTTTGCTTATGAATTATACCAGCCAAAGAGCACATCCTTCTCACTACAATAAATATTACTTATCTATATAGTCTAAGTTTGGAGGCCTCCATCTTGTCTGGCAGGCTAAAAATACACAGAAAGCAATAAAAAGGACTGAGTGAATTTTATTCTGTTACATTTAGTCATATATGGCCCCATAGGAGAAATGATCACTAGAGCAAAACAGCGCACTCTATGAAAAGAATTATCTGGGAAAAGTTCATTAGATTCATCTCCCAAGTTGCTGTTACAGACCATCCTTTGCTTGACTAGACCTTCTTTTAAGCAATATGGCAGAAATCAAACACGGCCCTCTTTGCATCATAAGCAGTCAATCCCACAAGCTGCTGCTCAACTTGAGGGCAAGCAGTAGTTAGGAAAAGCTACTTAGTCCCCATGTGACACAATGGAAGAGTGTTGGCAAATGTGACAAAGTCCTGAGCCCCTCAGCCCATTCAGCTGGGTGTTTGATTAAAGAACGTGATGATTGATTCTTTAATGTGATCTTTTGCTTAGGAAAAGGAACATGTTACTTTCCACGGAATAAGAACCAATTTTGGGGGCTTTGCACTTTGGTATTTGCCAGGCTCCATGCTGTGGCTTGAAGTCTTTCCTTGCTAACACTTATATCAATTGGTGTTCCAAAGATACTGCTGGAGGAGAGGTTGATGTCAAGTTAAGTCACTGGAGTGCGAGGATAATGACTGCCCAGACTAATAGTGATAAACAAAGTTTCAATAAGCACATCTTAACCAGAGTCTAGCACTTTTATTTTGAAAAAAAATGAATTTGCAGAAGCTTCCTACTGAGCATTATGTAAGCCCATTTCTTTCTCCTCACTCTCCACTGTTAGTGGCAGAAAGGTATTTGTATTTTGACTTCTGTTCTGATACTCAAGAATTTTCCAAAGGAAATTCTGTTTTTGTTTATACTGCTACATCTCTGTCTTCATCAGAGGAGATACTTTGGCTTGAGGCCAATATAAATTTAGCACTACAACCATGACTCTCTTTTCAAATATTCTGCATAGCTTCAGAATTTGAGTAAGCTGCTTCTGATGCTTTTATATTTATTCATGAGCTCAACACAGATCTAGCATATTTTGCAGTTCTAAATTCACCAGTATTTCCAACAAAGTGCAGAGAGCTAAATATCTATACTCAGTAAGCCACAAAAAGTTTGATTCAGAATTTGGTTTTATTTGTTTGTGTATATATATGGTTCTGCTTTCCCCATGTGATGAATATTGTACTTTAAAACGAGACTATGATTCTTCCAATACATGTTACAAATTCTATTGGCCATGGATCTCTTCCTATGGAACTTGAAAAAAAATGCAGAATCTAATTTTTTGGATTCTTTCATACTTTTATACTTCAAGGCTCTTTTGTTTCTTCAGAAAATCAATATCACAATCAAATAATGTGAATTAAATATTTTCTTAGCTCAGCAAATAAATGTGACCAACCAACTACATCTAGTCCCATCGGCAACATATGTGTCTACTATATGTTTGACAAAAAAACCCATGGTTTTTGCAATCCCTGACAGCCAGATATAATATAAGCCCTAGTGCATGTGATAGTTGCAAGTTGTAAAAGTCCATAATATATTTTCCAACACTGTGTGTTGGCCAGTTGGTGATTTACCTACAGATATGAGCATGACTTTGTTGATCTGCTCCATAAAACTAAAGTAAACACTAAATACACGGTTCTTCCTTTTTCTTGTGCTACTTTTCTTCACAATAAAACGTTTTTTTCTGGATTATCTAAATTGATGAATTAGCTCTGAATATATTGTAAAGCAATGTGTTGGATGATCAGTTGATGAACTAAAAGTGATTGAATAGGTAGTTGATGAGATCGGGGGTGGGGGGGAATAGCTAACCTAGCCAAACTAAAAGTGCACTGTACTGACTGACTATTGCTAACTTATATGGTGGCTACTCTAACAACAATAGACTACACTTCCCAATATATGTAACCTTTTCTTCATAACTTGATCTCCTGTATTCTATCCAGATCTATAAACTGAAAAAAATGTCTGTAATATGTTAGCTCCAAATAGCTAGGACATTCAGAAGTTGCCCTACAGCTGTGGATTAGCTTTTGGTAAAGACTCAAAGTTTCATAGAAATTATCTAAAATCTTGTTTGAACTTGTGAATTTTCAATGATTGGGTTAAGGAAGCATAGAAAATGTATTTGAGTATACGTTATGATTTTGCTGTTTCAATTTTTTTTTTTTTTTTTTATGCCTTTGAGTCAGTGTTGACTCCTGATGACTGCCTGGACAAGTCCCTGCAGTTTTCTTGGCAAGGTTTTTCAGAAGTGGTTTGCCCTTGCTTCCTTCCTAGGGCTAAGAGAGAGAGACTGGCCCATGGTCACCCAGCTGGCTTCGTGCCTAAGGTGGGACTAGAACTCTTGGTCTCCCAGTTAACCACTGCACCAAACTGACTGTCTTGCTTCAACATGGTACTTCACAAAAATTATAGAAAAAATGAATATTTATTGTACTGTAATAAATGAATAGTCCTAATCATCACTGCCTCTGAACCACTAGTTTCCCTATGTAAAAAGTAAATAAAATGTGCATAATTGATATTTTAATGGACTGTGTTCAAGATTAAAGTTTAATAAATGACTTGCTCACTTACAATCTTAAATAAAGGAAGAACAATTAATTTAGAATTTAGAACATGTACATTTCTGCATGTGCTTGATGTCATATTTGGTTAGGGTGATTACTGTAAGATCAAATTGACTTTTTAAGTTCTAAAATTACCCCACTTTATTTCAGCAACATTTTGAGTCCATGTTTGAGAAAACCCATTATAAGTATGTCTGTAGTTATAAGCCAGGTGAGAACTTTGCCCATTTCCTGTCCTTTTCTCTTAGCTTTGCCTCTAGCATGCCACTTCTCAGGCTGAGTTGAGAACATTCATCACTTCCCAGAGGTTGATCTTACCCTACTTCCTATTCATTCCTGGGTGGTGAAGATATGTCTCAGAAACCTATGGATTTAAAGGAAGGCCTTTAAAGGCTGCCTTCCTTTGTGCTTACACTCCAGCACTGCAAGAAAAATATCATGACACATTAATTTTATATATAATCATTAAGTTATAGCAGTTTGCATGAATTTGTCATCATGAAAGAGAGTATGCTTCAACTACTTCTAGCTTCAGTTGATGATTTTCAGTGAAATTACCAATTTCTTCTAGCCTGAAGGGCTATTAGTCACATGACATTCTTCAAAACTTCTGCCAAGTGTGTTAATGCTACTGTCTCATTGTAATCACTGAGCAATACACTACTATGGCTTCTCCTTCAGAACACTCAGTTGGATTTGATGTTTGAAGTTACGGTTCTTTGGAATGCATGCTAAGAATTATTAGTACTTAGGTATCAGCTTAGTCTTTCCTGATCTTTAATAACGTATCTTGAGAGAAACATAGTCCAAACAAGATTAATGCTTATTCAGTTCTTTTTTGATATTCAAAGCCAGTTCTTCTGTTCCACTGACTTGCATTTCAGCCTGTGACACAAAGTTGCACAGGCCAGTTGTGTAAAAATCCATAACTATGCCAACTATGTATTGTCATTAATTAATTATTTCAGTAAGATGTTTGCTATACTTGATCTTTTACTGGTGATTTTTTTAGAAACTCAAAAGTGTGAGGAAGAAGCCTCAGTGACCCATGTAGGCTAATATTCTCTCTTTAACAGAAACTGTCTCACATCACATCTATTTGCATCTCCCTGCTGCATGAAGTGTTCATTCTCCTCATGCAACTATTGCACAACCCAATTTGCATTTTCTCAGTCGCAGCAAATTTCCCACTTATTCTGCATAGCTTACTGTCACAACTGTGATATTTTGTAATGTCAGATAAAATGCCATCAGCTCTTCTGATCCTACGCCTGTTCTTTAAAGAAAGTTTCATAAATCTTTCTTGTCATCCCTTTTTTAAAATGCATTTTTAAAAAGTTTCACAAGATGGGCGGTGACAAATTTGGTAAACAAATAAAATGAAATAAATTTTCCCTAAAAAAGGCCTTTTAACAATTTTATTTTTCTTTGGTTTTGGGTGATCCCTCAATTCTTTTTAAAACAAAAGTTCCCGTTTTTCCTCTGCTGGAAGTCACCTTTTTTAACTTTGTAAACCCAAATAATTATTTCCTGAAGGTTTACAGAGAAGCCTCAAAACTGTCAGTTCATTTAATATCCCTTCATTTCATGTTTTGCACCAGTTTTAAGGTTCAGCAAGAATTGACAATGTGTGCCTTTCACAGCATCAGCTGACTCGGCTCTCTTTGACAGCAAGATTCCAAATCAAGCCTTGAATAAAGCTCCCTCCATTCCGCTACTCAACATAACATCAAACAGACATCAGCTCCACAGCAAAGATTGCAGCTAAACTAGAATCACAGCTCATTTGCATTCATAGTCTTACCAAGTGTGAGTACTGGGTGCCAAAGGGTGAGAAACATTATTGCTGTCTTTTAAATAAAGTGGAGAGGAAAAGATGGGGAGAGGTGGAGAAAAAAATTCAAAAATGTTGGCTTCCTGGACAAGTCTATTGGAAGATACATACATGCACATCCATAGACCCACATAGGCCCACCTTATGACCTGATTCCCCAGATATCTTAACAAGTTTAATTTGTTCCTATTGGCATGCTTATATCCATTAAGTCATTAGATATTAACCCTATACATTGGGTTGGATCCAGGTTTACACACATGCTATGACACTGGCAGAATGTAGATGGGAAGGAGAGGGAAGGAATCCTTGAAATTAGGATGGAGATACCAGGATGAGAGACATAGTGGTATAGCAAGTAACATGTTGGACTATATTGGGACTATACCTACAGAATTATTTAGCTAATTCACATCTGTCAAAGCTGACAAGAGCCAGTTTATAATCCAGAATAATCAGTCCACAGTAAGCATGAATAATGCAAGTGAAGTGCCCCTTTTACCCCAGTGCTGTGTTGGATGAAAGTGTCATAGACTGAACAGAGAAACTATAGAAATCCCACACATAATTAGAAGAAGTTAACAAGATTGCATGGAAATTTCACTTACACTGAAATAACCTTTGGGAGTACACATCTGTATTGTCACAGGTCCTCCTCTGATTGAAATTATACCTCTCTGGAATTTAAAACTTACCCATCCCTGAGCCAAGTTAATTCCCTGATACCCATTTCTGGCCTTGCTTAGTGACAAACAGAACATTCTTCCAGAAAACTGGGCAATGGTTAAAGGAAAAGGAATAGCTGGGTTCTAGAACAGTTTTTAGAGAGGTATCTCCTCTAGTGATTCTTATCCTTGCATAAAGAACAGAGTGACTGCTGTAGACATGACTTTCAACTTTCTCTGATTTCATTCACATGAAAAGTTATGATTGATGGTTATGAGGATGCTGTGGTGCCAAGAGTACTAAGGCAGAGATAATACCTTTTAGAGGCAAGCAATAAAACTGCAGGGCAGCTTATTTTCCTGTCTGGGGTGTGCTTGGCACAGAACCAGGAGGAAGAAGGCAAAGATGGCTCACAGTTCACTGTCTGGTGCGAAAGCCTTCTTAAAACTGACATATGACAGGGATCTTTTTCTGCTGGACCTCAAGCAGCGTTAAAAGATGCTCCATGCAGTAGCTAGCACCCCAAATGAAAATAAGTAGAAATGGTTTTCATGCTAATGTGCAGAGGTGAGGATATTCACATACTGAGACCTGTGTTCAAAAATTACACATCTGTATCTTCAATTATTCTGAAATGGATATTTCAAACCTGATGCTGGCTTAGAACTTTGAGATCTAATGATTCCCATCGGACAGGTATGTGTGTGAAATGAATGGTGGAAAGTATCTTCTACCTAACCCAGACATGATATGTGCGTGGTGGGGTCACGCACACAGAGTGCAGAACGGGCAACATGCTATCCACAGACAACCACTTTGATACCTGTCAGGTTCTCTGCTGTATTTAATTGCGTTGCTCTTATAAACAATTAAAAAATAAATGGGACCAGAGGATACTGCCAGGCAAAACACCACCTTCTCATATCATTGTTACTTCCAAGAATACCTGGAGGCTTGATAGATGCTCCTAGAAATATATTCCAGGGCTATCCTGGAATATATGTACTTTTAAAATGCCAGAGATCAAAATCTCTTACCTGAAATGCAAATAAGATATGCCGATTTAGTTTATATTGTTGTATTTGCAAAAACTTCTCTCGTTCCACCTGATTCCCACACAGATAACAAATCATTTCCTGAAATCTCTCTTGCATATCTGTCACACTTGACATTTTGGGCTTCCTCTTGTAACAGTGGAGATGAGGTCTTAGCCCATAAGTAGAATCACCAGCTATTGTCTAGTAGCTGCCACCATACCATACCATACCATACCATACCATACCATATCATACCATACCATACCATACCATACCATACCATACCATACCATACCATACCATACCATACCATACCATACCATACCATACCATACCATGGCAAAGGAAATATTTGTGATAATTTGTTTATCCAGAGTAAACAGTGCATAGTCTGTCTCTGCTCAAGTCATTGCAACCTTGCAAACTCCCTGCCATTGTTCTCTGCAATTTATTTGTTGAAAATATTAATCTTCCTGAGGCTGCTAGAATAAACAGTTCATGTGTATCCTTGTTCAAAAATAAACCTTCCTTGTTAGCAAGATTTCAGCCCCTCACAGGCTTAGGGCTGTCCTAGGCACTGTGAATTTGTAAAAGCTGTCTTTGTCAGAAAAAAAAGGAACTTCAGGAGGGGATAATGGAAATCTTGGGTATGAAGAATTTGAGATGGTTGACAAGTAGGATTTCTGCAATTTATTAATAAACTTCTAGTAATGAATAGCAATTAAAATAAAATTGATTTCTGTCAGAGAGTAAAAGTAATAAAATCGGGGACCATCTTCCTTTTGTTATTTATAAGTCACTTCTCAGAGGAAGAGAGAAAGCTGTGTCAGTTACAATCTCTTTTGTGTTTTGCTTGCTTTTTTAGACACACACACACACACATATACGTACATAAATACATACCTCCTTCAAGGGAGGTATGTTCATGTGACTAGATCAGCTTTGATCAGTGATTGATGGACTTCCACCTTGTATCTTAGGAGACAAGGTGGAAAATACTTGTTATTACCAGTCAGTACCCTCAGAATATTGCCTCCCAACACACACACACACACACACACACACACACACCCCTTCCAATGAGGACAATTCATTTTGTTAGCTGTCAGGACAGCAAAGAGTCTGCATCTTGTATCCCATCCAGCCATTATTTCAACACTATCAGGACTGTGCAAAGCTTTAAAGGGATGTTTTGTTTCAGTGAAGATTTGTACAAAGCACCTCTCCCAAGCTGCCTCACAGATTTCTCTCCCCTCAACCCTGCTTCTAAATCAAGGGTGTCTGCAGGGTGTGGTTAAAAAAAGTCAAGATGAGGCCATGACAGTGTGATTGCAGCTCCATCTTGACTTTTTTTAACCACACCCTGTGGACATCCCAGTTCCAAATGCAAAACAAAGTGGCCCCACACATCTCTACCAAGATTATTTTTTCTTTTAAAAAAGGTCCCCTTTTTTGTACAAAAGTTTGAAATCAGTTCCTCAAATTTGGTGGCTCTTTTTCCCTCAGCAGCCTTCTCCCTTTGTTTTAAGCTAACAATAATTGTCTGAATTTCCTGTCATACCATCTATGAACAATCTTTTATAGAGGACCCATATGTACTTGATATGATTGCTTGCTCTGTTTTCCGTCACACTGGTGTTAATTGGCCTGGAAATTGAGGGGGAATCATAAGAAAAGGAAAATATGGTGAAAAGTAAAGTCTCCTTTAAGCTGGATTTAACTCCTGAGGACATTTTGAACACATGCATGTAATTGCCTTGGCAACAGTACAGAAATGACTTGCCTTCTTCCAGGATGTTTGTTTCAACTTGTTAGTGTTGCCTAAAGTCCTGGGATCCTCTAGGTCTCCCATCCAAATACTAATTAGGTCTGACCCTTCTTAGCTTCTTAGATGAGGTTAGGCAGGTCCTGAGACCTGCTAAGTCTACAGGAAAGGTAGAGTATTTATTAACTGAATAGCATTTCACATGAATACCAAAAGGAAACTCCTTAAAAGCGAAAAAAATGCCACATCTGTAGAAACAAATGAGAAGACAGTAATGACTTTTTGTGCATTTGTTCTTTACCAGTTTGACTGGGAACTGTAACCTTGTAATTCCTGATTAATTGCTACTGTATTTCCACCTAACTTGTCTGATAATTTATAAATTAAGTGGCTTGCTCCAGAGACCCAGCAGAGCACCCTCAGTTGTTTGCTGCTGCAAGAGTTAATAATTCTGTCAGACTGCAGGTTGTGGGGAGGGGGAGTTATGTTGTGCAGGCGTGATATGCTCCCCCCCCCCACCTTTTTTCTAATAGGGGAATGATATATAAATGGAATCCAGGCAAGCTGCTAAGATTGTTTTGTTCTTATAACAACTTTAATGCTGTACCAGTTGTTATTATCAAGACCTTTTTCAGATTGTCTAGATGACAAAAGTAATAAAAGAGTTGCTGTTTTCTCTCTCTCTCTCTTTCTCTCTCTCTTTGCTACCAACCTCATTTCACAGCTCACTGTAAGAGAGATTATTTCTGGGCTCGCTTAACAATTAACTTGAAATGGCTGAACTATCACATTAGAGCAGCAGCGATATAATTGAACTGGCCCCTGAAAATAGCAGTTTGGAAAATTGCATGCCATATATTTTTTTTTTCCAGGGAAAATTGTTTTGACTGTCTTATAGGCCTGGGCTCTTTTTAGAAATTGTGAAAGAGAAAGAATGTCACTTTCCTTCTCCACTGGAGCATCAGCAACTCCTTCGATTCCACTCAGCAGCAGAATCTTAGATGCTGAAGGACAGGAGGAATCACCACTGTTGGGGCCTAAAAAGAGCCCTGGAATCATTTCAGATGTGAACTCCCTGGGACTTGGCAAAATGATCCTGCCAGCTTTGTCCAACCAAGCCCTCCGCAGAGCTTTAGGAGGGCAGCTTCCATCATTTTTGTCAGTAATGCCACCTACACAGGCACTGACCCAGATAAAACAAGAGCCTGTAAGGAGCTTGCTAAAAGGGCTGCTATTCTAGCAGCATCTCATTAAAAAATAAAAAGTTGACCAACATATCTGATATAGATTACTAAACCCAAATGGTAGTCTTATGGACCTTAAGCAAAATTAAAGCCTTATTTAAGAATGAATGATAAATTGCAGGGGATGGGGGGGGGTGTTGTTCGATAGGCCATTATTATTTCCTAAACAGATTCTCTTTTTTTAATAGCCTGGAATTGTTTAAATGTTTGGCCTTTATCCTGCCTCTTACAGAAGAATGTTAAACTTGAGTTGCTTCTCTAAACTCTTTTCAATTGCACTGTTACGCTATTTGTATTTTATTATGGGAATGGTTTAATGGTCATTATTTCTTCTCTTGGAACTTTCATAGTGCTCTCAACAATCCTGTGACTTACAAATGTCAGCATCTTCACTAAATTACAATCCCCAGGGCTATCAGGCTGCCACAAAATCAGAAAAATATGTCAAGTAGTCAGACATGATGAGGAATTTTGGAGGTCAAGAATTTGGATGTTCTCTCCAAAGATTCCTACCTCTTATTAAACAAAAGCATACATTCACTGAAAAAGTTTTCTTCAATACTTTGGAATTTGTTTCATGGAAGTTGCAAATCCTACACAAAGTTCCTTGGAAGTAAGCTGTGCTTCCAGTCATGGTTAGGGCTATCATCTGAGTTGCAAAAATCCAGATAACAATTAGATGGCAGCAAGAGAGACAGAAAACTTGAATGGATTTTAGCAGCTTAGATGTGATAGCTCTAGTCATGTCCTCCTTGCCAAATTCTCTACCAAGGAAGAGGAAGAGATAGTGAGCCTGGTGAGTCTGATGCGATGACGCCAGCATCTAGCATTAAGATCATGGTAGAACCTTTCTCACTACTCATAGTTCTCCAGTTCTGGATCTGATCCCAATAAAGATGAATGGCCTGGAAGAGTCGTACCACTGCATCAAGAGCCAAAATGTAGAGATGACCATCAGTTTGCTTGGAGAAGCATTTTGAAATGGTGGTTTACATGAGGAGTAGAGTACTATTCTTAAATGGATGAGCTTCTGCAGTTGGTTCTGATCTTTCTCAGATGAAAGCCAAAGTTTACATTGTAAAAGTTGCTGCCTGGGGTAACTCTGGACCAGATTTTGATCATTAGGGCGGTGCACACTTTGGAAATTATTTGGAGAAGATAGTTAGGAAAGCAAATGAGTGTGGTACTTTTTTAAAGCAACTGTATCTTTTTTGCCCCCAGGCTTCTGCTTTAAAGAATTGACTCATTAAAGCAGCCCACCATTTAACGGGATTCCTTGAAGTGGTGCATTCTTTTTTAAGTTTTTTGTGTAGTGGCCATATTTTTGCCTATTTAATTTGCTGCAAGTATTTTGCTGGGTTTTGAGAGCTTTTTGACTACAACTTTTGTTTTACTGTTGGAAAACATGAATAGGTCTATGAAGAATCGTTTCAGAACTCCTGCTCATAAAACCAATTCAGCGCACATACAGAATCTTCCATAGTGAAGGTGGGAATGCAGAATCAAACATCTCAACACATCTCAAATAAGATTTTGAGAATCAGGCCTGAAAGATGCTAAACTCCTTTTGAGGCCTGCAGATTTTAAGTGGTCTGATGAGAAATCAAAGGGATTCAAACTTTGTTCCAGTTTAAGATCAAACTACACGCAACACTTGCTACGGTGAATGTTTTTCCTGCTTTCTTTCTTTCTTTCTTTCTTTCTTTTTTTTTTTTCCTTCCATCTAAAGAAATGGTGGGAAACTGCAATCTGGAACACAAGTTCACTCAGGGGATGGGAAAGGGGTGATCTTATTTTTTTAAAATGTCTCTTGAGTAAAAAGATACAAATCCTGATATGTTTTCTGTTGTGGAGCAAAAAACACTCAGAATACAATTAAGAAAAGGGGAAAACCATCCTCTCCCTCCACATGAATGTCTGATTTAGTCTGGGGCTTCCCACAGCTGGGTACTTGAATGAAAAAGAGAAACGGGTGATGTGGAAACTGCTGGAAAAACCTTCACATGACCAAATGTTCCATATATTTTCAGTTTAATAAGTGGAAACCACGGCAGGGTCTTGATGTGGGATTCTTACGCAGCGCAGAATACTTAGAGGAAACCTGATAAAATACAATGGCATTTATTTTTCAGTGAGAATTTAATAAGACAGCCCAAACAGGCCACACTCATTTCAAGTTCAGCGTTGATGTGCCTCTTTTAAATCTTCCCTTTTCCAATAAAGCTATTTAAAAAAAAACTATTTTAAGGCTATTTAACACTGTCATTAAGATGGTAAATAGTTCATATGCTCATACAGAAAGAAAAAAAAATAGTTAAGATGTTTTTTTCTTTCTAGCAGTACAACTGCCATTTTGTTTGTTTTAAGTCTCCATTAGTAAGATTTCACAGGTGGGAAAATAAATAATTTTGGAATTCATTTTAGTGCTTTAAGCTGGAATGGATAAAACTCACTTTACTTTGGATTGAACATAGAGTTTGACTTCAGTTTTTAATGTTTATGATAGAACTCTAATGAAGAAAAATCAACATTATTGTTGCTATTAGACAGAAATTATATTCTTTGGAATGGATGAAAGTTATAAAATAGATTCAGGGCTTTAAGGTATTTCTTCAAAGGAACTGCTTTACAACTTTGCTGATTTTCAGCAGAATTGGACAAAATTTGCATTCTTACAAGATCTTTCTTCTCTCGGGGAAGGGGGCCTGATCTAACAACTGACACTCAATACGTATACATAGAAACAATGCAGACAAAATAGACAAAAACTAATTAGGAAGGGACATATTGGATTTTGAAAAGAATTGATTTGGATTGGAATAAAAAGGTGCTACACACCAAAGACAAAAACCATCAATTTCACAACTCTTTCAACACTGCTGCTTCTATGAGAGTCTCTTTGGAAAGGAGTCTGAAAAACACTGGGGTAAGTTTCTTATGTTACTTTAATACCTTCCCAAAAGGATTGAACAGCATTAAGAAAGTAATTCTCTAATTGGAAGTTCCATCTATTCATCCCTCCACATCACATTGCTTTCCTTTTGGGGTAATGGGTGAAAGGAAAAGAAAGTAAGAAACAGTAAGCAAAAGACATTAAAGGCATAAGAAAAGGAAATCTCATGAAAACTAGTTTACACCAACCCAATTCACTCTTCTCAATATCTTTCTAGCCTTGCAAATCACCTTACCCCAATTCATATATTGCCTTTGTTCTTTATCACCCCTCTTTTTTTGAAATCTTGTGACCTCATCCAACAATGACTTCCACGGCCATCCCTTTCTTCCCAACCCATTAACTCTTCTTCATATATTTTGCAGTTTGATCCTCATTCATTCTCTCTATATAACCAAACTACCACAACATGCTTCTTTCATAGTTACTTACTTTTGTATTCAATTCATATTCATTCAGCAACCATTCATCCTTGACCCTATCTCTTCTTGTTTCACCACACCAATAATTCATTCCTAAGTAACCTATTCCTCCTGCATTCAATTTTATTTTATTTTTTACATATCCAACTCTCATTTTCATATAATGAAGTCGGCAAAAGCTTGCTCTTTTATACAGACATATTCACTTCTTTTAACAAAGATTCATTTCTTGCAAAGACCACCTATTACCCACTAACTTTTTTCCAGATTGTATATTTTAAAATTTCTTTATCCACTTTATCATCTTTAGAAAACATTCTACCAAGATGCACACATTCATATTCTTTTTTCTTTTTTTTGTACTTTCAAGTTAGTTTTGATTTCTGGTGACTACATGGACAAGGCTCTGCATTTTTCTTGGTGACATTTTTGGAAGTGTTTTGCCATTGCCTTCTTACTAGTTCTGAGAGGGAATGACTGGCAGAAAGTCACCCAGTTGACTTGCATGACTGAACTAGAAGTCATGGTCTCCCAGCTTCTAGTCCAGTGCTTTTAACCACGGCACCAAACTGTCTCTGTACACATTCATCTATTTGCTCAGATGTATCACCATGAATATATAACTGGCAGTCACTACACATCATTTTACAATGGAAAATTATCAAGGAATGTAGTTTACTACCTCTGTAGGCATTCTTTTCAATGAACTGAATGGTTATACAAAACACACTCAATTGAAAGTTTTGAAGACACTGGACAAGAAATAATTTTCTTTTTTTTCTCTTTTTCTTATAAAAGCATGCCCATACTTATATTATTCTGTGCCTTAGCCTTAGTCTGGGGTGGGGATACTATGGAACTGTCATGTTTGACATCTTCACCACCAGGTTTGAAGACAATTAATTTAATCCTGCCTTTTTAATTTTTTTAAAATGGGGGCATTGATTAGAGTTCACTGCATTACATGTATGAAAGTTTTCCTTGGTTCTCAGGTATAAACAGAATTGGGGTCAAATTATACTGCAATGTAAAATGTAGTTTAAAACTCTTCCATTAAATTAAGCAATACAAGTACTACGTTGACCATTCACAACAGCAGTAATGGGCTAATTTCTTCCTCTCATACTATTTTCTCTTGAGCACCCATGTGACTTTAAGTCTATTTCATACATGCTGATCAGTATTCAACTGCATCAAGAGGTGATGGCTTGCATAGAGAATGAATGATGACTGAGAGAACGCAACCTCCAGTTCCATGTTTCTCAATGGGGCTCCCTTCATTCATTTAGATTCAATTCATTGTTAATAATATTCAGATGGTGACACATCTACGGCTCCTGAAACGTACCTATATTTTGTCGGTAAAATTGCATTCTGCATGGCCCATTCATTAAGCAATTGAAGGATTATGGGGATGACAAACCTGAACATTCATGTACTAAAACAAACTTGAGAATTGCAACTGAACAATGGGTAGAATATCTTTTCAGGTATCATTGCTTCACACTTCAGGATGAGCACTATTTAAGTCAAGTATACACAGCGGATAAAATTCTATACCTCTGTGTACTATTTCAAAAAAATGAAAATGTTTTGTCAAGATAAACATTGTCCATTGTATTCATTTGCTTTCTTTTACGTGTTGGCATTTACATTCAGAGCTATCAAAGATTTAGGAGCTTTAATGAGAACTACTGTCCGGAATCAAAATACATGTAAGGATTTGTGCTCTGTATGAAGTTGTATTAAATTTATATGACTAGGTTCTCATTTTTCTCACATCTCCATCAATATTATTTATAAATTAGTATAATATTTTGAAATCTAATATAAAATTATGCTTTTTTAGCCTCCACAAATTCATGATGTTGATGTTTTAATAAATGCCATGACATCATATGCAATTTTTTAGGGAAAATACGGATATGGATCCATGGGTCTGGAAAAGAGAATTCAAAATGAAAGTCTTCTAACAGGTTTCACAGTGCTAGCCAGTCCAGTTTCAAGACATAACTGAAATCTGATGGTAATAATGCGGTCAGAATTACTTTGCCACAAATCTGTGTCTCTGTTCAATAGTAAATAATTTGAAAATGTTTATGGGTGATCCAAATCCAGAGCATGAGATATATCTTCACATTTTCTCTGCCTCCCAGAAATAGACATTGAGAAGAAGCTGAAGTACTTGGGATGCTAAAACTGTATTTAATTCTATGCTTGTGCAGTCTGCATATGGATGGGAAGAATATAGATAGCACTGAATATACAGAGATTTTTTTTATATCCTGGTTAAATATTGCCTCATCCTTTTTACAGAAAAACTGCTTTTACATAAGACGCTCCCACTGGTGGATCATATTACAAATTTCACAGAATTTAAGGTCAGAAGGAACCATTAGAATAATCTAATCTCCCTTCCTGCATAGCATGGGCTGTAGAGTTTCCACAAAAATTTGCACAGGTTTGATAGGATTAAAGGACACGCTTCATACTTCCTTGCTTGCTGATAATTGTAGGCCAATGGTTTTTTTTCTTTTTTTCCGAGGGGGGGGGACTAGGTACTTTATTTCACAGAAGAAAATCAGAGCCTCTGAGATGCAGAGAGTTTACAATGACTTATAATTAATATGAATATCCCTTCTGTAAATTCTCCTCCTCAGGATGCTGCTTTGATAGTGATTGGAAAATAAAAACATGGGCTCATCATGACATAAATAAAAATATGCCATTTCTTCTTTTTCAATGATCAATTTAAAAAGTCCCCAAGACAGACAGTGTTATTCTTTCCCCACCAGAAAAGTCCAAAGGGAAAGTGGGCAGGGGGGGGTGTCAGAGGGTGTGTGTGAGAGAGAGAGAGAGAGAGGAAGAACCGTGTGGGAGCTTTTTGCTTACAGCTATGAGACAGTTCTGCACTCTCTCCTAATAACCTTGACCTGTTTTTCCTGGCTCAGCAGCAGCAGCAGCAGCTGTGTCACATCAGCTCAGCATCTGTTTATCAATCTAACAGAGCAATCCTGATTCCTGCTTTTATTCTTTTTCATGCCCCTGATATTCCAAACAACTGAATGAATGCAACAGAGTTTATATGACCAGAGTGGACCTAGCTAAACTCAGGATGGAAAATAAAGGTTGAAAAAGCAGAGCAGCTTGGAGAGATGGCCCATGTTGATGTTTGTAGGGGATAGGGCCCTTCTGCAAGGTCAAGCTTTGTTTTATGCAGTCGGTGCTTGGATTTGGATGAATCCTCTAGTACCTAAATCGTCAAGCAGGAAGATAGCATGTTACCAGGCAAAAGTCCCAAACAGGCTGCAGGTAGCTTCTCCCTTTGTCTCTTTCCACAGCTTCTATCAGAGACGTGGCTGGCTTTAGAAGAAAGCAAAGGTTAGTTGGTGCCGTTTTAAGTCAGCATTCATTAATGGGAAAAGTCAGGAAAGCAGCAAGCCCTGAAGGTATCGAAGGTCCTCCCCCCACCCACCCCCAACACCCACCAGCAGCTGTTCCCCAGTTCTCAACCTGGTTATTTATTCAGGGCTTGAGAAAGCAAGCTGGCCTGGTTCTTTGTTTCTCTGTGAATGCTGGCCCAAAGAAAGGAGGTGGATTTGAAGGGCAACAGGCTATTTCTGCCTAGTCTGAATCTTTGGTGGCTTGATCTACAGGGCCTTTTGGCACCTATTAAAAAAAAAAGTCTTCTCTTTTATTAGGCCACAACAGATTCTGAAATAATATTGGAACTGGAAGCTTCTTTTGAAAAGGCAGAAATGCATGCCATGGGAATGCCAATGCTGAGTTTGCCATCCTTTTTTCTATAATGTTTTGGCATACTTAACAGTATGGCTTATCTACCTCTTCGGAGGTAGAAACACAGTGAAAATGTGCCTAAAAATTATTAGCAGTGCAGTGAGAATGTGACAATTTAGCAGCATGCCCATGCTAAACATGGAAGGGAAGAGAGGACGAGGACAATCAGAAGCAAGGAAAGTGGACTCACTAACAGCAGTGATGGGTGCACCATTGGAAGATATGAAGAACCAGGTTGGGGACAGAATGTCCTGGAATAAGGCTACCAGACATCTGGCAAAAGGAGGACATGTCCTCCTTTTTTGTCCTCATGTCCTCCTCCAGAAGGCACAGCCTTTAAATCAAATATCTTTGAGAGTCTTGTTTTTTATTTTTTTTTGGTATTGTTTTCCCAACAGTAGTCATTCAAACTTTCATGTACTGTTTTTGTAAATTGTCTGCTTCTTTCTTTCCCTCATCCACTGACAGACTAGACAGCCTAGATTTACATTATTATTTCCTGATTCCAGCAATCAGCTTCAATCCAGCCCCTTCAGATCTATGATCACTGTAGTCTGTAGATCGCATGACTCGTACATTTCTATGGTGAAATTTGAAAAGCATGTCATCCCTCAAATTATAGACCAATTAGTCTAATTGACATTGTAGCAAAATTGTATGCCAAATACCTTTTATACAAGATTGAGGACTGGATAATTGAAAAGGACTTGTTCCCCAAAGAACAAACAGGATTTAGGTCTGGTCGCTCCACTATTGATAACCATTTTATCTTGTGTCATCTAATAGAAAAATATACAGCCAAAGGAGGCCAACTGTTTACAACTTTGTAAGTAAGTATGCCAAAACATTATAGAAAAAAGGATGGCAAACTCAGCATTGGCATTCCCATGGCATGCATTTCTGCTTTTTCAAAAGAAGCTTCCAGTTCCAATATTATTTCAGAATCTGTTGTGGCCTAATAAAAGAGAAGACTTTTTTTTTTAATAGGTGCCAAAAGGCCCTGTAGATCTCAGCACAGCATTTGATTCAATAAATAGGGGCCTTCTTTGGAAGAAACTTACAGACCTGAGCATGGATCCCAGACTCCTCTTTTTAATTAAGGCATTATATTCAAACTCATGACTAAGGGTACGCACAGGAGCTCATAGTTCCTAACAGGGATAATTAGTACCAACAAGGGTGTCAAACAAGGATGTATACTGGCTCCCATCTTGTTTAACCTGTATATTAATGATATCCTTCATTCAACCGATATGCATATGCCTAAAGTTAAAAATAAACATGTAAATATTCTCCTTTACACAGTTGACATGGTATTAATGTCATGCACCCAGGTAGGGATGAGAAGACTGCTGCATAGGTTTAGTTTATACTATGCACTGAACATCAATAAGTCTAAGACCAAGGAAGTTGTTTTCGAGAAGAGGCGGACTAGGTGTAACTGGAGCCTGGATAGGGAACATATAGATAAGTTCTATTTATACCTAGGACTTGTTTTTACAGAAACAAGCTCTTGGCTCCCACATTCTAAGAGGAGATCTCTAAGGGCTACAGCCTGTGCCAAAGCCATAAGGCAGCTCACCAACCACAACTACCCAGGTTCTCGAATTCCAATCATAGAGGTATATAACAGCATAATGGTCCCAATGATTACATGTGGCGCAGAACTATGGGGATATATAAAAGTCCCCTTAATGGAACAGATACAGTCCACTATCTTGAAATGCATCTTGGGGGTGGACAAATCTATTCCAACTCCAGCAGTAAGGGCAGAGTTGGGTATACCCCCTATACAAAGCCATTTAATAATTAAAGTATTCAACTATTTCCTGAAAATCTTATCTATGGACCCAGATAGACTACCCAAGCTTTTATAAGAGCAGTTGTATAATATGCCTCCTTGCGCTTGGGCTGTCCAACTCTCGAATGCCATATCACAATATGGATTCTTCATCCAATTCCCAGTCCAATCAGATCTGAAGGTCAAGAAAAGTTTTAAACAAAGGGTCCAAGAGGATATTGCATCTCTTAAACATGTTAAGTCCTTGAAGTGGCTGGCTCAGCACAAATCAGCCTCCCAGCTAGAAAAATATTTAACAGTTTATATGCCCCAACATCTTAGAAGAGCTTTTTCAAGAGCTCATTTTGAACAACTAGACTCCATGGTAGGATATGGGAGGTTCCATGGAGTTCCATCTGAAGAAAGATTGTGTATCTGTGGTGCACTAGCTATTGAAGACATTGTACATATCCTCTTTGATTGCAAACTATATTCAACAGAAAGGACTGTTTACTTAGATTCCTACTTAAAAACTAAAAAATACTGGGGTACCCAGGAGAAATAGTTTTACTTTTTCAGGGGACGAACCTGCATATCACTAGTAAGACTGTACTCTTTATATCAAAGGCGATTTTGAAGATTATTTAGATCAGATTGGGGCTAACTGCAGGGGCGATGAGTTATTATGAATTTGTTCTACTGTTTTCTTTGTATTTATTTGTAAACTTGTATTGGTTTTATACTTTTGATATGGTCAGATGACTAAATCAAAAAAGCTTCTGTTCTGTTCTAAAAAGCATGCCGTTGTTGATTCTGTATTACTGCTAGCATATGTTCTTGAAACTAAAGATTTGTTGGAAAAATATTGCATTTGAAAAACCAGTCTTTCTGATGCTGGAAAAAGTAATTTCATATACATATAAGCCTAAGTACATTTTTTGCAATTTTTTGTGGATGCCAAGAAAGTTAAACAGTTAGTGTGTCCTCCTTTCTCCCCCATTTGTCCACATTTCCAATTGTCTGTGTCTTCCTTTACCTGTTCAGATATCTAGTAACTCCATCCTGGAGAAAATCTATCTATATGGTTTCTAAGAGTCAACACCAACTTAAAGGCACATAATCAACCATGCTAAATATGATACTAAAGTTTGGCTTAAGGGTCACTCACATACAGATTGAATAAAGAAACCTTTATTGCCAAGCATGGCTTCTTTCTGGTGTTCCTTTTAGATGCATACAATGAGATGGACACATATGTCTTGATGAGCTCCATGTCATAGTCATTCTGCTTCTTCTCTGAAGTTTACTTCTAGGGTCCAAATGGAGATCCTCCATAACAGTTTTGATACTCCACATTGTATGAAACTAAACTTTAGAAAGATGACAATGTCCTGAAAACAGTACAAACAAGAGCTGAGATCAGTTTTTCATTTGCCAGCCTTCTGGACACTGTAAATAGCTAGCAACAGACTATCTTCAATGAGATTTTTAATACTTGTTATCAGGACATTGTTTTTATAATGTTTGTGCTTGTATGCAGGGCAATCTCATCCCTGAGATCCCAGGCAAGAGCACTAAACTATCACAAGATATGCTTCTTCTTCAGCAGGTAGGGTTTGATGTTGATATTGTGATTATTTATTGCCACTGTTGAAATGTGAATTTAAAAGCACCCTGTAAATCTTACAATTAAATTAAATAAAAATGAAAAGAAAATATTGGGAAACTCCAGCAAATTAAATAAAATCCAAGGTAACTCTTGCTGTACAAAACCCCTAAGGCAAATCTACACCTCATTAGTTTTGATTTTCTTCTGTGGGTTTCTTAAAAGAAATATCTAGGGGTACCCCTACACACACACACACTTTATGGCAAAGCAAGAAAGACTGTGGTAGAGATGTCAAACCGTCATTTAAATTGAAATCCCTTGTCTGTTTTGCAAATGAAGAAGTAGGGATTCCAATTTGGGCAGAATTTTTTCCTATATGGATATTGTAGAGATAGAGCTTATATTAAAAATATAGTCTAATAAGAAACATTAGTCAACTGTACTAAAGACATGGGGATTTTTCACATGGCATAACACTGGAAAGGATTGACAGACTAGAAAAAAGCTTAAGACTGTTGTATAAACTGTTCAAACACACTCAGTTTAAAGTTATGATTTACAAGTCCCCAGTCATGTTACATATATTTATGGATCCAAAAATATTAGTAACATAAGAATTTTTGTTTTATTAATGCTGAGTCCAAGTTAGAAATAGTGTAAGAGTGACTCTCCTTTGTAGGTCATTACCTTGTAGTGGTGATCATGCTTTCTCATCCCAATAACACTATGAGCTATACCACTGGGAGTACAGACTTCTAAAAGGGTCACCCACAATGGGCAGGAGAGGTCAGGCTAAACATGGTTCTGTAGAGAAGCGAATGGCAACCCATTTCAGTAGTCTACCAAGAAAACCAAATTGCTATTCATGATCAGGACAATGTCAATATAACAATGATAAATGATTTACCCCCCACCCACCCCCAAGACAGAAAGTGTGCACCAAACTACCAGGGAAGAGCAGAAGGCAAATCTGAGTAGCACTAGTTTTTTATGATATGGCTGGATTAAAGCCAAAAGGACATTCAAAGGCTGATGTGCCCAGAGGCAAAAGGAAACTTTGATTTTATACACACACACACACCATTGATAGGTGGAATGTCAGAACCATAAACCAAGGCGAACTTGATGTTGTCAGAGCAGAAATGTCAAGATTGAACACTGACATTCTGGAAATCAGCCAACTGAAATGGGCTGGAATGGGTCACTTCACATCAGAGGAAGAGAAGATCCTTTGACTCTGGACAAAAATATATAGAAGAAATGGAGTTGTCATCATTATTAATAAAAGAATGCTACAGTCAATGCTTGGATACAACCCCCCAAATGGCAGGATGATCTCCATTTGAGCCCACAGCAAACCTTTCAGTATTACAGTAATCCAACTCTGTGCTCCAGCTACCAATGCAAAGGAACTGGATACTGAACAGTTCTGTGTTGACCCAGCAACTTCTCGATACAAGCCAACAAAAGACATTCTTATCAGCAACTGGAATGCTAAACTTGGAAGTAAAATAGCATCTGGAATAATGGAGAAATTTGGCCTTGGTGTACAAAACAAAACAGCAGACTTCAGCCAAGATTCATAGCAAATACCTTCTTCCAACCATCTAAAATATGCCTCTACACACAGACATTGATGAATTGGCAACAGTGAATCAAATTGACCATATACGTTATAGCAAAGATGGAGGAGCTCTATTCCTTCAACAAAAACAAGACTTGTTTCTGACTGTGGTCCAGACCATGAACTTGTTGCAAAGTACTTAAAGAAAGTAAACAATATCACCAAACCATCAAGATACAATCTCAGTAATATTCTAAAGAGTATGCAATGTAAATAAAGAACAGGTTTAATAGACAGCATCTGATAAATAAAGTGCCTGAAGAACTCTGGACCAAAATTCATGATATTATTAAAGATTAAGTAAAAATCATTGCAGAAAAGCAAAATAAAGAAACATGGTTGTCATCTAATACACTGAAAACAACTAAGGAAAGCCAAAAAGCAAAAGGCAAGAAGGAGGAAATTTTACCTAGCTAAGCACTACAATTCAGAGAAGAAAAAGAACAGACAAGGAGATACATCTAAACAGGCAATCCAAAAAAACTGAAAGCAACCATCAAACAGGAAGGACAAGATATTTACCAAAACTAAGGAAACTTATGCAAAGGTGGGCATAATAAAAGAGAAAGAAACCAAAGATTTACCAGAGAAAAAGATATAAAGAAGAGAGGGTATGAATATATGGAAGAGCTGTAAAAAACGATCCCAAAATCAATTACGTACATAGGTTTCATCACTGAACTAGAGCTGGTCATTCTGGAAAGTGAAGTTAAATCGACCCTAGAAAATATCACTAACGACAAAGCTGCAGGAGATAATGAAGTACTAGCAGAATTGTTTAAATCTTGTAAAATGATGCTATTAAAATGCTGCTTATTGTTTGTAAGCAGGTATGGAAGACACTGCTGGGGCAAGACAAGTGGAAAAGATCAATCTATATTCCAAAAGCAAAAAAGGGCTAAAGAATGTTTGACACTTATACCACATACTAGAAAGACAATGCTCAAGGTTTTGCAATCCAGGCTTCCATATTAAATGGAACAAGAATTATCAGAGGTACAAGCTGTTTTCAGAAAAGGCAGGGGCACCCAGGATTACAATGCAAATATTTGATGAATAATGGAAAAGGCAAGAGAATGTCAGAAAGGCATTTAATGTTGCTTTATTAATTATATGAATGCTTCTGACCACACCAACCACAACAAATTATGTGGTTGGTGTGGAAACATATGAATTTTTAGCTACCTCATCTAAATGAGGTTGAAAACATATGAATTTTTGGCTACCTCATCTAAATGCTGAAACCTTTATATGCTAATCAAGAAGCAACAGTTAGGACACTATATGGAGGAAATAAATGATTCAAAATTGGGAAAGTGTGCCAATGTTGCATATTATCACCCTATTTAACTTACATGTAGAACATAATGTGAGAAATGCTGGACCAGAAAAAAACAGAACTTGGAACAACATGCTGGAAGAAATATTAATAGCCTTAGATATCCTAATGTTACCATCTTGGTGACTAGAAGTGAGAAAGATTTAAGGAATCTCTTGTTGAATGTGAAAGATGGGAGGGTAAAATCAGTCTGATGCTCAATATTTAAACAAACAAGCAAACAACTTAAAGTTGTTGTCAACTGCTAGTGGCAGCCAAATTAAACTAGATGAAGAAGTGGTGGAAGTTGTACCAGACTTTACCTTCCCAGGCTCAAAAATCAACACTGCAAACATGAAATAGACATCTGCTCATTAGAGAAAAACTATGGCAAAACTAGACAAATTATAAGTAGAAACAACATAGAGCTAATAAAGGTATTTACTGTTGAGTCTACAGTATAGTCTTCCCAGATATAATATAAGGCTGCGAAAGCCAAGCCATTAGAAACAACTGAACAAAGAAAAACTGTTGTTTTTAATTAGTAGTGATGGAGAAACTTTGGCAGAGTCAAGAGGCTTTAGAGAAGATTTTCATGTTCTGAAAAATGAAAGTCAGTAGAAAAAGAGACTGGCAGAAGGTAGGATGTCTAGATGCTATCACTGACACCATAAGCATAAACTTACAAGAACTTGAAGAAGCAGTTCCTGATTGACAATCCCTGCAAGCTGTTTTTCATCAGGTGACTGAATGACTGAACAAAAATAAAATAAAGAATAGAAGAACATTTTCTGGTGTATGAAATGAAACATAACAATAGTCTCAACACATTTACCAATTTTAATTGAGTGTATGGCCAAATGGATCTGAATCCTTTCAAAATGTCCAAGAAGCTGGGAAAGGAAATCTAAAAATCCTGATCATTTTGTATGTGTGTATATACTATACACAAACACACACACACATACACACTGTACACGCACACACACAACTATATATATATATATATATATATATATATATATATATAGTTTTATGAAAGAAAGAAAGAAAGAAAGAAAGAAAGAAAGAAAGAAAGAAAGAAAGAAAGAAAGAAAGAAAGAAATCAAAGAGAAAGCTAAAAGTGCAAGAAGGGGGGGAGTGCAAGAAAGGGGTAAAAGAAAAATAGAAAAGAAAGAAAAAAGATACAAAGAAGTAGCTTCCAATCTTCTTTACAGCAGTTATAAGTACAATTATAAATTTACCTCTTACTCTATGGTTACAGCTTAACTCTCTTCTTTCTATAACCTATCCTGTCTAATCATCAAAACCATAAATCATAAGTTCATTTTCTTCTGTTTTATGCAAAAAGTCCATAAGGAATTTCCAGTCAGCAATAAACGTAGTTATTGCCTTTTCTCTGATCAAAGAAGTCAGTTTAGCCATCTCAGCAAGTTCCATCATCTTCACCCACCATTCCTCCATTGTGGGTAGTGCCGAATTTTCCATCTTTGTGCATACAATAATCTTGCTGCAGTTATCATGTACAAAAACAAACCTCCATGACTTTTTTCCAACTGTTTATCCCTCAATCCCAAAAGAAAAACCTCTGGTCTCAATTGTATATTAATCTTTAAAATCCTCTGAATCTGTGTGTGTATTCAAATCCAAAATTTTCTAGCTTTTTTACACATCCACCAAACATGATAAAATGTCCCTTCTTGTTGTTCACATTTCCAACATAAATTTGAAGTGCCTTTATACATTCTAGACAATTTCTCTGATGACATATACCAACAGTACTTCATTTCATAAAAATTTTCTTTAAGATTATAACATAGTGTAAATTTCAAACCTTTCAACCACATATTTCCCATTCTTCCATCTGTATATTATAACCAAAATTTTTAACCTATTTTATCATACATTCTTTCATATGTTCTTATTCTGTTTCAAATTTCAATAAAAGCTTATACATTTTAGCAATTACATGTTCATCATTTGTACACAATTCTATTTCAAACTCAGTCTTACAATGTTCAAAAACATAAACTCTTTTGATTACTTTAAATCTTTCTAATAACTGTAGATAAGAAAACCATTGGCAACTATATCCCTCTGCCACCAGTTCTTCTCTTGATTTTATTTTACATTCCCCTTGACAAAATTCTAGTATCTCCTGATAAGTTAGACATTTATGTTTGCCTATTATTTCTCGTCTGTAAAATGCTCCTTGTACTGAGAGCCACAAAGGTATTTTTGGGCACAACCTGGACATGTATTTATTCCATATTCTCAATATTGCAAGTCTAACATAATGATTTTTAAAATCCACATTAATGTTGACTTTGTTGTACCACAAATATCCATGCCACCCAAATCTCAGGTCATGTCCTTCTAACTCCAAAAGCCTTCTATTTCTCAGCAGCACCCACTCTTTCACCCAAACCAAACAGCAAGCTGCAAAATACAATTTCAAATCAGGTAAACCAAATCCTCCTCTTTCCTTTGCATCTTGTAACACCTTATATTTAACTTGTAGTTTTTTCCCCTGCCACACAAATTTAGATATATCCTTCTGCCACTGTTTAAATGGTGCATCAGTTGCCAAAACAGGTATGGTCTGAAACAAAAACATCATTGTAGGCAAGACATTCATTTTTTTCACAGAAATTCTTCCCAGCAATGACAGTTGTAGTTTCTCCCATCTTAACATGTCTTTTTAAAGTTCATTCCATGTCTTAACATAGTTATTTTGAAATAACACACAATTCATATTTGTCATAGTGATACCCAGATATTTTACCTTCTTCTCAATCTTAAAACTCATTTTATTCATCAATTCTGTTTGATCTTCTATTTTCATATTTTTGTTAACATCTTCATCTTCTATTTATTAATCTTGAAACCTGCTCATGCACCAAATTCTATTAATTTGCCCATTAATGTTTCAATTCCCTTTGAAGGATCTTCCAAAACCAGCACCAAGGCATCTGCAAAAGCCCTTGACTTCCTTCTTGAATCTTTACTCCTGCAATCCTCTCATCTTGTCTTATATCTCTGTTCAGTATTTCAAGAACCAAAATAAACAAGAGAGGAGACAATGGGCGTCCCTGTCTTGTTCCTTTTTTTATCTCACAGGGTTTTGTTAGATCTCCATTAACAATTATTTGTGTTGTCTGTGAAGTGTAAATAGATCTTACCCATTTTATAAAGTTCTCTCCAAAATTCATATCTTCCAAAACCTTGAACAAGAAAGCCCATTTCAAATTGTCAAAGGCCTTCTCTGCATCTGAGAAAATCAATGCGGCTTGTTTTTCCAAATATTCCAAAATGTCCAACACATTTCTAACATTGTCCTTTAACGGTCTTTTAGATAAAAATCCACACTGATTCTCATGAATAAATTCTTGCAAAATTATTTTCAGTCTATCAGCTAGAATCATTGTGAACAACTTGTAGTCATTATTCAATAATGATATCAGCCTATAGTTTCTTGTTAAAGTCACATTTTATCCCTCTTTAGGTATTAGTGCTATATTGGCCTCCTTCCAACTCTCTGGCATCTTTTGTCCCTATAAGACGGAATTCATTGTATTTTGTAAAGGTTGTAAAAGTTCATGCTCAAAACATTTATAATAAAAATCTGATAATCCATCTGGTCCAGGCACCTTTCCTGGTTTAATATTTTTATAGCATTAGAAACTTCCCATACTGTTATAGGTCCATTCATAATCTGTCTCTGTTCCTCTGTAATCCTTGATAAATTTTGTTTCTTTAAATATTCATCTATTTTCTCTAGAGAGATGTCACTTCCTGTAATGGTTTGTGGGAAAGACCTTGGGAGACTGGGCAAAGAGACACAGCCAAGGGAATGGTCAGATCAGAGACAGCATAGCCCACAACTGAATAGTGGTGGGGCAAGACACTAAGAAGAGACCCTCTCTAGTTTCTCAGGCTGTAAAGGAGACAAGGGGTGGGGGAGAATTGTACTTTCAGACTTGCAAGTTTCTGCCAATGAGCTTTACAATAAAGTAGAATTAGCTCATCCGACTGTGATTCCTATCTGGTTTATCCCGTGGGGCCAACATCAATCTTGCAAGTCTGAAAGTTTTTGTAAGCTTTTGAAAGTTTTTGTAAATGAATTTACAAAAAAGCTTTGACACCTCACAGAGGTGTCCCCACTATGGTGCCTCCAGAAAATCAAAGACCTAAAAAAAGAAGAAGATGAAATTACAGTTTTATTTGATGTTACAGCACTCTTTATGTCCACAGATCCAGAACTAGCAAAAGAATCCATGGCAGCAGTACTGCATAACACACCTGACCTAACCAAACACACTAAGATCAAAATACGCAGAATCATGGACCACATCAACCTCTGCCTCACCACCTACTTTCAGTTTGATGGGCAAATATACCAACAAATCAGAGAAACACCCATGGGATCACCACTCTCAGGACTCATAGCAGAGACTGTAATGCAGTGTCTAGAAACTATAGCACTCCCACACATACACCAAAAGTATGCATCCGGTATGTAGATGACATCTTTGTCATAATAAAAAAGGAACAACTAGAGAAGGCATGTGAAACAATCAACAACATCTTCAAAGGAATAAAATTCACAAGGGAAGAAGAAAACAACAACACACTACCCTTCCTGGATATCCTCATCAGCAGAGAAAATGACGGCAAATTAGAAATGCAAGTCGATCAAAAATCAACCCACACTAACCAAGGGATCCATAACCAAAGTAACAACCCAACCTCCCACAAGAGCAGCTGTGTAAGAACATTATTCAAGCAAGCACAAACGCACTGCAGCAACCCAGAACAGCAGAAAAAGGAAACAGACCACCTATACAACATCCTCCAATAAAATGGATATCTACACAATATCAAAAAGTGCCTAACCACTTGACCCACTACAATACAACCCACACAAGCTATGAAAAGGATAACACTACCATATATCAAAAACACCTCAGAAACAACCGCAGTCTTACAATCACAGGGCATCACTGTAGCACACAAACCAACTAAAGCCCTCCAAAATATCTTAAGTAAACCAAAAGACCCAGTAGCCCAAGAAGAAAAAAGAGAAGTCATGTGCAACATACAATGTAAGGACTGAACAGGCACTATAGAGGACAGACAGGCAGAAGACTAGCAGAGCACATCCACAAGCACCAACTAGCAGTCAGAAGACATGATGAAAACTCCTTAATCTCACAACACATGGACAGACTCAACCATAGTTTCAATGGGAAACTGTGAGCATCTGTAATGATATGTGGGAATGACCTTGGGAGATGGGGGAAAGAGATGCTGCTTAGGGAACAATTACATAAGAAGGGGCATAGTCTGCAGCTGTGTAACAGGCAGAGAAAGAAACTCAGAAAAGAACTTCCCTAACTTTTCAGGCTGTAAAAGAGATGGTGGAAGATTTGTACTTTCAAATTTGCATGATTCTGTTAATGTAGCCCTACAATAAAGTAGAATAAGCTCATCTGGTTGTGGTTCCTGTCTGGTTTGCCTGGGAAAGCTGACATCAATTTTGCAAGTCTGAAAATACAGATCTCCTGCCATCTTTTTTACAGCCTGATAAGTTAGGGAGATTCCTTTCTGAGTTTCTTTCTCTGCCCATTATGCAGCTGTGGGCTATGCCCCCTTTCATCTGATTGTTCCCTAGGTAGCATCTCTTCCCCCATCTCCCAAGGTCATTCCCACATATCATTACAGCATCCTAGACCAAGCTAAATCCAAAAACACTAGGGAATTCCTGGGAGCTTGGCATTCAGACAAATCAGCCATCAATAGACACATAACCACATTTTAGGATAAACCACATAGAGATAAACCGCGTTCACACACCATTCAAAAGAGACAATAAAAAAGCTAAGAAGGAAACAAAAAGACCAGAACACACCCTCTCCAGCAGCCAACACCCAGATAAGGAGGGATCGGCACCAGGCAAGCCATCAAGCAGAAAACAATACCCTAATCAAAAACCTACCAAGGAGAAAACCACACCCCCACCAACACTGACAGGGGAAGCTTCTGTATATAAACAGGGAGAAAACCCCACACTCACTAGCACTGATGATATTAGTCGGGTAATGAAATGTCTGCAATCAAACAACCAAGCCCAGTGAGCACCAAGGACTCCACAGAAGCCACACTGGTACACTGGGGCAGTACATCTCTGCCAGTACTTAGGACTCTGGAAGACCTTTTGTTCAAGAATGCCAGAGTCCTTATTTCCCATCCTGCTCTTGGAAGGAGAAGAGAGGGTTGTATGGAGGTTTATTCATGTCTTTATTCCTTTTAGACCACAATCACATGGATATATTAACTGGGATAGGATATATACACATTTTGCCACGCTTAAAACTGATCAGCACCTTGAAGTCTCCTTAGCTGATGTGGTCATGGGTTTTCTGGTAAACATATGGAACCATCGCTTAAGGTGGTTTCTCTTCCTCTTGCTGACAGAGCAAACTGTTTATAGTATCACGTCCATGTAGCAGTAAATAGATTGGACAAATTCCACAGTGATACAAATGGATACACTTGTTTGGTGGTGTTTGTTTTGGCCAGATTTCAGACTGCCAAATTGGTGGGAAGCAAGAACCCCTTCAGGGTTATACAAAGGAACTGCTTCTCAAAAATTAGTCATCAGATCTTGATGCAAGGCAATTTTATCCTTGCCAGACTAAAAGAGGTCTATATAAACAGCAAATCGTATGGTAAACTGGTGTTAGACTATAATATGCAGGTGGAGGATAAGACTGTATATTTTGTATGCCCTGGGATTCTAGCTTGTTTTTCTTTCCGCCCTAATACTTCCCTTTACATAGTTATTTTTCCCTTGCACAAGCTTTCAAACATTAAAAGCCACCTAAAAATCCTAAAATGTTATGAGATGCAGATTTTAGTATGATCTGATGTTCTTGCAGATGAGGCATATTTCTTATTAATAGCCATCTTCAATTACTAGCCATTGAATGAGTGAAAGTAGGAGGTCTATAGCCCTTCGATACAGAATCCTGATGTCAGGTCTCTACAAAGGCTGGAGATGTCTTCACAAACAAAAGTTGTCATTTCTTTTAAAGTACTAAACCAGGTGATCTGAAAGTAGAGTTGTATCCTCTGCCCACATTCACACAGGTGGCTAGGCTGTACAGATATTGTATCTTGGAAAACATAAAAAAAAATCCTTTTACCAGATGGGTGACAGTGGGGCCAAGGGTATTCACATATATACTAATGGCATTGAAATTTCCCTTATATCATTTTCAGATCTCTTTTGAAAACCACAAATTATTATAGCTCTCCTGCTGAAGTTCCATATTAGTTAACTTAGCCTATTCTCACTACCATTTTATCAATCCTTGAACTATTCATCTTCATGCATTGGTTAATAGTCATCCTTAGATGACTTGCTTTCAAGCTAAGACAGCCTCTCTGTTCTCAATGTCTGGTCACATCTGGGCATTGTAGGAATCCAGAATCTGTCAGATTAAATTGCTGTGTGCTTTTTTAACTGTTTACTAAAATAAGAATAGGATCCTGTTTTATATATCCTGCTATGAAATGAAATTTGTTATGGTTTGCTATTTCATACTTCTTGACAGCCAGATTCAGGAGCAGCTGAGCACTGGTACATTAACATACTCTCATATATAATGTCCAGATGTGACCATTAACTGAAAGAAAGTCGTCTTGCCATTAGGGGCATGTCCTTCCAAGTGAGATTACTGCCTCAGAGCCTTTCAGTGAGATCTGATTCAAACATGATGCTGCCTATATTATTAGGTGTAAGATTACAGAAGATAAGACAACCAGATAAATCTTATTCAGATGTAGTGAATACATGAGCAAGGGAATGTACCTGTTCATCTCAATTTTTACTTGTAAGTCTTTAACCGACTCACTGAGTGGTCTTGTAAAATGTGTGGGCTCCAGCTGGACATGCAGGTGTCAAGCCAGATCCAGGAAGAGCTCCTTTTTACATTGTTAACTGAACATACCTGTGTTCAGAAAAAATATATATATATTTGTCATAAGCCAGCATTTTAAAAGAGAAGACTGCACTATGCTTCTCTTCACTATGATATCTGAGTTTGGTAAATGCAGGGAGCATTTATACCAACAGTTATTCAGAAATATCAGGTTAATGGGAAATGTACAGATCAGAATTTGACTTTCTTGATCTGTATAACTTATAGGGTGACTCTGCCTCTCAAGACTCCCAAATCTTTATTTCCTCTTGGATGTTGGGCCAACTAAGAGTTGCAATCAGGGAGCCTAAAGCCATCTAAGTAATCTGGAGGAGAATTGCGCAGAGGCAGAGCAAGCTGCGCTACTTACCCAGAAGGCCTTAGCTGGCCTTTGAATGCTTCAGTCTGGCCATATGTGATCAATATATGTGGTTTCTATTACTTCCAAGCACATTAGGAATGTAAAAGCAATTCCCCCCATTTAGCTTGAGGTGCATTAAAGGAGAGAAGGAGGCATCTCTAGGAGGGTGGCCATTACTCAGTACTCTGCATAGAACTCCACTTTCTCACCTGTGCTCTTGTATTTGCTATAATGGAGTATTTATCCCTCTGAGACAAGAGTTCGCTAGGAGAATATTTATGTGGCAGTAAAAAACTTTAGAAGGAGGCTGTCTGGGTCTAATAGACTCAGGTATTTCAACACATCTTGGCTTGCCATGTGTCATGTTGAATTACACCACTTCCTGCCTGTGACAGTAACCTATAATGCGACCTATGTAGCCGAAGTCTGACATGTCATTCAACAGCACAGAATCTTAAAGTAAAAGGCCACCTTTGATCTTGTTGGAAAGGAGAATGGCTTTTTAGCAATATTCATACATGTAGATTACATTCCTGTCACACTTATAATTGATAATTCACTTATAACATGAAATAGCCAATCCACCTCCCCCCCCCCCCTGCTTCCTCCCAAGCCCATTTATTGCCTAGGTGGCCATGCAGTTTGCCCCTTTGTTCATATTCAGTTTTAATTCCTCTAATGAGAGGAACAGAAACTTATTCTTATGTTTTTCTTCCTCTCATTAGAGGAATTAAAATTTGATTCAGAGTAAAAATGAGTAATTTCCTTCATTGCACACAATACTTTCAATGTTTTCAAAAAGGATTTCAAAGATATAAAAAATAATCCCCATCTGGAGTAATAATACCATTCTAATAATCCCATCTTCTTCCTTAAAGATTACATAAGATGTCCAAAGTAGTCTGCTCAAAAAAAATACCACCACTAAGAAAAAGTAAGGTTGGAGAGTGAAAGGAAGGGTTTTTCCTTAGTTGCTTTACTGGATTGAAAAATGCATTTATTTAAAACCTCTTGACAACCTCTTTGTTGATTACCTGGGAAGTCTGGGAGCTGAATTCCAAGTTATCTGTAGAACAAATAGGGAATGAAGGCAATGGTTTTTATAAATGCTGGAAGGCAGAATATCAGCTGGGAGGAGCTCTTCTTATAGATTTATAAAATACTCGCTATAAAAAGCAGACTAATTCCATAATCAAAGAAGGTTCAGTTTAAGATGATAATTTTAAGCTCTTTCCAGCTCAAGCTAAATTTATATCTAAAATCAGAATTCTGCAGGCAAAAAATGTAACACCTAGACATACACCTGATGGATTTTCATTATTCTAAGTAGTTCTGTTTACTATACCATATGTGCAGCCAGAAATGCAGCAGGTCCACCATTCATACGCGATCACTTTCAAGAAATTCTATTGGATTTCTTATATATACCCAGTTCATAGTACTGTGAAACTGTAGAGTTTTACTGTCTGCCTGTAGTTTATTAGCAATATACATTCAGGAAATGGTACGGATATCACACTGGTTCTCTTGCACAAGTGACCTGATTAACATATCTACTGCCATTAACAAGGAATTTCTGTAACTTGGAAAGAACATTTAAAGTACCTTAACCTTCTATTAAAGTGCAGCTATGCTGTTTTCAGGCAACTCTATTTCCGATGGTACAAAGCTGTTCACAGTTCTGTGGATTTTTCTCAAATTGTTCATTAACTCCCTGTTTCCTACCATTTCATGCAAAAATCTCTCTTGAAAATCCTTGGAAATCTGAAGTCTCATATACAACTCTGTGTACTAACTTAAGTACACAGGGAATAACTGCAAACATTGCAGCACTGGGATTCCATTCCTTAATGCAATAGCTATTGACCATCCTTTATTCTTACTCTCTCCTGCTTCAATGTGATAGCATAGTGGTTATATCACAAGGATACCTGCCTTTCGTCCTTTTCAACATAAGACCTCCCCCTCCTCCTCTCCTCCTCCTCTGTCAACTACTGCTACTTCTGTGAAATAGCATTTACAATCCTGCTGCTGTGGCTTAAATGATGGGGGGCAATTGTCAACATCCATCTGATAATTAATAAGTATAATAATTAATTCCACCTGCTGAATATTAGCCCAGATGGAATTTTGCCTTGCACCAATACAAGGTGCATTAGACATACTTTCACCAGAGGCTGCCTGGATACAACCTTCCCCAACCCAAACTTAACCTAAAATATCAATATAAATGGTGGTTGTAGTGTTACTTTTAAAATCATAAAGTATACAGTACAAGACTCAGCAAAATTTCCTAGCTGATATTGAACGATTAATTGGTGCTTAATTTGCTGGACTTTTCAAGCATAAATGGAATGAGCTTCATATTATTATCTTAAACCAAAGGAGTTAACAAAATGTATGCTTCTGTATGTTTACACACATATTCTATTTTCAGATACATATGAATTGATTACCAAAGTATAAGCTGTGAACTGCAAATCTGCAAACTCTTCTTTTGATTTCTTGTTGTTTTTCTTGTTTTTAATGTTTTAAACAATTTGTAAACTGTCCAGAGTTGCTGGGAGTCAGGTGGCATATAAATTTAATAAATTTTGGTTGTTGTTGTTGTTATTATATCAGCCCTGGAAAAGTGTTTTCAGTGTCTCAAAATATATCAACTCAAAAATGCATTTCCACATTGTAAAATATCTTAGAATATTTGGTTTCTTGCCCATCATCCCTTTTGTTTCACCAAGCTCAAATATAGCTCAACACATTGTCTCTGTCCAAGAGGAGGAGGAGGTGGAGGAGGAGGAGGAAGGAGGCATTGTCCAGGATAAAATATGGACATTCGGTTGCAAGTTGCATGTGTCTGCCTATGAGTGGGAGAGGAAAATATTTGTAACAGGACCAATCATAACTACTTAATGATTCATCTTGCTTACTGGTTTTGCAAATAGAGAGGAACATTCCCAACTGCTCTAGAATAAATGAGGACTGGACATACATACGAGGCACATGGATACTGCTGCTTTAAAAGAATTGATTTAGACCACAATAGGACCCCAAATTATTATTAAATTTATGAAAATTAAACAGATATGGATCTACTGGTAGATCTCTGGGTGATTATTGCCAAGGATTTTTATTCCTAACAGTTTAACAGTAACAACATATTTCTCCCCCGACCCCAAGTTGCTGGAATGGGTAACTTCTTTATGCCTAGGACTCGAACATTTTTAATAATAATAATAATAATAATTAATAATAATAATAATAATACCACCTTGACATGTTTGTTGGGCTCCAGTGCTCCAAGGAGGATGAGAGCTATGCCAGAAGTTCAACCATACTGGACAAGTCTCATCAGAGGAGCCAGATAAAGAGTGTCTCTTCCATAAACAATATGGTGAGACATAATTTACAGAAACCAATACCAAACTGGTCGTCATCCAGTTCAACAAGGACCATGCTAGGTGTTCTAGTTCCTGGACATCTGGTGACAAGTAGGCTACAGGACTCAGGACTGTTGGCTGAGCAACCAGGGCCAGCAGCTGCAGGACTACTGGAAGAAAAGTTGTTTACCCATCATAATTCTACAAAGACTGAAAACAAAGATGACAATGAATCATGCCCTTCATCCACGCAGCAACGTTGACAGATTCTGCTTACCAAGGAGCATAGGTGGGTATGGAATGTTGCAAGTACACCAGACAGTTGAAGAAGAGAAAAGGTCATTGGAAGAATATCTGAAGGACAGTGAAAAAGATGCACTGAAGCCTACACACCATGAAGGCTTACTGAATACCAAAGAGACCAAACTGGCCTACAAGAAAGACCAAATGAAGAATAGAAAAGAGACATGGTAAAGCAAAGTATTACATGGCCAGTACACAAAAAAACTAGTAGGCAAAGCAGATAACAACAAGACCTGGCAATAGCTAAGAAAAGGAAAGTTGAAGAAAGAGAAGAGGGGCTAATTCTGGCTGCACAAGACCAAGCCTTAAGAACAAATGCATACAAAGCCAGAATCGAGAAGACAGCAACAGACAGCAAATGCCATCTTTGCAAAGAAGCTGAAGAAACAGTGGACCACCTAGTTAGCTGCTGCAAGATCACACAGACTGACTACAAACAGCATGACAAAGTAGCAACAATGGTGCATTGGAATATCTGCAAGAAATACCATTTGTCTGCAAGCAAGAACTGGTGGGACCACAAAACAGACAAAGTAATAGAAAATGAAAAAGCTAAAGTGCTCTCGGACTTTAGAATTCAAACAGACAAGCACCTGCCACATAATACTCCAGACTTAACAATTGTTGATAAGAAAAACAAAAAAGTCTGGATAGCGGACATTGCAATACCTGGAGACAGCAGAAGAAAAGAGAAAGAACTGGAGAAAATCACAAGATACAAAGACCTGCAAATAGAAATAGAATGATTGTGGCAGAAGGAAGCAAAGATAGTACCAATAGTAATAAGCACCTTGGGTGCAATCCCAAAACATCTGGAGCACCACTTGAAGACCATCAGCATTGACAAAATCACCATCAATCAATTGCAAAAGGCAGCTTTACTTGGAACAGCTTGTGACAATATCTTTAACACCATCAAACAACATCTGCCTATGCCAGATCCTTGGCAGGGCTCAATAGGTGGACAAAAATGCCAAATCCAGTCTAAACAACTGTGCTGACTGTGCAACCAACAATAACAATAACAACAACCTTGGTCTGTCATAGTAGATGCCATGATGTCACCTAAGTTTTCAACTCAACCCAGAATAAAACAAAACTAGCCAAAGTTTTCAACCCTGCTTTGGGGATATTTGGTATGATTGGGGAGCTTAAGAAGTGAAATGAATGTCTCAGACCTTAAGCAAGTGGGTCAATTAGTACTGATCTGAACACAATGGGCAGTCAGATTTGAGGATGGACCTGTTAATCTGATGCTTCCCTTTCCTTACTTCTACACCAAAGTATTTTACACAAGGAAACATTTGAACAAACCAGTTTTTTTGGTATAGCATCCATGTGCCACCTAAATCAACAGTGGGGCTGGAGCTTCACAGAGGTTTTTGAATTAAAAGAAGGCAGCTAGAAGCTGCACTTCCCAACTCAAATGAGTAAAATCAATTGCTCTGATTTGCCCCAGGTTGGAGTTTCGCCTTGAGACTCAAACAAATAAATCAAACACTCACTGAGCTCCTACTCTTTCCCTTGACCTTTATGGAAGTGCATGCACTTTTGGTCATATTTATATCTGCCTTTCACCTTACAAAAATATTTTAAATGTCTACTTTTTTAAAAAGATGAAATTGTCCTGGGCTTTATAGGTGTGGAAATGTAGCTATTATTAATCCAGTATTTCTTTGTGTCTGATGATCACTTGAAAATGGCTAAGAGTCTTCCAGAATCAGTTAATAAACTTCTGTTGTACAAATCAAAGCATAAATCATCATCATTATCATCTTGTTGATATCATCAGCTGTTTAAACTGTCACACTGGCATAGCGATTTCCCAAAATGTCAGATTTTCATGGGCTTTAATTTTACAGCATGAAAAATAAGGGAGGGAATGCGGATCCTTCAAAAAGGCAAACCACTGCTTATTTTGTGTTGAAAAATGCAGTCCCTTCCCATCTTTTGGCAAAACTTGGACTGGGCTATATATTGTATGCACAGAATTGCCTCTGTGGAGCTGGAAAGTGCCATATTAAAGGAGATTCACAGTATGAGCAGTCTCCCTGCCTTTTGAGTGAAGGCTTGCCAAGATGTGGATGGGAGAAGATCATCTTCAGTCTAAGGGTTGCCAAAAGGAGTGTGTGTGATCACTTTGTCACATGCTCAACTTTTTTTTTTCCCCAGTTCAGTGAGCACAATGTGTTGACTGGCAAGCAGAGTGGCCAAATACGGTATGTAGCCATCTTGAATAAGGAATCACTCTGGGTACATGTTGCCATGCAACAGAGGTCACGTGAGTCCATTCCAAATTATTATGGTGGTGCTTGATGCAAGGGAAACAGCACGCCCATTAACTGTCAGCAGGTTTGGTTTAGTGTAACACATGGAATTTTGCCAGTGCTCTGTGTGTGCCATAAAGCACACTGACACTCAGACAGCTGTATACAGAGCTTTGGCTCCACAAGTTGCAAGGTCCAGTAAGCAGCACATTTCCAAAGCCTGATGAGAGCATTGATTTGGGTTTTCCAGAGTGTGCTGAGCCAATGTCCGACATTAATTCAGGAGGCCGGGTTGTTCTTCCAAAGCTGAAACAGCAGCAGCAACATTAACTGTGGCTGCAATGTTGACATAACTGCCCATTCGCATCACAGTACCATCCAGAGCAGTAAATAAGTTTATTCACTTCTCAGTGGTCATTATGATTACTTTAACAAAGCAGCCAGCAGCCTTTTGATAGAAATGTCTTTGCAGCTGACAGATATGGTATCTTTATTTCAAAATTTCTTTGCGGCGCTGGTTCAGAGTCAATTCATGAGACTATCAGACTCACAGGAGATTTGCAAATGCATTCAGAAATCCAAAACCTGCCTGTGAAAACTACAAGACCAACTGACCAAAAGCAAAAAGCCAACATGCATTGGAATTTCAAGAGTTTTCACAAGCTTGGTGATCACCTGTCACATCATGACTTGTGCTTGCCTGCAGTACACCACAAGAACTTTCTTCTATATCAAGGGAAGGTAAAGGGATGCCTGTGGGCACCAACCTTCTCTGAAACATACTTTTATGTGCCTATCAAGCTTCTTGTCCCTTCTGACTTTCTTTTTTCTTTCCTTTTGTTAAAATATTTTTTAAAAATTAAATAGGGAGTTGGCATGCTGTAGAGCAAACTATTAGCACCAGCTTCCTATTTATTTGCCTCACAGCTTTGGATTCCACTAGAGTCTATAAAGAACATCTTAGGGAATACTTTATGTCCATTAAATGGATGTTTTATGATTGGGCAAACCCACTATGGTAACTATTCTGCAAAGAATAACTATCCTTTCATTGGAGTATCTACTACATGCTTTCAAAATGCCAAATATGTTCCTAATGTCAAACAGTTGCCTGTTTCTTGTTTAAGTTGTCAAAGATGCTTCATGTTGATGAATTGAATGAATTGAAGCCAGTCATTTTGTAAAGTGAACTTAAATGAGCCCTAGAAAAATATTTCTAACAGCAAAGCTGCAGGAATTGATGAAATACCAATGTTATTCTTACAAAGCCTACTCAAGAACTTGAATCCCTAATCTGCAACCAAAATCCTTTTAAATTGTTTTTAAATAGAGAAGTGCAAAACTGCAAAAATAATTGTCTGCTGCAGAATAAATGCTCAAAGTCAGTTCATGACACCTAGGCATCTGGGGGAGGGGGGTACACATGCAAAGAAGATAATTGAAGAAACGTGCATGCTGATATTATGATGGTAACTTTGTGACTTACATAACTGTGTCAGTAGTACTACTTGTGCCCAGTATCAGGTTGCAAGTACAGAAGGGCAGAGTCCTAGTGAAATAAAATTGATTGGCTCATAAAGGGTTGAAAAAGACTAAATAACAGAACAACAATATTTAAGGTCTAAACATAGGACCTTCAATAAAGAGTTGAAAAAGACTAAATGACAGAACAACAATATTTATGGTCTAAACATAGGACTTTCAACCTTGCACAATGCATTGCTGAAGGTCCTATGTTTAGACCTTAAATACTGTTGCTCTGTCATTTAGTCTTTTTCAACTCTTTATGAGCCAATCAATTTTATTTCACTAGGACTCTGCCCTGGTGAAACTTTATTTCACCAGGACTGTCTGTCAGTAACTGATTCTCTGTTCTTGTAAACTTATGTTTGTGTAATCAGTGATGGTATCTAGCCACCATGTTTTCTAACAATCTCTTTTTTTATCACATTTGGAGTCTTCTCCAGTGACTCTTGCCTTCATGTTGTGTGTCCAAAATATTTTAGCTTTACATTTATTCTTTGTGCTTCCAGTGAGCAGTCTGGATTTACTTCACCTCATATTTAAAGGTTGGACTGTACTTCTTGCAGTCCAAGATATTCTCAACACTTTTTTCTACTCCCACAATCCAAAGGCATCAGTTTTCTTCATCCAGTCTTTCTGATGATCCAGCTTTCATGGCCGTATGTTATGCATTGGAAAATCATAGCCCTGACAACAGATATTGCTGCAGATGTCAGAGTTCCTGCCTCTTCTAAAGCCAACTTGTACATCTGGCAGTTCTTGTTCCATGTACTGTTGGAATCTGGATGGCAAAATCTTTTTTTTTTAAATCCCTTACTAACATGTGAGAAAAGTGCAATTATTTGATAGTTTGAGCATTCTTTAGCACTGCTCTTTTTGGATATTGAAATACAATTTATCTTTTCCAGTTCCTTTTCCCACTAGAGTGTCATCTATCCCTGATTACATACTACAAGTACTGTATGTAACTGCAACATCTTAAAGATTTTTAACAATTAGTGTGGTATTTCATCAACTCCTGCAGCTTTGTTGTTAGAAATATTTTTCTAGGGCTCATTTAAGTCCACTTTACAAAATAATTGGCTTTAATTCAGTGATCAAACCGTTATAGTTATCATCAACTTGGGATCATTTCTGCATAGCTCTTCTATATAGTCACACCTTTTTTCTGTATCTTCTTTCTCCAGCAGATCTTTTGCCTTTTACAGTCCCCATTTTTGCATAAAAGTTTCCCTTGCTATCTCAAAAGTTCATAAAGGAACTTACTGTCCTTCCCATTTCTTTGCATCACTTATTTAGATATAATTCTTTGTCTCTTGTTGTTCTCCTCTTGAACTCCGCATTACATTGGACAAATTTTGCTGTATCTCTGTGGCATTTTGCTTTTCACCTTTCTTCAGCTATTTTCAACTTATCAGCAGACAGATATTTTGCCTTCTTTGGCTTTTGGGGATAGGTTGGTTTGTTCACCTTTAACGATGCCATGAATTTCAGTCCAGAGTTCTTCAGGCCCTCAGTTTATCAAATCTTATCCATTAAATATTCTTACTTTCACTGCATAATCATATGGATATTGCTGAGTATCTTTTTGGCCTGATGATTTCATTTGCTTTCTTTAGTGTAAGTTATAATTTTGCAAGAAGACTTTCATGAACTGTTCTGTAGTCAGCAGCACCAGGTCTTCATTTTGCTGACTGAATAGAACATATCCAGTTTTGCTTGCAGAGTATATAATCAGTTTGATTTTGGGGTTGTCCATCTGGTGATGTCCATCTGTAAAGTGATCTTTTATATTGTTGGAGAAGATATTTGCTAGAACATTGAAATTTCCTGGCAGAACTCTATTAGTTTGTCTCCTGCTTTGTTTCGTACACCAATGCCAAAATTTCCCATTATTTCAGATGCAATTTTTCTTCCAGTGTTGGCATTTCTAAGTCCTATAATTACAGTGATATCTTTTTGTTGATTAAGTGTAGCAAGTCACCACAGAACTGTTCAACTTCTGCTTTCATTGTATCTTTTTTGGGACTCTAGACTTAGATCATATTAATATTGATTGACTTGCCTTGAACTGAAATTGAGATCACTCAATTGGTTTGTTTGGACTGTATCCAAGCACTGACTTGTACACTCTTTTGTTAATAGTGATAGCTACTCCATTCTTCTATTATTTTCTTCTTTGCGGTAGAAAAACTGATGCTTCTCTGATGTGAAGTGATCTTTTCCAATCTATTTCAGTTTGCCGATTCCCCGAATGTCAGTGCTCAGTATTGACATTTCTGTTTTGACAATATCAAGTTCTGACATTAATGTACCAATAGAATATATATCTTTGAAACTTCAAATTCTGGGCACATTAGCAGCTAGATGTTCCTTTGGCTTTAATCCAGACACATCATAAATACATATAGTACTCATACTTGCCTTCTCCACTTTCCCAGTTGCTTATTGGATAGCTTCTAACTTGAATATTGTGTTGACATTGTCCTAGTTGTGAATATCTATTTGATTTTCTTGGCAAAATATTGGAATAGATTGCCATTTCTTTCTCCAGTGGATTGTTTCCTCAGTTTAACCTGCCCATCATTACACTCCCCTTATAACATCATAGGGATTCGTGAGCTCCATTGCCAGTACAAGGTAATGATCCATGAAGAGGAGTGACTTTAATGACACCAGTCAAAAAGATCTCAAGCAATAACATTAAAAATGGTCCTTCACAGAAAAGCTTTGGGGTCCAGATCAGATTGGATCAGTGTTCTGGCTTGACTTCACATGCTGAAGAAAATTATACCTATCTACCATGAACTTCATATAGCCACTGTCACTTGAGACTAGAACTAATCTGGCTGGCTTTGCAAATACTCACTCAATCTCAGTGATCAGTAGTGGGATTGTCAGAATAACCATGCATATTAGGCAAACTAGGTAGGTATGTGGAATCTAAGCACCTGACAGAATCCTCTGTCTAAAAGCTCAGTAGCACCACTGGAAGGTACCTTTACCCTTGCAGATCATAGCAGTTCAGGATTAAATGGAGGAATAGCAGTGCTAAGAAGTAAGAAAGTGCCTGTCGCAGTAATCTAAGTTTCTTTGGATTATTACATGGATTTCCTCTGTAAAAGTTGTGTAGAGTGTGCAAGCAATAGCACAGTGATTTCTACCTGAGGCAACTGAATAAAATCACAAGCAGAAGGAAGCTAGCTTTTCATAGGAGACAGGATGAATGGGTTCAATAAAAATCAGATAAACAGTGGCCAAGAATGCTTCAGGCTACAGCATATCCCTGAAACTCACAACACAGAACTCAACTCTCCAGCTTGAACACTTAAAACAATATGCCTGATTCTATTCTGCTTTATACAGGAATGGACATGAGCATTCCTGATAGAAATTTTCAAACCACAATGCCATATTCTTTTAAAGTAAGATTTCCAAAGATTTTTACTGATTTTTTCCTCACTTTTAAGGGAAACTGATTTTACTGCAATTTCATTTTAAGTAAATGTGATTAAATAAAGCTAACTTAAGATTTTAAAAAAATTGAATAAAGTCATTTGTTCCTACAAGAAGGAATATATAAAGCCCTAACAATCAAAATTGACTTATTGTCCAAAAGTAAAAAGTAAAGATGCCCTTGAGTCAAGCTTAACTCTTGATGACTTGATGGTCACCATACAGTTTTTCTGGCATTAGACTAGAAGTATTTGGTGGTATTTTCCCATCCAAGCTCTAATCAGACCCAACCCTGTTTAGCTTCCAAGATTAGACCAGATGGACCAGGTACTGCCATCTGCTGAAAGCGAATGCACTCTAGCTAACATTAATCCTTTTTCCAGCTTTCTGGCAACACTGCAACCTAATTGTTTATGCTCCTCCTGTACTGCCTCCCAATTATAGACATCTCTGTTACATGATCAGTTCCTGATTCCAAATGTTTGGCATCAAAAGATGGTAAGTCCTAAAGCAGGCTTGGGCAGTCTGTGATCATATGTAACAGCTAATTTCCCCTTTTTGCAGCCTCCAGAATCCTAAAGATCACACCATCAAAATCTGGTAGGAAACTGCTGCATTACAGCAAATGCATTCTGAAGGGTCCATATGCATGAAGCCTCCAACAATGGCCTTGAGGATCTATAAATGTTTACTATTCTCCACCTCATAAAAACAAAAAATGTGAGCCAAAAAGTTCTATCTATGTCTTCTCCAGTGATGTCATGTCCCTGGCCACCAAAGAATGTTATTAAAAGCAGCTTTTGGCTTTAAACGGTTGCCAGCTCATGCTGTAAGGAAGAGCATATTGCTGAGAAGGTGGGTCCCAAACTGATTCATATACTAGAGGCCTCAGTTTTAGGGGTCTGGGGCTGAAGTTGCTTAAGTCATAATTGGTTTGATGGGGATATCAGAGCCACAAGAGTCTGAATAGTACAGACTCTCTGTTCCTCATTCTGCAGCCACTCAGTGAATTGGGGGTCCCAGTGAGTCAGATATAGCAAAGGCAGATCAGCTACAGTGGTACTGCCTGGAACATGGCCTTAAGGCCAAGGCCTGCAACCTCATGGGATTCAAATTACTTTTCAGAGCACACAACCGATGGGGACATCAGCAAATGGCCAGACACTCACCTAGACTAACTACACTGGGGTGGAGACAAATTATTCTATCCTCCTTTCTTTTTCCTTATTATTTTTAAAAATTGTATAGATATAGGAGTGGGCAGCCTGGCAGGTGCTTGATTACAGGTGTCCATTTTATTATTTCTGCTATAAACTTACCTGCTCCTTCTCTGCAAGAAAATGCTGCTTATTCCTAAATAAAGGCTGTCTTCTTCCTTAGTTAGGATACTACAACAACTGAAGTGAGTTTAAAAGGTGAAACTGCCCAGGCTCAAGGCATTTTATTTTTCCATTGGAGTCCGCAAGTAAATTTCCCTTTGTTATTTCTGCTCTGACATGCCTGGAAGGCAGAAGCAACTGTAATGCCTGGAACCAGATGGGATGGAGGGCAGGGACAAGACAAGAACCATTACATGTTACCTCAGGGCTTCTCAGCTCAGATACTCTTCTAAAGAACAGCCTCCATAGGACCAGCAAGTTCAAGGTCTTTCATTACGTAGCTGCCACACAGGTGATTGGCTAGAGCTTTCCACGGCCACGTGTGATTTTTAACCACAAGCTCCCACAGCCTAACTTGGTCAAGCAGCTGCAACTTCAGAATCCAAGGGCCACTTTGTGTTCAGCAAGGAAGAAGGCAGCAGGCAAACAGAGTTCCCCTCCTGCCTTCTCCCTTGCCACCCCATCGGTTGCCAGTGCAACTGTTTTCAGGTGAAAGTGCTCCTATTTGTTCCTCACATTTTCATAACCCACTGGAATAAAGGCAGCTATTTCTACAAATGGCTGCCCTGTGACATTGCACTTTTAAGATCACTCAGAAAGATATGGCTTTTGCTTTCATTTGACAACATTATAGTCCCCTGAACACTCATTGCTGCTTGCTCCTGACCTTAGAGAAATAGTATCCTATTGCTTTTAATAGAGCTTTTTTTCCTAATACATTGTTGACATAAAATGCCATTTAGCAGAATAGGCAAGGGACCAATTTTGCACGGCTTAGAAAAATAGTATAGCCTGAGACTTCATTTTATTTATTTATTTGTTAGGAGACAAAGCCGTTATGTGAGGGAAAGAGAAAGAGAGACAGAGGCTGCAATGCTAGATATGCTGACTATGGAAACCCCCCTGAGCTGGACAGGGACTTGTTTCTCAGCAAACTTGCTGAATATTGGCCTGGAGGAGGGATGCCACTTTCAGTTCCCTGAGAAAGAAAGGATATTTCCCAAAACGAGGGACAAAAAAAGGTCACAGATGTGCCTGTGTTATCCATTTGGTACTCAAATTTTAGCCTACATTTCTACCTAAGAAATGGCCCTGAAGGGAGCTAACAAATAAAATACACACACAAATAAAAAGCACCACCCCCACTTTATTAAAAGACATGTTTATAAACCAGACAGCCCCTACCCATCAGACCAACTGAAAAGGCCCACCTACTGTATATACAACATGCACAACTCCCAACAGCAGAAGAGATAAGGTTTTACCTCAGCATCCATTGATAGGAAGTTCAAAAATCTGGGAGCAACCACTGAGGATACTGTTTTCACTGAAGCCCAGAAAAGATTATTAAATGAGATGGGTCTGAGAGAAGGGTCTGTCGTGAATATGTTAGAACATAAGGTAGAAAGAGAAACACAGGACTGATGAGAGGGACTGTCATTATATGCTCTGTGTCTGCTCAGTCTGCTGTCCATGTAATTGACAAACTGAAAAGCTCTTGCTCTCCCTTTTTAAGAGAAGATGGACTTGGGTGAGACAGCCCTTCAAGAGAATCACCTGTAAGCAAGATTATCTTCTACCAGAGTAGGAATGGGTAAATCAGTTCACCCATTCACCACCTCACACATGTACCCTTCTATGTGTAACTTAGAGTAGGTAAAGGGCTTTAATAAGGAGTAAGCAACATTGTATAAGTTTCAAGGAGAAAAGTTGACTTCTAAGTTAACACTTATAAAGCAGGGCTATTTCAGAGTATTGGGGTGGTTACTCTTTATACATCCATCAGTATAAAACTGGGGGCTTTTAAGGAATTAATGCCTGCAGCTGAAAACATGTTCTCTTCCTTGCAACTATAAATGGCACCTCTGCCATTAAGAACTTTGCGTCCATTGGATGTGGAATGCAATTGTAGTGAAGCCTGTTGTAAGCATGATCTTCAAATATGCATTTTTTTATAATTTCTCATATTTATCCAGCCCTCCTTTACCCTCCCTAATAATTAATTCTCTTGCTGATAAAGGTTTTTTCTCTATAAGTTACGTTCTCTATTGTGAGCCCATTGCAAAGCACTGGGGGGGGGGGCGGGTGTTTGCTGCCAATAATCCACGAGGGGAGCCACATCTTCGAGCATCTGATCTTGGTCTCCTGCATGAAGAGCAAGGCAGCAGCACCAGCCACCTCTTTTCATTGTAGTCCAAGGCCAAGACACCCATATGCAAGTGACACACACATCATCAAAGCTGCAGCTTCATTGGTATGGCAGTGACAACCTTCCCCCGCACAGCAAGAGCTCTGGCCCCAAACGGCAGTTTTGAGTAATTGACATAGTTGCCCAATGCTTGAAAATAAACTCGGGAACTATTCTCATTAGACATCCCCCTGGTTAGCTCCTCTGTTATTGTAAAACCCAAATGCCGAGATTCTACCAGCATGGTTCTGTTTTTAATTAGTTCTGATGGCACTGGGCTAAGTGCCAAGGAAGGGGCGAAAAATGAACTTCCTGCAACGGAAGCTTATTGCTCAGTATGTCGCTCTTCTGGACTGAGATTGTTTTTCCAACATTTTATGAAAAAGGGAAGCTACGGATAGAAATCATGTACATGTTTACAGCTCTTCCTCCCTCCATCCGCGTTCAGGCTTGTAAAAGCATTGCAAGTGAAAGGAATCCTAAAGTTACAGCAAGACCGGCCTTGCTGTTCCATTGATTAAAAACATCCTAGCACATGCATTTTTGTTTTAATGGAGCCAACCCAAGATCCTGTTAAAATTTTAAGACCAGTGAACTCTTAGCATTCAAGTAAATTAAATTAGACATTTTTAATAGTGCCTTAAATTGAGGGAGTGAAAATAATCACACAGAGTGCATCCATGCTTTCCAAGCATCAAGATGTCATGGCTGTTTGACAACACAGAGCAAAAGGAGAGTAGCTTCCACATCTTAGCTTGATTTACATGGTGTAGCTTGGTTATTTTCAAGCACGCTGGTTGTGACTAGAGCTCTCCTGAGCTCTAAAAGCAAAGGGGAAATTAGCTTAATATTTCCAGCATATCACTTTGTGCACAAGAGACATCCATCTCCCCATGTCTTTAGGGAGGCATCATAACTCAATGACAGAACACATATTTTGCATGTAGATAGCCCCAAATTCCAGCTTGCTCCAGCTAAAAGTCTAACAGATGATCTGAAACATCCCATCCAGAAATACCAGGAATTCAGTGTCATTCAGAATAGAGGGTACTAGGTGGACGGATAATCTGATTTAAGGCAGTTTCCAGTATTTCTTAAACTATCCGACAGAGGGTTAAGGTATGATTTCTATGGTTGCAAACACAACAAGTAAATAAACCATTCCTACAGTTGCCTTGTATCTTCCCCCATAGGAGAAAAAGTTAATGCAGAAAAGTGCAGGAGACTGAAAAGTTCACCCCACATATAACTCTTCCAATGCAGTGCCTTCTCAGGCAGAATACAGTCTTATATTTTTAAATAAAATAAAACATTACCCAGGGAGGGTAACTAACTGCACATCAAGCACAGTTTGTCCCCCAGATGGGATCTACACCGAGATGCAGTGTGAGATTTAAGCAGAATATCATGATTCAAATGTTGCCTTAGTGACAAACTCATTAAGCAGCCACTATCCCTCAACTTGAACTTATATGGGGATAAACATTCTGAGATGCATAAATTTTTTGTTGTTGTTGTTGCTGTTATCAAGTCCAAGAGGTTTGCCTTTAAATGTTATGATTTCTTTAGGTGCTCTAGCATCTCTGGGTAGGGAATTTCAATTATCCTCAGTTTTTTACTAATCTAATTAAATAAATATGAACTGGTGAATTTATTCCCAAAGAAGCTTTAGTGCATACACATTATATTCAGAGTCTGGGTAAGGACAAAGACTTCCACAGATAAAGATTTTCTTCTCACAGGTTCCCTCCACTACAACCACTTAAGTCCATAAGGATATATAAATAGAGAAATAAAGAAGAATCTATGGGGATAACAAAGCAAATGCTGGTTGTCCCTGGTCTGTTGAAAAAGCTGTTGGAATGTGGGAGAAGCCCCTGATTCTTTTCTTTTTCTTTTTTTTTCCTTTTCCTTTTCTTTTTCTTTCTTTCTTTCTTTTTTCTTCCTTTTTTTTTTTTTTTTGCATATATTGCTTCAGTCCAAATGCTGCAGGCAAAACATCACACAGATCTTAGGAAGTGCCATCCCCTCCAGGCAACATGACTCTGTGGATTTGTAAAGTGCATGAGAATACGTTTGGTCTCCATTTACCTACAATAAGCATGTAAAGTCCTTTATAGACAGGACAAAGAGAAGACCAAGCAGCACTAAACGAATACTATTCTAGTGGGGGGGGGGGATGAGATATTGGGAGAAAAAACAACTTTGGTTAGGTGTAGTTGAAAAAGGTTGAAAAAAGGAGAATGTAGTTGAAGAAAAGTTCCTGATATTCCAGTATCTCTCAGATCTTGTGAACTCTGTTGTAAATCTCTTTGAACTTGACCTAACATCTAACTCCCAGTTTACCTATAATAGTTTGTTTCATGGAGGAAACTATTCCCATAAAATATTCCAGCTCAGGAAAAAAGAAATGCTAGATTCTTTTACTATCAAGTACAGAGGGGAGAAGAAAAACTGTGACAATATTGTCCCTCTATCTATTAGAACTCTGATTTGGGATTGGGGTCTATACAGCAGATGTAGGTCAGGCCAAGGTCTCTGCTGGCTGCTCACAAGTGGCCTTATAGGGAAGAAGACCTTTATTCTCTTTAATCACAGTCCCCTGGGAAAGAAGACTTTTCTGAACCTTGTCTTCCTGCTTCTTTTTCCATTTCCAGACTTTTCTTGACTATCTGTCAGCCCTTCAAGGTAGATCAGATTAGGAATCCATGTCATGTAGGTCAGTACTACTTTATTGTAAAGCTATAGTAACAGAATCTTGCAAGTCTGAATGCACTTCCCGCCTCCCTCCCTTTCTCTTTGTGTGAACTCAGGTGGGCTTGTCTGAGATGTTTACTCATGTTACATTTTTGCCCTAGACTCAGCTACCTTTTATCTTACCATTGCCTTGATAGCAGCTCTTCCTCCTGTCCATTTCCTCTGCCCTCTACTTCACCATGGTTGACAGTTAGGGAAAACCAGAGCTACAAACACTCCACAGCTATTGGTGGGAGGGGAGGGAGACTTGGGACTCTGAGCCTAGTTCAATCTTCCCTCTCTCAACGTATCGCCTGGAGAGGACATCTGGTCCAGAGATGCTTCTAGCTGGGCATCACCACAGCTGTAATATCTAGCCCCAGGCTTTTTTCATAGTTGTTTGCCAGTCATGGATGTGCCCCACCAATTGGATGTACTTTGCAAGCCTTAGCAGCCCTGGTTTTCTTGGATGAAATTAAGAGTTTGAATGCAACAGCCCCTCTCCACCCCATTTCCATCACTTGGCAGCCTTGTCCCCAGACAACCCCCTCTTTTTGCCTCATTCCTCAACTCCTTTTCTCCTCCTTGCTCTTGTCTTTTTTTTTCCTCCTCATCTGTGTTTCAAAGAGCTCTGATCTCATCCTTTCTTCTATATTTCTTCCAAGAAACCTGGGATCATCCATTCTATTCTGCAAGATTTATTTAGTGCAACTTCAGCATGCTTTCCACAATATTAAGCTGGCCTGCAATGGAAAGACTTCTTAATTGCACTGTACTTTGAATTGGGGCCCATCCAGGCCTTTATGTCTTTTCAATTTTACCGTGCAATGTGTACTTCTAGAGAACCTTACACCAGGGATTGGTTTGATTCATTAATCTTTGTGCATCACATGTACAGATCCCTGCAAGTATTCAATTATGTTTGATGTTCCATCTTCTAATTTAATCATTACTTAGATTTGTTACCAAAACAGCCACTTTAAAGAGGCTGTTATCCATCCAGGGAAGAGAGATTTACGCACTTACCTTACATTAGCATTAATAGGAGTTGCCTATATAAATCACTCAGCACTAGTATGGGAAAATCAGGCCCTCTCTGAGTTCAGGAGATGAATGACTTTCTCAACTGAAAGATCATTTTTTTGGAAAAAAAAAGAAAGAAAGAAATGCAATTATCCAAGATGAGTCTGCACTAAAACTCCATGATCTATAATAGGAAAATATATATTAAATATGCTTTCCTGCTTAGCAATAGAGCAGTAATCAAACAAAAATGCTAACAGGATTATTATTAACTGATAAACCTAGAACAATGAAGTATACAAATCCATCCCATTAAAAAAAAATTGAAAATATATTACAGTAAGTTTGAGGGTTTACACCTGAGGGAGTTGAGGGGTTAACAGGGCCGGAAGGTTACAGAGCGGTCAAACTTTTTGTTAGTGAGACTGGTAATAAAATCATACAGAATGGCTAGAAAATAGCTGGAATGCCTGTGAGGGTTCAGAAGAGGAGAAAACCTTGTAGTAGTACTCGTCTAGCTAAGGATAAGGTTGTCTCTCAATAACAAAATTCTGCAATGTGTTTATCAGTGAGGAAATGTCCATGTGGCTTGATTCACAACATGCCAGCAATTCCACAGCACTACAATGTTTCTGATATTTCTGAATTTATCAGAGCTGCTTATGACTGACTGAGAAGAAATAATTAAATGAATTGTCATACATTATAGGTCCCTAGTTGTTCATCTGTAAAATTATATGCTAAATATGGTTTATGTTGGTAGATAATCACTTTTGAGTCAAGTTGAGTTCCTGATGACTCTGGATTTATCCATATCATTTTCCTGTCAATAGTACAGAAGTGGCTTGCAATTGCCTTCTTGGGTTGTTGTTTTTTTCCATTTTCCAGCCTAGCCGACAGTCCAGGTATTTCCTGCAGGTCTCCTATCGAAGTACTAAGCCAATCCAATCCTGCTTGTCTCTTTGAGATCACTACATCACTAATAGGAAAGACCAGCAGCTCTAAAATATCCACTACCTCATGTGGGAGGACCGACTATGCCCGTCTGCAGCCTACTGAACCTCCCTCTGTCTACAAGCCCCAGTCAGGGCCTCCTGCCCTGAATGTCTCTCTCTGAAGTGTCTCTGACTGACTCACAGTGGGCAAAACGGCCACAGGAAATCTCTGTGCTGCCCTGGAACAAACAACCCATTCTCTTCACCAGGATCCATTCTAAGGAGCCAGAAGGAGGGGGCTGATGGGCCTCCAGAGAGCCTTGCAGGTCTCATGCCAGAGAGAGGCATTGGAGCCATTTTTGCTCTCTTGAGAGTTCCTACTCCAAACTGACTCACCCCGCAATTGAGCAGCTGCCTAGAGCCACACTCCCAAAAGAATTAAAATGGATGCTGTACAGCAGTAATAGTCTAGAGCAGTGTTTCTCAACCTTGGCAACTTTCAGATGTGTGGACTTCAACTCCCAGAATTCCCCAGCCAGCAAGTCTGGCTGGGGAATTCTGGGAGTCGAGTCCACACATCTGAAAGTTGCCAAGGTTGAAAAATACTGCTCTAGAGGATTCCAACGGCAACTTTGAGATGAGCTCAAGATGCTGCTGGGTGGCTTGGGGAATTTCAGCAGCAGAATTTCTAGCTTGTCCCTGAAACCCTTCCTTGGGGATAGGCTCTCAAATCCATCCACCACTAAAGCAGGGCCTCTGGAAACATCCAAGTTGTTAATGGGGATTATCAATACCCTTGGCACCGTGGCTATTGCACTACCTGAAAACCTGTCACATTTTGATAATAAAGGTTAGGTCTGCTCCCCCTTTGAGAACCAAATCAAAATCTGCCCTCATACCCCCCTCAAGGACTCAGTCCCACCTTCATTTACCAAGCCTCATGCAGTAGTGCCTGACACCATCCCCAGCCACATACCCTCAATTAACAGGCCATACCCTTAGCCCCCAGTCAGAATCCACCCAGCCAAACCCAGGCTTACACCTTCTTCAGCCTACTCAAATGCTACATTATCCATCCCAGCCAAGAAGGCTGATGAGTAATCAGAAGAAGGGGAGCACTCTGTGTACAACTCATTCACTCAAAAGAAAGAGGGGCAATTCTGAGTAACAGAACTGTAGAGGTGTTCCCAGGTGGTAACATCCTGGGGTTGCCATGACAACATCAACAAAAAAGAACTTGGTCTGCCCAAAATTACTAAATAACAATTTATACAGCTAAAATATATTTTGACCATACAGTTCAGACCAGAAGCATTGAGACTATTCAAAACTCCCACACATTATTAGTTATCATTATCATCGCCATCATCATTCGAAAGATTTGAGGAGAATACTAACCTACTTTTTTAATATAGGCAGTTGAAGACTATTATAAAGATAGATATTCTGAAATCAGAAATTTGCAAGAAATTTGCAAATATTGGAAATTTGTAAGAAAAAATTGAATGAGTTAGAATATTGTGTTTTAACAAATCAGTAGGTTAAGGTTTTAAAGAATATTAAATATGTATCTTTTGATCTTAAGATGCATTTAATTCCACAACATATTATTTTTCAAGCATATTGGACACCTCAGATGTTTAATAAGGACTAGATGCAAACTTCAGTATGCTGGAAGTATAAATAGTGGACATTGATATATGTAGATGCAGATGTAGATACATATTAAGCCTGCTCCATAGATGTCCAGTTTTGGTTTAATATTTGTAAGTATGTTAATACAGTATTAGGAAAAGAAAGAAGGTTAAAATATGTAGGCATAATGTTGAAATATATGCCAAAATTTGGAATTTAATGACTCTGGATTTCTAGTTCATGGACTGTAGCTAAAACATGTTTTATTTCAATGGAAAAACGATTCCCTAATTTAAATCTTAAAATTGCTGTTTTAAGCAACTTAACACTGTTTAGTTACTTTCTGTTATGTATTAGTTTTTTGTTTTTATTTCTGTATATTTTAAGCAATAAAATTATAAGAGAAATTCATATTGCTTATGTTATATATCCAGCAATTCTGTGACTAAGGGTAAATCCATGATGTAATGAGGAAGGAAGGAAGGAAGGAAGGAAGGAAGGAAGGAAGGAAGGAAGGAAGGAAGGAAGGAAGGAAGGAAGGAAGGAAGGAAGGAAGGAAGGATCTTATAATTATTAGGCTCAGGCACAGTAATATTAAAATTGTTCAAGTTATGTTTCCTCCCCTATCTGTGTAAAATAAGACTCTAGTGTTTTAGCACTGCACAGTACAGGAGGGAAAGATTAAGACCTGAAGCTACACTGTAGCATTTTGTTGCAGGTCTCTTTTGGCTTCTCTTTCACCTATTATAATATACAGAAGGGGAAAAAAAATAAGAAATGCAGAAATGAGTAGACTCCCAATGACTATTTTGAAATAAGGACAGCCCTTGACAGCTGTAAATAAAGAAAACAAACAAAAAACCAACCTTGAACAGCATCCAACATTGCAGAAACAAATTTCACTCACACGGTAGGATTTCAGTTTACTGTCCTTCCCTCCATCTTCCCAGGACTCCCCCAAATCTGCTTTGGAATAAGATTTGTGGGGGGTGCATGAAGGGGGGTTCTGTTCTGCTAGCAGATGCCATTTCATTGGCAGATGGACACAACTGGATACTCCTGATACTGATATTGACAATAATTAGGGCAGTTGGGGAGTGCAATTAACAATCACTATGATCTTATGCATGTTAATTCAGATCAACATGCCAGATGATTTTATTTCCTTCTGCATTAAAAAAAAAAAAAGGATGCTTAGAATTGTAGCTTTCCTTGTACTTCTCTCTAAAATCAGGCTTCGTGGATCTCACTCTACACAACATATTTGGCAGGAAGAATAAATGGATTCACTGCTAAGTGAACGTAAATAACTCAGGCCATGCCTTGCTGAATGTTATTTTTTTAAGTTTTTACCATTTTTTAAGAAATGGTATGCAGGTTTGTAGCAACATTTTTTTAAATGATAGGATGAATTCTTGGTATTTTTGGACACTCAGGAAAAAGGACACACAAAGAGTCTAAAACTAAGTCTTTAAAAAATACAAAAGCATACATACACATTTATGAAATGCCTGTCCCACCAAAAAAAAAAAAAGAAGGGGGAGAAGCAAAATAGTTGATTGTCTCTTTCTGACATATTTTTTCTCTCAGCCTTGCGCATTTGCATTAAAGTGATTGTGAATAATGTACATTTGACCAGTGCTGTCTGTGGAACTAATGCCTATTAAAGTGATGGGAAGTAGCATATGTTCCGCCTTGGGCAGAGAAAGTCCATCTCCCCCACTGCGTGAGGCTCCAGCTCAAAATGCAGGGCAGCCGGGGTTTTATCCTAAATGAACCCAGCAGGAAGAAAGAAAACCTAGGCCCTCATTCTACGCTGAAGCCTCTCTCCCAAAGTCGAAAAGAGTTTGGTTCGGGAATGGCAACATCCCCCAGTGAATTCGCACACTGCTGCTCCGGCACCTTCTTTCTCTTTCAACCTGCTTTGTAGACACGAGGAAAGCCTTCGGAGAGCGGGGAGGGGGGGGGGCTGTGCATTCGCTTGTTTCAAAATGTATTCATTTTATTTGCAACCCAAGCAAACTGAGGCAGAAAGAGAGAAAGGAGAGCCCTCTGCTCCAGTTATTCTCTCTTATTTTCTACCAGTGCACAATTCTGTCAGTAATTGTCAAATGACTCGGGTCTGTGCCTGGACTTTTATATTCCTGCACTGTCCTAGAAATGCTTTGCTGCTCTTTGAAAGCTTGGGTAAGGCTTCTCTTTACGGTGAGCTTGGTTACATAATCCTTCAGATGACCTCCAGCTTGAAGTCCTGATCCAGAACAACCTTTCTTTTCTTTGTGCAAAAGGAAGCAAAAACCAAACAGAACTGAATGAAATCAACCCCAAACACCAAGCAGTTTCAAACAGGCCTGTGAATGAGAAATTCAGCTGAAAAAAGGGAAGAAGATGTTGCCAACGTGTCATGACTTCCTCTGCTCTAATGCCTTTTTGGCTCCTTTTAGACTAAGAAACCAATGCCATATAGGCCTAAAACTACTTTTATTGGAACAGCAGCAGTAACAGAACCTTGCAAGTCTGAATGTGCTTCCCACCCCCCAAATTTATCTTTGTGGGAACTCAAGAGGATCCTGTCTGAGGCGTTTTTTCAAATTAGTTTCTTGGAATGGACTCAAGCCCTGCTTGTCTGATTGTTGCCTTGGTAGCAGATCTTCCTACTGTCCTTCAAGGCCATCCTTTGTTCCCTCTACACCTCTTGACTTGCAGCAATGGAAGTTGGCTGCATTTATTTATTTAAAAGACTTATACGGCCATCCATCTTAGAACCACAACTCTGGGCGGTTCACAACAGTGATATAAAACCAAACATCATACAAAAGATAAAAGCAAAAAGACAATAAAAACAGAAACAAAGAAACTTGGTGCCACAATCAATCTCCCTTGATGCAGCCAATAGCACTATCTTCCAGCTCCGACTTCACCGTGTCCCAGCACTTGGGAGAAGAGCCAGCTTTTTATGGCTTTCCAGAAAGTTAAGAGGGTGGGGGCCTGCCAGATCTCAAGGGAAAGGGCTGGCATGGAAAAGGTACATTTCCTGGGCCCCAGTAGATGGCCACATTTAAGGGAAAGGACCAGAAGTGTGCCCACTCTATCTAGATCTGGTGGAACAAGCAGATACCCTCAGGGAGAGGCAGTTCCACAAATAACCTAACCCCTTTGCACCCACTTGCTTGCCCAGGATTTCTGGATGGAAGTGGCTCTCCTTTTTTCATTGTATGTGTGTGTGTTTATGTGCATAAGGGGCTGTGGAAATAAATATACACCTAGAGTTCCATATCACTGAAGCTAACAGGACAAATTCCAATCCCACTGGCTATCAAATAGAGCAAAATCATATTCTTATTTTAGATATGCAATTGATTCAAGCAAGGTTAATTTCCTGTAGGAATGAATGAAGTGCAATGTTAGACCAGCCATCCCAAATCTGTTGCCCTTCAGAGGTGTCAATGGTCACTCTTTATTATTACAGTCAATACAGCAAAGGATTAGACTGGATCTCCCACAGATATTTACAGGGGCCAATGAAGATCCATAGCATGAAAACTGCTTGCATAAGGCTGTAAAGTTGGAAGAGGAGTATTTTTACCCTGTCTCTCCATACCATTTTTCTTAAATTAAATTGCCCCTGTCACTTCCCCATGGGCAAAAGATAACAACTTAATCAGTTGTCAATCAATCAGTCTCAACTGCCCAGCACTGACTTTCAGTGTAGTGTTTTACCTTTCACCAAATCTTTTAGTACTGGTAGCCATTGACTCCAGAGAGAATATGTCCTGGGCAAGCACAGCAGTCTGTTCCTCCCATACTTTACCACTGTACCCTGCTTGATGCTCACTTTTTACTACTGGAGCTCTGGAGCTCTGCCACCATAGTCTCTTACAGTGTTCCCCAGGACTAGTTTAATAAGATCCTGTCTCACTAATCACATGTAATATCAGGGATAGGAAAGTCTGTTATGTGAAGTTTGAAACTGGGTAAAAAAAAAGTTCCTTAGCTTTCCTCAAGTGAATTGGTCCCCCCATCCCATGGAAGGTCTTGCATGGCTCCAGATCTGCTTAACCTTTCAGCAAGTTACTAAGCCATAACTTTTCCAGCTGGCTTTGTTGAGTGTTGCTTCTTGGTCTATAAACTTTGTTTATAAAACATTTTAGAGTAATGCATGTTTGCAATTATATATTTTTATGCTTTACATATTTTAATAAGAAAGTATAAGTACTGTAAATAAGCAATCGATCCATGGATTAATGGGGGGGGGGTATTAATGCAAAAGATAAATGGTTGTGGAAATGTTATTACATTTACATATGCAAAGTTCCATCCAATTTATCCATCTGACACATATCTTAAGAGAGAATAGAGTCTCAGATAATATCATCTGCCCCATTTTGAATCCACCTTATCAAGATGTTCTTGGAAGGCTTTAGCCATATTCTGACTGAAAACATTGGTGAAGGCTACCACTTCTGATAAGATACAAAACAGATGAACGTTTGTCCATTTTGCATACACAAACTCAAAACAGATCTGCATTGTGATTCTGAAATGTTCTTTGCTTTCCGATGAAAAACCAAGAAAGGAAACGGAAATGCCAAAGTTAGCAAAAAGCCAACAGTTCTCATGGTTGGATAGGAAGCAGATGTGGTTCAAAAAAATAAAATCTTAAAAGACAGACTTTTTTCTAAGTTATTTTACTACTCTAGCATATGCCTATGGACTGGGACTAAATATTCCAGATAATTTGCTGTTGTAAGACCCATTCAGGCAAATTGGAATTACTAAGGAAGAACATTCAATACAAGCTAACTGTGAGATTCTCCAAAATTGTCCAAGATTTTCCAAATGTTGAAACGTATATTCAGCTAAAACTATATCATCTTTTAAGTCCACTAAATGAGATGTGGCAAACCTGGGTCTAGATGTTCAGACACTTTTTTTCCTTGTACTTAAAAAAATACCTGCTCCCCCCAAAAGAAGGGATATTTAGATCAGCTATTTTCCTTAGAGATTCCTGCACATCTGAATGCTGAATGAAGGAAATTACGTTGCCCAACATTTAGGTTTAATTTTAAAATAAATCTCTTCCACTTGATGCACAAAACTGACAACATTCAGCATATTCTTAACTAAAAGTAGTCTTAATATTGTGTTTTCAAATGCCTTGTTAACTGCAATAGTAGATATTTCTGCATGACAATCATATATCAGTCTAGTATGATTCAATTGTTATGGCTTCTCCTAATGAATGCTGGGAGGTTTTTAGACCCCTAGCCCTTCCTCTCAGTGATGGTTCCCTGAAAGAGGAAACGGCCATTGAGTCAGTAGTAGCACCTGAAGGAAAATCAATAGTGCTGATATGTCTGAAGGAAAACTTCACATAGCCAAGGCTTTCCCCTCCAAGCATAATTACATGGCACAGCCCACAACAAGCCACTCTCTTCCAAACAAAGTAAATTGGGATTGTTATACAATGGATGGATATTTAGTGGGCTAATTAGTGATAAACATAAAGCCTGCTTTGATAATATTCCATCAAGATTTTATATTTAGTTTAATTTGTTAATATTGAAGGCACCAATGCCATTGTTTGTTTAGGTGGCTGGCTTGGGGAGAGGTATTTTTTCAGGTGGAGAAGTAGTGCTTCTCCTCTTCAGCAAGGCTACTTGTACGTCTTTTAAAAGTAGAAAACCTGGAAGACTTGGTGAAATTTCCCTTACAGGGGAATCTCTGTGCCACATCACGTACCATCCTAGATCATCCCCTGATTTATTGTATCACAATGAGCTTTGACTGATGGAGCAACTGTCCATCTCATTCACAGAATTTTACAGAGCATCCAGACAACATTGTTCCCCACTTGTAATTCCTTCTGCAATGTTTTGCCATGCCTGGTTCCATGTCCCCACCTCTCTTTTCACCAAATATACTATTTAAGGAGGTGAAAACTACCAAATAGCTGCACAAGACCCTTGGATTGTATTTCCTCTGTGTGGAAGCAAATCTGGTCTGGTGTGGACCAAATATGTCTCAGGCTTTCATTCTCAGTAAAACAAGGTTTATTTAATTGGGGCAGCTGAATTCAGAGAATGTTACTCCAAGCCAGCCATACATATGGAGTGTATCTGGTTTTACAAAAGGGCTGTCCTCTATTTGAGAGGCTGTCAAAGAAGAGTTCATTATTTGAAGGGCTATTTAACCAAGTCCATGTTCAAAGTAAGGACTATAAAAAGAAGAATAGGGACTTTCAACACCATTTAGCGCTGAATAGACATCCTTTCTTCTTAAGCTGAAATGTGCTGTATTTCTGTTTAAAATAATAACAATTGTTTCTAGCTTTGCATCTATACTTATATGTTAACATATGTAATGTTTATGCAAATCTATGCCCTCAGTTGTCCTTCCTGTTGGAAATATTCCAGAAAAAGTATGGATTACATAAGCAATTGCTTAGGTTTTGTGAAATATCTCATGTGACAAAAGTCTATACAGAGATACTTTTTAAGAATGAAAGAAAGCCTGTCTATTCAAGGTTCATTAAAAGATTTATTATTAAAAGAACAGAACCAACATCTTAACCTTTGAACTGGCATAGGGAAGTTCCAATTTCAAAGACAGCTTTTGTAATACATGCCAACAATGTGCACTGTGTCCCAGTTGGCAAAATGTTGGCAGTCATTCAAAAGCTCGTGTTAACAATGATGCTTTTTAATAGACATATCTATATGGTAGATCTTCTCTGTCTCAATACATTTGTTTGAACAGCATTTCAAATTTAAACCATGATCTTCATGAATATATAAGAAGTTCCAGATGTTCCAACATCCCAGATCATGCATTTTAACCAAGATATGCAGAAAATACATATTGATTAGTATGATAGGCAAGCTTATTTTATTATTTTATTTTACTTTATTTCATTTTATTTTATTTTTGGCACTTCCTAGTGAATTAAATTTTTAGCCCTACTAAATAATTACCATTTGGTATTATTTCAAGACATACTGTAGTTTTAAATACACTGAATGCAGTGTCTCAATGCTTCATCATATATTGTTCTGAGAAACACATGATAAACTGATGTTATAATTTGTTTCTATAAACATGGGAAAAAACAGTATCTAATTTCAAAAAGCATGTTTTATAGACTTGATTTGTGGTTTCTATTTCAAAATCATTTTAAAAATAGAACCTCAGCAGAATCGTAACCAAAACCATTTAATTAATTGAAGCTAAGACATACATTATGGGCATTTGCACATACAATGTTTGTGACATACCCATGTAATATCCCACAATATAATTTTTGTTCAGTTGTAGGGCCAATGTATTTCCAACTTAACTTCAGTTCAACAGAAAATGCACTGAGTCCAGTTTTCTATTAGAAATGCTGGAGCTCTGTAGAAGTTGCATGCAGGCTGATTTGACATTGACACTTCCCTCCAGCTATCAGGTTGTCCCCTCTTCCAAAAGATGTAGTTTTGCATTAACATTTGCCTATTATTTTAAACTAAGCATGATGGTCCTTTAGTCAGCTTGCAAGGTCTGAATATCTCTTGATCGTGAATGCTTCAATGTGTTAAGAAATAGCAAACATTGATTAAAATAACCAATTATCAATAGCCAATGATTATCAGGACGTTTGCTGAATTTCATTTTTACCCCCTTCTATTAGTTGCCTGGAGAGAACACTGATGAGAAGAACCACTGGTCATCTTGAAACTGATGTCAAAGGTTCGGAATGAATCTAGTGTTGTTGTAGAACAAGTTCAGGAAAAGGTGGGGGCATACATATGCAGGTATGTATTCTGATAAGACCAGCATGGAGAGAGAACATAGAATTTAAGTTGCATTCAGTTTTTGGCAAATCTAACCTTTAATTTCAGGAGGAGCACTCTCACTAATCTTTACAATGCAAAGATATAAGAACAATCTTTGATGAAACTTCAGAAAGCAGAGGAGCTACTCAATAAAATTACACACTATTGCAGACTGAGTTGAGTTTCAGCATAGGTCTTTGCCTCATTATGAATAGCAAAGTCAGAACATTTTGTGCAAGATACTTATAATCATGGGTTTCAGTATACAAAAGTAATTATGCATAATTTTATATAGGTTTCCAAATTTAGGTTGCAACCTGAAGCTTATTTTATGCCAACAGATTCTTTTATTTAAGTTAAGAGTAGGTTGTTAACTGGGCTTGATGGAGAGTATAGACTGTCTGAATATGAAATTGTAATCCCTTTTAATGAAGTGTGTCACCAGCCTTACAATAAAGGCAGTAGTCCAACTCAAGCCCCTCATCTAAACCGGTTTTTTATAGGACCACAGCTGCATGGGAAACAGCAACAGCACAGAGATCCATTCAAGAACCTAGTCAGAAAAAGAGTGCATAGCTAAAATGACATATGTGTCTTCAAATTTAAGAAACTGTGGGGAAATAGCATAGAATCTGGAGCAAGGCTACTTCATGGGCAAACTACTAGTAAAAGCAAAGCAGTAATTACAGCTTGTGTCTGCAAATGTCCAATCCCAAAGCTCAACTCCTATCCAGAGGAGCAAATATAAATCTGTACTAGTGTGTGATAGGTGTGTTTTTAACTAAGAATTGGTTGCTAAGCAATATAGGATTTATTCTTAGCTGAAATTCTGAGTATTGTTGATTGCAAGAAGAACTGCCATTATTTCCCCCATATAGAGTACAGTATTTCAGATTTCGGTGTGGCCCAGAATTACCCAATTTTCTTGTCCGCTCTCTCTTTGTAGAGTTTATACTGATGCTTCCATTATCTTACTAGGACCACTGATTTTAATAGCAGGCATTCCAGTAACACATTTACATTCATTTGTGGAACATGCATCCTCTTTGGTCCATGTCCTCTGCTGCAGCTGGATTTGGGCTATAAGAAAGCATTGCTCAGTGCAAAACACCTCCTTTATACATTCAAGATCTCATCTTTAAACAGAGGTAGCTCAAGATTGCCAAAGAGCTTCTGCTCTATTGAAATTCCTAATACTGGGCACAACAAACCATGCTCTGTCTCAGAGGAAGACAGCTTCACATTGTTTATATTCGTTCCCATTTCTGAACAAACTACCCAGCCAATCCACTCACCCTCACATGAGTGTATGATCTCTGCTTATATAATACATCAAACATGTTTCTGATAAAATACATCTCCCTTTCTAGAAAGATTTTGGCTTGAATTTTAAGCAAAACCTGCTGCCTTTTTTAAATTAAAAATGGCCATTAACCATTAACCAAGGTATCTACTACCAACTTCTGTTATTTTAGAACAAGCCCTCTCAGGCTCTGGTGCTGACTTCTTCTAAGATGCTGCATCACATTTTCCCTTCAATCTGTTTTGTTTCTTCTCCACAGAATTCATAATTCAAATTAACCCTGAAGAGTGCTTCCTGGTTCAATGACCTTTTCGTTCATAAGCTTTGTCCTAAAGACAACAGACACTGTAAAAGAAAGGCATGAAACAGTTTTCCTTAGCATTCAAAACCAACTTGGGGTGCAGGAAGAGATAAAGTTCCCAAAATGTATTACCATAATAATATTGGAAGCAATTATTTGCAAGAAATACATTACCAGAAAAATGCCCTGCTTGGCTATCCACTGGATTAACCCCCTCTTGCCATTTAAAGAAAGGAAACTACTTTGTAATAGGAAAATTATTTTTTATATCTCTGATCTCCCTTTCTGCTTCTTTCCTTCTATTCTGCTGATAATTTCAGTATTTTTTTTTATGAAGAGCAATTCCAGACTCTATTATTGTTCCATGCTTTGACATTCTCACAGGAAATGAAAAGCTGCCCTAAACCTTCCATCCTGCTCATAGAGTCCTATGAGAAGTGGATAAGACCAGAGTCTTCAAACTTAAGGTACCTTTTTAACCATTTAATATGCCTCTTGGGCAAAAGGGGGAAAATATTTCAAACCCAAAGTTAGATATTTCTCGTGAACCATTTTCCATAGAAATTAGAGTCCTGCCACCAGTCAGGACTGTAGGAGGAGATGTGCAGAATAATGTGGAATTTTCGGTCATGGGGATAACAAGGACAGATTGAGGCTGCAGAAGGGCTAAACAAATCAGCATGCCAAATTCTAGACTGTGTTCTTTGGCAAAGACTTATCAAAAGTTAACTCTGTTTATTTAGGTCAATGGCTTTCAAGCACTGTTCTGGAACTCCAATATCCCTTGAAAACTCTCCTGGAGTTTCTTTGTGGGAACTTTAATAAGAGCGCAACAGCTTTTCCAAAAAATATTGTATCCACCAGTAGTGATCTTCTACACTAAAAACAAAGCATATTCAATCTTTCTAGATCACATGAAATAAAAAATGTGGTGTGTTTTTTTTTTTCCTTTTCAATGTAGTGTGCAAAAAAACAGGCTTCATTTGTAAACAGCATGGGAATAAAGATAAAAAGCAAAGCATTATTTGAGCTGAACTCAAGTAGTGGTAATTTCATGGACATGTTCATTCTTGGCAAGACATAGAAGTAGTTTACTGTTGTTTTCTTCTGGGGTTTTCTCTGACTTCCCAATCCTAGCATTTCCTGAAAGTCTTCTATCCCAACCAAGTATTAACCAGGTGAAAACACTGAATAATGCAACAGAAACAATAAAGGAACCAGGTGCAATTTGTTTAATTGGTTTATTATGGCTACCTTATGACAATCTTGGGCAAAACAGCTTCTATGACATTTGGGGATAATACTCTGAATATGGATGTTTAAGTAGTTCTAGTGTTCCAGTCTCTTTGAACTTTGGACCAGATGTTTACAGACTTGATTTTATTTCCATTTCCATGAGTTTCAGAAGATACAACAGAAATCCCTAACAGAATTATTACTGCCCCTACATATTCCTTGTTGTGGAATATGTAGACTTTTAATTTTCCTCTTTTTCTACAATAGTGTATTGTGCAGGTAGTCCTCGCTCAACGACCACAATAGGGACTGGAAAATTGGTTGATAAGCGGGGCAGTCATTAAGCAAGTTACCACATGACTACGCCCAATTTTATAACCATTTTTATGATGATTAAGTGAATCACTGCAGTCATTAAGTGAATCACATGGTTGTTAAGCAAATCCAGATCTCCCAATGGATGTTTTCTGCTGGAATTTGCTTAACGACTATGTGATTCGCTTAATGACTACAGTGATTCAATTGATCACCATCATAAAACAAGGCGCAAATCACAATCACATGACCAAAGGGGCTAGTGTAACGGTTTGTGATGGTCATAATTGTGAGTACAGGTTGTAAAGCAATTTTTCCAAGGCCATCGTAACTATGAACCATCACTAAATGAACAGTTGTTAAGCAAGGACTACCTGTAGTGGCTTGCTTGTTAAGCATAAATGTTTTATAAATGCATATATGCTAGTGGCTCTTTTTATTTTCTTACGCTGATGCTTTCATTTCACATTAGTTTAATGGATCAGGGATCAGTATTTTGCTCATGTCATTAAAAAATAAATATAGCAAGAATGAGGATTCTTGCATTTTCAGTATGTAACTGGAGTGGCAAACTAGTGTTTGTCTAATCTAGTAAGTCAGAATTAAATGAGAAAAGAACTAAAAGAAAGAGACAGCTACCACCTGCCAAACAGAAGTTCTCCATCAAATGAGTGAATGTTAATGAATTTAACTTCAAATCCAGGACTTTAGAAAAAGGATTCTTTATTTAGTATTGTAGCCTTTTTTTTTTTTTTTGGTTACAGCTAAAGTCATCGACATATGAGAGTATAGTATCAGCTAAAGCAGTGTTTCTCAGCCTTGGCCACTTTAAGATGAGTGGACTTCAACTCCCAGAATTCCCCAGCTGGCTGGGGAGTTCTAGGAGTTGAAGTCCACTCATCTTAAAGTGGCCAAGGTTGAGAAACACTGAGCTAAAGCATAACAGGACATTTCTGAATATGAAAGAGTATCTGAAAACACAGCTTACTGTTACTTCTGGATCTGCTGTAGAAATCTAGGCTTGCTTTCTTGCTCTCTTTTCTACTTTTCCCTATCACAAATAGCTTCCATATCAGTCCTTTTCTCTGTTTTCACAGCACGTTTGGAGGACATGACACGTTGTATTCCAGCATGGAAATATATTCCATATTTCCAATATGCCACTTTTTTTTTTTTTAGGCTTGTTTTATGTAGCAGTTTTTGCAATTAGTGTACTTGCCTATCTTGTAAAAACATTCATTTAAAAAAATGGTGCCCAAATTAAAATGCAATTTTAATGAATGCCTTTAATTAAACATTTCCTGTTTATGTGAGTTGTTGCATTGCTTTCTACACTGGTAAGGGATTAGTGGTCTATAAACTATCCTAATGTCAGATTCTATTGCAAGCAGGGTTGGGATCATTATATAGTATTGTCTTCATTTTAACAATATTACAGTGTTATTTCACAATTAAAAATGAAATAAAAACAAAGCAACAATTGAAATCCCTTACAGAATTTGACACTGTAACAACAGACTATTCAAGCAATGTTAATCTCTACTAATCCTCTAGTACTCACTAACAAACAATAAAAGGTTTTGCAAGATCCAGTAATTGCTGGTAATACTTCATCCAAAATGACTGGATGATCACATTTGGTATATTCTTCATCATCATCAACATCAACATTGGTGAAAACAGTGAATCCTGAGAGTACCAAGTATCAGGTGAAACTCCCTAACATTAGGTAATTGGAAGCACCCACTCACACAAAACCCTAGCTGCTATGTACCTTCATGATTCCTGTTCTTGCCTTGCTTCACTCCTATTCTCTTGTCCCCTTTGGACTAGTCTCTGCTTAGAGTGGATACTTCTGTTGCATCTCATAATCAAGAATGGTTGAATGAATCAATCACCTCCAGCAGAGAACTGAAAAGTAGTAATCAACTTCAGCAATGTCAGTGAAGATGTGTGACAAAACTACCCATTGTGTCTCTGCATGAGTTATTTATTTACAAGAATTACTACTAGAGATTTATCACCCTTCATTCAAAAGTCATTCTGACTAGTTACTGACCGAGAAATAGCTAGATGCAAAATCATGTCCTTATATAGTAGGCATCTATATAAGAACAACCAGTTTCTAACAGTGACTGGCTGGACCAACAGCCAGAAGTAGAAAAGACCAGAAGTGGGGCATCATCCCCTTTTAAGTGTACTGGGGAAGTGTACTGCCTTCATTATCACTGGGGGAAAACAAAAACACCAGATAAGTATATATGCTTATTGGAAGTCTATGAAGCACTGTACTACGAGAACAGTAACAGGAATGTGCTGCATAAGAGTGCTGCAGGATAGAAAGAAACAAATCATTCTTTGATGGGGCATGGCACTAAATAAATTTATGGACTGATCTCACTCCCACTGAAATAATTTAAGTTTTCTTACAGATAATAACAACAGCAGGATCAGATGCTGTAACAGCTTGGATTATTTTAACAGCTAACAATGTGCTTCCAGTAACAGGGATATTAAAAGGTTTATTATTTGAACAACATCCTTCCTCTTTCATTTATGTTTCAAATAAACAGATGTCATCAGGTTGACACTTAAAAAAAAGGCGCTTATGCCAGCATGACAGTTATTCGTGTTCAACCAGAATTAGGATTCACCTCTGGCACAAAATTTCCTAAAGATAAAATTGGCTTCGTCCATTTCTACCACCACCTCTTAAATTATTGTCATCATAAAACACAGACCACACAAACTTTGCTCTTCTGGAATTCTTAATCAGAATTTTCAGGTTCTTTTCATCATTTAGCATTCTTTGCAACAAGCAACCGCTTTCCAGCGAGTGATGTGCTGCCCCAAAATAGAATCACTCCATCATTCTGCCCCAGAAAAGGGTGTGGAGGACGAGTCATGGAGGGCCATTTTAAACAAATAACTGGCTGAACTTCCGGGTATGCAAGAAGGAGGGGAGGGCAGTGATCACAGTCTAAACCCAATTGGTGGGGCAGATATTTGTCACAGCTTATGACCAAGTTGCTCTTGGTCCCTGGCTCGTGTTTGAAGCTAAAGAGCAAAAGGCAGGTTTTGATTACTGTTAGTATTTCATCTTCAGAGATTAGTACACAAAGAAGCTTCTTACCACTACTGAAGGGAGGGAGATAGATAGATAGATAGATAGATAGATAGATAGATAGATAGATAGATAGATAGATAGATAGATAATCACTCATTTCTGATGTTGTAATTCTGCTACCCAGTATTTTGCTAGGAAGTCTTGCTAGATGGGTCTCAGGTCTCATCCATATTGTCACTAACAAATAAATCTGCTGAATACAGTCTGTGCCTCCTACTCTTCCTACTTATTCTTACTTTTTTTGCTACTGTTGTTACTACTGTGTTGCACACTTTGTTTTGAAACCCCAAATGCCCAACGTTTGGACTTTTCCTTGCAAAATGGAGATGGGTTTGCTTCTTGGAGGCTGGGCTACTTGGCTTGGGGGAAGCTGTTTCTACAACAGTCCTTCAAACTAAAAATAGGACGGACCACATTCAAAGCATGTACGAAGGAACCAAGAGAAAGAGGGAATCAGAGTATTATTAATAGGAAAGAGCTGTGATCTACAAACCCTATTTATGATCTTGTTTTCTATATCTAAGGTGTTTTTTTTTCCCCCTCTCCATGTGGTTCTGGAATTTCCTAGAAATTGAGAGGCCTGCCAGTATTCTTCATTGCTGAATTCTAAAAATATGTGCAAGGTCCGTTGCTCTTTTGAAGAGATGCAGGTGCATAGGACCTGAAATGCTTGGATTCTGCTACTAATTAATTGTGTATTACTTGGTCTTATTTTTAATTGTTTGGGTTTAATTTTATTATATAGCAGTTCTGGGGGGGGGTTATTGTTTTTGTTGTTGCTGTTGCTGTTGATGCACTGACGTATTTTGTAAGCTGCCTGAAGCACTAGCAAGGAACTCTAAATATTTAAATAAATAATTTGGTCACAGAAATTGCAGCAGCTTACCAGAACAAACCCAGCCCTGGTTTTGATATATCAGAAAATTAAAATCAGAGGAAAGCTGGTTTTTCTAAACCTTACCACTAGGAATGAATGAAAAGGTTCCCCAGGGTTTTTAAAGGCTTTTAAATAAACATTGGAACCAACCAGCTGGCAAAATCTTGGGATATCTTTTTCACTTTAAAGAAAGTCCTTCATGGCCAGGAAATATAACCCTCTCATCACATTGGCCACAACAAGGTTTACAGCTTCATGCAGCAATATATTTTTCCAAAAGTACTTTGTGTAGACCTTAAACAAACCCACACTGAGACCTTTCTATTGACCTTAACCACAACTTTCTAGACTGACAGCCCAATCCTGAGTGTATATTTAGTCAAGATGTTAATCCTGCTGCGTTGAATGGGATTTGCTCCTAAATTAACTTTAGGATTGTGGTCTAATTCCATTAGTAAGGGTGGTCTGGATCTGAAATTTCAAACTCTTAGTCAACTTTTTCATGTGTGTGTGTACATGATGTATACATACATACACACACACACATACACACACATTCTTTGTGGTTGCATGTAGTCTTCTGGCCTCAGAGAAGTTGTCCAAGATTGGAATGTGGAAAACTCAAAGAAGTTCTGCTTAGATTGCTAACAGACTAAAGGAAACCAAAAAACGAAAATGAAAACAGCCTGACCTCTTTCTGTGCCTTTAATAAGATCCTAAAGTTCAATCAACAGGAACAGTTTTTTCACAGTCTGGAGATAAAATATCTGCTCTATTCAAGTGTTTGGTACTTGAATAAATACTGCACTGTATAAAGGGACAAATACAAATGCAAGGACTAGACCAGCAACAGGCCAGCATCTACACTGACTACTGCTCTTAAAATTTGTGTTTGCCTTCAGTCTGTAGGGAGATTAAAATCTTTATGTGTCAAATGCCAGAACAAGTCTATTATACTATCAGCCACTAATGTGAAAGAGTACTGGATTACTGAAAAATATTTCACATGGGCTGCCTTTAAAGACTACTCAGGGTTCTTTAATCTTGAAGATACTCTTGAAAATATGCAGTTGTCAATTAAAGTTAGGGGATTTGTTTTCTGAATCTGGAATCATACCATTAGGTATATATTCTGATTAGTACCAAATTTTGGATGGTTTCATTTAGTATAAACTCTCCTTTCTAGAGCCTTTTAGAATATCCATACCTAGCATTTTCAGTTAATTGGATTGTTAACTAAATTGATATTAGGGAGTAATCTAGATCTTTAAGATTTTTTAATACTCTGTTATATGGAAGACTTCAATCAGTGCTGGGATTTTTAAAAAATGGACCCTGCACCTGTAGGAAAAATGCCAGGAAGAAAAAAAAAAATCCATGAATTTCCATCATTTCCTGTGTAAAGAGATAAATATCATTTGTTTTTTGCAACCCACTTGCAATATTTACAACTACACCATTTATTGACATTTCAATTTGGACCAGTGACATTTTCAGCGTAAGAGACACCTAAATTATTAAAAGTGATTACCAAATCTTATGAGACAAAAAAATCCCACAATAAATCTTTATAATTACTTCTTATTGATAAATCAATTAGATATGCAACTTTCAAAGACTGGATGGAGTAAGGAATTGGAGATTCCTATTTTTTCTAAACAATGGGAGATTGTCTTTACATTTGTATCAAAAGGTTCAACAGATCTTAGACTACAGCTTATTGATTAAAAAATAGAATTTCAGACTTTTTTTAAAAAAGATTTATAAAGCTGCCCAATTCAAACAATGTGACCCTGGGCAGCATACAGTATAAGAAACAAACAACAAATAATTTTTTTTTAAACCATATAATAATAAACAAACATAAAACATAAATATAAAATGGCAACTGAGCACATAACAAACCAATCCAAAGGGGATTTTCACTCAACTGGCCCCTAATGCCTGGGGCAACTGGACTCCATTGTGAAGGTACAGAAAAGGAATGATCATTATGTTGAAGATGCAATGAAAACAATGCTTCACTCATTCAAACAGGTTTTGCATCATCCTAGAATTGTTACATTGTAGAAAAAAATGTCAAATTGATGTACATATCAATTTAACTTTGAGACAAATTTTAATATTTTCAGATATGTATATTCTTTTGAATTACATAGCTACTACATAGAAATTGATGGTTGGACTACAGAAATAGATTCTCTGTGCCCCTGTTATTGCCAAGAAACTTATTTTTCAGCATCAGGAACATAAATTTATGGTCCCATTTACTCAATGGACAAAAGACCTAATGTTACTTGAAACTTATGAACAAGTTATTTACAGACATCATGTATGGACATTAATCATGAAATATAGTCACCTTTCTTGAAACTTTTGTGTAAAACCCCATACATATATACATGCATGAGGTGCCCTTATATTTTTTTTCCTTTTTCTTTTTCTTTTCCTTTTCCTTTTCCTTTTTCTTTTCCTTATTATGTTTAATTAAATTAATAAAGCCCCCCTCCCAAAAAAAACCCACTACTCAGAAACTGCAGTTGATCCAGAGAAGAACAAATAACTGAATTCATCTAATTTGGTAGAATGTTTACTAAAGATAGGGAAATGGATAAAGATATTGTAAGGCATGCAACTGCTGGTAGAAAGGGAATGAGTTTTAGAGGACTGTTGCAAGGAATTCATTTTTGTTTAAAAAAAAAAAAGTGAAAATGGCAGTATATAAGAGTATGTTTCTGCCCACTTTGTTATATGGAACAGAAAGTTGGGTAAGTCAGGCGAAACACAGAAGTTAAATGCAGCAGGAATGGGCTACTTAAGAAGCGTGCATGGTAAAGCAAAAAAAAAAAAAGTGTCAAAAAAGAATGGGTGATGAATGAATGTGAATTAAATACCAAAGGGAATAATCAGTACAAAACTGTACTCAAGTGGTTTGATCATACAGAAAATGAATTAGGATCAAGTTGCAAAACAAATATATGAAGCAGGGCTTCTTAACCTTTTTGTGCTATGGACTCCTTTGAGAGTCTGGTGGAACCCATGGACTCCTTCTCAGAAAAGTGTATTTAAATACATATACATACATACCTGCACATATACAGACACATACAGATATACACACACACACACACACAAAGGAAACTATGCTTAAATACAGTTATCTAAACAGAGTCTGGATAGCGTAGTAGTTAGAGCACTGCCCTTTGATGCGGAGGTTCAAATCCTGGCTGGTATCTACCTTACCAGTAGGGATCCTTGGACAAAGACCCCCTAACACTTCGCCTGCCTATCTAACAAGGTCCATGCCAGATTTTGGGGAACCAGGACAATCTGATGATAAGTGGGCTACTGGAACAAACCATACATGGATGAGACAAGAGAACCTGGAATTGATGGAATGCTACTACAACAGTAAACCTAATGAGAGGGGATATATGAAATGTATGAGAGAACTATGGATGGACAAAAGAGCTACATCCACACTGAGAAACAGCTAGTTATCCAACACTTCAACACAGTGAAGAGACAGACCAATTACATATTACATCTCGGACTCAAGAAGACCCAGAAGAACAACTGGATGTGCAGCCAACACCTGAAGCTGGAACATCACTGCCACCCTCTCCATTACAGAACACAGCAGCTCGTATGAGGCATAAGATCATGGACAAAGTAGCTACAGTCAACCCTTGAGATCAATTACCAAGGCTCAGTGGAGAAGTACCATCAGATAGTATGCTAGAAGATGCCAATAGAGCCCTCATGACAATCCCTACTACCCACCAAAACTCAAACCAATGAACTGGTATACGCTACAGACACTGTAATCCTGGAGATGCTTGGTTACATGATCAAGAAGAACAGCAGTACATACACTCCCCCCCCCCACCAGAAAATGAGGTTGGAGGCTAAGATCAAAGCAACTAAGAGAGAAGTTAGTCAGATGGTGGAACTACAGAAGCATGTAGAGATTAAGCATAAGACTCAGCTACTGAAAAAATACAAGGGACTGACTTATCTGAATCCCTAGAGACTGCTAAACAATGGCTCACAGCACTGGTTAACAGGCTAAGGAGATACATTAAAGAAGCAGAGGCCAAGAAGATAAATGCCATGTTCTCCAAAGAACCATCCAAGGTGTACTCCCAACTGCAGTGCAACAACACAGTAACAGCAGAGCCACCAACAGCAGAAACTGAACAGTACTGGAAGAACATATGGGAGAAAGAGAAGACACATAATACCAGTGCAAAGTGGCTGCAGGATCTGAGAGCAGACCATAGCAATCTCCCAGAAAAGGACTCAGTCAGCATCACAGGAGCAAACATCCAACAGCGGGTCAAGAACACCAAGAACTGGACAGCACCTAGCCTGTACACAATCTAGACCTTCTAGCTAAAGAAACTAACAGCAGTGCATGAACGCCTAGCAGCACAGATGAACCAGCTGCTAGCAGCAGGCTCCCATGCAGACTGGCTAACACAAGGAAGGACAGTGCTGAAAGACTCCCGCAAAGGAACAGCACTGTCCAACCACCGGCCAATAACCTGCCTCCCCACAATACGGAAAGTCCTATCATAGCTGCCAAGCTACAGGACCATATGGGACAATACATGAGCACAGTTCAGAAGGGCATTGGGAACAATACCAGAGGCTCAAAACACCAGTTGTTCATAGAGAGTTGCCTGAGACTCAAGGTCTAGACAGATCAATCTGAGCATAGCCTGGATTGACTACAGGAAAGCCTACAACTCAATGCCACACACATGGATCTGTGAATGCCTGGCGCTATACGAAGTCAATAGGACACCGAGGACCTTCCTCAAGAACTCAGTGGGACTGTGGAAGATAATACTGGAAGTCAACTCAAGACAGCTCACACAAGTGGCCATCAAGTGCAGCATATACCAAGGTGATGCGCTGTCCTCGCTGTTCTGTATAGGCTTGAACCCCCTCAGCCAGATAATCACAAGGACTGGATACAGATACAAGTTCAAGAGTGGAACTACCATCAGCCACCTCCTCTACATGGATGACATCAAGCTGTATGCTAAGAGTGAACGAAACATTGACTCGCTGATCCCACTGACACAGATCTACAGTCAGGACATTGGGATGTCATTCAGACTGGAAAACTGTGGCTGGATGGTAGTAAAGAGAAGGAGGGTAGGTAAGACTGATGGGGTGGAACTACTAGCGGGCTACATAGCAGACATACAGACCAGCTACAAGTACCTTAGTATCCCAAACTCAAATGGGAACCATGATGAAGAGTTAAGAAAGACAGCAACATCAAAGTGCCACCAAAGGATAAGACAGGTCCTGAAAAGCCAGCTCAATGGGAAGAACAACATGCCATCAACACATATGCCCTGCCAGCCATCAGATACCCTGCCGGTATAGTGAGCTGGTCAAAGGAGGACATGGAAGCTGTTGATGTGAAGACCCAGAAGCTCTTCACAATATACTGAGGTTTCCACCCCATCCATCACCCAGAGACTGTAGACCAGCCGGAAAGAGGGCAGGCGGGGTCTGGTGAGTGGCAAAGCCACTGTACTGGATGAAACCCAGAACATCCAGGAGTACATCAGTAAGATGGCACCCAAAGATCAGCTGCTGAGAGAATACCTGAGGCAGCAGCAGACATGGGAGGAAGTTCAAGCAGAAGAAGTGCCATGGCAAGACAAGACCCTGCATGGGATGTACCATCAACAAATAGCTGAGGTGGCTGACATTGGGAAATCCTTCCAGTGGTTGGAAAGGGCTGGATTAAAAGACAGCACTGAGGCACTGATCATAGCAGCACAAGAACAGGCACTAAGCACCAGATCCATAGAAGCAGGGGTCTACCATACTAGACAGGACCCAAGGTGCAGACTGTGCAGAGAGGCCTCAGAGACAGTCCAACACATAGTGGCTGGGTGTAAAATGCAGGCAGGAACAGTGTACATTGAACAGCACAACCAAGTTGCTGGCATTGTGTATAAGAATATCTGCACAGTATATGGGCCAGGCCCTCCCAGGTCCAGATCGGAGATTCCACAGAAGATTGTAGAGAATAACAGGGCTAAGATCCTGTGGGACTTCCAGATCCAGATGGACAGGCAGGTACTGGCCAATCAACCAGACATCATGGTAGTAGACAAAAACCAGAAGACAGTGGTAGTGATAAATGTAGCAGTACCAAGTGACAGCAACATCAGGAAGGAGTAAGAGAAGCTGGAGAAGTACGAGTGCCTGAAGGAGGAACTAGAGAGGATGTGGAAAGTAAAGGCCATAGTGGTCCTAGTGGTGGTAGGAGCACTTGGGGCTGTGACTCCTAAGCTGGGAGAGTGGCTCCAACAGATCCCAGGAACAACATCACAGCTCTCTAGGAGTTCTGCAGTGCTAGGAATAGCTAAGACACTGTGCAGAACCCTCAACCTCCCAAGCCTCTGGTAGAGGACCTAAGACTGAGGAAGACACATACCACCCATAGGGGTGAGAGGGTTTTTTTTTTCACACACACACAAAGGAAACTAATTATGCTTAAATACAGTTATCAAAATATGTAAAAAACAACCAATATGTAATATATGTGCTTCTTCATTAATTAAGGTTCCCTGAGTTGCATTTAAAAGTTAGTCTGTGAGGTAGTTTTATATCCCACCTTTCCGCTAAGGAGCACAAAGCAGTTTTCTCTACCCCCCCCCCCCGCTGCCCTCACTGCCCCCGCCCAATATTTTATCCTAACAACGTTTGGTGTTACGTTTGGCTGAGAGCTTGTGGCTTGCCTACCATCACCCAGTGAATTGTATGGCTGAGTGGGGCATTGAACCTGCATCTCCTCAGTCCTAGTCTAAATCTCTTTAAAAAACAAAGACCCCGTTGAGCTGAGCTCAGCCCTTGGTGATTTTGGGAATAGGTCAATGGAGTTGGCTTGCCAACAGGCCAGGCACAATCACTTGCTGAGGTTCTAACTTTCTTAGCACTACATCACTCAGTCCCTACCTGGACCTCCATGTAATTTTGACTACAACTTTCATTATCTCAGGATTGCTGACATGAAGCCAACAAAAGCATTAGAAATAAATTTTGCCTTAATAGTTTAATAGTGAATCACTGCTACTGCCTCACAGGGGTTCGATGAATGAGAAACAAGACGTTATGCAAGTAATAACAGGATGATAGTCCACTATAGAAGTTAATTGTAAAGTAGTTCGATTTGGAGCAGGAATTGCCACATGAGATGGAAGGATAAAAGTAGCATCAGTAATAGCTGGATTCTATTTGTATTATTATTCCATTTGGGCTCTATTTGTAGTCACGTAGCCATTGGGTAATACTGTATAATATATAATACAGTATATAGTACTGCTTGCAATGGCTGGGTCCTTAAAACAGACAGGAAGGGAACCCGAACAGTAGCTGTTGAGGAATAATAAGAAATAGAAGAGTTGGGGGTGGCAAGGCACTTCGGGAGACTTGCTTTTGCCAGAACCCAGCGCCTTTTTCTGGCATCCACAGCTGGGGAGATCCCCAGCGCCAGCCAGGCCAGCTTGCCTTTCACTTCCGAAGTGCTGTTTGGCCGGCCCGCGTCATGCTTCTCAGTTCAAACGCGCTTTGGCTCTTTATTATTCATGGGCCTTTTTCTCAGTCGGTGGCGCTGAATAATAAAACAGCTCAGGATCAAATGGGCCAATTCTCCATGCCTGACACCAACTGCTACTGTTCGCTGGGCTCTGCCAAGCGTTGCCTCTGATAATGAGTGGGATTTGGTTAAACAGTAAATTAATGAATAATGAAATATCCAGGTTGATCAGTTAGAGAGCACGCTTGCTTGGCCCCGGGCGGAACGCCGGGGGCAAAAATTACTTTCAAACGGCGCTTGCCTGTCTGCTGGGCTGGATAACTATTTTACAGCCTATTGCCTGACAGAATAGGCAGGGAGGGAGAAAGGGTGGAAATGGTGCGGGGGGGGGGGAGCTAAGTAGCCGAAAGAAAGCAGCCGGGGCGGGGGAAGACTAGAGGAAGCCGGCGGGTCCGTCTAGTTATTACGGCATTGCGGCCTGCTGCAAGAATGAAGAGCCTGAACGCAATCACTGGGAAACTCCACGGCGTTGCGGAGCAGAAAAAGATCTGGGGAAAAGCGCACGGGGGCGGGGAGGGGGGCATCCTTCGCTGGAAAAGCTCTTGGGAAGGCTAGATTTATTTCAAAAGCTCTTCTCGCCCCAAGTGAACCTAAAAGGCTTCAGGCTGCAGCAGCAGCAGCAGGTAAACAGTGGACGAGACCACACCTGATTAGAAAGATAGGAAGCGCAACACCTGAAGCATTCCTTGCTTCCAGTCGCGGAGAGCCGGAGGACGGAGGTGCTGTAAAAAAGCAAGCAATGGGGGACGAGTGGGAGAAGCGGCGGGAGCAGCTGTGAGTTTGAATTCGGCTCAAGCTACCTAAAAAATAGCCTGGAGCTGGATTCTGACTTTATTTTAGACCAAGGAGAATAATCTGCTAGATGCATCTTTTCCTCTCGTTTTTGATTTTACTACAGCGACGCTGGGATGTAAATGCTCTAAGGCCCTGGTCTCATTGAAAGGGAAGGGAGGGATATAAATTTAAATAATAATTCGCGGCTATAGCAGTCTTCCCAACCTTAGGGGGGTATTTAAACTACAATTCCCAGCAAGCACGCTCAAAATCTCAGGGCATCCGCGGTGGGCCAGAGTCAAGGCTGGCGTACAACTGCCGCGTTGGTGCGCTTCTCCGCGCTGGTGGCGCAGGAGCCAGGAAGACAAGAAGGAAGATAACCTCCTGCCATACCCTTGTCAACTTTCCCTGAAAACACCACACTGACAGACCATGAGTAGCAGCAGCGGGGGTGATTTTTCTAATCAACGCCCGCAGGTTGCTTTACAAATCAGCGCCGAGGAAAGGCGCTCGCGCGCGGGAACGGTCCAAGCCGGGCTAGGTGGAGCGGGAAGGTGCGGCTTGCCACCCCGAGGGCGCCGCCCCACATCTCCCCATGGAGGCGGGTGACGCGGCCTGCTGCGGCAGGAAAGGCGGGTCGCCGGATAAACTGACGAGCTCCGGCTTTCCAGGTCAGGACTTGCTCCGACTACTGCCGTTGCGCGGGGCGGAAGGGAGGGGAGAGGCTGCGTCCGTCCTTGGAGTTCGTGCCAGCGCGGGCGAGGGGTGAGGCCGCCCTGCTTCGCCTCACTCCGCGGGTACGGTTGGAGAGTGTAGGAGGCGCAACTGTTCCTGAGCTGCAGCAATTCTTGCGAAAGGTCCTCGAGCTCCCGCCCAGGCCGGCTCCAAGCTTTTGTAAGCCTTGGGCACTCCCATCAATGTACCCTCCCCTCCCCCCTCATTCTTTTGTGTTATTAAAAGGTGCTATAAACGAATCCAAGTAAAGCGAGTTAAGTTCGATTTGGTTGCTTGCTTTCCTTAGTTTTGAGTCGCGGAGTGGGAGGCACATTTTTCCGGGCTTATTGGGAATTCGCAGGCCCTGGGCTCCTTCTGTCCAATAGATAATCCAGCCCTGGTCCCACTACTACAGTGTGCAAAGAAAACTCAAGAGATAGGATGGGACCTCCCTTTCCTCCCAGGTCTTTGGGGCCCAACGAAAGACAGGATTATTGTGCTGGGATCTCTGCGGGGCAGGGCAGCTACCTTAAATCGGGCAGGCAAAGGGAGGCCTCCCTTTCTGTTAGTTGCCTCTCACTTAAAAATATTTTGCTTGTTTATTATTATGCAAAACCTATCTAGAAGCTTAGACGATGTCTCTGCAGTGAAAATAATAATTGCAGTAGGAACATTTTATTTACGGTAGAGAAATCTTTCCAGGCTATTCCAGAGTATTGGATGTTCCTGATAATGTGGTTATTTCTTATATTTATCAGTATCACAATTTGCTGAGTTTTCCACAATTCTATTGCACCTCCTGTTGTAAAAACTTTGGGAGATCCCACCGTTAGGATCACTGAGATTCTGAGCAGGTCACCCAGTTCCCAGGACCCCCTTTTATCAAGGATACTTTTGGCTGGCTTGTTTAAAATGAATAATAAGGATACTTGACTATTGCTGATTCCTAAACATTTGGACCCAAAAGTCAGTCCCATTGCAGTTATTGACATTTAACTTTTCTTCGAAGGCAAGTAAATCTGTGATGCCATGATCCCAGTGTCATCTGAAGGGCAGAGCGAACATCTATCCCATACTTGGTTGCTGTTCTCCTGGCTTTTCTTTTATTATTTATTTGTTAGATTTGTATCCCACATTTTGATTAGGAGCTCAGGCAGCATACCTAGTGCTCCCTCCTCCTTTTTTCCCAGCAACAACAACAATCCTTTTGGACTGAGGGAGACTGATTAGTCCAAAATCACTCAGTGGGACTTCAGCCAAGACATGGCTTCCTTTTCTTAGCAAATTTGCCCAAGGAAGCAAGTATCGCTAGCATAATTTCATTTGTAAGATAGAGAGGTATTGGTTGTTATTGTTATTTTTACAGTCAGATTTACATCTCCTAGACACAAAACCAAATAGAATAGATTTATAAGTGGGCTGAAATCTACCAATTTCTTTATTTTTAGAATATCTATATCCATCTATATCCCTCCCTTTCTGCCCATAGAGTATTCTGTGAGGCTAACAATAAAACACGAAACAGTTAAAATCTTATAAAAACATTTTTTTTTAAAAAGTAATTCAAACTGGAAAGAATGTGGGCTGAACTACAGGCTGTGCCAGCTGGGATTTCAGCTGCTTCTCTGAAATCAAAGGGAAGCACGTAAAAATCCAAAAATCAGCTTAAACTATCTTGCTGGTAACTTGAGGTATCTACATTGGTTTCATCTTATTATTATTAATAATAATTTTGGATTGCTCCTCAGTTCCTTACAGAAATAGTTTTCTAGCAAGCTTATCCCCAATCCTGATAAGAGAAAATGCTTGGGTTTAAGGTGTATGGAGAAAGTGGGTCATAAGATATTTCAGCTTGCTTCCTTGAGAGGCATAGAGGTATCTATCCAAATGCAAACCACAAGCTCCCAAAGGAACATTTTAGGCGAGTGTGGAAATTTTCAAAGACCAAGCCATTTGTGGCAATTAGAAACAGGCATTGCTCTCTTGCTTTTGTAAATAAATTGTTTATTCTTGGAGACAACAGAAAACGGAACAATCCTGACAGTGGTTCCTAACTATAGAAAGAGGAAGAATTCAAACACTTAGAATGTTAGGCCTTCCAATGCATAAGCCCTGCCTTTGGTAAAGAAGTGTTAGCCATCTGATGACAGCAGGACCATTCCATAAGAGCTCTTGAAGGTTAGGTCAGACCCATTACACCATCACCCAATTTAAAGGACTTCCCAAACACTTTTTCCCCAGTTCTAAACACACTGCTTACACTTCAAAAGGGCTTCCGCTGACAGCTTCTTGCATCTGTTAATTGCTAGAGAAACCATTATTTACAAAGCTAACAAAATTCTCCAGGATTCTTAGCAATGGGCAAGTTGTGTGTGTGCTTGGTGGGGGGGGGGGGTACACGTGACAAGACACAGGGAAAGGTGTATGGGTGGGTGATTGTGCAAAGTAGGTCAAAGCCAGGATGTTTTAATCTTTAAGAAACAGGTTTTTAGGTTGAGCTGTGTGGGGTCCTGGATCTAAGGTTGCTTGCCCTTGCTTTGGGCATGATGGTTAAGATTTATGGGAGTTGAAGTCCAGTCTGCTTGAGTCATGCTTAACAGCCCGACATCTCTAAGTAAGTCCCATTGACTTGTACCTGGATATAAGATCCAACCACCTTCTTACCAAGTGTTAATTCTACTGGAACTTTCTTGCAAAAGCACAGGAATCAGAAGAGAACTTTGGGGAACAAGTCCGTAACTCTACTCAGGAAAAAGAGCACTTTTGCACAGAGATGCAGAGGATTACATATCAGAGGCAATAATTCTTAAAATGTAAGGAAACAATCACTGGCTCTTTTACTATATATTCTAAAATCAGATGCAGGCAAGTTCAGGTGTCCTCTTGTCCTGACTTTTATTCAATTTTCCTCTTCCCTGCTGTCTCTATCCCTCCTTCTATATTGACATGGAAGTAAAACCCCCATTGGGTTCCATAAAAGTTGATTTCCAAGTTTGCAGCCATTTCGATTTGGGCCATACCAAGTCTCGCAGGTTTAAACTGGACAATTAATTTCTAGGTAGATACCCAGATTCAGCCAGAAGAGGAGACCGTTGGGAGAAGCAGGCAAAGGAGGATGCTAATCCTGGAAACCAGTCTCTGCAGGATGAAAATTGAGGGTGCACCTTCCCTTCTATCTTGCAAAGGGAATTGGAATTGAACTGGATTTCATCGCCATCCATAATCAGGTACTGGTTTGATGGCTGCATGAACCAACACTTTTGTACTCAGCTCTAATCAAGATCATTATGGCTGGGAATTGTAATCCAAAATATCTGGAGTGTACCCTGTTGGGGAAGGCAGCTTTATGTGGTAGAGGGGAATCTCTGTGTTCCTTTCTATCTCTATGTATCTATGAGTTAGCACTAAGGTTGTAACTGATGTAGAGCAGAGATAATATCAAAGGTAGAACAGCTTGTAATTTAAAAATGTTTTATTTGATAGTCCCCCACATATCTTTAATGGAATTTTTCTAAGAGAAAAGAAAATTTGCTGGTGAAAGTGAATTTTAATGGATGGAGTTGAGATGCACACATTTTTAAAGTTTAAGCCTAATTTCAGCCTATTAATGATAGTGGTTTAACCATCATACAAATCCCAGCAATTAACTGTTTACTTCCAAGTAAGTCTGCATAGCACTACTGTCTTAGATTACAGTGTAGTGCAATTTATTCAACACTTTTTCATAATCTCAAAAAAGGTGTCTTTTAACTGAACTATTTAAAATCAGTGATAAATAAAACTTATTTGATCAGATTATTTTTCTAATGAGAATAATGAAAATAGAAATTAAAATTTGACTGAAGTGGAAGAATTAAACCACATTATCTTTTTCCCTTGTTTAAAACAATGGAAATTAAGAGTGCTTGATTGACACAGTTCTTCAAATAAGTCTTTTATAATAATAATAAATATAAGGATATGCACCAGAGGCATACATTGTAAGACATGTCAGATAGAACTGAGTGGGACTACTCAAATATAAATTATATGTTATATTGCACATTTGCCTGTGACTGGGGGAGAGCAGTAGAGGATTGATTTACTCCACTGAAGTCAGTGATGAAATAAACACACTCTGAATCCGAGCTTTCAATCTTTGGCCTTCATTGCAAACAGATCAGCAAAGCAGTAAACGTCATTGATTTCAATGGAATGTACATCTTAGAAAATAAGCATTTTCTCAGTGAAAGAATGAAAGCAGAATTCCTAATTATTTCAAACTGGCTGTTCATTATGTCACTCAGTGATACTATTTACAAGGAAGCTTTATAAAGCTGAGTTCAAGTTTAGCCAAAAGAGGAGAGTTCTCCCTCAGGTTTTCAAGGAACAAAATGCTACTTATAGCTATATACATTAAGGCAAAGCTTTATCACTGAAAAATGACCAGATTGCCACTTCAAAGCAGAGAAAATAACTGCCCGGTTTAGTATATGCCTACTCAGAAACAAACCCCATGTAGTTCAGTGGGACTTATTTCTGGGTAAATTTCTTTAAGATTGTAACACTGGGAACATGGAACATCATGGTCAACATGGAAATCAACGTTTTGTTCTCATTCTCATTATACAGTCAAATCCTAAAATTCTCCAATTTCACTAAAGGTAATCCTGACCAAGTTCCCCTTGGAAACCAGTCCTTCATTCTGCTTGAGCCAGGATTAAAGTTGGCTAGATAGAGGCCTCCCACTGCCACCACACAGGAGGGCATTTACTGGCAAATACAAAAGCTGAATGGTTTACTAGAAGGGCTTAAGAGCAGAGCCTTTTTTTAGATTGTGAACTGTTGACCCAATTCTGTCATAAGTCAAGGCTGCATTTTACTTATTTAAACATCTGAACTGCCTCTGCCTCATCTAGGCCTACTCTTCCAGTAAAAGTAAAAATTCTCTTGATTGGAACTCAGCTCCTGGCAACATGGCCATTGGCAGGAATACTTAGGTGGTTTCTTGCTGCTGCTTCTGGGATATTTTTTGGTCGACTTCCCAGTATAATCTACAGCCCTGAGATGTCTTGTGGTTTCCCATCTAAGTAGTAATCAGGTCCACCCTACTTAGCTTTGGGGATGAGCCCCATTCAGCTAGTTGCTGCCATCTGTTTTAGTGTCTCAACAATCCATACTGCAATCTCTGGTGCTTGCTTCAGTGCTGTGGCCATTTCCTCTCTAGTGACTTGAAGCCTCTTCTAGACTCCCCCAATCAACCCTGTGCCCCTTTAGGAATGAAGGGGGTCTTTATATTGCCACAGGATTGTCAGGTAACGCTATAAATCCCTAGTTTATGACGTCACTATGCCAAGGATCACGTTCTAAAGGCATTTGATGCTCTGAATAAAAGGCATTTCATTTTTTGCTGTACTTTTGACTCCAATCCTCCTATTCTGTTCACTGCAATGGCAAAACCCACACAGGAAAGAGGCATTTTCTCCCTGCCTAATAGGAGGTGCTATTGTGCTGCAAGCTTAAAAGACATTTTTCTGTCACAGTCACAAGAGCAGTCTTCTTTTTATGAAGTTGTACGGGATTTGTTTTCATTGCTTCGGTTTGGAACCTCAGGTTGACATTGCTCTTCCCCGCCTTGGCCATTTCCCGAGGGAAAGTAGCAGCTGGACCAAACCAGCTGCTTAAAAACTAATCCATAGGAAGGAATCGGCTTTCCCGGACTCTACAAAACGTTAGACCTCGAGAAATGCGTTCTAATGTGCCACTAACATGGTTCCCTCCAACCGTGTTGGACCTCAACTCTCCGAAGGGAGTTCATCGGTGGGGATTGTGAGAGTTGTAGTCCATGATGGCTGGAGGACACCAGGTTGGGACAGGCTGATTTGCAACATTGAGTTCAGAATTATTCGAGGAAAGGAAGAGCGAAGGAATGCATTTTGGCACAGTATCCTCCAGATTGCTGGGCTACATCTTCCATCATCCTTAATCATAGGCCATGCTGGCAAAGAATGATGGGAAGTAGTTGTAGCTGAATATCTCAGGAGGATGCCGGCAGAAAGACTGTGTGGAAGCACCTCTTCTTGAGTGAGATGGACTTTCCCAGAAAGCTCATTTGGTACAAAAACTAGTCTATTGGAAAGCAGTGAAATGTTCTGGTTTCTCCCCACCCCACCCCATCAGAACGGGAATTAAAAATGCTGACATTTAAATATTTGGGTATTATTCTGTTCAGAATCGAAAACGTGTGTGCGCCCAATGCAAATTTATGCCATTCCAAAAATTCGCCCTTTACTTGGTTATTATTTTCATTCTCTTTTCTTTAAAAAGGATTCTACCTGATAGTTCACAAAGGGCCTTTTAAAGTAGTTACAAAATGCACTGTTAGCTCTTTCCAAGGATATCAGAATAGATGATGCCAATCCTCTGGTTCACTTTCAAATTAAGTTGAGGAATTCCCCCTCCCTTCCCCCGATATTTCGGACACTGAGTAATAAATTAAAAGATAACTGCGAGGAGGATTAAGATGAACCTTTTCGTTGAAATGAAAACGGAAAGCTTCCTTCAGTCTTTGCCTTTAACTTGCCCTCACCTTGAAATGCAAAGCGCTTGGTTTGGCAGATATCCGGATGCGGCAGCTCCAGCGCGCTTGGACTTAACCCTCTGCATAATCCGACTGAACCACCAAACAACAGTCCTAGGGCTGAATTGGGCTTCTTTCTCTTGAAGGAGTGCAACCTTATTCACACCCATATGCCCGCACTATTAATTTCAGTGCAAAGTAATACACTGGGGCATCATTCTCATTGGCGGATGTCTATTTAGTAATAATTTTATCATATACTCATGAGATTCATATACCACCTGGAAAGTTGTGTAGAAATAGGTATGGATTTCACTTAGAGGCCATTCCCATTAGCGAGATTATTTCTTATAGTGTCACTTGGCAATATTGGTGAGTTAATCTAAAGGCAGCCAACATTACTACTCAAATCTTTTATTTGCACTCCAAGGAAAAGAGATTACTAAACGAAAGTTTGCAGCCTCTTGGCACTGGAGTCCACGCATCTAAATTCTAAGACAGATAAAGGATTGCACTAACAGGGTGCACAATCCTATCCATGTCTACTCTAAAGAAAATCCAAACAACTCCTATCTTGCGAGTAAAACTGATTTAACTCAGTTGGAATTACTCCTGCATTACCCGTTTTGATTCAAAGCTGGGCTTTACAAGAGGTAAACAGGGTTGAAGTTTGGGCTCTAACATGCCCCACCCCCACGCCTTTCGGCCAGAGGTTTTGTTCCCTTGCTGGAGCATAGGCAAGGCAACACGTTTGTTAACACGATCTCGCCGAGGTCTCCAGCTGGCTTTAGGTGATAGGGGTCAAGTAGACTCCCATAGATGGGGCAAAAATTAAATGCAGTCAAAATGCATGTCTTTAACTCAATCCAGTTAATATCCCTACTCTCCATGTTTTTCATAATTCTGCTTACAGGTTCAACCATGTAGCCATTTGGGGATGCGGTCTGGGTCCCACCTGGGGGGGGCATGCCTTCCCTTACACGAAATAAAGACATGAGGAACAATCTGCGCTTTCGGCAGCGAGAGCCCAACACTCAGAGCGGTTGTTTCACAAAAGGAGCCAGTTTTGCTGAAAGGCAACAGGCCTGTGGGGCTCGGAGCCCAGACAATCGTTTCCCCGCCTGGTCTTGGGCATCATGCACCTGGGCAGCGGTGCGAAAGCAGGACCTTGTCAGAAAAAAGGAAACGGGAGTCTGCTTAGGTGGGGGAGAGGCGGTCAGCAAGTTCAGACAAAGTCAAATGGCCAAACACTTCTGAGAAGCAACGTTTATTTTTTTTTTTTTTCACCGTAGAACCAGGTCCTGAATTTCCCAGAAGCCCAGAATGGGAAAGTTTTGTTTGTTTTCTCGGCTGCAGAAGTAAATCCATCTTCAGCACTGAAGCAGCACCAATGTTTTGTTTTGGTTTTTTGTTAAAAAAGAGATAGGGAAAAATCTGAAGAGGAAAATACAACAAAACACAACAATCTTTTTATTCTTCTTATTTATGTAAATCAGGTCATCACTGGACAAGAAACCAAGTTCTACCCATTACCATAACAGTTTGTCGATAAAGAACGAAAAAAAAATCAGACTGGGTACTATCTAGTATCAAGCGCTTGTTTTTTGTTTTTTGTCTTTTTGATCTCAACCCTCCCCGTGGTTTAAATTCCCCACCCATTCACAGAGGTATAGTCACAGATAAATAATCCCCAACTACTTGCTTGCTGTATTTACACAATCCCGTTAAATTAAGCATAAATAAATATATACAAACTCATCACTGAATACCTTTCCCATTTTTTTTACCCACCCCGTTACTTTTCTGGAAGAGTCCCTAAAGCAGTTGATAATTTTCCCACTGTTACGGCAAGACTATTCAAAGGAGAATAGGCATCGTTTTTACTGTTTTAAATAAGGTTTGTGTTGACCTAAAAAGGGAACGTAACTGATTTCCCAGTCTTATTTCCTGTATAGGAATTTGCCTTGTTTTAGCTTTATTCTTTGAGGCCTCACTTCTTAAAAACTCACTGTGGGAGCACAGATCCCCTTCGATGCGCACAAGGGTTTAACTTTCCTAGAATGGGTTTCAGAGAATGGCATGAGCCACACAAGGGGTTACACCGTCCAGGCTCTTAGCCACCCGTGTTTCCTTTCCCAGGACACATGATTGTTCACTTTAAACGTGCTTTAAAAAACATAAGATGATAGAAAATTGGAGAAAACAAATACCAATACTGAAAAACATACACTCACACATATATTTTAATAAACATATGGCCGAGAACATACATCAGTGCAATTAAAGCATTAATTTATTAATTGCAGATAAGTTGCTTTTTAGAAGGGTGGAAAATTTTAGTCAGAGCTGTCCCACAAAAAAGGGCATTCAGTGCTGAAGACATCACCATCATCATCATCATCATCATAAGGAGAAATCTCCTTTAGAGACACCCTTTCCAGGTACCAAAAATCTGGACAACGACTACATGGAAGAAAGAGCTAAGCGTTCACTGTAGCTCTGCTGCCATGTAGTGATTGTTGATTTTCCAGCCAGCTACATACTTGATTTAACAATATGGTTGTAGGAATCCTTTAGAGACACCCTTTCCAGGTACCAAAAATCTGGACAACGACTACATGGAAGAAAGAGCTAAGCGTTCACTGTAGCTCTGCTGCCATGTAGTGATTGTTGATTTTCCAGCCAGCTACATACTTGATTTAACAATATGGTTGTAGGAATCCCCCACCCCACCACTTCCATTACTACTCAGCAAAAGAAATCAAAGACAAAGGTTTTAATAATACATGGAAATGCCCTGAGGTAAACCCAATGGGAGAGTGGGAATCACGCCTTGGTCGAATAAGCGACTCTAGAGCAAGGCAACTGTAATTGACTTAAAGCGCAATCAGCAGCAAGTTTGTTCCAGCAGTGGATGGTCATCCCCATCACTCTGGCAGCTTTTCTTTGAATGAAAATTTCAGCAGCTAATTGGGCAAAAAAGAGGGGGCAAGGACCGATAAGAAAGTGGGGGTATGTCTTTAAAATGTTACAGAAGACACTCACTGTTCTCCCCAAGTAGATCCACCATTCTTTGCATCACCAGTGATCATTCAGGGCTTTCTTCAATGGGGTTGGGCTTAGGGTTGGGTGATAGTTCATCCCCCTGCCCTCTGAAATGTCTTAGATTGCTACAGTCCCATTGTCCTTCCCCACCATTGCGGTTCCATTACTATCTCAAGGGTGGTGTATTGCCCCCTTCCTCTGGGAGACTGCTGAGAACTCACTCAACTAACTGGAGGAATGGATTGAACCAGAAGCTGAAAAGAGAAGGCTGTGAATCCAGAGCTTTGCTTCACTCGGACTGATTGCAACAGGGAGCTTGGGCAGAAAGCAAAAGGAGACCATTTCAAGCGAGAAACCATCTGAAAAGGAAAGAGTCAAGCAGTCCTTCCTTCAGGATTGCTGGTTTCTTTTAAAGGAAGCCTGATTACTTCAGGTTTGTAATTGTCACATACTTGTCCACCAATATACTATGAACCTAAAATGAAAGAAAGTTTCACTTAAACCAAATTCCAGAAATTCCCTTTCAAATAATTTTCCTTAAAATGCAGAGCTTAGATACTCATGACTAATGCAACCTTCCTCTCTAAATGATTCTAGAGATCAAATGGACTTGTTTCTAGCATGGTGCTTGCTATTACTGCATAGCTCAGAGTCTTTATCTACTGCAAAACTGGCCAAACCACCAAGCCTATGCTTTTCCCAGGACACAGTAACAGGAAAAGTTGCACCTGTTGAATGTGGAAGCAACTATGAAGCTGCTGACAGCCAGAAGAAACAACAGGTGCCGAGTACCTCTGCTATTCATAGCATCAATTCTTCTTACGTCATTTAGCTGAAAAACAGACTGTTAACTATCAGAAACAAGATTACTGGGAGTAAGTACCCTGTGGCTCTACAGACAGAGTTGACCACTCTATCAGCTCATGCCAGCAGTGCCAGTGAGGGATGCTGCTAATTGCAGTTGTCAGAACTGGAGAGCCATGTAAGGGAACATTTCAAATTACCTGAAGGGTACACATGGCAGCACACCTGTTTGGCTCCAGAACAAATACCAGTGGTCTCTCCTTTAAACACTTATTTGGGTTTAAAACAAAGCTCTTCTCCTATGCCACCTGCTTGTGTATTTATCTACAGATAACAGAATATTTGGACAAAGCAGAACAATTTCCAAGCATAGACTTTGGGGCCGGATGTGCAGGAAGCACAAAAAGCCTGGGTGCAGTGTTTGGCAAAGTATTTGTCAACGTGTACCAAATTTAGAGTCAGGATGGCTTCTGAGTGACATAACCAAGTTGCAGCCAATCTTGGTTCCCTAATAATGGAAGCAGATTGATTTAACAATTGGATTTGTTAAAGAGGGAAGCAATTCCTTCATCCCAAATGACTTTGGGAAAGTCCTTGGTAAAGCCTAATATTACTTCTATGCCTGGGAGGACCTATTCCACCACAGACTATGACCTAGTGCAGATATTAAATTCTGTTTATTCCCCTTCTCCACTGTCTGATCAAGAGTCCCTAAAATCGAAAAGTCTGAACACTGGTTTGTTATTCAGGTTATATCTTCTTTTTCTGTCAGAAATCTTGTGCCTTTAACGGCTCCTTAACAAGAATGCCAGTAAAGTGCAGCAGGTGAAGCATCACGTGCCAGGTAGTGTGAAAACTTCACATCCTCACTGAAGAACAGAAATAGTTGGCAAGAGAACCAACAGTGGTAGATACCTGCTTCTAGCTGCCACAAATGTATGTACATAATTTCAGAACTACATCATTTTTCAACAGAATGTTCTCTCTAGAACTAGGAATGCTAGTTTTTCAACTAGATTCTTTAATAGCAGTTTGATACACAGGAATTTTCATATAGCTTCTTCTGCTAAGGATTATATTATGAGCTACTTTTAACGATACTGAAAATTTGTTTCTTCCTCTTTAGATCTCAGCTGTGACAAGAACTTCATTCCTACTCCCCCAATCCTGCAATAATATTGGGAAAATTTAATAGATTAAAATGACAATACTATGTTTTCCCCATATAATCAAAACATTCAGTTTTCCCCAGCCACTTTAAAGAAGTTTAATCAAAGATCATTTTTTCTATAACTGCAGTCCATGGGGATGCCAAAATGATTCCTCCAGTAATACAATACTGCCCTTTAAGCAGAGAATACAGTACATGAAAAGTACATTAGACAAACTTTTATATTTTCCCATGCACTGACTTTATGAGGCTACTCTACAGATCAATAGTGGAAATGTATAGGTAGTGCTTAAATGCCATATGGTTTACAGGGGTTAGAAAAGTGAGACATATTGTAGGGTTTTATTTTTTTACTTTACAAAGATACTACTGCCTCATAAATTAATCTCAGATCAATGTGATTTATTCATGAATGAGATTAAGATGGTATCAATTATTTCTAAGAATGTATTGATGATTGTTATTTTAATACGATACTTCAAGAAAAGGTTGAGTCCTGCAGCTGTGATTAACAGTGGCATGGGCAGCCAATTTTCTTATACTTGAGTAATTTATAAAACTCTTTAAGAAAAGAAAAAATAAAAGTAGAAAGCTCAGATTATCAGCTTCTAGGAACACTGATGGGATGAGGAATAAAATTACCAAAAATAAGAGATGGGGGGAAGAATCGTAGTTCAGTAAAGAGTAGGGCTTGGCATGGTAAAGGTTGGATTGCAAAACATGTATCTCTGAAAATATGAAGATGCCATCAGTGTGTAGACAGTACTGCTCAATCCATTTGTGCATTCTGCTGTGCAGGATCACAGAATCTGTTCGTGATACCAAAAAAAAAAAAACCCCTTGTGAAAGAATATTCTCCTGGAATAGTTAACAAGTTATTGGGGCAGAAGACCCTATCCAGTAAAACCACTGGAATTTCTTTCTATTTCCTTCTGTCTTTATGATACCCATATGCATACACAAAATTAGTTTGAGGATCAGCAAGCTGAAACTGGGACACGTTTATCAAATAATGCTTCCAGACACCTACTCTTTAAAGCTAAACAATAATTGGTCTTTCCCTATCCACCCCAAAAGAACCTTGCATATTTTATTCTAAAACAGCAAGACAGGTTTCTTTTGGCTGTTATGCACAAACTTTAGCAACATTTAAAAGTAAAAGGCAGACATATCTGCAGTTCAATAAATGAATTGCAGTAAATACATTTTGGGCTAATGAATGCCCAGATCAGTTGTATGTGCATTAAGGGCAAAATATCTCCTGATTAGCTGTTCAACTTTTCAATTCTTCGGCCTCAATGTCTTGCTTAATTTAATGATAATCTGTATCTTAGGCACAAACAGTTGAATTTTAAGTAATGGAATATTTCTTCAGTGGGCCTTTTTAATGTTAACTCAGTTTGGATCCTGCATGTTCATATCAACAGGATGAACAGTAAATTATTTTTATGTTGCAACAGGGAACTTGCTACATTTGTAAAATTCTGTAAGAAAGCTTAAATTCAGAGAAAAGGGAGAACTAATCAATACTGCAATTGATTTCAAGCCCCATAAAGTATCCTCTAAAATAGTATGAACATAAAGGTCCACTGCCTTTCCTTTCTTCTTTCTTTGTGAGTGCTGGAATGGACAAGACACATAAACAAGATACAAATTTCAAATATGTTATCTAAATAAAGTTATTTTAAAAGTATGCTGTGTAATCCAGTCAATATTAAGCACATTTAAAGTCCATTGGCTTTAACAGAACTAAGTTAAACACATACTCAATTCTCTGAAAAATAAATGTAGCAGGCTGGGTAGATGGAACTGTAGCTCTGACTTGACCGTGTTGCCTGATGAAGACATATCTTTTCCCTTATGAACAGTTCCTACTACACTACAATATTTAATACATTAACCATTTAGCCTTTTATTTGCCTTGATAAATTGGGCAGCTTTTTTTAAAGCAGTAGCACTCAATAGCAAACATGAACTCAAGCATTTTTTTCTTCAAGTAGAACGGAATGCCTACACTAGGATGATATCCAGTATCTAAAAATAAAGGAAAGTATGTTTTTGACTTCATAACTTTTTTTTACTATATCCTAATTAAAAATGAATCAATATAATATAGGAACTCAGTTAATATTTTTCAAGTTCTACAATAGCCATGATCCCAATCCTATTGTAGAATGCTATGCTTAATCTCTCCTTCTAAAATGTCACTGAAATTAGGCAGATGATCAGAATTTAAAGCTTCACCCACAACTGAACTAAAATAGCTGGCATTAAATCAATTCCTATTAAAGTCAATAGAACTGCAATTTTAGTCTTTAGACATTATATATGGAAGTTCCACAGATTGATGAAATTTCCTGCCTAGATAAATATACTCAGGAATGGTGCTTTAAATTGACCACAGACAATATACTCCTATTTAAGAGTTTGGGAATATGTTCCATTAAAAACAAAGAAAAAGCTGAATTCATAACACAAGTAAAGATACTCAAAGAATGGCTTTAAGTACATCTTAATTGGCTTGGTTGGAAATTAGGAATCACAGGGTCAAATTCTAAATGCACAACACATAACATAGCACCTGTAGTGTATAGTTTCCTATACGGAGATAGTACTGATAATGATAAATTAAGAATGTACATTTTCATATTTCAAGCATCTGCACATTGATACATTTATGTGTATATGCTGCAAAGGACTGCAGCTCTCTGGCATATGATATGTGCAGTTGCTTCAAATGAAACATTAATTACTGCTGTACTATGTGCTCCCAGTTTATATTGTATAAAATGATGTAACTTTTACTGAAAACTGCAAGTACGCAAATAGCATTTGAAAACTGCATTTCAAATAAAAAGTTGAGTTCAGTAAAATGCATGGATGATTAGCCATAGACCCAAGCCTTCAATGTTCCCTTAAGTGGAATTAAATTCCACCAAAATTAATGGAACTTACAGCCATATAATGTGTTTGGGATCAGGGTGGCAGGCATAATACATCTTTATCCTATTCTCATCTTCTAGAATGAATTCAGTATGTGAGGCCAAAATGAAGCATAGACACAAGCTGTTATGACAAAGGGAAACAATCTTTCAAAATGCATGAAATCCACTGTCAATTCAACAAAACCTTTGCAAACTGATAACATGCAGGGTGACATTCATTTTGCACTTAAGCATGATTCCTTTTCCTATGTATTCCAAAAAAGGAGGTTAAATATTTTAAAAATGTAATTCAAAAGCACACACAGTAACACAATTACTGCAAATTATTGGAAAGTGGCCAATTCCTCCCCTTCCACCCCAGGGCCAAGACAACTATTTGTCTTCCAAGTCAAGATTTGCAACACTCCTTTGATAACCAGGGAAAACAGATTTCCTTAAAATTAGACACTAACTTAATAATGAGACATGATTCTTATTACCTTCTCTAAAAGAGGAGATACACTTAACAAAACTGCTTTTACTCTGTGCATCAAACACTATTGCCCCACCACCCAATTCTTTTTTTATATATATTGGAGGACATAGTATTTGCCTCTAAATCTGCATCACTTGCTCAGTTAGTGAAGCCTTACTTAATCTATTCCCTTTGAGCTTCTTTAAAGAAGTACACCTGCAGAATTCCAAAACAACTGACTTTGATTTGAAAAGGAAAAGTGTCAGAATTGTGGATTTTCATCTCAGTACCTGATGAAATGTGTACGGAGCTCTAGTCCTCTTTGAAGAAGCTCATAAGCCAAGCGGGCAAAGCTTTGGGAAACAGAAGAAAATTAAAAAGGTGCATACTCCTGAGAAGATTTAACATACTTATCAAAGACATTCTTATTAACATTTCTTTAAAAGAACAAAGAGTGTGTCTGTGATCTGAAACATTTTAAAGAGAGGCAGTCATTACTGAAATTTTAGAGTAAGAATGAACAGATTGATACCTTCATCCTAATCACACTGTCTAGGAGGCCTATCTGCACTCCAAAGCATATATGAATCTCATACATATGTGGATTTTCACTTTAGTAGCACACACTTTCATGTGTGCCTCTTTTGGGGCACTGTAAACCCTCCCCTTCAATAGGACAAGTTATTTCATTGAAATGTAAACGGAAGTCTTCCAGGTGAGAGCTCCATGTGTACATTAGAAATCTTTATCAAACAGACTAGGAAATAAAGCTTACCAATTTCAGGCACAGGGCCATTTCTGCAGTAACATTTGCCTTCCATAGAAAACAAATACTTATGAAAAAAGTTGCAATTAAAAGGAAAAGGCATGCTGATCTTTAGATCCATCCACAAAGAGAAATGTTTCTTTTCCCTTTCCAGTTCACAGTTGTTGCATGCCTGCGCAACTTTTTTTCACAGGTACATCTTCATGAAAATGTCTACTTCCATGATAGGCAGATTTTATTATGAAATGAAGGGCTTATTCTCATTGTCATGCTGAGTAGTAGTCCTACAGTTATTTATGGCTAATTCTGATTGCAATGGGTCTGCTCCAAATATGACCAAGTCTGGATCAAATCCAATACTTTAATGGAGCATATATATGCACAAATTCTACACATCCTTATAGACAGAGAAAATGACTATTTGCAGCCCCAACGTTTTAGGATTAAATATGCTATGTGGGCAGTTTTTGATTAACACTTTAGGTATCCAGAATAAGCAGGGGCACCTGATGATAATCCATTAGCTCTTCCACTTACTCATCCATGTAGTTAGTTACATTTTAACACTTTCACAGCCTGAACCCGTCACCTCTGCATGTAGTTACTAGTAATTCTTCTTAATGACTCATAATTTAGACAGACTCAGATTTGGTTTTTTTTCCCCCCCTTTCTTCCCATTATTAAGAAATCTATGGGCCAAACGCTACTGATAAATTTTAGGCATAGCTATTCAGACCACGCAGAGAGAGAACAGCAAAACTTTGCACAAAATCAGAAAACCTTGCTCTGAACGGGACAGTCCAATATAAAATATATCCATCCCTTAGGTTTTTCTTTCTACCTTAGATAGATTTTAAAAAATAATACAGAAACAGACTATGTACCTCGGCCAACATAGCAACATTATCAAAATGATTCTTCCAATAAATTATTGATTGCTTTTATCTGTTATAATCTCATCCCCACCAAAAATCATTTAAAAAAAGATTGTGGGATGACAGAAGTGGAAAATCCTGGATGTTATCTTCAAAAGTTCCTTTGCCATAGCCACTGAGCCACTCTTCCTGTTCCACTGTGCGCCTCTGACCTTATTTTCTTTTTTAAATTATTTGCAGGTGTGACCTACCTAGCATAATTCTTCCAAAACCCAATCCAATATTTTAAAGCTAAAATTAAATGTTTTTCCTCCCAAAGGATTGCTCTCAATCTTTCCTTTTCCTTTCTGTTTCCCCCCCAATTTCATTAGCGTGCTTTCTTTTCTCTCTCTCTCTCATTTTCTGTGCTTTTCTTCCTTGTCTCCAGTTTTACTACCTGGTCCTTCCCCAGAAGTGTGCCTGTTAGCAGAGTTGTTGTTCAAGAACATCTTGTCCATGCCTTTGAGAGCTTCCGTCAGGTAATTCTGGAGAGCAGTCAGGGCAGCACAGATGGCCGGGGACCCAAAGCCGTGAGTGATGAGACTGAAGTGAGTCAAGCAGCTCTGGATCCCTGGCTCCAAGATGGGGCTTGGTCGGCTATTGCCAATGGGTGTCCGGTCTTGGGCCAAAAGATCGGTAAATTCTTTACAAACTTGCCTGGAGATGAAGAAAGCAGATGACAAGAGCCAAGATCGGTCAGGATTAGAGAACTCTGATGGACCACTATCAGTATTTTGAAATGAAAAAAAAAAGTATCAAAATCTAACAATTACAGCACTCTTTCAATGTGGTGAGGAGATTCCTTTTGTATTCTATTTTAAACATCGTACTTGCGTTTTGCTCTTCCTCCAGAGAACTCAGTATATGAAATTTGTCCTGCTTCATCCTTACAACACCCAGGTTGAAAGATTATGACAAAGAAACCAAGCAAATGCCACTGCAGAGTAGGAACCTGAAGCAGGTTCTTCAGAGCTAGTAGACAACTGTATTCCATTTGATATAACTTAAGGAATTTGTTTCTTATTTTTATAATCACACTGAATATAACTTTTCGCATTTAAATATGATTGAATTATCCAATAATTGCACATTTTTCAGTGTAATTTGTGAATCTTGAGAGGTTTTTTTTTTTTTTTAACCATGCAAATAACATTTAATTCATAGCCCTGCAAGAATACTTTAATGTATCGATGGAACTTCTGGTTAAACAGTTCATGTTCAGTTCTACAGCAAATCCATACAATGGTCCCTTGTGAGAAGGAATGCTCTGATTTCTCATACTGAAAAAATAAAATAAAATAAAATAAAATAAGATGCTGGAGTTAGAAGAGACCAAAAATCTTCTATAAGATAATATAAAAATCTTCTGTAAGATAATATAAAAATACCTATAAGGGGCTAAATCTTATTGAGAAAATAAGCCATTCATACTGAAAAGAAAATATGAGAAGGAATAAAGGAGGTGTGTTTGTATGAATATCTGATATATTGGATGCAGTGATTACGGCACTACTCTACAATGGTTGCCATTATACATTCTCACTTTGAAAGTAAAGCCATTTTTTCAAAGTAACGGATCAAAATTGTAGCATGTTTTCACATTTATAGAGCAGGAGCCTAGATTTGTTCAAGGTTGCCCAACATAACAGTGATAGTATATGTGCAGAAGTATGAATATAGCAATTTAAGCATCATTGTATTCTGCAACCACAAACCTCTGTCATTTAAGGAGGAAAAAAAATCAGCTTAACCTACCCTAGAGAGTTGTTGCCATAGGGAAAACAGAAGGTGAGAGTGTTATGTATACTGTCTTGAGTTGTACAAAATAAAGGCAGGATATAAATCTAATCAAAATAATAATGTTACTGCAATTAAACCTAGCAGTGGTGTGACCAAGTACCTCACTCCAAATATCCTTCACATTCAGAACAGTGAAAGCTAATTAAAGATCTGGACTGTAAAAATCAGGACAGCCACTAGATAACTGCAAAGAGTTAGAGCATCCTGTATCTCTGCTGCTTTCTAGTGATCATCTGGATTTTTGCAGCTCAGATCTGGTAGCTATAATCTACTGTGTAGTAAGGAGAAAAGTCATTTCAGAATCTTCTATAGATAGTGTCAAAGAGGTACCACAAGCTGACTGGCTCAAGTCTACCAATAAATAACAGAATGGCTAGAGAGGTATGCTGGGCATTTGCCTACAATTCTTTTATCAGCATACCTGCATAGGGTTTAAAGAAAGAAGTAAAATCTCCTTCGAGTTGAGCTCAACTCCTGATGACTATGCAGATACAAACATGCAGTTTTCTTGGAAACAGTACAGAAGTGGTTTGGTATTGCCTTCTATTGGGCTGTTTTTTTAACTTCCAGGCTAGTATGGAGCCCTATTATTCTCTGGTAGTCTCCAAGGTCTAACCAGCATGGCCATGCTTAGTTTTGGAACCCAATGTCAGCCGTGTGGTTCCATCACCCAAGGCAGACTGGGTTTACACATTCCATAGCTTGTTTAACTATCATTAGTTGAATAAGCTACAAGTGGCTGGGTTTGCACAATATGATAAGCCATAAATCATGGTTCATGAACTATAGTGGTTTGGTTCACAAACCTTGCTGGCCCAAAATGAAACAAACCCATTCTTAGACTACAACTAACAGGTATTTTTCCTTTCTATTACATCCTGTGTCTGAACCATCAATTTGGGCAGCACTGTCATGCCAGTAGGCTTATTTGCCAAAACTTAAAAAAAAAAAAATTATTTAGCCAGCAAGAGAAATGAGAGATGTGGTGGGAGTATAAGTAGCTCCACCACTGTATTATTATTGTTTACTGTGCATTGCACAATGATGCACAATACATTGTACAGCTGGATAAGTTCAGGGTTGGCAAGGATGTGATGAAACAGCATTTTGGCATATCACATGCATGGACCTAAAGGGAGGAGCTTGGTCATAACTCCTATTTTGTCATTCTGACAAAATGGTCAGATTCTGCAAATGCCTCCAAAGGGAAAAATAGCTGTGGCTGAGGAACTGGTGTTAAGAAGAGTGCTAGGAATGGCCCTAACCAAGGATTACACAGAGATTTAAAGCTCTCAGAATCACAGATGTCAAGCCAGGCTTAAGAGATTTACCTGAGGAATCCAGAGAATAAAGCAAACCATAGCCAGCCACATTTTACCACCCAATATTCAGCAATCTTTGTGGTGACTGTCCCACTGGGACTTCTGTGTAATTACAAAAAGAATACTGTGGTGATCCAATCTGATCTTTCCTGAACTCTCTCACTGTTCCAAGTCTACCACCCCATGTATCCGGGATGGGTGAGAGCAGGAAGATCTGAGATACTGTTGCTAAAGCAGCCCCATTTCTATCTATTCCTTCCTTCTGTCTGTGTATCTGAAGACCAGAAAGAGAAGTTGATAACAGTCTCTTACCACCAACAGCCATGGCCAAAGTAATTGAACCAGCCAGCAACCATGAGTACAAAACTGTGGTTAAAGCAACCACTTTTAAGCCCAATGTAATCCATAGTTGAGACTTACAGATCATATGAGGCAAGCTTATATCTGATTTACAGTAGCACAGAGTATGGGTAGCATTCATGTAATTAATTACAAGAAATTTCATGTACTCAGAACACTAGGGAGGACTGTAACACAGCCTTATGTCTCACAAGGTATTAAATCTATGAGCATTAATTTTTTGAAGGGAAACAACCTATGATGCAATCCCTCAATTTCAGTCTAAGCTGGTACAATTGTTTATGTTTGTGAGAACAAGAGCAAAATCTTTAGACTATCCCATACATACAACTTTGATTTGTTGTCCTAGGTGCTGATCTCATTAAGATGACAGACAGAAGCTCCATTCATTAAAGTTTATATATGTATAAATAAGAATCCTGTATTGCCTTGCTCAACAGTAAATATCATCTATTCATAAGGAGAGTTGGAAAACAATAATGCCAGAGATAACGACTGTCATGCCTTCAGTGTACTTTTCTGGATTTGGAATCACATGAGAATGGAAGGCTGCAGAAGCTTAAGCAGGAGCTTCTTTTATTCTCATGAATGTATTAAATAGACATACAATCTGTCACTGAAAGCTATGCAGGTTGTAATTCATGCATATCTGAGAAATACAATTGTTTCCACATTATTTATTTATTTGATTTATATCTCTCACTGAAGTCAGTAAATGTACTGAGGGTCTGGGATATCACAGATATACATACATATTTTATTCATACTGTTGTACAGCTACCTATCAGCCCTAAATAGAATGAATGGGCATGTGCACACACCCATATAACAGAAAAACATAATTGAAGGAAATCATATCTTACTGTTTGTCTTTACATTTGTAGGTATACATATAATCTATAATCAAGACTAGAAGTGGGTACCCAGTGGCCATCTAATTGTTGGATTCAATTCCCCAGTTTGTTTTATTTTAATTTATTTGATTAACCTTAGAACAATTTTGGCCCCAATTTCTGTAGCAAATGAAGTACTAATTATCAGGAATGTTAAGTTCCATTGGCTAATGGATACACAACTATTTTGACCTCGCTCTTAGTTCTGATGCATATGGAAATTCAGGCAGAATGTTAGCCATGCCTGCTCATTAACGTCCCACTGGTAACACTCTGGTCACTTCCATGTTGTTCAAGACTTCAATTAGACAAGTGCAGTGCCAAAGAAAATAATAAGTAGGGTAAATTTGTCACATTTTCTAAACTCAACAATTTATGCTGACTATAGAAATTTGATTAAAATTGACAAATTGATGCAATGCAGAAACTGAGGTGACAGGTGTGCCAGTGAGATGGGTGCATGCCAGTATAATCCATCCATTATATAAACATTTAGAAATATGGAGCAAGGCAATTGATTACAACATCCACTTTCTATACAGGGCAAAGTGATTTACAGAAAGGCACTGTATATAAATAGTAACCTCAGCATGAAATGATGTTTTATATATATAAAGCTATATTATAATACGATGGCTCAGTTGTGATATTTTGAAAGTGATGGCAGGTGATGGTGAAAGTTTAAAGAGTCCTATTTGTGAGTCTGAACCATTAGAAATATGAAGACGGTAAAAAATAAAAAATGGAAATGTTGAAGTTACACACCAAATAATAACACATTTGCATCTTCAAAGATCAAAGGTGGGAGGTGGGGTCTGTGAGCAATTAAAGTTCTGAGACATTATTATTGTTTGACCCTGCAGACAAGGGCAATCTAATTCCAATCACATCTAAAAAACATCTGGACAAATTTCGGCAAATTATTTCTCAGCCATCCATATATTTCTTTAAATTATGCTGTCAACACAGCAAACCACATTCTAAGGCACAAAATAAACGAGATCTCTTTGGGGCTCGCCTGCAAGATAGAATACGTGGAGAAACAGGCAGCTATACACTACGAAAGGCCTAAGTCTGCCATAAAGCACCAAACAATATGGCAGGGAAGCCAAAGGGAGGCATAAATCAAATAAACAGAAAAGCTATTGTAAAAGTTTCAATGAGCTAGGGAAAAACATCTAAATATAGCCATAGATTTAATATTCCCCCCTGCTGTCCCCCAGCTGCTACAGTAAAAGCATCAGATCTGTGGATGATTAACTGTAAATATTGGGAAACATGCATTAAAATTTATTTTTTGTCATCATGAATGGATAGCCACAAGCCAAGAATTCTACTGAAATTCACATTTCTTTTGTGAAAGGGAATTAGGTCCAAGGTCACCCTTACTAAGCAAAAATGGGGCAGAGAAGGTAGTATGTTCTCCCAGGTCCATACAACTCATTTGGGGTGACAGTAATACAAATGAGAATATCTCAGCTGTTATGGTAGAATGATAAAGCAGCTAAAGTCACATTTGTCATCAACTTATTTAGAAATATTTTACCTATGTATTAATGTAGAGGTGGGATACATTTTTGTCTCATCTATATGGGACTCTGACTCAAACTTACAGTTTCAAGAAATATGTCCTCCATAATGGCACCTGGAACACCGAATTTCTTAGACTGACTTGTCTGGACATGCCCAGTGTCCAAGGACCAACTACTGTAGACCTACTGCCTGATACCAAATTTGAACATGCTTTTTGCCTCCTCATTAATGTCTCAATGCAGGAATAGTATAAGACAGGGGAGAATTATATATTTTCTTGTAACATCCATATCTGGATGAGAGAGCAATAATCAGAAAGCTTGGATACAAAGGTTACTTCAACAGTAATAGAAACAGGATGCTCTACAGCATTCAACCTTTTTGCCTCAGGTGGTGAAAAGGTTAAAGCTAGTTCTGACACACTCATTTTGCAGTGAACACAGAACTAGCCAGTTCTACCTAGTTACAATCTCACAATTTCACTATGGTTGTGTTAATCTGATTAATACAGGAGGCAGCTTACTCACCAAGTGAACTGGCACACTGAAGCAGAAAGAGGGAAAGCTGCAATAATGTGCACAAAAAATGAAGTCTATCTAACACACAGTACATGGAATAGAAAGCTATTCATATGAATGAAACAAATAACATCAGAGTCATAATTCAAGAACAAGGGTAACATTGTGGGATAAATTATCATCTTATCAAAATTGTCAAACTAGTAATTGATTTTATATTTCTTCACTACATCAGGAAAGAATAACAAACCAAACACAACTACTGGAGTGATACAACCATTCACAAAAATTAAAAATATTGGAGTGGCCAAGGAATTATTATAGAAATGATGTGGATGATTATAGAAATCCTAAATTAACGTGCACAATTTGTTCACATCTTGCCTAATTATTGTTATTGAACAAGCTGTAATTAGAGGTTGAACAACACACAATAAACCATAGTCAGCTTTGTTCACACATCACACTGATCCATAATCTGACTTGTTTGGTTTTGGCTTAGAGTCTTATTTAAACCTAACTAATTCATAGAAGACTGTATAGGCAGACCTCAGTAGTTAACAATGGTAATTGGGATTGGGAACTCTGTTGCTAAGCAACCCAGTTGTAAAGCACAACATCACATGACTACTCCAACTTACAGTGGCAGTTCCAGTTTTCATCGTTAGGTGAATCCCATGCAGTCATTAGGCGTGACGTCGCATGATTACCATTTACAACCTTCTGCTGGCTTCCCCATTGACTTTGCTTGTCGGAAGCCGGCAGTGAAGGTTGCAAATGGCAATCATGTGACCACAGGACGCTGCAATGTCATAATTGCGAAGTGGTTGTCAAGCACAGGATCATGTGACTGTGGGGACGCTGCCACGGCCACAACTATGAGGACCAGTCATAAGTCTCCTTGTTCAGTGCCATCCTAACTTTGAACATTATGAGCCACAGTATCTACAGTTCCCAGATAGGATATGGAGAAGTGTAGCCACCAGGCCAAGAAAAGTTATCCACTTTACTTCCTAAACACATCCTTCAAAAGACCAAAAGAAAGTTTTGTATAGAACATTGAATAATCCAAACTCTTCATGTTATTTCTATGGCCAACATTACAAGACTTTTATTCAGTTTATCTACATATTATCTTCCCTGAAAATAATATGTTTTGCTTCCATGTAAAAGTGTGGAAAGGAGAGAGGGAGGGAGAACTTCTTCTTGCTTTTATTTTACCAGCATTGTAGAAGAGTTCCTGATACCAAGGCATGGCCGCTACATGCAGGCCTCTATTAAAATTCTAGCAGCTGTCTTCAGGAAAGCAAAGATGAAATAATTTTCTGCATGGCACCTCAAGTAATCTACCCAATACCTTTAAATAGGTCCACAAAAAATAATGCTTAGACCATTATGATGAGCCTGTACTCAACTATTTTGAATGTGTTAGAATATGGAAGTAGAATATTCTGTCATAAATTTTAATTGTATATCTATTTACTGTTTTAATATGTTGTGAGCCGCCCAGAGTCCCCCATTCGGGGGAGATGGGCGGGGACAAGTTTAATAAATAAATAAATAAATAAACAAACATCATGCTAATCTACTATAAAACTGAAGCCAAAAATTTTGCTAGTACAAGTAGTCCTTCCTTAGCAACCACAAATGAGACTGGCAACTCCACCGCTAAGCTTCGCGGTTGCTAAGCAGAAAATCATGTGACCACGATTGGCTTACAACATTACTTCCCATTCAGTTGTTAAGTGAATCACCGCAGTCATTAAGCAACACATCACGTGACTCTGACTTATGATTTTACTTCTGCATTCTCCATTAACTCTGCTTGTTGCAAGCCAGTTGCCAAGCACACAAATGGCAATCATATGATCGTGGGAGCTGTGATGGTCTTAAATGCAAGGATTGGTCATAAAACTGTTTTTTTTTTTACACCATTATAACTTTGAACAGTTGCTAACCAAGTAAGAAGGACTACTTTTTTTTCATATTAATATGGCATTGCTGGCCATAGGCATATCTGAACTCTGGCCCTTTGTTCTTCCAGCTTTATTTTTTTTTCTTAGACACTTTCCACTGATCTTCTAATTTCTCCAGAGCATTTCTCCTTACTCAACTTCCAACTTTCATTTCCTAAACCCCTTTGTTTCCTACAGTGTATTACACGACTCATTTAAATTCTACTTCCTTATTTATTTATTTAGTGCCTTTGAGTTAGTGTTGACTCTTGACAACTGCCTGGATTAGTCCCTACAGTTTTCTTGGCAAGGTTTTCAAAAGTGGCTTATCGTTGCCTTCTTCCTAGAGCTGAGAGGGTTAGTGGCCACGAGGGTCACCCAGCCGGCTTCGTGCCGAAGGCGGGACTAGAACTCTCAGTCTCCTGGTTTCTAGCCTGGTGCCTTAACCGTTACACCAAACTGCTCTCTTCTACTTCCATAAGCCAGTTTTGTTTTTGTCTATCCTTTTCTAGGCTATTTTTCTCCTGCTTCTACCTAGAATCTGAGCTACTAAGCCAATGTCGCTTAAAACTCCTTTGCTAGTGGATTTGGCCCTAGAAAGTAATGTTGAAAAACAAAAATATTCATCTTTACAAGCTGTTATAGAGTTATGATACACTTAATATTTGATTATGTATTTTATTTATAATACCTGAACCCCACTTTTTAGAATTAAAAGTAAATCTGTAAGCAGGGAACAATAAAAAACCCAGAACTTTAAACAGTTAATTGTGTAAAAAAACAATAAAAATAATACACTTAAAACCATAATGGCTTAAAAACTACAACACAAGACCAAATCAGGCAATACAGCATTACTGAATGCCTGGGTTAAAAAATTCACTACAAGACCATGGGCTAACACTAGAAGGCCCTTTTCAAAGGCTAAATATATCTTCACAGTGACTCTTTATTACTAGTTTACTGCTAGAATTAGCATAGCAAATTATTCTGTTCAGGATTTACACTGCACTCCATACTTCAGCAGTTTAATTTGATACTAACTTTAGTTATTGTACACAGATCCACAGCGGATGAATATTCCCACTTTCAAATGGTGAATTCTCAAAATTCCCTGATCACGTAACAAAAGAATTACAGTATTTCATCAGCATCATGAATGCATTGTAGCATGTTAAGAACACAGACTGAAAGTACAAAAAAAAAAATCTTATTTCTGAAACTAATCAGGTGTGATCTGTACTGAGCACTACATGTAAACCTCTCTGGAGATCAAATAAACAAATAAACCACATTTAACATTTCAGTTGATTGGACATGTGAATGCCACAAAAATGAGTTTATTAACTGTAAAGCTATAATAAAGTTGTAACAGCTTAAGAAATATTTATTTAAGAAATAAATAAGGAGCTACAATGAAAACTCATTTTAACAGACTAATTGGAGGGTTGGTTCCATTATTTGGAAAGTCTCTCCAGTCAAAGAGTATTTCATGGCAACAATGCAAAATATATCATTTTTGTAATGACATCATTATGCAAGTGATGTAAATCACATTATTTAATGATGCCAAATTATGTATTTTCCATCATTTGCATAATAATATAGCTATGCAAATACTGCAAATCAAAATGGGGTTTGTTGCATGCATAATCTGTTCAATCAAGTTTTCCCTGTATTACAAAGAAAGAGAATTGAAGATGATATTGTTTTTATTCACTTTGTTCTTTATAACTATAATAATAATAGAACTTATGAGTAAAATGCATTTATTGACTATTACTAAACTCTACTTAGCTATATATTGTACAGCTTTGTTGGGACTCCTTGACCCACTTTATTGCTGGAACCTCAGCTCCAGATGTAGCTAGACCTGTTTTATGCAGAGGATAGTGGCTTTTCCCAAACCATCTGAGCATTATTGTATTCAAAAAACTCAAAACTCCATCTTCCATTATCTAGCATGGAAAAAATCTATATGATTGTAATGCTAGGGAGCATCTGTTGAAAGTCCCCCACTTCATGATGTCCATGAGGTATGGACCAGGCAACAGGCCTTCTCAGTGGTGAACCCCACCTTATGGAACTCCTTACCACCAACCCTTTTGCTTTAGATGTCTTAGGACTATCAGTGACTGATTAGTGTGAACTATTTTCTTACAAGTTTCTATAAAAATATTCTTAAATCACTTCCAATCCCTTTGTTTTAGTAGTATCTTTGCATCTGGGTTTTCATTTTTTAATCCATATGATCACTGATGCTTTAGCACCACTTTCAAGAATAACAATATAAGTATGATATAAAAAGTATGCATTTTCTGTTCAACAGTGTCTACTTCTGCTGATTGATTTCAGCTTAATACTTTTGCTGATGGATTTCAATTTAATACTGATAATTTCAACTTAACATCAGTACTGTGAGACTTTGTTACCAGAAAATATTTATGAACACTGTCACATTTCTGTATGTATCACATAGTGCAAGGTAATTAATTAAATAGGAGAATGTCATCATGTGAACATTACTGATGTTGTCAAATTTAAGTTGCTTCCCATACTCTTTGTAAAAGGCCTGCCAAGCTGAAGGTGATCTGTTTTCATGTGATGAAAATATATTCTTCTGACATTTAAAAATGTATGTTTAAATCCCATTCAACAGGCAGCAACTCATTCCATTCCAGTATTTTTACAGTCCAAAATTAAGTTTATTGTTTTATAGCAACAAGCTAAATGGATTGATGCATAGTACAGCAGAAATGCAAATGAAGATACTTTCAATTCAAAACAGATGTTGGTTTCAGAGAAAGATGAGATGATGAAATAGTAGGTAGAACATAAAGAATGTAAGGAATGATAAGGTTAAAAGGGTTGTGATTTCAGCTGCTCTAAGAGCCCTGATGCCTGGTGATCACATCTTCTAATTCCCCAGACATCTGGTCCCTTGAGGGAGTTTTGGGATCTCTTTGAACAGGTTGCACCCAGGCTTGGATAGGCATCAGAGGATTTGAGGATTTAAGCGGCTGTGAAGTGAGTAGTTACAGCCATTAGCATGAATACAGCAATTGATAGAAGATAGATTAAAGGGCTGGTGGGATATCCATAAGGCACTTGGGGTAAAACAGAGGGCTTGAACTGCTTCTAGCTTTACTGCAGTGGCAACCAGTTGTGTAACTAGAAACAGAATTACATGGGCTATTTAGGACACTGAGTTCAATCCAGTGCTAAGTGCAGGAATCCAAATTAAAGCTTCTCAAAGAGATTGTTGTCCTTCATCCACTTGAATGCGACCAGTAAAGAAGAAACCTGCCAACTCTCTTGGTAAATGGTTCCACTTGTGAACTGCTTTTAGTACTAACAAGCATGCAAATTCTTCACTGAAGAAAACATTAATATCTCTTTGGTCAGCAATATGGGTAGTGCTCCTTGCACTGTAAGATACTGTACATTTTTCTCTCAGATGAATTCCTTTTAACATCATTGTTGTATCATACAAATGCTGGTTTCTCTATACTCTGGTTTTATTATGTATGTGTAGTAAGCTTCTCTATATCAGTGATAGTGTCTTAAAGCTATTTATGGTGTCAATTTAGACCATAAATACATCAGCTTCAAAGGACACAAGTAAGGATAAGGAATAGCAAGGAGGAAAACATGAAAATCCCTGCTTTGTTTAAAAAAAGAATTCACTAGTGGGAAGGAAATCTCCTTCTATCTGATTTCAAAAATACATGAATTGTGAAGAGACAGAAGTTATTGGCTTCTACAATAGCTCAAAGTCCTCTGAATCTGAAGTCTGATATGTGGAAATGTGCTAAGCCCTACAAGCTGGTACAACGTGATTCAAATTCATTCACCAAGTTATTTGTCAACTCCCATACACTGACCAAGTTATTTGTTAGCATGCTGATTCCATTCCAGCTCTTCAGTTGAGAGACAAAATTTTCTTAGCCATTCTTTTTTCTGTCTCTTTCTTTTTTTGGGGGGGGGGGGGGGCAGGAAGATCCTCAAGCCAAACCTCTCACTTATGCTGATAACTGCTCAATTTGTGATCAGGGAGGAGGCATTCAGGAAGATATAGGTAATTTCCTTGGAGCCAACTCGTCTAACTGCGACCCATAACCCTTTTGCTCCGTAACCATAAAATTCCCCAGCAAGGCAGTTCTTTATTATCCAGTCTTCTGATGACTTTTGACATTATACAAATGTATCAATTCTTGTCCAGCCTACAGTAATGTCATATCTCAAGGACAGCCACAATGTATTTGAAGTCCTCAGTAAGAGCCTCTATCTTTCTATAATTGACTTCAGAAATATGTTGCAGGCATATGGATTCAAATACTAAACATCTGTGTTGTTTCTATATATCAATTATGTGCTGTTAAAGGAAAAAGCAAATGTCCTATACAGTGAGAATCAGCTTCTATAGGTTTGCATCTTCATGCAAGAGAAAGGCCCCAACTTGGTCTATTTGTTTTTCACTGGCCTTAGGTACTGCTTTTCACACCTACGAAGTCTGAACAGTTTCCACAGGTGTCAAGGCTAACAGTTAAAATGCTTGAACACTTCCACTGTGCTTTCTGGTTCCCGCACCCGGAAATACTGTAGTGCCATATTCTGTTGCGATGGCAAACTTCCTAGTAATTGTTGAAGATTACTCTAACCTTTAGTTCTACAGCTAACATAATCTTGATCATTTGATAAAAATACTCATGCTTTTTAGGACCATACTCAAGGAAATTAGAATTGGTCTTTAAGACCTATATACTGTATTTGGAAACTCCACCACATTTGATTGACTTAAAAGCAACACTGGGAACTTCTCCAGCTTCCTTCTGATAGTGGTGGGTACAAGCACATATTGTTTTGACTGGCAGCAAGGTCTGCATCTGTAGATTTGTAACATTTATAAGCAGGTGGACAGCTACAAAAGCTGAGTTAGCAGGTGGCACATGAGGCTTATTGGCTAGCATAGCCTCTGTAGGTAGTGTTATATTATTAGATATAATAAGCCAGAAGCAACGGACATTTGCTTTTGTACATCAGTTTTGTTATTAGTGGTTTGTTTGTTTTTTATTTATTTTTAAGACTGGATTGAAGTGCATACACAGACTCAGTAAAAGGATTTTTTTTTTCCCTTCAGGTAATAAGGACATACAAAAGATGAGCATTAAAAGGACAAAACTTACATGAAAACAGGATAACCACATTTTCTCTTTATCTGTGTCGTATTGTTTATTGTTTTGTCTAGCCAAAAAAGTAGTGTTCAAGCTTTAGCTTTGGCAGCTTGTGATTCAAAAGCATTTTCAAGGAATTTCGACTGGTGGGGTCTAGGAAGAGGGCCTTTTCTGCCATGTCCCTCGCTCTGTGGACACTCTCCCCCCTTCAGGAAGAGTGTGAAATCTTGGCTATGCCAGATGGCCTGGGGGCCAGATGGGAGCTCGCACCATTGGAATTGGCTTGTGGGGTAAATGATTCTAGCCCCCCCCGTCATCTTGAATGTTTTTAGCCTTTTTATGTATATGATCTTTTTATATAGTTTGACTTTTTAACTAATTAATGTGGATGTTTATATTTTTAACTGTTTCTGGGTTTTACTTTAATTGTGAGCCGCCCAGAGTCACCCTTTGGGGAGGTGGGCGGCGTATAAATTAAATAAATAAATAAATAAATAAATAAATAAATAATAAAATTTTCAACAGGCACAGTGTTTCTCAGCCTTGAACTGACTTCTTCATGCTCATCTATTCAGTAGAATTTAGCATTCTATTTTGTTCCAGCTTGCAGCCTGACATGTCACAGGACAGGACCACTATCTCTCCTTCTTGGAGCTTTTCATATAGACAGTGTTTCTCAGCCTTGAACTGACTTCTTCATGCTCATCTATTCAGTAGAATTTAGCATTCTATTTTGTTCCAGCTTGCAGCCTGACATGTCACAGGACAGGACCACTATCTCTCCTTCTTGGAGCTTTTCATATAGACTTTGGAACTCTTTTATTTTCTGTACAGCAGTTGTGGCGCATTATAGGTTCCAGCTGAATCCTACTACAATTCCCAGGATTGATATTTTTTTTTTCCTAACTATCATTATCAAATTTTCCTTGGAGTATGTATCTTTGAAGCAAATGTTTATTACATTAACACAACTCTGGAGATTTCCAAGATGGGGAAGCAACATCTCAAAAGACGTTCCAAAACTGAAACAAGTACTCATCCAGAACCAGCAGGCTGAAGTTTTACAGATTTATTTAGGTAGGCACAGATAAAATGAAGGGCAGTCAGATACAATAATAAATGGTATCCTTGAAATATAGGAATTGCTAATATCAGGCAACTGCAATGCATTTTGACTTAAGTGTTTTGGGTTTGTTTTTTTTTTTGTACTAAGTCTCCATTCATCCATAATATATTGTAATGATAAATAGAACTATCAACACATTTTTCCAGGGATTATAATCAATTTGCCTAAGATTGTAGGCAAATTGATTATAATTGTAAACTTAGCAACTGCATTTATTCAGTTATATTCTTTGGGGAGGGATTTTCAATACCTAACCACAGATTAGAATTGGAAAGCTAATTGGGGGAAGAATACTAATTTATTTTCATGTGCTTCTGTTAATTTTTTTTAAATCTCACTTTCTCAGCCTTTTTGCCTTTTGTTGATTTTCCTATCTGTCTATTTTTTCCTCTCTTCATTCACGTTTATTCTTCTTTTCCTGTTCTCCTTTTTTCAGTTAGAAATAGTTTTGGGGCCAGTACTGGCTAGTTATTTGGGAAATAAGAAAAAAAAAGTTTAGAATGAACCTTGAAATGAAACCAGCTAGTTTGCTAATGTCAGAGGGGGAAAAAAACAGGGCCAGGATCTTGAAAGCAAAGCATGTTCAAGGATTGTATTTCTACTCACTTTGTGGCAAGCAGCATATTCTTTCGGGAGTGGAGATCAGTAGGGTCTGTGTGCTGTCTATTCAGATATTCAGAAACAGCTTTGGCCGGGAACTCAGTTTCACAGATGTATCCAAAATCTCGAGCTAAGTGTACAGCTTCTCCTAGGAAAAGACAAGCAGCTTTGGTCATCATAACCAGCTCAGTTAGTACAATTTTCAATCCACCTGAAAGCCAAAGTTAATGCTTACTATCTCAATTTAAATTTATTTTAAAATTAAAATAACTCAAAACTTTATTTTGTCCCAATCCAGATTTGGGAATGTGGACCTTGGCACACTCTTCAAAAGTCTAGTGCAGTCCTCAGCTTAAAAAAAAGTTATGAAGGAGGCCCAGTTAATGTGAAAGATCTGGGAGATGTTCAAGGCATATTGACATTAAAAATAGAAAGCAAATTTTTATATGAAAGAGACATAACAAAGAGAACATAAAGAACTGGAAAAGCATCAGATATGTAAAACTCTGCTTATTAACATAGAGAGATTCCCATTAGGCCATGGCCTCAAAATACAAAGTTTGTGAAAAACAAATGAACAGTGCCTCTGAATACATACAGTTTATACTTGTCTCTTTTGGACTTTAGGCACAATCCAAGTTCAAACGTACTCTGAATTATCCAAGTCAGACCATATATAACAAATCAGAGGGCAGGTTCCAGGCATTGCTACCCAATCAGTTCCCAGCAGCTCAGTAATTAGAAACAAAGGTGCCATGAAATGCAATGATAGAACAACATAAATACACACATCAGAATATTCATGCATGCTATTCATCCATTAGGAACAAAGATGGTGATACATTAATCCATCTTATCCATCTCAGTGCCACAGACCTGGGTCACATGACATACTAAGTAATACTGTGGCTTGGCTTAGCATGCCATCCCAACTCAAAACCTTGGGTCAAATTAAGGTTAATTAGAGCACCTTGACCACAAGTTATAATCATGGCTTGATTCTGATTAGGAAATAGTCGTCCAGGAGAACAATGTAGGATGTGGGAGAAGCTACAAAGTAGAACCTCTACTGATCCTCCTTTTTTTATCTCCTATAGGTTAATTGGAAGTGGGGGGTGGAAAAAGAATGGAAGGGGAGGAAACACATTGGTGCCTCTGACTTAAGCCATACATACTCTCACACACACAAAATTGGTTGGAATACTGATGCAGAGAAGGGGGTCTGGCAAATTACACTTGGCTTCCCTGTTTCATGTATGTTCACTAGATAACTATCTTACCCATGATTAACTCCAAGGCAAATACAGAGATCTAGAACATAATGTTACAGCCAGGTTACTCATGTGAAGTCTAAATATACCTGTCTGAATTTGCTGACATTGGCCTCTTCTTATTTTTGCCTCTTGTCTCTTTCCTTCTCCTCTTGCCATTTTCTTCTCACAAATGCTGAGTATAATCTAAAGCATACTTGTCATCATCTTTTTAAAAAATTCTTGTATTTCAATAGTACTGGATAAATTATAAACAAATACAACTGAAGTTATTCCCATTCAGTTGCCTTTGCCTCTGGAGAGTGAAAATACACAGCTTATGCCAACTCTCTCAAAAACAGAGCTTAAAAGCCATGATCCTATGTATACTTACGTACTCCAGAATCCTATTCTTGCTAGTGGGAATTACTTTGACATAAAAGGGATGAGTGGGTATAAAACTAAAAAGCTTAAATTACTGCTTATTTTCATATTTCTTTGCTCTGATATCAAACTATGTGCTGTTAAAGGAAATATCAAACTATATCAATATCAAACAATATCAAACTATGACACTATATTGCAATTTAAACTCAAAGGAGGAAGAGAAGCAGAATATACTCCCCTGACTTTTAATCTACAAAAGCGAATGTATTATATTTTAGTAACTGTTCTAATGATTGATTGATTGATAAATAAATAAATAGTGACACTCAATTTTGAACAGATAAGGAAACAGAATAGAAAAAATGAATTTCCCATGGATATTTAATTATTGTAATAAAATTTGCAGAAGAGATATGAGTTCCTCTATCCTTGATGAATCCTTGACATACAGAGAGAAAGAGACAAAGGTCTGGCTAGTTAGCTAGCTATCCATCATCCTTCAATTTCATTGCTTGGCTAACTTTCTCTCTTTCTATAACCCATATATATAGGTTGTTAAAATTTGGGGACTATTAGAAGAAAGTGCAATAATACTGATACAAGTGCTAATTCCTGCCAGATGGATTGACTTTTTTTCTTTAGTGAAAAAACTGATTGGGCCAGATGAGAAATTACATTATGTTATAAAATATATATTAACAGTCATCATAGTGTTCACTAACAATTATCTTTTCCCATTAACTTTAAAGTTCCACTAGAGATTACACTCCACAAAATAAATGCCTCCCTTTAAGAAATTTGTTTGATTTGAATGACAATATTTGCTAAGAATGCATTGAAAACTGTGCTCTTGGACCCCAGCACAGTACCAACAGCTCTAGGTAACTGCTATTTATCTCTATCAAAAAGGACTTGTGGTTTCTTTCTGTAAACAGCTCATTTACTTTCACCTTATCTTCCTATTTTTAACAGGCATTTTTTTCTTTATTTGCTCCAAAATAGCACAATTATTCATTAAATGGCTGCCTGGAAATCAATAATTAAAAAAAAACAAAAACACATTAGGAAATTGTGTGAGATCCTTATACAACAGTCACATCCTAGGATCCAAACAGATTACTAAAAGCAGTCTTGTCCCTATGAAAGGGATCTCATCTGGTGCTAAGATCTTCATTCAGTGAAGATACTCCATATTCCTGGAGTAACCTTGCTAACTTTTGAGTTTACTGTTTAACTGCCTTATCCATAACTATGCTTTGGATTTCTACAATTCTCAATTTCTGCTGATTCAGTTCAATTCAGTTCAATTCAGCTGCTTCTTCCATATCCATCTTTTCATTTAACCTATACAATAGATCCTCATGTTTTTCTTTTCTTCTATTCTTTTTTTGGAGACGAGATCTGCAAATCTGAATCTGTGTTAAGTGGCAAATGTAGGTCCCTAGTGATGTATATACAGTATTCATCTGTCCAAGTCTGCCTCTGTTATACCCTGACATATTTTTCACAATTTCCAGGAAGGTATCTATGTTGGACTGTTGCAGCAAAAACACCACAAAATGTTGTTGCCTTTAAAGAATAGTGAATTAATTATCCATACGTTTTTGTCGACAAAGTCCACATCCTCAAGTGGAGTAATGAGCAAACTACATATATTAATCAACTCATCAGTTGTTTTGCAAATAGCTGCTATTGATAAGTAATTACCCTTGTCTCACCTCTATTTCACTGCCCCGTGTCTGCTCCTGTTACTATTCCTCTTTAACCACAGCATATAACAACTGTGAATCTGATGAAATGTTCTGTTGTCCATGAAGACATATGGCATAAAGATTTATTACTACATGACAGTTTGTTATATTTTCTAGAACTCTTGAGTTCTATGTATATTTATTTGAAAACAAGTTCCACATCTATCAATATTGTGGGACTTCCCTTTACTATACTGTACATAAATTTGAGTATGGTGGAGAAGTTAGTTTGGAGGGAGTGTTATTCCCAGAAAAACATTTTAATTAAAATATCTTCCTCTTCCATGAGGACAGATATCATAATCCCACTTAGTATGTCCTAACAAATACATTAGATGACTGGTTAATATCAGAAGTACCATTTAAATATAACTTCATGTAGCGCTGTTACTTAAAAGTAAATGCCATTTTCTTTTTCAGACTGCAGCCTTAATCTTGCTGAATCTTAAACACAGCCCCGGTTGGGATCTGTAATGAGCCTTGATTTTCTGCATGGCAGATTTTTCATGCCACAGCAGCAACGATTCGATGCAACTTTACAAAATGTCAAACCTTTCCTCGCCCAGAAGTGTCGCCAGAGGAGGTGGGGGGGGGGTGAGAAGAAATCGAAACGGACAGAAAGTCTGCTTACCTTCCACCAGGGAGGTGAGTAAAGTGACATTTGCCGCTTTGCGCCTGCCGGCTGGTAAATTCAAACCGATTTTTTCTAGCCGCTCTCGCAACGATCGCCCCCCATTTTTCGATTTGGCTCTGCAGTGGCGAAAAAAGGAGCGCAGGGATTCAAAACTCAAGGAATATCCCCGGGAGAGAGGAGAAGGGGGCTGAGGGATGGGAGGCGAGAGAGCTCTGGCGCTGAAGGGGGCTTTGGGCACAAGCCTCGGCGTGCAAGCAACGCTGAGAGAGGAGGTTTCGCGGTGCCGCACGGCGGGAAAGGAAGAAACGCGGCCCTTGAAAAGAGAGTCTCGCGGGGCCCGTTGCAGCCTGACCCTCTGCTGTTGCTTGGGCTGCCAGTTCCGCCTATTACAAGCTCGAGTTGGCTTGCTGCAAGTTAACGAGGAGAAGGGTTACGGCCGGGAACAAACTGGGTGTTCTTGGAAAAGAGCGTCATCCAAAGCATTTAGCCGCCCAATAGCGGTGGTGTTTGGTGGTGGTTTCTTTGGTAATTCTGCCTACAAAACGCTCAAAGAGGCTAAGAAGTGGAAAGACTGGGTTCCAGCCGAAAGAAATGCCTTGCGGTGGAACGTAAGCTATGCAGTCGCCCCCAGCAGTACACAGCACGTTTGTGAAAGTGCGTGTTATTAGTGTGTAATAACAAAATTCAGTAAGTTTGAATTACTTTTGGATGATGATGATGATGCTGTTTCAAGGCAAGAAATGCTACTTCAGAAATGAGTGTTTATCACTCCCTGAGGCTGGCGTGGTCAGAGGAAGGAATTCAAAGGCAACATGGCTGTTAGGCCTCCATTAGGAGAGAGGTTTGGTGCAGCAAGAAGTGGGAAGCCTTTCAAGGGGTTTAGTGTATTCTGTGGGTGGGTGTCTTTGTTTTTAAATAAGAATAATCCCCTTCCCTCAGTTTGCCTCTGCATTTTACGGCAAAATAAAATATTCACAACTATATGCAGGAGAACACTCTGTGCAGGGGGGAATGCATCAGCTATGTATTTTGTTTTTGTGAAGAGGGGAAGAGCCCATTTCCAAGGCAGGGATCCAGTGAAACCTAGGGGGTGGATCAATTTGATCCATTTGATCAATTGATTGATTTGGAAGGGTAACAGTGAGCACTGGCTGGCTGACTGTTGCCTGGGATCTACAGACAGGATCTCCACTAGCATCTTCTAGAGCAGTGGTTCTCCAAGGGTGGTTTGAGGACCCCTGGGGGTCCCCGAGGCCCCTTCAGGGGGTCCGTGAAGTCAAATATTTTAAAATGTCTCAATTTTAATTTCTCATATAGTCGATATTGATAGACATAACCCACATAAACCAAAGCTCTTTGGGGTCCTCAATCATTTTTAAGAATATAAAGGGGTCCTGAGACCAGAATGTTTGAGAACTGCTGTTCCAGAGTCATCCAATCATCATTGGGCCAATATAGCGGTCATGACAGACTTTATATTGCCTGAGTGATGCCAGAAAATGTTAGAAGTCACTATTGTGGAAATGGCTGTAGCTTTGCAAAACTTTGGAGATAGGCCCATGCTCACAGCATGTAGATATGCAAATGATCAGAACAGTTGAATAGCACAATCCCAGATGTGCTAGATGACATGGATTGGGAGATGTAGGGTCTGGTGGTTTCTGGAAGAAGTTTTTCTAAAACTCTGAAGTGTTTATGTTAGGACAACCTTCTCCAACCTGGTGCCCTTCAGATGGGTTCCTAATACCACTCTGAGAATTCCCAGCCAGCATTTAAGGGCAAAGGCTTCTCCTATTATTGTTCCCCATGCTGCTGGTCCTGGAGATAGCATATAACTATCATGCATAGTAGCCACAATGTTGTGTTAAGGTGCTGAATTAGGACCAGTGAGACCCCAGTTCAAGTCCACTCTCAGCTCACTGAGTGACTTGGGGCCAGGCAGTCTCTCAGCCCAACCTACTTAGCAGGGTTGTGTTGTAGGGAAAATGGAGGAAGGATAGCTGTGAACAGCTCACTGAGTGACTTGGGGCCAGTCAGTCTCTCAGCCCAACCTACTTAGCAGGGTTGTGTTGTAGGGAAAATGGAGGAAGGATAGCTGTGAATGCTCTTTGAAGGAAAACCAGGATATAAATCTAAGAAATAAATATTTTTTCTAATCTTTTAAAGCCAACCACAACAGTAACCCTGTGATAATGAATTCCATATTTCAGCTAGACATTGTAAAAAGATTGTATTCTTGATTATTCTCACCTTATATATAATAATACAGTTCTCCCCATCTCCGTGTGCATCACTTTACCTTTATTTACAATGAATAACATTTTATAGCCATTTCTCCAGTTTAAAAGTACCCATTCAAAGCTTTTATTCATCTTTTTTTGTTTTCAATGGTTTTATGTCTTATTTGGTCACATATCTATAAGTTGTTTTTGAACCAACTGAGAAGCACTGGTCCTAATTCAAGTCCTCAGAGAACCCCACTGATTACTCTTTTCTATTGTGGAACTGTCCAGCCCTATTTTATCCATTCATTCTAATTCATAAGACAGTACTCTTACCCCATATCTATGTTTACTCAAGGGCTTTTCATGAGAGACTTGCATTCTGTAAGTCCCAATAATAACGTCTGCCCAATAATGCTGTCATACTTGTGATATTCTTAAAGAACCAGAGGCATATTTCAATGAAACCTAATGAGGGATGAATTAAAATTAAGGAGAGTGCAAAAAAAATCAAAAAGTTACTTCTTCATAGTTTACAATCATTGCCATATATATTTGGTATTTAACTCTTCATATATTGTGCAAATTCTTACAGCAACCATGTAAAATAAATGAATATTATAAATTCCTTCTTGGGGAGAGGAACAGAATTTTAAATGATTGCTTAAGTCATCTAATGCATCTGAAACCTCATCTCCTGCTCCCTCATTCTCCACTAGTACAATATACCAAACTGAATAGCAAATTATAAAATCTATAACCATTAATTATTTAAAATTAATCCAACTGTAACATTCAGTTAAAACTTCCAGACAGTTTGTAGCATAGCTTACAACAACGGTCAGAAATAAAAATAGGAACAATGTACACAGCCACCTCCTTTAAGGCAGATGATAACACAGCAACTTCAATGCCTTCTAAATAAATGGGCCTTCATCCAGCATCCAGCTGACCTTAGAGACTCCGTCCGCACCTACCCAGCCTCCCTGGGTGAGCAGTAAAGGTTGGGCTTTAGTAAAAACGCTTTTTTGCCATTTGTCACCTATATCTTCTTAGCATCTAGGCAGCTCCATATAGGAGTACTATGTACTTTTAAAGCTGCAAGGTGCTTTAAAAGATAAACTCCAGGATGTTGAGCTGAACTCAACTACAGAAATAACCAGTCTGATTATTTAAAGACAGTGGTCAGTCCCACAGAATTAATGAACAATGCACTACAATAGTGAGATTGGCACAATGTCATCAGTGCCAATGGTGATGGCATCCAGACTGTTAGGTATATCTCATATGTGTGTTCCCTCATCTCTCTTAATCTCAACAGCTGCTTATAACAATGTTAATACAATTTTAATCCCACCAGAAAATACAGACTGGACTGTCCCATGACTTACCTTCTAAGGACTCCTCCAAGGAGAGAAGCATTTAAGCACTCTGGAGGTGAAAGGCGCCGTTGAACTTCTCCAACAGTGACTTTGTATTTGGACGTCGAACTGAGCAAGGAGAGTCTCCCAGGTACTGAACAAAACACTTCGCCTGTGTTCACAGACACACCACCAAGGAAGCCATCTTTGTTCATCATCAGGGAAGTAACAGATTTTGGAGGAACTGGAACTAGGAAGAGAGGAAAGCAGTATGGGCAAGATCACGTTGTCAAGGGCAGCCTACATAGCTCGTAATTACATTCATCCAGAAGAGATTCCCACTGATTAATAAAAAGGGTTTCAGACTAGTTGTAAAGGAATTGCTGGCATTCATTTTATGTTTCATTTATTTGTAATACTTTTATATGCCACCTCTCATGCAAAACATCTTCAGGTAGTATACAACATCAAAATAAATTCAATAGGTTAGTAAAGAAATAGTTAAAATTATAAACACATTAAAATACAATCACCAGTTGAGAACTGTAGAACAAAATCACTATGAGAAGCCAAATGCATAATGAGCGTATGTTCTAAAGTGTAATAAAAAACAATCCAAATGAAAGACAGATTCAGCTTTCCAACTTTCCTAGCAGACTAGAAAAGATCAGAAAATATTTGGAAAAGTAAGCCACCCCAATGTAATTTTCTCTTTATGTAGGTGGGAGCAGAGCACCTACTTCCTCCTATTGAGGACTTTGTCCTCTTTATCGCTGGCTTAGAAAGAACAGCATGTAGGTAAAGTGGAGGTGATCCTGCTCTGCTGAAGAAGCACCTGCAAAAACAGTATTTTCAAGCACTGTGCATAAACTGCCTTTTCCCTTTGAAGGATAAGGTTGAGGCACAGGCAAAACCAGCAAGGCTCAGCTTTCAGGGTTTTTTCAGAAGCACAGATGAAGGGTGTAGGGTGGGGGAAACAGTCTGCTGAAGAAGAAGGAACCTTGCTCAAGGCCTGTTGATGGATGGGCTGATCTGACAGACTATCTTAAGTCCAGACAGAAGTTTTCCATCTCTAAGACCTGGCATGGACTGGTACAAGGAATCTTTGACACAGCTGCCAGACTAATAGCCAAGGTAGAGATGTTCAGAATAAAAAGTCCAGGAAGAGTCTCTTTGAACATTACCACAAGAGACCATATCATAGGTTTTTTCTGTGCTGCTTCAATATTATGCAAGGGTCAAGACTGGATACATACAGGGACTCCATGGCACACTTCTTTTCCAGATCTCTTCCAGCAGAAATATCAGTGAAGTAGGAATAGTGTGTGCGGTGTGATTTCATTCTCCATGTTTGATAATATCTGAAAATCTTTCTGGAAAAGAAGCTGGAGAAATGCAGGACTTAGTCTAGTTCCAAGCACAAATAACTCTCCATCGGAGGGAGTGATTTCAGGCATTTGCCATTTCTGAGTGGTGTAGGATAAAACCGTGCTGCTGAAGATCCTGTCGGAAAGAGGCATACTGCCTATTGACCTAACTTCAAAGGAGACAATGCTTTTATAAGAAAGGACCACATTATAGATGCTTAATGTCTGGGGATTACTGAAAGAAGATTATGTAGCATGGGGTCTATTATAAACTTAGATTGGACCCCATATGGAAACAAGTCAGTGACCGAATTACTTCTTAGCCAGAGAGTAGGTTTAGATGGAGTGCCCTAAGAATAAATCTTAAGACAACAGCACAGTGCTACTAATGGTAACCTAAGAACTGGCAACACAAAACACTTCCCTAGTTAGGAATCCATATATTCTGTGTTTCTGGACTACCAAATCAGTGTAAGAATGAAACTTTCACATGCATGCAACCCTTGGGTACTTTTTTGGTCAGCCTTGGAGGCCCTTTTGAGAATGTCTGCTGAAAACTGAAAGTACAGTTGAGATGGAAAACCAATTAAACTATGAGATCCAAAACTCTCCAACCCAGTCCTGCCAGCCTGTGTGATGTGGCCCCACCTACTTGGTGGCCCTCTGTTGCCCCAGTATTAAGCACCGCCTTTGGTCAACAAAAAAGGCCTGCTCTACTACAGATCAAGAATATAACAGATTATAAATCACCTGCGGTACAGTGAGAAAGTCTGCCTTCTTCTAAGAACCTGAAAGCTAGTTTTCTTGCAGAGTTCTTGTATCTTTAACAACTAGATGACATCTAACAATTCTAATGCTTTCCTATCCTATCCCAAAACATAATTAAAGATGATCATTAAATGGCAGCAAAGAGTTGGATTTTTATGTTATGCCATCTAATGGGTGTCCAGATTTTTGTAGTGCAATTATGATAGTCCTAAATAATTCAATAGGTGAATGTTTCTCTCCAGGGCAAGAAAATACTCTTCCTGTTTAACTTCTAGCTTTTGTATGACAATTAAAAATTCAGTAGCCCTTGACAAGAGAAAAAGAAAAGAAAACAAGACTAAAACTCTTAAGATTTCGCCACTCAGAAATAGGGCAAATCACAGCCATGATGGGTCCCAGATTAATAGGTTGTAGCGGGGCTTTCTTTTTGCATTTTGAACTCCAAGTCTGCATATATGAAATTAGTATACATGCACATACAGCCCCATGCCCCCAAAGACTATGTTACATACCATAACATTGAAAAGTTATGCTATACTGTATATTTTAGTGGATCGTAACCTCTTACATGTTTTCCTTATATCATTCTTTTTAGGTTAACAGAGAACCTAGTGTACACTGGTGATTCCAACATTCCCTTTTGTTAGTCATATTTGAATATATTCTGTACATTAGAATGTTGCAGAGAAAAGGTAATTCTGGATACAAATGTTTTCGCACTTCTTCAGCACCATGAATAATAGGCCAAACTTATTGAAACTTTTTTCAGCAAATGGTTAGAGCAAAAACTTACCCCATATTTCAACTGGTAACATAATTGCTAGCTTTCATGTTAGAAATGGTATATTTTTTTCTGTGCCAGAACTAACTTGGTTACATTATATATTTAATTGTATATTTAAATATATATCTTTATCAAACCATGTATCTATTCATATTGTTCCTGTGTAATTGTCTTTACAGCATTCCAAGTAATAAATAGAAAAACCATAAACTTTTAGATTGTTCACTATCCTGTTTTAGAATATAATGTTGAGAACAATTGCAAAAAAAAGTATCAGGATACTAAGAAAATGTTGGACTCAAAGTACAACCAGTACAGTATAGTAGCTGAAGTGTTGCACTTGGACCAGGCGATCCATTTCAAGTTCACAAATAACCGTAAGAACCATGAGGCTTTTTATGCATTTTAGATCCAGAATCAAAATTATCATTTCCCCAGTCTCCATCTTTCAGTTTCTCTCTGCTATAATTATTAGAAATAGTATGCTTGTCCACATGTTATAGAGTAGACATAGCTAACAAGCTGTTTCACTCTGTTGTAATGCATTTGCCTATGCACACATGTGTATTTAAAATTGTGTGTGTGTGTGTGTGTGTGTGTGTGTTAATTCACAAATAACCATTGTGCATACTGGGAAACTTCATGCTAATCCTTCTCTTTCAGAAGAGGTTATTGTTGTAGGAACAAAATTAGGGGAAAACCTATTTATTCTGCCTTGAGCTACCAGAGAAAAGTCAGGGCACAAATAAATAATAATAATTACAATCCTCTCTAAATAGGTATCTCTGTTGATGATATAGGCTGTAAAGGTTAATGTGTACTGATAAAAAATACATTTTGTTGTAAGCTGTTTATTATTCCACCAACAAGAAAAGAAAAATATCCCAAAGAGTTTGTAATTTAAATTTGAAAAGGAGAACGAACCAGCTAGATCGTTTTTCATTGAATATTGACTTAATATACATTAAAATATTTTTTTTCTTTTTTTAATTTAACAAGCCAAAAAAGCCAATATTTCTCCTTTGACCTGGCCATAATGAAAGCATTCTTTCTTATGTATATATTTAACTGGGAAGGGTTACAAAGAGAGTAAGTCCAATTATACAAATGAATAAAAACTGTTGGTGGCATATGTGAAATTGTAAAATATACTATTTGTACTCCTTAAGATCCTCTGGTTTTGTTAACATGTTTCTTCCAGGAAGAATGGCTGTTAAGAGAATTAAATTAAAACAAACTTATTTAGTCAAAGATGATTTAGATATAAAGCTCTCTGTAGCCCCCCTCCCAAAAAACAAAAAACCCCACCAAAACAAATACAAGCAATTTATTCCTGACATGAGTATTATTTACAATTGAACCTAAATAAATCTGTGATAATTGGGACGTGTGTGTATAGTTTATGATTAACAGCAAGTATGCTGATCCACCAACCAGTCATGTTAATTTACATAAAGCCTCACTGAATGTCTCCACTCCCCCTATTCCTTTGGCTGCCAGTCATTGATAACAAACCATACAGGTTCCTGGTGCATTCGAGTATCTTTGTTAGAGTCCCAAACTATACATAGCAAAGAAAGAAACCCTTACAATAGGATTTCCAATTCTAGTCCAACACCTTCATTATAAGGAGCATTACAGCATGGTCCTCACTGTAATCTGAGAAGGAAGTCCCACTCATTTCACTGGGACCATTGCCTCCTCAAGGAAGTGTTTTATAAGCAGAATAATGAAAGCACTGAAAAATAAGCCAAGTACCTGTATACAAGGATCATCATCTCCTGGACATCCAGGACAGAAGACAGAGAAGCTTAAAACTATCAGGTGCAAGTATTGGGGAATAGCACTACTGTACTAGGATTTCTAGGCAAGAAAAAAATAGAGCAAACTTGCCACTAGGTTTTATACAAAATCTGTGTTGTTAACATGCCAGGAGCCTCAATACAGCCTGTGACAATTGCAGAAATCCCAGCTCTCTGTGAAATGTCATAAACCTGAGTTCAGGGTAAGCAAATGGCCAAATGGGTCTTCTCCATAGAAAATTGGCTGTTTCTGATGCTCATTTTTCTCATTGCTGTTGAACATGTTCTGACACTTAAGCAGTTGATCTTTGAGTCTAGGGTGAAACTTTGAAACTTCAGCCAATTCATTTTCCATTCTGAATTACTTGGAGGCCAATTCCACTGATTTCTATCAAGCACTCACTTCCAGGTAAGGATCAAATGTCCCAATATCTAAGTAGGTAGACATCCAATTTTACCCACATGTGGCAGGCACTAGAGATGGGGGCAGGGGGGACAGGATGGGAGGTCATGGGATGAAGGAGGAGGGAGCTCTCAAAATGCTTCTTACAATCACTCCTCCAGTCTGCTGCTGTCAACTGGACTATTTCTGTACACCATCTTCAGTTCCATGTTCAGTAATAGCCCAGGTAACAGGCATAGAGGGAGGTGTGGAATGAAGTAGGAGCTCTCTCCATGCTCCTGCTCAGTTTAGTCCTTTCTTTGCAGCTGTTACCTGCCAGTCAGGCTATTTTGGGATACAGGTGCAGCACTAAACCTATGTTCAGAAATAGCCCAGCTGACAGATAACACCTTGGTAAGTCACCTGGGATGAAGCAGGGCAGAATGAAGAAGGAAGGATCACTGAAGGCACAATCCATAGCATGGAAGCTCTGTCCTCAACTAATGCTGGAAGGCAATGGTGGTGGCAGCAATGAGTGGCCAAGGAGTCCAGTTCTGACCTTGGGGCCAGCTGCATCCAGACGTAGCCAAGGAATGGCTATAAAGAACAGACTTCTGGAACTGGGCAACTGTGATTGGCTTATGTAGTGGAAATAGAGTGGGCAAAACGACACCCACCCACCACCCACCAAAGGCTGAAGTAATTGTGTGTTAGAGTGATAGAAATTGCAGCTGCATGAAACAGGTCCAGGGAGCATTAATGGTGATAGGTATAGCAGTCTTTCATGAGTCTACAGAGATATTTTTTAAATAAATAAAAAGTTTTTTTTTTTTTATGAAACCTCTTTTTGGCAGAGGCAGCACAAACCCTGTAATATGCCTGGGGTGGCAGAAATAGCAACATACAGTTAGCAGAAGCTGGCTTTCTTTCACAGCTTAAATTGACCACTTGAACAACATAGGACTAGCACCCTTTCAGAAGAGCAGTATATCCTTGTTTATCAGTAGCCCGTGCATGACCTGTCAAAATGGTTGCTGAGATATGCTTGTGCTGTGGTTTTAGTCCCTAGTTCCTAGCCCCTAGCCAAAGCTGGCCAGGGCTGCTTGGAAACTGTGAAAGGTCAGATTTGATTAGGACTCAGGACACAACCAGGATAGATTGAACGTTTTTTAAAAATCTGAAGAAGAACAAAATGGAAAACTACTTCTGTACTGTTGCCAAGGAAACTGCATAGTTTTATCTATATAGGCACCTGAAGTTGAGTTCAATCTGAGGGCATCTTTACCTTCATTCTCAATACTAGCTAGGATCCTTAACAGCACAGCATTTCCCCATCACAAGATTATTTATTCATTGTTCTAATAGGCATGGATCCATTGAAATCATAAGCTTATGAAACTGCTCTTTGTGGATTTGCTAATTGCTCTCGCCACCAACAATTGTGGGAAATAGCAGCTCAAAGAGGCCACCTATTTCTTTGAATGAAAGAGCCCCTGGGGCAGAATTGCCCCATTGCCTTTCTTCAACAGGTTGTACAAGGGAGTCAAGAGAGTCTTGGCTACCAAAGCTTCTACTACAGGGTCACTGTTTAGAACAAAATACATTTCTGCAGCCTGATCCTGTCCAGGTTGACTCAGAACTACTCTGTGGGGCTTCCTATCACAGAAGCACAAGCATATCTGCAGCCATCTAAAGGGAATCATTCTAGTTAAATCAATAAGACCTACATCGCATTCTGCTTAGGCTAAAGGGCCAAAATTAAAATATAGCAAGACTAAGAGCCATCCAGTCCACGTTCTCCTTCCTCCAGCCAGACGCCTCCAGCCAGATGCCTCTTATTTGTAGGCTTGGATTTTAATTTCTATTTATTCCACATCTAGTAATTTCTCTTCAGTGGCTTAATTTGTTTTTACATCAGTCTTCTCCAATGTGGTGCCCTACAGATGGATAGGAGGACCATAGCTCCCAGGGTCCTCAAGACATCATGAAATTCTAGGAGTTGAATCATGAAAAACTGGGAGTTCTGGTGAGCTCCAGATGTTGGAGTTCCAAGCTGTTTCAAAGCAAATAACTGGTTCATGTTTCAAAAATGTGGGTGGTGTAGGGTAGCACAGTTTTCCTTAGTCCCTCCAAACCAATCTACTGAGGAAGAGAGGAGGACTGCAGGCACCTGGCTGGATGAGGAGGTCATCTGAATCAGAGGTTGTGATCCTAAGCAACATGGAAGTTTCCTTGAAAAGAATAAAATTTGGCTCTAAATTACATCACTTTGGGTTGAGAGGACAAGGGGAATTTCAGTACTGTAGACACTGCATATTGGCTTTGAATATTTACAGGCTGCATTTAATTTTTCCAAACGTATACAGTATTCTTACTGAGTATTTTCCAGAGAGACAGATATGACTGTGCCTGCCTGTTTCCTGCTTTATGCATCTTGGGAGAAAGGGAAACCCAAAAACCATCAATTCTTTTGTAAACAGCTTGATGACTTGTGCAAATATACCAAGAGTTCCTCCAAGACTCTACCTCATATCTATTGCTATTTCATAGCACCAGGGATATGAGCTCTAATCTGTATTCCATCTTTTGTAAATTACTTAATTCTTCTTAAAAGAAAAAAAAATGCAAGCCTCCCATGGAAGAAACAACGGGGATCAGGTTATCTAAATCTGTATAATTATTTTAATATTAAAGCTATCGCCAGAGGTAATGCAATTTGGTGATTTCAGTTACTCAAGATACATGCATTAGGTGTATACACCAGAGCAAGGGGGTGTGTATAATAGGATAAAGCTATAAAACAAAGCTCATTTGGAAATTGATGCTCTATTTTAATTTACATGTCTCTCTTGCCATTTTTTAAGATCAGGAGACATTTATTTTGTTACTGATTTCAATATGTACTGTAGTAAGGATTCCAGCCTTCTAGAGTTAACTGAAGCTACAGATCCAGTTTCAAATCCTAGAACTCCACTCCAGAACATGGGGGATAATGAGGACTGCCTTTGAGCCGAAGTAGGGTACTTTCCTGTCCTACAATTAGAAGGTCTCACACAAACACACCCATATGCACACGAGATTAAAAATCCCACTCAGATAAGTACAACTTCTTATTGAGATTTGTCCTTTGCATTAAACCAAAAAGGCAACAGCATTCAGAAATGGTCAGCTTCAAAACTGTAGAATTTCTCAATGCTTTCTCCAGCAGCCCTTGAGAAGACACAGCAGACACGAAAGTGGATCATTGTCCTCTCCCCAGTGAATGTCTGGTGTGGTTGTCCAAGAGTCTCAAAACCCCTTGCGTGTGGGTGGCAGTCAAAAACACCAGCCCGATCCACAATACGCAGAAGCACAATCCCGACCCCCCTCGCCTCATTTTGCAAGACGTCGATGCTCCTGCGGCTGCACCTCCACAGGTCCGTCCTTTAGACAAAGCCTATGAATGTAACCCCACTAATCTCGGAATAAACTCGGGGCTAAGTTTGCTCTTCAGGAGTACTTCCTTGCGTGGAAGGAATCATTACAAAGCAACGATATTTACACGCCGATAATTGCGGCTGTGGAGGCGTGTACAGGAGGCAACCGCGGCTCTCTCCCCTCCCTCAACATTTCAAATACTCCATGCTTTGGGGGGAGGATTAACCCCTCTCCTTCAGTTGTACCTCTCACCAATCCCCACCTGCTCCGCTTTCCTGCTAGGATTCAAACTTTCGTTCACTTTGGGAATGCTTGCTTTGATTCTTCTTCTCTCGACTCTCCCTTTTAAATTGCAAATTTGTGAACAGGGTGGCTACTTTGAATTCTTCATCCGATTAGGGACCGTCCCCGCTCGTGCTCCCGCCCCCCTCTCTTATTTCTCTTGAGCTTCTCCATAAAGGCGAGAAAGCAACTTAGCAACAGTCGCCGCTTGGTTTGTTAGTAATTACGAACAATATTGTTCCCGAAAACGGAGCTGGTCGTCGAGCGAGGCTAGCTTTACAACGACAGCAGCGGGATACAGCAAGGAAATGGAGCATGGAGCAACCCAGCGTGAAACTTTCGCTCCTTGACATGTTTACCATTTTCCGCGCATATATTACAGTTGGGTTGGAAGGCGGCGGCGAAAAGGCAAACGGATCTCTCTCGGTGGGGCCGCTCCCAGTGGCAGAGCAGAAACCTAGGAAGCAGTTGCAACTCAGAGGATTACTGAATCTCTCTGGCTCCGTGTATCGCCGGGGGGAGGGGAAGGAAGGGGGTCGTTTGCCTGCGATTTGACTCGTACATTAAATGTCTGATATATCTAAATGGGTACCTATCGTTCCACCACGTGTGCAATAGTGAAATAGTTCCCTATGTGGATATGTTTTCCCCAGCTAGAATGCAGTCCAACAGAAATTACTATATATTTATAGGACCGGCTGTGGGGTAAGTGGATTCATTATTTTCCACCTTCCGAGGAAATATTTTTTAAACACTCGTTGAAGCAGCATCCCCATACGAAACCATCTAATCTTATCCATAGTTAGGCAATCGATTTCATTGCAGCTCATTTCTTTGCTGCTATTCGCTTGGTCTTACCCTTTCAGGCCACTGCCCCCCAGTAGCTTGGAGTGTCTTCATAGCATCACCCAGCCGTCGTTGAAATGATATAAAGTCTGTCCTCTCAGGATAGCGACAGTTTGGAGGAGTGTAGAAAATGCTCTAAGTTCTCAGCACATCTTTACTACCAAAAAAAAAAAAAAAAAGCCTCGCCCCCGCCCTGCAGCCACTTGGATACTTTCTCCAGGGTTAGAACGCATCGCAGGGAACATCTAAGCTTATCTATAATTCTAGATTATATAGAATTAAATAAGGCTGGTAAGCCTGGCAGGAAAGATAGGGAAACAGTAGGCAGAAATGTGCATAGTTTGGATTGATGTCTTGTGCTTGCAAACTCCAGATTCGTTCGAGTTCGTCCTTTGTCACAAAAGGAGCCTTATTTGCCCATCTCCTGGCACTTCTGACTAGCTGGAAGGAACTCAACTCAGCCGCTTTCGGCAAGCAGCCAAACCAGGGAAAAGGGTGGCGGGTGGGTGATCCTAAACCACACATAGACACACGACTTGGAATGTGCCTGTAAAAATCCGGCTGCAATCCTATACAAGCTTCTTTCAGAGTAAATCCCGTTGAAGGGATTGGAATTTATTTTTTGAGGACATGTGTATCCTCAAGCTGGCATGTTAGACTATGTCTGCCCCTTTACACACGAGATGGATGGAAGATGAAATGCTTGAGTTTCCGAATTCACCTGTAGTACGAAAAGGCATGCTTAGCTAAACTTCCGTCCCAACAGTTTTAGACCTGAACCTTCCCTATCACGACCGTCAGTGAGGCTAATTCTATCTGGGCCACAAAATCCAAACTACCGGAACACTGTAACTGAAAATGAAGAAAACGCGAACTCTTGGCTGCCCTCTAGTGATCATTCAGATTCTTGCAACCCAGATACTGTAGCCCTAGAATTAACTATTCCTTGTTGACTGGGGAGGTGCTAACCTTCCTATTGGCAGCAGGAGGCAATTACGGCCTCGGGCTGTTATCGCCATCCTCTTGCTTCTCATTCGCTTCCTCCTGGCGCAGCTTCCAGAGGAAACCAAACGCGGGCCGGTGAATTGTGCCGAGGTCATCATCCTGGCCCCCTTCCTGCTATCATCGAGCCCCATATTCCACCGGCATTTTCAGGAGCCTTCTCTAAAAAGCCTGCCCACCCCTTATTCTCTTAAGACGCCCCGTTTCCCCGGGCGTGTTGATTTGCCAGCGGCCGCAGGAAGAGTAGCTGGGATTCCTTTAAAGCCTCGCTCCCTCCCCCTGCCACCCACATAACGTTATTTTCCCCTAAAGCCAGTTCCAGAGATAACTCCGCTTGGCCGGGAATAATTGCACCCTTGCCGCCTCCAGAACGAGGCATATCAAACCATCCAGCCTGTTGTTATTGCTTTCAAGAGTGCTGTAAAGGTGATATGGCACCGCCTTCAAAGGTCTGCACCGTCTGAAGAAACGCACCTGGGCCGGGGCAAATATTCAGGAACCCCCACCATCCTGAACGAGAGACCCTTTCCTCGCTCACAGACCAGGTGGGGGTATCACCAAAGCGAACCTCTCCAGGCGAGCACAGTACGATTGCACCTTGAAAGGACGTATGAGGTTTCAGCCTAAGTATCCTCCCCCAGTCCAAGACTGGAAGGGCTGCCCCGTCTCAGACGGTCAGTGCAGATATGCCGGGAAGGGGGATCCCGATCTACATTTCTGTAACCAATGCAGAAGCTGGGCTGGGAAGTGGGGGAGGGGAGAGGGGAGGTGGTGGATAAATTATCCCAGATAGAAAAAGCACATGACCTGGCAGAGATAATTGCAACAAAAAGCCTGAACGGAGAACCCATTCCCTCGCTTAACTTAGTTCTTCCTTAAACACATACAATTAGTTTAAGGGGATTAGTTACTTATTAAAGACTCAGAAGGGTGCAAGGGGTGGAAAACAGGCTAACTCAGAAGTAAGCTCCGATGGTAATCATTTGGTCTATCTGAAGCCAAGCCGAGCAAAGACTGGCAGGAGTCGCCTTTGCACTCTGAATGAAGGTAATAATCCACCCCCGCTTCTCTCTCGCGCTGGGCCAGAACCCAGCCACCCCGCAAACTTTGTTCCACAAGCCTTGCAGACTAAAAATGTCTACGGTTGAGGTCTCACATCACGCCGAGCCGTGGCTTCCTTAGCTTACCGACTAAACCACAGTTGCCTGAATTCACATAATATCTAAACCACCAACTATGATTTACAGGCCACCAAGACCGGGTTCGCATGAACCACTAAACCCGAAGGAAACTCATACACATCCTTCCCGCTTCAGGCAGGCGGAAGCCACCCTAGGGCTGCCCGCCCCCCAAGGGGGGGGGATTCAAAGCGCCTGCCAGAGGCCCGCTTCCGCTCGAGGGTCTGGGTGCCCTCTTTGCGGGGACAACCATTAGCCCCACGCCGAGCCGAGCCGCCCCCCTCCTTTCACCCGCCTTAATAGCAACGAGAGTTCCGAATGATTCTTTAATGTCTCGTTGGATTTCTAGCCTGTTAATGTAGCGCGTCCCTCTCATTATTACTTTATTGATTGCTCATTGACCAGCCCCCTCCAAATCGTATTAACTCCCCTCCGCCACTTTAGATTAAGAGGAGGGTGGGTTTCCCCCTCCCCTAAGACAGCGCCATTCACTCCTCTCCTCCAGCCCGATGGCCAGGGATCAGCTCGGGTGCTCGGCGGGGGCTTTCCTGGCGGGGCAGCCCCGAGCCGAGGAGCCACGGTCGCCGCCTGGTGCCTTAATAGCTCAAAGGGGGCTAATACAGAAAATGAGCCTTAAACGAGCTCTGGAGATCTCCAAATGAAAGCGCCGTTTATCACGCTGGCTACCTCCCCTCCGTTCGTTTGCTCTCTCTACTGGGAACAACTCATTTCCCCTTAACTAAATTACTTCAGAAATGTCAAGGAAGCCCGGATCGCAAACATCACCAGACCGGGGCGGGGGGGTAGCCGCTGCGCAGCCGCATCATATTGCATCTCAACCCAGCAACGGCGCAGAAAACAGAGCCAGCGAACCAGGCTCTTTCTTCAGCTCCAGAGAGAGAGAGAGACAGAGAGAGAGAGAGGAACCCTGAAAGGGCTCCGCAAGACCCAGCCTTAAACACGGGAAGATCAGATTAACAGTGTCAACTAGCATGGATTTATTGGGAAGAAAGCCCAGTGGAGGTGAAGTGTCTGCTATAAACTCTGGCGAGCGCGGGAATAAACTTCTGGATAGCTGAAGTCTGGTGCCGCGGAGAAGCCAGTTTGGTTTTGAAGTAGAACGCAGAAAAATAATTAGTACAGTATTCCAATCCGAATCGTCTGTTCCTCACGTGTAAGACTGTCTCTCAAGGATTCTGCCCTACCTGGTGGCTGGGTTCACACAACCTGATAAACTGTGGTTTACAAACTGCATTGGCTAAACCAAAGCCCACCAAAGCAAATGATTAGGATCCAGATAACCACCTTGCTTGTTGTGACTTAGCATATTGTGCGAACAATGAAAAATAATTATCATTATCATTATTATTGCTGGTGTAAGTAGGAGTTAAGATGTTAGAGTATGACTGGGGAGACCTCAGCCCTGGAAGCCCCCTGGATGACTTTGGGCCAGTCACATTTTCTCAGCTCAGTCTACCTTGCAGGGCTGTTGTGTGAGGAAAAATAGATATTGTCCTGTGCTTAGATATAATTATATGGTAAATAAAAGCAGTACAGTACTAAACACCACCACTGAGGTTTGTTAACCATGGTTAATAGAACACTTCGTGCCAAGGTAGCCACGAGCAAGCTGTCCCTCTTGAAATGGAAACGTGCTTGAGAGGATTTGGTGTGTGATGGCTGGTCTAAGCAGCAAGTGTAGAATATACAGGTATGAACTACTGTTGCTCCAAGAAGTTGCTACCTAAAACTTTTGCCTGAATTTTCACCAAGTTAGCTAGATTCATAAGCAGGAGGCAAGAAGCAGATAACGTTAAGAGGAGGAAAGGAAGGATGACCTGTTATACGTAGAGAAAGCTATCTGGGGGAGAGGAGGGCATCACACTCTGAGGCCAAAGTAGCAATAAAAAATGACAGATATGGCCATTACTTTTAGAGGCCTCCATGCTCATAAAAACCAGGCTCTAAGGGATGAGCTATTTGTATTAATAATGTATCTCTTTAACGTATCTTGGTCACAAGGATATTTTTGTGCTAGAAAAACGGGGAATGGTCTGAGCAAGAGGGGAGTCACTCCCATTTCCCATCAATTCAGCGGATGCTAGAGAAAGAAGTGGCCAGAGGCGTTCCCAGGGGAATCCTCCACTTACTTGGAGCAAGCCCCCAACAATGAAACACAGAACCATAAACTAGTCAACATATTTTAGCAAAACATGTTGTGCGAACCCAAACATTGGACAAGCTACGATTCAGTTAACCAAGGTAAGCAAGTACTATGATCCCGCACCCACGGACCGAGATTTTGTGTACAAAAGGCCGCTGGTAGGTGGTGCCTAGCATCTGGGTGACGGAGGTTCTCAAGCTGGAGAAGGAGCTACCTTCCCCAGGAGGTATTATAAAGAATAGTTAATACATTTCAAGACTGTGATAATAAACTTATTCACCTGGAAATTAAGCCCCAAGGCTTTCAGTGGAACAGATGTCCGATAAACACTCTATTCCTAGGCTATTTATTCCAAAGTAAACTCCACTAAGGCCATTTCTTCACTTGTGATTTATAGCATTATCCATCCATCGCAGGGCCGACATATCAATAATGAAGGCAGGCTTTCTGTGGCCACACCGATAGTTGGGTGATGTTATAAATCACTCCTGAGAAAATGCCTCAAGGCCTATTTTCCAATCCTAAACATGCTTAGCCTTCATGGGTGAAAATACTTAGGATTGCGCTTTCTGTTCAAGCAACAGGATCTAGACTGAATTATTGAATAGATGAGCAGAAATCAGTTCCAGGCTCATTTCTAAACGCTGTATCAGGGTAGCAAGCAGCATCTGGATGACATCACCGCTGCTTCTCCCCACTCTGCTTCTTACTCAATCCGCATTTACTTCTTAAGGAGCTGAAAAGAACAGCGCTACTTGGGTCACGCGTTCCTCAGTTAATGTATTTATTTCCCAAATGGCTGCCTCGCCATTCCCGAAGAATGCTTATGAACTCTCCTTGAAGGTTGATTTCCAAATAGACTGGCAAGAAAAGTAGAACCCACGTTAAGCCTGGGAAGTCAATGGGATCGTGCAAGAGGGGGTCCACAGCAGAGTGAGTCTCCTGCGCCTATGCCGTCCTTGGGTCAGACTAAGCCCAGTCTGATCCCAAGCCTCTGGATAACCCAAGTCACCCAGCACAGCGCACAGACGCCCCGAGTACGAGACAGGACCAGGTTCTATCCCACCCAAGCGCCGGAAGGGCGGGGAAAGCACTCGAACTGGCCCGAACCCCAGAGAGCTCTCGATTTATTCTGTGGTTCTCAATCCCAGACAGGCCTTCTAGGAGAGGAAAGCGAGCCCCGTTAATTCGGGTAGGGTTGTTCCTATTGGGGTAAGTGTAGAGAGGACAAGAAAGGCAGCCAAGGTTAGGGAGGTTTCGCACTTCTTGGGGCAACCAGCTGAATTTCAGTGCGACTTTCAGCTGCTAATTAAAGCTCCCTCCCTCCTTCAGTAGTTTTGCGCAGGGAGGGGGCGTGTCTCTCCCCCGAGCCTGTCAAAGAAATTCAAAACGAGAAGGAGGGGGCATGAAGCAGCTGCAATACGCTCAAAATGAGTTATTGTAATTACATTTAATTAGTTTAATTAGTTAATTATTTTGCTTACAGCTGTACAAGAGATTGCAAACATTTGTTAAGATCACGTTCCCTCTACTAGTGTGGGGCGAAGCCACACACTTACACTAAATCACGTATGCCTGTGTAGACAAATGGAGCGTGGGGGATCCCGCTCTCCTCGCCTTTTCCTCTTGAACAGAGGCGCAGTAACCTCATTCTGGCCCACAAGTACTAAAAAAAAAATGTCCCCAAGGAGGACCATCCCCTGCTTGCTTACACGGAGGAGGTTGTCCCACTATGACCCGTACTGTATTCCCAAGTTAAGCACGCCTACGATGCAGCCTTCTGCTCTCGGAGTGGCTCAAATCTTTTCTACCTAGATCTAGGTACGTGCACACAAGCGAGAGGTGGGAATCCCCAACCTTCAAAACTTTCAAGGATCCGAAGCAGTTCCTTCTGGCAAAAGCCGTTGCTATGTAAGAGAGCAAGTGGCACTGAAAAGCAAGGCAACGTTTTCTGCAAGCGCTAAGAGTTCCTTCTCTCTCTCTCTCTTTTTCTCTCTCTCTCTCTTTCTCTCTCCTTTAAACAGAAGAGCTAAAATGAAAAGACAGGGCAGTTTTTCATCCATCCCGGAAATCACATGTCCTACTTAGGAGCAAGTTCCGCTCATATCCACCCAACCCTAAACATTGCTTGGAAAAAAGTTCCAGCAAAAACAAAAACATGTCAGTCAAGAATCGGGTCTCTTGCTGAGGATGCTGGGGCTAATTCCCACAACCATGAGCAGCAAGGGAGAGTTCTCCCCTAGGACTAGGAAAAAAGGCTCCGTCACAGGCAGGGAGGCTAGATTCCCAGCCAATTGGCTGCTTCATTCAGCATCTCTGGCTGGGGGTAACAATTACTTCAAAATCCATAAATTCCAGATATGGAATCAAATCAGGACACCAGGTCCTTCCTTTCGGAAACTTGTATAGCTTTCCCTGTATACAAAACACACAATCCCCTCCTCAATGCTCTACTTGGGAGAAAGCCCCTCTGGAATGGGGTAGGGGGGGTTACTTCCAAGGAGGCCTGAAATGCCTCTGCAAAATGCCCACAAATACCCAACAAAACTGTGCAACAATTGAAAAGTTGCCCATACCTTTTTTGATGACTGACTGGTCCAGCAAGTTCATGCCGCTGTTATTAGCATCTTCTACTGCCTAAGGACAGAGGGGGAGAAAGAAGGGAAAAATCACTATTCAGATTTCCTGGCTCCTACCAAGTGCAAAGAGGTGCATAGAGCTGGACAAAGGCCATACTGTCTCAAATTCATTTAGGACCTGGAACCTCTGTTATTTCCAGGAAAAGCAATTAACTGGGGGGAGGGAGATGTTTCCATATTAAAATGATGTGAAAATGAAGCTTTCCTCTGCTAGGGATCTAGGGTAAAATAAAAAAAGTGCAAGATGTGACCCTGTTGTTTCTAATGACTCAAGAGACCAAGTAACCCATCAACAGTGCTCAGCCTTTATTCCCTGGAGCCCTACAATTTTGGCTTTTGTATCTGTGCAAGCCACTGGCATCTGCAACTAACACCTTTGAGAGGTGACAAGAAGTTAGCAGCGGGTGCATGTTTGCTTGGCAAGAAAACTCTTGAATTTGCCTACTTCCCTTCTTAACTAGGTGTTATTGGAGTTCCCCTGCACTCAGCAGGGCTTGTCCCAAGAAAATAGGTACAGAGCTTTGCTCTGGGAGAAAGTAAACAAGGGAGGCTTTACATTTCTCCTTATAAGGATCAGTGGCTCGCTGTAGATTCATTGTGCAATTTATGCTGCCGAGGCTCTGATGGGTGTTGCTATAGATCACGAGTATGGAAATGACCTAAGACCTGGAAATCAACCCAATTAGGCTTTGGAATTAGGCAGACCTATGCAAAAGTTACCCAACGGTCTCCAGTCCACCAACTCTAAGGGTTACCAACTGGGGGAGGGGCACCACCCCATGCACAGATCAGTATTTGACATGATCCATTGTTGGAGATTTTTCACTTAAAGCAGAAAATAAAATATTATTCCAAGGCTTATTTCAGCATTTTGAGTTTATTACCACACTCTTTTATGGGACAATTGACTTCCATGTTTTAGAGGCGAGGGAGAGGAAGAGAAATTGCAATGACACAGAAGGCAGTGCAAAGAAAATGAGTGGTGGCAGTTCTCAAATATACATTATGACGCTGAGCCACACATGGCAGGAATAAAGAGGTGACTTCAGCTTTTATTTATTTCTGTACAATCTGACTCCTGCCCTTTCTGGAGTGTGGGAGGGAGCAAAGAATAGATGGGAGAGGAGTAGTAACCAATTGGCATAATTATCAGTCTCCCTGTAAGGGCAACTTTTGCTTTTGACATCAGAGGTTCATCACTACTTGAGGTCTGCTGTCAGTGACAAGGGAGCAAGAAGCCCTGAACTTTTGCCGAGGACTTCCATGCACATGATCCTAGTTAAACAGATTAGGACTGCAAGGAAACTTAATTTTAATATTGGTTTAGGTAACCTGAGCTTGTTATTTTCCAAAGGCTGATAAATTTGTACCTGGATCATATGATGCTAGCATGCAAATCAGAGGATGGTAAACTCTGATTAATCACTAGCCAGTTGGGAAGATGGGAAGCCAACACCTTTGGACATTATAGGAGAACAGCCATGTTAGTGTATGGTGGCAAAAGAATCAGGAGCCTGACAGCCCCTTTTCTGACTAACAAATTAAATGGTATTGAAATACAGCTCACAAAAGCTAATGTATTTTAATAAAATGCTTTCAAACACTTCTGAAGAGCATTGGACTGGGGAGGTGTCCCTTCTGTATTGGCAGATGTGGTGTTGCACCATACACACTCTTGGGAATCAGTCCTATTGAGTAAAGGGGCATTGCTGCTAAGTAGTCAGCGATGGGACTGCACTGTTAATATCCTCCTGAATGATAATTACCGCTTCTTACATGTAGCAACTCGCAATGGACAGAGCATCTTGAAAGGAGCAGGGGAGTCCCCCTACAATTAATTAAGCCCCTCCCATTTGTATCAGGAGCATTTCCTGCTACATTTATATGAACTCAGCCAGCCTGAATCTGCTTCAGTTTATCAAGACAGACTGCTTATTTCAGAAGTAGGTTCCCTGTTTTCTCTTCCATTAAATAATAGACAAATTAGCCATCATGGCTCAGTGATAAAGAAAAAAGAAATGGCCATAATTTCATGTAAAACTAGAATATATCATTCCCCGCTCCCTTGTACATGGCAAGAACATGATCTGGTCACGCCCTTTCTCTTCTCCTGCTTCTCAGCCCAAGTTAAATATTGATTACATTCCCTTAAGTTTACATCAATTTAGGTTGCTGTCTTACTGAAGTTATACGCTGTCTCACACTGCCCATTACATCAAACTGGTTAATATATTTCAGATCAAGGTGCTGTGTGAACCCAACCAAGGATTCAATTCAGTGTATCCTGGAAATTCCAAAACTGGTGTTGAGTAAACCATGGTTCAATTTACTATGAGTAAATGTCTTGTGTGGACACAGTCATGATTCAGGAGAGGACAGCTGAAATCCAGAGAATTAATTGCGCTCTTCCAAGGCATTTGGCTCATCCAGTTGCTCCAGAGCTTCAGGGAACACTAGAGAGCCTTGAGCAGGACTCCCAACCATTTCATGTGACCGTAGAGAAACAAGATGCAATATATGACTGGCAAGTGAACATATATCTATGAAATCAACCCACTCCAGAGTTTGGGGGCTGAGCCACTCAGAGGCCAGGTATGGTTCTGGGCACCCCAGTACCCTAAACCAAGGTCCACATTTCTGGCTCTCCTTTTGGATGGCAGCCTGCATTCCATTTTATTCAAGGTTTCCTGCATCACCCTGGTCAAGTCACTTATAATTTGGTCCTAAACGCATTGTCTCGAAAGTAGGCCTGGCAGATGGAACAGACCAGAAATCCAAACAGCCTTCCTCCAGTTCCACACCACAGAAGCAGCCAACAATTCATCCCCACCATCTGGAAAGTCCACTGCCTTCTGAGAGGTTGTAGTCTTGGGCCACATTTTACTTTGGACTTTCCTTGGCAATGGCACACTGGCATGACATAACTAATGCATCATAACCTGTGCTTTGTTTATTTGTTCATTCATTCATTCATTCATTTATCAAATGTATATAGCTGCCCATCTCACAGATCCACATCATTTGGGGGGTTTGCACCCCACACTGACTCCTAAACTCAGCCAGAACACCACATCCCATTCCCACCACTCAGCCAGCCAGAGTGTGTGGGGTGAACCTCACCAGTAGTTCTCGCATCTGCAGTGCTACCTAGATCTGGAAAAAGACCTGCCCACAGCAGCTTCTCAGACTGGGAGGAAGCAGGAACTCCTATAAAGTGATTAAAGTTAGTTATCATGCTCCTTCCTCCTCCTCACTTTTATAGTTTCAGGTGAGCTTTTAAGAATACAAGAAGAGCTCCTCTGAATCAACAGCCATGAGGCGACTGCTCAAAGAGCCGCAGCTCTCTAAACAAGGTCCCATGTTCTCCATAGGTTTATTCTATGCCAGCGGTGTATGGGGATGGCGGTGGGTTTTAAACTGCCTACATCATATTTTCCTGGCAGATTTTTTTTCAGGACAGAATGAAACGTTCATCTGCCAGTTTGTCATTAATCTGGATTCTCTAGGCTAACGTCACCCTTCTTTGCGGAGGCAGGCGGATGAGCGGGGCTACTTCGGCCAAGAAGTTCCGCACGACCTCCGCTCCTTTCCGACTCCCCTCCCCCCCCTCCTCCAGAATGTGGCTGAGCTGTTGTAGTTAATGAGAAGAGTCTTGTCTGATTTTCTATCTAATTACGGCCGCCTGCTGGGTTTTTGTACAGGATATTCGCGCAGCATGCTGGCAGTTAATAGTCACAGAGAGAATCGTAAAGATTTAATTAGGACTGCGCGCGGAAACGTGGAAAGAGGCGCGCGCGCGCACGGATAGCCATCCACCTACACAAACTCCCACGCACCTCTCAGACGTTTAACTGTTAGGTTTCTTTAGTTGCAGAGTTCGCGTCCCCAACTCGGAGCCCTCCGAAGGCATTGGACTTCAGCTCCCAGAATTCCCTGGGTCCCGCTGGCTAGAGATGATGGGAGCTGAAGTCCAAGACTCGGAGGTTTCGCCTGCCACAAAACTTGGTCTCTTCATTTAGGAGAAGCGGTAAGCAGAGAGAAGACGCAGAGGATGAAATAAGGGTTGGGGCGGAGAAGAGGGGAGACCACTAATGACCTACCACCAACTGAAGACATTTCTCGCCAGTCGACTTAATAAAATCAGGGTGAAGGGGGGGTGGGGGATTGAGTGTGAGGGTGGACATCCCCAGTCCATCGTCTTCCTCGCGGACGCTTGCTCGGAAGTCACCTATTGCCAAGGGATTCATTTTCACATCCATTTGCAAAAGTGGGCTTGCAACCTGATGCACGCTCATCCGGGCCGAAGGCTCCTTGAACTCCGTGGGAGACACGTGCACGAGGGCGCCCCATCGAGGCACTTCTGTCAGAGGGAACTCCTGGGGCTACCCTTCCAGTCCCGAGCTAAAGAGCGCCTGGCTGCAAATGAGTATTTTGCTCGAGACTCCATTCAATGGGATGGTGAACCTGTTTCTGAAGCTACTTTGACTCACATGCGTGGAAAACCTGCAAGACCATCCATTTTGGAAGCAAGGCCTTAAAGCTGAGACTCTGACTTGGGAGTAAGCCTCCCTGGTTCCCCTTTCATCATCTTCCAGGTAATAAAATTTGCAACGGAAGTGATAAGTGAAGCAAAACCAGTGAACGGCTCACTGGGCTGTGGAACTGGGAACGGCGACGTGTGCCTGAGAGAACTATCCAATATTTCTAACGGTAATCTCATCAATATTTATCTTAATCTCTCCCCTCCACACACAGACACATTCTGATGCAGACAGCACTCTGCATGAGTGTATATCATACCTGATATCATAGATAAGTCGACCTTCACATTTTAATTAAAGACTGGGCAAAATTGCAAGGATGTTCCTGGCATACACACGTGTGTACGCCATAACGCTTGATCGATCAAGTTCTCCCATCTAACTTGAATTTACGGAGGAGATTAAGAAATAAATACCATCCATTTGTTACATATGGGTGGGTATTCACGATGCATATACTGTAAGAGTTCAATCCTATATCTATTCAGAAATAAGTCCCACTGAATTTTGAAGTGAAATTTTTACTTTGAAAATTAGAAGAATTCCATCTAATCACCAGCAACTGTTAACCATTCATGAATTCCTGTCAGCAGAATTTTGCAATTATTTATAAAAGTTCCAACTCAGAATGGACAGGCCATAATGGTATCTGTAGATGCAGCAAATTTAATCCGTTTAGCTAAGGCACCTGTCAGTCTCACGCCAGAATACTTATAGCACAATAAATGGAACGATCTCTTCAAACCCATTATCACCAACAATACACGTTTTGTGTCATCTAGAACAACTTAAAATTGGATCTCTTAGGAGGATAATGGAGTGTTTGGATAATCTTGTTCTCTGTTCTTTCAACAGTGTTTATCCTTTAACAGGCCAGTCGCAATTATGTAAACCCAACTTCCATTGAACTTCAAGTCTATGATCTCAATGAGATTTTAAACAGGTTAACTTTTCCTGAGATAACACAGTGACTTAGACTAATTTTGAGCCGATCCATGACTTAAGGAGCTTCTTGCTGCTACTTCTCACAGAAAAAAAATAATTTCTAAAAAAAGGATGAGTGCATGACTAGGGTGATATGTGGAAGACCCAAAGCTATTAACCCAAGATCGCGCAACATGCACCCTGCCCGTCTTGATTACAGCTGCCCACAGGCTCTGTTGGATCACTTTTGGGGCACTCTCTTACACACTGCCACTTGTCAGGCTGTCTTCTAGGCACCTTTGGCATGAAAGCAAGTGCCTTGGAGTAAACTTGCACAGGGTTGGACTGCATGTGGTTGGGGGCAGAATTCTGCATGCCCAAAGACCCCTCCTCTTGTTCAGAAGAACAGAAACCCTGCAAGTCACCGGCAAGGGATGTGTAGTTCTTAATTTCTTCCATCTCTACTTGCCTGATTTCTTTTGGTTACAGTCAGATACCTTCCTGTTCAGCCTACTTAAGTGAAGGGGGACAAGATGCATCTTCTTTCAGTTTCCCTCCCCTTTTTCCCCCAGAAGCCAAATAAAGTCCTGTATTATAATATAAAAGACACCTGGGTTCTCCTTATCTAGATTCAGCTAAATTCCAAAGAAGTAAATAATCACCTTAGAAAAGTGTGAAGGACTGTTAGAAGGGAAAACAAGGTATCTAACTTTATCTGGCAAACATCCTTGAAAATGTAACACATCACAAGGCCTTTCCCTTTTCTCTGTTTCTACTCCTGAAGGTGCTCTCTAAGCAGTCATGTCAATTTTCTATGATAATTCCTGATAAGCAATTTCTTGCCTACAAGAGGATAATTTCAGAAATTTTATAATATGTGTCTTTCAGAATTAAACTGCCTTTCTTTGTAAAGGCACACACCTAATCCAGGGGAGGTAAGGGGATACAGTTGGTTATTGTAATCTCAACCGCTGGCTAGAGCCCTCCAGAACTCTAGGTTTGGGACGGGGCAGGGGGTAAATCTGTGGGCAAAGTGGAGAGTCAGTTTCCTTTGGATTAGAAGGCAGAGGGTCCTTTTCCCAGACGGCCCTTTCTTGTGATCTGCCTCATTTCATTGCTTTCTCCACTTCAGTCTGGCAGCTTTAAGAAGTAGAAAAAGGAAGCATCGGTTTTGCCTAGTGGATGGTTACCCTTAAGGGAAAAAGCCAGGATCGGGCCTGCTAAATTGTAGCGTTCCTCAAGCAGTTGCATGCTGAAATCCTCGGACTGAGTCCAGAAAGGGTTGGTGGAAAACACGCACACAAAACCACCCTGATTGTGAGAAACGCAAAACCTTAGTGCTCCCCCCACCCCACTTCCTAACATTTGAGCTGCAAAACACGCAGTCTGGTCAGTGAGCCCTCTTTTCTCCATATTATTTGCTCATCTCCCTGCTCCAGCTTTCGCTTTGGAAGGTTATTTCCAAAGAGAGATCCCCCACCCCACCCCTGTAATGGGCAGCCAAAGCCCAGGGATGCGCTGATTCCAAGGCATTTAGCCGGACACGGACACCAGAGAGAGAGAGCCTGCTGTGCCCAGGGTCCGGCTCCAAGGCCAGAGACCATAGGAGCTCAGTCGCTAAGAGCGAGGCCACACAATATAGGCTGAAAAGGACCCCCTTCCCAGAACAAACACCCTACTAACTACTCTCTACCAGCTTCTTTGTCAGTCACTGTCAAGTGCTTCAGACTTGGATGTCTAAATTGGAAAGAGGGAAAGCCAGACTAAAACTGAGACAGGCCCGGTGCTGTGGAGGACTGGGCTGGGACACAAAGTCCTGGGCTCCCCCAAGCTGGCCTCCTTCTGCCCGGTCTGGGAGCGCCTGGAATTTAAATCTTTCCACCCAGCCTTTTTCTTCGAAGGCCGGCAGCTCTAGGCCAGCCTGGGGGGGTAGAGAAGAATGGTGTGTTAGGGACCAACAGGACTCCGCAGGTCAGGGAAGGGACAGGGAGTCGGAGTTGGGGTCTCGCCATTTCTTTCCACATCCTCGAGAATCTGGAGCCCGCCGGCTGGGTGCTCGCCCCATCCTTGCCAGCCATCTCCACTTGGGAATGAGTTCTCTGGGGCTCGGGAGAGTGTGGCGGGACCAGGCCTGTGAGGACCAAACCTTGCCGTCGCTCTGTGGAAAGGCAGGGCTGCAGTCCGGAGGAGCCCGTCGCGCCTCGGGCAAGTGGCCGCAAGGAGGCGGCGGAGTCCCCTCTTGCAAAAGCCAGGCCTGCTCCGGAGCCTGGCGGGGCAAACTTGCCTGGAGCAGCAGAGCCCTTTAGGCCACTTCGTCGGGCCGATCGATGGCGGCATGCAACCCAGCCTGCACTGGTATCACAGCGGCTTCGAGCCCCAGAAGGTTCCCAAGGCTGCACAATAAACTCTGGCGGGGAAATGGCCCTAGCTGGGAAAGCAACCCGCCACGACGGTTCCGGAGCCCGATTTCCCGCCGCCGCCGCCGGCCTCCCGCGTGGACTTACCTGCACATCCTCCATGCCAGGGTGCCCGATGCCGTGGAGAGAAAGCGCGTCGCCCATGCCGGAGTCCAGGCCGTGGTGAGCCGAATGGAGAAGGACGTCTGGCCGCCGGACGGAGTGGTAGTCCCGCCGCGGGTCGAGGCCCGAGAGCTGCGGCAAAGAAGCCCGCGGCTGGGGCAGCAGCGAGCCGGCCTCGGAGCCCACCTCTTGCCGCTGCCGCTGCCCCCAGGGGTGCTGCTGGGGCTGGTGCAGCGGGTTCAGGGCGTAGGGGTCATTGACGTGGGAGTAGGGGTCCTGGCTCTGGTGGTAAGGAAGAGGCTGGTAGGGCGGCGGGAAGTAGGGCGGCTGGAAGTCCGAGGAGGGGGTGTGAGAGAGCGGAGGGGCGCTGGAGTAGGGGCCTTGAGAGACCGAGCCCAGCTGGGACAGCCGGGAACTGTGGCTGGGGACTCCATCGTGCCGGTCCTGGAGGGGGCGGTTCAGGCCCCAGAAAGAGATACAGACAAAAGAAGCAGAGAGAAAGAGAAAGGCGTTTTAAAAAGCTGTTCCGTACTGTAAAAAATCACCCTGAAGTGCCTCTATTCTTCCCGGTGCAATGGTGGTGGTGGTGGTAGTGGTAGTGGTAGTGGTGGTAGCGATGGTCGGTCGCCATGTGCCACCATTCAAGCTAGTGCGAATGTTTCCCTGGGATTCATAACCGTTTGCTTCTTATCTTCTCCCCATACATTCAGTTATAATTATAACAGATCTAAAGGGGAAGAACAGCAGTGCTAAAGCCCAAAGCTCATGTGGGATGATGATGAAGATGATGAGGATAAAATGGCTGATTTTTTAAAAGTTCACCAAAAAGCTTTAATTGTGCCACCAAGGATGATGATGATGATGATGATGATGATGATGATGGCAATAACAACAACAGCAGCCGTATAATGCTGCCAGACCAAACTGACAGCATATGAACAAATGTGAGCCTACAGAACCATCGATTGCTTCAGAAAAAGCTTTAAAGCATTAGAAGAAACCAACAAAGGAGCCATCCACTCAGGTTTTGGATGGCAGGGCATCTGACCTGGAAGGCTATCATTCCAAGGGCAGGAAAAGAAGATATACAGACAGCATTAACCAGAATGATATTTCTCAAAGAAACGCAACACCAAAAGGAAAAATAAAGTGATGCATGAACTAGACAAATGAGCCTGCTTCTGGTCCAAAATGAATTTATTGGTCTTGGTCTTTCCCCCCCAGAAATCACATTTGTCTCTGATAGAAAAAATTTAAATGATCATGTAAAGATATATATAAACAATTATCTTTCACCACCTGAAAAATAATTAAAATGTCAATGAATATTCTTATAACATGGATATATACTAGATCTGAAGCAAAGCTGAAATTTTAGCCCCCCCCCCCATCTACACCAGAAAATGTAGCTCCTTTCCTTAACAACAGTATCTCTTTCCTCCCCCGAAAAAGTTTCCCCTCACTGATCCCCCCCATTCCCAGTTCAAACGAAGAGTGCACAATGCAAAATGGAGAAGCAGCTGCAAGCTTCTTCCAATTATTGTGCTAAATTACCAAGCCAAAGGCGTTCAGAGAGAGAGAGAGAGAGAGGGAGAGGGGCAGAGAGAGAGAGAGAGAGAGGGTGTAGAGACAGGGGAATAAGAGGCAAAGAGAATAGGGCAATTTTAAATCACAGCACGGACCCAACTCACCATAGCGGAGTAGGTGTGGACTAACATCTGGAAATTTGTTTAAAAAAATCTTGAAACAGGTAAAAATAAAATAGCAGTAGAACAATACTACTACTAATAAATTAATACTAATAATACTAGTAACAAGGAGAGGGGCTGTATCAAGAAAATCTGCAAAGGACCTTGGTGCACCCAGGAGAACAGCTGGAGGTATTTCCGAGTCTATCCATCAAAACCAAAATTTGGAGGAAAATATGTACAGAGAGAGTCTATGGTCTACGAGAAGCGTCCTCGTGTTGGTCCCCCCCTCCCCGCCCGTTGCGCTTCCAAATGCAATCCTCTTCAACCCAAGGCAAGCTTCAGACTGCTCCAGTGCCCCCTTCTCCTTTCCCTTCCCTACGCCGCCTCATAATAATTGATATTCATGACTATTAATATTACACGACTACTTTAAAGGGAGAATGCAAGACCAAATGGAGCGTGAAGGCTTTGCAGGCAGCTCGAGAGCTCCCCTCGTATTGTAAATGACGTTCATTCAGTGGAGAATTACTAGATGTAATCAGACGAGGGGGCTGGCGGAGGCAGAGTTGGGGGAGAGCGAGAGGGAAGGGACAAAAAGTTGAGCGGGCAAGAGGCAGAACTTCTATTAATTTGTGCAGGGGAAGACGTGTAAACGAGGCACTACTGATCTGAAGCAAGGAAGTGATCTGGAGCAACGCTAGAGGCAAAAGAAGGGAGGGAGAAAATCATATTTCCCTTCTCTCTCCCCCCCCCCGTTTTTTTTTTTTACATTTAATTATACATTCCAAATACGAAAGAAAATCGATTGCCCTCGGTGCTTTTGTTCTGATTTTTAAAGCAAATAAGAGCTTCTCCAATCCTGTCATATTTTTAACATTTAAAGGCGGCCAATGCGATTTGTTTACAGAAGCAATTAAGCTTTTAAAGAAGAAAGAAAGAAAACTCAGCCGAGCCCTGCTATAGATTGCCGGTCGTTTTGCAACTTGCTACAGCAAGCGCTGTTCAGCCTGCCGGCTTCCCTGAGCGAGAGTGTGCGCCCACGCAAAATCCTTTGCCTCTGGCAGCTGCTGTGCCAAAAAGGCGCCCAGCGGTCACTTAGGCAGAACATGTATGCAATGGTTCTAAAGGAAAACCAAATTTATAGTTCTCTGGCAAAGCTAGAGGCGACAGAAAACCTTTCTGACGTCCCCAGAGCTGCTGCTCTACCCTGGTAGCCGCTTCAGTGAAAGTTCAGCCGAACAGTGTTTCCTAAACGCATTCTCGGTCGGCAGAGCAGAGCTCAACTGAGCCCCAGATAAGTTTCTGGAGAAGCCTGGCTGCCTGGGCTCTTAAAAATTATCATGACCACTATTTTATCTGACATTTTTAAGCATGGGCCGATCTGATCTATGCATGGAAATCGGAAGGATTCCCTACATAAGGGTGGGTGGGTGCCTTTACACGTGCGGGCACACACACACCTGCCTCAAGAGTAAATTTATTGCATAGTTAGAAAACTCGAAAGAGAACAGTTTTAGAGCCCTCCCGGCATTTCGGTCCCCTTTCTAGAATTTGCAAAGATGTTTTGATCCATCCAAAGTCAGTTCAGCACTATTCAGGGCAAGGAAACAGAACGAGAAATTGATCAAAGGAAACACCCCGGCGCGCTTAGAAACATTCGCTAGCCGGACTGAAGGACCCCTAATGGGATCTCGAAGGATGATAGAAATGGAAAGGCAGAATCTTTACCTCGCTCGCCTGCCTTCCCCCCAGACGGGACGCAGCTTACTTCGAACCTTGTATTTAAGGGAGTCGTTGGGAAGGGGACACCGAAGGGGAGGACCAGAAAGAGCGACTGGGAGGGAGACAAGCCTGCAGTGGAGAAATGGGGCAGAACTGAGCACCTTTGCCGGCGCTTCGTTGATCCTTGCCCTGACGGGCGCTTTTGGAAGTCCGGAGACCTGCCGTGGAGTTGCAAGGCAGCTTCGCGAGTGCCACCGCCTAGCACGCTGGAGGGAGGCGAGGCGAGAAAGTCCCGTTTCTCCCGCAGATTTAAGCTTTCAAACATTAACTGGTTCCGGGCAAGCCGGCTCTGGACTTTGGGATCATTCAGAACGGAACGGCCAACTTATCCGGCCGGAGGAGACTCGAATCCCCCTGTTGCCCCGAGTGCGATGGTTTCTCCAGCTGGTCGCCCACCCGAAGGGAGAGGGGGTGAAAAATCCGAAACTACCCACCACCGGAGCCCAAACGTTGGGCACTAGAGAGAAAACTCTCTCCTTTCAGCGCCCCGGAACAGGCATTCCAAGAAAGGCGGTGGGACCTAAGCACTCAGGGCAAATGGCTTTATTTCGGGGAAGAACAAGTGGAACTCGGTGGTAAAACTTGCCCGGTTTGGAGAAAGCCGGATGGCGCCTGGGAATTTAGACGAGCGGTTCGAGATAACAGAGCCAAGGTGGGAAGCAAGAGAGCCGGCTCTCTGTCTCTCGGCGCGGAAGATGCTGCAAAAGCAAAGGGGAAAAAAGCCCAGATCACAGAGAGGGCTCTTCGGGCGGGCGGGGGTCTCCGGGGCACGTCTGGGCTTGTGCCTTTCCGCCCTGCCTCGCGCTGCCTCACAAAGAAAAGCGAGCCGAGCAAAGCAAGCCCCTTCGGTTCCGCAGGAGGCTGCCTTTATGAAAATATACCGAAAAGGAAGGATGGCTGCGGTCTAATCGAATTCCGGTGGATCTAAAGCGAGCGCGGCGTGGAAGGGAGTCCCTGCTTCCCCTCCCAGCCGAATGCAGCGTGCCTGTCTCTTTCCTTTCTGGAGAGGGAGAAGGAAACGAAAGCAAAAATGAGAGAAGAAAGTTCCTCTCTGGATCTAAGGCGGTGGTTAAGGAAGCCTCCGAATTCCTTTCCTGCCTGCCCCCCTCCGCCCCGGTTCCCTTTCCCCGGCGCGAGGCAGGCAGCTGCACCAGGGCTCCTGCAGTCGAGCGCCCGGCTGGTCTCGGACCCCTCTCTGGTTTGCCTTCCCAAGATCTCCGTGCCTGTCTGGGGACTCTTGCCCGGGTGTGTAAATCTTCTTGCCCCGCCAAGGTGCCTCTTCTCTCCATACTGACCTCGTAGATGTCTTCATATTTCACATTTTCCACCAGTTTCCAGAGCATGATGGCGGGATGTCCTCTAGGAGGTGAGTGCATTCATGTGAAGAGCAGATGTCTGGATTCTCAGGACTTCTCTGTCTGTAATGATCCATCTATAATTGGAAACGGGGGACAGACACCAAATCCGACGTTCCTCTCCCATCGCAACTTATATCTGTTGTCTGAAACAATAGGCTGGAGAAGGAAGCCTCAGACAGAGAGGGAAAATCATTCCCATCTGTGGAGTTTATATAGAACACATAGACATATTGAACACACATAGATTATGCATATAATTACTCACCCACCCTTGATACATCCACGACTATATGTTCATACACACACGCGCTCACACAGGCAAGTATGAAAAAGAGAGTTGGAGATATTTCTGTAGGTAAACATCCCAATTCGGTGCATATGTTTGCACACACACACATACATGTAGGGACACATATAGGGAAAGGAGCAAACGTGAGTCTTAACTTTCTGACCACAGGGAGCGTGTATTGCGACATATTTACTTCTACAGATCGATTTGTTTATGCAGTATATCTAGGCACTATCTCAAATAGTTTAAAGATATACGTTTACATATCTGTAATACGCCCACACGTATTTTATATATGTGAAATTTACATCTAAAAACTCACACATACCCACGCAGCAGGCACATACAACACACACACACAATTATTTGTGAGGTAAATGGGCATTTCCCCCCTTTTTTTTGGTGGGGTTGGAGAGAAATATAGAGTTTTATAATTCTGATTCACTGACAAATGCAGAGACATGGGATAGCAATGATTTTAGAAGCTAAAACGTTGCATAAGTTTACAACCCATGTCCTTTAATTTCAATCATTCCAGACAATTTTCTCTCTTTTCTCGGCTGAAAGCCAAAGCACTCCAAAAACTAGGACCATCCTACTCTGGCCATATTTAATCGAGGAGAGCTAATTTCAAAGTTCCCTCTCATGAAACGGTTTTTCGTTGTTTTATTTTGTTTCGACACTTGCCTGGTCTTTTGAGCGGACGTTTAACGAACTGCACATTTTAAAACGAGCCCCATCTCAGCGAGACAAGCTGGCGAGCTTTCGCCCTTGCGGAGGGAAAAAAATGACCCTTGGCTGGGTGCGCAAACAGGCCTTTCCCGCTGGAATTTCAGGCACTTTTCGAAAGATCTGCGAATTTCTCAGCGCCTCCAAAGTGACTTGGGAGGAGAATAGCTACCTTAAACGCACTCTTCTAGATGTCTTTACAAGAGTGGGCAAGCCATCGATTTTTCGCCCTCTAGGAAGGGGAAAGGGCGAGCTGCTCAACGAAGGGTCCAGATGTCCTGGCCCACCCCAATAACAGTGAAAAATCCAACTTTGTTCTCTCCCTCTCCCCCCGCCCGGTGCCCGTAACCTCGGAATGCACCTTTCCAGCAGGAGCTGTCGGAAAGGGCAGGAGGAGGGAGCAGGTCAGACGCTCTCGCAGCCAGCAGGTAGCTGGAATAAGAGGAGCAAGGCAGGTTGGCCTTTGCACGGAAGTGATGAAAGCTGGGAAGAGGGAGCCGCGGCAGCAAAGCTTGTCTTATAAGCGGCTCTGGGCGGGAGGCGACGGGAGGAGGAGTGGGAGGAAGAAGAGGCGGCGGCGTTAGGACGTTAAGAGGAGACGGCGCAACCCTGAACACACCGTGCTCAGCTTTGGGAAGAGAGAGAGAGCAGCAGAAACGATTTCAGGCTTCCAAGCAAAGCACATTAATTGGTGGGATGGGGGGGGGGGAGGAGAGAATGAGCTCACACCCCCTTCTCTCTCTCTCTCTCTCTCACACACACACACACACACACACGGAGGGGTGCGCGCACTCTCCTGCTCCTGCTGAAGCTGACAGCATTAAAAGAGGTGAAAATCTTCACCCCGAACCCCAAGTAGGAGCTTCAACTCCTACTTACTCGGGAGTTAGTTCTGCCGCTTTCAGTAGGGGCTTACCCCCACATAAGTGTAACTCTCTCCTTGGCACCCGGAACGGACTCCCCAGTTTTCGAGCTAAGAAGGATCACGACCTTGCCATTGGGCAGAGGACAAATTGAAAAACGATTGGAGCACCCTTTGTCCTCCCACTCAACCTGCCTCCCTCCACCTGGTCCCGAATCGTAGCGCTGCTTCTCCTCCGACTGCGACCGGAGCCGATCCCTTTGGGCTATGCTGGGGCGGCAATGATCCCTGTGCCCTCGCAGCGGTGAGGTCGGGTTGGTCCTGTCGGGAAAACTCACGTGCATAAAAATACTACAAAGGGTAAACCGGATTTGTAGCCTTATTGGCTGGTTCGCTAACAAAATATATTGTTGCCTTTCCTGCACGGAACTGTGCCCGGAGGTGCTAAACTGAAGCACGCGAGCTCCTGGCTTCCAGCCTTCCTTAAGAGCCCGGGGGAAATGCCCATTTTGCACTGAAGCAGGCAGTTAGTAGTTAGATCGAGCTCCCCCTGCAGCTCAACTAGACACGCAACGAGGTCGAATAGGAAACAGAAGCATTTAAGGCTTCAGCACCGCGGGATGGGAAAAGCATCGTCTTCGTTTAGGGATACGTTCTGGTTGCTCTTTCTTACGCTGATCAGCCTGCAATCTTATGCGCACCTACCCTGGAATAAATGCCGCTGAACGCACTGGGACCTCCTTCCGGGTAAGCGTGGAGAAGATTGCTCAGGCTATGCTGTACAGAGATAGTGATTTCACTCGCCCCCAGGAACTGGACAGCTGAATTGGTCGTCGGACGGGCCTTAGATACCGCACGGTCCAGTTCAGCTGGAAACACCAGAGAAATTCGCCTCCCCGTGAAATGTTTCTCCGGTTGATGGGAGGGGTCGAATAAAAGCTGAGATTTAAACGTATTAAGACCGAAGAGCTACGTTCCTTGGGACTTCCACTGCATTGTATGTTCCAAAGCCCTGCCCCTAGAATGGGATGTAAGATTTGGGAAATGCGCACACACCGTTGAAGGCGATTTGGCTGGGTGGATTTAATATGTCAAGAGAAGTTGGCGCGGCAGAAGAATTACAGTCGAGGGACCTGCCTTTCTACAGGCTACATAGATCCTCAAGCCCCTATTAATGAGAAACTTGAGTGTGAAATTTGGGGGGGGGGGGGGGGGGGAGGAGACCTGTAATTCAACAGGATAATAGCGCCCTCTATAGGCTCTTGCAAGCTGCAAACAGTTGAAATCAACCTTTCGGTTTATTAAATACATGCACGGGGGAGGGGGGAAGTGGAGTGCTTGAATCTCAGGAAGCTGTCCTCTCCTTTATTAGAAGAAAGATTAAAACAAAAATAGTATTTTAACAATGCAGCGCTTAAGGTATTTGACTAGGTTGGGAAGATTTAGGTTCAAGCATCCTCAGCAACAGAAGCAGCCAATCTACCTCACCGGGTTGTTGTTACGGGGGAAAAAGTGGAGGCGGGAACGCCGTGTATGTTAGACTTCTGCTCCTGGAGAACAGGCGGGATATAAACCTAACAAAGAAAAAAACATAATTCTACAATGATTCCAGCTGCAACCATTTATGCGTCTGAAAAACATTAGTATGTACAAAGGTTCGGAGGACTGTTCATCACCTGTGGCCACTCCGCAATTCAGCAGCGTCTCTAACGCTTCTTCTCCTCCGTCTTTATCCCGCTTTTACTGCTTGGGGGATGGAAAGATGTTTTTCCGCGTACCGTTTCCTATATAGTGAGATGTTTGGCTCCAGCAAAGATCTGCTGGAGGTTTTGTATTCGTTCCTTTGCTACTCACTTCTTTTGAGTAAGCGGGCCTCTGTAGACGCACGCAGCCCAGGGACGTCGAGGTCATCAGCGAGCGGGCATCTCATTCGACCTCAGTTTTGAAACAATTTATTTTCGCGCCCTCTGCTGGTGGTCACATGCATTTTTTCGCGCTACTCTTTAAAACCCTCCGCGTCTCGATTTTAATCTCTTACAAACACGAGAGGATTCAGAATCATTATATTCTTCTATTGTCTACAAAGTGTATATTTTGTTTTAGAATGGCGGTCCAATTCTGGTTTTACGGAAGCAGGCGCAGTCGTTATTGGTGCTAATCCGAATTAACGGAGCTACATTTCTAAAACGAGTGTTGGATCTCAATACCATTTAAAAATGACGTCTTTTATCTCGAACACTTTAACTACTAAAAATTCCAGAAAATGTAGGAAATAGTGGCGTTGAAATTCACCATGCTCGTATTCAGAAATACTTACTTTTGCACTTCTGGAGTGCAAAAATCTGGACAGCTAGTAGATGGCAGCAAATAATACATATTAAATTATTTCATTAAATTTGTATGCCTTTGAATCTTTAACAGCTCACTTCTTCATATCACATAATTTTCTGTCATGCGCTTTTCACAGAAACGTAAAATTCAGCTGCAAATCTGATTTTCAGATACAAACTGTGTAAAAATTATCATTTTAGCAGAAGACATTTTAATTTTTTTAAAGGAACACTAAGGCCAGTGATTAAAGGTATGTCATTTTATAAAATATAGCCTCAAACTCCAGTATGTTCTCTTTCCATTTCAGATATTAATTTATTATTTATATTAAGAATACATTAATATAACATTAATTATTCATTAACATTAATATAACTGTTAATTAATTAACAGGGAGGCTCTCTGGATCATCTTGAGATGTTATGGATGCCCAAGGAAATTTGTGAAGTTGATTCAGCTGCTCCACGATGGAATGACAGGACAGGTTCTTTGCAAGGGTGATACGTCAGCTGCATTTGCCATTTCCAATGGGGTAAAACAGGGTTGTGTGCTAGTCCCAATCCTGTTCAATCTGTTCTTCGCTTGCATGTTGTCACGTGCTGTCCAGGGTCTGAAGGAGGGAGTGTACATCAGGTACCAGTTGGATAGCTCTCTCTTTGACCTTCACCGAATGCACAGATGAAGTGCCTCCATACAGTCATCCAAGAAACCCTCTTTGCTGATGACTGTGCGCTCCTGGTGCACAAAGACAGCGATCTACAATTGATGCTGCTATGCTCTTCAGCCTGACTATTAGCCTAAACAAGACTGAAGTACTTTACCAGCCCGTGCCAAAAGCCAACCCTGTAGAACCAAAAATCATTGTTGATGACATTCAGCTGACAAGTGCAAACAACTTCAAATACTTGGGAAGCACCATCTCGAGTGATGGGTCTTTGGACAAAGAAATTGACTCCAGGATCAGCAAGGCCAGCCAGGCTCTGAGGTGGCTGTGTACTAGAGTGCTCAATCAACACAACAGTCATATCTCCACAAAGCTGAAAGTCTACAGTGCTGTGGTTGTCCCTTCTCTCCTATACGGATGTGAGTCCTGGACTCTGTACCAAAGGCACATCAAACAATTGGAGAAATTTCACATGTGCGCTCTCCACTCCATCCTCAGCATTCATTGGAAAGACCATGTCTTCAACCTGGAGATCTTGGAACATGTGGAGTCCACTACCTTTGAATCCCTGATTATCAGTGCCCAGATGTGGTGGGTGGGGTGCATCATCAGAATGGACGACCACTGCATGCCTTGCCAGTTGCTCCATAGTGTACTGGAGATGCTGTGAAAGAAACCCTACGCCACTGTGACATCCACCCAAGGGAATTAGAAGCTGCAGCTGCTGACAGAACCCACTGGCAAATTGGAAATGGCAGAAAATGATAAACTGACTTGTTTATTAAAAGAAAATTCAAATAATTATTACCTTAACGAATGGAAACCATTGATGGACTATTTGCAAAATGCAGGCGGGGCAAAGCTTACATGGGGATTTGAAGATTAGCTTATAAATGTAATGGGATATGTTTTGATAAAGAATTATTCCTACTTAATGGATTAAAAACTAGCACTTATGACACTCTTATTATTCTTAAGATCAGAGATAGATTGGAAGCGATCTATTTTTCATGTCTTTTTTCTTTTTCTTTTACTTTATCTCACTTTTTCTCTTCCTTTTCTTTATAATTTGTATTTTCAATTTTCTTTTTCATTTCTAACTTTTAATTTGTAATCTTAAAATCTCAATAAAATACTATTTTTTAAAAAAAGAACCCACTGGCAAACCCTGTGCTATGAAGCCTCCACCAGCTTTGAAGACAGGCACCGCCAAAAACTGACAGAAAATCATGAGCAGCATCACAGAGTAACACCCACAGTTACTACAACAGTGGACTTTCAGGGCCCCCCTTGTGCTAGACTCTGCACTTCCAGACTGGGACTACAGAGCCACCTCTGTCTCCACAAATGAACTGCACAACAGTGTGTCTTCTTCGAACCCGAAGGACTACCATATATGTCTTCTCACTTTGTTCTATAGAATTGAGAGTTGGGTATATTAGAAAAAAGAGAGGGGATAAAAGCCTGAATGCAATGGGAACGGGCTACTTAAGAAGTGGGTGTGATCTTGGTGTAAACTAGATGTAGGTATTTTTCTATTTCTACCTCACGTCTAACTTTTTCAGGAGCAGCCCCATGTAAAGCTGGGAGAATAATTCGATTTGGATGTAACTAATGCTTGTAGCACCAGCCTGGTTTGAGTATACCAAGAACGGATGCATCTGGGCCACCAGCCCAAACTGCGTAAACATATTCTTCATAACAGCCAATGACTGAGCACTTAAGAGAACTTTCAAGCTATGAATCTCATCTCTTCAGGGGGGTGCAATCCCATCTACAACAGCTGACACAGCTGCACTGCTAGATTTCCTATTCCATAATGCCCCTTTCTTACCAGGATTAAATTTCAGTTTGTTTACTTTCATCCAAGTATCCACATTTCAGATGCTGACTCAGAACTTCCACAGAATACAGTGGAAATGAGATACAGAACACTGTGGCATTAGCATACTGCATGATGAAGATTCACTACCTGTCATTGGTGGGGCACTTTTCCCAGGAGATCTAAACAGGTTTTGAGAACCAGAAGGGTCCAAAAGCATAGGCCAAGGGTTAGGTGTGCGACCCTTGGAAGCTTTTTAACAGTTATCTCTATGGAAGAAAAGATTTTTGATTATCTGCCATCAAGTTGTTTTCGACTTCTAATGACCACATAGAAGCCATCCCAAAATGGAGCCCTCCTTCCAGAAACCTGATTCAGAAGATACCATGGGCAACATTTCAAAAACCAGATCATAAGTCAAGGCACCACCTTGTCTTGCTCCCACTGTGTGAACCCACAGGAGTTGGAGAACATTTTCTGTCCATGCCCCTGTGAGAGGAAAATTAGTAGTAGCCTTCTATATGTTTTAATGTAAGTTTTGAATGCATTTAATAAAGCCAAGATAACTGAAATGTGACCTGTATGGCAATGACAGGAAATAAGAGGAACTTGCAAAATAAAGGAAATTGCAAATTTGTTGATGGGAACAGAAGTGCCAGGGACAGGGCACCGGAACATGCTGAACTTTGTTCTGGGAATGTTCTGAGAATCAGGATTGTGGTTTGCGGTTTAAAGGGATAAAAAGGATGGCATCCAAGTAAACGAGGCCTCTTGGTCAAGTTGTCTTTCTGATGGCTCGATCAAGCAGGTCGACATTGCAGTGTGTCTCTAAGTAAGTACCTTGTATGTTATTGACTGCACTTTACTTTCTTGTTGAACTAATTTTCAGTAAAGTTTTTAGAAGAGCTTAGTACTTTGAGGTGACTTGTTTTAGGGTGTGTCTGCCTCCTGTGTTTAACGTGGTTTTTAACGTACCACTACCAAAGCAGAAATGTCAACATTCTTGCACAAGATCTCATGAAATTCACCAATTTTAAATCACTGAGCTTTCTTTGTGAAGGACACATCTTGGAGATCTGGCTGGAGTTTTCTCTAAATACCCAATATAGCTATAAGAAAGAAAGGCCAATGTCAATTTAGCAGTTTTTGCTAAGGTTGTGCAAGTTGAAGAGGATTGAGGGAAGCACCTTCTCAAAGCTACTTCTCAAAGCAATGAAATTTTGACTGGCACTTGCAAAGGCCAAAGAGGCTTCTGAACAGATGCAAAGCCTCCATGAGCTGTTGCAAATGCCAGTCAAGGCTGCAAATCTGTGCAAAGCACCACTTTGAAGCAAATCAAATTTCTTCTTTGCTTCCGTGTTGAGAACTGCATGTCCTGTTCTCTGCAATGAAACAAATCTGGGCTACCCTGCACATGCCTAGTATTTATTTTGGAACAATCATCATCATCATCATCATCATCATCATCATCATCATCATCATCATCTGTTGGTCACACAGTCAGCCAGATGTTTAGACTGGATTTGGCATTTGTATCCACCTACTGAGTCCTTTCCAAGGACCTGGGATAGGCAGATGTTGTTTGATGATGTTAGAGGTATCATTGCAGGATGTAAGATGTTCCAAGTAAAGCTACCTTTTGCAATTGTCTGATGATGATTTTGTCAATGCCGATGGTCTTCAAGTGGTGCTCCAGATGTTTTGGGATTGCACCCAAGGCACCTATTACTATTGGAACTATATTTGCTTTTTTCTGCCATAGTTGTTCTACTTCTATTTGCAGGTCTTGATATTCTGTGATTTTCTCCAGTTCTTTTTCTTCTCTTCTGCTGTCTCCAGGTCCACTATCTAGACTTTTTGTCTTTCTTATCAACAACTATTAAGTCTGGGGTGTTATGTGGCAGGTCCTTGTCTGTTTGAATTCTAAAGTCCCAGAGTACTTTGGCTTCTTCATTTTCTACTACTTTGTCTGTTTTGTGGTCCCACCAGTTCTTGCTTGCAGGCAAATGGTATTTCTTGCAGATATTCCAATGCTTCTTTGCCAAGGCAGCATTTGCTGTCTGTTGCTGTCTTCTCAATTCTGGCTTTATATGTATTTGTTCTTAAGGCTTGGTCCTGTGCAGCCAGAATATCTCTTTCTTCAACTTTCCTGCTCTTAGCCATTGCCAGGTCTTCTTGTTATCTGCTTTGCCTGCTAATTTTTTTTTGCGTACTGGTCATGTAATACTTTGCCTTGCCATGTCTCTTTTTTGTACTTCATTTGGTCTTATAGGCCAGTTTTATTTCTTTGGTATTTGATAAACCTTCATGGTGTACTAGCTTCAGTGCATCTTCTTCACTGTCCTTCAGATATTCTTCCACTGCCCTTTTTTCTTCTTCAACTGTCTGGTGTCCTCACAACATTCCATGCCCACCTACGCTCCTTGGTAAGTAGAGTCTGTCAACATCGCTGCATGGATGAAGGGCATGATTCATTGTCATTATTTTTCTGGTCTTCCTATCCAGGGCTTCTAGTTCTGCTTGAGTCCAGTCCACTATTCCAGCTGTGTGTATAATGACTGGAATTGCCCAGGTGTTAATCACCTTGATGGTATTTCCTCCACTGAGTTTGGACTTTAAGATCTTCTTCACTCTTCTGATCTATTCACTACTAGCCTTCTTCTTGACTTCAGTGTGCTTGATGTTGTTGGCCTGAAGAATATTTGTAATGATCTTCTTCATCCAGACTCTTGATGTTATTTCCATTGGCCATCTTGATTCCTTCAGTTTTCACTATTTTTCCCTTGTTGTTGGTAAGGGTGGCACATTTGTCCAGTCCAAACTCCATTGCAATATCTTGGGTGTATATTTGGGCAGTGTTGAGCAGTGATTCCATTTCAGATGGTGTTTTTCCATACAGCTTCAGATCATCCATGTAAAGGAGGTGGAATAGCCTGGCAGATGTTTTTGATGTTTGATAGCCATGGCCTGACTTGTTCAGTATTGTTGACAGAGGAATCAATGCCATGACAAACAATAGTGGTGATAGTGAGTCTCCTTGAAAGATTCCTCTCTGTGGATAGACCTGTCCCAGTCTATCACCATTGACCAGCAACTGTATCTTCCATTGTGCCACTGATCTTTGTACAAAGCTTCTGATGTTTCTGCTGACTCTTGTTATTTCTAGGCACTTGATTATCCAGGTTTGTGGCAGGGAGTCAAACGCCTTCTTGTAATCAACCCAAGCTACATTCAGGTTGGTCTTCCTTCTCTTTCAATTTTCCAAAATCATCTTGTCAATTAGGAGATGATCTTTTGTTCCTTTGCTGTTTGGGTGGTTTCCTTTTTGCTCAGATGGAAAGAGCTTGTTTTCAACTAGATGCTGTTGGATTGCATCAGCTACCACACCAGTTAGCAATTTGAAAATTGTTGGTAAGCAGGTAATTGGCTTGTAGTTGCCTGGTGCTGCCCCTTTTGCTGGATCTTTCATTATCAGGTAGGTTTTGCCAGATGTTAACCAATCTTCAATTTCACTTCCTTGCAGTATGCTGTTAAACTGCTTGGCAATGAGTGGGTGCAGACCAGTCAGATGTTTCAACCCAAAACCATGCAGTTCATCTTCGCCTGGTGCTGACCCAATTCTTGATCTTCCTTGCCCTTTCCCCCACCATTTCTGATGTTATTATAAGTTCCTTCATTTCAGCTTCTTTTGTATTCTTATCTACCTCCTTTATCCAAGCTGCGTTCTTATTGTATTTCTTTGGGTTGTCCCATAGCTGCATCCAGAACTGCACTATTTCTTCTTTGTCAGGTATTGACTGGTTCATTGCAGTCTCTCCATTGATGGATTGGTAAAAAATTATTCAGCTGAAATTGGAGATTCTGCCTATAGTGTGCAATTTGAGTTTTGTATTTGCTGATTGTTTTGGCTATGGCTGTTATTTGCTGCCTTATTATTTCCAGTGCTTCTTTGCTTTTCCTTGTCTCTAGGTGATATTTCTTGATCAGGTATTCTTTGATCTTCTTGTTCTTCAGCTTCTTTTCCTTTATCTGTTCTAGCTTGCTTGCATCTGATCGTAGCATGCTGATCTTATTTTCCAACCTGATCTTCCATTTTGGTGGTGCACTGTTTGGCTTTTTTTTTTTCTTGTTTGTTGATTTTGCATCCAAGGCATTCAGTTTTAACTGCAGCTGTGCTGTACATTAGTTGGTTTGTCCCTTGCAGTGAGCTGGTGCTTATATTTGATATCACAGTATTGGCATCTTTTAACACTTGTGCTAGCTGTTTCTTTGTAACAAGCTTCAATGCAGGCAACCTTATTCTGTTCTTTTTGTGCTGTTCTAGATGCTCAGTTATTCTCTGTTTCAATTCCTCTTGTTTTTTAGTTAGAGGGCTTCGTTCTTTCTGAGGAGAAGGCAGAGGAGAGGGTGCCTGGTTTGGGAATGAAAACTATTCAATAACTATGCTGGCTTCTTCTACCGCTGACTCCCCCTGGTTTGCCTCTACTGTCTGAGCTACCTCTGGCAAGGCTTCGGTTTCTTTGCCCTATGTAGACCGTTGCAGTTCTTCCAGTTCTACTTCTGTGAATACTTTATTTTGTATTTATTTTGTATTATAAATCAACATTGATCTGCTAGCATCTGTTCTGTTATTTCTGATTCTGGATATTGTTCTTTCCAGAACTGGTGCATTGTTTTCAGATATCCTCTTCTCGTTGGACTTGTTTTAGAATAGCAAATAATTATTTCTTTGTTTTCAGTCTTTATACATTTGTGACAGGTAAACAACTTTTCTTCCAGTACTCTTGCAACTGCTGGCCCTGGTTACTCAGCCAACAGTCCGGAATCCTATAGCCCACTTGTCACCAGATGTCATTCTACTTCTATTTGCAGGTCTTTATATTTTGTGATTTTCTCCAGTTCTTTCTCTTCTCTTCTACTGTCTCCAGGTATTGCCATGTCCACTATCCAGACTATTTTATCTTTCTTATCAACAGTTGTTATGTCTGGGGTGTTGTGTGATGATGATGATATTTTTATCCCACCTTTCTTTTATATCTATCTATCTATCTATCTATCTATCTATCTATCTATCTATCTATCTATCTCAAGGCAGCGAACATACCTAATACTTCTGCCTCCTATTTTCCTAACAATAACCCTGTGAGGTGGGTTGGGCTGAGAGAGAATAACTAGCCCAAAGTCAGCCAGCTGTTTTTCATGCCTAAGGGAGGCCTAGAACTGAGATTCTCCTGGTTTTTAAGCCAGCACCTTAACCGCTACCCCAAACTGGCTCTCTACACATGATCACAATTGTGCTACTTTTGATAGAAAGGACTTGCTCCATCTAAAGTTAATCATATTTCAATCAAAGTTGATTTAGGAGGAATGTCCTGCACATATTTAAAAATATGTATACAGTTCATATCCAATCTGTAGGGCAGAACTATTAATTTGTCCTACTGCAGATTCATGCTGTGCACACTCAGTTGAAAGTTGCATTGCTGAGATTACACATTATAGACTAAAATAGAGATGGAAAACATTCCATCTCCCCACACCCAATCAGCTGAAGGGTGAAAGGTGACAAGTGATAGGACTGTTTTTTTAGCCTAGTTTTTTGGGTGGAAGGGGGAAGGAGCATTCAAATTTTTTATAGTGGGAATGGCAGCCAGAAATGAGGAACTTGTGGGAAGCAAATTGTTCTTTTTCCAACTTTAGCTGTTCCTCAACCCTCCCCACATTCTCAGAAATTGCATTGTTGAAATTTGGTGTCAAAATGATCAAATTTTGGTGATGCCCTTTAAGCTGTTTAGGGAAGGAGGGATTGTATTTTTAAGCATGGGAACTGGAGCCAGAAATATCCCAAATGCTATGATAGGGTTTTGGGGGACAGATAATGGGGTATTAGTGCTATAGGTTGCCTACTCTTGCATTAAGCCATTACTTGTTTTAACCATAATTTATTGAGCAAACCATAATGTCTTAGGTCATCATGCAAAACTGTAAACCTTATGCAAGCCTAATGGCCACCCATTTCTCTAAGCCAAAAGCAAGCAAATCATTTGGCTTACTGATGTGTGAATCCAGCCACTGAGTTCAAAAGCACTTAATTTCTGTTCTGTCTTATTCTACCCTAGGAAACTTCTCCTCCTAAATATTCTGATCTCACAAGAATGTGGACCTGAAATCTTATCAGTCTTGTATCATTTCAAGGTTTTCTTAATGTCCAAGCTATAGTTTCTTGTTTTATAGCAAGTACAAGTTAAAGTTTTGACTCACAATACAGTAGAGATGCAAATTTTCTCAGTCATAAGAGCTGCAGATTGTTTCAGCTGAAGAAACAGTCAAGGGAAGGTAAAATGGCTAGGCATTACAAGGTAAAAGGAGATTGTAGCTTAGCTGTTGATCCCTGGCAATCCAATCTCAATCCTCCAGAGCACTCTGGGATCTCTTTGGAGCAGATTACACCCAGATTTGCCGAAGCATCTGAGTTTGTTAGGATTTAAGTGGCTTAAATCCATTACATTAATATGAATGGGCAATCTTGGCAAGGCAGAATAGATTACAGTAGTGTTTCTCAACCGTAGCAACTGTAAGTTGTGTGGAGTTCAACTTCCAGAATTCCCCAACCAGCCATGCTGGCTGGGCAATTCTGGGAACTGAAGTCCACACCTCTTTATGTTGCCAAGGTTGAGAAACACGGGATTAGAGGGTCAAGTAACATTTAACTGTTTGGAGCAGAACCCTAAAGGTTATTGCATAGGTATATGCCATTTTGCAGAGGTTTTTTCCCATTTTATTCTCCCCCAAATAATATTCCAAATTAACTGCCTACCTGTATCCTGTTAGGTACCTTCCCGTGTTTTTTAAAGCTTAGGATAGTTTAAAAGTAAATGCATAATCAAACACGCAGTTGTATTCCTGAACCTTCAAACATTCCCCCCTCTATTAATACATGTAAACAAACCAGCCAGAAAACCTAGTTACAATATAGAACTTCATGAAATACGCTACAATATGTCACTAAACGCTAAGCAGTGAATGCACTTAGAAGGCCTTTGCTTATGTCCATGAGCCGCAACCAGAACAATAAAGAGCTTTTATTTCCCCATCATCCATTTCACCCAATCCATCTGGTACAGGAGACTTTAATCCAGAAAATAAAAATGTTATAATATGGAACAGTATCTCCTGCCTCGCCTGCAGAATCCAACTCTGCTTGTATATTATTGTAGTAGCTGCTTCTCAGTTGTTGATGACTGGTAAAAAGTAGTCTTCACACAGCTTTCATAGACTCAGTACTGCAATGCTTGTCCTGTGTGTGGGAATATATGTTTACAGTATTTCATGAATACGTTGACCACTAGGGGGCACTGGAAATCTCCCGAATAACATTTCCAGCTCAAGAAGGTGGTTAGTATGTTAGCCAGAAAAGGGATCATTACAAGTTTGGTTAGGGAAATGGAAAAAAATAAATAAAAATGACACGAAGTCACAGAAGGAGAAATTAGGCACAACTGCAAATGGAGATAATGCAATGTGCCTCAAAAAGGACATTAAAAAAAAAAAGAGGATTGGCACACATCGAGAGACCCCTTTGCAGTTCAGGAGACAGGGCAGGTGAGTAAAAAGTCACGCTTGCTATGTTCGACTTGCAACTTACTTGGGCCGAGCGACCAACAGCTCTGCCAGTTTAAACCCAAAGAGCCCCACTCGCTGAGCTCTGATTTTTAGAACTCCTCCCGCCCTAGTTAGGTTATGCAAACTGAACTTTTTTACAAAATTATTTGCATTGTGATGGCTTCCCATACTTTTCCAGCTCACAGGGATGCTGCTTGGCAAAGTAACAAATATTTCTATACTTCTATATAGAATTTAAAGGGCTTCATTTAAAATATTTAAATATTTTTAAATAAAATATTTAAAACAGTTGAGCTTAACCAAGCATCTATCAGTTAGACAAAATAGTCTGGTTCATGGATAAACAATAAACCCTGTTCTCCAAGCCAAAACTGCAACCTTCACCAAACAAAGCTTGTTATGGTTTAGTGTAATAAGTGAGCTCAGCTTCTCACAACAACCCTATGAAGTAGGACAGCATTATTATCTTCACTGGTGCACTTGAGGAGGCTGTGTGAGCAGCCATTTTATCAGCTGTCCCCTCTCTGCAGAGGTTTAGCCATGGTGGCATCACGCTGCGATGGTTCCATTTCACCATTCACTCTTCTGTTACATTGTGAGCTAAAGAAGGTTGCCATGGTGGCTTCCCCATTTTTGCCACCATGGAGACTTTTTAAAGAAATAATTAAATAAGTGAACATCGTGTTGGGGGAGGGGAATTAGGTGTCACATTTCTGAGGAAGCACTGGGTGGCATATGGGGGTTCCCAGTGTTTCAAAATTAGTAGCAGTAAAGAAATTTGCTGGCCAACCTGAAACTATTTTGGGGTTCAGGGAGTGGAAACATTGGCAGGGTGGAAGAAACTTGATAGTGATCCAAGGAGAGATTCCCCCTGCTCCCCTCGCAGAAACAGCTAGCATCTTCCCATGATATTTTGGAATAATAATCTGGGATCTTTAAGGTACCAGGCATGTGATCCTTCCCTGTGAAATATGGAGGGCTACATTTATCAAAGCAGACATCATCTTAGAAATTACCTTGATTCCACCTGTCTCTGACTCGTATCTTTTTTAAAAATAAACACACACACACACACACACAAACCTACATTACCAACAGAGGAAAAAGAAAAATAGCATTTCAGAGTGAAGAACGAAATCTAAATATATGATAGAGATTAAAATAAACTAAAATTAAAAAAACATTAATATGGGATCCATGTAATAACTACAAATAATAGTATAAAGTTAATTCAGTCCTGAAGCTTAAGATTAAATCTAGAAAGATATTATACCATCTACTTTTTTTTAGAACACAGAGACTTTTCAAAAATAGGTAATGAACTCATATCCTAAATCCATTCCTTGAAATCAGAAGAGTCAGTTTCTTTCCAGTTATACAAAATTATCCCCTTTACCAGAGTTGTTGAGTCAGGGAGCATATAAGTTGAATATATTATTATTGTTATTGTTATTGTCAAAACTCTTCACGAGATGAGAAATTCCATGTTTTAATAATATAGTTCAACATCACATTGTGATCCTTAACTATAATATTTATTTCCAAAATTGTATTGGTATATGTAGCAATTAAAAATCAAACAAGGCTATAACTGGACAAGACTGAATCATAGGAGTTTAAAAATGCAAATTTATTATAATCCCAACATTAAAAAAATCTAATATCCATCCCTTTTTAAACATTCCATGAGGGGTTCAATAAACATGAAATAGCATTTTCTGATGAATTTATTTAATTTTAAATCATAAGTAAAATTTACATTTCTTAGCACCTGGAGCCATTGATTCTCCAAAACTGGATATTCCAATTTTTCATTTCACAATTCAGATAGATAACTAATACTTTTATTTCATTTTTTAATTCCTTATAAAATTGAATTGCTAGTTTCTGCTCAAGTGGAACCTAAAATTGCAAGTATTTTGAAGGCTGCTAGAGTATATGAGTCATACTGTTTAATTAGTATATGTTTCAGTTGTCAGGTTCGGTCAGCACGAAGCTTCAGGGAAGCACGGGGTTGCAGGGAAGCTCGCAACCAGACCACGCGGAATCCACCGGCGGTAGCTAGCGGGGAAAAGAGGAACCGAAAGCGCCGCTAATTAACGAGCCACCTGCGGCCAGCTAAACAGGAAAACCACAGCGGAAGCTTTCAACTATGAACTGATAACGGCGCGAGCATGCAAGGAACGGGGCCGCAGGGCAGCGAAACAAGATCGCAACGCAGCACAGAACCCGCGGGTCTGCACGTAGCAGGGAGGGACCAACCCAGCCGGAGGGGGACTGGCAATCAAGGACAATGGACTCTGACCGACCCTGCCATCATGAACGATCAGGGGGGACATTGGGGGGCCTAATAGCCCACAGCCGCAACGCGATCACGAGGCGGGAAAAGCGCGGGAAGGGGGGAATATAACAAGTGATGCAATTGTACCAAGCCAGTCCTGGCTTTGCTTGTGACTACTACGTTACGCATGAGTAAACCTTCTTTGTGAACCACACGTGTCACGAGAGTTTCTCTGTCGAACGGGGCAAATCTCACATAAAGCCAGGACTCACCGTCAGCGCTACCCGGTACCACCGAGGAGCGTTTTCTTTCTCAATACAGGCATGACCAGCGACGAGGAATCCGTGGGTCAGCTGGAGCGCGAGGGATCCAGGCTCGCGGAAGGGCGGTCGGAGCCGCCCGGGAGCGACGGGGCAGCGGCCAGGGCCGGGCGCACTCCATCCGAGCGGTGGTCGATGGGCGTGAACCAAGGACCAGACGATTCGGGCGTTACGATGACCCGGGGTTCGGGGTTCCGGAACCGTGAGTGGAGCGAGAAATTCGCCCGACTAGAGGAGAGAGTCGAGCGACGCCTAGACGCCGTGGAGGCGATGCTCCAGACCCTACTACAGAGAGTGGGGCCACCGGCGGTGAACGAGGAGGCGAGCGACAGGGGGGGCGGTCCGACACCCCCGCCGGCACCACCCACGGCGCCCCGGTCGGAGGACCAACAACTTCGAGGTATCACTGGGAAGTTCTCAGGGGACCCCGAACAGCTGCCGCACTTTCTGACGCACGTCAGGGGGTTCATGCAGAGGGGTGGTCACCTATTCGCTAGAGACGAGGACAGGGTATCCTACGTGGCCGAGCTGCTAGATGGCCAAGCAGCCAGCTGGGTGATCGGGCTGTACGATGCCAACGCGGCGGAACTACGGAGTTTCCCGGACTTCATGCAGGCGCTCCGGGACAGATTCGAGGACACATTGAGCGCCAAGCGGGCAGAGGACGACATCCTACAGTTCAGACAGCGGGGCAAATCGGTATCGGAATATGCCCTGGAGTTCCGGAGGTTGGCCAAGAAGCTCGCGGACTGGCCGGAGTCCCTGAAGGTGAAGTATTTTAAGAGGGGACTCAACCCAGAGATTCTGGAACGGGCACTGGGGCGGGACGACCCGTCCACAGTGAAGGATTGGATCTGGCTGGCCGGAACGGCGGAATCGGCGTGGCGGCAGATCCAACAGAGCACAAGACGACGGGACCAGACGAGGGACCGGCCGAGGGAGAGGACCCCCGAGGAGAGACGGAGCGGTCGACGGCAGTCCACCGGGAGGCGAGAGGCGACCAGAGCCCCGAATCTGTGCTTCCGATGCGGAGGCAGAGGCCACCGAGCGGCGCAGTGCCCGACAGAGCGGGAAGGCGCCCCACCACGGCCCGAAGTCAAAACCCCGCGTGCGAACGGGAAAAGGACCGGTGACCGACCGCGGAAGGGGGCAGTGGCGGCGGTGACCGAGAAAGGACGCGGGGGGTGGTCGACCCCGGAGACAGCATCCTCCGGAGAGGACTCGGAGCCGGCGGGAAACGAGGCGCGCTCGCACTGAACGGCGTCCCAGTGCGAGCAGTGGATTCTAGGCTCGCGGACCCCATAGGAGACGAGGACTGCCCACCGTTCCGGGTGAGGATACACGTCCGGGGGGTGAGATCCGGAGGGGAGGCGCAGCTACGGGCGCTACTGGACTCGGGCTGCACCCACTGCTTGATGTACCCAGCGGTGGTCTCGGGGCTCGGGCTACAGCTGAGGCGCCTCCGGGAGCCCATTTCATTCAGCCAGTTAGATGGCACGCTGGCAGGGGGGGGGCCAGCTCAGTATTACACCGAGCCGGTCCAGATGACGATCGGGAGTCACCGGGAAGAACTGAGGTTCGTGGTGGTCCCGGTGGCCGACTACGCGGTGGTACTCGGCTTGGCATGGCTGCGGCGGCGGAACCCACGAGTCGACTGGACGGCGGAGGCAGTGCGGTTCGGGGTCGGCAGACCGGCGAGGGGCGAGAGCAGAGGGGACCGAGCCGTGGAGACGGAGGCAGCCGCAACCACCGGCGGGCAAGCGGAGGGTCCGGGACACCGGGAGACGGGGCGAGAGCAGATGGGGCCCGAGACCCGGGCGGCAACAGCAGCAGCAGCAGCGCCGGGACCCCGGAGACCCACCACGATCCCGAGGCGAGGGGAGGCAGCGGCGACTGGCAAGGCGACCGCAAAGCGAGGGGCCGGACCCGGGGAACCCCCGACGGGCGGCGGAATCCCGAGGCAGTATCGAGACCTGGCGGCAGCGTTCGGGGAGAAGGAGTCCGACCAGCTCCCACCACACCGGCCCAGTGATTGCGCCATCGAGCTAGAGCCAGGAGCGACCCTGCCTAAGCCGAAAATGTACTCCCTGTCGAGGAGGGAGATGGGGGCCCTGCGCGAGTTCATAGACAAGAACCTAGCGCGGGGATTCATCCAACCCGCGAAGTCACCATTAGCGGCCCCGGTGTTATTCCGGGAGAAGAAGGACGGCTCGCTCCGTATGTGCGTAGACTACCGGGGGCTGAACACAATCAGCACGGAGTACAAATACCCCCTCCCCCTGATGAAGGACTTGATGTCGCATCTGTCGAAGGGGAGGGTGTTCACAAAACTGGACTTGCGCCAAGCCTATTTCAGAGTTAGGATCCGCGCAAAAGATGAGTGGAAGACGGCGTTCAACACCCCGCTCGGAAGCTACCAGTTTTCCGTGATGCCGTTCGGATTAAAAGGGGCCCCGGGGGTATTTATGCAGCTAATAAATGAGGTGCTGCACGACCTACTCTACCGGGGCGTCCTGGTCTACCTGGACGACATCCTCATCTACACTGAGACCCTGGCGGAGCACGTGAGCCTGGTGCGCACGGTGCTCCAGAGACTGCTGAAGGCACAGCTGTACGCAAAGCTCTCGAAATGCGAGTTCCATCGAGAGCAACTAGACTACCTCGGCTACCGAATATCCAGCCGGGGAATTGAGATGGACCCGGCGAAAGTAAGGGATGTCCTGGGCTGGGAAGCGCCGCGAACCCGGAGGCAACTCCAAAGCTTCCTAGGGTTTGCGAACTTCTATCGTCAGTTCATCCCGAACTTCGCCCAAATCGCCCTTCCCCTAACCGACCTGCTAAAAACCAAGGGCACTGGGAAACCCCCCAAGCCCAGCATGGCACTCGCGTGGACTGCAGAATGCCAGGGGGCATTTGAGGAACTAAAACGGCGGTTCACCGCGGAGCCGATCCTGCGCCATCCCGACCCAGACCGGCGGTTTATAATCCAAGTGGATGCATCAGACGTGGCAACGGGAGCAGTCCTGCTCCAACCCAGCCCGGAGGGGCCATCCACCCGTGCGCCTACGCCTCCCGCAAATTCACCGAGACGGAGAGGAGGTGGATGGTGTGGGAGAAAGAGGCGTACGCGGTCAAGTGGGCGCTGGCCACGTGGAGGCATCTACTGGAGGGGGCAACTGAACCGTTCGAGGTGTGGACGGACCATAAGAACCTCGAGGCCCTGAAGACCCCGCGTAAGCTATCCCCCAAACAGGCACGGTGGTCCCAATACTTCGGGAGGTTCAGGTTCACACTGAAACACATCCCCGGGAAGCGCAACTTCTTAGCGGATGGACTGTCTCGCATGCCCCAACACGCCAGCCTACGGGAGGAGATCGTGGACTCCGTCATCCCCGCCAGCAGGCTGGCTGCAAAGGCGGTGACCCGAAGCCAGACCAAGGGGGAGCGACGGGACGCGGCGTCTGAAGTAAGGCAGGGGTTCGTGGAGGCGGCGGAGCGGGACGCTTGGCTCAAGCAGAACCGAGAGGCGCTAACCGGCCAAGAGGGGTTGTGGTGGCACGAAGGAAAGCTGTACGTGCCCGAGGGTTGCCGACGGGAGGTCATGGAGAGAGCCCACGACAGCCGGAGCGCGGGGCATTACGGCTTCGTAAAGACACTCCACTTAATCCGGCGGCAGTTTTGGTGGCCCACGCTCCGGAAGGACGTGGAGGCGTACTCGGGGGGTTGCCCGGTGTGCGCAACAGCGAAAGGAGCCAAAGGCAAACCTAGAGGCCTACTCCAGTCGGTAGCGGAACCCGACGGCCCTTGGCAAGAGGTCGCCATGGACTTCATAGTGGAGCTCCCAGAGAGTAAGGGGAAGACCGCCATTTGGGTGGTCACGGACTTATTCTCCAAACAAGCGCACTTTGTAGCGTGCCGGCGAGTCCCCACGGCCGAGGGGCTGGCGAGACTGTTCGTGCAACATGTCTACCGACTCCACGGCGCACCTCGACGTATCGTCAGCGATCGGGGCGGCAACTTCATCGCGCGGTTCTGGCGGGAGTTCCTGAAGCGGGTGGGGATGAAACAAGCCCTATCCTCCGCGGCGCACCCGCAGACGGACGGAGCCACGGAACGCCTGAACGGGGGGCTCGAACAGTACCTGCGCTGCTACGTGGGGCACCAACAGGACGATTGGGCGGAGCTACTACCATTCGCGGAGGTGGCATACAACAACGCCGTCCACAAGAGCACCGGGTTCTCTCCGTTCAAAGTAGCCACTGGGAGAGATTTCGTCCCCATGCCGGAGCTGCCTCAGCCGGAATCCCAGATCAACTCCCTGGACGCCTGGTTCGCCCAAATCGACGAGACCCGGCGAGCGGCGCACGCGGCATTGCAAGGAGCCAAAGCCGACTACAAGAAGCACGCGGACCGCAAGAGGCTCCCCGAGGAAAAGTGGAAAGTGGGGGACCAGGTGTATCTGTCAACCAAAAACCTAAAGACGCACCAGGCATCGTAAAAACTCAGCCTGAGGTTTGTGGGGCCGTTCCCCATTTCGGAGGTCATCAATCCGGTGACCGTCAGGCTGACGCTCCCGAAAAGCCTCGGGAAGTTACTAAAGTTACACCAGCCGGGGAACGCCTGGCACAAGGCGGAGGGAGTACCACCACCCATCATGGTCGGGGGGGAGCAGCATTTCGAAATCAACCGGATACTGGACGCCCGGAGGCACAAGGGGCAGACCCAGCTCCTAGTGCAATGGAAACATTTCCCCAAGTCCCACAGCGAATGGGTGAGTAAAACCCACATAAGGGCGCCGGACCTAGTGCGGGACTTTTACAGTAAATACCCCGGGAAGCCGAAATAGGACCGAGGGGGGGGAGTTGTCGTCAGGGGGGCGGCATGTCAGGTTCGGTCAGCACGAAGCTTCAGGGAAGCACGGGGTTGCAGGGAAGCTCGCAACCAGACCACGCGGAATCTACCGGCGGTAGCTAGCGGGGAAAAGAGGAACCGAAAGCGCCGCTAATTAACGAGCCACCTGCGGCCAGCTAAACAGGAAAACCACAGCGGAAGCTTTCAACTATGAACTGATAACGGCGCGAGCATGCAAGGAACGGGGCCGCAGGGCAGCGAAACAAGATCGCAACGCAGCACAGAACCCGCGGGTCTGCACGTAGCAGGGAGGGACCAACCCAGCCGGAGGGGGACTGGCAATCAAGGACAATGGACTCTGACCGACCCTGCCATCATGAACGATCAGGGGGGACATTGGGGGGCCTAATAGCCCACAGCCGCAACGCGATCACGAGGCGGGAAAAAGCGCGGGAAGGGGGGAATATAACAAGTGATGCAATTGTACCAAGCCAGTCCTGGCTTTGCTTGTGACTACTACGTTACGCATGAGTAAACCTTCTTTGTGAACCACACGTGTCACGAGAGTTTCTCTGTCGAACGGGGCAAATCTCACATCAGTTGTATGTACTGCTAAGTGAATATTGTAGGTAATCTCTCAAAAATCTTTAAAACAACGATTAGAAATCAACTGATGTAAAGTGTCCATCCCTGTTTACCCCAAACATTCCAATAAAACATCTTCCCCACTATTTGGGTTATTCCACAATGTCAATTTCTTCTGTGTTTCCAGATCAAAAAGTAACCTCTACTTATTAATAAACCAGATGTGCCTGACAGCTTTCAAGGCTAGAAATGCAGATCCCTGTTTTATATGCCTGGACCCTAAACTTGCCAAAATTTCAAATACATTGCTCTTGATATGAACCCAAAGAGGTAAATAATCATAAAAAGTTTCACTCCAAAGGGGGGGGGGGGACATTAAAATAAGATCCCAATAATGTAGTTGAAAATCTGGTAGATTAAAGCCGCCTTCATCATAAGATAACCTCGATTTGGCCAAAGTTATTTGCGGGGTTTTAGCTTGTCATAATATTTTTCTCATTAACTTACTTATTTGTGTAAAATATCTAATAGGAATTAACACTGGAATTCCTCTTTAGATATATGATTGATGTAATGTTCATTTTGATAACATTATTTTTGTCCCAAAGGATGGGAATTTTTACCATTGGGTTATAGCTACTGAAATTGCATCTATACTTTTACATATATTTAATTCAACATATTGTGCTCAGTACTTTAGATTTTTCCACAACACCCAATTTAAGTTTTGCTATTATAAATGCTTGATATGGTTCATCAGTGGGATTTCTAACATACAACAAGTGTGAATCTTTAACCATCTTTTCCAACTATGTAAAATTAGAGTCTCTGAGTCTCTCCTTTGCTAAGGCAAAAGTGATAATGGATCCCTTGATGCATCCATCAGGAGATCCATTAAATGCATTCCAGAGAGTTAACATGTTGGTTGTGCCTAATTTATTTTTCAAAAAAAGAACAAATTACCTTTTTAATATATTCTACAAAAAGACAATCTCTAAGGAGAGAAATATTCCAGTACCATCTAGAATTGGCTGATTTTTGATAGTTAAATTTTAGTATTAGAGTCACTGGAACATGATCTGAGATTATGATGGGACCTATAGTAGATCCCATAACTTGATCCACCAAAGTAGAAAAAAAAATCTAAACTGAAACACTTTTGATGTGCATGTGAGAATACAGGTAGTCTTCATTTAATGACTACTCATCCAATGACCGTTTGAAGTTACAACAGCACTGAACAAGTGGTACTTAGACTGGTCCTCAAAGTTCTGGCTGTCCCAGCAACCCTGCAGAAACATGATCACAATCTGGGTGCTTGGCAGCCAATTTGCACTTAGGATGGTTGCAGTGTCGTGATCGCCATTTGCGACCTTGCCTCCCAGCTTCCCACAAGCAAAGTCAGTGGGGAGGCTGGCAGGAAAGGTCACAAGTCACTCCAGTAAGTCACTCGCACTCTCCCCCACCCAGCAGCAATCACCCCAGCCCTGCCATGCTCATGCTGTGCCTCACAGGGGCACCCTCCCCTGTCCTGCAGCAGCCATTTACTTGCCTGCCAGCCTGTAAGCCACCTGGGACTCACTTCATGATCCACGAACCTTGCTTAACAATGGCAATGGGGAGTGCTGGGAATATATATATATATATATATATATATATATATATATACACACACACACACACACACACATACACATATACTTCTCAGTGGAGAAGTACCATCATTATCTATCTATCTATCTATCTATCTATCTATCTATCTATCTATCTATCTATCTATCTATCTATCTATCTATCTATGGTACTTCTCCACTGAGAATATATTGGATTGATATAATAATTAAATAGTGATGGTGCCAGAATGCATCCCTGCCAGACTCCATTATTGAAAGGAATCTCCTTAGTATAATGTCCCTGGGAGCTGCATTTGATTTTTATAGTTGAATTATCATATAATTTGTAAATAAGCAGAAGGAGCTTAGGCTGGGAACTTAAATCAAAGGTCACTCTAAAATCTCTAAAGGCTGCATATAGTTTAGCACATGGTTCAGAAGTGTATTTTTTGGCCAGGTGGCCATGGTGAGCAACTCCAATTCCAACTCGTATAGTAAAAAAAGAAAAGAAGGAGATGAAGGAGAAGCAAAGCTGTTCTCCTCAGATGAGCACAGAGCATATAAACCTTCCACAGCAGCAGATGAATTTGCTCATATGGACTCTTCAGGTCTCATCTTCAAGAGAGACAGAAGATTGCTGGACACAGAAAAAGCATTTCACTCTCTCAGTTCTTGTGAACATGAGCACCAAATCCAAGTCTTGCTGTAAACACTGTAAAGAAAGGTTTGGATAAATCATAACTTTTCATCCGTGGTGTTTCAATTTGGGGGCTTGTCTTGAAAGTTGTGAGAAGTGATCTCTAGTGTTAGATTTCAGACATTTAACAATTATAGGGGCAGGTCTCTGTGAGGGATTCCCTACTGCCCTTAATTTGTAAGTGTCCATTATCTCAAGTTTAAAATCAGCCAGCAGTGAGAAGATTTCCTGAAGGCATCCTTCTATGTAATTTAACAACAGCTTCTACTGCTCAGCGTCTAAAGGTAGGTTAATTATTTTTAAATTATTTCTGGTGAGTTGCCCCTGCAATGTACGTTGCGCAGTTTGTAAATTTGTAATGAATTTATCATGGGATTGATCCTCCCCCCTCCCCAGGCCTTAATTACAGTTTCAAGAGAAAAGCAATAATTCTCTTCAATGCTTCCAGATCTTTACCAAATTTAAAGGCTTGGGATTTCATGATTTTGGGCTCCATGGATCCTAGATAAGCCACTTTCCAAACTTACTGTAAATTTACCATGCCTCTATTTAAGAATTGACTGAAGTTTCAGCATTAATTCAAAGCTTTTTATGTAATCTTGCTGAGATGGTGATACATTGGGAGTTAATAAAGTTTTCTCTAATCCATTTGAGATTGGGAAGAAAACTTCACTCCTTCTTCTCTATCTGAGATTTCAGTAGAGTGTAGCAGCTCCTCCAGCTTTTCTCCCTTGCTATTATCCAGAGTAGAGCTGTTAGCATGGAATGATGAAGGAGGAGCCCTCTTAATGTTATATGGCATACTATTAAAAGAATATTAAATCCAATTATAAAGACAAGCTGAGAGAGTTTGGGTATAAATCACTCACTATTCAGCTATCAATATGAGCAATTCCACCCATAGGTTCAGCTCAGAGTAAAGAAAGGCAGCCAGCTAGGCAGTCATAAGAACTAAAAATCTGTCTTTCATGTCAGCAGGCACACCTGGAATGCTAGCTGGTTTCAAATGAGAGTAGGGTATGCTTTGTTTCCCCCAATCCCCCCACACAAATGTTAAGTGTTATTCTTTATTTCACTTTGCATTGTCAGGATTCTTGGGGCTTTACAAGTGCAGAGGGTGGTCATTATATCCAAGAAAGGTTTCTCATAAGGGCCATTAAAGCTCTAGGGCAGCGGCATTGTATGTATAGGAATTACACACAATGTGACTCCATGGTCCAAGGTAGACTAGAAGCACAAGGGGATGGGCCCTTTGTCAGCTGTATCAATGGATGAACCTGGCCCACTGAACATCCTTAGGACCATTCTAAAGTTTAGGGAACCTGCCTGAATGATTCATTTCTTCTAGGAAGAAGAGCAGGATTTAACTAGCTATCAGTTATGTGTAGTCTCCACACCAGCAGTATTGGGCATAGATTTTGGAATGTTTCACTTGGGCATTCCTTCATTCCTTCATTCCTTCATTCTAGACTGAGTTCATCCACATCCAGCTTTGGTTACAGACAAATGAATTCAGATGAGATAGGGTATCTGGCCTTCAGGAGCCTTCCCACATTCCAATTTGGTGAGCCAATTTGGTGGAAAGACCCTGAATTGTTCTTGCTGACATGAATCATTTTGCTTTTTGATAGATCACTAGAGGGAACAGTGTATGTGATGTAGCATGGCAGAGTGGAGAACCTATGTCCTTGGATATTGCTGAAATATAATCAAGCCAACATACTGGCTGGGAATTTGGGGGATTGTAATCCCAACGTATCTGGAAAGCACTAAGTACAAGAAGGTTGTCTTTTCCTCTTCTATTTTCCTGCAGGCAACTTTGTACTAGGGGATAATATTTTCCATAAAGTTCCACCATTGCTATTAGCATATGGACCAAACTAGATCCATGATATGATCTTTTGCTTAAAAACAGTGGCATAGAGGGGATGGAGGAAGGTAAACATGGATCAGTGGTGGCTATTAATGGGCGAAACAGTCCCTCTTCCCTCCTTGTTTCTAGTTTAAATATCTGAAGAGTACCTTTCTGTCCCTCCTCACTCTTTTCCATAGCCAGTTTGGGATGCTATGTATCGACATATGGCAAACAGCTCTTCCTGATCCTTTTTGTACTCAGGAATGAAATGGGTCTTTTGTTTCTGGATGGATGTCAGCCTTGCTGACTGGTAATTTAGAGAGACCGGCTGAATTACTGAAAATGAAAAAGACAAAAAGAAGGTAAGATGAAAACTAACTGAGCATCACAGGTGGCATGTTGTGTGAACACAGCCATGAAATGACCTGGTTAAATATATTGTGTATGCCTGGATGTTGCATGTTCAAACTGCTACTCCCCCAACACACGCACACACACGCAATTTGATTATTTTGTCCTCTCAGATTCTTGATCATGAAAGAAGCCAAGCCTAGTAGGCATGATGTTCCTTCTGAGAAAGTCTTCAAGTCTTCCCAGGACTGTTCGTTTTGGATTCTGCCACTGGGATTTCAGGGCTGGGAGTAATCGAGAGACCCTTTGCCTGCATGCCTAAGTACACTTACTTGGAAGTAAGGCTCACTAAATTTGGTGGAACTCTTGAATGCAGAAGAGTGAGATGTGAACTTCCCATTATTCTACCTGATCCTTTTTTTTTTTGGCAAGCTTTTCTAGCTAGATTAACACACCCAATTATTACTTTGAAGCAGTGTTTGTTTACTAAGCCATAGTGGTTGAATTCACATGTCTTGCTAAGCCATATTGAAACAAATCACATACTGGTTTAACACAAATACAAGCTCAGTGTCCTTACCATTGCTTGATTCTCACACCTTGCTAAATCAACCAAAATGTGTTTTTTTCTGTTCGTTGTGTCATTGTGGTTTTTAAACACTAACTTACAATGTTATGTGAATTTAGCAAATTCTGCTTAGATGATTTCACAAGCGCTGGCTTTATATGTGGGAACACAGCCATTGCACTAAAGGTAGCAATTTCACCTGGCAGGAAGATTGATCAATGGACAAGACTCTACTGCCTGCATTTCCCTTACCGAGAAAGATGGTGGTAGAGGCAGCAGCAATGCCATTTGTATGCTACTGCTGCTTAGAAATTATTTCCAAGTGCATAAATCAGCATTGATTTTATTGCTGTGAAATGTTCACTTAAATGTGGTCATATTTTCTTAGGGTCATGTCTAATAGACAGGTCGTATAAGAAACAGAAAGAGAACAATGCATTTCATTGCCAAATTATAAAAGGTCCCATCAAAATGGGAGGGGAAACCATGAAGTTTTGCCTTGCTTGTGTCCATGTGCTCACTCATATTTAGATACAATTACAATGATTGCTGTACAGAATCCATCATACAAAAGGAAAATCATGGGTTAAAATTACAGTCATTTTAAACTATAACTGAAATTGGACCTTTATCTGACGTAGGGAAACCAACTGCTCTTCCCAGCCTCCTGATCTGCAACCCAGCCAAGAGAAAAAAAGGTTTGAAAATCACCTCTCAGATCATTTCTGTTGGTCTGAAATCTGTTACTGCCAGTTTCGCTTGCCCTTTTATATGTCACTGTTGGGGCATGATCTCTTTGAAGATCAACTGATGTCAAACGATCCACAGCCTTTTCTGGTGGATTAGTGTCCAGAGCAAAAAGGGGCTTTCCCCCTCTTCATTTTATTAAAACTCACCAAAGGTAGAGAGGGATACAAGTAAAAACAAAATCAAACCAAACAGGGTGCCATCCGATTAGTGCTTCTACAAAACAGACATGCCTGTAAGGAAATCTTGAAAGTAAGATATGAATAGGATGCAGTATTTACACAGAGGTTGGAGAAAGACCATACACTAAATCTGTTCGTGTTTGATCGATCATCAAGTGAAAAGTGAAACAGTCATACTATACATCAGACAGCAATGAATAATTTTTTTCCGTGGTATGAAGCCTCAGGCTATGCTATATTCAGCTGCAGCCTACCTCCTAGTCTCAGGCATTCACGTTTTAGATATGCATTTTATAAAAACGTAGTAGGTGAAGGACATCCTAAATATGGTTGCATGTCAGGTAGAGAAAAGAGATCTTTGGGTAGTGAGCTTACTTATTAATCGACAACCACAGAAGGAACCAACTGATCCTTTAAAGACCTAGTGAGACATTTAAATATGAACTGAACAAGGAAAGGACTGTAAAGCTGCAATAAGGTTTTGGCCAGGATTTCAAAATTAGGGGAAAGGCCTTGCTTGCTACCATCTAAAATGGTAGGCATCCATATGACAGCACAGTAGACCCCTGAATAGTCTCAAGGGCCCACTTATATTGACTGAAAACATCTTTCTCTCTCTTGAATGTAGAATAACATTTCTTAGTAAAAGCACTCATTGGCAGATCTTATTATCAATGTTTGCTGTTTGCTGCCAGAATCTAACAAGCGACAGATGTAGAAGACCAGAGACTTGTGTCTCTTACCCACACCAGACATATGGAATCAAATCTAACAAGAAGTTAAGCTTATTACACTCAGTTTTGAATCCAAAGGTACAAATAATACATTCATATGGCCTATAGGGCATCTCTACAACACTTAAACAATCATAGGTTTAGCCATATTTTAGTGAAATTACAATAATTGCTTAGGTGTGGAGATTCCACTATAGACTTTGATGGAACTATATTTGAACCTTTTTACTGTAATTTTGTTTGTGTGGTTGATTCTTTTTTGGGAACAAATGTCTCCTGTTGAAATGATATGCTCACTATATGGCAGCCATATTGGCCCATAATTCCTTTTTATAGTAAGACAGTAATATGCTTAAGCACATCATGGGTTTTGAATGAACTGTGCCAGGTGACCAGCTGAATTTTCAGTACAGGTAGTCCTCATTTAGTGACTGCCTCGTTTAGCGACTGTAGTTTACAATGGTGATGAAAAAGTAATTTTACGACCATTCCTTGCATTTATGACCTTCACAGGTCTGTAAAGGAAAGGAAAACTGAAGTAAGATTATAAGCACAGTTGCAGTTTCACTTAGTGACTGCTTTGCTTAACAACCAAATTGCTGGTCCCAACTGTGTTTGCTAAATGAGGACTATCTGTACCACTTTGTGACTCAGTCCTGACAAACCAAGCTGATCTTGGCTGATCTCAAAAAATTCAGAAGAGAAGGCTAGTACTTGGGTAGGAGATCACAGGCCTTTAGATTAGGCTAAATTAAACTGTTACAAGCTGCCTCAAACAGGAACTTGGGAATTAATTTACTGATAAATATAATTTTTGAAGAAACCCACATGGAAGATGGCAAGGGCAGACAAGTTCTATATGATTCCCATGTAAATTACATGGGCAATTTGAATGAGCAAACTTCACCTACTGAAGTTTTACTTCCCTCCTGAATTGGAAAGAACTCTTCACTGCTTTTGCAAGCAGTTTACTCCTATCAGCATGGCAGTATGAGAGCCAGGAACCCATACAAGAGTACATCTTCTAAGGATGACCACCTTGGTTTATATTTACATCCTTAGTTTAGGGCTAATGGATCTTCTGAAAAAAAAAAGTGTTATCCTTAGAAAGATGCTCTATAAATGATCCCAGAAAAGGAGGAGACTTCCTACTTATTGTGGCTGGCCCTGCTACTGCTCCTCACGCATGACCTCTGCATATATACCTATGACCAGACAACTGCAGCAATGTGGGCTGTGCCTAGGAGATAAGGGATCTTGCCTATTCAAGGTTTGCCCAGAGCCTACCTACTTACAACTCAGCATATAACATCGTTCTTCCAGGCATTCCTGGGGATATGTCCTAGAGAACTAGAGCAAGGAAGAACCACCCTGGCCTGCCCTCTATCTGCACCTGGAAAACACCTGGTGTTGAGCCAGAGCTGTTATGAAAAGACAAAAAACAGAAATATCAAAATAACACAGTAGACCTCTCCAGTTCCTTCTTTTGAACCAGTAGAGCAGGTGACTGTATATCATTTCTTGCCGAAACGAAAATTGGCTGAGAAGAGGAACTGCAAATGGGAAAGAGACTCATTGAGGCGAAAGTGTCGCTTGACTTCTCCTAAGCAGAGGCCAAAAGGCGGTAGATTGAAGCGAAGGCTCATTCATTCTAATCTGAGATTTCATCCTAAGGCTGCTCCTTGGATGAGGACTGGACCTTGATGGGCTTTGATGTAGCCCTGATGAGGATTATTTATAAACTCCCAGGCCTCAATCATCAGTCCTGACAATGCAGTGGTTGCACTCTCAAGAGCTCTGAGGTCTTTCATTTCCCAGTCCGGGGGCTCTTTCATATGTCTCAGTGGAAGTGAAAAGAGGTGTTCTTTCCCTTTCATCCATCAGATGGGTGGGGTGATACAAGTGCTCCCAGGATCTGTGTATCCCATGATGCTATATTTTCGTAATCCCCAGTGGCACTCCCAAGTCTGAAAGTGCTGGGAAAATGTGTGTCAGTGTAATGTTTGGAATGACTGGATGTATGTGTACACACACACACACACTCACACACACAGAACAGTTTCAAGAGCAACGCTTAAAATGGATAGTCTCAGCATATGGTTAGTGTACGTTGCTGTCCTTAGACTGGTTCGGGTTGGTGAATTTTTACACACTTTTTCTTTTCCCCCGTCCAGTTTGGTCCACAGGAGCTAGATCACCTTCAACGAGATATATGTGCATATATAGATATAGCTAGATAGATATATGTTTTTAAAAAAAATAGCTGCAGCAAGGTTCTCTGGAAATAGATTCTGTCTGATGTTGCTAGTCTGTCTTTTCCGTTTTGCCCTCTTTCACTGCTGCCTCTGACGTTTTCCTCAGTGGGCCTTTCTCCGAGTTGCTGTGTCCTTGGCCAGATTCTGCTGCTCCGCCATTTTTGTGTGCTGTGTGTTTTTCCAAGTAGTTCAGCATTTCACTGAGAACAGTTTGGAAAGTGCTTAGGGCAGCACAAATCGCAGGAGTTCCAAAGCCATGAGTAATCAAACTGTAAAGCAGGCAGAAAAAAGAGAGAAATATTAAAGAGTTTACTGTATGTATGTACGTGTGTGTGTGTGTATTTCATTTTTCTGAAATGGAAGCTTTGCCACCAAAATATTTATTACTTTTGGTGGAAAGAAGATTGCCACCCCACCCCACCCCCAAACAAACAACAAACAAATCCAGGCAGATATGATGTCAAAGATGTATGGAGGTGGTGTGAACTCCAATGGATGCAAGTCTGCATAAATGCATGCTTTCCAAGAAATTTATCCCAAATTGCCCTGCTGTGAGGTGCTGCCATTCAATCCCCAAAAGCAAGACCATGTGACTACCAGTGGACTTGCCTACTGAGATGATGAGGGATACATTTCCATGAAATAAATAATCCCCACCCCCACCCTCAAAGTTGGAACTGGAACACCAGTAGTAGTAACATCAGCCCTTTGCATATTTGTAAGTAGAATTCATGGTCTAGTAACAGTCTTTTCCCCAGGACTCATAATGACCTTAGTGCCAGATTACAGTCTTGCTCCTTAGGCGGTTGTTCTGAGAAGAATATGGCGGTGTATGGAATCTCATACAATATCAAGAATCTTAAAGTAAAGGCAACTAATAAACACCCATAATTCATTTTGTATTTGTTTAATGCATTTATTTTGACTTTATTTTCTGTGTCACTAACAGCTGTACCTACTTTCCACAAACACCACAAGATAGGCCTCTGAGTGCTTCAAAAACAGTTCAGGTTCTTACCCAAGCACAGCCCTTCTCTGCTATTCTTTAAAGAAGCCCATCTTTTTTTTTTCCATGCTTCTGTGCCACCCTGGAAAAAGGATGTTGCTGCTTTAAAGCATCAACTCATGAAGGTTAATGTGCTTCTCAAAGGAATCACATATGTGAGAATGGATTTTATCATTAATTTTTAACCCTACCTGTCAGGATAGGGTTTATTTATTAAACAAATTTATATGGTCACCGATCTACCAGAAGGAACTATGGATGGCAAATGAGTAAAAAATACATTATTGTAATTATGATTACAACTATTTATATGTTGAGGTCCTGAGAGAGCTCACATCCATAAATCCACCATGTCATGCCAGCTCCATCAACATCCTGGCCCCAATGCCTGGGGGAAAGCCAGGTTTTCACTACTTTCCTGAAGGCCAACAGGGTAGGGAAGCTGTTCCATAAGGCAGGTGCCATGAAAAAAAAAGACACATTTGAGATCTTTCTGCTTCAAGTATGACTATAACTGGCACACCAGCTAAAGCTGTCAAAATCCTACTTGGCCATAGCCTCTACCTGTCTATCCAGTAGTAGCTGTGATTCCAAGAGGACCCAAAGTCATTGTCCTAATCCCTCAGTGCTTCCCCCTTGAGAGCTGACTCAGAATCTTGATGAAGTACCTCCATCTTACTTGGGTTCAATTTTAGTCTATTTTGTCCTTACAGCCTCCAGGCAAAATTTCCATAGCATCATCCATAAAGCCCAAGGTGGTGATATACAACTAGCATCAGTACACTGATGATATTGAACTGCTAGGTGACTCCCCCACCCCCAGTGGTTTTATGTAGATGTTAAATAATACCATGAAAAGACTAAATGCTTTGGCACCTATCATTGAGGGGCCACTGACTTTTTCTTCCCTGGAACTATCTGCTAAGGAAAAGAAGACTATAGAACCATGTCTTTAACCCCCAACCTTTGAAGGCAGTCCAGAAGGAGAACCTGGTCAATGGTATTTTCCACTTAAAATTCTAATAGGAGCAGAGAGATGCATTATCCAGATCCAAATCCTGACCAAGGTCATCCAATAGCATGACCATACCATTCCTTTCCCATGCCCAGACCTGAAGCCTGATGGAAAAGGGTCCAGATAATCTTCTCCTAGAGAACTCTGTAATTGGATTCCCAACACCGTCTCAACAACCTTTCCCAAAAGTGGGCAACTGTCATCAAAGATAGGTAGTCCTCGCTTAACAACCATTCATTTACTGACCGTTCGAAGTTACAATGGTGTGGTGGATTTATAGATGTGATTGCAGCAGAGAGCAAGGCTATCGGGAAGGAGAGGATGCATTCCAGGAAGGGAAAGGAGACAAAAGACAACACAGTCTGAAGGTGGAGTGTGGGAAGCATAAGAGGTTCAGGATAGCCACTCCCTAGAATCTCCCAGGCGTATCCACTAGTTGCAGTAGTATAGATTTAGTCTGGCAAGATTCTGTCTATTTGGTGTAAGCAAATAAAGGAACTTAACTCAACTGGACTGTTTTACTGTTGTTCTTGGGCTGGGCCTGACATCAATCCTCTTATGCTTCCCATTCCCAGAAGTCATTCTAGAGAACAATCTTTCTACTTCATCAGAGTTTACAGGCCCAACAGAATCCCAGATGACATAGCAAGATGTTGCCCCAGTCATCACACCACAGCCTGCCCCTGAACATCCAGGACTGTGCCTAATCTGCGCGACAAATGCACAAAATAGCCACAATGGCCAGGTGAGACACCAACCTGTTTACTTCTCCCTTAAAAGGAGCTGATAGCCCTAAGGAAGGCCATTGGCTGGCACCCCAGCCTAGATGTCTGCACTGTCACCTACAGGGAATGGACTGAAGGTATCCCAAATGTTGCGGTTTCCTGAGAGTCTTTTCAATTGTGGTGGACTAGAAATACGTCAAATAAATAAATCCTATCCTGCTTAAATGTGGCTTCATTGTATGATGCATATCTGCAGAATGTATGACACATTTCTGCAGTATCCAAGGGGTATTTCCTTAAAGATTTGTGGCCTCTTTTCCAGGCAACCACATGACAAGCCAGACGAGAAGTACCTGGTGGTCAGCAATACAGACATCTGCACTGCAGCCAGCCTTTCATGGATGAATCTAGGAAAAGCTTCCTAACCTGTCTCTCTTAGGACTACTAGGTTAGGGCTACAAACTGCCAGGTGACCATTCACTGTTAGTAAAGAGTTTGTGTTTTCCATAACTCTAGTGGTCATCCAGATTTGTGCAACCCAAATCTAGGAGCCCCAGGCTTTCTCCATGCAGAATAGTCTTGGAAATTGCTGCCAGCATTTCTTGAAACTGTCTGTGTTGACGGGCCATATTGGCTGGTATAGATTCAAATGAATGAGCCATTCTGGGCCACTATCATTCCTTTTATAGAAATAGCAAACTGATCACCACCTGATTCAGTTCTCCTGGGCAGAGAAGGCCTCGGATCCTCAAACACTGCCATTAGATATTATTTTAAAGAAAGCATTTCAAATGTTTGGTTACACTCAAAGGGTTCAATGAGCCAAGCAAGTTCTCAACCTAGCTTAAACGTCTACTCTTCTTGGATAAAACTATGATTAAATATAGATAAAGGTTTGAATGTAATGAACTCGGTTTGTTCATATTTGCCAAGAGTCTTCAGAGATCTTAAAAGGGAAAGGGAGGGGTGGTCAGGTCTACTGCCAGTCTTTTCTACTCATTATGCAGCTTATCAGACCTTGATGGGAGGGAAGCCTCTGTTATGTTTTAATAATATCCTTTCATTGTATGTCAAAGCAGCCAAACTGGCCTCAAGACTTGGACTCTTCCTTGACAGCATCCGCAAGGTATCTCACATCCTACCCCACCCTTCCACCCCCATCCCTCAAGGCTGGCACAGTTTTGTCTTACTGCAAAGGAAATACTTTCATTCTCCATGGAGAAGGGGGAGAAGAAGAGGAGGATGCCATCTGTCCACCTCCAGCTTCCAACAATGGCTAAGTCTGGATATCGCTAGCAGCAGAAGTTGCTATCAAATATTTACAACATACTGTGGCTGATGGATGATACTCAAAGATAGTCACATTTTTTCTGCTCTGCCCTGCTCATATGAAAAGCATCTGGCCCCAGGGATGGGCCATGTAATTTCCATGGAGTCTACCTGCACACCATAGAATATCTCAAAAGATAATTGCTGTGTTTCATCTCAGTCCTCAACTTTTGAGAAACAACTAGTATTCCATGGAGTTGATAAAATGGTGATCTACACTAAGCCATTCCGTTCTTTACAATAATGCATATGGGGTGACACCTTCGGATTTTTTTTTTTAATTGCAAATGCTTAAACAGCCATGCTTTCCTAACTTATGCATGGCCATTATTGTTTTCACTCATCACAGAGTAGTCCTCAGTTTACTCCTGAGGATTAATTACAATTAAACCAGCACTACATTTACTGTATCCATTGGAGCAGCATAGACACAAGAAAGGCCAACCTAAATGATGAGGAGGCTAGAACAGCTCCTTCTCGCCCTTGTACTTTTTAGCTTAGAGCAATGATGGGCAAAGAGAGAGACGATAAATTACCCAGGGCTAAATAACAAAAATGATGCGACATGGATGGAATTAAGTTTTTCTCCCTCTCTCACAAAATTTAGGATTTTCTACTGAAATTAGAGGCAGGGAATTTAAAGATTGATAAAAGGAAGTAGGAATGTGAACAATATGTATTAGAACTGTGAAATCTACTGCCAATCCCAGGTGATGGCTACTCATTAGGATGGCTTCAGAAGGGGGACTAGAAAAAATAATGGAAGACAGGGATCGCAAAAGCTAGTAGTGTGATGGAATGTATCTACAAAGAGGAGGGTGATGTGGGGGATAGAAGCAGAGAGCAAGGCTATCAGGAAGGAGGGGGTGCATTCCAGGAAGGGAGAGAAGACAAAAGACAACACAGTCCACAGGGGAAGCGTGAGAAGAGTAAGAGGTTCAGGATTGCCACTCCCTAGAATCTCCCAGGTTGTATCCACTAGTTGCAGTAGCATAGATTGGGTCTGGCAAGATTCTGTCTATAAGGTGTAAGCAAATAAAGGAATTTAACTCAACTGGACTGTTTCACAGTTGTTCTTTGGCTGGGCCTGACAAGTAGTCTTCTTTCAGAATCACAGACAGCATTCCTTAAATACTAGCTGCTAGGAAACCAAAATGGAGAAGGACTATCATCCCTCTTGTCCATACTTATCAGCTCCCTGAAAACATCTGATGAGCCATGCTGTGATGCAGCATGCAGACCAGATAGGCCAATGGCTTGATCCAGTAGGGCTCTTCTTTGGTTTTTAGGTTAGATAGTCTCCTGTTCATAGTGGGCAGCATAGACCTTTGCAAATGAGTGTGCAAGAATTTAGTTACTGTGAAAGCCTATGTGTTTAGAGAACAAAGTGTAGGTATCTTTTTTCAGGCATTTATCCTGACATTGGAGATAAAGTCACAGGGAACTGTGCAACCTTTCTTCTTGACATTCTCTTTGACAGAAGTAATACACAATTATTCAGTTAATTGTTTATTTAGCGCCTTTGAGTCAGTCTTGACTCCTGGCAATTACATGGACAAGTCCATGCAGCTTCTTGGCAGCATTTTTGGAAGAGATTTGCCAGTGCCTCTTTCCTAGGCTGAGAGACAGTGACTGGCCCAAAGTCATCCAGCAGACTTAGTACTGAAGGCAGAAATAGAACTCAAATGCCTTAATCACTAGACCAAACTCTGAATACACAATAGAACTAATCCCAAATGCAGTTCTGGGGGTTACATGGATGTTCACATGATACACATAATTTATGAACATTATGTATTTTAATAAGGCCATTATTACAAAGATGATATTAGGAGGATGAAGGGATTACTGGGGAGATTTGGCAACTGGAACCTATAATTATTCTTATAATATTCTACAGGCTCTTTGCTATTAGAGTAAACACATGAAATTCAATTAGATCAAGAAAAATTATATGTGTTCTACCGGTAGTGCTTATATTTCTATTTGTTTTGAAGACAACATTGTATATAATAATTGGGGGGAAACTTACATGCTATTATAAGATAAGGAGACCATATTCTATGTAGACTAAATTCAAAACTCTAGTACTTCTAGACTTTACAAAATAATGGCTAGGAAAATAAAGCCCATCTTTGCACTATAGATACTAGATCATGTTTCCAACCATGGTACTGTTCCACCATATTCATGTCACCGATATCTGGGAAAAGCTAAGCAACTTTCCCCAGGTGGTTCAACTTAGGCAAAACTGGAATGTATTTGACAGAGAATGCTCTTTAGTGACCTGCTTCCATAGGAAGTGACACCAGCTCTACTTCCTTTGTTCAAGAAGCTTTTAGTTCTGTTGAGGACCACTAGAGGGCACCTGACCGCTTATTTGCAGCAAAACTGCAGTCTGGGATTAAATAAATGATTTGGGCAATCTATTCCAATTAGCTTCTATTGCAGCTTTTCTCAGTCGTGTGATCTTCAGATGTGCCAGACTTAAAGTCCCATAATCCTTTTGGATGTTTCATCTCTTGAGTGCACCAACCTGGGGAAAGTTTCTCTACTGAATCCTATCCTATGTGAGTCTCAGGGCAAATTTCCATGCATGTGGGCTTTGTGTTCTCCAATAATCAAAACCCTCTGTATTCAACTAGACAATTTTTCATCAAAGCTCCATGCAAATTATGTAAAGAATACTGATTAATCAACTGATAAGATAAATGAAGAACCGATTTCTTTCACGGAACTTAAAATATAATAAAATTACTTCACACACAAATACAAACTTATTATTAAACCAATAAGGCATCTTCCGGCAGTAGAGGAAGCAGATAAGTAGAGGAACTTGAAAAGCATTCATGGTCCCAACCATTCTAAACAGGAAGACTTTAGTCATTTGGTGGAAGGTCCTGAACAATATTAGCTTCCCCCTGGATTGCTTCTCTCTGAAGTATTCTCTCGTTTTCTCATCTTTGTCTTGGAACAGGAAATGTGCAAGATGTCCCAAAGGTCTCCTTTGTCATATTCCAAAGAGCTATATCTGTTGTCAGCCTCTCAAAAAGGGTCCAGGTTTCCAGGAACCCACTGAACATTAGAAAGCAATGAAGAGTGCACTTCTGCGGTCTTCCATACTTAAACAATGAAAAGCTTACTCAGACAGCTTCATCCATATACCTGATCTAAGACCACCATACATATATTATTGATAATTGCTCAGTCTTATTAGATCTGTGACCTTCCTGGTGGCTTCTGCTGATTGGGGATTACAGATGTGGGCACATGCTGAGAACACAATGAAGATGCTAGAAGTTGGCACAACCTTTTTGCAGCACACCAGCTTACCACTCACTTTTATCAAAGGGCTTTTATAAAGTATAGTGGAAGCTAGTCAGTGATGGGGAAGATCTCCATATATACAACACATTGCATATTTCTGCACAGAGGAAGTACTCTTAACACTTCCAGAACTGATTTTTTTTTTTTAAGTGTCTCCACAAATAGATTTTGGAGGTCATACCTGAAATGTGTTAAATGTCTCTGAATATCCAGGTCTAATATTGGGGTAGGTCTTGAGGAGCCCAAAGGTGACCTGTCTTGGCTTAGCAGATCCTGGAATTCTTTACATATTTGCCTAGAATCAGAATGGATGCATACTCATTAAGGTTGCTTGCCATGTTCATTGAATAAATACTGTAAGTTTCATACTACATATGCTTCCCTCAGCACAATTATTCCACTATAAGGTATAACTAATACCATTTTATGTAAGCTTCTAGTACAAGAATGGATTACACTAGAGGCGGTTGCATGCTATATACTTAGCAGAGCAGCTGATTTCCTTCTTTTGTCAGTGATCAATAGAAAAAAAAACCTTAAATGTTAGGATCACTAACAAGGGTGTATCATTTGAAGCACCACCAAAGTATGCCCCTTCAAAAAATTAGGCAGATCCCCCTGAACCCTTCCAAAAGTGGCCACTGAACTGCCATTTTTTAATGTGCCAGAAGGCAGATTTTATTAAAAGAAGCGGGTAGGAGTCATATCAATCGTGCTGAACTAATCAGATTCAACCTGAAATAAATTTAAAGAAAAAGTTAGTTCTTGTCCTGGCCCTGCTCATTCATTGTCCTGGCTCCACTCACTTTTTGGTATGCATCCATCCGCCCCTGCTCTCCCCCCTCGCCACACCTGCTACTCAAAGGCCAGGTGGGACTTTTGGCTTGAAAAATATCATTCATAAATTGTAAGTCACTGGACGGAATACACCAGAACAGATTAACTGTCACTGTCCACACCCACTTCATGTGGAGGTATCAGAAACCACCAAGACTTCTCCTGCACACATTTGGATGACAATCTATATATTTCTGATGTGGCAAAGAACCTTCCTTGGCTTTTTAATATTTACCTCTTAAAGCTATATATTAAAGTGAAAAAAAAAAGCCTTTCAAATTAAATAGGCCCAGCACTACTTTAAAATGAAAGCAGAATATGCTTAGGTTTTATTATTCCCATTTTCCCTGTGACAAACTGTACATTCTGAAAAGCTGTAATGAACACCACTAGACTGAGTGAGCCTTCCTTCAGAGATAGCAGATTAGGCAAAGCTACCTCTCTCTTGGCAGAAAAGGCTCACTTTGAAATAATACACTGCCTCATATGCAGGTGCACAAATTGGCCAGCTTTGGTCTTAGTAAATGTTTTAAGATTCTGTTTGGTCATGGCAGTTTAATTGTTTTTTATGGCTCCTTTGGGAAGCTACAGAGCCCTTTATCACAAGGCCAGCTTGCCTCGGGTATGTTTATGCATTTTAGAACTTCTGATTGTAATGTCTGCGTGTGGCCTAATGAAAGGGGAGGCTTGTTTTCTGCCCCTTTAAGTCAGTTTGGTGATTTTTGGATCAGGGCATGCTGATATAGCCAAGGGGGATTCTTTGAAGAGGGGTTACACATCAAGTAGGAAAAAGGTTTCCCTTTCGAAGGACATAGAAAGCTTGCTACTTTCATGAAACCCTTTGATGCCATATGCATTCTTTGCAGTAACCTCCTTCTTGTCACTAGGCTTCAAGTCATGGCCATGGAGAAATACAAAGACATGCCTTAGTGGGCACGGCTGTTCTCTGTCCTTGGGTATAAGCACTTGCTTAGAACTGGTGCAATATACTGTAGGCAGCCTGATTCATAAACAAATTGGTCTGGGTATTTGTGTTTAAACCCTATACAGTCCCATAAGAATGCTTAAACCTAGTTTATGTCATATACCTTGAATGGTTTGTGGATCAGATTATACTCCTAACATTAGTTGTAAAGAAACTACTTTAAAGTCCCTGTTGCAAGCAGTGGAACTGCCTGAGTCATTTGTTCACATGCCAACAACATGACTTCAATCAATGCAACCCATATATTTCATCTACTGTACTGTGAAAAGGATGAATTGGAAGATCAAATACACCATACCATGTCCCATGATGTTGTACAAATATGAGAGATAAAATAATGATAAGAAGCCGTCTCGGGCATATTTATTTGAGTAAATTCTCACTGAACAATTTGATAATCTCTAGAACTGGGCTGAGAATTGTTAGTAAAATTTGCTTGTGCATCAGACAAGCTTAAGTTCAAATCCATGATTAATGTGATTTGATTTATTACTACATTATTACAGAAAGTATTATGAATGTTTTTTTTCTGAAGAATACCTTCTTAATTCCAGAATATCTGTGCACAGTTTATCAGTATTTCATAAACTGTTTGTCAAATGCTTAATTTACACAATAAGAATTCCACAGATACTAACCATCGATTTCCATGATAAATTACAAGAGCAAGTTGCTGCAGCAGCAGCTCAGCTCTCTGGTTTGTCCCTTAATGTCCTTGTTAACTGCAGAATCTAGAATTTGTTCACTTAACATGCTGGCATTAATGGTGTATCGTGTATCATTACAATTCAAAATGCTTTGTTCCAAGTTCAAAACAGCTGCTCCAATTTTACTAGAACTGTTTCAAATATTCCAGAGGTATTCCAAACACAAAGGAGGTTCAAACTCAAAACACTTTTGGAATGGTCAGAAGAGCATTGATGAGGGTAGGACAACCCATTCTGAACTTGAAACAACTTTTGTATTGGAAGTCTTTGAATCCCTAATTGACATATCTATGGTGAACTTTCTGAAGGTGTATTCTTACGTCATTCACACAGATTTTCTGGATAAATCTTCCCAAGAAAGAAAAAAATGGCTCTTTCTGATCCAGTTCTAATTAACTGTAACAGGATAATGATGATTTAAGAGCAAAGAGCCATCCATTCATCACTTGACTGTGATCCATCAGATGGTTGATGCTTCTAGGCATGATCTGCAAATATGTGAGGGAAAAAAAAGTCTAACTCTCTCTCAATTCTCCTTTGCCACCCAGTTAGCCTAGTGAAACAATAGAGGTATGACACTGGATGCAATTGTATTTTTTTCCATGAAAAGAAAAGCAAGAGAAAGAAAAGGAAGAGATTGATACATTTTACAGATAAGGAAAAGTACTCTCCCAGGTGATTCGGTATTTGACATTGTTGCATAGGCCTTCAACAAGATGTCTTTTGGCTGCCAATATGTTCTTAGAACTGAGCACAATCTTAGAATTCTTATTCTTGGAACTTAGAATTCTTATTCTTAGAACTTAGCACAGTCCTAGGAATATTTCTTTTTAAATAAATCTCAATCAGTTCAATGTGAATGGACTTATTAGTAACTGTGATCAGAATAGCCACCCCACAGATGCATACTTGCCTATATTAAGATAAATATCAAGCAATAAATGTTACTTTCTGTGTGCATCTATGTGGGCCTCAGGCCTGTACACAACACTTAAAAGAGCCAAAGTATGAATAGATTTTACCTTCTGCACTGCTATTTATTTATTTATTTATTTATTTATTTATTTATTTATTTGGTTTGTTGAGGCCACCCAACTCCATGAAGACTTGCCTTGGAGGCCCAGTATGGGGTTAAAAGGAATAGCTAGCTTTCAGACTAATGTGTGAGCAAAGCAGCATTTAAACAACTTACTTGGTTGCTAGGATCATTTTTTTCCTTGCTGTCTGTTCCTTCTGTTCCATGTGCTGCCTGGCAAGATGCTCCCCAACTGCCTTGGCTGGGAATTCGGTTTCACACGTGTAGCCAAAGTCCCTGGCCAAATGCAAAGCTTCTCCTGCAACCAAACCAAAGTAACTGTGATATATAAGTGGCTTTTTAAAAAGCTTGGTTAGTTAAAAAGGCTCTTGGTATTTGCCCAAGATGAATAATTCAAGAATGTCAGTGCCCATGAGAAGACAACCCACCTCCCCTTTCTAAAATTCATAAACAGAAAGAGGCAAGGAGGAAAACCAGCAGCAGTTCTGAACATTAGGAGGTTTCCCCTGAACAGAAAGAAATGGAGTTGATCTCTCAGCAGAATTATCTCTGCAGTTTCAGCTCTTCCAGTGCTACAGCTGGCTGGATTGAGAGCTGCTAGCCGAAACCTAAGAGAGGACTCTAATGGAAGTTGCCCACAGAGGAGGGTGAACCTCCCTCAATCCCCTCCCAGACAGAATATGATTTCTAATGTTCATTTAGTACCCCCCACCCCCAAGAATTAGCAACAATAATTCCGCCACAGGAGTCAAGCTTACAGTAGAAGTACAGTATTTTCCTATTACTTTCTATTACTTTTAAACACTTGTAAGTGCTTTGTGAGTCTGTGTGTTTTGTCATTGCTTTGTTTCCTTGGATCTTTCATGCATTATTCATGTGAAGGGTTTACACTGACCCAAGGGTCAACGGGACTGAGATGCTGGATGGTTTACTCAAGGTTGCTCCAGTGGCAATACCAAAAATAAATCCTCACCTCTGAAGCCAACTCTGAGCTACATGGCTTTCCTCATCCCATCATCCAAGTGTCAAGCATGCACCTCTATGCCTTGATAGTCTTCATGAAGAGTTGGAATCCTTTTGAAGGATTCTGGTTTTGAAGAAACCAATGCACATAGAGGTATACCAGTGTGAACATCAGGGAGTGGGTAAAGCAAATATATGTCACTGTTAGCTTGTCACCATTTCTTACTTATATAAATCTGATAAATTCAATTTTTCTCAATTTTTCATCTGTGTGATTTAAGTTCAGTTCACCATATTCAAGGTTTGTTTAAACATTTGTATTTGTTTTGGTGCATAGTTCCCCAAACAATGCGGTTTTCTTTGCATGTTTGCCTAATATGCCCAGTTCTTGTAAAATATTTTCTACCACAGTGTATGTGTTGATGTATTTGGACAGATTTCTATCTCACGTACATTTTTAATTGGCAGATTTCATGGGAAAATTCAGAAATGTGTGGATTTTTAAGGCTAGCGTAGCTCAAGAACTGAGTCATCAATGTGAAATTAGAGAAGTCTGTATCTGAATGCAAGACAAACACATTTTGATGTTATCTTGACACAGCAAGAGGTGTGTGGCCTTCTGATCCACTGACATATAAATAACATGTGAAAGAACTTTACTCAAGAAAAAAAAATTGACAGAACACTTAAACAACACACATTTGCTATTTTTAATGCTTGCTGAGATTGGGTTTATTTGATAAAACGGTGGTTATCTTGGGGAACTGCTGGTTCACAACCATCCCTCCTCCTCCTCCTCCTCCTCCTCCTCCTCCTCCTCCTCCTCCTCCTTCTCTTTTGGTTATGGGCCTGTGAGTACATGTGAGCTTTGTATGTACTGTACACATGAGCACATGGGTGAATGTAGTGGGGATATTTCCTTGTTTGATAACTTGACCTGGAACACTTCTGGTGTCTCATGTAACTTATGCCGTCTTCAACAAAGACTGTGATCCTATTTGAGAAAAGGATGATAGAGCATGCATTCCACCCAAAGTGCTAGAAGAATAAAATTTGGCTACAATGACTGGAAAGATGATTTATAATAACAAATAATTACAGTACAAGAACAGGAAAAAGAATGAGAAGCAGAATTGTTTTCTGATGTATTGCCATCCTAGCCAGAACTCATGGTTCCAGGGAAGCAGCCACATAAAGAAAGGACTGAGAGGTGAGCAGAAAAGACACAATGCCAGTCTTTAAAGCACAAATGGGAGGTAGACCTCTCCAAGAAAAAAGACTCTTCTTTGGTAAGGTGCAAGAGGGCAGTGGTTGACAATGGTGATGAGTGAATAGCACATCCTGATTTGTGCAGAAAAATGGCATTCTTTATAGAGTTAGGGGAGACCCCAGCTCTGGGGCAAAAAATAGAACAAATGGAAGTTCCACAGTTTCAGAAACTCTTCCATGAAAGCCCATTTTCAGGCCAGGTGGGGCAAGAAAAAATGCAGTGAGTTCAGAGGTGGATTCTTTTAGCCAGGAATGACAAAAAATGTGGAAACACGTTGTCTATCCTACCCACTGTCAAGTCCACGATGTCCAACTCTCAGTTATGAAGCATTCTCACGCAACCAGGCTTGGGTCAGATAAATACTTCTTTATTAAGAGGTACATGTAGCTTGTAAACAGAACATTGCTAAAACTAACACCTTGGGTAAACCTCCCTCTATTTATCCCCCCTCCCCTTATTGCCTGGTGTCCTGACTCCTCTTCACCTGTTGTTGACCTCTCTCCTTCCTCCCCGAGCTTCTTCCTGGTTCTTTGGGCCCCAGCTGCCTGGCGGCAATCAAGCCAGTCTAAATTACCCATATATGGTTAAGCTGCTTCCCAACTCCCCTTACAACCATTAACAGCCACCCCCCCCCCCCCATTTACAAGTGGCAGAAACAAATCAATCCAACTCCCAACGAATGCAATACAATGGAAAACAACAACAGTTGGGTGATGCAGGTTCTGACACCCACTCTGCCAATAGGTAAAACCCAAGGGGGGACAAACCAAGGCATCCATGGAAAGAATTCCTTTTGTCTCCCTTTCCATTTTCTAGAATTGCTATGGACATTGCCAGTCCCTTGCCAAAGTCAGCAAAAGGAAATCAGTCTAGCCTTGTAATTTCTGATTATGCTACGAGATACCCTGAGGCAATTCCCGTCTGCAGTTACTGCAAAAGTCATTGCCAATGAGTTGCTTAAACTGTTCAGTAGAGTGGGTGTACCTAATGAGATTTTCACAGATCAAGCCCCAAACTTCCAATTTGCTTTGCTAAAGCATTTATATATAGCACTGGGGATATCTGGCAGGAGAACCCACAGACAGATGGATTAACCAAATGATTAAATCAGACTCTGAAGAACATGTTAAAGAAATCTGCTCAGGATGACTCAAGCATTGGAATGTGTGCCTTCCCTGTATATATTTTTGTATATAGAGAAGAGGAAGAAGATTTCCACAGGAATCAGCCCTTTTGAGTTGCTGTATGGAAAACAACCAAGAACAGTCATAGATGTGGTGAAGGACAGTTGGACTAATAAAGTTCCTGGCTGACGATGTTCTCACTCAAAGGGAAAACTGCAGAAACACAGTGAGAAGACACAGAACATCCAAAACTAGGGCCAAATATGTGAAATGTAGGTATGATATAAAAGCCAGAAACAAATCACTAGAGGTGACAGATAAAGTGTTGCTTCTGTTGCCTACCAGGAATGCAAACTGCAATCCATAAAGTAGAACCCATCAACTGCAAAACAGACTTATAGGTGGAGAAACCATGGTCTGTCATGTCAGCCAGTGGGTTGAGAGAAAGCAGCCAAGTCTAGAATTGGGAGCTCACTGATTAGATTATTCAGCAGAGCAAGTATAGAGCTGTTTGTCACACACCCACACATACAGAATGCATTGAGACATATGTATACCTCAGCTTATGTTCACAACAAAAAAACACTTTTAGAAATCTTCAAAGAAATTTTTACAAACAAGCCAGGCACAACTACATTAGTAGAGCACAGAACCAGAGATAAACAGAAACCTTATCACATTCCAGAGACACACTGAAGAAAGAACAAAATATGTTCTTGAACCATCTCATAGTAAAATGGTTTTCACCTGCAGTGTTAGTTCCTAAGAAAAAGGAAGAGATTAGATTTTGGGTAGACCTAAGACTTCTTAATCAAGTAACCAAGATTGATAGTTACCCTGTCCCAAGAGTAGATGACCTACTAGATGAGTTAAGAGTGGAAAAAGACTTATTTACTTTGGATTTAAGTAAAGGAGGAGCTTCTGGTGTAGAAATGGTGAACTGACATCTCATGGACAGTGAGAGACATTATGATTGAAAATGGCAGCTGGATGCTAGATCCGGACTGCCAAAATTTCTCCAGAGAAAGGAGAGAATGAGATTGCCCATACATACTCTGGACAGCTGTTTTTTGTGAGCTGATGGCAGAAATTTGATGTTTTTGCAGTCAGCTTGCAAACAGCTGGGAGCCATGGAATTCCATTGAGCTCACAGCTGTCAGTGTAGCCTCTATGGACTCAAAGTTCGACCAAACCTTACTTCTTAATCACTTTGGATTTTACTTTTTTTCTATTGCTTTTTAAAGATTGAGAACCTTCAAAACTGCATATTGGATCGTATTCACTGGGTGAGTTTTTCTTCAAGCCTCTAAGAAGTTTGAATTACAATTTTAAGGTCTGGCAACACACACACACACACACACACACACACACACACACATACACACATACAGTATGCATGTGTGTGTGTGTGTGTGTGTATATATATATATATGTGTGTGTGTGTGTGTGTGTATATGTATATATATGTGTGTGTGTATGTATATATATATATATATAAAAAAAATATACAGATAAATGGTGATTACAGTGTTGATTTTAGACAGTTTTAAATGGATTAAGGGTCCAGATGGACTTGTATTAATACTTTGAAATTAACTATAAGAATCCTTCCTATAGGAAACTTTCTATGTTTACATCTGGGGGAAAAAACCCTGATCAGATGACTTTGAAGGTTGGTCACTAGAGGGCACCAGAGAGAAATAAATACATTAATGGATCCAATGAGAGAGATCTATGACTATTAGGCTCAGAAAATATTTTTAAAGTTATCCACTATGATACAAAACCTAGATGGTGTCATTGAAGAGGAACAAGTTGCATGGAATAAAACTGAAATCAATCTGAATGTGGATTTAAAAATGACAGCTTATAAGAAAGAGATGGAAAAACATGAAATAATGGATACACAGAAAGATGAAATTTTGGATATATAAATGAAACTGGCTGATGACCTAATAATTAAAAAAGGCATACAAATACTAAACCAGAAGAGTGATGTGGATAACCTCTTTATATTGGATTTACAAAAGAGACTTGTTGAAGTTGTCAACGAATTCTTGAAAAGAGACAGTGAGAATATGAACAGTGACATGGATAACCTTTTTATACTGAATTTACAAAATGAGTTTGTTAAAGGTGCCAACAATTTTGGGAGAAGAGACAAAGAGAGCATCAGCTTTATTAGGTAGACCACATAGGAAACATGAGCAGATAAGCTAATTCTACTTATTGTAAAGCTACATTAGCAGAATCTTGCAAATCTGAAACTACAATTATCCCACTGTCTCCTTTAAAGCCCAAGAAACTAGGGAAGGTCCCTTCTGAGCCTCTTGCCCCACCTACTATCCAGCTGTGGGTTATCCTATCTCTTATCTAACTGTTCCATAGGCAGCAGCATTTCACCCTATCTCCCAAGGCCTTTCCCACATACCATTACAGAGAGCATGGAAAGAAAGCAAATGTTAGGATATTATTTGAGGGGACTAAAGATTGTCAGAAGAAAGGGGAAAGAATGCAAAGCCAGTTTATTTGATCAAGGCTAAAATAAATGGGTTGCTATCTTTGGTAATGTTGAATGAAATTTTCTGACTAGGACTGGATGACGATAACTTTAAAGGTTTTGTTTATTTGAAGAGATGAGATAGGGAGGATTTGTTTAAATAGAAAATGAGATATAAATGTAAAAGGAAGGATTCAAAGTGGGATTATTGGATATAGTTTGTAATAGTTATGTTGTTATTTTTGATAACCCTTAATGGAGTTTTGCTGATTAAGATGGAGTGATGAGTTTTTAAAGATTTATTTATAGACAATGGGGTGAGATATGGGATGAAGAGATGGTTGGTTTTATTCTAAGAGACGGTGATAAGTTGTTAATGTTGATTATACTTGCTGGGGATGAAGGGAGAGGTTTCTTCTATTTTCTTTTTTTCTTTTTCTGCACTTTTTAATTTTCAATTTATTTTTTCTTTATTTTCTTTCTTTTTATATATTTTTATCCCATGTAGATTTTATTAGTTTTATTTGTATAATATAATCTTTAATAAAATTATTATAACAGATTTAAGTAAGGGCTACTGGCAAATTCCTCTCAAGGAAACTCCCAAAGTGAAAACAGCCTTTTCTGTATAGGTAGTCCTTGTTTAAAGATCACAACTGGGGCTCACAACTCGGTCATTAAGCAAAACAGTCACTAAGTGAAATTGCAACTGCACATGTGATCTCACTTCAGTTTCGTTTGCCTTACAGGCCTTCAAAGATCATAAATGCGAGGAATGGTTGCAAAGTTACATTTTCATCACTGTCATAACTGCAAACTGTTGCTGTATGAAGCAGTCACTAAACAAGGACTACCTGTACTTCAAGGACTGTCTGCAATAGAACTCCTACAACTTTCAGAGACCAAATACTTCTGGGCCAGGGAAAATACTATGAACCATATTTGGATGATATTGTTATTTACTGCAAAAGAACATGAGGAACAATTGAAGGATGTTATTTCTAATCTTAAAGCAGCCAATTTAACTATCAACCTAGCTAAATGTCATCTGGGGTTTTCACCATGCGGTCATCTGGTCTTACTTAGGAGTCCTTGGTGCTCTCTGAGTTTGGTTGTTTGCTTGCATACTTCATTACCCAACTCTGTAAGATCATCAATGTGAGTGAGTGTGAGGTTTGCTTCCTGTTTATATACAGTAGCTTGCCCTGCCAGTGTTGGTGGGGGTGTGGTTTTCTCCTTCATAGTTCCTTGATTAGAATACTGTTTTCTGCTTGATTGCTTGTCTAGTGTTAATCTCTGCTTATCTGGGTGTTGGCTGCTGGGGAGGTTGTGTTCTGGTCTTTTTGTTTCCTTCTTAGCTTTTTTATTGTCTCTTTTGAATGATGTGTAGATATCGTTTATTTCTATGTGTCTATTGATGGCTGCTGTCTTTCTTAGGTTACATCACTGGCTTGATATCTTACTTAAGTTATATCATTGATTAGGAAGAAGTTAAGATGGAAGAGCAGAAAGTGCAACCTGTTCAACAGAAATAACCTCCAACCTCTGGATGAGGTATTAATCCATCCAGAGATTTTGGGTTGTCTGGATGATTAATACCTCATTTTTTCTATCAAAGCAGGGATGTTTATGGTGTGTGTATGTAGAGTCAATGGCATCAAAACGGTGGATGCAACTAAGTGATCAAACCCCTGCCTCTTTTATGTTTGTGGGTGATGCATATGGCCCACCTTAAAAGGGGGAGGCTCATCAATTACCCAGTTGCACCCGCTATTTTGACATTGGATACCCTTGCCACAAAGCAAAATCTCTCAAGATTTAATCAGGAGGCAGGTCAATAAAGTTCACTGAACTCCTGATTGTGAAAAGGCATTTCGAGAGTTAAAAAGAATTTTGTGTAGGCATCCTGTGTTAAGAGGGAACCTTTCCTTTGTTTTGCACACTGATGCTTCTGATGTGAGGCTGACAGCAGTGTTAATGCAATAATTTTAAAATGAGGTACATTGAACACTTTATCTTTCAAAAAGCTCTTACCAAGGGAAAAGGGGTGTGTGGGATGAAAAATTCACAGCAGCCACAGACCGCCAACTTCAACTTTGGTTAGAAAGGATGAAATACTCTAACAGAGGAGTGGCAAACTGATATTTGGTACTGCAACCATATAAATTTGTTCTGTTGCATTATCCAGGAAAACAGCACCAAGTTGCTTATTTCCTGTCTAGATAGGGAACTGACCCAGAGATTGCTATCTGTAACACAGGTACAGTGGATGAAGGCCTCAGAAAAATGAATCTTCCCCAGAGCTTTTCTACAAAGGAGGAAGCTATATGATGTGCTTCCATGTGCTAAGGCTGCTTCCTGGCTCATCATGACTCATACTTTCAGGTAACACTTTGTGCTGGAATGGAGATAGTGGTCAGCAACTAGGATGGATTTAGGCATCTCTGACTATTGATTTATAGTTTTAATAAAAAAAATGTGTTGAAGGTTTGTTAAGTCGAGGGAAAATCTGGAGAAGTTTGCTGAAGATAGTTGTTGGGCATGATCTGGAAAAGAGTGCTGAAGTTCTAAAGAGGATGATGACGGCAGGATATGGTCTACTCTGTGCAGATGATCCCTCAGGGATTGTAAAGGAAGAAAATCTAACTATTTTACCACCACAGGAAAAGTCAGCTAATAACCCAACAAATGATTTTGCCTTGAAGGGTAAAATGCAAATGGCAAATCTGTATTATCAAAGGTTGGGAGAAGGGAGGAATTCATAATGGAATCCAGTGTAGTTAGTTAAGCTTACCAAGTGAGGTTAGGGGAACAAGACCGCTTTGTTGCCTATTTAATAACTTCCTTAATGAAACGATACAAAAATCTGAAGTCATGCATTAAATTTTCTATCAAATCCTGAGAGCCCACATCAGCCACAATCTGATTTGTGGAGAAGGCTGAAACATCAAGACACTTTCTCCTAAGCCATGGATTTATTCCATCCCCTTCTGTCCTCTGTTGTAATACCTAACCTCTGAGGTTATTCCTTCATCCTGAAGGAAGATGAAGAAGATGATGGAGAAACACAAGGCTCCCTTCTCTACACTCTATCCATCCTCCTGCACAACTAGAGCTGCAAAAGTGCTGAACACTATGCAAGGAAAATCTAGGAAGATTGGTGTAGGAACACACAAGGGGGCATTCTCTGAGGACCCTTGGCTTTGGTTTTCACTCCAGATTGAAGGAGCCTCCATCTTGAGAGGCCAAGGAGAATTTCCTGTGATTCCTTGGATCTGCCCAGAAGAGTCTCTCAAGGTAGACAACCTAGTGGGATATTATCTGCCTCAATTCATCATAGCAACTGTCATTTTCAATCATGCAAACACTTTCTGGTCAACAGTCAAACAATATGGGAAAGCACATTTATTCAGCCTTGGCTAGAGTTGTAAATAAGACAACTTGTGTCCCAGATTGTAACAAAAGTAAGGAACAAGAGCACTGTAGCTCTTTCAGGAATCTGAAGTATGTGAGAGATACTATGAGCAATTTCAATATGTCTGTTAGCTGAATGGAAGGTTTGTTCATCTACTGCTAGTTCTATTTTTGTCTAATCAGATTCACAAACAGCTGATCAAATCCTGAATCCAAGCATCTTTGGGAAGAATAAGCATGACTCAACATTATTTAAACTATTTTCTAACTGAACATTCAGGCTATTCTGGTGGCACATGGAGTTATGTGTCTGGCCTTACTGCCAGTCTCCCAGTTTGAACCTTGGCACTTTGCAAATCCCTGCTAGTTTTCTGCTTCCACAGATGGAGCCAAACATTAAGCTGGACCAAGTCACCAATGGGACTTTTCCTGCTTGAAGTGGAAAGTCATGCCTCACTGGAAGAATGCAGGCTTGCTAGCAGAAACTTTTCAATTCAGTCCTCAAATGCTGAGTTATATGGATAAATGGAATGATCCATGTGAGGCAGCTTTCTATCTTTCTAGCTTAAAATAGCTTAAAATAGCAGGTTGATGCCTTGGTGAGGGACTGAAAAAAATGCATGCTATCTTACTGAAACAAAAGCTATCCTTACTGCTAGGACGAAATATCATCTTTGAATTTTTCTTCTTCTACTGCTCTTATAAGAATAACACATTGGTATCTAAATAGTCTTTCTCATACATAAGTTAACTGATAACCCCACTAATAAAAAATGGATAATATTGTTTAACTTGCTAAAACATAATCTGATTGAGTGTTAATTTTTGTGTGTGTTTGAAGCCTTATTTTGCAGGCTGATCATTGGTTTATTCCTATTTATTGCTTTTCACTTGATACTGTAAATGTAGAAATGTGTCAACAATGTGTCACAACAACTCATTTTGTTCAATTAACTTTTGCAATTGAGTGCATCCTGCTAAGGATCTATAATGAATGCAGTGCGACTCCATTAGTTTTCAAATTTCTCTTTCTTTCTCCCTCTACTCCATTCTCTCTCCAATCATTTCTCTACCTTACATCAAAATTTAGAGGTGAGTTGCCATGGGAATCTTCAGGAATCATGCCACTTATATTAACATTCCTGTTTTTACAGTCATTGTCTATGTGATTTTTAAGAGCCTTCTCTTTTGTTTCAGGGTACTCAGAAGTATAGCCCAGGTGCAGAATGCAAAAAGTCTATATTTACATCACAGTTATAATAAATCCTACCTTCCACCAAGGATGTCAAGAGGGTGACATTGGCTGCTTTTCTCCTTCCTGCAGGCAGATTGAGGCCCAGTCTGTCCAATTTCTCTCTTAAACACCGCCCTCCATTCTTGGATTTTGCTCTGTCAGGAAAGAAGCGTGGAGGAGGATGAAGACATCACTTCCCTTTATCTTTGCCGGCGTTTGTTTTCAATTATTTGATTATTTACAAATATCCCCAAGCTCTGCTTAACAGCTGCATGTTCCCAGTTTGCAACTAAATAACTTGTCTTATACAAGAATAATTAAAATAAAACAATAGCAAAGGATGTGGATGCTCTTCTTCCCTTCTCTGATATATAGATCTTTATGCTCCCTGATGCACTTTGACTTTGCTTTTTCTTACCTTCTCAAAATCCCTCCCAAAAGAGAGGCATTGAGGCATTCTGGTGGAGACAAACGTCTTTTCACTTCTGCAATGGTCACTTTGTATTTGGAAGTGGAGCTGAGTAAGGATAAGCGACCAGGAACTGAGCAAAAGAGATCTGTGGGATTAACAACACATGTACCACCTGAAATGTAGACATAAAGTACATCAGAAGAGGTTCAGCCCAAGAGTTTGCCAGCTAAAATGTTACTGATCACACTGAAGTCTTTGGCAGTTTTATCCCTTTCAAAAGCACATCTCAAGAGCAGAACATTTGGGACATTTTTAAAGTACAGAAGTAATTCACGATTCATAAATAGACACACAATTTAAGCTTGTGGTGGGGAGCTTTATTTCTTTTATGGTGCGTCCCTACAAAGGGAAACCACACTTGTAGGCTTCTGTCTAGAATAGCTGCTGGTATCAGAGGAAGGGAAGAGGTGCGGGGTGGGAAGAGAGGCCTAGCATATTGCAATGTCCACAGCAAATTGCAATTATGCCCACATGTTGCTATATGCACAGTGATGCCATAATCCAAATGCTGCCATTATAATTCTTCTATCCTAATGGCTGGTGCAAGCCCCTAAACTGTGGGATGATGTCATCACACTGTGTTGTTATTTGCTTACTTCCACATCAGCCATGGAACTAAGTTTCCATATGGCTGTTTCAAGGCTAAGACACACAAATCCATGGTCCTTTAGATTAAAGAGGGCAGTCAGTACCTCAATCCATATATCCATTCCAGTCCTGTCTTAGCCAGCTAGGTGACCTTGACTCAGTCTCTTTCAGCCCTAGGAAGAAGGCAAAGGCAAACCACTTCCAAAAATCTTGTCCAGGCAGCTGCCAGGAGTCAAGACTGATTTAAAGGTCCATCATCTCCATCTCCATCCCTATCTGTGTCTCTGTCCCTATTGTGCATTTGCACTCAGGAATAGCCTCCTTCTGAACATTCAATCCATTTTGCTGACATTCTGTAAGCTCTTAAAAACTGAGCTATTTCAGAGAACCTTTGGGATATGAAGCGTCTCCACTGGGTTATTGGTTTGGATGTGTATGGTGTTGGTTGGATCAGTTTTATCTTGTTTGATTTTGTTTTGATGTATTATACATAGATATCTCATTGCTGCTGAGAGTCTTTTTTTACTGTGGTGGGTATAAATCTAATAAATAAAGAAATAAAACTTGTTATCATTGTTAAAAAAGATTAACTTCAGATAACGTTAGGATCTATAAATGGATCCTATCAATGGCCTAGATGATACCATCCACCCTTCTAGATTGAATACGTTACTTGCCCCAAGTCTTAGCTGTAAAGAACAGTTATATCCTAAAATACCAATATCATGAGAAAGATCACAGAAACACACAACTGATGGCTGCCTCCTCTCTTTGCATGACATCACTGACTTAAGAGAAGATAAGCAATTACATTATTATTTATCTGTTCACTTCATTTTGCATCCCATCCTCCATAAAAAAAGGTGACAAAAAAATTAAAAACTAAAATTAAAATACCATGAAGGATAGTAAAAATTAATAAAATGAACACCAGTGAAACCAAAATCACATTTGCTATCATAGTTTTTAACTAATCATGAAAGCTGAATCAAAGATTGGCTCATTGGATCAATGGAATTGATCACTTGCATATTTCTTCACAGAAAGAATTCCACATTTGGGGCATCACCATAGAAAAAGCCTTGTTATATATCACTCACTTTATGTATTTTGTTTATTTCATTACGTGTCCTTTAAAATATTTTAATATGTATTTTTCTTAATTCTTTTAACCAATTGTTTTAATTGTAGCCTGCTTCGAGATTTCTTTTAATAGGAAGTGGTATAGAACGGCTTCATATAATTCATAATTCCCATCATGCTATTCCCTTTTGGAGTAAGCAATATTATACAAAGCAGAGAAAAAGAATGACAAGTAATACGATAAAGAAGTTAAAGGCAAAAGAGAAGAGAAAATAAAATCTACCTAAATCCAATTTACACCAGCACCACTCATTATACCTCTCCATAGCTTTCTATCCTTGTAAGCCATCCTTGCTTCGCCATCTCCGTAAATCAATTCATACAGTGCCTTTTGTTTTCTAAACTTCTCATCTCTCTCTTTTTAATCCCTTCAACTTCATCTAACCATGGCTTTCTCAGTCTTCCCTTCCTCTTGACCAATTCAACTGGTGCAGCATGCAGCAGCACAGGTAGTAAATGACATTGGTTACTCAGGGCATGTAATGCCACTACTCCATGAGCTGCATTGTTTGCTGGTGTGCTTTCAGGTTCAATTCAAGATCACCCTTAAAGCCCTTCGTGTATTGGGACTGTCTCTCCCTGGTTGTTTCTACCCATCCAGTCCAGTCTGGCAGGATGGGCTTTGGGTCTTGTCAGCTGGCAGGGCCCAGAAGGCGTGCCTTGTCTGCCGTAGCATCTGCGCTATTGAACATTCTCCCTCCAGAGATCAGGATGGCCCCAACCCTACTGGCCTTTTGTAAGGCCCTGAAGATCTGGCCCTGTGTCTGGGCCTGGGGCCCTGAATGTATGCAGGGACCCATTTTTTGGTTGTGCTAGTGATTATGGGAAATGATATTTTCTTGGCTGCTATTTTACTTTTTGTATTGGTATAACTGTTTTTATTATATTTGATTTTATTCGCCACCTAGAGCCACTTGTTGAGATGGGCAGCTATATAAATTGAATACATAAATAAATTCACTCTTCCTTCATTATTTGTCTGTGATACAATCCTCATTTCTTTTTGCTACATGATCAAATCACTTGATCATACTTTATTCAGTTTTGCATCTGGACCACATTCTTTCACATACATTCATTTCTCAGCCTCTCTCTTCTTTTTGTACTATTCATCCTTCTTAAGTAACCCGTTCCCACTGCACTCAATGTACATTTAAGTTTCTCCTGCCATATCTAACTCTTCTGTCTATGTAGAAAAGTGAGCTGTGGAGTCCTTGGTGTTCTCTGAGCTTGGTTGTTTTCTTGCAGATGTTTCATTACCCAGCTAGGTAACATCTTCAGTGCTAGAAGGGAGTGGGGTTTGCTCTCTGTTTATATATAGTAGTTTGCCCTGTCAGTATTGATAAGGGTATTGTTTTCTCCTTGATAGTTCCTTGATTAGGCTATTGTTTGCTGCTTGGTTGTTTGTCTGGTGTTAATCCTGGTGTTAATCCCTGCTAATCTGGGTGTTGATTGCTGGCGAGGAGGTGTTCTGGTCTTTTTGTTTCCTTTTTATTGTCTCTCTTGAATAGTATGTAAATGTCGTTTATCTCTATGTGCTGTTAATGGCTGACTTCTCTGAATACCAAGCTTCCAGGAATTCCCTCACATTGAGGGTACATTGTGTGAGCAGATGCACAATTGTATAAACAACCATTTTTGCTTCTCTTGACAAACACTCATTTCTCACAGTAGGCTATCTACTGTCTGCCAATCACATATTCTTCAAATTTTTCCATCCATTTCCTCATCATCAATAAACCTTTTATCAAGGTATACCAATTTAGTTATTTTATCTATTTTTTACTCATTTTCTATAGCTTGCAATTGTTCACTCTGTTTTCCCTGTCAACACAACTACCTTGGGCTTCAATGTATTATTTTCCAGATCCATACTTCTTATTGCATCATACAATCTGTCTAACATTTGTTGCAAAGGGTTCTCAACCAGTAATAAAGCATCATCTCCATACAAAGTGACATGCACATTCACATCTCCAAACACACTTCTAATGTCACCACAAGCATTCCTTATACATTTATTCATAAATAGATTAAACAACCAAGGGGACATAGTACTTTCTTATCATATTTCTGATAAGATAAGAAAGATAAGATTCTGATAATCATATTTGCTAAGATTCCATTTATTCTCACACATGCTTTATTTCCATTATATACTGCTGTTTTTACATTCTGCAACCAACCTTCAACTCCATATTCAACTGGAATATTTTATAACTCAAGCTACTCATTTTTGTGGTGGGAAAAATGCCCACTTTAAAAAAGGAACCAAAGTGTTTGGAGATACATGGCATGTACAACTATAGTGATCGCTGGGCTCCTGGCCAAAAGAATGCAAACAGCCCCAAACTAAGCAAGGTTATGGGTTATATACCCCGGAACTGTTACATAGGAATGATAAAGAAAGCAATGTAAATCATGCTATGAACTTTATAGCCGGAATGCAACATCTAATAGTACTATGGGATGACCTTATTATGATCTGACCCAGTGCTTCTAAATTCCACACTCCTACAGGGCTCCAAACCCACGCCCTTCTACTGACATTGACACCTTCTAACATAAGCAATGTCCTTTATTGTACCCATATAATGTCTTTTTTCATACCAGGGAAAAGGCAACAATCTGGTTTCTGTTATCAATCTCCTTCCCCTCCAGGGTCATCAGGCTGTTTCAGTTCATCTGCTCTGTCTAATATACACTTCAGAACCCTAAGGAAAGGGTAGAATATTATTCATCCCTCTCCCTACTTTATCTAAAACAACCATAAGATTAACTTTCTCACATTCACACATTGTTCAGTAACTCAGTGAAGAGCAAAAATCTGCTCTGCATACTTAGGTTTGCTCATTGTCACCTTTCATGCCCTGTTAATCAGAATCAGCTCTGGAAACCATCAGCCTCTTGGACTTTTTCTTTTTTTGGTAATGCTTTGTATACTTTTTATGTTTTCTGTAATTTTATATATATTTATTGTTTTAATGGATCATGTGAGCTGCCCAGAGTCCCCCATTAGGGGGAGATGGGCGGAGATAAATCAAATAAATAAATAAATAAATAAATCTGCCAAAGTTTCCAGACACACTTCAGAACAACCAGCCTTAGAATTGACAGTGAAGATACTGAAGTGGTGGATAGCTTTCGCCTTTTAGGATCAGCCATCAACAGTAAAGAAACAAGCAGTCCAGAAATACACCACAGACTAGCACTCAATAGAGCAGCCATTAAAGCCTTGGAAAAGATATTCAGATACTGTGATGTGTCTATACCTACAAAGATCAGAATCATGCAAGGAATGATATTCCCTGTGATACTCTATGGAAGCAAAAGTTGGACTTTGAAGAAGCAGGACAGAAAGAATATTGACATTTTTGAACTTTGGTGTTGGAGAAAGCTCCTGAGAACATGGACAGCCAAGAAAACAAACAAATGGATCATCAAACAAATCAACCCACAGTTCTCAATCAAGGCACAAATGACCAGACTCAAATCATCCCACTTCGTACACATTAGGTGAAGACCCATTTCTCTGGAGAAGGCTGTAATGCTGGGAAAGTTGGAAGGAAAGAGAAGGACAACCAGCTGCAATGAACTCAGTTACAGTGGCAATGAGTGCACCCTTGGAAACCTGAAAGACCAGGTTAGGGACAGATCATCATGGAGAATAACTATGTGGTCACTAATAGGCAACACCAACTTGATAGCGCATAATCAATCAAAAAATCAATTTCTTCTGCCCTTTTAAATGTTAATCATTAATTCTTCTCTTTGAATATATTACTTACACAACTATTTTTTCTGTATGTACACTATGCGACATCTTTCTTTTGTCCTCATTTTTCTCAGGTATCCTTCAAATTATAGACACTTTTTATATTACAGAATGTTTAAAATCGTACAAAACTTAAACAAATCAATGAAATACATATGGGGCAATGAGAGATATTCCCTCCGCCCCAAATCCAAGAGCATAAGCTGAATGGTACAGAAAGAGAAGTGTTTTTCAATATCATAAATCCAAAGAATTAGTACTTTAGAAGGGAATACCAGCATCCTGGATTTGGATCAGAAGCAAGGAGGCAACCAAAACATCCATTTCAGGTTCAGGTGTATGATTCCAGGGAGCTGTGACTTTGTTAAAATTCTCCCATTCATATTTTACACACACTGCAGTTTCTGGGTAATTGAACTTGACCAGTCATCAGTATTTCTATCCCATCTCCCTTATTTTTTTTTATCCTATGCATAATTGTTTTGATCATTTGAAGGAGAGTTCATTGTAAGCATATTCTATGAATACACTCAGCGATCTACATATTTAATTCTGAAACATGGAACTAATATGGAGTAAAGGAACGAAATATGGAAGAAACCTGTAAAGACATGGCTTATTTTTCAGAAAGTAAGTCTCTATAGCAATGTCCTTCCTAAGAACACTCCATTGCTTTCTGCTAAACAACACAGGGGTATTGCTGATGATCATTACTGCTAAGGCAAAAAAGGGAGGGCTGCATTTGGCATCTGTAGAAGCAAAATTTGTCCTTTAGCCATCTAGAGAGTGGCTCAACCCTCTAGATGGCCACTCAGTCCTCCAGAGGGTGGCTCAACCCTCACTAAGAGGAATTCACCAAAGAAACAAGATATTCTTCTGCAAGTCCAGCAGAAAGGTCATTCTGATCATCACATACTTAGGCAAGTCAAGGAGATCCATATGATTTGTTCTTAAACTATCGTTCATTTTATTCTCCTTTCACCTGAATTGCATCTATTCTGTATTTCACCTGTTTATGACTCAACTATTTTCTATTTTTGGCATATGCTATTTTATACTCAGCAATCTCATTAATTTATTAAGGATAGTATTTTAACTACTGGAAGACAGCAACTCTCTGATTTCTCAGCTCTACCTGAAGATGCCCGGGATAGAACCAAGCATAACTTCGTACAGGGCGGGCATTCAAATGTTGCACTATAGCAGGCCAGTGCCATAGGAGTGGGGAATTTGTGGTCTCCAGATGTTGCTGAATCACAAGTCCCAGCACTCCTCACTTCTGGCTATGCTGGATAGGACTGCTCTAACACTTATGTTTAACTTATGTTTATATTTAACTTATGTGAGTTGCCACTGAAAAATTGCATGGACATTATTTGAGGCCAAACAATGGCTGAATGATCTGGGAGGACTGCAGGGTCTTTAGTGTATAGTTCTTGCCTAACTTACCTTATCATAATGATGGGGGTATAATCTCAAATACATTTAATAGTGTGAAGAAACTTAAAGAGCAGACTCCCAAGCACGTGCAATCTTTGGGGGCATCCTGTTCTCTGTGCTGTACTTGCCCATGACAAAGAGATGGGCCTTCCTTGCTCAGGAATGTCCTCCTCTCGGTGATATGCCAGGCCCCAGTATTGACAAGTTTCAGGAGTTTCACCTGAAGACTTCCCTTTTCATATTGGCCTTCCCAGCCTAATTCTCCCTAACATTTCCATTTAAGAGATTGTTTTTATCTTGCTTATTTTATTCCCACATAGTTTCTACTCAGTTTTTACCTTGCTTTATTCTAGAATCACTTGGTCATTCTAAGTGTTTCAGGATTTTCTATAATGAGAAGCAGTATAAGCACACTTCTTATATACATTACTTCCAAGAAACACACAAATGGAATGATCAAAATGATATTTCCTAAAATGTGAGACCTCTTGCATTATATGTTGAACAGAAACAATGGTTTCTGAAATCCAATTTTCTTAATAAATGTGAGAATTTACCAAAGGAAACAAAAAATTACTTCCAAACTAAGATAGTTGAACTTACATCCCATTGAAACCAGCAAGTTAGTAAAACATAAAACTCCAAAGACTTTAAAGCAGTGTAGATTCAACAAATATCTCCCCAATGTGCATTTGATTCATCTACAATAGAAGTTAGCAGTACAGAGAAAACCAGTTATTTAACTGTCATATCATGCACATGTTGACATTAGCCTGCTTATTCAGATTTCATTCAAACCAAAAGCATTTAACAAACTTAGTTGTAGTTGAAGGCACAATATGGTTCATTTGTATACTTGTATGCAAATAGAATATTACCTGCAGCATGGATGTCAGAGACAAATTAAATCCGATTTGACAAACAAGATAGAAATGAAGCAATTAAATATTAATATTTCTTTGCTATAGTCCAACCTTAGGTGCACAATTTGTGCTAATTCATAATTGTACCATTTATTAACAACATTTTGTTCCTACTTTTTTCATTGAAAGCTTCATCACACAACCGATTGCACAAACACTACTGCAAGGTTTTAAAACATTACTGGCTCATAAAGAGGTACCATTTGAAATGGTACAATGAACAAAGATAAAAAGGAAACAATGGTTGAAATCCAAAAAGTTGTATCAGGTACACTGCCAGGATTTAGTGATACCTAATAGACTTTTGGACTGTCCTCTCACAGAATGACCGATTCTGCACCTGTCTCTCTTTCTCTCTCCCCCCAGCTGCATGATCCAAACTACTTTTGAAAGACCTCTCAGCTTCTAAAGGAGGTTCCCTTATGGAATGTGCAACTGCTGTTTGACAAGCTCAAGCCCAGATCTGCCTTGGGCATGCAGAACTAGCTGTGCATTTCCTTGGATCTCAGCCAGCGAGAACAAAAGCGTATCTTCCAATAAAGGGAAATCTTATCAGTTTAGGCAGTTCACCAATTAAGTTGGTAAACTGAAACATGAAGTTCTGAGCAGCCTTTCTGATTGCTGGTACCATGCAGCTGTTACTCGGCAACCAGAGTGCCACCTGCATGGCCCATCCGCTGAATGTAGGGAACACCTGGTCTTGGAAGGAAAAACAAGCAGTTCTGCAGCATCTCCAACACAATGGTCTTCAGAATATTGCTCTGTTTCCCTCAATATATGGTGGCTATATTCCCAGTTCCCAGTTTCCCTTTTGTCATTTTCCTTAACCAGTCATTCTGGTTTGGCTACCATGTGTTCAATAGCAAGATGCAGATTTTGGCATTAACATGTTTTGCAGTTATGAGCAGGGAGCTTCCAAGTGCACTTCTAGCCCTGCAAAATTGGCAGTGCACCATTTCTCAGCATTTTTTTTTTTTAAAGAAAAATTGAAGATGGTACAACAAAATCATAACTGCCCCAAGTGGAAATGTCCTTTTTTTGTCCTATTTTCCTGTCCGACTAAGCAGAGCAAGCAGATTTTATGGTGTTTTGAAATACTACAACAAGGTCCAATTTGTTTGCAACAACTGACAATGGAGTGAAAAATACAACTTTACATCATGATCTTACTAACTTCAGCTGTCTGCAAAACAACTCTAATTCAGCTCCAGTATTTTCTTTAATCTAGTTCAGTGCCATGTCTTAAAATGGCATCTAAAGAAGGTTAGCTGATCAGTTTTCAATCTAATAAGGATTTACTTATCTTACCCAAATAAAATATGAAAAAATGAAAGAAGTTTTGACAGTTGGATTTTATATATTCAAAAAGGGGGAAATCAATTACTTGTTTGTTATTTCTTTCTAGAAAGCTTTGATGACCCTAATAGTACTTTTGGACCTGAAAAGACCCAATTTGCATGTCTGACCCATGGCTTGAACACGACCCATTTTTTTTTCTACCACATTTTTCCCTTCTGCATTTTAATTTTTTAAATATTTTTTAATTAGAATTTTTTAATGTAATGGAATATACGAAAACCAGAACAAAGATAGAAAATAGGAAATAGAGAAACAAGGAAAACATTGAAATAAAAAAGAAAAAACATACAATTGTACCTTCCATCCTTCTTTCTACTGAGTAATTGTCATCTTAAAATTTTCCCCAACCTCTTTGTCTCCTTCTGCATTTTTAATTGTCATAAATACTTTAATTATAATAAATACTTTTTGGAAATTCAAAGGCTTATAGCTATTTTCTAAACTTTCAGTTGTCTAATAAAAAGATTTTGGATTTTTTTTCTGAATGGTCAACACATCTGCTTTTGCTTGTTATGTTGCAATACATTCTTGTTTCATTCCATATCCTTAAATAGCCAGACTCAACTGAAACACATTTTCTAATTCCCACTGATGTTTCTTATAAATTTCACATGGGGTTAATTTAATCCAGTTCAGTAATATTTATTTAACGTTTATTTATTTATCACATTTATGTGGCTGCCCATCTCCCAAAAAGCAACTCTGGGCAGCCATATGAATATCTTTATTCAAATAGTGAGTTAGCTTTTGAATTCCCTAGAAACTTTCATCACACTAGATTGTGCAAAAAGCAATGGAGGAAGACAAAAATAAATACATATTTAATCAAATGATGCTTCTGTACATTCCCAAGATGAATTGTGAAGTGCTGGAAGGAGGGAAAAGGGACAGGGACATAGAGACACACTGTTCTCTAAATCTGTTTAGATTTGTTTAGATTTTTTTTTATCCTGCCTTTATTATTTTTATAAATAACTCAAGGTGGCGAACATACCTAATACTCCTTCCTCCTCCTATTTTCCCCACAACAATAGCAACCCTGTGAGGTGAGTTGGGCTGAGAGAGAGGGACTGGCCCAAAGTCACCCAGCTGGCTTTCATGCCTAAGGCAGGACTAGAACTCACCATCTCCTGGCTCACATAAATTACATAAATTACATACATTTGCATAAATTATGTTTATTTTTTACAATGTTTTTAGATAAATAACTGGTGCTTAATGATGCTAATATATACAGTGGCCTTAGTTTAACAAGCATGCAGATATTTATGTGGGGCTCTTTTTACAGTTTCTTAAGTGGCTCCCTCCCTCCCTCCCTAATTCGCACAGGTGTTCCTTATCACAACTTTGATGTGCTCGCTCCACTAGGCAGCTTCATCACTTTCACTTCTTGGCCTTACCTTTAGCCTAGAGAGAAGAATGGAAAGAGGAAACAAGAATTCTTTCCTGAGTTTCTTTGAATCCCAGCACCTTTGTCAAACTGCCCTTGCTGACATCTGGTCCACCCTTTCTGAAGGCTGCAGTCCAACCCTGCAAAACGCTTTCAAATCCTGCTTGATCCTGCGGCATCCTCAGCTACAGAGTCCTCCACCAGCCGTGACTGGATTCGCACGGCCCCTCCAGCACACATACAACACCAGCAATGTCTAACAGCCAACAACAACCTCTTCCATTGCTTAACGCTTCTGCCTTTTCGCACATTTTCATCAAAAGACCGTTATGTCTGCTCTCGGGTGTCTGAATTAGGCAGGAAGCTTCTAAGGGACTATGTGGCAGTTTGGCTGGAGCTGGCAAGAAGCAAAGAACCGCTTTCACTTTGAGTCCATTTTAGGTCATCTCCTGTCCATCCTGCCACAAGATGGAATTCATCCCTGCTGGATGGTGCTTGGTACCCAGATTTAATGACCGAAAGGCAGTGTCCACGTCCCAGGTTCTGTCAGCTTGTTATCCAGAGTTATCTTGTGTTTTTGTGAAAATGATATGCAGACAGAAGATGTAAATAAAAAGTTAACTTCTTTATGCAAACAAACTCAGATATTACTTTTGGTTAGTGCACTAGCTTAAAAGAGGGAGACAGTTTGCTGTAGTGGAAAAGAGGGAGCCAGTTTAGTGTAGTGGTTAAGGCACCATGCTAGAAACTGGAAGACCGTGAGTTCTAGTCCTACCTTAGGCACAAAGCTAGCTGGGTGACCTCGGACCGGTCTCTCTCTTTCAACCCTAAGAAGGAGGCAAGGGCAAACCACTTCCAAGAAAACTGCAGGGACTTGGCCAGGAGTCAACACTGACTTGAAGACTACACTAGCTTAAAAGATGAATAGAAGTTAAATTGTATAGTATCACCTAGTGATTACTTTTATTTAATATGTTTTATTTAAAAGATTTGCATGGCTGACCATCTTAGAGCACAAATCATTTAAATTATATAAATGTAATTAAGGAACCCTTAAAATAAATTGCTATACATTGAAGTTACTCCAAAGGAAAGTATATTTAGGAGGGCAATACATTTTAAGGAATTAGAAAAGTTTTTTAAAATATTGTAGAATAAATCAATGGGGTGAATTAAAATGTGATTTTAAGGCTGCAAACGTATTTTTACTTGTCTGGGAATAGTCCTCAATTAATGCTTTGAGGTTGTTGTCCCCCCCCCCCCCAGCATAAGCTTTTGTTGCATCAGATTACAATAAAAAGGATGAATGAGGAAAAGGTTGCGCCAGAAACTTCTACAAGCGGCATCGTTGCTTTGTATATTCACCACCATGTGAGCCAGACTTTCTTTTCTGCCAGTATGGATGCCCAGAAGCGCGTTAACACATACTATGAAACTTTATTCATTGCAGGGGAAGCAGCAATATTGCTTTCTCCCCAAGTCTACCTGGCCTTGAAATTTTCTCCAGCACCATCAAAAGTTTATTCTTCTTGAAGGCCGCCAAGAAATGGAAAGATGCCGTTCAATGCCAGATCACCTTGATCAGGCGCAAAGACGCATCCTGCGTTGCTCAAAAAGGTTCCATTACCTTGTCCCAAACTTTTATCCCAGTCTACAGGATTTGCAGGGACAAAAGGTGTTTGCTTCCTCGCTTTGTTATCTTCCTTTGATCCAGGGGACAGATGAATAGCAGAAAGAAAAAGGGCATGGTGGTTATCACTGTAATAACAAACAGTTCAATAAGAGTAAGATAATTCTTTTTCCGGAGGGCGGGGGGGGGCTCTCAGTGTTACTGAACTATAACTTCCATCAGCCTCAACCAACTGTGGCAATACTGAGGGATGTTGGGAACTGTACTTCAACAATATCTGGAAGGCCACCAATGCTCATCCCTATTCTAAGTAAAAAGGACTGACCTCTTGATTTTTCTTTATAAGGGGAAATCATGTTCTGATCAGGTAAAAATTGTCTCCTTTTGACTCTTTCTCTGCCTGTGATATTCCTTTCCCTTTTTTTGAGTAAAGATCACTTTAAATGGACATAGCCTGTGGGGTGTAATATCATATATCCCTTCCAGCTATATACTGGCAAACAGGAATAAAATACTGCCTGGAACAGTCTTGATATGATCCTTTTGTGATGGCACTGAGGCTCTTTTTATGCAGTGACCTGCTGGTACACATCATACATAGCTGAGTGCCATGAATATTATTTCTTGCAGTGCTTCATCAATATGAACATGTGCAATGAAAATGCACACCAGGATAAAGATATATGGGAACTGAAGGATTTGGAACCTGTTGAAAATTATGGAACACTCTTTTGAATAAGCAAAAGCTTCCTCAGATGCTAGCAGTACTCCATCTAATTCAAAATTTTTACATCTGAAAAAAAAAAATCAAATGAGAATTTTGGAAGCATGCCTATTGAGCACAATATGTAAATCTGGGTTTGACATACAAATTTACATATTCTGGTATTTGCTGCTACTTAACATGACCTGATCTACAGAGAGGAGCATCCACCCCCAGTTGCACTTTGGACCAGAACAAGAGTGCATAGACTTAAGTCTTTGACTTAAACCTTAATCTTGTACACTTCTGCTTGAAAGTGAATCCTACTTGCTTCAAATTATATTGAACATGTTGTCAAATACTTTATAACTTGCCTCTTGATAGATTAAGTCTGTCAGCACCAAATCACCCCTCCGTTTTAAATGCAGTCCTTCTGTCAGTTAAATTCTACTGACTTCTAAGACTTTAGGAGGCAAGATCTACAGAAGGTTGCCAGCACCTTCAATCCTATGGAAATCAATCACGTTTAGAACTACAATTTCCTGCACATCGGGGTGCAGTGCTGAGCCCACTGCACATGTTTTTCTCTCTGTGTTGTACTCTATTGATTTTAACAGAAATTTAGCTGGACATTTCCTCTGAATTCCTCCCGTGCATGAGAATGTAGATACAGTAAAAGGCATCCAACTCTAACCATCATTTGGTTCAGTTCAGGTTACAATCCTCCAAAGATGGATTTGCATGCATAAGGTGGTTCTGTGTGTCTCCTTGAAATAAGGGACTACTGGACTGATTTTGGCTGCATTAAAGCAATCCTTGCCTCTTGTGGCCTCTTCAGGTGATTATAGCTGAAGCTGTGGTGGCCTATAGCCTTCAGTATCTAATGAGAAGGACTGTAACCCAGTAAAGCTTTAAAGCATCAAGCATTAATGTTGGGCAGATATGGCTATTCTCTGCATTCTGAGATGCAGCATCCACTGACTCTGGCAGAACCAGCCTCTGAAGAATCCTTCCTGGTTCTGTAAGAACCAAGCTGAGAGACATGAAGGGGAACGGGGCTGAGAGCTATGAATCCTTCGGGCTGGAAAGTGAAAGACCTCTCTGAACATGCTGCTTTACCAAGGGATTCAATGAATCTGCTTGGAAGGTTCACGTGACCCGCCAGCCGGTCCAGCCATTTCTGAACCCTCAGCAGCAACATCGGGCTTGCCAGCCGCTTCTTTTGCACGGGTCTTCCTCGCCCTTCCCCAGGTCGGCCAGCCAGCCAGTCTTTTTCTTCCTCCCCTTCCCCGCCTGGCTTGTTGTGACTCCATTTGAAATCTGCTCAACTGGAGCTATTAATTAACCTAGCGCATTAAGCTTTTTCATGGGACGCAGATTAAATGGCTTCTTGAAAAAGAGGCAGCCGCGTTAAGGACAATACAGTAAGGGCAAATTATAGATATTACGGGATTATCGAGATGTGGGCAGCGAAGAGCTGAAGAGAGGGGAGGGAATTGGGGCGATAGGCACAAAGACTACAGTTCAAGCACTGCGCCAGAGGACGGGTCCTTGTTTTCTCCTGGCCTTGCGCCGGGCTCCGGGCGCGACTCAGCCGTCCAGGCAGCGGCCGAGGCAGCAGGCGCGCGAGATGGAGCGCCCTCCGCCTTCCAGCCCGGCTTCCACGGCGGGGCGAGAAAGGGACTCCGGACTCTGACTCTAAAGGCGGCGGAGGGTTTATCTGTTCAGCCATGTTCGGAGCAAAGTTTCCCGCGTGGCTTTTAGACTGGCCTCAGAGCACCGCGCCGAATGCTGGAGGGGAGCCACAGTTTAGACGCCTTGGAAGGCAAAGGAGAAGGACCGCGAGACGGCTAGGAGAGAAAGCGCGCAGCCCAACGCGATGGCAGGCGGCAAAAGAAGAGAGCCTTCTTTACAAAGCGCGGACGCTAGAAGGCCCGCCCGCGCGGATGTGCGTGGTGTCCAGACGATTAAAGGGTTCCGAGGTCTGGGGAAAGAAGCAAAAGAAGCACAAGGCAATAGAGGCGGCGGGGCGGTGCGTTTGTGTACCTGCGTGAAGTGGCCCTGCCAGCCTTACTCGCGAGGAGTAGGCTTGGACTCTCGAGAAAACAGGCCTAGGATCACTGTCAACCTCAGCTCTGTCATCAGTTGTCCTCCTTCTCTTTCCTCCCCTGATTTGGAGGAACCGCTGCCCCCAAATTCCTTTAATTTTCGTTTCTGTTCTGGTGAAAACCAACGAACGGCTGCTCCTTCCTCCCCCGCTTGCGTCCTGTTCTTAATCCTCTCGTCTGTATTGTACGCCCGGGCTTCGAGAGGACGGCGGGGAGGCGAAGCTGGGTTTTTCCTAATGCGGCACATGCATCCTTGTGTTATATCCTATCAGAATGAATGCATAAGCAAAAATCGTAGGCTTTTTGATAAAAATGCTTGGTCTGAGATATTGCCCCCTGGAGCTTTAGTCCATCCCATGCTAAAAACTCCCTTTCCTCCCCACCTCTCCCCCCCCCCCCATCCCGAATAACTTATTAGGCTGAGGTTTCATAATTAAGTGCCTCAAATTAAAAATGCAGATCAAAGACATACAATCAAATCCGAATAGGCTGTGCCTTAAGTAAACATATCAAAGGCGGGGGTGGGCGGCTGTCCAAAGAGGTGCTTTATTGGGTAGACTGCTTTTTGGTGACTGATGCGCAGGCTTTTTATAAGTCTTTTTTTTTTTTAAGATATTTTTAATCAAATAAGATCTGACAATGTTCCTAGCTCTGCATTAATACCTCAGCCTTTTCATGTCAGTCACCTCTAAGCGATTTGACAAACTCAAGATCTCTTAAAACGGGAAGAGTTCAGATCATATTAATTTCTCCAAAATGTTTTGATTCAAAGTAGTTTGTATTTTACGTTGCCAAGGGCAATCGGGAAAGAGACAGTGTGGATAGCCCGGGTCCCCTTTTTCTTTTTATGGCCCAGAGGCGATAGCAGTATTTAAGCTGCTGAAATTAGCCTGGGGCAGGGGAAGAGAGACGATCACAAAGTGAAGCAAGAGGCAGCTTTCTTTTTTCTTTCTTTTTTGGGGGAGGGGGAGGGGGGGGGGGAGTGCCATTTCATAAAACGACACAGGAGGGCTAAGGATCACCACTGGCCTGTCTTGTCCTCCCCTCCCTCCCGCCCTCCCTCCCTCCCTCCCGCTTGCTTGCTTGCTCCCTCCCTCCCTCCCTCCCTCCCTCCCTTCCTTCCTTCCTTCCTTCCTTCCTTCCTTCCTTCCTTCCTTCCTTCCTTCCTTCCTCTGGTGCATTTGGTTCCTAGACCAGCTTCCAGAGAGGAAGCAAAACCGAACAGATGACAGAGAGAACGAGAGGAAGAAGTTAGGGAAGAAAGGGACTCCCCCCCCCCCCCCCCAACAGCCCTAGACTTATAATTAGGGGATTAAAAAAAAACAACAACTAAATTATAAAGACAGGAAGAGAAAAGAATGGAAAGGGGAGATGGCTGGAGCCGAGAGAGAGAACTCTCTTTCTTTCGCCGCTCCTCTGTGATTAAAAATCTCAGACATCTTCTGTAAATAGGAAGTTCGTATCTTTGCAAGTGATTCCTTTTGAAACAGCCGATCTGAATATTCAACTTTTAAGGCAAAGCTGTGCCTGTCTGTATGTACAACATTAATATGATCTCTGCAGAATTTGGGTCCTCAGAAAGATTACCATATCAAAGCTTGATGCCTGAGGCTAGAGAAGCTATCGATACGCTCGCAGCAGGTAAAGTAAAGATTATTGGTTGCGATGGTGCAAGGAGCGGAGCTCCAGGCGAAATCCTGCACGTCATTAACTGGAAGTGATAGCGGTGGGAGCTGGGCCACCTAATCAGTGGCTACTATTGGCGCTGGCTGGTAATTAGCTCGCCAACACTGAAGTCCTGCCGCCCCAATCGCCCCTCCCCCACTGCAACCTTCAAAAGGAAAACGTCCTACTGGCCGACTCTCATGGAAGCAACAAACTGGCCAGGCCCAAAAGCCCAAGAATTATCAGCTGGGACCAGCCAAGTCAGAGGAAGAGGCAGGCAGGAGGCAGCTTCTTGGGTGGGATGGAGGTGTTGAGGGCACGAAACAGTTTTCCAAAGACACAGGAAGAGCCAAGATAGATCCGGGGTGAAATCGTTCACTTTATCTATAATATCTCACCATTGTATTTAGTATGAATAGCTTACTCTTCACTCTTGTCAGTTCCTCCATCTGTTTAATAATTATTCATTTCTAAAGCCAAGTCTCTAAATGCTTCTTTCCTCTTTTCCCCCTCAATTTGGGAGTTGAAATTACTGGGTTGTTTTTTTTAATGAAACAAGATTTTTCTCCCTCCCTCTTTTCCTCCTGTTGCTTTCTTAAGTGAAATCTTTGTCTTCTTTCGAGACCTACAGTACCCTCCTTCTTTTAAATAATCCTAACCTGCCTCTGAGATTTTTAATAAAATGTTTAAAATATTAGGTGGCCTCCTTGCTATATTTTTTAAAGAGTTAGTGGCCAGGATGGAGACAGTCTAGCTGACTCCATATTGAAAATTCCAGGGCCCAAGTCTGAAATGTTACGATTATTACTATCATATTTTAAAAAGGGATAAAGTATTTATTCTGTATTTTAAGCACACATTTAAAACACACAGAGTTGTCTTCCCTATATTTCCTTGGCTTCACTAGAAGATGGTTGGCTCTTGGAGCCAGACCATGAGCTTTTAAGATTAGGCAAGAAACAGCTTTTCATCTTCAGACAAGATTTCTTTATTATCATTCTTTATATCATTGAATAACTCAGTTGCCATTTAAAAGGAAGAAGGAGTAGGGAGGGAAAGAAAGAGCGTGTACAGTCTTTCTTTCCTACAATCAGTAGCTCCAGTAATTGGAAGCTCCTTACCAGGAAAGAGCTTAGAGAAATTGCACCAATACTATCTGAAGGACTCAATATGAAAACCTCCTTCAGATGGGAGATTAGAGTCCAGTCAAGTGCTACAAACACAGCACCTCAGTTGAAGGCAACGCAGCTTCTTTGTCTTTGGGCAGTAATGATCTAGCCCAAAAGACAAAAACATTTGTCTATCTCTGACATGAACTGAGTTCCAAGACACTCAAAACTCCACCCTCTTGTGATGGGAAATGGAGAGTTATTTCAATGAGAATGAAGAAGTCATTGTTAACTATTTAAAGTGGCTTACACCAGAGAAATGCCCCTTTGTTTCATATCTAGACTGCAACTAGCCCTTGGAAAAAGTATTTTATTCTTCAACCACTCCATCTTCCTATTTATTTTCAAAGTTCATGTTGTTTAACTGCATAATGATACCACATATAAAATTACTTATGGATCCCCAAACACAGAAACGAAAACCTTTTGTGCATGGAGAGAAGGGGTCAAAAGATTCAGTCTGGTGGAAGGAAGGAAGGAAGGAAGGAAGGAAGGAAGGAAGGAAGGAAGGAAGGAAGGAAGGAAGGAAGGAAGGAAGGAAGGAAGGAAGGGAGGGAGGGAGGGAGGGAGGGAGGGAGGGAGGGAGGGAGGGAGGGAGGGAGGAATTTACAACTGAGATATGCTTTAGAATAGATGGCTCCATTGGCCTACAGTTAGGGAAGTACAACAGACAATTCATGCATTTATTTAGAAATAAGCCTTCTAGATTCCCATTGCTCCAAGAAGTAAAGCCGAGAGACCTATAAAACCTCAACTTTGAGAGCCGTAGTTGCAAAAGCGGTCAGCGGAACTGCCTTCAGACGGAGAGAACGCCTTGTCAAGGCGCTGTCCATTTCAGCACCAAAAAAGCTATTCCGGTCGTCTTTCCCCAATTAATGCGATTTTGGAACGCCCGCAGTCTGACCGGCTTTAAAAAACAACATTTCATTGCCAGCCTCACTTTGTGCTTCTTTTAGAATGCTATAATTCATATTATTCGTTATGACCAATTATGATTTTATACATCTAAATCTAGACTTTAAAATTAATATTCTGCTTGTTCATTGTGGCCCACTCTTCCCTGAAATTAAAATTCAATCCACTCATTCCTTCCACAATGACATTAAACTGGTAGAAAAGCTAAATGCATAACATATATAGTACAAATAGCAAATCTGAAATTCGCCTATATGTATTCACAAGCCAAATGGAGGAGGACATGGGTAAAGCAACTAATGTGTTTCTTTTCAGTTACTTCCAGTTTAGCCTGTTTATTAATTTATAAATGGCCTTATTTGTTTTGCCTGAATTTATTACCAAGTTATTGAGTGTACATTCCAGTCGATCCAATGAATGAAGATACAACAAATTCAACTACTGCACCATTATTCTGTCTGCTATCAGGGATTGGATCAGGAGTAATTAAAAGCCTAACATAAACCCAGCATGAATTGCAACCCCCAACCCAACAATTAAAGGCTGCATATCTCAATTTCTAGTGGTGAATCCCAAGCCTTGTGGAGTGGGTTGGTGTTGGAAGGGGATCACCTCATTCTCTACAATTCTTGAAAGTTAAAGGTTCCTCCTTTCCTCCAAATACATTTCACATCAGGATATAAATCTTGAGTAAGGTTCTGCTCTGATATTTTCCTTAACCTGCATTATAATCCTTCTGACAAGGTAGTACATGTGTCTATTAAAATAATGGTCACAAAAGAACTTAAACTGACACCCCCTGTACACACATATACATCTCTGTACACCTAAATCATTAGGATAGGAATATAGAATTTGGGCTGGGAAAATTCCCCAACTCGTTACTGTTGCTGAACTTTTCCTGCACCTACCAGCATTTTTATTTGCAAACACTGCCTTCTCTTTTAAACTTGGATTGCTAACAGTCACCAAGTTCCTTCCCCCAGCGTTCTGCTTTTCCGGGTGCAAACTGTTCCAGCCACAAGCATGACTGGAAGGCTGCAAGACGCTTACCGAACAGTGAAACAGAGCCAGCAGGGTGGGGGTGGGGGTGGGGGGAGAAGGTCCACGCAACATCACCATTAACTCGCAAAGACTTTCCTTCTTGAACCTTCCACTTCAGTATGGCCATGTCTGAATTCAAAAGCCACCTAAAGGCCCTCCAAGCAAAACTAATCATTTAAACCCACTTCTTCTCCCAGTATGATTTCTGAGATTTCTTACAAGATTTCACTGATGGGGAGTGGAAGGGGAGAGAGAGTTACAGGAATTAAAAAAAAAAAAAACAGCCAAGAGCCCCAAATGCTTTTCAAAACTAAATTTCAGACCCATAGCTTGTCCCACAAAAACTGTTTCAGGTGACAGGGAAAAGACTTGATTTTTGATGAAGGAGGGGGGAGGGATAAGAATATAATTTTTTAAAAAGTGCTTACCTCTCCTTATCACCCCACCTTGTCCATTCAACACTAGCCCACACTGGGCCTCCACCGAACCCTTGAATAAAGAAAATAAAATCAGATTCAGAAATCCAAGCAGGCAAAATGCATGGCTCCAAGGATGAAATGGTTGGGATTTTAGAACAGGCTGAAGTCGTTGCAATGGATATAATATCTCTCCTTTGGAATTGCCAGATGGGAAGGGGAAACCTTAGAAAAGCACAGCTCTTGCTCAAAACAAATAAGCCTTCTCTTTTTCTTCTTCTTTTTTCTGTTCTCAAATATGACAGTTCTTTGACAGACTGATTGATTGGCAGGCAGGCAGGCAGGCAAAGAGGAAACGAGTAGTATGGACACAGACAGAAGTTGCCAAAGGGATATTTGGCACAGGAAAAAAGAAAGAAGCAATAAAAATGAAAGTGACTCTCTGCTTATTTGTGTGGTATAAAATATGCACAACCTCTGGAAATGTAGCATCTCTGTGTCACAAAATTGCCACCAGTGAATCAAATTAGAGGGAGACAATGGACAGATCTGAGGATGAGTGTTGGGGTGGGAGAATGTGTTGGTATAAAAGTGGGTACTTCTTAACAATATAGTTCTAGACTAAGCTGAACAGGAAAATGACCAAGACAGGTTACGTACTTCCCATGGAAGTATATAAAGTGAGCATCATTGCCTGTTTTAAGATACAAGGGAGAACTTTGAAAATAATAATAAAAAAAGCCCTTTCTTCATGTGCATGTAGCGTGTACTGTGTGTGCTTATGTGCTCTGTCAAACTGCATCCTCTAATTCTTTTTAGTTAGTGCAAGTTTCAACAAAGACACACGCTTTCCTCTACAAACAAATGAGGTTTTAAGTATGAAATAAGCTTTTAAAGGTGTTTCACCTACTCAGCAGCCTGTGAAGAATTACGTTTATGTGGAGAAAGAGTTGGGGCATGATAATCATAATACCCCCCAAAACCCTTTTACAAAAACAACCTTTACAGTCCTTCTTCACCCCCACCCCCTTTTTCGCCATCTTGATGCTGGCCTAAAAACCCCTCCTTTTCAGGGCCTCTTTTGAGTTTAAATGTTCTGCCTTAAAGTGATTATGAAATCAATATGGACAAAAACTGGGCGACTGAGCATAAATTAAAGCGATGATGGGAAAAGGTGTGACAGTTTCCTTTGTTGCCCATGGAAAATCTTTTTAGGGGACTGAAAGATGTCCACTGCGGCTCCAAGAATCCCTGCATCTGTTAGGCTGACTTAAACAGCCTTCCAAACTATTGGACTTTCACTTAACATTCTGAGCAGGGGAAAGTATATTTACATTTGTTGCATTAGAAATGAGACATATGTTGATGAGGAAAGTGGAAAAGAGGGGGAAGGGAGATGAAAAAGAAAAGAAAGAGACTGAAAGACTGGAGAATAACCCTCTTCTAGAATGGTCCTTTCACTTTGGGCCATAAATCTAATAATTTGCTCCTATAAAACCTGGAAGTGAAATGAACAAAGCATCGATAAGGTAGAGCTATAGAAATCAGTTACAGGGGTTCCCTTCTCTCTTTTTACAGTCCTATTCCTGGTTTGCAGCTAAGGAAGTACCCAATGATGGCATGATCCAAACAAACCAGCATTTCTGTATCCTGATTTGAAAGCCAGCTGGGCTGCAAGTACAACTGAAGAATCAGAGAAGTGTTTTGTTGAATAGGCTTTTTAATAATCTTGCACAAGCCAAATACCTAATGAGCATGTGCACACACACACACACACACCCAGAGGCATACCTACATAAAGGAGGGAAGATATGATCTTATTTTCTCCTCTCTTAGCTAGGAACAATAATAAATCTTTAAAAAATGGAAATGATTCTTCCAAATGAATCTGCTGTCTCCTGCCTGGTGAGGGGAAAGGGAGGGTCAAAGGGGGGAAACGTTGTTTGGTCGGATGACATTGCACAAGTGACCAGTTGAATGGCACTAAGTCGAAAATTGGATAAACTATGGTGCTTTTTCGCACAGGATTTATGCATTGTGGGTTTCCTTGCAAACGACGCTAATCCCTTCTTTTGAAAAAAGATACAAGGCTTTGTGCTTGGCATAGAAAAAAAAATGTACAGCTAAAAAAATCAGCAGCAGACGTGGTTATAAAAAAGAGGAGTAAATAGGTCTTAGTGAAGCTAAACAGTGAATGGCAGATTTGGGAGAAGGAGGAACATAAGGGAAGCTCTTGTTGAAAACGGAACGGGGGTGGGTGGGAAGGAGGCAACAGACGCGTAGAAAATTACTGAGTGAGTTTCAGCGCAGAAAGTCAGGTTTTAAGGAGTTTATGGCCCCTGAGGATTTTATTCTTGTGTAGATTCCACCGTGTATGAGTGTGAGAGGCTTTCATTTAGTTAGCATATTACCCCTCAGCTTTCACTTTCGGCTTAAAAGAGTAAAACATTTCTGTTTTTCTCTGAAAATAGAACCACTTTTAACATTTTTTTTAAAAAAGGAATAATTCTAATTTAAATAGTTCGAGGGAGGAAATAGTGATAAGAAAACCAGAATATTAAATAATCACCGTGTCAAGCACGGTAACCAGAAACCACTTTATCAGATGTATCCGGGAAAATTGCTTTCTTGACTAACCTGTTGGGGTGATTTTCTTGTTCTTGGCGTGTTTGTGTGTGTGTGTGTGTGTGTGTGTGTGTATAAACATATAATTTTTTCCCTTATATTGAAATAACATTTTACAACGGGAAAAGTGTGTTTGTGTAAGCAAAAATGAACCGCTGTATGCTTCGGGAAAGGCAGAGTTGAGAGGTAAGCCGATAGGTAGTGAAGTCTTTATTGTTTAGATTTCTAAGGCGCCCATAGAAACAAATTCCATCGTGGGAAGGCCAGGAAGAGATTAAGCAAAAGAAATTGGCTGGACTCGTGGGTAGATGGAGGTTCAGATATATTCACACCCGGTACTACTTTCAGGGCTTGTTTCTTGCTATGGCTAACTCTGATCTTATTCCGTAATCTTTGCCGGTTTCCTCGCTTCGGGACCTAGTAGGGAGTCTACCTTCGTGTGTTTAAGGTTTTCTGGAGGAGAGCGGATTTTTCCTGGGAAACGCTGACTTTCGGTCGCGCTGCGTCCTGCCTGACTCGAGTGCTGGGTCCTCCACCCTCGTAGGACAGGGCTGGCAGGCGAAGGAGCAGCTAACCTGGCAGGGCAGGGCAGGCAGGGCAGGGCAGGGCTCGGAGATCCTGATCCGGGGCAGGAGAGGCGACGCGGCAGGGAAAGGAGGCAGAGAGGGGTCGGGGCGATTCCGCGCGCTCCGGAAGCGCATGTCATTTACCTGCAAATCGTCCGCTCCCGTGGCGGCCAGCCCAAGGCTTGGTCCCGGCAGGAGCCTTTGATCTGGATGCATCCCATATTGGGAGCCATGGCTCATAAGAGAGAGGTCGTGTCGACGGTAGGCGTCTAAGCACCCCAGTTCTCGCCTCTGCTCGTCCAGGCAGGAAGACTTGAGCGCCCGGGCGTTGTGCAAGTTGATGAAGTCGGCGGGTTCTCCATGGTGGATCTGCTGGTAGTACTGCTGAGAGTGGTGGAGCGAATTCAGGGAGTAGGCGTCGGGGTTAACCGCCGGGTGGCTGTGTTGGAACTCGTAGTGGAAGGACTGGTGGTGCAGGGGAGTGTACTGGTGGTTGGCAGAGAAATAGGGGGTGGCGAACTCAGTGCCGGTGGTGGAGTAGGTGAGCGGCGACGAGGAAGAGTAGGCGACGGTGGAGTTGGCCACAGACTCCAAGCATCCCAGCTGCATCAGACGGTAACTGTTTGATCCATCGTGACGTATCTGAAAGGCAGAAGGGAAAAGGTAACCCAGGGACGGCAGGCCTGGCATGGGGAAAGCGGGCGGCCCGAAGCACCCCGTTCTGCCTAGCGCTCTCCCCGCCCCCAGCCCGGCTTCCTTAGCCTTGGCCCTCGCCTACAGCTTGGGCTGATGCCGGGCAGCTCTGAGCTCTGGTTTCTTTTTTAAAGGAGAGAGACAAAATCAAAGTGTGCATGTACGTCTGAAAGCGAGGAATCCACACCGACGGGCCATTAAGTCGCTCTTTCCCCGCGTTGGCTGCTGGTCGTAGCCGCTTGGCGAAGTCACTCAACGCAAGAGCCGCTCCGTTCCCTGCTGGCCTCAGCCGCAGACCGGCGCCTTTTCGGATCCTGACTCTCTGGCTAAAGACGCAGGGCCCCTACTTGGGAGAGCAGGTTCGGCTCCTCTGTACCGAGGCTCTCGACACGTCTTTCCCCCTCCTGGTTAAAAAGGTCTCCGTCCCGTCCCAAAACAAGCCTATACCCAAACCTCCCCTTCCAAGAATCTGAAGGGGGGTCGCGCGTTGCTGGGCCCCCAGTTTCCCGGCTGTCTCTCAGGCTACTTTTCCAGGCGTCGTCAACATTTCAGCACATTCTCGCGCCGCTCAGCCTGTTTCAGTCCGGGCGACCGTTTGAATGCGGCAGTGGTTTGCCCCTCGCCTGTTCCTGGCGACAGATGTCCTAACGAATTTTCGCCCTTCACTTCCCCAAGTTCTTTCTGAAGCCGGATTATAATTCAATGTAACGGTCCAACGTGGATTAACATACATACACAAACATAAAAAAAGGAAGCGCGCGCGAGAGAAAGAGAAGAAAACCCACCCGCACACACGCGCACCCATCGAAGGCTCACTCGCACACACACATGCATAAGCATACACGCACACACACATACACTCACACGCGCACACACCCGCGCGCCCACACACACCAAATACCTCCGCATCGTGGACGAGTCCTGGAAAAGTAGTTGACATTTTGCGTTCTTCGAACGAGGCGCGAAATTAAATTCCTTCTCCAAATTTAAAAGGAAAGGAAAGAACCAAAGCCACCATCAAACCAACAACAATTTCTTTAGAAAAAATTAGAAAAATTGCCGTCGTCTCGCGTTTCCCCCAAATGTGGAAAAAATAGAGACGCCTCTATATTCGGTCTCAAGGCAAAGGTGTCCCCCGATCTGCTTGTCGGGATCGCCAGCCGTTTTTCCGCCATGCAAGCCTTTTAAAAACCTGTAGGAACAATTTTCCCCTCTGCACAAAAGCGGCTCCCCGGATCAGATTTTGTACTTGCTGGGTATTTCTTTGGCTGATGTCGTAGGTCCCTTGGTAATATAGAAGTTTTGAAAATTAAGCATCAGCACTGAGAACTGGGAGGACAATAGATAGAGCAGCTTCATCCCAGGAGACAAGGAATAAATATTGTATCTTCGCCTAATAAGGAACTGGAGGTTCTTTCAACGTTTTTATACATTTTCCCCTTCGCTCTTTCAGAACGCTTTTTTCTCACCCGTACTTAGGCTAATGTGGGATCCCCACATTCAGCGCTACGATACCGGCCTTTTAAAATTCTTATTATTGGGAAGAACTAGATCTATTATATAAAACAACATAGATGAATTTAAACTAAGCCATCCTTTTCAACTGGTAAGTTGTTTCTTTTAGCTCACTGTATTTGCGGTCTCTGTGTGGTTTTTTCCCCCCACACTTTTGACCAGAGCAGAAATTTGCGTTGTATGTAACTGAATTTCTCCCCCACCCCAAATTACAGAAAACCAATTAGCCGGGTTGTGTTTTTTTTTCCCAGAGAACAGAATCGAAATTAAGCCCCCACCACAGCCTAACCTTTTAATGTGGGGCATCCTAGATGAAATCACATTGGTTTTCTTAAAAAAGCGTTTCAAAGGAAGCACTTATTTGAAACCCGAGTGTTGTTGCGAGGCATTTTATATAGGTACTACACATGCACTCTCTCACACACGTTGACATATAGTGGAAATAATACTGAACGTGGAACTTCTGTAAGAGAAAAGATGAGCATTTTCCATTGGACAAAAGTATTTGCAGTGCCACAGACTTTATTTTGTTTAGTGGAAGGCTAATCGAGGCGGGTTTTTGTTTTTTTAAAATCCCCCTATTGATTCACCATAATCGGCCAGGTTCCCTTCGGGAGGTGGGCCGGCAGAGCCACCCCAGCCCCGCTGCCTGCGTCGAGGCGTTTGCCACCCTGGTCTTGCGCCGAGCGCTGCCGCGCCTGGTGAAGGCAGGCGGGTGAGCACCTGGCATCTCCCCTCTGCTGCCGGCGAGCTGAAACCGTCAGCAGTGGCGATAAGGAGCGGGTGGAGCTGGTTTTTAATTGCCATTTAATTTGCTTGGCTTTTAAGTATTTAAACCGCGAAGGGTTTTTCGGAAGAAGCCGCGGGCGAAGAGACAGGTGGGCTCTGTTTGAAGGTCCGAGGTAGGGGAGGATTTCTTGCTATCTGTTTGCGCCGGTTAACAGGAGCTGTCAGTCAAGCCGCTTTTCTTTCTACAAATGGACCCGGGCACACGACCGGAATGGCAATGCATTGTCGGAAATGGGCAAGGCGAGTTTCCAGACGGGCCCTTTCCAGGGGTCAGTAGCAAACCCTTTCGGCCTCGCCGGACTTCTCCGAAGAAAGATCCTGGGGGCAGGAATTCTTACTTAACTAGTTCATAAGAAAGAGAGAGGGAGAATGAGAATGAGACTGCCTCACATTTGGATCTCGAAAGGCTATTTATTAATAGGACTCCCGAGGGTCTTCTTTTCTCGGCGCTGGGGCGCATTTCGAATTGCGCCTAATAGAGATGAGCAGAGAAACAGGTGCATCGACCAGGGGTCCCTGCAATTACTTTAGGAAGCTTCTAGCCGTGTGTCCTGCAAGCAGAGCCATCCTCTGCATATTTCCCCGGCGGACAATCCCTCTGTCCGCTTGCTCCCGAGTAACGGTCCTTGGCTCTCTCCCTCCCGGTCCCAGACTGCAGCCGCCTTCCCGACCTGGCGCTGACTCGTCTCGAATTACCTCTCTTTTAAATATCTGACTGGCCCACCCAGCCCAGGACAGCCACCCGCCTCTTAGGATAATGAAGACGATTCAAACATTCCAAGTCGGAAACCTGATGGGGACCCCACTCAAACCGCAGCCGCCTGTGGCTTCTCTCCTCCTCAACCCCGTCCCCCGTGTAGTCTGGATTTTCAATTATTTTCTCTTATTAAGAATTCTTAGAAACTCGGAACTTGGCATACAGTTTTGTAAACCCTTCTTTGGCCCAATAGAGGCGCTGTCTTATATGGATTTAAATCCCAGATGCCTTGCCGTTCACCTTTGGGAAGAAGCCCCATCCATTTCAATGGTTCCTTCTTCCTTTCAGTGGAAGTGAGGAAATATGCTTAGGATCTGGCCGTCCAACTCGCTTTCCTCCTCAATTAGATTGAAAAGGAAATCCTGCTGTATCTACCCAGACATGGTCTTAAGAACAGGGACTTGGGAAATCACAGAGATGGCAGTTCTAAATCAGATGCCCCAGAGACTTCAGTGCCCTGCAGATCTAGAAGGCTCTGCTCCCTGAATCTGCTTTTGAGATTTCTCTCAGTCTACTATCTGATTCCCATAATAATCATTCTGTCACAGAAAGTTTTCATTCGTCCCCAGAAAAGTGAGGGTGGGGGAGCTGGGAAAAGAAAGGGCCAACTGGAAAGGAAGTAAGAAAGTGTTATGTTTTAATCTTCCTTGTTTTCGTTTAGGCTGGTTTGCGGTTTTCACTTCCCTGCAGCCAAAACAAGGCAGAGAAAGTGCACAGACCTTGCCAATCTCCTCCTCAGCTTCCTTGGCAAAATAGTGATTCCTCCAGAGGAGAATTTAACTCCTCTGGTCCTGCAGAGCAACCACAAAGCTGCTTTCCATAATCAGGGAAATCAGGAGTTGAAACAAATAACCTGGGCTCTGGAGGTAGATAGGAAAACTCAGTCAGGTCAGCTGCATTTGCCATGCTTTGAATGGGTTTGGTTATACCCTTTCAAGGAAATCATCCAGAATCACCCCTATGCTCCCCCCATGCAGAAATGGTCCACATCCAAATGTATTTACTTAGTAAAAGCTGTAGAATGGCTTCTCATTTGCTAGCCCAAAGCTATCCTTCTAAAGAAATGAATCACATTTTTCACTTAGTTAATTGATTCCCTTCTGTGCTGTCCTGGCTACAAGAGCAGTTTTGCAGAGCTGAGACATGATCAGGGGTAATAAATGAATGGCCTACTTTAGTTTTCCAGAGCAAATTCTCCCCATGTTTTTAAGCTTTCATCTGGGTAGCCTCTGGGAAAGGATTTTGAAGGAATGAAGAGGGAAACAGCATGGTCCAGTGTGAGAGAGTCTTGTGCTTCAGTGGCAAGTTGTTGTTGTTCTTGAGTTACAAGAAGAAATGGAAAACAGATTCCGAGGTGTGCTTTCTCTTATCAGAACAACAATAACATACAGTCAAAGGCAGGAAGGTCTAAATAGTCTTACTACCTGGGAAAAAAATTACTGTTCCCTTTCTCCTTATTAATGTATTTCTTTATCAAATTTATAACTCACTGACTCCTTGAGAAGATTAACAACATAAATCAAAAACATTAATAAAACTTCAAAAATTACAAAGATGTATTACTACCACAAACTATAATATAAAATCCATGAATAATGGCAGTACCCAAACAATACATTGCAAACTGAAATACGTCAGAAGGATATTCTTAAAAATGAAATCCTAAGGGAAGAAAGCTAGAATTTAAAAATGAGTACTAAATATTCTTAAAGAAAAGCAGGGAGGGGACAAGCCAAACTCTGAGAGGAAGGGAGTTCTGCAAAGCTGGGGCCACCACAGAGAAGGCCCTTAGCCTAGCAGATCAGAGCCAGCCACTTGCAATAAGCCTTCAAAGACTATTGGGGCACCTGGTTTGTAACATATGAAGGAAACCCAGCTTCACCAACTACCAAACCCTCTGTCTTGCCTGGAATCTGTTTTAGTCTATTACACTCCATTCAGTCCACAAAGGGACTCAAGCAGGAGCCACCAAAGAGCCTAATACAGCTTATTCACATGGAATACAGAAGTATACCTAAGAGTCATTTGCATATGTAGATGGCACACAACTTCATACCCACAATAGTAATTCCCAGTAGCTTCACAGAGATATTAAAGAGCATGGGGGAGAGAATAACACCTTGTGGCCCTCTGTAGCTCAAGGGCTGTGGAGCAGTGATCCTCTAAGAAAACCATCAGGAGCCTCCCCTCATGGAAGAAGCTGAACCATTACAAAGTCATACCTTCAACCTCCAATTCCCCAAGGACGTTCAGGAGAATATTATACTCAACGGTATCAAAGCCGCGTAAGCTAGAAAACACTACCATTGTCATGTTCCCTGAACAAAAATGTCCATCTGATCAATGCTGCCTCCATACCATATCCTGGCCAGAAACTGGAAAAAAAATAGCTCCAGAAAATACACTTCATCCAGAAGTACCTGGAGAAGCACAGCCACCACCCGCTTGACCACCTTGGCCAAGAATGATAAATCTGAAACCACTTTGTAATTGTCAGGAGGGGAAGGATCCAGTGATGATCTCTTCAACAAAGGGCTTAGCACCATCCCTTGACTGAAGGAGGCATTAAAAACCAAATACAATACTTCCCTCAAGGGGCCCTCCTGACCAAAATCTACCTAAAGAAAAGCTAGGTCTCAAGGTGGTGGCCTAAACATATCCAAGCACGCTGCCCAAGAGAAAATTAATCCAATAAAAGAGGGCAAACAGGTGCACTGGTTTATTCCTATTATCTTTTTTAACGGTGATATCAACCTGCCGGTAAATATGAATGCTTTGATCTGTGAAAAATTAAAAGAAAAAAGTAAAACTGGCCATTTAAAAATAGGAATTATAAATTTGTGTAAAGATCTTTGGTAATTATATGGAAGATCTAAAATGTTGTCTGTATATGGCAGCAACTTATATTGAAATTCAGCTACCTATATTCCCCAGATATTACCAATTGGTCTTATTAGGCATGCCAAAGGTTTGAAAACCACACTGAAAATTAAGGGAGATAAAGGGCATCCTTGATTTATTAAATAATGCATTTTGATTACTAATGAGATATTCTTCTTAGGAAATCCTCAAGCAGAGGGATTGGAATAGCAGTTATTATCCAAGAAATAAATTCTATAGGAAATCTAAACTTCATCATCACTTCATCCAAAAAGTTAATTGACACCGCATCAAAGGCTTTTTCTGTTTTCAGTGGTGCTAGAACTGCTGATTCATGTTTAGCAGCATACAAAGGTATTATAAAACCCAAGAGCCTAATATTATCTGAGGCTTGATGCCCTTTCATACATCCAGATTATGCTGGATAAATTATTTGGGTAACACTTTCTGTAATTTTCTTACCAAGGTAGCTGTTAAACAATCCATTTCAAAATTACACGTATATGAGCTTCATAATACGAAGCTGGCAGGGCCTCATTTTGAAAAGATACTTGATGTATCTCCAGCACTAGAGGAGATATATTCTCTCCTTGAATTTTCTGCACTCCTCTATACTTATTCCATCTGGCCCTGAGGCCCTTCTAGATTTCACCATTTCAATAATGTTGTCACATATGAGCACTCTCTTTAAGCAAATGTCTTCGGTGAAATATGTGTCCCATTAAATGTATTTGTGGATATATTAAAAATCATGGGATTAGTAGAGAAAAAATTAGAAATAAAATTAATTGTAAATCTAGCAAAATTACATTTTACAACTGGATCATTCTTCTTCACCAGCTGACTGTCCCCCTCCCTTTTTCCAAGGAGGCAAAGGAGGCTTTCTCTCCTAATTCTTATCATTTCTACTTGTATACCAGTGATATCTTATTTAGGAGTAATAGTTGTTACTTGTGCTACATATATCCATGCCATAATATTTGTCTTTCTTTGGATAGGAGTGTTGAAAATCAGTATTTTTCTTCAGCTTCATCTATTGCCATCTATACCCTACGTCATGCATTTCACAGATTGTTCACAAAGGGATGTCACATCATATGCTGGATGATAAACAAATGGAATAATGTATGAACTTACAGTACTTCACTGAAAGACATGCGTGACTTTATGATGTGCAGTGAAATTAAAATTCTGTTGTGAGGTTAAGATTGATGGTTGTTCACATCTGTAATTTACCTATAGGTTTTGCAGTGAGTAAACCCGTAGAACCTACTCTATGCAGATCTTGCTTCAGTTAAATAAAATGCACAGAGCCCATGAGCACCATATGTGAAAAAAGTAACACACATCACCAATTGAGGCAGTACTGATTATCTATTTGTGGCATATTTACTCTACTCAAGTAACTGGAGAAAATATTTTTTAAAGGGATGAGAATAGTGCACAATAAAACCAAGGTAAGACCACAAAAAGAGCAAAAACAATGCAACAGATAAAATCCAACTAAAGCCATCATCAAAATGAAAATGTTCATGGTCAGGTGAGCCTAACCATGCATGGTGTACAGAGAAGGTACATGCAATGTCTTTCATAGAACAAGGAAAATTCATCTGAGCCATGGAACGGTGATGAGTCAGTCAAAGAAGATACATTTTAAGCTGCTAAAAGACTGAATATATCAGTGAAAAAACAAACAGTTAACCTGTGTCTTTCCAACTCTTTCTCTGCTGGTTATAGCTTTTCTTCTTTGGAAATTTCAGGAGTGCTACTCAGCAGAGTTGTTCTTAGGAGCATTGACAGATCCAGAAGGTAAGGCCTGATATTGGCTGGGGTTCACATATTCCGTACCTTGTGGGTTCGATGTAACTGCTGTCTATTGATAGCACTGAAAATAAAACTCTATTCCTGAATATGAATTAACATAAAGCAATGGCAGATTGGATTGACAGAAATAGCTTTTAAGGTATTTTTTTATATATTAATTTTAGGAAAGTAAAGAAGGATCGTTCCTGTATGCATTTGCTCAGCCTTCCCAACGCTAATGCCCTCTCAGTGTGTTAGGATTGTTACCCTGTTTTTACAGCAGTTACACAGATGTTGGATACCCTTACATTTATGTAACAATTTACATCCAAAAGGAGCAGAACCATATAAAACTCCAATCTGCCTAAGTATTCCAGCAGTATAGGGCTAATGTATTTAAATTCAAGTTGTTATAACAAGGGCAATATAATAAGAGATGTTTTATTGTTTCAATTTTCAGGCAGCCTTTCTTATCCAGGGGAGTTTTAGAACATTTACCTTTTAACAACCCAGATGGAAAAACATCATACCTAGCACTCTCTTGACAACTGTGGAAAAGTAAGTGTGCTAAATAATTTTCTGCTCCCCAGAGGACTTCAGCTCCCAGAATTCCTAGTAGCATTGGTCATACCAGCTGGAATTCTGGGAAGGAATTCTGGGAGTGGTAGCTGCTGGGGGATGGCTGCATTTGTTCATTTTTCCATCTATACCAGTTGTTTGTTTAACATGCTTGCTTGTGTCCCTGGCTTCTCTTAACCTGTATTATTTAAGGTCCCTCCTTCAGCTGATTAGAATCAGTGACAGGTCTACATGTTACTTCACTTTTAATGGTCCTGAACTGTTTTCTTCTGCAGTAAATATTGGAGTGCAGATTTGTGTTCGTGGTTCATCTTGTATGTGATGGCATCTTTTATCTAGGTGGTCTGGGGAGTCCATCCTTTCAGCACAAGCTTTTCCCAATATTAAATTAGTCCACATTCTCTTGCCCTTGGGAATCTTTCTCAAGATTTTCAATTGCCAAAAGCTGAGAAACTACATTTAATCTATTCACAGAACCTAAATCGTACTCTTTTGGATTCGTAATGTAACCTCTTCTATGGTAATGCTGAATCCAGGTTAGTCCAACATTTGCAAGTTGGGACTTAAATAGTGAAGAATGGCAAAGGACCTGTTCAAGATAGGCTTGTGGAGGTTCCTATGTAACAAATGTGGAGGAATTATTTTTCAGAATTATCGCATAGGCATGCTCTAAGAAGCCCGCTAATGGATGGCTGTTGCATCCACTGTGCCAAGCCATAAGCAATTGGAGAAGAGAAAGTGTCACCCAAGATTGTCAACTGATGAAAGAGTTTGACATTATCCATACTTACCTAGAAAGGAAGAGCACAGGAAACTGATCTGAGGGTGCTGATGTGCTGACTCATTGCCCTTAAATTCTCAAAGTCCTTCATCTAGAAAGGCCTTCAATTCTTTTGGGAGCGGCTGCTCTTATCTTGACTTATTTAATATTCACTATGAAAGAAAGGATGGCCCAATTACTCAAAGATGAAAAACTGACTTGAGGTCATAATGAAAGATTCCACACAGTCTCTTCCAAGATCTCAATTAGATCCTGGTCATACTTCCCATAATTACTCTGTAAGAAAATATCAGGCCAGATCACAAGTTGTTCTTCCATTAAAAACATTAGACTGATGATATTTTCCAGATGCATTTTAAGAATCCATGGTTTACATTTCTCTGTGGTAGTCAAGAAGGAAAACATCTGTAGACTGTGATTAACATCAGACCCTTTAGATTATTGAGAATAATCTATGGTACTCATTTATTTATGCTTACCAATAATAGAAAGCCTTATTCCCTAATTAAATTCTTAGCACTATGGTATGTCTATATACCATCAAACCTATAGCATCCATTTAAAATAATTCATCTGAAGATAAAGCTGAGCGCTGGCATTCACATATGGTTGTTGGCAATTGCAGACGAATGTAGTAGGGGGTCAAAGAAATCCCAGTGAATATTGAGGGACACCTAAATTTAAATCTACCAGCCAAGATCCAGCTAGTAGGGAAATATACAGGTGAAAGAATGCTATGATTTCCATAATTTGTCTGGGATTAACAGTCACTCTTGAACATGGGGAATTTCAATATTGTCATATTAACCTGATATAAAGATTTCCCCCCCTCCCAAATAATTACTTGTGAATTGGATTGGGGTGGGGGCAGTCAATTTACATTACCTGATAAGAATAAATAAGCATTTAAAACAAAGGATTGGGCTGTAAGTGCAAAGATGATGAAAAGCATAGATGCCTTTGAAGATTAGCTTGAAGATTAGCCCTTGCTTGGGAAGGCTTGCTTTCCTAGTGAATTTTAACCCTTTTCATAGTCCCTAAAGAGAGGGCTTCTCTTCTCTTCTCTTCTCTTCTCTTCTCTTCTCTTCTCTTCTCTTCTCTTCTCTTCTCTTCTCTTCTCTTCTCTTCTCTTCTCTTCTCTTCTCTTCCCTTTCCCATCTAGCTACCTTTTCCCCTTGCCTCATTTCCATCCAGTTTTGCTTCCCGCTTTCTCTTTATTTCCCTTCTCATTGATGCTGCTCCTTCCCTCCCTCCATCTCCTTCCAGGCTCCCCCACCCCACCCCACCCCGCTTTCTTCTTTTTTGCTGTTTCTCTTGGAAGAAGGGAATGCAGCATGCATGGCTTCGTGTATTTCTGTATGTAAGCGAAGTTTGGGATTGTAAAAGAGACTGATTGGTATATGCAGATGGGGATCAATTAATTTTATCAATTAGGTACCTTATTTTAAAGACAGTTTTAATCTTCCTTCCTTCCTTCCTTCCTTCCTTCCTTCCTTCCTTCCTTCCTTCCTTCCTTCCTTCCTTCCTTCCCTCCTTCTCTCCCCCTCCCCCTCCCCCTCTCCCCTCCCCTCCTCCTTTCCCCTTTGGACTGTGGCTTCTAACAAGTACATAGATAGGACCAATAGCCACATGACCACACAAGTGTGACATACATTTATAAATACTTATTGGGGAAAGGAAAATCTTCAGCTGAAGTTGGTCAAGCTAGGTTGGTAAAGTAGAGAAACAAAACATTGCATAGGATTTTTGGCTGTATTTATGTTTTCTGTCTAATCTTTTATTGGAGGATCATCTTAAATTTAGGGCTGTCTTCCTTTCAGATAAATAGTTGCATTTTGCATATGACTTTTAATTACACATTTGCAATATTTCATACAAAGATGTATATTTTGCTAGATTTTTGTGGCTTCACTCTAGATCTAGGGTTTGTCAGCAAATACTCACTACATGAAGGGTAATGCTATTAATATTTTTAAGCCATTATTCTCCCAAGGGTATGAGCAGCTTGAATAAATCTATGATTAAGGTGGTGTTTTTGTCAAAATTTGAACACATATTTATTCATGGTTTGAAACATGAGGCTTTTATTGACTCAAGAATCCAAGATATATTGCACATATTTTCCTTGACTTTTTGCTATTAAAATGCATATGTTGCATTCCCCAGACTGAAACCAGCTACTTCAGAGATAGTAGAATCCATCAGGGGATATGTATTTATGTTTTTAAAACATATTTTAATTTCCCCATTGATCATAACAACTCATGAATAAAATCAAGATATTCCCTGAGAATTACCACTTAAAAATTAAGAATTAAATATGATACAGGAAAGAAAAACACATCTTAAGCAACCCAGCAATAAAATGGGTAGGGAAGTTTCATTTTTAATCAGCAAGTGTGAATTACTGATGTGAGGTTGTTGTTTTTTTAATAGAAAGAAAGGAGGGACTTCAAAATAACTTTTTGATAATAACTAATATCTCACTGTGTGGTCACAGTACAAACTATGGACTTAGTTCTGTAATATCAGTAGATCCACCTTAAACTAATTGTTTTGCTGACACCCTGGTAGACTCTGGTTGAATGAAGGCTGCTTGATCAAAGCCTTAGAGCTTTAGAAAACTTGAAGGGTTTGGCCAAAGCTCATATCAAATTAGAGTTCTTTCCATTGTTTTGAGATGGGGTCAAGATGTGGTCCAAAGCATGTATTTGAGATTCTGTGCTAGAATGAAGGAAGGAATAGAAAATAAATGTCTGAGAATAGATTTTTTAAGGAGATCAGGTCCATTATTTGGAAGTAATTTTACATGACAGTTAAACTTGGACATGCCATCTGGTGAGACCAGGCTACATCTTACACACAGACAGAAATATTTGACCTCTAATTCCTTTACTTTATGTATATTTTAAAGAGTACCTCTTGAGATGGCAACTGAGATTGCAAATGCATTCTCCTTTTTTAGAAATGTACATGTTTGCCTTGAATATAGTATAATATTTACATAGGAGGGAAAAATATATTTGCAATGCTGGTAGAGATGAAACTTCATGGAGAATCATATGACGTTAAGAAAGGCAAATGTCAAAGGATAACATATGCCTCTTTTCTGCTTTTCTTGTAATTAAAAAGAAGAGGGGGAAATGGAAAAAAAGGTACCTATTTTGTATGTATTACAATCCTGAGCTATAAACTGGAGCCAGCTACAATTCCTGGCAAAATAATCAGCATTAAAGTTTTACCAGCCTCCTATATAGAATTCTGCAAAACTGGAAGAGAAAATATTTTACAGTATTGTTTACATAAACCAATTACTTTACTGCTTGAAGTGACCACTGGGGAAAAAAAGAATCACTTTGGGACAGTATTTTGAAAGATTTTATAATTTTAAGGGTGTGTGGATTGACTCCATTTTTGCCTGAACTGTTGACTTGATTTGGATTGATTCAGAAATTAAGTCAATCTGAAGCAGTGATTTGATTTTCCAAATCAATTTTAAAAAGGATCTTTTGCATAAGCACAAAGCCATTCTGAATAATTATATTGATTTGAGGGCATTCAATTTGATTCATTGATCTGATTTGGAAAGTCAATCTGATTCTAAAGTTCAACAGAATCACCTTCAGAGCAGAACTTAAAAACGAAGTAACACGCAGCCCTAATAATGTCCATGTCTAATATAGGTTTTGGGAATTTGTAGCTTATCACTGAAGTGGTGATAACATCCAGCTTTTTAATAAAGCTTGGCAATTTGGATAAACATGTGCAATCCTAGACATATCAAGAGCATGGGCTATCTATACAGAGAACTATGTATTATTGACAAACACATGTGCATGGAAATGTGGTCTTACAGCTCAGAATTAGAGTGAAGGAAATATTTAAAAATTTAGATGTATGCTAACTAATGAAAATCAAAGAAAACTCCATGATCATTTGCAAGATGAGAATACCATTAGTGATCATCATTTCAATCCATATTTCAAGTAACCACAATTGCTTTCTCATGCAAACTGTCCATAGTTTCTCACTGTTAAAAAAAAAAAAAAAAGCAAAGCACTTGGAATCCAGTGTTATTTTTGTCTACATTCATTTCATGGAAATGTTGTGACACTTTCATCAAGAGTGAGTCATTGTGAATGATTCAGAACAAGTATGAACTTGCTCATAGGTTTATGTATTTGCAAGTATAAAGTTTGGCATACTTAATGAATTGGGAGATAAGTGATGAAATTACATGCGTCTCTTAAGAAGATATATATATATATATATATATATATATATATATGTATATGTATATGTATATGTATATATGTATATATGTATATGTATATATATATGCATATATTTATCTTGTCCCTGGTTTAATCTCTTCATCTTCATCCACATCTTCTTTCACAATATAAAAATCAAGTTCATACAATTTAAAGTTGTCCATATTTCCTTTATTTATTTATTTAATTCATATATCACAATTCTATTCAAGTAACTACTCAAGGCAACTAACACACACACACACACACACGTACATATACATACAGTGTACAGGGGTCTACCACACTAGACAGGACCCAAGGTGTAGACTGTGCAGAGAGGCCTCAGAGACAGTTCAACACATAGTGGCAGGGTGTAAGATGCAGGCAGAAACAGCATACACTGAACGGCACAACCAACGAGTGGGCATTGTGTACAGGAACATCTGCACAGTGTATGGGCTAGACCCTCCCAGGTCCATATGGGAGATTCCACAGAAGGTCATGGAGAATAACAGGGCTAAGATCCTGTGGGACTTCCATATCCAGATGGACAGGCAGGTGCTGGCCAATCAACCAGACATCGTGGTAGTAGACAAGGACCACAAGACAGAGGTAGTGATAGATGTAGCAGTACCAAGTGACAGCAACATCAAGAAGAAGGAGCATGAGAAGCTGGAGAAGTACCAGGGCCTGAAGGAGGAACTAGAGAGGATGTGGAAAGTAGAGGCCAAAGTGGTCCCAGTGGTGGTAGGAGCAATTGGGGTTGTGACTCCTAAGCTAGGAGAGTGGCTCCAACAGATCCCAGGAACAACATCAGAGCTCTCTGTCCAGAAGAATGCAGTGCTAGGAACAGCTCAGGTACTGTGCAGAACCCTCAACCTTCCAAGCCTCTGGTACTTCATACTTTTTAAATGCGCTTTGTAGTTTTTAAATGTTTTTATGTTTTTTACCTGTGAGCCACCTAGAGTCAGTGATAGTGAGATGGCTGGGATATAAATTTGACTTATAAACAAATAAATAAAAGAGACATTCCACCCATAGGGGTGAGAGGGGATTTTTTAATATATATACACGCAGACACACACACTAAAATTAACACCAAACTGAATAGAAAGCTTGAGAAAAGAATTGCAGCTCTACTGATTTTCTAAGCTCTGAGAGGAGGGGAGGAAGGAAAAGATAGCTCCGAAGAGAATACATTGTTGTTATTATTATGATTTGGATTTCTATCCCACCTTTCAAGTCAATATCAAAACCTTAAATTGTGCTTGACCAACCTTTGATAACTGCTGCATATCTTTCAAAACAGACTTCATGAGACCATTTACCTTGCAGAATTTAGCAGCCAAACTGCCATACAGGACTTTCCGCCAATTGCAACATTCGGGCACTTTTCAAGAAAAGCTCCAGACAGAGCATGCTGCAACAGTCAAGCTGTGAATCATTCAGTTTCACAACCAGCTTCCTCCAACCCCATCTGCTTTCTCCTGCTTTCTTGATTAGAGACGATTAGGGAAAAATAACTTTACTTCTAATTCTCTAGTGCAAAAGAAAAACCCAGTTTGCAAAAGCCTCTGTACTGTAATCTGCTCATTCTGGAACATCCTGTCTGCCTTCCAGACATTGTCAAGCCACATCATTGCTGGCAGGATATTTCCTGGAATGTGGAAAGTTGCCCCTTTTTATAGTCTTCAAGCAACACCAAACCTAGCTGAGGATTATGGACAGGTAAATTGGTAGGTAGTTAGATAGATGGAAGTCTGCTTGCTATGTGTGCCTTTTGAATTGTGTGGTTGGGGCCTGCTTCTTGGAGACTCCTGGGCCCTCTCCACTTCCCCACTGGCCTTCTGCAAGAGCAATTCCTTTATTGAACCGCCTAGCCCTGCAGCACACGGCCTCTTGTTTGTCAGCAGGGCTTCAGCAGGGAACTGTCCATTCAGAACCAGACAACCACGTGGTGCTTGCCCGCCAAAAAACAAAAGCAGTGAAATATTAATTAAGAGAGCTAAAGAAAGAGAGGAGCAATCTGTTCAATCCTACGCCCGGAGGCAAGCTCTAACGGAAACCACATATGCTTTCCCTCTCGCCCCCCAAGAAATCTTCATTTGGGCATTAAAATACTTAAAAGGATTAGTCATTAAATACTGGTACATTTAGTTTAATTTGCTCGAAACTCTGTGTCACAGGGGTTGATCAGAAAGCTAAGGGTTATAATCTCATTTGCCGTATTTACCTAGATGTTTTATTTCTTCTGCTGCTTGTTACAAGGATCATATTAATATCCCATGTATCCAGAGGGAAGAGGCTTTAAAAGAAAAGGAGCCGGATGCTCACCGATGGCATAGAAATATCAAAGGGCCTTTTCAAGTAAAACAAAAGATGTGGGTGGGAATCCTCTGTTCCCTACAGCAGACTGACTCTGATTATAGGGATCTGTAAGAGTTGCCCACTGAATGGCTAGAACAAGTTTTGGAACGTTAGGAGATCTGGCTGGTGCTCCACCATCTTACCACTTCAGAGTAAGTCACCCCGCCCCTCTTTGCCTTTCCTTCCCAAATTTCAAATAAAGGACATCCAGTTGTTTAATGCGCTGGAGCTTAGCAAGGTGCTGAGCATTAAGTGCAATCTCATCTGTAATCACTAAACATGATTTATCTCATGTTTGCAATAGTTGTGTTTAATTAGAATCAGCATGCCAGGATGGCGGATGCCCAATGCCATTTAAGACAGTCCTCTAAAAATAATCCGCTCACTAAGGATCTTTAGTAGCAGGAAGAACCATGATGTAGTGGGAAAGCACAGGCCTTGCATAAAAGTTGCACGCTTCAGTTTTTTGTATCTCTGGGTGGAGCTTGGGAGATGTCAGCCCTTTGAGGTAGGCTGGGCCAGGAAACAGACGCTGCAAAGATATCGGAAGTCTACTATTATAAGGTATAATAACAGAATCTTGAAAGCCCGACAGAGTTTCTCTCTGTTTTCTCTTACTGTATACAGTGTTCCTCAACCTCAGCCAGTTTAAGATGTGTAGACTTTAACTCCCAGAATTCCCCAGCCAGCATGCTGAGTACATTGAGGTCCACACATCTTAAAATTTTTGAGGTTGAAAAACACTGCCAAACAGAATCAAGACAGGCTTGTTTTGAATCTCTGTCTTACCCTAACTTCTTTTCCAGGGCTGAAATTTCATTTAGTATCTCCTTTATTTGCTAACAGCATTTGCATTTCTTTGCGACACCTACCTCCCTTTGCAGAAAACCCCATGTCTGAAATCCAGAAAAAGTTATCCATTTAATGTAGACAGCTTCTGTTTTTCTCTGAGAATATGCTCTATTTGGACAACAGCTATTTGTTTCCAATGCTGAGTGCATCTAGGTTGAAGATTTTAAGACCACTGGCTTCATTATTGTTATACTGTAGACCTTCTCTGAAGCAGCAGCAGAAGGAACACCAGATGGGCCAGAGAGAACATCTGGGAGACTTTTCCTATCCCAAGCATCCTACTTTGGTACCATCTCATCTTTAAGCGAAGAACAGCGAGGTGTGGAAAAATAGAATTGACAAGCAGCTCAGAGGAAAATCATCTGTCTATAAATCTGATTTTATTACTGTGGATCTTTAAGGTAGAAAGCAGACACCACTGTAGAAGGGGTGTTAGGGTTCCCATGGTGCCATTTCATTCCTCTCTATTTACGTTCATTGTGGGACAAATGAAAACAGAAATGAACAGTACCCAGATAGACCCAAGTCTTTCGTTTCCTCAGATCAATGCACGATCCTACCAGTCACCTTTCGGATACTGTGCAAGGCTGCTAGAGATGATCCTGCATGCTTTGAGACCCATTTTTCATCCATGTAGGTCAGTATTAAGGCCCTGCAAGAAATTGAGACCTTAGAATAAGCCATCACTGAAAGGGGCTCCTCTGAAAACTGCCAAGCTGAAAGCTGCTGGATGAGATAGCCCATGAGGACTCTTCCCGTTAGAAAAAAGGGAGCAGGAGAATACTGCCCTTAGATGAAATGGTGAGACTGCCTCACGGGTCAAGCTCTCTTCCTTGCCTTTCAGCTTCTTTAAGCAGTTTATGTCATAGGGGGTTATATAAATGACAATTTGCTGGCATTTAAAGGTGCCTCAAAAGCTACCACCTCAGGCAGGTCCACTCACCCTCTGTAATGGCTGGGACAGCTCTGGGGCTTTGCCCCTTTAGCAAGGCTCATTCATCTGTTGCCCAGTTATGCTGCCACAAGCACTGGCTTGGGGTAGCAGAGTTTGATGGAGGTGAAAAGTTCTTGATTTACTGGAATGCATGTCTTTCTTGAGAAATCTTAGCTTCTGGATATAATGTACTAGATTTGTTTCCAAATATCTGGGAGAGAGCAAGAAAGGAGTTGAACTTCATTTGGGTATACCGGAATAAACTCTGCACCAGCCCTGAAGCTTTTTCAGTCCTACTGTTGTGCTTTTCTTTCCCTCTCAAAATCAGAAACTTTTCTCATATTCAGAGTGCTAAGCCTGTTGCCCATGGGAACAGTTACAGACTAGATAAGAGAGTTACATTAGGGCAGAAAGGTGGGCCACATCATATCAAAATGAAAGCATCAGGCCAAAGATGGGTTTGCTAATAAGATTTGTATATGCTCTTTCTGCATGTTAAGATTTGCCTTGAAATGTATAGGGAAACAAAACTAAAGCACAAAGAATGGGTACAGTTTTTAAAAGCATGTTTTAATTTCTGTGCCATAGTTTAGAAATTGATCATTTGATTATTTTCAACTATCTTCAGTATACTGTAAAAGAATAGTCTGTTACTTTCTGATAGTAACACAGGAAAATTCCATATAATCATATATAGAAAGCTGGCTTGCAAAAGAGAAACAATCATCTAGACCAAATCCACAATGAACCATATTGGTGGAGATATATTCTATTTGTTTGGAGGAACATTCCTTCAAGTGAATATCCAGGTGCAGTTTTAATTCTCATGAGATGATTAGGTCTCCACACAGCTATGCTTCATCAGCTACCACAAGAGGGACATCCTCAACTAAAAAAAGGAAAAAGAAAAGCCCAAGGGTCTTGAAATATATCCTAAACTTACAGTACATTCCCCAGCTTGATATCTTCCAGATATGTTGGGATGAAATTCTGGGCTAGGACTTTTAAGAACTGTTATCCCTACCATCTGGAAGATACTAAGCTGGAGAAAGCTATGCTATACCATGAGTTATCAATCTCAGTATAGATACTAAAAAAATGTATTAATGTTGTTCAGTTCTAGTTCTATGGAAATCACTGGTTACAGAATCTGGTTATTTGACTCCGACGTGCTTGACGTCTGATCAAGAAAAGAGACTTAAAAGAAGTAATCAAATATGAGTTGATCCAAAGTGTCTAAAATGCTAATAGAACATTTCCCCATAATCTCTTTTAACCTGTCTAATCCTTGGCTATTCCAGATCTAATTTATTCCTAAAACTGACCAATGGAAGAAAAATGAAGCAGAAAAAAATATTGTTAAGGACAATACATCTGCATCTTCTGTACAGCAAGAACCTGTTGAATGATGTTTAAAGAGAATTAAAGCTGATTTTGTACAAGCAGCAGAATAATCATATCTTCCAGCTAACACAGAATTTCAGTTCATCTGCAAAACCTGACTGAAGTTAAATAATCAATTCAGTAATTTACATGTCATTTACAGGGACACACATTGTGCCTTTAGCACTGTAAATATGATCTGAAGAGCTTTTGATCTTTTGCAGCATCTCCAGGAGCACATTATTGTTTCAGAAGTGGGGTGGAAAAAAGACAGAGTTCTAGGAAGGAGAGGAAAAATGCAGGAAGTGCAGTAATATTGTCAAAATAAATGTGTCAGCCAAATGGTAACATAAATGCAAGCTTCATTTATATGAGCTTAGTGGATATAAAGATGGTTTAATAATTGTCAAGAAAGTACTATAGTAAGAGCAGCAAGTATATTTGTTGAGCAGCCAATGTGTGATTGAACATACAACATTATAAACATCCTCTTGTGTTCCAAGAGTGTTGAAAATCTCTTTTCAGGGAAATGGAAACAAGGAAGAAAATGCAGCCACTAAAGGTAAAGCTCCCTATTTTTAAAGTTTTAAATGATTCTAATGTCTTTGACATTCTAATGTCTTTTGCCTGCCACTCATTAACTTCACCCTCTGAGATTCTTCTCTGATTTTTCTCAGATTTGGAAGTTGGTTGATTGGTACTCGAGGAAGGATTTTTTGTTGTGTTGTTTTCTTAAGGGTGGGGTTTTGCAATGATTTGTTTGTTTGTTTGTTTATTAAATGTATGTATTTATTAAGCTTATATGATACCCCACCATTGGAAATCTTATTGGTTGTGTATTACCTTTAAGGCCAAATCTTAAAGGTCAAGTCTAGGCTGTTGCCTGAGTTCTTAAAAGCAACCAAGTGCTATTAGTCTGACAGTTAATTGGTTCATAAAACAGAAATATTCTGGCTCCTGGACATGTGAAATTCAGATGCAACATGAAGGGGAACAGGGAGAAGAAGCCTGATCAATGGGGCTCAGATTCTGCATCTTCTTAGGTTTCAGTCTGTTTTCTTGGACATGTCATTACCATCACAGGTTGCCTGTCAAATAGTTGTTACAGCAGCAAATATGAGATAAAGACTAGCTTAGTATTCCTTGCCAAGACCACAAATCACCTGCCTTCTAGGTGGTTTGTGGCCTTGGCAAGCAAGTTGACTTTTAATAGTGCGCTGTTTCTAATCTTGTCAAACTGAAGCTTTTGGAAAGCTTGTGTGCAAGGCAGGGAGCAACAAGCATTCAACATTGTTCCCAACAGTCAATATTCTGTCCATGAACATGTTCCAGATGGCTGTTTTGGCCAACAGGAGGTTGTTGCATGGGTGAGAGCAGGGATAAATGGGCAGGAATGAATTAAGATATAATTGAATGAATTGGTAGAGTGAATGACCATTGTAGTATTCTCACTTTCTGTAGGCCACCTCCCTGTGGCAGCTTTGAAAGCACTTAGTGGCGTAATATTCTAATAAGCTCAGTAGGATTTGCTTACTTCCCAGTTTGCATTAGATTGCAACCCAACTCTATTACAATTATTTCCAGTTCTTTAAGTTTTAATCAGAATAACATAAACCTGCATTTTGATGGGGGACAGTGGGATTAGTAGAGAAAAGCTGTTGATTTCTACTGGAATCTTGGGCAGTAATGAAACTAGCCAATTATTTTCCAGTTATTAGGCTGTATAAGTTAACAACTGAGTATCAGAGAAGGGTTCGGTATGTATGTATACATGTGTATGTATATATGTGTATGTATGTATTTATGTATGTATGTGTATATATATATTTTTTTCCAAGGAATTATCTACACTAATTAAATTTTAACTTATTAATTAATTATATATTAATTCCATATTAAGAGGGAAGTGAATAAAATTACAAATAATTTTGTTAACAAAGTATTGCTACTGATAATGGGGGTTGGGGATTGGGGTGGATCTTCATTATACAGAACAATCCTAAGTGGAGATGAGTAAAGGGACAGATGATGATCTGTCCCTATTCAAATCCCTGTCTTCAGTTCCTTAACGCTGGAAAAAAAAATAGGTACACCAGTTCCAGGCTGACAAAAGCAATGGGCCTAATCCTGCAACTTCCTGGGTTTGGGGGCCTGGGTATCTAAGGTGAACTCTTATGTGCCCCTAGAACAACCTGTTTCCGGGCATACAAATAGCAAAACAATTATTAGTAAGATCTTATAAACAAACAAGCCAACAGTAGACCGATGTCTCTGGAGCTTTCTATGGATACAATAGAAGACCATAACAGGTCTACTCTTGTTCAGTAGGAAGATTCCCAATCCCAGTCTATCCCAGTTATCAGAGATTAGGATTAGTATTTTGATTCCTAAAATCTGCTATCTGGGATAGATGAGCCTCTTTGAATATCTTGAAAATCAATACTCTGGAATAGAGTATTGAGCAAAAATCAGATGAAAACTATCAAGTAGTTCAGTCTAAAATGGATAGCTTTGCCCAGTATGATAAGGATACTGAATCAAAAACTAAACATGATAGCATATTTTACTTAAGTGTTGTGATGGGAGGTTAATCAAATAATTGTTTGGTTGAAATGAAACTTTATGATTTGAGATTCATCAGAGTGTTGTTACATTTATCATCAAAATCCTAAGGAAATGTAGAGCTTTGGCTTCTTATTTCAGGAAAGAAATATTCATTTCCAGGCAGGAACTTCTATTGAATTAGTTATTTGTGTTTTTGTTTTTAATTATATATACCCCTAAAGCAGAATGTATCTGTTTATAATATACTTCTGGAAGTGCCTGACTGATTTTTTAAATCAGGTTTCCTGAAGCTTTAATTTTGTGTTTTAGGGATTAAATATTTTATTTAGGGCTTCCTAAATACATACAAGGGCTTATTTTTAATGTTTGTTCCTAAATACATACAAGGGCTTATTTTTAATGTTTGCATTTTGTTTTTGCACCCAATGAATCACATGTCATTTCTTATCAAATCCATAAAACATCATTTTTTCAGTTTTGGTGTCAGCAGAAAGTCCATAAAGGGTTGCCAGGAGTAACAACATATCTTGTTTTAACCTTGATCAAATAAATCAACTTTACATTCCTTCCTTTTACTTCTAACAGTCTTAATGTTTAGTTCATTCAAATATTGTAGCAGGATTTGATTTCTCTTCATTTCTTCTTTGTCCCATTGCACAAGGTTCTTCAAGGCTTTACCAAGCCTCTTTTGTAAATCCTATAGGAAAAAATTATTCAGGTCACTGTCTTGGTTTGTGATTTGTATTTCCCTTTAAATTTAAAACCTCAGCCAGTTTCTTCTGTATATCCAGTGATACATCCTTTTCCAAGTCATTCTCTTGGCCTGTCAGTTGTAAATCTACTTTTGGTACCATCTCTGTCTTGTCAGATAAAGTTTGTTCTACATCTATCATTTCTTCAGTAACATCTTTTGGACATCGTCTATCCATTGAGGCAGACATCATTACTGACATTGTTGATATTGTGACTACTATTTTCTGATTCCATTATTCAAAAGTCTCCTTCAGTATTTTTATTGTCATAATGTTTTGCACCATCTTGCAGGCCTGTATGTCTTTCCTCTACCTACAATCTTTAGTCCCCTCTAGTGTCCAGTCTTTGAAATCATGAAATTGCTTATCTTTGTTATGTCTTGTAAAAACCAAAACAGAACCTATTTCCCATGAGAAGCTGTTTGTACTTTATAATTAATTCCAAAATCTTATTGTAAAAGTTTCAATATTTCAATTTTATCTGGACCCTTAGTCCATTTATAACTTTCTAAGATCAAAATCTTATTTAGCTTTTTGCTGTTTATTTCAGATTCTTTAAAAACTTAAACTTATGATTAAAGTTTTCTTTCGTTCAGGATTGAAGGCAGACTCACCCGGCATTTTCAAACTTGTTGTTCTGAAGGTCTCTAACAGCTTAGAAGTAGCTAATGAGTAATTTCCGAAAGTGATTAGAAAGTGAGGTTTGTGAACTTAATGCCCTTTAAAAGTCTCCATACAGTTGTGAGCAAGATGGCTGATCTCGTTGTCTCACGGCACTGGAACCCACAGAAAACTGCTGTCCTGCAGTCTCCTCACAAGGAGCAGCTGTCCAGAGCACATCTGGGTGATCTCTTGTCCTTTGACTTTGGTTGTTGGAAGCTGGAGGAAGTTGCGAGGAGGTGCTCACTTAATGACCCATGATCCTTGCTTAACTACGGCAGTGGAGACTGCAAGGATTGCCAGTGCTAAGTGAAGCAATCATGTGGTATTGCAGTTTATGACCGCATCACTTAGCGATGGAAATTTCGGTCTCAATTGCTGTTGTAACTCAAGGACTATCTGCATAGAATGTTTTTGCAACATGTGTTTTCAGTCTCCCTGTATGTACCTTTAATGTAAAGAATATATGGAACAGTGAAAAAAAAACCTTATAACTTTACAAAGCAATCAATCTAATATTAAAACAACAATGGCTTCGTAGTGCAGCACGTCAATTTCAGAAATAAGACTGATTCAGAATTTCAAAATCTGGAAAGAAATTCAAATGAGATTTTCAGCATTGATCCTATTCAGAGGAAATCCACTTGAACTGGTAATTTAAGGTGTCTGGAGGAAGGAAAAGAAAGGATGAAGTAATTACAGAATCCCATGGAAGGGGCAAAGAATAAGTGGCTGTTTTCACAGGATATCCTATATCTGGCAATAACCATGTTTATTTAGGTTTATTTATTAAATAGCACCTATCTTAAATACATAACCCTGGGTGGTGAATAATCCATACAAAAACCATCCATCCATCCATCCATCCATCCATCCATCCATCCATCCATCCATCCCACAACCAATTAAAACCATCCAATGCTAAAGACAAAACCAAGGCAGTACATAACAATTCCACAAAAACAGACAGATGTACAGTATATTGGGGTCGCCTAATGCCTAGAGAAAAAGCCAGTTTTCAACAGTCTTCCAGAAGGCCAAGACTGTTGGTGGCCTCTTTAAAAGGATCTTAACAGAGTTCAGACCTGGCAGTTTGAGGAACAAAAGATCCCTGTTCATTTCCTATTGTCTATCTGGTATAACATCAGCCCTCGCACCAGAAGGCTTCATTACCCTGGTGTTCCCTTCCCCTTTGGCTAAGCGGGAAGCAGTGGGGGTGCCCTTCTAAGCGTGTTCTGTGGCTGCCAGGCCTTAAAAGAAGTCTTGTAAGGGTGTGATGTAATGGTATGTGGGAATGACCTTGGGAGTCAGGGAGAACAGCCACAGCCAGGGGAATGGTTGGATAAGAGGCAGCTTAGCCGGCAAAAGGAATGTGGGCATGGCAAATGTCTCAGAAGGGACCCTCCCCAGATTCTTGGGCTGTAAAAGAGACAAGGGGAGAATTGTACTTTCAGACTTGCAAGATTCTGTTAATGTAACCTTACAATAAAGTAGAATTAGTCCACCTGGTGGACGACCTCGCTAGGCAGACACATGCCCTGTGGCTGCTGTGTACTTCTGTCTCATTTTCTTGGCAGAATGATTGGGTGAATCTTGGACACTCCCCACAGTTGACTGGGTTTTGAATTAGCACAACAAGGAAGGGAGCATAATTTGATCCCTAATTGATCTGATACAGTTTTGGGTTGAAATTGATCCTGTCTTGCCCCAGTACTAATTGGGTACATGGGTTTATGGAACCCCTGAGATCATTAATGGACCCAGGTTCATTCTGTGAACCCAGACATGATATAAGAATTCTAGCCTGCACAGGCATCAGGTCTGGGATACAGCTTGAATCATAATTCCTCCTATTTCTCACATTTTTGTATTTTAACTCCTGTCTTTTCCCAACTGATTTGTGCAACATAACAGATGGCTCCAGCCTACACTCATTGGCACACTTAAGGGAAGAAGAGGATCAGAAGTTAATGGCTTGTGTGCAAGGAAGACACTCAAAGGATTAAAGAAACCAAATCCAGAAACTGGAGATTTGGTAACTTCTAATTTGAGGTAAATAGTTAAGCAGAAAGCCTTTCTTAGCTAAAGTGAGAACATCAGTAAAGGACATATGCGAAACCATTCCTGGCATTGAGACAAAGAAGCCACTAAACTGCATCAAGGAAAAGTTGGGATCAAAATGTGCATAAACAATTGGATGAACACAGAACAACAGAATGCTCATTTTGTACAAAATTATCTTCTATCAGATTTTACCACAACGTTCTTTCATTCATTGAGTTGCATTTGGAGGGACCTGCAATGTGTCAGACAATGTAATTAATTAGTGTTTGTAAGGAGTTCTAAGACCTTCAGCTAGAGAAAAATGCTACAACAGCACTTAAAAATTTAAAAAGAGAAAGCAGTCAACACAAGCACCTCTGACTGAAGCTGCCATGATTTCAGCAGTGATTAAAGGCTACAAGCGGTAAGAAACTGGAGTGATGAACTTCCTTTGTGGCAGGGTACTACTGATTTGTGATACACAGTGAGACCTCGGAGTTCATTAGCAATAGAGGCCTTTGTGTGTGTGTGTGTGTGTCTGTGCGTGAGAGCGCGAGAGAGCAAGAGAGGGAGGAAAACTGAATGATCATGACTGCCTATTCACCCATTCTTTAAATAATGAAAGTGGTCTTTACAAATGCTCCAAGGGTCTTTTGTTATCTCTCATTTGGCATCCATTACTTTTCTTCTTTCTGTATCTCGAACTAATAAGTAAACCACAAACCTAGTTACTCCTCAGCATTCTTCCCTTGCCGTCCCCGACTGGCATCCCATCCACCAGAATTTTCTTCCATTCCCATTAATTGGTCCTTAGAGAGTCTCCCTCTCCTACCTTTGCTGTGACAGCCAGTGAACGTTTCTTCGCCATCCTGAGTCAGAGGCCCTGTGATAGCTCACAAGTCATAGATTGAACTGGAGCTGTTCTACTCCCTTCCATAATGTTTAATGCATAAGGCTTTTAAAATGGCACCATTAAGGGGATCGCACATACTTTATTTTGAAAGGATAATGGATTCCTTCGGTTATCGTGTGACTGTGTTTATTAAAAAATATGAAATAGATTTTTGTATGTCTTATGCACGCACGCACACACACACACACAAACCTAATGGGAAATCCGAACAGGCAGTTGTCTGTCATATGGCTTCTTGGTAGCTGAACCTGAAAGGTGAGAAAGCTCTAAGGGAGAACTTCTCTCTACCTCTATCTCCCAAGTTAATGTAGTGACTTGAAAGGAATGCTACTTTTTCCCCAAATAATTTACCTTTAAAATGGGAGGAACGTTATAGATTCTCTGAGAATGTGAAAATGGAGAGAGATAAAGTTTTTTCCCCCCTGTCTAATCTTCCTTTTGCCAAGCAGGATTGTCTTAAATTCAAGGTCATCTTCCTTCCAGGTAAATACATTTTTTATTAGATGCTTGCAATTTGGGGGATTAAATTAATTCTTAGACTAATATTACTTTCATCTTTATTGGAAGCCACTACTTATTTTTATGGTTCAAATTTTCCAGATTTATTGATGCTTTACTTAAAAAAAATCTGGTTTTACAATTAAATATAGATATTGCCATTTTACATCCATTTATTATCAATTCCATTTTTAGATTAATTTTTCTAATAAGGAGTAAGATTTGTGGAGATTTCATGAAAATTCCACACCCATGAATTATAAAAACTCTCTAAACTATGGAACAGCAGCATATTATTGTTTAAGGATGCGAGTTTTGATTGTTGGCTATCATAAATTGATGATGCTGAAACCCTCATCTTTCATCTGAATCCCCAAATTTGTGTTTGCTTTGATATTCACCAGCATTTATGAACTGGATATAGCTGAGTCAATTAAACTTGAACTTAGTCAAGACTGGATCTGTAACTAAGTACAAAAACAGAAGTATAAATAATATATCTAAATTCTCTTGAGAGAGCCAGTTGGTGTAGTGGTTAAAGTACCAGGTTAGAAACCAGGAGAACATGAGTTCTAGTCCTGCCTTAGGCATGAAGCCAATTGGGTGACCATGGGCCAGGTCAAAGCATAAAATATATCACCTCTTATCGCTATCTCAAAATCTTAACTAAGCAATAAGCATAACTAGTTAAGTAATTGATTAATAACATAGATTTAGTTATTTAAACAATTAATAATAAATAATAGAAAGCAAAGACCTATGATCAAGACAAACTACAATTGTAAACTCAGTAGAGTTTGGTGATGATATAACCTCAGAGACCACATAAAAAGCAATAATAATATTATTTTTAAAATTTTAATAAAAGCTTGTGTAATAATGCCTGTCAAATCAAGATATTGAGGATAAGATGATAAACACATAGAATTCTTTCAACAGGTGATCAGCCAAGGACGGAGGAAATAAAGTAGACGAAGGTCAATCTGAGAATTTTTGTATGATATGAGCATCCATTCCAGGGTTTAATATCATGCAGTTGTCTTACCCATGTCCCACTCAGTCTTTTTGGAATTGTTTAAGGCTTACATAAGATTTAGTATATTGTATGAACATGGAATGGCTTGCATTTATGTTTAACCTATGGTTTTTCATTTCAATTTCTGATCAATCAACAAGAAATTCTCACAGTGTTGGGTGAACCATGTCCCTCTCCATCTAATTTCCTTCTTTTCTCTCTCTTTCTCTCTCTTACTGTTAGCAATGGGATTTTAAAAAATCCATCAAAAATTATTATAGCATATGTGGGAATAGGAATTGCATATGAGCCTTGCTAAATCAATTCTTCTTAAATGTATTAATTGTAATATATATAGTATTTCGATAATATCTCATTCTACTAGCTGCAGTCTTCAACACCTTGTCAACAACTTACAGTGGCTTACAGAGGGTTAAAACAATAAAAACCAAGCTTTAACAACCAAGCTAGGAGGAACAAATCAGATGTACTATACTATTGCTAGTGCTTAGTAGGATCACACTTAAGAGCTGTGAGAAGAGCCAGGTCTTGAGTTCCTTCCTGAAAGTCCACCTGGTTGGGGACCTCCATAGGGCAGGCACAGCAACAGAAAAGACATGACTCTTGGGTCATGTAAAGAGTCATGGATAATTGATGGGACCCACAGCATACCAACCTTGCAGGAACTTATTGAACAGGTGGAAAAAAATTGGAGAAGCAGTCCCATAACTACCCAGCTTTGGTGCCATGGAGGGCTTTATATATGACCACCAGCACTTTGAATTGCATCTGGAAGCCTACCAGTAACCAGTGTCATTTGTGAAGTAGCGGTATTATATTGGCATATTGAAGTGTACTTATAACTAGTCATACTGCCTGCTGCATTCTGGGCCAGTAGTCTTCAAGAGCAGCCCCATGTAGAGCATGCTGCACTAATGCAGCTGTGAGGTAACTAAGATATTCATATGTGAGTATCTGTGAGAAGGGCCTCCTACTCCAGGAATGGGTGCGCTTGGTGCACCAGACAAATCTGTTCAAAGGCCCTCCGCTCTACTGCTGCAACCTGCTCTTCAAGCAGGAATGGTGAGTCCAGGAGACCCCCCAAATTGCATGCCAGCTCTGTCTGGGGAAATGCTGTCTCATCCAGAGCTAAGGTGTGAAGATCCCTGTGAAGAAATGGCCTGTGCATTCATAGCCATGGTCTTGCTAGGGTTCAGCCTAACCTGTTTCTTCGCATCCAAACCTCAACAGTTTCCAAGCACTGTGGCAGGACCGTCACAACATTACTTGGTTGACCAGAGGGTGGGGTTGTACAACCAGGTAACATCAGCATATCGATGATAACTGACCCCATGCCATCGAGTGACCTCACCCAATGGCTTCATGTAGTTATTAAATAGGAGTGGTAAAAACATCAAGCTATGAGGGATCCTACATAGCAGGATCTGATCTGATTCAGCCTCTTGCTGCTTATCGTTACTGACTGGACCTGACCTCAGAGAAAGGAAGAGAACCACTGCAACTCCCTGACACCCATTTCTAATCTGCATAGATTAGAAGGTTAAGAAGGATAACATGATTGATGATATTGAAAGTTACCAAAATATTAAGAAGGGTCAAGATAGTTGCACCATCCCAATCCCAGCTCTGTTACAGGTCATCTAGAAGGGTAATCAATGCCATCTCAGTACTGTGCCTAGACCTGATAATCCACTTTTTTCAGAGCCCTCTTGGAGCTGACAGTCTTCCCTAAATAGAGAAGTTGGAGACTGGTTGGAAATTAGTGATAGTTTCTTGAGGAGGAGATGTAACTGTATTTTATCCAAGGCAGGTAGGATCACTTCCTCACCCAATGATGAGTTAACTACTGCTTGGACCCAACCACAGGTCTTCTCCCAGAGGGCCTTGACCAGCAGGAAGGTCATGTACCTAACATATACAGTAGATTCACAACCCCAGGGACACTGCATTAGAGATTCTCAGGCTCAAATTCTCCCCAGATAACAGGGCAAAACTCTGCCCCAATAAACTCAGAAAGATCTGCCCAGTTGGAGTCCAACTCAGAGCAGGTTCAGTCAATTGTATCCATCAGTTGTCTAGAGTAGTCCTCATAGTGGCCCACACTGGTTCATTAATTATTCCCCATTTCTGATGTAATCTCCTTCTGTCATAGTTAATCTTTTGCACTAAGCATATGATATATCTAAACTGAATTAGAACACAACAAATGTATCTTGAATTTAAGATGATCTATCTCCAAAATGGAAAATTAGGCAGAAAATCAGAAAATTAGAAGGAAGAAAAAGAAAAAAAAACTTGTGTACCTGTTTTATTGTGACATCTTATTAAAAGATAAATTATTTGCGGGGGGGGGGGGCAGGGACCCAGCTACCAGCAGTCCCAGGCTGATCTTGCTAGAACTTGGGAGTAAGTTCCATGTTGCCTTGGCAACTTTTAAGAGCATACCAAAAATATGTCCTTTCCATTGCTATTGAGGATTATATAAATTTCTGCAAGAATAATCAGCAGTCATTCACCATTACTGTCTCCAAAAGCCCTCCTTCCTCAAGATTTTTGTCCTTGTCTCTCATTATTTCCTCTGGCTTCCTTGTTCTTTCATGATGTTGCTTCTAATGTTTTATTTCTTTAAGATTTATCCTTAATCAGGGTCTGCTCAGTGAATGTGCACTCAGTAGAACTCTGGAAGAGGAAAGGAGAAGGTAGACCATCAGCTTTCTGGAAGCCTTGTTCTTGTTATCAGCGATGGAAGGATCCCTGAAGGAGGAGAAGGAGGGTGTAGCAAAGACCAGCCCAGAAACCTGTTCACCTGAAACCTCCCCTCCCCACCCCACCCATAGGTAACTAACAGTCCTCCTTCCACCGTGCCTCTATTACAAATGTGTTCTACTTCACAGGTTCCAAACTTCATCTAGTATGCAAGGTAATGTTGTCATAACAAGGCCAGCCATTCCATGAAGGGATGGAAGTTACATTAGAATGCTGCTTTCTTTCCATTGTACACCCCTGAGAAACATGAGTTTTGGTACTCTCCAACACAATATTAGTCTTTAGAAACCTACATTCATTTAAGAGCTCATGGCTAGGACAATACACCACATCTGCAATTTGGAATCATCTACTGTGTACAGAACATTCAAGCTACCTGAGAAACCATGGTACTGTGCCACTTCATTATTCTCTGCTATGATTGACATGAAGTGATTGGAAGACACATACAACAGCTTTCCTCTGCCAATAGTTTGGACACCAACTTCTGTCAGCCTCAGCCAGCTAGGTTGATGGGAGTTATAGACCAAAGTGCCTGGAGGACCTCAGTAGCTTTTCATGATTTGGGGCTGAGGTATGGGCAGTGCTTGAAGAACTTCCTTAAACTATGAGTTTCTCCTGTGTGGAAGCTTTGTGGAAACTTTTTGTACAGCAACACCAAATGTGATAGTGTGACGCAGCTGAAAGCATGTTAGCAATGATTCCGCTTCATTGTGAGTACAGCATTTTGTGTGAAGTTCCTTTTCTCTAATGTATCCATCAACAAAGACTTACTTGTATTTAGTGGGTTAGAAATAAGGGCACAGCGATGAGCTTAGTATTTTAGCTGAAGATCAAAAATAAGACTGTCCATTATTTCCAGTGGGAGAATATGAATATGCCCCCTCTTTTACATGTATCATTTAATCCCATTACAGGGATAGCAGTGAGCCCTAAGCAAGCATAGACATTTTTCTGTGCTTCAATCCACCCCTTTCTTAAAATTCTTGCTCCTTGGCTATCCATTTCTGGCACTTGGACTGGTAATGTTTCACTACCATAAAGTTCAAGTAGGATCAATTGGATGTATTTTCCTCCTATATCATGATACAGACTCTTTTTATGTATATGTCTGTGAGTATGTGTGTGTGTGTGTGTGTGTGTGTGTGGTATGAGGTAGTGTTTTAGTTGTGCTGGTCATTTCAGAGCAATTCTTTCACAGATACTATCTCTTCAGAGATTAATCCCCCCATGTTTACTAAAACTCAGCCTCTTATGAGTCCTCTTAATCCTTAAGGTAAAATCATAACAATAAGCCTGATGTTTGAATAACAAAGATTTACAGTGAACGAAACTTGAATCTTATACATACAGAGCTGTGTTTTAAAACAAAACATCTGTCAAGCATTCATACCTATAACAAACATCTGATCCTGTCTGATCCTGCAAAATTCAGATTAAATGAGGAGGGAATGCCTAATCTCATAAGGACTTTCTGTTATCTGTCTTCAATAACACTCTTTGGTATATACATACTCATGTTGTAGCAGCTCTCCCTTAATCCCAGTTCCAAGTGCTGTAAAAAAACTGTCAGACTGTAAATGGCATTTGTTACTGTGCAGAATTCTCTTACAGATGGTGTTTTGCAGTGGCTCAGTCATTCACGGATCACTGTCCCCACTTGGCTCCACACAGAAGTGTGAATATTTCAGTGCGGTGATGTGCAATCATTTTCACCTTTATTTCAGAGTGTCTTCATGCTGGGAGAGGTGTCTTTAAAAATATCACAGGAAGATGAATAGTGGCTTTTATTTCCTGCATATTAAAATCAGCCACATGCATGCGGACATAGGCACACACATAGTCTATGCTTTTACCTGTAGCTTTATTTGGAATCTTTAGAACCAGCCCAGCTTTGAACATGATTCTATTTAGAATAAATAAGATCTTAGACATTGGTTTGTAAATTGGGTGGTGCCTAAATTTAAATAAATAAATAAATAAATAAATAAATAAATAAATAAATAAATGTAGTGTTTTAAATCTAATCATGCGGTATTGTACTCATCTATCAGAATGAAGACCATAGAACTAACGAAAGGATACTTTTTATTGAATATACCTGTACTTAATTTTTGACATGTATTATTTATTCTGTGGTGGTTTGGCCTATTTATACTTATGTCAATTGTATTCATTTCCTCAGGGACTGGTTTTCACATGCATATACGTATATATCACTGAATTGCTATATGCTCAATGATTGCCAGTGCGGTATGTGGATTGATTCCACTGAAAAACTGGCTTCCTGAAAGGAAGATGATGCAGATATTCTGGACAACCAGTGCAGGCTGGAATATCATTGAGCTGGTTGCATATAATAAGCCACAAATAAAAATACTTATATTCACCAAAAGATGCATACGAAGTGCATTTATTAAGAAATGTTATATGCAGATTCAATTAAGGCTATCTTGCTTTAAAAGAATGAAGAATGATGTAGAAAAAAAACGATAGAATGGATTGGTGATTTAGTGTATGCAAACCGAAAAGGACCAGATGTAGATTGGGCTGTACATCCATGTGAACATCATACAACTCTGAAATGTTCATAGGACACAACTATAACACAAGGTTTAACTGGCCTTTTAGGGTTTTTTGCTTCTCCCAAGAACATTGCAATCTGTGATTTTCTGAGAATACTTTGAATTCTTTGTTTTCACAATATTACAAATCCCAGGTCCCCTTTAAGAGAAACAGTGATACTTATATTCAGTTAATTGTATATAATATACACATTTTCATTTCTTCTGCTGGAAACTCAAGCTGGAATTTTTGACAATTTAGAAAACTTCTCACTCATAATTGGCTGACATTGTCCTTTATTTTCTATTTGTCTTTATCCAAATTTAAAGGCAACACCTAGCCTTATAAATTCTTTAGAAAGTGACACTGCATTCTTCATTCATTCTTAATAAACAAAATGTGCTCTCTCCCCCACCCCTCAACATTCCACTTTTAAAACTTTACAAGCTGTTAAATTTCACATCCCTTCTGCTCCATTTCCCTACCAAACTTCTAGCACATGCCATGTAAATTGTTAAGTCAAGCACCTGGCATGCAAACAACCTTGTTAAAGTTGGGAAAGAAATGCAAAGACAAAGGAGTAGCGGAATATATACCTAGATATTTAACTCATGATGAGTAAATTTCCCCAGAACTATGGATGGAGTTCCATTCCAGTTGAGAACAGAACTCTTCCAGATCCTCACTGAAAATCCCATCATCATCATCATCAGCAGCAGCAGCAGCAGCAGCATCATCTCATCATTTTAACACTTATGTAGCATCTTAGGCAATTAGAAGTGCTACAGATACATGACTTCAGCATTCCTTCGTATGGTTTTTGCTTAGTTTATTTAGAACAATGGTAAGCAAGCTTTTGCCCCTTAGAGCCATGATCTGAATGTCTGTGAATCATGTATGTAAATGCCATGATTATGTACTTGCATCCCAACATCTGGCACAATTATGCACATCACACCATTGTGTGTTCCATCATTTGCCTCCTTCCCTCCCCAAATACTCACACCCTCAGAGCCCTCTGCTACCCTCAGTCTTACCCTTTGTTAGGAGCTTCCAAGCCAAAAAGCCATAAGACTAACCTTGGGAGACAGGAGGAAGAGCTGCAGCCTAGACAGTGGTCTGATAAGAGATCTGAATCCAAAGGAGGGATGGGGATGGAGAAAGTGACTCAGAATTGACCCTCCCTTAGTTCTCTGGAACATAAAGCCAAGGGAGGGGGAAGTGCTTTCAAGCTTGCAAGAACCTTTACTCCTGTAACTACAATAAAGGTAGTATTAGTACTTATGATTTTGGTTTCCTGTCTGGACTACCTCAAAGGGCTGACAAAAAGTGCCATGATCAGGAGAGTGCATCAGTCTTTTTTCAGTGATCTCCAGGATCCTGTTGGAATAGCAACCCTTTTTTCCAGTGACTGGAAGGCCAGGGCTATAAAAGATGCTGCTTAGTACTCTGAAGGGAATGGCTATGAATAGCACAGTTGCAGGGTGATGTGGGATTCCTTGTGGTTCTGGGGTAGTTAAGATTCTCCTGCATTGAGACTAGACTTTCCTGCCAGCCATCCCAAAGGTCGTCTTCAGTACTGGTGTATATCCCTGGATGGATGCCATACATGGGCTAAAGCTTTAAAGAATTAATTTTTAGAGGGAATATATTGGCTCACTGCCCAGAAGACTACAGAGGACTTAGTACAAACCACATTTCTATTTGTTGTTATGGAATTCTAGCCTTCAAGTCTGCTATTATGGGGAATTCCAGGGTTTATTTTATCCCATTCAGAGAAATTTACAGGATGGTGGTCCAAATATCCTTATCTTCCCATTTATGATCCTCTTGGGTTTTCCTACCATTTCTTCCCTCTTTTTTCTGTCTACAAACAAAAAGTCCAGCTAGATGGGAGAAACTGAGTGATGTACTTTGATTGAGGAGCCTTATATGTGGAAACACTCTGAGTGTTGTATTCTGATAAGTGTGTGAGCATCTATGGAGTTGGAGCATAGATGGAGTCATGAGCAGATCTAATTAGTCCCAACCAGTGAAACATAAATATTTCTTCAGAATGGATATAGGGGCTGAAGTAGATACTATAAAGAAGCAAAATGGAAAGGAAGAATCACAGTTTATCCTATGATGCCTTTCCTCCTGGAAAAAAAAAACAATTGGAAAAGTCTTGATTTATTTGTTTATAAGTGAATTAATCCCATGTATCCAGGTTGAGCAAGCTAGAATGTGAGACCTTGAATCTGGGAAATGTTTTGTTGTGCACTAATTAATTATATTCCATTCTTGTTTTCTTCTGGTAATTTATTTATTTATTGACAGTGCTTGTAACTGCCTCAATCTTGAAGGACTCTGAATGGAATACAACACAACAAACAAAACCCTCCATAACAATGGAACCAATAAAAAAAATAATAAAGTAATATCCTCAATCACCCAGCTGGGTTCATTGAAGCAATACAGATTTAACTTCTGTGTGGAATGTCAACAATGGGGGTTGCCTATACTTCTGGTGGGGGGGAGGGGGCAGTGTTCCAGCAAGTGGCAGCTATCACAGAAAAGACCTGTGGTCTTGCCTATACCCATGTACGTAGACAGAAGGGGGACTCTCAACTGACTTTTCTGGACAATTGAATTGGATAGCTATATTCAATTTTGTCAAGGCATTGCCTGATATATCTAGTGCCACCCCATGTAAGGCTTTAAAGGTAATGACCAACAATTTCAACTGGGCCTGCAACCATTTCAATGACCTGAAAACATATGTCATTTTATGGGTTGTTCTATCAGCTATCTAGCCACAGTATTTTATACCAGGTACAACTTCCTGGTCATCTCAAAAGGCTGCCCCATGTACAGTCCATTGCAGTAGTCTAGTTGAGTGGATGTGATGTCAGGGCATCCTAGTCCAGGTAGGATTGCAGAGGGCAACCAGTAGGAGCTTAGAGTTCAGGAGGACCCTCAAGTCATGAATTATTGCCTTTAAGGGGAGCACAATCCCATCTTAAATAACTATTGGAGCCAAATGTTATTGGAGTTACTGGAGTTACTACTCTATCAACTAGTAACTCCATCTTGGAGGAGAACTTTGAGCCCTGTGGAACGCCACATTGTAGCTCCCATTAAGTGCTTCCCTCCCTCCCCTCCCTGACCATGGACTGGAACCATCCCTTTAGGTAGGAACGAAGCGTCCCTCAAGTCTAATGGATTTTTGAGAATGAAACATAAAACAAATAAGCAAACATAAAGAACTAGGTTCAAACCCAATGTTTTGCTCCATTCTGTATTATTTCTCAATGATTTGCTTTGGCTTCAAACAACAAAAAGTACTGTTTTCAAATTAATAGCTACTATGAATCAAATCCTGATTAATCACTAATTTAAATTGTGTATTTTTAAGGACTACTTTTTATTTCTTAATGCACAGATGTGTTTATTCTTATCATGTAGTACTCAGCCTACACATGGCCCCTTGTAGCAACTTTTCAAATCAAAATTCAACAGTCAAAGTAGGATCATGATATTGAAATATACATACATATGTTTTAGTTAACACTTGGGAAGAATCTCATAGCTCTTCTACTGTAATTGCAAATTATACAGAAATTTGCCTCAAAAGAAGTCTCACTTTCCCAATATCCTGGGCTAATATCAAAATCAGTCATCTTGAATAAAATTACCATTCCCACAGGATAACCACAGATTATCCTTTATTTTATTTATTTATTTATTTATTTATTTTATTTATTGAAACAAAAGTCAATACTCACTGTCTGATAGTGCAATTCTATATATGCCTTGCCAGCGATGGCCCCAAATCATTGGATTTCCTTCCAATGCAGCTTAGCCCTTGACTCTTCAACTCATAGTTCAAGCTGAGATTTGAAGCAACTCTTCTTGAAGACTGCTATTGATCGATGTCTTGTACAGGAAAAATTACTTAAAAGCAGTTGATGGACAACTGTTCTGATGAGATCATCCTGTAATTTCTGCCATGTTTCTCATATCTGCATTGCTTTGAAAGGATATAGTTTAGAAAAAAAGATTAAACATACTTAGATCAACAAATAATAATTACAAAAGCTTTCCTTAGTTGTTCTTGCCTTCTTGGAAGATTAAAAAGAAAAAAACCTCAATCCATAGTAAAACAAAAACTGATCATCACTCAAATGTAAAATTCTTAGAATATTAATACATTGAGTTTAGCTTTTCCCTATTTGCATCTATTAGAAATTTAAATTTAACTGAAGTAATAGATAAGGCTATTTTTCTCAATACAAAACATAAAATAACATCAGATTTGGGAATCAAATTCCAAGAGGATGGTTACCTCTCTGGGTTCCAATAAGAACAGAATAAACATTTCAACTCCAGAATGGAAAATAATTTATTAAAAAACATAATTTTCTATGAAGGACTTCTGACAAATATATTGATGAGAAGACTAATATTTTCAAATATATCATAGATATCTAAATTTGATAGGGCTTCCTATAAATTGGAAAGCCTTTGCCTATTATTTTAAAAATGTCACTTTATTTTTTTCCTGAGACAGGCTCCTAATATAGTATAGGCTATTTAATTGAGTAAATAAATTGTTTAATTATTTTACTAGAAAAGTAACTCTGAACACACTGATTTTTTATTTATTTGGTAGGCTTCACTGAAAAATTAGGTATGTTAATTACCTAATTATTGAGCTACTAAATGACACTGCTACATATGGCAATGATTTGATAACTATCCACACTTAGAAGGGGCTTTCAAATTAGATTTTTTTAAAAAACTAAATCTGGAAATACAAGAGTTGCATTTAGTATAGAATGGAAAGGGAACAATATTTTGAAGAGTGAAGACTATTCCTTTTCTGGCACAGCGATAACTGTAAAATCATGGTATGTTTTATTTCTTTTCTTCAGCCTTGTCTCTAAGTGTGGAAGGTTACCAAGCAACTTCTCGTTAGTATCTGGGGTTCCTGTGGTATCTTCACTCCAAGACAGACATGTCATAGCACTATGTGTTAAGGTACATTGACTTGCCACAATCCTTCTCAGTAACTTTTTTTAAAAACTTCTTGACACCACAAGACTAAAAGAACATGATAACTGGGCATTAAACAAGAAGAAAAAAAATGGCTGATAGCCTCATTTTGAGAGATGAATAGCACAGATATTGATAAAGTAGTCACAAGCTTCCAAAAACAATATGCTCAGTGCTATTAGCTCTTCAGTTAAATCTATTCCTTGTGGTGAACTTCGATTCTGAGGGCTAATATTTCAAAGGAATGGAAGTATAAATCAGGGCACTGATGTCTCCCAGAGTCCAAAGAGCGCCAAACTTTTCCACAGGAAGTATAGTCTGTACATAATGTATACCAATGAGATGCTCTTCTGTTGTCTTTGTGGAGGCTGAGTGGATTTTTTAGCTTACTGTGTGTTTGATTTTAAGTTTACACATGTACACAATGCTATGAACATTTTTCTGTTATATACAAGTGAACGTCTGACAGATTTTTTTTCTCCTTTTTACTCTCAAAACAACTTTGATGGCCCATAAACATAGAAAATTCTGCGGCTTCCTTCCTATTTTCATGACAATTGTCCACTAAACTATTCATTAACAAACTTCAACCAATCCAAGTCTGTAGAGACTCCACCTCTACAAAGTTATTATATCTATCTTTTCACAGTGTAAAGACTGTAAAATGTAGGCACTCTAGATTATATACAGCCAGTTCCCTACAGTTAGGGAGTTAGTGATCCTCTTATATACTAGCACTCATAAAAACAGAAATAAAAATCACAAAGCATATTGAAAAAAGCAATGGTGGAATGAAAAAGATCACTCACTATGTTGGAGGCAAAGTTATTATTACAGTGGCAAAGGCTCCATATATTTGCAGGAATATGCAATGTGATGATGATGGTGGTGGTGGTGATGGTAGTGGGAAAGACAAGAGCAATCTGTGGGAGACCATTCAGAAACTTACACACTAAACCAGTTCCATCAATGGAGTCTCAGGACAGCACTTGAAAAGAAATTTTCAGTATCAATATGCTCATTCTAACATACGCTTTTACAGCCTCACCTTATAATTTGAATGAGAAAGCTGATTTTGTGTACTTTTTAGGGGTTAAATGCAGGCATGGAGGCCTTGGCACTATAAGAAGCGTGTTCATTTCTCCCCCTGCACCATTTTTTTATTCAAAATGTCATCCCATTAAACCAAACTCCTCCCTCCCTCCCTCCCTTCCTTCTGTCCTTCCGTCCTTCCCACCTGCCAGTTAATGCCAGTATACCTCAAAAAGTAGCTGATATATTAAAAAAACAAAGCATAACATAACACACTCCCTCCACAGCTAGCAACGCCAAATCTCATTATAGCCAAGCTGAGAATTCTCCAACCTCTTTGAACCCAGATGTACAGCGGGATGGCCAGGAGAGAAGAGGCAGATGTACTTTTCTAGGAGGAATTTCCAAAGCTTCAGAACAAGGCTGGGGAAATTCCAGTCCATGAGTCTGATCCAACCCACCAGCTTGGACTACACTCTGCAGAGTGTTGAGTAGGGTCCCTTTTCTTTCCATGAGCCTCACTCCTGTCGTTTCTTTAGGCTGAGTTCCTACAAGGGCAACTTGAGCTTGGCCACACTCCTTCTTTCCCAGTGGGATGAGGCAGTGGAGATGAGAACTGTCCTTGCAGTTATTTCCCTCAGAAACTTTAAAAGGTAGCTGAAGTTGTCTGTGCAGGTGGGGGTGATGCCTTCCAATTTAATCCTAAACAATCACTTTTTTTTGGTTAGATATGACAAGGACCAGCATCACTGCTTCTTTCTGCAGGGACAAAAGCACGCTGTGCAAAGCAATAAGTGGACACTGGTTCTTCCCTTTATTATTTGCAGGTAATGCAGGGTTTCAGGGTGTGAACCTTTTGCTGCAGGATGAGGCCTCAGCATCAGGGTTCCAGCCAGATTGATGCAGCTCCAAAGAAGCCCATTGCTACAGGGAGAACAGCAGGTTCCTCCTAGCACCACCTTTTCAGATCTGTCTGTGGTAGGAAGCAGTTCTGTCAGTAAAACTACACTATACTAAATGCCATTTTGAACCCTCCCCTTCCCTTCCCTTCCCTTCCCTTCCCTTCCCTTCCCTTCCCTTCCCTTCCCTTCCCTTCCCTTCCCTTCCCTTCCCTTCCCTTCCCTTCTCCTGTCTGGTTTGCTTTGGGCTTTAATACATATGCAGAATGGCTGTTTTCACTTAGACTTGTGAATTGAATGGTCCCTTCCATGAACTGAAGTGGGTCTTTCCTAGTCCTGCTGATATTCATGTGTTGAGCGTGTGGAAAGCTATGCACCTAGACCTCCAGATGCAAATGTTTTCCCAAAAGCTGGAGTCCAAATTGTGCAGCATTACAGCTGCCTTTGCAACCTATATGCACTCAAGCCTGTGCAGGCTTACCTTGCTGAGATGGCAGTGCGCAAGCAGCAAGGAAAGATTGAGTGTTGCTATTCCACTGCTTCCATACTTGGACTACTTCCACGTATTTAGTATGTATAAGGGGCTCTAGTTAATTGGCAAATGTGGTGGCAGTGTAGAAGAGAAAGGATTTTGTTACATTTTGTAAGATATAGAAGGGAGAGACGCTTACATTGCAACTGAATGTTGAACAGAACAACTTTGCTTTTATCTTACTCAGAAGCATGCCACCGAGTATTTTTCATCTCTCTACTGGCAGAAGTTGGAATTGCACTCACTTTGTACATATTACAGATTTAGCATCTTTCTGAAAACAACTCCTGCGGTTCACTGAATTCCACTTTTTACCATCACTCCTTCCAGACAGGAAATAATACAGCCGAGTCTCATTCCAACCACATACTGTAGCTCAGACAAGTATAATGGCGAAGAGTAAAGGAACAGGGAGAACCTGTGAGGACACATCCCTGTCTCCATGTTCTGGAAAAGAGCGTGTGCTAGCCTAACCATGAAAACCTCTACCATTACAACTAGTTGCAAAATACTTTGTCCAATCCAAGAAAATGTCAAGCTAAGATTAGCTGTAGTGCAGAAAAGAAAAACACAATATTGGTACATTTTTAACATAATCTTTTCTAAATACAGAAAATTGGAGTCTAGCCTAAAGTTGTTTAAATCAGCCAGGTACCATCCATTTGTTTTCCTCAAATTTCACGAAAGGCTTCTGTCAAGGGCCTGGGAACTGCTTGCTCCTTCAAAGAATCACTTATTACCTCCACAATATAGAAAGCAAAGTTGTAGCTTTCGCATTATGGCTTTTACTCTCTTGGGTAGCGCCAACTGAAAAGCACGCCCAACAGACAAACAGACAACCCAAAGAAGCAGAAGACTTTTGCCCACTCTGTGTTGTTTATTTGACCTCTATATGGTCAGACTTTGACATAGATGTGACTAAGGTTTAGGGAGTTGTGTGCAGAAGGCAAATGCAACTTGAGTGTAGTAGGACTTCTGGGGTGACACCACTTCTTGCTACAGGCCAGAATGATATGCCCCTAATTGTTGGGAATACTGACTGTTGTTGCACCAAAATGGTGGAGGGAGGGCAAAATGCACTCACTGTTACAGAGTAAATATGAAGATGAGCTATTATGCATCCCTGATGGGGTCTGCTGAGATTCTTCTATTATTATTGCTCAAGTTGTCATCCATGCCATTTTGTCTCCCAAAACTTCTCAGAAAATAGGCTTTTAACAGAAGACTGTGCTGTGAATAATTATCTCAGTCAACTCCCAATGTAGAAATTGATAAGAGGTTTGACTAGGGTGCCATTCAACTGCAATTAGCTGTAGTGCAGAAAAGAAAAACACAATATTGGAACTTTTTTTTTTTTTGCACCACTACAATTAATAGGAGTGTGTGGGCCTGCAGGGGTAAAAAGTCAAATGTGACCCCCACACTTGTATAATGTGATCCAATTCCTCTTTGCACTAGTAATTGATACTTAATAAATAATATATGGTTTAGTCCTAAATGTCCCTTATGTACACATTTATTAAATTAGGCATGTAAAATTAAATATATCTTGGAATGTGTATTTAAGCTGAAAGTTGCATTTGCCCTTAGAACAAAATGTGTACTTTTGTTGAATTTCACTCATCTACTACTGCTGAATATTGAACATTATCTTCTGTTGAATACAAACATTCCACAGGAACCTTCTTCAATGGCCAGTTAAGTTTTAGTGTCGTACTAGCATTCACTAGACATGTGTACCCCATGCATGCATTAACTGACGTCAGAAGTTGAAAAATTTGTATAACTGTGATTTCACAATCAAGAAGTGCTTGTCTGAAGCTAATTAAGGAATAATAACAGTCTTAAGATCTCTTCACAACAGGAAATCTTTAAAAGTCTACTAAGTTCTTTCAGATGGGCAGTCAAACATAAAAAGTACAGATGTGACAGATATTAATAACATAAATTTGCATAAATATGGTACTTAGATTCTATGAGTGGCTGCAGCTCCTCTTATATGTATGTTCAGTGGTGAATCTACGTTTGTATCTGTGCAAATGGACAAAGAGTTAAGAGTCAAAATTTTTAGTTTTTTGTGGAAGACTATAATTTGAGATCTTGTCATAATTTAGATTTCCACAGGTGTTTAGTTTCTGTTCCATGCCTTTAATCATTAAACTTATGTAAATCTCTGCAGCATATTATCTTGTAGCACAGCATGCATTTCTATGTGTATTGTCTCGTTTTTATCATAATGATATTATTTTGTGAATACGCTGCACGATTTAAGTAGCAGTAAGGCTTCCAGATGTGAATTTAGGATAGATAGATAGTAAAAATTATAAAAATTCAGCAAGTTTAGTTTTCACATTTTCTAATTGATGTTTCAGTCCTTCTCACTGAAATGAATAAACGTACAAATGATGTAATTAGACTGGCAGCACCCCATTTATAACCTATAAACTGAAAACTGTTATTTAAGTAACATTTTGGTACACTGTTAAGTTTCTGAATAGCACAGTCCTTCTGTATTCTCATCAGAACACAATCCTAGGAATGTACTTGGAAAAAAGTCCAAATGAAAGCACTGGAATATTAAGGCTGCATAGCTCTCTCACTGAATTTAATTAGACTTGAAAATGCTCGACTTTGCTTGGTGCAAACATATTTCCACCCTATCTTGATCAGATTGTTTCTTAAATGCTGGTTATTTCTTCAGTCTGGACTGCTACTGTTTTCCTAAGGACAAACTCCAAGACAAAAAGCCATTTTCTGGTTTTCCCTTCCACCTATATACCGAATGCATAAAAAGGGAATCTTTCCTTCTGGGAAGGGCTTCTGAATGTGTATACACAAAGAGGCTCTTTCCAGACCTTTTGCTGAACACCTCTTCCCCTTTTACACATTCAAGGACATGTGAGAAGCTGTTTTTAAAAACACAAGTATTTTCTAATTACACCATCTAGTTTCATAATTGGAAGGGAAAACTTGTTTGCGAGCATGTGCTGCCTTTAAAGCATTTGCTAAAGCTTCTTTCTAAGATTTCTTAAGATTAAGGGATATTTTTGCTCCTTAGGTATACATATTATCAAAGACACTGAAGAAGAAAACTTGGGAGGACCTCTACTGAACTGTGTCTTAGAGTTAAGCTGTTTCCCTAATTCCCTTTGCGAAGAAAGAGTGGAATTTGTGTAGGAAGTTCAACATATTGCATACATAAGATGTTTAAATATGATTACTTTCTCTTCATTTGTGAACAAATGCTACATTTTTTAAAAAGTGCAAATTAGCATAAATACACCCATACAGATAACAAAAACAAACCAGTTATGAAAAAGACAAAGGTTAAGATCTTAAACGCTCTTATTTAAGCATAATTCCATTTAAATAAATAGGCATCATTTATGAGTAAACAAAATTAGGAGTGACTTGAAAATAATATGTAGGAACAGTATTCCAACTGAAAAAAAATGACATTTTGTAAAGAGCATGATGCAACTACATGGGAATATTTCTGGTACCTAATTATTTAGTTTCATGATTAAATAATCCTATAAACAAACTAATAAATAAATAAACCAATAAATAAATAAATAAATAAATAAAGTCACACTCCAAGGGTACTGTCAAAAGCAATCAAGTTAAGGAAACAAACATAAGACTGTCAGTTAAAGACGGTGTCTTTATGTGAACACAGGGAAGGTTGGAATAATGTGATTTATGGCCACTAAATTATTAACATTATGCCTATTGTAAAGATAAAACAGAGAACCATGGAATGCAACAGAAAAGGATAGAACGCGAAAAAGAAACAAAAAGAGAGAACTATTGAACCTGGTATCAAGAAAACAGACAGCAACACTTTCAAAATGATAAGTGCTCAGAGTTATAGAACAATGGCAAAAATGGCAAGAAACAAAAGCTTTATTGCTTTACTTTTTCATGAGCCTTTGCATTCAATTGCTTTCGTTCCCATTGCTTGGAGACAATTTCATATGTTAATATCATTTAGTATTAACCTCATACAAATATCAGTAGCAGTTCTACAGTTTTCTTTGCTAGTGACTTTCATACCAAATGTGACAATAGACTTTATTCTTTCTAACTGAGCAGAATGTGTACATTTTATTATGGAAGTGGTTAGTATTTTGACATGGATTGATTTTTTTTTTTTTGCCCCTTCTTTAATTCCACTTCATTCTATAATATTATGTTGGAAGAGGTGAAGATGATGATGATACGATAAAACAATTCAACTTTCAATAACCCCACTGTAACCATTGTCAAAAGATCATATTATACAATTCAGTGGAAGTGAACTTATTGCTAACCCATTAGATTCCCAAGAGATGCCTTACATTAATTGTTTAGCAAAAGTACCCTTAGGCTATAACTAGGGAAGAGCATTAAATGCATAAAAAGAGAAGTTGACAGAGATCCCTGTAGAACAAGCTCCATCTACTCAAATAAAACTTCTCTAAAAAGTGAGGCGGGGGGAATGCTAGAATCCTGAATGGCTATTCTGGAGTTAAGTTTCCCCCCCTTCTGTTCTCTGCAAGCACAAACACAATTAAGCCAAACAAAAGAGGAAAAGAAATCAATGATGTGCCAGCACAGAACCCTTTTGGAAACAGCCTGGAAATGGTAAGTGAGGAACAATAAATTAAAATTTAAAAGAAAAGATGTGCTAGAGTCGTTTGTGTGGCTGGCAAGGACAGAGCAAGAGGAAAAGTTGGAGGATCCAGTAAAACCAGCACTACAGATTAGGGAAATGGACTAGAAGAGAGTGTTCAGGGGGAAGAGACCATGGAACATTTCCAGCCGTAGAAATAAATTCTCTAGAAATGTTCTGTTGGGAATCTTCTGTTGAAAATCTTCTGTTGTGAGCAAATATAAAATCTGCAAATACAAAGTTATGAATTTAAAGTACATTTCCCACTTGCCATTTTTGCCATTGTTCTATAACACTTATAATTTTGAAAGTGTTGCTGTCTGTTTTCTTGATACTAGGTTCAATGTATTTTAAAGAAGAAATTTTGCTATGCAAAATATTGTGAAGATTAGAATTAGAGGAAAGCGTGGTCAGAATTCAAGTTTTTTTTTTTAAAGAGGGGGTTTTTTTTGCCAGTATTGCTGCTAAAATACCACTAGAGGGACCACTGGTTAAACAAGAGGCAAAAATTGAGCCTTTTCATTCTATTTTTAAAAATGCGGTTTCCATGGAAAAACTCATTTCTGTGGAATAGTCCCATCCATAATTATAGTATGGTTTTATTGCTGTTTGTTACTACAGTAAAGTTTGCATTACTATTGCTACATTGAAGATATAGTTTAAATAGAAGAAAGAAAGAAAGAAAGAAAGAAAGAAAGAAAGAAAGAAAGAAAGAAAGAAAGAAAGAAAGAAAGAAAGAAAACAATAGAATGCTTTGATTATACAAAATTAAACAAAGAAAATAAGTATTCACATATACATTTAAAATATGGCCACATACTTTAAAATGTACTATTATCTGATAGTTGTCCTGAAATATTGTAGCTTTTCACATTCTTTTTAACATATTTATTTTAATGTTGTGCACCAAATATTAAACACCAGTCATGTTTATCTTAAAGCACAACTATTAACTGTAAAAGTAACGTATTATTATTACTAATAAAAGTTTGGTTTAAAGATTCTCATAGAATATCCTCATTTTTGCTACCCCAGATCTATGTTACTCCATACATATAATACAGGGATTTCAAGTGACTTTAAAAAAGCGGTTTAAGCCATCTCATTCATCAGTTAAGCAGCCATACCTACCTAATTTTGCATATTATAAAAGCCTCAGCAATAGTATATGTGGTTTTGTTGTTGACACTCTTAAAGGAATGTGATATCCTAAAACATAATAAACATTAAAATAACTAAACTCATTGAGGGAAGGAAAAACTAAATTTAATCTATTCTTCTTCTCATGTCCTGTTAAAATAGCACATCACAATAAATATTTCATTACAAAATAAAATGTGCCTCTAATTCACAGCCCCACTGATTAACTGTTGCTTTACTTGATGGAAGAGTATTTGGAAATCCTCCTAGTTATTTGGAAGGTTACTTAGCAGCACCCAGCCAGTGCAAATTCCATTGGAAACACTCCTACGCACTTGAATCACTTAAATGTGTTTCCATATTTATTTATTTATAAATCAAATTTATATCACCGCCCAACTCCCCCATGGATGCTGTTCATAGTTAAGTTTCTCCTATAGGATTGGGAGAATATCACAAAGGCACCTCAAGCTCTGAACCTAAGTAACTTGTATTCTATTGACTAGAAGGACAGAATACCCAAGAAATAAATTAAAGACATAAGAATAGCCCTGTTGGATCAGGCCAGAGGCTCAGTTAGTTCCACACTGCATGTTATAGAAATGGCCAATTGGATATATTCTTGAAGCAGACTTGCCAGGCATGAGGGTGATAGTCCTTTCCCACTGTTAACTCTCTAACACTTGCTAGTTAGGGAATCCTGCCTTGGATTCTAGAGTTGATACAGGTAACCTACTGTTCCTGATGATGGCTTAGTAAATCATGTTATGTGTTTGCCAGTGAGGAGAAGGTATGTTAATTTTTGGTGCACTGATGACTATATCTGCATAGATACTGATCATGCCCTTAAGTGATCCCTATCAAAAAATGATAAGTTGAATACAGACTTAGCAAAGCATAGAACAGCGCAATTAATTTAGTGAGACATAAGTTAGTTATAACTTACTTGTCCCATGGATTTCAATGGATCTCCTCCATGTATGTCTGGATCCAACCCTGTGTATCCAGCTCAGTGTACCAGCGTATGGATCCAGCAATATTACCAAATTCAGCAACAATGCCTTTTATTAAGAACAACCAAATCTCAATGTCAGGAGCAAGTTTTCAAATTCACCACGCCTGTTCATTTGGTAAGATATAAAATAAAAAACATGGAAAAAGGAAATGTGGGAGAGAAGAAAAATGATCTGTTGCTGGGTAGGATGGAAAAGGCTGACAATCTGCAGCTTCTAAGGGTCTTACAGAGGCGAACAAGAAGTATTAGTGAGTTATACTTAGCATACAGAAAACTGAAAGCTGCAGCTGGAGCAATTAGGATGGACACATGTGGAATACTCTCCCCTTGAAAATAAACAAGCAGACCTTCAGTTTTACTTAGAAATGCACTGTTCACTTGTAAGGTGTAAAAAGAAATAAAGAAAAGTATGGCAATTTGTGCAGTAGCAATTATTTAGTACAGTAGTAAGATCATTACTAGCTTTGCTAATATAAGGACTAGGTTTTTCTTCTTTTCTGCTCTCTGCTTCATTAGGGACCAGATGCCGTCAGAGGGTACAGCTTGGAAAACAGCTGCTTGGAAAGTCATCACAGCAAATGCTGTAATCTGACCAGAGGTCTCAGCAACCCTGCAGCCCCAGAAAGTCTTAGCCACAGCCCCTCAAACAGGCCAACAAATTGTGAAGGAGGGATGTTATTAAGCACACAAGAAGTAACCGTATTAATTGTATGGAAATGATTTCCCTTTCGATTCAGTTTAACTGGAAGCTAAATTAAATTGCATTCCATTTTTGTCCTGGCCCTGCCTATCTGTTGTCCTGGTTCAATCTGTGCTGCTTCTCCTCTCTCTTGGTCCCATATTGATTAGGTAGGGCTGCCTTTGCAAGCAGGGACACTTTTATTCTGTATTACTAGTGAGCTTAGCAATTGCCTCAATTTCCATGAAGGGTCTATGGGCCACATGGTAGTCCTTGCATTACAACTGAAGAGCCAGAGTCCCACCCATTGCCTGCACTGCAACTAGAAGTAGTTCAAGACAATTAGCTGCTGGAAGCAAAAGGCAAGAGGGTGAATGGACTGGCAGGGACTCTGACTTCAACACTGGCAATAGCACGCTGCCCATCCCAGGGGCCAACAGACAAGTCAATAAGGTACGGGACAGGCTACAGGCTACCTTCAGCTTGGTTTCCCCAAATCTTATGTATTTTAGTTGGTTTGATACTAGGGCTGTACAAGGACTGCCTAACCATGTTGCACCAAAATTCCCAACTAGATAAGTAGCCCAACCCACTTGGTGTTGGTTCTGAGGGTATCAGTGCCCTCACATTTCTATTTATCCTAGAACATGCCCTCTCATGTATCCAGCAGGGGAAATAAATGGCTATATTTATGCATTTTTATCAGAATGGAATGAAATTTGCTGGGAAGTTAGAACATTACATGTGGAAGATACATAGCGAATTTCACAGAAATTGGTGCAATCTCTTGAGCTACACAGCTTCTCTCCCCCCCCCCATATATATACATATATATAAATTATATGTATAATTTTTGCTTTTCACTGTAAGAGAAATTTCCAGGAGAATCAGACTGCTACTAATGGATGAAGTAATCCTAGGGTGTAGGACTGATTAGAAAGCTAAAAAAAAATTCCAAAAGGAGGCAATGGTAAACAATTCCTGTACTAGTGCCAGGAAAACTACATGGACATGTCTGTGAAGTAACTGGGAGCTGAACTTGATTGAAGGGAGAATTCACATTACATGCCTAATTTAACTGAAATTGATACAAGGATTTTTCAAAGTTTGCTCCTTTTAAATTCTGATTTTTTTATTTTTAATTGTAAATGACTGTGATATTTTTGTATGAAAATAGTATCCTTTTCAGACATTGCATTGTCAAAAGATCTGTTTCTATTATTTTGTAAGCCACTTAGAGCTTTGTTTGGATTAGGATGGCATACAAATTGTAATAAATAAATAAATAAATAAATAAATAAATAAATAAATCCTGTTTAAAAGTCTAGTTCAGTATGGTTTGCATTCCAAAGCAGATGATAATATAACATATAATAGATATACACATCTGTATACACAAAGGACAGTTCCTGGGCTGCAAATGGCCATGTGGAGCCTACCAAAGGACATCGCTCATTGTCAATATTGTTCAAATAGTTTGCCTAAACCTTATCTCCATGCAGAAACGAAGCAAACAGATTTTCTGAAGTCACTCAGAGGAATTCTATATGAAGGGGAGCTCATTCAGAAGCCGATTCTTTCTGGCAGCTGTGGGCTTTGATAAAACAGCAATATGGTCCTCAGGGGGTTCATAGCATATCATAGATCCTGCTTTGTCCGCGGTGAGTCTCCTTCATGTCTTGCCACTGAGCACAAAGTCCTCAAGATGAGCCATCACAGGGATGGAATCCACATCCCAGCTCAACTTAAATAAAAAGCTCACACAATCAAGTTTTGCTATCTTGGGTTATGTTTGAAACAAATCTCAGCTTGTAGAGGTGTATGTGTATTTGCCTGAAATAAGTTACTGAGAGAGGAATTATACTGGAACTTATTGCCCCTCAAAAAGTATATTCAATTTTCAAAACACATCCTCCAAATGTGTGTGCGTCTCTTTCTGGAAAGAAGATGTTCTTCCTTTCAATATGCTTTATTTGACTCATGGAAATGTCTCTCTCACACACCAGGTTTCTTCCCACCCCAGAAAGACTGACTATGGGCATGGCCTATTCAGCACCTCTTCTGAGCATAAAACTACTGAATGCCAAGTTGTGTCCATCAAGTTTTCTCAACCCCAGGAAGGGGAGAAGATGGCATCAGGAGGCAGAACTTTCTGTTTCTTTAGGAGAGCTCTCTTGACTAAGAACAGCTCCCTCCCTCCATTGTATGCACCTAAGATTCTATCACTGAGGAGCAAAGGCAGCTTTCAGGCAGATTTAACACAGGTCATTGAACAGCCATCTTTCAGCTGCTACAGCCCTAGGACAGATACAAGCCAATCCAGGCTTTTTTGCACCAAAAGCCTGTGTCCTGTTACTAAGCCCCCAGGGTTGTCATCTAGCCTCAACCCCAAAGGATATACAGCCAAGACAGAGTGGAATTCATACCAAATCACATCATCCCTGCCATCATCCTCAATCTGAGATACCTCCAGGGCTTAACTATCTTTGAAAATGTTCACTGTAACTATCTTGGGAAAACAATCCATGAAGGTAATGCTGCACCACCATCAGTTTCAGTTTCATACATGTAGAGCATAGATAGCTGCATGTAAAATCCTCTCCCAAAAAGCCTGGTGAGGAACATCTATACAACTACTGAAAAAGAAAGGTCCACCTAGACCAGTTTGGTCTAGTAGTTAAGGCACCAGGCTAGAAAGCAGGAGACTATGAGTTCTAGTGCCATCTTAGGCATGAAAGCCGGATGGGTGACTTTGGGCCAGTCATTCTCTCTCAGCCCAACTCTCCTCACAGGGTTGTTGTTGTGGGGAAAATGGGAGGAGGAAGGAGCATTAGGTATGCTGAAAAAAAAATCTAAAATCTAAATCTAAATCTAATCTTCCCATATCTTCCTTTTCTTGACGTTACCTTAACTGAAAGACCCATATGAGGATCCATTACCTTTTCTAAAATCTGCCTCAGTTCATTGAACTGTTTTACCTTTTAATATTTCCCCTCCACAGACCCAACAGCAGGTGAAGAAGCTGAGGCCTGGTGGTTGCTGTTTTGTGATATTGCTTCCCCTGTTTCCCATAACTGCAAGCAAGAACTGCCAAGATTTCAGGATCCTCTTCATGCTATCACTTCACAGGCTGGAAGGTGACAGCTTCACCAGGGAATAATGCAGTCCAACATAATTGAATGTGGCCTGCAGCAAAGCAGCAGCCTGGAGCCACTCGTGATTGTAGCTGTCATCAGGTGGAGCCTGCTGCAAGAAGACATGTTCCACTGGAATGCCAGCCTGCCATGCAGCTCTACGTTGATAGCTTATTTACTCCTCATCAGCCCACAACAGTTTGTAGTAAAGAGTTGTCAACCACGTCACCACTATTAAATGAGTGTGGATATTCCAAAACACCAGACACTACATTCCCAGGACCAAATAAGATATTTGCACTTTTTATGCCCTTTTCCAATTATTCCATGCTTTTTCCCCCAATTCTCGTCTCCCTGTCACTGTAAGTATGCTGGATGCATGTTTTTGACCATTACAATATAATGCTAAAAAATAATCAACTAAATTAGGCATGAAAAAAATACATTTGAGAGAAGAACAAGACTAAACCTTTCTGATTTCTGCCCTAGTCATAAGCAATGTCACATTAATTACAACTTCAGATGAAAGAGCAATCAAGTTGTGCAGTTCATTTCTTCTATCCAACACCTCCTTGTTAGATAACTGTTTTTGCTCTTATTCATTTGCTATAGATTCCATAGAACCAATATAAGAAAATAAATGTTTTTGTCAAAGTGGATTGTACCTCCTGAAGAAAGCATAGTATGGCTCTTGACCATTCTGATTACATTTCTGATACAGGACAGTGGCAGCATTCTTACATTAACAAACATTTGGCATCACATAGATTGACATGAGGATGAAGGTTCTTCCAAAGCTGAATTTGAAGGTTCAAAGGGCATTCTGTATTGAATGTGGCCTGAATATTTACAGTTACAGCTGCCAGCCACCAATAAACAGGTCCACAGCGATTAGATAACTTGGATTCCACCCATGGTTAGATAGGGGACTGTAAACACTTTAAGTTGGAGGGAAATGAAAATAATAGAGAGAACTTATGAGCAAAGAACCTTTACAAAACTATTGTTCTGTGAGAACACAGCAGGCTGATTAATGTATTTCATGTGATTAAAAACCAAAACCAATGTTCCTATTCAATTCTAGAAGACATTGTTGAATGACTGTGACTAGTTCAACTCTCTCATGTTGGAAGCTGTCTTTGAGGTTCCTTTCTTTAAGATTATTCTTGAACATTTTCCTGCTTGTTTTTGAATATTGTGATTTCTTATGCTGAATGTACGTCTATTACTTCTTTCCATAAATATTGGCTTGTTAGTGGAATGCATCATGAATGATAAAATAATGGCAGTGGGGCACAGTCCAAACTTTACTTAGTCTCAGTAAACTTTAGTTGAATTGCTAAAGAAAGTTTAGTCAGTAGGGAAGTTTCATTAACCACTTGAATCAATATATTGACATCTTGTTTATATTATACATGCATACTATTTCCAATCTTCATTTCAGAGGAATCAAAACATTTCATTTGAATATTAGAGTCTGCAAAATTGTACCAACTTTAAGAATTCAGTTTTGTTTTTGGGTTTTTTTGGTCATTTTAAAGAGCCAATTCACACATGGGTATTCACATTTGACAACTTGTTAACTCATACAAGTACTTGATGCTCCAGTTTTCTCAGTTATATCCACCATAATTGGAATTTTGATTATCACCTTGAATTTTCTTGCACACAATTCCCTTCCATGGAATATTCACAATTACAGCTGCCAGCCATCAATAAACAGGTCCAGAGTAATTAGTAAGGTACCCATATGTGTGAAATTTCAAAGTACTATATTTTTATCTACAATAGGAGTTGAAGTTCCTTAATGCTGACAAATATAAACCTGTTCATAACTGAGTTAGAAACTAAGTAGTAGTAGCAGTGTACTTATTCACAATAGAAATAACAACTTAAATATCAACATTTTACTTTTAATATTACTTACATTTTTGGTTTAAAAACTACCACCATATCAATATCTTCTAGACATTAATAGCTTATACATCAATCAACAACCAGGCAGGCATAAAGCTATACACACATCAAAGAGCTCAAAATTGAATGATTAAAAAAAGTAAGGGATATTTCTAAGAAGAAATGCATCTTTTGAATCTGTAACAAGAAACATTGTTCATTGTTGCCTGCTGAAATGAGAATTTCAATTATTTTGCCTTGGCTGATTGGTCAGCTAACATTGTCTTTGGGAACTCTTTAAGTTAAAAAAATATTAAGCAGTCCAAAATAATTGGAGAGACTGACTTTTTTCTAATTTAGAAAAAATATATAGGCAGGGTAGACATTGATAAGAATGATTAATGCTTTGTAAACTCTGGAAAATTGTTGAGGCATGGCAGAATAATATAACACATGCTGAGGTGTGAAGGTGGTTCCAATAATTTTGGGCGATGGTATATCCATATACCCATAATCCTTTGTTACTTCCAGCTGATAGTTACTGAATTCTTGTCTACAATGCAGCCCAACGTAACCTGATAGCTTTCAGATGTGCTGGACTACTGATCCCAGAAATCCCTAAGTGGATTTCTAGGACCTGTAGCCTGGCACATTTGGAGTATACCAGGTCTGGATAAGCTGTCATTGGGGTCAACCTCCACATTATTTACTGATTTTGTAGAAACAAATTTCTGATGATAATAAAAGCAGTAAGACCAAATTAGACTTCCTATCTTTAATTCATTTAGCAGAAAGATTCACAGAAGCACTTGTTTCTGAGTACTTTAAAATTGCAATTATAAAAGGGTGTGAGCTTGAGCCAGTGTCTTATGTTCTTGACACAGAAATGGAGAAGAAAAAGAAAAAAGTTACGAGTTGCTAACTTCCTTTTGGGAGTAATTCAGGTGTTCCATAAATTCATGTAGATCTGAATCACACATATTGATAGATTCACTGGTAATTACTTTTATTAGAATAAATGTTCATTTAAAATAAGACATTTCAAGAGAAACACAATCTCGTATTATTTAGCCTTTAAGTGAAAAATGAAAACATTGCAAACTATTAAAAAAATTAGTATGTCAAAAGAGCTGTTTGAATACATATTCTTCAGCAGGATAAATGAATGAAAGAATAGAATAGAATAGAATAGAATAGAATAGAATAGAATAGAATAGAATAGAATAGAATAGAATAGAATAGAATAGAATAGAATAGAATGCAGAACAATGTCTATTCCAGTAACCTTTTAGAACTTGTACTGGGTTCCTGTTTGTTATGTTCCCCCACAAAAGTAATTGTTGCTGCAATCTTATACAGTATGCAATTACTTGTGACTAAATCTTACTGAATGCAATAGGTTTTACTTCTGAGTAGGCACATACCTATTCATACAGTAATTCATTTAGTGAACAATATGTTTGTAGTAGTGATCCCCCCCCCCCGCCTGATCCCTGACCCCAAGAAATTCATGCCGTGGCGTAAGCATACATTTCATGCCATGATATATATCTCTATCTCTATTTACAGTAATACTTCTTGACTTTTCCCTGCTGTTCTTGTAAATTATATGACCCTACCCTCACTCATAAATGAGAATCTATGTTGTTTCTGCACCTGTGTTGAGAGTTTGATCTATGTATTTACAAAACACACACACAATGTGGTTCTCCTGAGACTGCACCATAAATGCACATGTGAAATATCAAATTTGTGTGCTCTCATGTATATTTCTTCTCTCAAACTCACCTTACGGTTAGGGTTTTATTTGAAAGTAAATAAAGTCCAAGAATTTCTTTGGACTGCTCATGATAAACAGACAGGAATAGACAATGGGATTAGGGCCCAGTGAAGAGATAAATTCTGGCCACTATCAAAGAACCCCAAAACAAAATTTTCCTGATTACTGCTTTTTCTCTTTCTCCTAAACTGCTATGACCCTCTTCTGTGCACACGTGTTCACATGTGATGTGTTTTTCCTCCCTCTTTCTTTTCCGTTAATGGCTTTAGGCAGAAACAGGAACATACAACAATCGACTATATAAAACATATGTTGGGACTGGCTTTTCAATAAACATAATAAAACATCTGGAGCCTGCACCAAATGTGCCTGAGGAAGCGAAGGGAAGGCATGGGGGCTGGAACTGTAAAACAAGCACAGATGTCTCCTCCGCTTTCTCCCAAACACCGCCAACAATGTTTTCCTAAAATACCCAAAGTGCATCTTTAGAAGGAGATCCCGGGTGTCTCTGCAGCTTTCTCGACGTGTTCAGGTAGGGCGGCTGCGGGAGGCTTGCGCACCACTTGTTTTCCTCCTTCCTCTTCGTTCTCTCTTTCCACCCCCAACTTGTTACAGCCATAAAGTTGGTGCTGACCCTGGGGAATCCTCTGAAAAGCACCTGCCCTGGGCTACGCGAGATGCAGCCCGCACGAACCGATATGAAAGGGCCGTAATTAAGCTCTTAGCATTTCAAGGCGGTTCTCACGGCTGGCCCGCAGACCGAGCTGGCAGTCCGTCACCTCCGATAGCCCACCGAGCCCCTAACAGGAGTTGAGTGGAGTCTTTTGTACCGGAGGCGAGGCGCCCCGAGGCACAACCTGCTCCGCTGACCCTCCCGGAGACACTTCCCCTGCCGGAAGGGACGGATATCGGATGTGACAACACTGAGGACGGGAGAGCAGGAGACAACTTCTTTTTTTAAATAGCCTCCCCCGTCTCCCATCGCCCGTCTCACGCGCGCACGGAGGGAAGAGGCGATGCTAGCGTGGCGCTCAGCGGCGTCCGTCTGAACGGGATCAAGCCGAGCGGAGGAAGGCAGAAAGGGGACGGTGTCGGGGCAGGTTGCTCCCTGGCCGGAAGGCGCGCAGGATCTCCTCTTTGGCCGAAGCCTGCACACGAGGAGGAGGGGAGGGGTGGCAGAGAGAGAAAAAGTTAGCTGGAGAGAAAGAAACTCATCCTTGTTCTTCATCATCATAATCCTCTGGGCATAGGAGCATAAAACCTTGGGTGGCGGAGATGTTTATCTTTGCATTAAGGAGGCGGCAAGGCTCTGGCAATATTAAAATGGAAAGGGTTAATGGAATGAACTATAGATTAAATTGTAAAGCAATCAAAGGGGAGGGAGAGAAAAGACGCGCGCGTGCGCACACCAGGCTGTTTATAGCAGACAACCATCTTCTGATGTTTGGGTCTATGTCAAGCCATGGATGTGGAAAATTAAAGCCATACTGAGGGAGGAAATGAACCATGTCTAATACATCCACAGCAATAAAATGTTTTCACTAGGACTGTAAAACTGTGGCTTACATTAGGAAGGAGAAAATCAAACTATATGTCAATTCCACATCATGGGACATGAAGTGTCCACAAAAATTTATATTACTATTTAGAAGTGTTTCATTCTGGTGTTTTATTGTGATTGGATGCGCCCTTCTCGGTATCTTTTGACTGGTATGAAAATGATTTGAACTACTTTTTTAGCATTTATTTTACATCTATTACCTGTTCTATTACTTTTTATTATTTTATTGTGCTTGTGTAGAGGGTTTTGCACAGTTTCCATTATAATGTAGCATTAAGTCAATTTATTTGTGTATTACACGCTGTATAATTGCACCTTTTTCTGGAACAATTTGGATTTCATTATACAACAAATCAGCTGTGTTACATTTCATAAGGCTCCTGTTAGAAACCAAGTACATTTTTAAACTATGAAAGCAGAGGTTAAGTTTGCATTAAAAACAAAACAAACTGTGGAAAACGAAATTGGCCAAACCAGTCATTCAGCTGTGGAAGGTCAGGCTGGAGACAACTAGAGACATCAAGAAGAGGAGGAGGAAGAGGAGGAGGAAGGTTAGCCTTCATATCAATGGCTGGCAGCCTGTCTAGAAAAGGAATAATGAAAAAGTGCATTTGACATGGAGCAGAAGAAAGTGCACAGAAAAAGAAGAAAAAAAAACCTCCAAACCAAATAAAAGAAAGATATCAAATATGATTTGGTTTATTATCCTGACTTGAAGAAATAATTTTGCTCTTTAATTTGGAATCAGCATAAAATGCATAACTGACAACAGGCAGAACTAAAACTAAGCAACAATCCATCTGCTAGACACACACACACACACACACAGAGAGAGAGAGAGAGCGAGCGAGAGAGAAAGACTGCTTTGCTATCAGTTAACAGGTTTGAGCCTCTCCCAGGATTTGGCAGAATGGCTTGTAAAGGTAAAACTGACAGCAATTTAAAATTAGTATGTAAAATATTCTTTGATATATACCAAATTGTCTGTAGATGGCATGTTTTATGTGCTTTTGCTCCTTGAGTTGATGGATATGAAACTTTACAGGAAAATGTTATTTCCAGTTCTTTCAGTCCTCTTCTAGTTCTTTGGAAGTCAGCCTCTTTATAGCATCAAGGACTACAAGGAACAACAAACCACAGCTGGGTTGTAATTACAACTTCACTATAGGAACCCTATATATAATTATGTGGACAAATTATCTTGGAAGGCCTGGGAAGTCATTGTTTTTCTAGAGCAGAGGTGGAAGACTAATTCTGTAGGCTGGATGAATTCAGAGGCAAGGCTTTGGTGTAGGGAAGCTCCTCCCCTTCTCAAGTCCCACCCACGTCATCCCCCAGTCACTCTCTTGATCGCTCACCCAACATCTCCTAAATTCTGTTGGCATGGAAGAAATGGCAGCTAGCACTTGCAAACAGTCCCAGCTGGGAATGCCTATAAGCATTGTTGTCCCAGCACATTGAGTTAGCTTCCCCAAGTCCCCATCTGTACTCCATGCCAGAGTGCTGCAGCTCAAGAGTAGTAGCATCAAATGAAAGATTTAGGCCACAGTCCAAATCCGTGACAGCTATGCCTGCAGTAGAATCATACCATAGATGTGTGGGTACACACACACACACACACACACACCTGTCTATTCTTTTTTTTTTTTTAAGTAGCAGATAAACACCAAAGGCTCCTATTATCCAGCAGTATCCTGTTTTCCACAGTGAACCATGGGAACTAGGTCAGGGCAAACCACCAACATAGCCGGGGCAGTTGTCTACAGGGCACAAAACCAACTCTTTTCTGACTCTGTCCTTTGAACAGCTTGGCAAGGAGGAAGTTTTTATTTATTAAAATAAAATAAATCTATTTATTTAAAACTGTTATATGCCACTTCTTTTTTTTAAAACTCAGTTTAGAATAAGAATCCATAATTCAAACAATAAAGTATAACAATTGAAACATGCATTAAAACATATGGAATAAAATAAGGAGCAAAATAGCAAAACAATATCCAAGAAAAAAACACAACTGAAATCACAGCAGTATTTTTGTTAGAGGGCCACAAGAATAGAAGTTGACTACCTGTCACAAAATATAATGAAGGTGGTGCCGGTGGGTAGCCACCTGCCCAGGAAGCCGTCGGATGATGGTTTTAGGATACAGGTAGGAACACGTGGCTAGAGGAGTTCTATCAGGTACTATGTTCCCAAGCTTTATAGATTAAAACCTTGAATTCAAATCAGAACTGGAAGCCAGTGAAGATCTTAAAGAATTGAGATGCCAGTCCCAGTCAGTACTTTTGCTATTTTGAACTAAGTTTCCAAACTTTGTTCAAGGGCAGCTCCCCATATCACGTATTGCAGTAATCTAAGCAAGAAGTTATCAAAGTATGAATTACTGTTGTTCTGTCCAAGTAGGACCATAGCTGGTACGTTAGCCTAAGTGGTGAAAGATGCTTCATCCTATAGAGGCCATTTGTGCATCTAATGTCAAAGATGTCTCCAAAAACAGCCCTAAGCCACAAATCTGATTCTTTAGGGACAGTGTAACCCCATCCAGAATAGGTTGAACTCTATTCCTCTGGTCAGATAACCCACCCACTAGCAGCATTTCTGTTTGGACTTTAGTTTGCTTTCCTCATCAAGTTCATTACAATGCCCAGGCATTGATTCAGCATTTTAGTGACATCTCAATCTGATAACAAAGAGAGTTGGGTGTCATCAACATACTGATGATGCTTTGCATCTCCAGATGTTCTCATCCAGTAGTTTTATGTAGATGTTAAATAGCATAAGGATAAAATAGAACCTTGCAGAAGAACATAGTATAAACTTCGTGGGTTTGAACAGAAATCCTCCAGCACCACTTTCTGGAGATGGCCATCCACATACAAGCAGAACACCTCAAGGATGCTCCATCCATATCTAACAGGAATGGCTTCCCATGGTTGATGGTATCAGAAGCCACTAAGAGTTCTAGGAGAATCAACAAGTTTGTGGGATCATCCAACAGGTCAACGAAAGCAGTTTTGGTGTCAAAACCATGCCAAAAGCCCATCTGAAATGGATCTAAAAATCCATTTAATCCAACAGGCTCTTCATCTGGTTAGCTATCACATGATCAAGCACCTTGCCCAGCAAGGGGATGTTGACTAGTGGTCTATAACTATTTAGATCTTCTGTGCCTAACAGTGTATTCCATTGATGGAATACATGCCCTTAATTAGATATCTGTAAATTTTGAGCCTCATACTTTCCCTTCATACAACTGTGAGATTATGACAACATCAACCAATAAATCTGGAATCTTCATTGAAGAGATTTTCTTTTAAAAAGAAGTTCCTCGCTTAGATTTGCCTTGATGAAGAGTTTCACATTGTGGATGCCCTGCAATTCTCTTCATCCAGACAAAGAGGTGACATGATTTTCTTCAAGGGACACTTTGCATTGCATCATCTGCCTTAACCAACTGTGAGATGTGCAGTCAAGCCTGGCAAGGTGAAGCAACGTGGCCACTTCAATTTTAGAAGATTGGCTTTGTGTTTCTTCACAAAATAGGTTCAATGGGGTGTTTTGCTTGGCCGATTGCCAAAGTCTCCCCTTGAAGATCTCCATAGTCTTACCTTAGTCCCTTAGCTCATTGTATGTGAACAGCATAGTCCTTACCAAATTTTTGAGACTATACAATAGCTTTCTCTAGCCTGACAAATCTCAGAATTCCTATCCACTTTTGTCCACAGTGGTTGAGAATGTTGGAAGTTAGAGTCCTAATACCATCCAAATGGTCTTATTTTCCTTTCATTTTTCTAAAATAGATATATGATTTCTAAGGGTTCTTTTTCCAATTGCACAATTTATACAGAGAAATCAATACAGTTGAAGAGTGTTGTGTACATGTACATAACTATCACACTATTACCATGTGAAATAAGCAACATTATGCAAAGTGCAGAAAAAGGATGAGAAGTAGTAACGTGAAGAAATTAAAGGTAAAGGAAATAGAGCTAAATCTAGGTTACAGCAATACCATTCACTATACCTTTCTATACCTTTTAATCTGTGTAAACCATCATTGCTTCCAGCACATCCAAACATTGCTTCATTCATTGCCTTTTGGTCTTTGAACTCCTTACTTCTCTCTTTTTGAGGATCTCATCAATTCCATCCAGCTATGACTTCTCAGTCTTCCCCCTTCTCTCAACCCCTTCACTTTTCCATCATCTATTTGTTCTGCAATTCAATTTTTATTCATTCTCTCTCTCCAGTCAAACTACCTCAGTGTGCTTCTTTCATATTGGTCACCTACTTTTGTATTCATGTTCAGTCATCCCCCCTTCATTCTTGATCCAATCCTTCTTCTTCTATGGCAACAACAACAATAACAATAATAATGATAATGTTTTCCCAAGACTTCCCACGATGAAAAGAAAATCATAAAGTTAAAAAGCTCCATCCAATAAAATTAATGTATATGTTAAAAACCAACTTTTAAAGCCAGTATTTAAAACGAAAACAAATCAAACCCAAGAACCATGCACATTTAAAGGAACACCCTACAAAGCACACATGTACCCATAATTAATATTAAACTAATGTGTGCGTGTGTGTGCACACTTTCAAATCTTTCTTGACTGCTGGCAACTGCCTGGACAAGCCCACATAGTTTTTTTGGCAATAAATTCAGAAATCTTTTGCCACCTCTTTCTTCCAAAGGTTGAGAGAGAGTAAGTGGCCCAAAGGGTTGTAGAGGAAAATAAGAGCAAATAGTGGGAAGTTCGTGGATGGAGGGCTCAAAACACAAGCACCAGTAGTTTGATGTGAGCTGTGGTTGACTTGGGGGTCAGAGAAGAGCTTCTTGTTATAAAACAGCATAGGAATAGTGTGGAAAATCCAGAAGAACTCAAATGACACTGATCTAGACCAGGATCAAAGGGCAGAGAGGAATCGGGCAAACTTGCTGGGAGACTATTACAATATTTTAAATATGAAACGATCAAAGTACATACCAGTGAACTCGGTAGTCTCCTCCATCACCCCTGCCCCACCCTACTAATACTTATCAAATGAAAATTGGTGGCCCTCACTGTAAGTTTAATAAACAAGTGCAGAGTCAATTGACCTGGGACTGTTGGCAAAGGAAACCACATGTATTAGTTAAGTTCCTCATTCCTACTACATTCAACTTACTTTTGTTTCTTCTGACATACCCACCTCTCAATGCCATATAATAAGGTAGGCAGAATCATGGTCTTACACACAGCCAGTTTCACTTCTTTCAATAAATATCCATTCCTCACAACCAGCCAACACATCTCAAAATTTCCCCCTCAGTTTCACCTTTGCGGTAAAATTCTACTGAGGTACACAAAGTACACACTTACCCTATTTTTTCTCCACTGTGAAACGCAACTACCTTGGCTTTTGATACAGTCATCTTAAGATCCATACTACTCTATCAAGGATTTTAAACAATCGGTTTTGTTGTTAGCCATCAGGAGCTGATCATAAATAGATATTACTGTTTGTCCAGTCAGAAGGCAGTTCTTAGCCACCAGTTCCCTGAAATCTTGACTCATTTTCTGGCTCTAGCTGGACTTATCTTCCAAAGTTGTCAACTTCTCACTCTCCCAATCAAGCAAGGTGTTGTTTTTTGAGGAGCAAACTGAAAGCTTGCCTGGTGGGTTGTTAATTGTAATAGACTTTGATTGCTGGCTCCATACCTTTTGTTGCATCATATAAACTATTTAACATTCATTACAAATTATTCATGTTTTCAGCCAACAACTTGGATCATCTGTACACAAAAGTACATACATGCATGTCCACATCCCTGACTGACACACCTCTAACATCATCATAAATATTTCTTATATATTTATCAATAAACAACAACTAAGGGGATATCACATATCACTGTTGTATTCCCTGTTCAGCAATGAATCATTCTCTAGGGATTTCATTTAGTCTCATGCATGCTTTATTTACACCTTATAATAACAACCTAACTCCATATTTGCACAAAACATTTCACAATTCAACATTATCAAACACTTTCTCTAAATCAACAAATATATAATAAATTTTCTTTCTCACATTCATACATTTCTCAGTGACCTGCTGTACAGCAAATATCTAGTCTACACACCTCCTTCCTGGCATAATGCAATTCTGAAATTTTGTTCATTGGCGTGTATTGTACCCTTTCAATCAGAATTCTTCCAGACATCTTCCTAGGCACATTCAACAAGCTAACTGACCTGTAATGTTTGCATGCATTCTTGCTACTTTTCCTTTTTATAGAGGAAAAATAGCAGCATTCCACACACATGTTAAGTTGCATATATAAGCAAACCACAATAATATTTTAACATTTTTGTAGATTCACCATCTATACCTGCAGTCTTGCCATTTTTCAACATTCTTACGTTTATGATTTCCTTTCCATCAATTTTTTTATTCAGAGTTTATGGCATTTGTTTCAATTCTATTCTTGGATATATCACTATCATCTCCATACAATTCTGTAAAATCTCTTTTAGAATTCCCTCACTTCATCCCAAATAATTTTGTCATATTGGTTCTTAATTCCACTCATTCTGCTAGAGCCTCCTTGTTTAGTCATCTTCATGAAATATCCTATTTGGGCAGGGAAGCAGTTTTGTGGGAACAAGGAAGGGGTACATTTTTTATCTATCTATCTATCTATCTATCTATCTATCTATCTATCTATCTATCTATCTATCTAATGTGACCATAATTTATGATATAGGCAATGGATGATCTCTGCAAAGGCTCATTCATTGCAGTCAGTTTCACCATTTGTGTGATTTTTCTCCAACCCACCCCTTCCCAAAAGGAGGGAGAAGACTATATGAATCAAGCATTTGCAAATACCGGCAAGACACTACATTCAACGTCTGCATTTCATGTAATATGCTTGATGAAAAATGCATGTGTATGTACATGTATGTTCCTATTGCTCCATCAAGCCCTTTGCTCCTTTGTTAAATGTTTAAATTGGACCTCTGGCTATTTTTGGACAGCTTGCAAATAGAGGACTCTGCAGGGGAGACTTTGGGAGAGTAAATGATGGAATGAGCACTGTATCATTGTGGCACAAGCTCTGCCCCTGTTGCATGTGCATTATGAGATCTCACTCACACAGGAAAGGTGCAAAGTTGGCATTGCAATGCTTGTTTCATCATTTCAAATTCTGTGGTTATCTTTACTAATAACAAAGTCAGGATTAGAAAAGATGCCATACACACCATTAGCAGTTATGTAAATGGTTTTAATTCTTCCCTCTCCAGCAAAGTCTAATTATATAGTTTTACATATATCTCGTAAATTGAAATATTTTAGAGCTAGTTCTCAGTACGAAGGACAGGGAAATTCCTCCACTGCCGATACTTTTCTCACCTAGCATAAAATCAGATAAGTCTCTTATTACTTATTGCTCTTCGGGGAGTTTTGTTTTATTTGTTCTTTTCGTTCTTTAAATAAATAAAACTTTAAAACCATGTGAGACACACAACGTTATCCCTCCTTCTGTCACATTAAAAATTACAGTTGGACAGAAACAAATTGTATGCATTAAGGAAGTCACAGGTTGCTTTAGCTGGGCAAGTTAAAATCATTCTTGGTAAGGAAAAGATTAGAAGCAGCTTTTAAAATGTAAATAGAAGGTACACAGAGCCTAGCCTGGATTGGGACCTTTGGTATGTGATGGGGAGTGACCTTTAAAAGCATTAAATAAAGAGAAAAGTTAGGACTGGGCTTCTTTGTCATTGGAGATCCCACTCACCCCAAAGAAGGGTTTTCTTTCAGTGTGAATAGGTTTTTGGCCTGGGAAATTGGGATTAGAACCATGGTGTTCATTTGTCAGAAAACTAAGGTCCTTCTACTTCTCCCTTCAGAGTCTTGATCTGTTTGGCTCTTTACTTTTTAAAAAGCTATTCACACAATTGCCAACCACATGAACCAGTTTGGACCTCTTTAACTGCAATGCCTACCATTGTTGAGAAGCTTTCTTTTCCAGTGGCCTGAGTGCAGACCCATCTCTAGGCTGTAACCTGATTCCACCTAAACTAGGACAGTGCTGAAGTCTCTTCCCAATTTGATCTTTGCAGTCTGTTCCCTGAGGTCCTCCCCCAATTCCCTATCAGAACTTTGGGATCTGAAATCAGCTCAGCTGGGAGAAAAAAACCCTTCTAACCACACTGCCAGAGTTTGGCAGTACACTTGCTAAAGATCCTCAACATATTCCAACCATTTTGGGACAGGGGAGCACAAAAGACTGAGGTGTGGCCTTAAACGTAGCTTTAAAAAATGAAGAAACAAACCAGCTCTTCTCACCAGTCCTACCCATATACAGTTTTCATCCCATCCAGTTTGCATCATTGCACATCTATTGTGGCTCCTGGTTTCCAGAAAGGCTTTATGTGAGACTCCCAGCCACCAAATGGTTACCTATCCCTGCCACCGAGTAAGCTGAAACATAGGATATTTCTTTCCAGGAGAAGGCGAGACAAAACAGGGGAGGAAAAGTTCCAATTACATGAGGGAAGAAGCAAAGGCAACTCATTGTCTTTGGAGTTCCATGTGCCTCAGTAATGTATCATTAAAATAACAATAACAATAACAATAATATCATCATCATCATCATCATCATCATCATCATCTTCTGGCCTTGCATCCCATGATCTCTCATTAGTTGGTTTGGAGTGCCAGTGAAGGTTAAGGGAGAACTAAGCAAACCACAATCACATGTAGCAGCATTAGTTTAACTAAGGCTCAGCCATGCTATTTTGTGTGTGTGCGTGTGTGTGTGTGTTGGTATTCTGTTCTCCTCCTGCCAGGGAGGTTCAGAATCCAAGTTTCCAGCATTACTTGCACGTAGATGTTTCCTCTCTTGTGAGAAAGATGGAAGCTGACATGTCAGTACAATTCTTTGTCAGAAATATACATCTGCATGAAGAGGGTAGAGTTAAAAATTTAATCTGCAAAGCTATTTGGAGAGTGGATAGGCCTTGACAGGCCTCCCAAATGTATTAAAAGAACAAGAACAGCAGAATTATGGGAGGAGGGGAAAGCTGTTGCAAGCAAACAGAATGAACCTAAGCTTTCTTGACAGAATCAGTTTGCCAAATGACTTTAAAATATCTTGTAGGGGTTTCCTTCCCCACCCCCACTTAAACAGACTTTAATTTAAATTATAAACCAAAAGAAACTTCCTTAAACTTCAGAGGTCAATGTTCTGTCCAGAGGCAAAAAATGAAAGTGAGAGAGACAAATGACAGAGACAAAGAGAAAAGGGCAGACAATAGCTGAGTCAGAAAATAGAGGGTGTGGGATTTAGGAGAGGTTGTTCAGAAGTTTTTTGTCTTTAACAGATTTTCCAAATGATTGTATTTTCTTTTTTTTTTTAATGCATGTTGTATGGACATAATCTAAGTAAGCTATTTGAATTCCTGTCTATCTTATCTTTACTCAAAACTATGTGCATAGAAAACATAACAGACCTGAAGATCTCTATTGGTCATTAGCAAACATCATTGTCCTCCTCCAAATTATTAAACTCATCCAGAAGGGCTAACAGCGGGGCTGCACAAAGCATTTGAAGAGGGCACTTCATGAAACCCATTAATGTGAGTGGCTAGTCCTTCTCAGACAACTGTTTGAGCGGGCTGTTCCTGGTTGTTTGTGCACAGGATAAATGTGAACAACTTGGAATAGCCCTTGAAGCTGGATCACCAAGTCTTCTATAAGCACCTCTTCGAATGTTTTTGTAGAGTCCTAGTTAACAAAAGTGAGAGGGTAGGCACAATTAGACTTCTTTGGCTGAGGAAACTGAATACTCTGAAGATTTCTTCTGTATATCTTCACCCATTTTTGTTTAATTGAATGGAAAGACAACTGCTTTTTTGCACCAGTGAACATTTTGGTGAAATATTCATGGGCAGGACAGTTCTGAGGTGTCTGAGGTGTCTGGATGAGTGCCTGTTTTTCACTGAATAATCATCTCTTCAGTGGTCTATAGCCTCCCTGGCTTCCCACACTCTAAAATTCAATAAATTTCATGGCCAGCCTGACAGAGATGTTTTGTTATACTGAATGTTAAAAGTTTTATTATATGTTTTTAATACACCATATGCTATTTACATAATTAAAGAAAAGGATTTTGATCTTCAGAATATGATATGGAATTTTTACAAAATCAACATTTTTAGATCCTTCCTTGTTCTGAAGAAGAAGAACAATTCTTATTCAACAAAGAGCAAACTTTTTTAAAATTAAGGTTTTAGGTAACTTACGTTCTGTTTCTCAGAAAAATACAGGATGATCTGGGAAATAAGAAGAGACTTTGCTTCTGTCTTTAAGGATATTCAAAGAGCATCAATGGGTTAGGCTGATTATATGTCATCAAGTATTGGCTTTTAGCAACTACATAGATAGAGCTTCTCTAAGATGTCCTATCCCCAACCTGGCCCTTCAGGTCTTCTAATGATGCATCTGTTGCCTCTATAATTGAGTTCATCCACATTGCACCCTGTTGTTGTCCATCATCTTCTCTTTCCTTTTACCTTTCCCACCATTATGGAATTCTCAAGGGAGCTGGTATCCAAAATATGATAAATTGAGCCTGGTTATTCGTGCCTTGAGTGAAAATTCTGGATTGATTTGTTCTGTGATCCATTTGTTCATTTTCTTGGTTATCAGTTGGTATTCTCAAGAGTCTTCTCCAACACCAAAGTTTAAAAACATCAATACTCTTTCTATCCCACTTCTTCAAAGTCCAACTTTTGCTTCCATAGAATGTCATAGGGAAAAAAACGATTGCCCGCACTATTCTGATCTTTGTAAATACAGACATGGCCTGGCATCTGAATAACTTTTCCAAGGCCTTCATTGCTGCCCTACCGTAGAGGAGGAACAAAATTAGCAAGATGGCAGCTGCAGCATTACGATGCAAGCCCCGCCCATTTTGGAGTGTGTGCAACATTCATGCATGTAGAAAAGGGACCGGCTTGCAACATAATGTTGTGTTTGCTATCTTATCTGCTTAGACACCCCCCTCTTCTCCCTGGCATACTGCTAATAGGTAAGAGAAAATGCAATTAGGGAGGAAAATAATTAGGGAAAGTAAGGGTAGAAGAAAAGGGGTGGTTATGGGGTAAAGTTACAGGAAAGCAGCCAATCCTTTGCAAACAGACAGCTGTGCTTTCAAATAAAGGAGTAAGTGAAATCTGGAGAGAGGAAAACAAGTGGTATGTCCTGCATATATATGGGGCTGTGCAGTCTATTAAGTGGAAAACAAAACAAAGTAATGCATCAGAATCTATGGGTCAGGCATGAGGTATTGAATCAAGGCAAGGGGCTCAGTCTTCACAAATTAGCAAATGTGTGGTCAGCTGCATTTGTTATCATGTGCCAATGGGGCAGCAATAGCATTTGATACAAAGATTATCATAGTGGTACCTCATAAATAAAGAGACTCCAGAGTAGATCCTACCTTAGTACACATTCCTAGGATTTTTATTTTTATATGTTTATTAAAATATTTTTATTTATTTAAATTGATTATTTCTTTAAAATATTCCTATTCATTTATTTAAAACAAATATTTGTTTAAGATATGTAAATATTTATTTACATCTTGTCCACCATCCAAAGTAGTTTACAATAATGTAACGACAATGAATACAGTAATACAAACATGAGAAAACTATGTGAAACTATATATTAAATAATATTCAGTCAGTATAAAACTATTTCTGGAACTGCAACAATAAAAAGTGATAAAAAGAGAGATGGGCTTTTAAAATATTTTTGAACATTGGGATTGAGGGGGGAATCTTTGGGGAGAAAGCTCTATAAAAGATGCTCCAGGAAGATCTTGCCCCTCATGCAGCCCCACTGACAGCAGTCTTGTCCAGATGGTTAGGGATCATCCTTTGAACAATCTGGCCCCAAACCTTTGAGGACCTAAAGATTAAAGAAGCAGAAACACACATCAGAGCAACTGATACAGAATCAGTGTGTTATGAGCATGACCCAGCCCCTTTCTGTACCAGCTGTCTTTTCAGAAACAATACCACTGATAGTAAATGGCAATAGCCTAGTTCAGATGTAATCTGCATTTATGGACCAAAGGAAATCTTAGCTATGGCTCACGTCCTGTTTCATTGGAAATCCCTCTTCAAAGTGTTCTGCATTTTCTCCTTGTTCCTTCCCCAAAGTGTGATCCACTGTTAAGTCATTCCTTTGAGGAGTGACTCTGAAACTGCACTGACCTTGGTGAAGAAGCTCCCATCCCAGAAGCCCTTATTGTGGGCAGCCCACATCCCCCTCTGTTTGAGGCAGGAGGCATCATGGTGGTACAAGACAGTTGCTAGACTGCTGGCAGCTCTAACACACAGGAAAACATTCCCTCCTTTGGTGTCCTAATCTTCTGGCTCATGAGAACACATATGTTGTTCCTCCTTTCTTAATTTGGAGCCAGGCTTAATAAAAAGTCAAATTATTTTTCTGACTGCCCAGATAAATATGATTGCCCAGGTTTAATGTTAATCATGATGTGAGCCTAAATGGGTTTATTTCAGGGATTTAGTCATTTTTTGGACCTCAGGATGAGCTACAAGATTTGGTTGGAATCCTATCTTTCCTGTGTCAGTGGAGGCAGAGAGAAGAAAAGGCACTGATTTGATACTCCAAGTGAGAGAATTTTAATTTTCCTTTCTTCTCTGGCAAGGATCATTTGATTAATCCTGCAGTTAATAATCTGAGTGAACATAACATTCCAACTCCTTGCCTATCACTTTTGACACTGCACATCTTTAGCCCTTTCTGTTAATGAACAATATTATGCTAAAATGTAACATAGTACCAGCATAGAATGGAATGGAATTAGAACAACAATCTAATCATCTATCTATCTATCTATCTATCTATCTATCTATCTATCTATCTATCTATCTATCTATCTATCTATCTATCTATCTATCTGACCACCCATCTCACAGAATGTGACACTGGGTGGTGTACAATAAAACCATAAAATAACAAACCAATGAATGTAAATCAGAGCTTAGAATTCATGTTTAGCTTTTCAATTTTGCATTTTTAAAGTTACCTGTAAGGGAAACTTGGCTCTTGGTGATTCACAGGGACACATCCATGCAGTTTTATTGCATGTGGATTGCCTTTGCTTTCTTTTGGGATGTTTTTTTCACCTCCCAATGTAGTCTACAGCTCTGTCACTTCCTGATGAACTCCCATCTCAACTCACCAGGACTGATCCTGCTTAGCTTTCTAAATCAGCCAAGGTTGGAATTAGAAAGTAGCAATCAAGATGAGAAAACAAACTACAGTTAGCAAAAATATTTATTAGGAAGATACTCTTTTAGATGTGTTAGGCTTCCTAGGCAATGAATTGGACAGCTGTTCATTTGCACCAGGAGGCTCTTAATCATGCAAAATATCCCACCAGCTTCAGGAGGTTTTTTTGTCCTCAAGGTCACTCTGTAGGCTGCTATTCATTGACCAGCAAGTGTAATCCGGTTTGACAGCTTGATGAACCCTCATGCTGACCAAGAATATGCTTCAAGCACATGCTTGCAATGCATTCATGTCTAAAGCAGCAGATTTGCTAAGGTCTCTGTATGAAATTCTTTATCAGCTGCAGATTCATGCAACAAATTTTGAAAGTTTATATTGTAATGTGCACCACTGTAACTCTTCTAGCTTTTAGAAGAGAAACAATTTAGACAAAAAACCTGTCTCTTCATCTAAAGAATACAAAGCATGTTCCAAACATGTCTTTATTGATAGCTTGTGAATGTTGTCTCCTTCTATCATTTCAAAATTAGAAGATTGATGAATATTATAGTTATGGATTGTAAATGTTAACTTTCAGTTTGTTTGGAGATGTCAAAAGTCACAGAATTGACTGAAGCCTGAAAGACAAGGCAGAGCGGGATAACAGGGGAAATTGTGATCAACCAGCCTGCTCTCAAGTCAGCGTGAGCCTTTCGATTAGGCCATCATCAGATGGCCAAAGTACAGCGTTTTTTAAGCGGGAAAGATATGAGGAATGATGGTGGTAGATGAGAACTTTCTTCTTATCATGGGTTGCCCAGTCTTATCCTAAGATATTATGTGATTTTTTTTTTTCCAATCTCATTAGCCAACAGACCTGGCCCGGTAACTGAATTGTATGGAATAGGCCAGGGAATTCATCCCTGATAGGTCCACCACAACTAAATCTCAACAAGAAGTTCAGGGAGGGCCACAATCCGTCTTTCCTTTGGAAAGAAACCCCCCAATCTTTCTGCTTTGTCTGTTTTGTCCCCAAATAACAGTATTAGCTTTGCAAAGCAATCCAGCTTCTCTGTGGTGCTTCTGAGAAGGAAATGATAGCTTTGTTTCATTTTGCATTGTGCTGAGTCTTCTAGCAGTTCCATTTCTGGCCACTGGAATTGCCCGATGGAGTGACACAAAGTGCCCCAAAGAGTTGCAGTGCCTCCTTGCCACGTTGAGGTGAACTCTTTCTTCTACGGCACAAAGCTTCTGAGATACCGCCCTTCCTATACCCCTCTGATTTGCACACGATACATTTAGATATCATGTTGTTCTTCTGTTCTTCTTAGCATCTGTTCTGATTAGTTGCAGGGTCCACTTGCTTTTGCATTGTGTTCACCTAATTCCTGCAGTGACGCTATCAGTGCATGTTGCGATGTGGGGGGGGGGGGGCGTTATTTATCAGCTGGCTTGTCACAGAGCCCAACAATGATTTGAACTGAGAAGAAGTGATTGAGCCAGCATCACCCAGCTGGCTTCCATGCCTAAGAAAGGACTAGAATCTGGGTCTTCCCGCTCCTAGTCCAGCAGCTTTACCACTATACCACATTGGCTCTCTATTCATTTAGATATAATAATATATTTAAATACATTACTGTTATTTACTCATTACCTGAAAGTTTGTTAGTTAGCAAAGAGTATTGGCAAAGGCACTTTGCTTTTTCCCCATGTAAATGATAGCGTGGAGGGGGGCACTTTCTGCTTTTTAAAATTTGTTCATCCTATGAATATAACTTGAATAAAAGACCTCTGTTCCCCCCCCCCCCACACACACACACTTTCTTTCTGTATCTCTTTTTCTTTCTCTCTATAAAAAGAAAAGCGAGCTCACAGGATCAGTTAGACAGCAAAAGCACAATATGTTTCTCCTCTTCCAGCATTCATCTTGTCATTAGGCAGCTGCTGGGGTGATGAGAGAGCTGATCCATGATAGCAGTTTCACACATTTCAGGAATAAAGTAATAGCTGCAATTATCACAAAATAAACATAAGCAAGCTCATTTTAAATGTCAGTAACAAGGGTCAGCTTTGCAATTGCTCTTTGCTGCAGTGCAGATGCTAACTGATAAACTGCTTCAAATGTGGCATAATTGTTGGACAAATTGTGATCACTAAAAAAAAAAAAGAGAGGCATAAATGCAAACCCAAACATTCACTCTTCTCAAAATTGTATTTGTGTCAGGCTTGACTAACAAACTTAGGCCAGAAAAGAGTTTTAGAGATTGTCATGGGCCTCTGATGAGGCAGCCACCCTGCATGAATGTTGCCATGGAAACAGTTAAGGCCCTGGAATGTTATTAGGAAGACTCAGGTACTGTCCCTGCTCAACTGTACGGCTGAATGGGTGCCTCTGTGTCAGCTCACCCTTTTCCAGGCATGGCTCCATAGCAGGATGTTTTGTTCCTAGAGGGACACAAAGCAGAATATAAGTTGAAAGGAAGGAAAGAAGGAAGATGCTAAAATCATTCCCCAGTTGTGGCTGGAAAGGTATTCTGTACGAGATGTGTGGGAACTAGATCCTTCTTTTGGCTGCTGCTTTGTGAAGGAAGAAGGGCATGAATTTGCCCCATTTGGCCTAGTGAAATTAATCATAAAAATGTAATAGTTTTGGTTGCAAAAATGTTATTTGGGGTATAAAGAGCCACAAGAGATGCCAGTTATTTTTAATGGGTCAATAAAAGTTATTCATTCAGTATTTATGTTATTGTAGGAGGTACTTGTTCTTTTATTTTTTCCCCAACTATAAGTCATATTCTAATATCATGAAATCATAGCAGGAGGACCATGCAAAATGAGGGGGGAAACTTGGATAAACTAAATAAATTAACAGCTTGAAAATACAACAAAAGGATATCATTTTTTTAAAAAAAAACCTCTTAATCATTTAAGGCACTTCCATGTTGGTTCTAAGGATGTTTTGGTCACTTTATGAGGACTTTTAAGGGGAAAGGTGGCTTGATGCCTGTGCTTCTTCTCTCATAGGAACTACTCAGATTTTATCTTATTCAACCGAGAAGTGGACAGAACATGAAATAAGAACATAGATGAAGCATTAAAGCAAATTTAAATTTTCTCTTTTCCTTGGAATGGAAATGGAGTTTTGTTATTTCAGGTTCTGTGGCAGAGTAGTGATTAAATGATATTCTTGGTTCCTTTTTTCAGTGTTTTGAGATTAGCAGAAGTGAAGATAACCACAGATAATCTGCAATTGCTTTTGAGGGATTCGGGAATAATAGAAATGGCAGGGATATAATACTGCCCTCAGAATCTCAACACACACACACACACAATCTAAAGAGAGCAACAAATTGATTTCCTAGAATTCAGAGGCAAATTTAAATTTGCAATATTTTGTAACATGTAGAACTTTGTGCACATTTTCTCCTAATTTATGTAACTGTTAAATGCCCCAAAGCCTTAAATGTGATATCAACTCTGAATATAAAATACCTTTTAAACATAAATACCAATGTTTGCATGCAACTTTCAGTAGAATTCTTTATTTTTTAGGGGATGGGATAATTAGAGAAAATGACTTCTAGTGGAATTTACATATTACTAAGATAAAGTTTGTTCCTGTGGTGGATTGCAGGAGAGAGCAAGGTTCTCAGGAAGGAGGGGGCACATTCCAGGAAGGGCAGAGAGACAAGAGACAGCACAGTCCAGAGCAGGAGTACAGGAAGCATAAGAGGTTCAGGATAGCCACTCCCTAGAATCTCTCAGGGTATATCCACTAGTTGTAGTAGTATAGATTTAGTCTGGCAAGATTCTGTCTATATGGTGTAAGCAATAAAAGACCTTAACTCAGTTGGACTGTTTCCCTGTCATTCTTGGGCTGGGCCTGACAGTTCTACTGCAAAATGTGATGAGAGTTAAAAGCCAAGACTTACTTCCACTGGAAGTTGTGGCAAAATTCCTTTTATATTCTTAATGTTAATATCTCACTGCTTTAGACAAAACTATGGTATGAATAGATTTAGCATGCAGTAAGTACTTCTGGCTACCCAAATATCAAGAAGGATATTGTGAAGCTGGAAGAGGTGCAGAAAAGGATAACCAAAATTATCTATGGAGCTGGAACAATTTCTCTAGAGAGATTAGTTATAATACTGCATTTGGAACTCTTTAACAAAGAAAAAAGAAGAGCAGAGGGGTATAACACATAAAATACCATCATTTAGGATATCCAGTGAAGGATATTCTAAATATTCTAAGTGATTGTAAACAAATTAAACGTCTGTCTTCAGACAACACTGGAATTTGAAGCAGTTATGTCCCAATTTGAAAGGTTTTAAGGAGGGGATTAACAGATACAGGACATGGAGTTAAAGAGTGTTTGTCATGTGGTCCCTATACTGTATTCAATATCAGAAGTAATGTGTTTTCCAATAACAGTTGCTAGGGAACATGAATGGAAGAATAATGTTGAGCTTTTATCCTGTTTTTTGGCTTCCATTGGGCATCTGATTGGCTACTGTGGGAACAATATATTGGACCAGAAAGGTATTCTTGTATAACATGATAGGAACTGGAGCTCAGCAATACCTAAGTTGTTCATAAGGGATGAAGCTGTACCAGGATAAGCAAGGCAACAAGATAATGCAAACAAAGAAGAAAGCTTTGGGTCTAGAGATATGGTTTTGGCTACAGAGTGAGGCATAGTGCCAGGAATGAATCAGAAGGAATAGATAATTTGACACCTGAATGGGGTCATCATAGATCAAGGCAACACAGTATATATACACACTGGTTCCTGCTACCTTAGCACAGGCAGAGAACCATAACTATAGATATCTTCATGTTAGGTTTAAACAAAAGATACAGGAGCTTGATTGGTTTTTGGAGTGAACAGAGGTCCATGTTTCATGGTTATATGACTTCTTTTGCAGTCTTCATCAGGACATTTATGGATTAGAAGATATTATCAGGGAAGGCCTGGCGCAATATGGTTCATGGGGTCACGAAGAGTCGGACACGACTTAACGACTAAACAACAACAACAATATTATCAGGGTTTGAATAGGCCAATTCAAACAATATGCACATTACTTGGAGTTTCTGGAAATGGAGTGGCTTATACACTAAATAAATTAATCAGTAAATACTGATTTATAGGCAGGTGCTCAAACATATATGGAGTTGCCATGCTTTGCATTCTTGTTTGAGGTCAACTCCTATTGTTTGAGGGCTAAGCCTGGCTTCTCCTGCGTATATGTATATGTCATGGACCTCGAATATTTGTTGTTGTTCAGTCGTTAAGTCGTGTCCGACTCTTCGTGACCCCATGAATCATATTGTGCCAGGCCTTCCTGTCCTTCACTGCCTCCCTGAGTTTGCTCAGTTTCATGCTCATTGCTTCAGTGATGCTATCTAACCATCTCATCCTCTGCCGTCCTCTTCTCCTTTTGCCTTCAATCTTTCCCAGCATCAAGGTCTTTTCCAAAGAGTCCTCTCTTCGCATTAGGTGACCAAAGTATCTGAGCTTGAGCTTCATTATCAATCCTCCCAATGAGCAATCAGGGTTGATTTCCTTTAAGATTGACTGGTTTGACCTCCTAGCAGTCCAGGGGACTCTTAAGAGTCTTCTCCAGCACCACAGTTCAAAGGCAACAATTCTTCGGCGCTCAGCCTTCTTTATGGTCCAGCTCTCACAGCCATACATTACTACTGGAAAAACCATAGCTTTGACTATGCGGATCTTTGTCAGCAAGGTGACGTCTCTGCTTTTTAATATGCTATCTAGGTTTGCCATAGCTTTCCTCCCAAGGAGCAAGCGTCTTTTAATTTCATGGCTGCAGTCTCCGTCTGCGGTGATCTTGGAGCCCAAATAAATGAAGTCTGTTACTGCTTCCATTTCTACCCCTTCTACCTCAAATATATCCAGTACTAATAACTTGCATCCCACTGTCTGGAATGAAATCCTGAGTCTTTTGCTTAAACAGCCTTGCATTACTAGAGTGATATCTCAAAACAATGTGTAAATGCTATCATGGAAGGCTCTGGATTACTAGTGATGGCTAATAACTTGGATGGCTTTAAAAGGAAGTTGGATAAATTCATGGGGGTCAAGGGCAGATGACTAGTCTTGATTCTCACTGATACCTCCAAATAACAATTGCAGGTAGGAGAGAGAGGCAAACCACAGCATCTAGTAGGCCACTATGAAAAGCAAAATATTTGACCAGAGTGTGCCTCCAGCTGGGCTATTCTTATGTTCTTAGAAAGGAAATAATAAACAGTTGTTCAGTCCACTTTTTCATGTCTTCCTGCTGAGAATAAATGCAGTCAGCTAAGTGTAAGCATACAGTTAATCAGTATGTATTACTGACACCTCATGGTCTTCCTGATGAAGATCAGTGGGAATGACCTCTCAGAGGAAGTGAGCTGCTTGTGCAGGTTTTCTCCACTGTGTGGGTAACAGTGACTAGGTCTCTGCTCTTTGTGTCGGGGCATCTGCAGTTATAGTCACAGGCTTCAGAACGGGGTGTGTCTGTGTGTGTGTGTGGAGGGGGGGGGTGAGACCAGGTGATTGAAACCTGACCTCTTTTTGTGTGCAATGCACATAATGTATCTGAAAAAGATCTGGGGTTTTCATCATTGGGTTGAACCACCACAGATGTCCCCATTTGCAGTGTTTTGCTCACTTATCTGAAAGCAAGCCTTGCAGAACTGGTTTGCATCTCACTTCTGCTTTCAAGAGCAAGACCGTGTACAAATAAAATAAATATACATATGCTTCAGGGGTAAATGAAGGTTAACAGTCTGGAGGAGAGTTTATAACACTGAAAATATATTGAAAATAGCCAACTTAAAAGGACCACAAGAAATTCTAAAGCACAGTGACCATAAGAGGGAGTTTAGAAATAATAATTATTCACCATTCCAGTTTTTCATAGTACCTTATTTAATGGAAGGGAAATATATGTGTATGTGTGGAAAAGGGAGAACATTGCATAACAAAATCAGAAAAAAATCCTAATTTATTATCTTAATGTTCACCATAAATGCTGTTGATCTACTGAACAGCATTATTTTACTAAAGTGCTGGAGCTTTTCTTTTAGAACTGGTCCAGCAGTCATAATTTACTGTATGTACAGCATGCCAATCTGATCAATAGGCCACTCAAGCATGTGTGTCCGCCTTTGCTCATCCCCACCATTTGCAACCTAATTAGCAGCTGCTCAGAGATGGGAAACAGGTGCAGATCCAGGCCCAGGCTGGAGAAGCTTGCCTGTAATTAACAAGAAAAAAGGGTCAAATATTGGGAAGAATATCAAATCTGGGTCCACAGGGGATGCCACGCCAGCCTCAAAGGCATAGTCACCTGAGATCTTAGGCATGCTAATGTACATTATGCAAGCTTTCAAACAACATGACTGCATAATCAGCTGGCAAAGGCAATGGCTGATGGTTTCTTTCCTACCATCCAACTGTGGAAAATGAAGCTACTTTCAGTATTCTCCCCAAGTTGCCCTTTGCTTGGTAAATACTAAGATCCAGCAATTGGGAGGTAGAGCTTAGGGGCAGCATGAGAAAAGGGGAAACATTACTAATATTTTTTTGTTTTCTTCCTCAAAGAACATGTGCCTCTCTGGGAGAGTTGCCCAACAGTGGTCTTTTTTAAACGACAACTTTCATTATTATTAGTCTTTCTGAAGATGTTCTGCAAGGTTAAAGTCAGAAGCACAAGGAAAATCATTCAAGTGGGCTGCAGGCATGGAGGAAGCTTAATAATTTCTGTGTCCAAGAGAGAATAAGGAAGAAAATGGGTGGGGATGATGTTCTTATACCATCCTCTTGATCATAAACCTTCCAGGTCTGGATTTGCAAAAAAAAAAAAAAAAAAGTGTCTATATAAGATTATAAGTCTCCAGGAATTCAGCAAGATCTAGTACTAGATCTTGGTTGTAAGGGTTGCCATAGTGAAAAAAACCAACAACAAGCCTGCTTTGGCACAACTTTGCCTATGACAAGGTTATGATGCTTAGAGTTAATGCCATGGAAAATGAAGATTATCTTGTTTCCTTTTTTTTTCACTTATAATACAGTTATATCCTGTTAGATTTGCAAAGGAATGCCAACCCTTTGTGAGATCTGCATCATTCAATTTCTCTGGTTATCAGTTGCATGAAGGCACACTATTTCATATATCCCCTACCTCAAAGATGATGTGAGGATCTTTTTAAGGTTTCTGCAATTTTGCCTTAGCTGTTTCTACTATTTCTGTTGACTTTTGCTACTTTCCATTTTCATAAATTCTGGTATGGTGGGTTGGGTGCCAATGAACCAATGTAAAATTTCTTGGATTTTTTTTTTTTTTTTTGGCAACAAAGAAGGAAGAAGTCAAGTCAGAATGATAGCTCTGATTCCTTTCTGGTAGAAAACACCTTTTACGAAAATCTGTGAATTATGAAAATGCCTTTGAACATATAGCTTTAAAAATAGAAAACGGGGAAAGTACAAACAGTGAATTCCTATTTTTTTTACTGTTTTTTTTTTGTTTTAAATTTTCCATTCTAGCAATTGATTAGCAATTTTCTGGCCATGTGGCAACCTCAGCTTTGACTCATAATTCAAGACATGCAGCTAAACCAGTAAATTATTCCTGGGCCATTTGCACCATCTGTTGTGTTAAGGGTTGTCTGATGGGTGGATGGAAAGACACCTGCTGACAGCAAAGTGGATCTCTGATCATGAGAGAGATAAGCAGATGATGGCTGGCAAAGGGACAAGGAAATAAAGATTTCAACAGACTTGTAATGAGAAGAATTGAAAATCTAAGTAATATTCCTATGTGTTAAACTTCCAACCAATCAGTCAGCCACCTTAAATACTAATCACAAAGGTAAACTCTCCTTTCAATGGTATCTCCATGGGCATGTCCATGAAATTTTCTTGACAACAACGTGGAAGTGGTTTGCCATTGCCTTATTCCAGGATGTTTTTCAACTTCCCAGTCTAACCAAGAACCCTGGAATTCTCAGCCAGTCCCCAGGCTCTTCCATGCTTAACTTTCAAGCCCTGAAAAGGTTAACCAGCACCTCCTATGGAAAATGACTGATAGAGGGTATCATGGTAGACTTCTAGGGGCATGTGTAGTACAGTGAATCCATCAGCAACAGTGGGGGATTTATTGAGGAATTCCATTGTAGACAGTTTATAGAACAGTCCGTACTGGTCCCAAGATTTAGAAAATGAGTAAGGTAAGATCACGGATGGAGTCTGTTCAAATCCAGAAGCCAAAGAACAAGAAAATCAAGAAGGCAAGAGAGGCAAGAACAACAACAATAGGTGTGGGAATGCTGAAATGTCCAAGCGCAATGCAGAGGTGAAAACAGAAGAGGATTTATAAAGTTTATAAAATGGAAGGTAAGAGTGAGCTATAAGAATGGGATATAAACAGAAACCAAGAAATGCAAACAGAAGTGGAGTCTCACAAAATTAACTTGGAATGTAGACAAACAATGGGATGAAAGTTGGAGGCACTTTTAGAGGAAACAAGAGAATCAGGAAAGAGATGAAATTCAACAAGAGAACTAATACTTTAATGCCCCCACACAGCTAATATAGATCTCTCAATCCCTCCTCTCTCTATTTATTGACCTTCATGTTATAGACTCAAGAATTTCATAAGTTCATACAAAAATATTTACAATAAAATCTGTTAGTATCACAGAAAGCAATGGCTAATATCTCTTCTGTCTGAGGATACCATTTGTCTAGAATATTTCCTACTCCCTTCCTTCCGGCTCAGACATTTTTAATGGTACAAAAACCACATTATGACAATGTTCTTGCAGCAAATCAACCCCTTAGATAGCACAGCCAGATTTCCTTCCCCATGCCTCCATGAAGCTCAAGAAAATGGAATCTTAACTGCACCCTGGGGCAATATTTGCAAAATACTGGTGGGGAACATACAAACAACCTGATGCTAAAAAATCAGGTGAGAAATATCAGGCTTTCTTAAATTGCGCCAACAATAAAGCTAGCATGAGAGCTCATGTAAAGAGGGAGGTGACTAAAGAATCATTTCCATGGTTTTAAAATGTTCTGATGCTTAAACCAAGCTTTGGGGTTTCATGTCCAAAAAAAGACAAGAGATAATTTGCCCAAACCTGGCTCTCATAAAATAATACTTGAGCATCTGGGATGGTTCTGTCATTTCAGGGTCCCTCTATGCTGACTCCTATTTGCCTTATTTTTGTAATAGCAGAATTTGCCTCAGGGTGTTCTTCTCTTAATTAACCATGTCCAAATATTAACCGAATCAGTTCTTGGGTGTGAATCAAATTTCCCGCCCCAGGGCACTTCTTCTTTGGAAATTGGAAGCATTTCCATGTTGAAAGCCAATTTTTTGAAAGGCCAGGATGTTGCTGTTGCAAATAAGAGACAGGAATGTTTTGGTCACTGAAAGCAGAAAGAAAGAGAGGAAGAATTGCTCCCAGGAACATCTTGAATAGGAACTTGGGTTTTGCCCACTGTGACAGCAATCGGCTCAAAAGGCAGCTACCAGATACATTTGGCCTAACAATGCTTTTTTCAGGGATTGCAAAGTAAAACTAACATCATTTGGAGAATATTGGTAGTCACCTTGCATAATATTCAAACTATTAGCATGCAGTTTAAGAATTACACCTTGCAAGATAGAAAGAATTATTTAATTCTTGCTAAAGTTAACTTAACCGTTGTATAAGGAAAGGATTTGGTCAAAGACATATGGAAAGTACGTGGCCAGTCTGTTCTCCCCCTCTCCTCCTTCTCTACATTTTTCATTTGGTAATAGTCCTGCAGTTGAAATGAACAGGGACAATGGTCTAGCTCTCTGTTTCTGGAAAATAAAAGAGTCCATTGCACAGTCTTTTCATTTATTTGAAGAATTCCTCACAGGGCAGCTATGTTGTACATATTTCGGCTGTGTTTTATACCAGATTTACAAAAGGTGTTAGATTGTTATGATTTGAATAGAATGAAAATATTGTATCTACCCCCAAAGTGGCTGTTTTGGCACTGCTATTACTATAATCAAGAACATCATGAAAGCTTCAATCACAGATACATCCTTTTATATGATATGTCTTGTTTTGCTTGGCAGTAGCTCCATCCTCCTGCTTACAAGTCAAACTATGTCTTAGGAAACTAATAAATACAACCCAGACATTCATATGTTAAAATCTAGAAACCTATACATGTTTTTAGAGCATTTTCACCTTAAGATTGCTATTTCATGAGAATATTGGATATTTTCCACCAGTGGTGCTGCCAGTGAGTAAAGATCTGACAGGACTCATTTACTATATTTTGAAGTCAGTGAAGCAATATATAATGGGATAAAGAGGCATAAAATAATTCAACCCAGAGCCTAAAATTATCTAAACCTGCCTTTATTTACCTCTGAATTTAAAAAGGACTATGGGTGATTATGATATTTCAAAAGTAATTGTTTATCATGCAGGATTATATTTTCTTATCTAGTTTATATAACCTAATCAATAAATTGACTTGGGTTGGGCTCTGGATAACAGCTTCCTGGAGCCCACCTATGATCATAATTGCTGAAATTTTTGAGGCAGGAAATAAACACTGTGTGATTTGTATGCTCTAAAATGTTCTTATAATTCAAAAAATCCCAGCCAAACCAGAACATTTGGCCCTGCACACCTGAGTGACACAGCCCTGTCCATTTTGCAACATAATGTCAACCAGTCCCTCCTTAGAACGCAGCCCTTGACCACCAAAGCTTGCCCACCCATGTTGTAGCCATTTATGCTCCTTTCATATTTACAAAGAAAATTAATTACACATGGCAACTTTTCATGGTGCTCCAGAAAGATTGTGCAATGAGTAATTACATGGGTAAGGTATTCTGTGATCCCTCCCCAACCAACTGTTGCCTTCCTTTCTGTTAGGACATTAGTCCTGCACACAGAAACCACATAATTGTATAACTGTGTCTTTTTATTTGCATTGCTAAATGTGCATATAATCTGGAGTAAAACTTCAGAGTAACGTTAAGAGTCATTTTGCAAAATAGAGGAATGAGCAATGGAGATAAGGAAGTGAGTTTTATATACAACAGATCATATAATCAGATTTATTTGGGCTGATAACTCCTGGTTGGTATACCACCTATGCAGAAAGTCTGCTGTGTGAAGGGGAATAGAATGCATGGTTGGAATATATGTTAGTAGAGATATGTGAATGTGCAAAGTCTGCCCATAAACAAAGAATAAATAAGTTATAAACAAAATGGAACTGACTTTTATATCCAACAGCCATACAGTTGATAATGAGGGCATTGTGTGAAGCTAACCCTCCTGCAAGACATTACATTCTACCTATAACAATATGCAAATAAAGATTTTGCCAAGAGTGCTAGCTTAAAAATGACATTCACAATCAAATTCATATATATGACCAGGTAGCCAAACCCATAAGCTTCTGTTGTAATTACAACGTGTAATATATTAATTGCTCAGAACTTTGAATAACTTCAAGGAAATATACAAGGGATCACATATGCAACAAATGAATAAGAAATCCACATTTATAATATAAAATCTGAGCAGAAATTTAGTGTTGTGATCAGCTGAATTGTATTTTTTAAAACAGTTGACCTTTAAGAGAAGGGCTTCAATCCATCAGTGTGTCTCATGGGTAGGAAGAGTATCTCCACAGGTTGTTACCCATGAGTCCATTATTAGTGGTATAATCTTTTTGGTGAAGCTTCTATCTGAGATACTTTCTCTCCCCAAAGCCATTGTTGGAGAAGCCAGGCAAGGAGTTCAGGCCCATTCAATGGCTTTATAACCACTGGTACTAAGACACAATCCTTTCAAGTTCTTGAAGACTAACTTGATATAGAATCAAGCTTGCTTGCAGAGGTTAAAGACAGAACTGGGCTTAATATTTTGCTGGATCTTCCTTTTGCTATCCTTGGGAATGTCAGTTATACCCTAATCATCACTTTATTAATGTGGACTATTTTATTGATTCTATAACCCCTCCACCCATTACTACAGAATTGCCTTCCTTTGCAAATTTCACTATATTTTGACCAACTTGCTATAGATTTTCAGCCTGGGAGAGAGCAGGACCCATCTCATTTCCTCAAGTTAGGGGGAAAAAAATGATGTGAATATATATATGAACTTATGGGATGGAGGAAGAGGAAAAGGAGAAGGAGAAGAAGGATGAGAAGAAATTATTAGTAATATAAAGGTGAAATGTCATATTTACATACACTGGAAATTACTGTGAAAGGCCAGAAGGTTTGGGGCCAATCTAACCTCTGGGGAGATTATGTTCCAGACGGCAGGCATGATGACAGAAAAAGCTCTCTTCCTGGGTCCCAGCAGTTGACATTTTTTAATAGACAGCACCATAATGTACATCGCCTGCCAGACTCCTGTCCTAGAACATCCCAAGCAATATCCATAATTCTCTCCTATATTTTTTGTAGCTTCTTTTTACTGTCTAAACTCTTATTATGGCACTTCATATTCTGAGAACAAATGCCATACAATATTCCACAGTGGAATTGACTCAGTTTCCCATTCTTGGTGAAGCTCTTTTTTAAGTTGATAAAATTCTGGCATGACTCACAGAAGGACTGCAAGATTTCATTAGCTTATATTTTTAATGTTTACATGAAAGCCACGATGAAGCTACAAAAAATTATTGTGTCTAGCAGCATCGTTGTCCTATTCTTGAAACGAATCCTTCTAATAATTATCACCACAACCAAAGATATAAATTAATTGACACTTGTGACCATCCTGCATTTCAAAGGCTCCTAGAAGAAAAAGAATTCATACCCATGATATCTATGAGACTGTTAATTTCTATTCATGTCCTGCTTGAATTCTTTAAAAGTGGTGAAACAAAATAATTTATTAGCTTGAGTTTATTTGCAAAGAAGTTTCAACTGCCCTTTATATTATTATTATATCTCAAGACAGTGTTTCTTCACTTATGAGCAGATGTCTGAAATCCTCCAGGAGATTTTTTTTCCTTCGGTATAAGACTATGGAAATGAACTTGGCATGGGTACTGGTCTCCCAGGTGGAGAGGGTGCACACAAGCCTCCTTAGAAGTCTCAGATCAAGGCTAGTCGGAAAGAGCAACAGAGCCCAGCCACCAAAAGCTAGTGCTTTGGTGACTGACAGGTACAGACTCTTTCAGAAGCATAAAAAGGAATGCTAAATGATCTCACTGACAGAATAAATCTTCTATTTGTTTGGTCTGGACCAGATGTGCTACAGGCTGATGCAGAAATGTCTGCTGATGCCAATCTCAGTTTAAATCACAATTTGGCAGCAAGTTTAGATTTATTACTACTACAACTACTTCAAATCATCATCATCATCATCATCTTGTAGGCTGTTTAATGTTTTTAAAATAACATTAGTGATTGCAATTTATTGGGAAAGATCCACTTGTCTTAACTAGAGATGTAATGAGCTTTACAACAGGAGACGTAGATTGGATGCCAGCAATATCTAGATAGGCTTCGATGGAGAAACAGAACTCGGCCTTTAGGGAGGCTGTAGATCCAGCTCAAGGGGGTTACCCAACTGTTAATTGACTAACTCCAGCTGCCTTTTTGAAGGTGGATACAGCCCAGATTTCAAAGGATCTGTTACATTCCCCAAATCTGGGCACTGAGGCACAATAACAGGAGGTACTGCTACACAGATCTAATTGCTGTCATATGGAATTCATCACTTCAAAAATACATAGTCTCTAACTTAAAAATATCTTTTAGACAGGACCATACAAACCCATGGAGGATATATTTAACATACCAGCAAAATAACCATAACAGAGTCACTAGTTATTGGGGAACTGCATGATCACCCAATAACACAATTCTCCCTCTCCCTCTCTCCCTCCCCCCCCCAAACAGAGTTTGGGGCTAACATGCTAAAGGGTAGTTCTGAATAGTTATATTTAGCCACCATTTTAATTTCCCATTTTGAGGAACTAGAGGCTATCGTATGATTTTGAATCATTTTAAACATTAAGAATGGCTGAAATTTCCTGAGAATCCATATTTTCTTGCTTGAATTTTCACAACATTCTGGCACTGTCATCCAAAACCCTGTAACATTTTCTGTGGGAACCTCTCCTGATTTCAAGCATTTATGTTTGGTGTCCCGTAGAAGCGTTTTGAGGGAGATATTGGTGAAATGGCCCCTGAAGTTGCTGAACTGCCAGTCTTTGTTTTAGGGATCATAGCTTTAGGAGAAACTTAAAGAGACCCATCTGGAGGGAAAAACTCCTCTCACCTTCAATTTGGAAAAAGCTTTCCACTACAATCACCACTCAGAATGCAAGCATGCATTCATTTTGTAACAAATAAAATGTTGAAATAAGTAGGGTTCATTTGTTATCATTGCTGTCAAGTAGACAAATGCCATTCAGAATGTCATGTTTTCCTTTTCTTGTATTTGTTCCTCATTCAATATACATTTGTTTTGTTTTTCCCTTGCAACCAGAACACATCAGATAGCTACTGGGGATGAGAAGGAAGGAGGAACAGAAGGGAGTAGTTTAAAAATCTACCTGTAATGCAAGTTCAGGATACAAAGTACTGCTCGCAAAGTAAAGAAGATAACCAATGGGGATTTTGAAGAAAGGCTGCAGGGATGAGTGGGCAAACCTGGTTATACAGGGGAGGAAGCATAGGGAGAAAGTTGCTCTGTATGTATCCCCTGAACTTGCCTTATCAAGCTCTGGGGAAGCTTTCAATCTGCCACACATGATCTTGTAGAACATGTTAGCTATATTATAGCACTGTTTCCTTGATGTCAACTCAGGATGAGATTTTTGAGACAAAGCATACAGACATCAAGCCACCTGGAATTAAATCTTTTTTTTTTTTCCTTCTCTCTATGTGTCTGTGTGTTATTAATTAATTAATTAATTAGTTAGTTAATAGTAACAGAATTAATGAAATAACACTTTTTTATTGTAAACCACCTGGCAGTAGTGATGATTGAAACCTCTCAGGCTTTAGTTTGTGTTATGTATTTATTCATAGGTTCACTGTGTCCAATTTCTAACTTGGTTTGCAAATGATGAAAAATGTGTTTATGTTCACATGCAGCTTTTTGAGAGAAATATACTTTGTATGCACAAAGTATATTTCTCTAATGTGTGCATTTTGTTCTGCTATATTACATCAATCTAATGGTACATCTTTGAGATTTTATTTGCAAGGCAAACCTATATTGTAAGCAAGTTGAGCCCCCAATGGTCTGCTGTGAGGTGTGAGTGTGCATGCACAAGCATGCATAGCTTTACACCCTATCTTGCCACACAGGGAATTTTTATTTATCTTTTATTTATCTATTTCTTATTACATTTATGACCTGTCTTTCCTTGAAGATTTCTGCTTATGTTACCTTCACATACTTCACAGATGGGCTGAATGATAGTCTGTGGCCTGAAGTCACAAAGTGAGCTCAGTGGCTGAGTGGGGATTTGGCATATATTTATTTCAGGCATAGTTTTTATATGATTTCTGATTATGTGAAAGTCCTGTTGCAAAACCTGGCAAAAATACCTAAATTTGCTCCCAATGGAACATTTTAAAACCTTCTGCAGCACTAAAAATCCTTCCTTTTGATTGCTCGGGCAAGGAAGACACAAAGATCTAGGTGACCACAGCATATCCACTGGGATCCAGGCTTATATTTCAGAGGTAGCTTTGACTGGACTCAGTGAACCACCAATTTTTTAACTTTGGAGAACCATTATTTTTGGAAGTTTGTTTTCTTAGGGAATTTGTCAAGTTCACTTTGATTTTTTTTTTCTCCTCCTGCCCAACATTTCAAAAAGTCACTCCTTTAACTATACTGAGCATAAAATTTCATTTCTATTCTGATTCAACATTATATAATCCATACTCAAGAGATGTCCTAAGGAGTTTCAGTTGCAATCATGGATATGGACAGAATGCTTGAGGCAAATCATGTATAGTTCAGTCACTGTCTGGTTTAAGACTTCTAGGAGTGGATAGATAATTTGGTCCAGGATGTGGCCAATGCCTTCTCTAATCAGGGAATCATAGCCACTTGACTTGAACAAGCCAACTATAAGGCTTCTCTTAGACCTAAATAACTACTTATTGACTATTATTCACTTCTGAATACTGCTGGATGAAAAAGGGAAATTAACTTGCTCCTGAGATTTTTATGAACTGTTCAACTCTGTTGACTTCCTCTTTCAATTCTCAGAGCTTTAAGGCAAAACTACTTTGATATCTACACCTTTGAAGTAGTATTAAAAGTAGTATCAAGAAGATAACTCAATATTCCAGTTGCCTCCAGATAGGAATGCCATGGGAGGAACTGAAGTTGGTTCTGCTGAGTCAGATGACTGGTTCATCTCTCTCAATGAACCAGTGAAAAACAACAGATGCTGAAAGGTTAGCATCTTCACTGCAGCTGTCAGAAACAGGTCCATGGAATTTATAAAAAGGATAATACCCTTCATACCAGTGAGATTAGTGACAACTGTGTTTTCAACCACTGATATTTCTAAAGGTTGCTACAAAGAATCATAACAATTCTGCCTGCCCATTGAAAGAGATTTTTTTCCTGAGTTATTGTGACCTATAGCAGTAAATTTGTATTCCATTTTATTTTACCACATACTTACTTATTTCAGTTTTATTCTGCTTTTTCTTTGAGGAGTTGATCGAGGGTACATTGTATCTCCCTTGCTTTCTCCAATTTCATCTTCATAATGACCTTATGAGCTTAATTAGAATATGAAATCGCAATTGGCCCAAATTGCCCAGGGAGATTCATAGCTAAATGGGTATTTAGCCATTTAGGCATGAATGGGAAACCCAAGTCTTTCAAAGCCTAGTACCTATACATACCTTTATTGTCATTCTACCTCCAACAGTGGTGAAAACCACCAGACAACGATAAAGCAGGCATTGTATAGGGAATTGTTTGGCATGTCTTGGCATTTTAACCCCATTGCTCAATAGGAGAATGAAACTTTCTCCCAATCTCCTCTCATTCCTGAGTGATCATTGCCTAACCAGCTAACTTTAACTTAAATAATAATATCCCTTTTCTTTAAATTATTCTACCTGAGTTTGAATCTAGGACAGGAAGAGGAATAAAATAAATAAATCAATAAAGCTCAAAATCCCCAGGCTGAAAATGCCAGGAAAGCTCATAGCACAGGTGGAGGTAGTATCTCTGATAAATTATGAAACCCCATAAACAAAAATGGATTATTTTTTAGAGACTTGTAACCAGGCAGATCAGCTCATCCTATGTGATTTGCCTGGGTGTTGCAGATCCCCAGGCAGCTGAAGAAAAAGCATTTTAATTCATAGCAGAAGTATCTCCTCTTAGTGGGTGTCATAACAACAGGAAAGTAAAACTGGGGCAGCTAATTTGAGGTTGAAGAACAAAACAGCAACATCATTGTGTCAACTCTGTAAGGAAGGCCAGCATTCTTATTTCCATATTATAGGTGTAAGGAGACAATGCTGAAAGAGGGGTGGTTTAGTTAAGGTCACCTTGTGAGTACATAACTCAGTTTGGATTTCAGATGGAAATGTCCTATTTCCCACTAAGGGAAGTACTTAAGAAACTTTGTTACTTCCTGAGTGAAGTGAGTGCTTAGCTTGAAATATGCTAGTTTCCTTAAAGTACCCTGCCTCCTTCATTGAAAAGGCAAATACAGGCATTAGAAAATAATGTTTTGGTCCTCGGACCATGTTTCTTGAAGGGACTCTTCAGCATAGGTTGCCCAGGTCTTTCAGCTCTTGCAGCTTTCTCTTCACAGCCAACAGCATGGCAACTTCAAAGAAGACTATTTTTTTTTTCTTTCCTAATATGAATATGCATCCAGGACTTCTCACATTCCTCAGACAAAAACATTCAGAGCAAACATATATCAAGTCTGGGCAGCACAGAATTATTAGTAAACAAAGAATTTTCCAGACTTTCTTTGGAGGCCTTCCTAAAGCTTGGAATTCCACCTGTAATTCAGTTGTCGTTGACTTCCAGCTGTTCCACAGACATTTCATTTGTCTCTTGTCTTCTGGACTTAACATAGGAGAAAAGCAGGAGCTATTGCTGCTAATGCAACAGAGCAAATGGAATTGAGGCCAAAGGCTCTACAGAGTAAATGTTTCTGTGGTGAGTAAGGTTTTCAGCAGGATAATACCAAGCCCCGTAGCACTTCAATCTCTTCATTAGGTTCACACATTAGGGTTTTTTTTAGAGTAACTTGACATTTTGCTAGTGTGAAGTGACATAGGATAGAATGACTATGATGTAAGGTCTTATAGAACAATGTGCTGTGCTGTGTCATATCTATAGATCAGTGGCCCACAATCTGCTTCTAAGAATGTCTCCATCAGTAGCTTCTAAGGTAAACAAAACATACAGTATTAAGTGTTGGAAGTGCCATGAAACAGAAGGGAAGTTTTATGTCTATATGTAGTAGACATGTAAAAAAACCCAAAAGTACTGGAAAGATATACATAGTATAATGCAGAAAAGTTAGGAATTTAAATCTGAAATGAAACCACAACTTTTCTTATTTGATATAATCTCAGATATATGCTTACAGCAGCAAGAATAAATTTTGCTCAACACTTATATCCATATCAAGTCCTTGTGATTATCTGGCTGAGGGGGTTCAAATCTCTGCAGAACAACAGTGGGGACAGTGCATCACCTTGGTAAGTGCCACACTTGACAGCCACTTGTGCGAGCTGTCTTGAGTGTACTTCCAGTGTTGTCTTCCACGATCCCATTGAGTTCTTGAGGAAGTTGTGTTGACTTTGTATAGCAATAGGCTTTCAGAGATCCATGCATGTGGCATTGAGTCATAGGCTTTCCTGTAGTCAATCCAGGCTGTGCTCAGATTGGTCTGTCTAGACCTTGAGTCCCGGATGACTGCTCTATGAGCAACTGGTGTTTTGAGCCTCTGGTGTTGTTCCCAAATGCCCTTCTGAGCTGTGCTCATGTACTGGCCCATATGGTCTTGTAGCTTGGCAGCTATGATGCCTGATAAGACTTTCCGCATTGTGGGGAGGCAGGTTATTGGCCGGTAGTTGGACAGTGCTGTTCCCTTGCGGGAGTCTCTCAGCACTGTCCTTCCTTGTGTTAGCCAGTCTGGGTGGGAGCCTGCTGCTAGCAGCTGGTTCATCTGTGTTGCTAGGCGTTCATGCACTGCTGTCAGTTTCTTTAGCCAGTAGGTGTGGATCATGTCTGGGCCAGGTGCTATCCAGCTGTTTATATTCTTGACCCACTGTTGGATCTCTGCTACTGTGATGGTGAGTGGTTCTTGTTCTGGGAGATTGCTGTGGTCTGCTCTCAGGTCCTGCAGCCACTTTGTATTGGTGTTATGTATCTTCTCTTTCTGCCATATGTTCTTCCAGTACTGTTCAGTTTCTGCTGTTGGTGGCTCTGCTGTTACTGTGTTGTTGCAATGCAATTGGGAGTACACCTTGGGTGGTTCTTTGGAGAACAGGGCATTTATCTTCTTGGCCTCTGCTTCTCTAGTGTATCCCCTTAGCCTGGTAGCCAGTGCTGTGAGCCTTTGTTTAGCAGTCTCTAGGGCTTCAGATGGAGTCAGGCCCTTGTATTTTTTCAGTAGCCAAGTCTTATCCTTAATCTCCACACCCTTCTGTAGTTCCACCAGTGACTAACTTCTCTCTGAGTTGCCTTGATCTTAGCCTCCAACCTCATTTTCCGGGGGGGGGGGTATTACTGCTGTTCTTGATCATATAGCCAAGCTTCTCCAGAATTACAGTGGCTGTAGTGCATACCAGTTCATTGGTTTGAGTTATGGTGGTAGTAGGGATTATCATGAGGGCTCTATTGGCATCTCCTAGCATACTATCTGATAATACTTCTCCACTGAGCCTTGGTAATTGGTCTTGAGGGGTGACTATAGCTAGTTTATCTGTGAACTTATGCCTCATATCAGCTGCTGTGCTCTGTAATGGAGGGGGTGGCAATGACAATCCAGCTTCAGGTGTTGGCTGCACAACCAGTTGTACTTCTGGGTCTTCTTGAATTCAGGAGGTAATGTGTAATTGGTCTATACCAAGTTGTGAGAGCAGCTTCCTCTTCACTATGTTGAAGCATTTGGTAACTAGCTGTTTCTCAGTTAGTGTGAATGGAGGTCTTCTGTCCATCCATAGTTCCCTCATTCGTTTCATACTGTATATCCTCTTTCATTAGGTCTACTGTTGGGACCTTGTTAATCTGGGTGACGTCCAAGCTGGCATGACTCTCTTAGTTCATGCCACTCTCATATTTGAGATAGGCAGGTGAAGCATTAGGGGGTCTTTGCCCAAGGACCCCTACTGGTAAGGTAGGTACCAGCCAGGATTCGAATCCCGGTCTCCCATGTCAAAGGGCAGTGCTCTAACCACTACGCTGTCCAGCCATATATATATCCCAGTTTTGACTTAGATGAACAACCTTCCTGAAATGGTCATTGGGGCTTTAATAGTCACATATCTTAATAAGCAAGTGGCTGTGTATGTAATGTAATATCATTATTGCATACTGTTTGGTATATTATTTATGAAAAGAATCTTTTCTCCCAAAGCCTTAGCCACATCTTTCACTGTTAACCATCTATGTAGCTTCCAACAGTAACTTTTAATTGGAGAGTTGTATCATTGAGGAAAATGTTTAGTTAAATACAGTTATCAGAGTGCCTTTGATTCCCTCTTTACTCGGGATTTCCAAAACAAGCATTTCAGCTTAAAATGGAAGAACCTGAATATTCATTCAAACTACCATTGCAATGCTAAGGCTCTAACCTTAAATCCAATTATCTGACAATCCCTCTGAATTATCGCATAAATACAGGTAGGAGTGAGGTGTCAGTGCTCCATTTCTAGCTCCATGCTAACTTGTACTGCAGGGGAATGGCAATGCTGGCAAGAAGGACAGGCTGGGCCTAGCAGCACCCAAAAGTTCCCTATGTGCCCTCCCCCAAGCCATGCAAAGCTCTTGTCAGCAGAACCTGTATCGCACTTACTGAAGAAAGAAAACCCAACACCTAGCTGACAGAACCCTTCTCTCTTTCCTGGTTTAAACTGGTCTTCTCTGCAGCACAGGATTAGTGATTTCTGGAAAGAGCGCTAGTCTTATTTTGATTGAAAATAGCTCTAGAGCTCTTTCATAGGAACTCTAGAGTTGTGCATGCAAGAAGCTCACATAAGACCACAAGCACCTTGGAACACACTGGTGGTTAAAGATTAAGTGGGCGATCTCTGCAGGCTGAGCCAAAATGGCCATGGAGGGCAATGTCCTGGAACCAGGGCATACCTGCAGCAGCCTCAAGTGACCCATCGACGTTGAGAAGATCCCAGCCCTTGACTGAATTATCAGCTACTTGATTTTTGAAGCACTGTACATCATGTCCACAGCAAGAACTGTGTCAGGAGAAGAAAACACCACATTTGAAATAGCTAAAAATGACTTGAAGCTGCCTTTGCTGTGGGCTAGGGATGAAACAAAAATAAAGTACTGAAGACATGTTATCTAGAAACAGTTATTGGAACATGTTCACGCTGCAGTTAGAAGTGAGGAGGAACTCAAAGTTCTTCACAAAATCCCATTATTCAGCTGCTCACAGGAATCTAGACAACTTCACTCTACACACAGCTTGTCATAATAACAGGCATTCCTTGCGTAGACAACTATCCCAGTAATGTAAATCGAGTGTCATTATAATATAGGTTACGGCATTTTATGTAATAGACCTGGCCATCAGCCATGTACATAGCTCTGCAAAACTGGGCAAAAAGAAAATATTAAATAAACAAAAGTTTTAACGCAAATGCTACACTTAAAATGATTGCCTCAGATGCTGATAAACTGTGATGTGAAAGGAATGTGAAAGCTTCCTTCCCTGAGCATTGAGAATGAAAGGTAATGCTGAGCTGTCACTCCTCTACTTTGTGGTTTGGCATGTGCCTTGTGTAGAAAGAAGAAGAGTGCAATATTTTAGCTCACAAAAGAAGTATTCAGAAAACAGAAACCATACATATTCAGAAGCCTGTTCAATGCAAAAACATGTAAGCCTGATGTGATAGGGTACTAATCTCAGTTTAGCTTCTCCTTGCTGTTCTACCAAGTACTACCCAGACATTACTCCCTTGAAATGCATCACTTTTTGCTCTACTGGTTGGGGAAAAAAAGGAAACCTGCAAGATCACTTTGTGGGTTTTTTATGGGGAAGCTCAAATTTTCTCTGCAGATTGAGGTATGTTCACATCTGACAAAGTGGAGTTGCCACCAACTCTTTTTTAAAACTCAAAGTGAATTTGGAGAGAGAACAGAGGAGCTAAGCCTTATCTTATCTCTTTCTTTACATGCGAAGGAAATAGTGATTTGAGTAGCACAGACTGGGAACAAACACAACAGAAGAGAATGCAGGTCAATAAGAATGTTGCAAAGGAACTTCTAACTAATTTGAATGCCTACATGTCTCCAAACCCTGATGAAATACAGCCTAGAATACTGAAGGAACTAGCTGAAGAGCTGTCAGGAACTCTGTCAATTATCTTTTTGTAGTCCGGGAGAATTGAGGAGGTATCAGAGGACTGGAGAAGAGCAGATGTGCTCTCCATCTTCAAGAAACAACACAACAACAACAACAACAACAAATAAATCCCAGCAATTATCGACCAGTGTGCCCAACATTAATACCTAGGAAGATAATAAAACATGCCATTTGTAAGCACCTTGAAGACAATGTTGTCCATAACAGCTAGGTCAGCATTGTTTTGTCAAAAACAGATCTTACGAGACAGATATCATCTCCTTTTGTGACAAGGTAACTACTTTAGTGGACAAGAAGAAAGCTGTGGATTCATCCTACCTCAATTTCAGTGAAGCTTTTAACAAAGTTCTACATGACATTATCAGTGACAAACTCTTAAAGTGTGGTTTGGATGGCACTACAGCAAATGTGGGTTCCCCCCAGTTGACTGGCTAATACTATAAACTACCCAGGGTGGTTTTGGAGCTGGGCAGCCTCAAAATACATTAAATTAAAGTAATAATACTCAGTCACCATTGGGGGCTATGCATTGAGTTAGAGATAGCAGTGGGTTCCTGCAGAGATTTGTCTTAGGGCTAATATTATTCAACTTTTTATTGATGACCTGGATAGCAGGATGACAGAATGAGATTACAGTCTAATATTGGAAGGTTGGGAAAAATATGTCATTCAACAGGGAGAAATATAAAATATTACATTTGGAGAGGAAAAATATAGAACATATATACAAAATCTACCAGGTTGGATAGAGTCATCATGCTCCAGGTCCCTCCCCTGAAATATTGCCATCTAGTGGGTCCTAGAAAGCACGCCTTTTCTATGGTGGCCCCTACTCTTCCCATGGCAATCCAACAGTACCCACCTTTTTAGCCTTCCAGAAGGTCATAAAGACCTGGCTCTTTCCCCAGGCAGTGGGGTAGAGTGATAAGAGCCTATACATGGTTGTTGGGGCATCCCAGGAGGATGTCTGAGGTGCCATGTTTTTAACCTTTTACAGTTTTGTAGTTTTATTGTTGTTGTGAGTCACCCAGAGTTGTGTTCTAAGATGGGTCACCATACAAATCTTTTAAATAAATAATTAAAAATGAAAGTGGGGTATTTATAGAAGCACTGTATTTAAGAACTTGAGTGTGGTCATTGATGGCAAGCTAAATATGAGCCAGCAATGTGAGAAGGCCTAATGCAGAGTTAATAACAAAGATGTAAGTTCTAATTCCCCTCTTCTCTGTACTGGTGAGACCGTACATGGAGTATTATGTTCAGTTGTGGGCATAACATTTACATAGGGACATTGACAGGTTACTATAGATTCAGATGGGATAACAAAGATGATAAAAGACTTGATAATCATGCTCTATGAGGCTAGACTGGAGATCTTTCAATCTGGAGAAAAGAAGACTGAGGAAAGATATGGTATTAGTGTTCAGGTATATAAAGGAGTGCCATAGGGAAGATGATAATTGCCACAGAAACTAGGACTAGAAAGTATGAACACATGTTGCAGCTACCTAGATTTCATTCAAATATAAGGAAAAACTTTCTGACAGTAAGACATGTATAACAGTGGAACAGTCTACCTGTGGAGGTTGTAGGTTCTCCATCTCTGGAGGTTTTTAAGGAGAAGCTGGACAGTTACCTCTCGAGGTTGGTTTAATTGGATTCCCTGCACACTGCAGTGGGTTGGATCTGATGATTCTTCTTGTTCATCCAATTCCACAATTCTATGATTCTATGAAATTGATTTTTTTTTCCAGAGGAAAAAATGTAAGGTGATTTTAAAATGATAGGCAATGTTTTCTTATATTATATATAGTAGTCCAGCTGCTTTGCTCTTTAACTTCAAATTGTGCCCCATGATTCATTTCTTTAGCAAACTATCCTTTTTCCCATTTTATCTGCTATTTGATTCCTCCCCTGTATGAGCCACATGTGCCATTTGTATCATTACCCAACTCCTTCCTTTCTCCCTGTCTTTTCCACTCTTGTAAAGTCCCCTTAAGATGAATCTTTCATCTGCAACATCTGGCCAAGGCCTAATCTTCAAGTGTCTTCATTGATGGAGAAGTATGGTAGGCACTACATGTGGTTTTCTGGATGGATGCTCAGTTTCTGTAAAAGAGAGAGAGAGAGATCAAGGCCAATATATTTAAGGAAAACTCAACCTCAGGAGAATTAGCCCAAATTAAAGTGAGATTTAAGATTTACACTTTCGACTTCCGGGGAACAAGGCATGCTTGCAGCTCTTAGAGAACCAGGAAAGGCTCTCTGGGAGTGAAATTTCTATCAAGCAAAAGCAATGTGGGGCCAGCTCCCTTAGGCTATTTAGCTGGCAACTACCCTATGCCAAATGACTGCTGTTTGGGTAAACATTGGAACATACTACTTGACATAGTGCAGTTGGGCTAGGCTGGAGCTCTTCCTTTCTGTAGCCTGGAAAAACCCCATTTGTGGCCGATGATAAGGGACTCAGTAATTTACAGAAGGATTTCCAGCTAATACTGGAATGACATCTATACCAAAATCTTTGTGGAGAGCAGTACAGTAAGAGCAGCATTTTTTTTTTGTTTTCAAATTTAGATTTTTTTTTCTCTTTTCCAAATGTTATTTTATTCTATAACAAAATTACAAAAGGTACAGAAGCAGCCACACATTTTTTTAACCACATCAATGCAAATATATCACTGTGATGTGTAAGAAATTCTTGTTGAGAAATTGTTAATGCAATGTTTAGTTATGAACTTTTATGTGGCTCAATTTTCTGGAATAGTAAAAAGGAAGATTATCATTGTAATGATAGAAAGGTGCAAAGAGACACAGGCAGTTCTGTAGAGAATCTTAGTAAGTCAAGGGAGAATTCAGAGATGAGAATTGTGAGACGTTTAAAGAACCATACATTTAGGATGTGTTTCTTAGATAACAGACTTCTGGAAAATGACAGAAGTATAAGGAGAATTTAAGGTACAAGGACAATAAAACAGAGCACAAAGAACTTATCAGTAGAAGTGACCATAATTTGGCTTACATTAATCTGCCTTAAAATGCATACATTAATTTAAAAATTACAAAATGGATAAATTATAATCCTATGAATGTTTGTAAAAAAGATAGTTCATATCTTATTTCATTGTCCATGAATCATTAGGTAATTAGCAGGTTAGAAGTCTGTTAAGTGGAGTCTTTAGAGACATTTAACTCTTCAGTGGAGCAGTTCATTTCTTCTTGCTTGCTTTTCTCAGAGTTTGGTGTTCTTTTAAGTTACTTGTATGAGACCCTAGTGTAGAAATCTGCCAGAGATTTAGTTAAGACATGAATCTTGTATTATACAAATTATTGTGATAAAATTATAATCTGCTTTAGCTTGTAATAGAACCGTGTTTTAATAAAAAGGGGGAAATAGATTAGTACTAATAGAATCATTTTTTTAAAAAAAACATAGAGCAATAGCTCTTATCATAAATAAATTATTTTATTTTATTTTATTTTATTTTATTTTATTTTATTTTATTTTATTTTATTTTATTTTATTTTATTTTATTTTATTTTATTTTACTGGCTGAGAAAGCCAAAAGGAGAAAGCAATTAATTATCTTAACATTAGAATCTTTGTTGATTCCAGGGATATATCTACTGGTTAACTCTAACCTTGTGTTGTTTTTCAGAAGAGGAGTTATAATGTTATTACAATTAGTGCCTGCCAAAATAACACAGAGATGTCAGTCTAAAGCATTCAAATATCATATTGTGAGATGTACTTTTGTATCTGAACTTAATGACAACATAGAAATTTGAATGACAAAACTCTAAAGGTAGCAAACTGAATGCTCATTCAATATGTACTCAGAATTTAATGGAATTGTTCAATCCATAAAACTCTGTAATGAAAACCCAGTGTGCTATACTCCACAGTACAATGATCTTAGTCATTCCAAATGAGAGCTATACAGGCCTCAATTTTGTAGAGATCAAGCAGTAACTTTAGATATCAGAGTCCTAGCAGGGTTCTAGAGATCAGATTTTTTTTTATTTTTTACCAACTGCATTAGCTACAAATACGTTTCCATTCTCCATCCTTAGTGATGGCTTTGATTGTCAGAGCTTTAAATGGCTTGAAGCCAAAATACCTTCAGAACTGTTCCCTGCCATCTCAGCCTGTCTGGGAATTAGGCACTACTCTGGAGTACCTATTTTGTTTTTAACTTCCATCTGAAAGAAGTTGAGTGGGCATAAGACAACAAACTGTCTCAATTGTTCCAGAAGGATACCATGATTGATGGCATCAAAAGCTGCTGCAAGATCAAGGAAAGCCAGGAAGGACCCACTACCCACATCCCAACTCTACCAGAGGTCAGCAGCAAGTGCAATCAATGCTGTCTCCATACCATATTCTGTCAGGCCCAGCCGAAGAACAACTGTGAAACAGTCCAGTTGAGTTAAGTTCCTTTATTTGCTTACACCATATAGACAGAATCTTGACAGACTTAATCTATACTACTGCAAAAAGTGGATATACCCTGAGAGATTCTAGGGAGTGGCTATCCTGAGCCTCTTATGCTTCCTGTGCTCCACCTCCGTATGGTCTTTTGTCTCCTTGCCCTTCCTGGAATGCACCCCCTCCTTCCTGATAGCCTTGCTCTCTGTAGCTATCCCCCACGTCACCATCCTCTTCATAGATACATTCCATCACATATTCCAATCTGAAACTTAACTGAAATATGTTCAGGTAGCCAGGATCCTCTGGAGCTTTTGTTCAATCACTTTCTCCACAACTTTCTCTAAAAAGGAAAGGTTGGAGAATGGATGAAAATTGCCAGAATTGTTGGGTCCAGCAAAAAAGAGGGACTATCCCCAGGTAAATCCAAAGACCATGCCTCAATCAGGTTTGCCCAGTCACATCCAATTCTGAGTGGATCTTTGCAACTTTATCTATCAGTTAGCTAGAATATCTTTCACAGAGACTTGAAGATGTTCCTGTGGTTTGTGTCTCCCCAGCAAGGAATGAGTCACCCTAAACAGGATTGCCAGATGCTACTGGTGGGCACAATAAGGGTGGAGAAATAACTATGTTTTGCTGCCCTTATGGCCACAGTGTAATCCCAAACATGGGCCCGTACCCGTGTTTTGTCAGATTTGCTTTCCTTAGTTGGGATTGCTGTGCAGCAACATCCAGGTTCCTTGGCCAAAACACGTCTTCTTCCAGCACCCCAGGCATCCCTTCCTGCGCTCCATCTCCTGGAGCTCCTTGGAACTCCTTGGAGGATTGCCATGCAGGGAGATGCCACATATGGGTAACACAGCCCAAGGCCTCAGCCACCTACCTATTCCAGGCTGCAACCAAGGCCTAACAGATGCTTAGGGAAAACCTCAGGCTTCTGGAAGCCAACAGGATCCATAAGCTGCCTGGAGTGGCTAATGTAATAGGCCCTAACTCCTTGCAAGATGGGCTGACACCAGCAAACCAAAAGACAACCAGAGAGTGATACAACCTTGTCAGAGGACTAACGGTAATGTCTTCTACTACCAGATAATGTCCCAACTGCCTTTTTTGCCTGAAATAAAAAAAACAATCTTCAGTATATATCAGGCATTCAGTAATTTGGGACAGGTTCATGATGGCCAAGGAAGCTGGATGCACAGGTGCACAGCAATGCCAACTATTCCTTAAAGCACAACTTCAGCCAGCGGGTCTCACAACCAGTTATCTGCAGTACAGGTAATTCCCAGATGAGAATAGCCACCCAACCCCCACTGTCCCAGGCTTGCAGGTTGGCCACTTCATCCATGATCTGTGAATGAGGGCAACTTTATTACAGACTGACTGGTAGATAGACCTACAATCTTACAATTTCTTTTTCCAACTTGCTGTTTTCTCTCTCCTCCCATGAATAAATTATTGACTTATGTAACACACAGAATTTAGAATTCAGTAATTCTAAAGATGGAGAAGATGGAAGGAAGAGAAAGATGTGTATGTATGTACACACACATACACACAAACACAAACACACACATACACAGTCACAATAAATACAAAGCATAAAAAATTCAGTACATCCATCAAATCAATATAACATAACAATTCACTCCAAAACATTAAGGTGTTAGGCATCCTGTTGACCAGGTCTTAACCAAAGGCCTTTCTAAACCTTTTGGCTGGTTTCCTAAATGTTGGCTTTCCTGAAATCCAGTGCCATCTGATTTAGAGAGGAACAATATACTGAAAGGCAGGTTGTACCATAGAAAAATAGAATTCTGTGTGTCCTCTGAACTTCTCATGGGGAAGGAATACTTAGCATCGCTACACGATATGTGGACACTGGATGGATATGATCCACTCAAAGCAGACAGTTCTGTATGGATCAAAACCAGCACTTTGAATTATACCTGGAAGCCTACAGGTAACCAGTGCAGACCCCACAGTGCTATTGGGGTAAGCAGGTAGCAGCTCTCTCTGCTAAAACACAAGTGGATGCATTGCAGACTAATTGTGGCTTCTGAATTGTCTTCAAAGGCAGCCCCATGTAGACCAATCTAACTGGGAGGTCACAAGGGCACGAGTCTGAGTTTGATTTGGATTGTAGGTTAGGTAGGTATACACTGACAAACTTAAACTAGATTCAGAGTGCTTCCCCAAGAACCCTGTACCATAGATCTGTGATGGGAAAATTACTGACAACACAGAACTGCTAATCTCTTACTCTTCACCATACTATTATTGCCAGGATTCTTTGTGGAAGCCATGACAGTTAAACTTGCATAACTCCAATATATGCCTGTAGCATCAATAAACCTCAAATGCTCTCTTTGTTGATTTAAGGGCTGAACTACAACGGAGCTTCTGTTGTGCTTCCTCTGTTCTGCATTGGCTCTATTGTAATTGTATCGCTCAACCAACAGAGCTTCATTTGTTTAGTGTACAGAAAATCAGTTCAGCCATTAGTAAAAGTTTGGAATCTTTACCACAGGAAAAGAAAGAAGACATCCTTCTGCGTACAAGAGGGATAGTTTAAGCTACCTTAAATCACTCAACCTGCAGTACATGTGAAATGTTAATTAAGCAACTTTTTTCCTTTTCTCACCTCTGCTCTGCTGGCTTTAGTGAAAGCTTGTCTGCCAGTATAACTCTCTACAGGTACCTCCAATTCTGTTTGAAGTCAGTGAGCTGGGCTTGGCTCATAACTTTCACAGTAGATTTACCTGAAAGATCAATAACAGCATGTTCAAAGCTAGATTGGCTTCATAGAGACTGGGATTTTATTAATTTATATAAACTTCCTAAAACTTTCACTATAAAGAAAAAAGGAGGGGGGAGACCTATTCATTCTTTACAGTAGTATAATAATAATGGCAAAAAAAGAAGAATTTAACAACAATTTAAATTTAACATTTTAAATGCATTGGTTAGTTTTATCTTACTTGGTTTTATTTTATTTTACTTCTCAACCATTTTTCAGAATGAACTACTGACCAAACAAGACCTGGATTGATTTGGAATAAGAGACCTGATTTTAGTTACAGAATAAACTTTTCTGCCCATTTGTCACCATGAGGAGACAGCTTTTTAAAATCTTTATCTATATCATGGATTTATCATGTCACATGGGATTCTATTCCTTTTACTACATCAGTCAGTGGTGAAAACATCCATCTATGCTTATGGTGATAGTGCTGCTTTCCCCTCTTTTGAAAAAAAGTTGGATCTCAAAAAAGAAATGGAAGAAACATAGAACAAACAATAAGCAGTGTATCTTGATGACATTATACAGATGCACGTAAAATGTGAGTGAACGAAGCTCCTCCTAAGAGCAGCATAAGGAGGGTAGGGTACAGTCAATTAAAAAGCATAGGAAATACATCAGAGTCCAAATAATAAAAAGCTAAAAGATATAAAACAGAAAGTATATATCTAAAAGGAATCTAAGAGGAGGGGTGGGAGCATTAAGTGTGTGTAGGGGAGTATAAAAGTTAGTAGGTGGCAGACTATATCAAATTAGAGAGCACTCTAGTATGACGAGCTAGATGCTCATTAAGATTAGTTTATGGCACAGGTCATCATCTGACAAATTTTAATCGCTGCTGCGCAGAATCTAGCAACATTATATGTTGTAGCAGGGTTGGTATTTGAAAGCAGCAATGTACAATTGTCCTGTGCCCCTGGGTATTATGCAGTAATGGTGAGATAAGGCTAGTACGAAGGTCTCTGTAATACAGGCACTGGAGAAGCACATGCTCTGTTCTTTCTGTGCATGTCTTAAAACCATGTGTGACTTACGGCAACACAGGATATAAATATTAAATGTCCCTATCTAGATGTTTACCTATCTGCCTAACTATGAACTAAGTTCATCTAGCAACTATGAACCAAGTCAGCTAGCAACTTCTTCAAAAAAGGTATGCTGTAGGGTCAGCCTTGACTTGACTTGAATTGTTGATTTAATTTTAAAATCAGTTTAGTTTGGCAATACATACTGATTCAAAAAAATCAGTCTCACGCCACTTCAGCCCAGAGTAGATTGTCTTAACTCATTTCCAGTCCAGACAACAATTCAGTGAAAAATAGAGTTCTGTATTTTCAGGGAGGATTCTTATTCAGAGTGGTTGTGTTTCTTTCATCTCGTTATTAATTAAGAAAGTAGAACGGGCCCAGCCATGCCATGCAACAGGTCTCTTTTTATCCCTTCTCTTTCATCTGCCCAGAATTTCTTTAGAGGAACAATATACAGACAAATTCAGTGAGAGAGTACAAGCTACTTCTGCCTTATTTATTTATTTGTAAAATTTATATGGCTGCCTGTCTAACTCAAAGTGACTCTGGGCGGCGTACAAGAAAATTCTGGGTTGAGTAGGTCTCTGCTAGCTTAAGTCTTTTGTGTAAGAAGGGAAACAAAGGTGACATTCCTCTCCCCCAATTGATAGTGATGCCCTCTCTGCCACCTCTTCAGTCAACCCCTATTTCTCCTTATTCTGACACAACCCATCCAAAGCATTTAGTACTTTCATTGGAGCAGTCTTTTACTCAGACTATTTGTGCAGCCTTCCAAAATGTTATAATAATTAATTTCAAGTGCAATTCCCAATGCCATTTCCAGCAAACCTCGGTGATACCAAAATGACAGTACCTGTACGATGACTTCATCATACAAATGCAACCATGTCTACTTGTGTCCTGACATCTGACACAAATACAGAGGTTTGGGCATTTGCATGGTGATGTCATCATGCCTGTTTCCTCATTTCCCTTCCATGCATGTCCCTGCAGATGTCCATGGATCCCCTTTCCTCAATCTAACTGCCTATCTTGAGAGAATTCTGTTTCTTACCCCACAGAGAATGTCACAACTGATGGCACTGCAATTAGAGGTATTATTCTAATTCAAGAATTGACCTATGGATTCCTGAATCTTATGTTATCCCTTCCTTTCCTCCCCATCAAGGTATTTGCATATATGTATATACAGTACACACAGACACATGCGCACACTTGCATAGACACATGTTGTTTTGGAGATTTTTTAAACTCGACAGTGTGGGTTGGATTGTCATTCCCACTGGGGAGTTAAAAACTTTTCTATAATATCCTGACATGTCCCAGGTCATGCCATAGTTTGAGTGCAGCCTTACTGATAGTCACTAAAAATGTGAGTAATTTAGTTAAATATTAGAGTGAGTATGTATGTATGTATGTATGTATGTATGTATGTATGTATGTATTTATTAAATTTATATGCCGCCCATCTCCCCCAGCCCCTTCATGGATCACTGCCTTGTCGTGGTGAAGGGGCTTGCGTAACTCAGTGAAGCCATGAGCTATACTGTGCAGGGCCACCCAAGACGGACCGGTCATGACAGAGAGTTCTGACAAAATGTGGTCCACTGGAGAAGGAAATGGCAACTCACTCCAGTATCCTTGCCAAGAAAACCCCATGGACAATGTTAAAAGGCTAAAAGATATGATGCCGGAAGATGAGCCCCTCAGGTCGGAAGGTGTCCAATATGCTACTGGGGAAGAGCGGAGGGCATTTCCAAGTAGCTCCAGAAAGAGTGAAGCGGCTGGGCCAAAGCCGAAAGGACGTTCAGCTGTGGATGTATCTGGAAGCGAAAAGAAGGTCCGATGCTGCAAAGAACAATATTGTATAGGTACCTGGAATGTAAGATCTATGAACCAAGGCAAGCTGGATGTGGTCAAACATGAGATGACAAGATTGAACGTCGACATCTTGGGAATCAGCGAACTGAAATGGACGGGAATGGGTGAATTTAATTCGGGTGACCATTATATCTACTACTGTGGGCAAGAAACCCTTAGAAGAAATGGAGTTGCACTCATAGTGAATAAGAGAGTGGGAAAGGCAGTAATGGGGTACAACCTCAAAAACGACAGAATGATCTCAGTGCGTATCCAAGGCAAACCATTCAATATCACAGTCATCCAAGTCTATGCCCCAACCACTGATGCTGAAGAAGCTGAAGTTGACCGCTTCTATGAAGACCTACAACACCTTCTAGAACTAGCACCAAAAAAAGATGTCCTTTTCATCATAGGGGATTGGAATGCTAAAGTAGGAAGTCAAGGAGTAATTGGAATAACAGGCAAGTTTGTCCTTGGAGTACAAAATGAAGCAGGGCAAAGGCTAATAGAGGTCTCTCAAGTGAACAAGCTAGTCAGAGCAAACACTCTTTTCCAACAACACAAGAGACGACTCTACACATGGACATCACCAGATGGTCAATACCGAAACCAGATTGATTATATACTTTGCAGCCAAAGATGGAGAAGCTCTATACAGACAGCAAAAACAAGACCAGGAGCTGACTGTGGCTCAGATCATGAGCTTCTTACTGCAAAATTTAGGCTTAAATTGAAGAATGTAGGGAAAACCACTAGACCACTCAGGTATGACTTAGATCATATTCCTTGTGAGTACACAGTGAAGGTGATGAATAGATTTAGAGGATTAGATTTGGTAGACAGAGTGCCTGAAGAACTATGGACGGAGGTCCGTAACATTGTACAGGAGGCAGCAACTAAAACCATCCCAAAGAAAAAGAAATGCAAGAAAGCAAAATGGCTGTCTGATGAGGCTTTACAAATAGCTGTGGAAAGAAGGAATGCGAAAAGCAAGGGTGAAAGGGAAAGATATAAGCAACTGAATGCAGATTTCCAGAGAATAGCCAGGAGAGATAAGAAGGCCTTCTTAAATGAACAGTGCAAAGAAATTGAGGAAAACAATAGAATGGGGAAGACTAGAGATCTCTACAAGAAAATTGGAGATATGAAAGGAATGTTTAGTGCAAAGATGGGCATGATAAAGGACAAAAAAGGCAGGGGCCTAACAGAAGCAGAAGAGATTAAGAAGAGGTGGCAAGAATACACAGAAGAACTATACAAGAAAGATCTTAATGTCCCTGATGTCCACGCTGGTGTGATCACTGACCTTGAGCCAGACATCCTAGAGAGTGAAGTCAAGTGGGCCTTAGGAAGCATTGCTAACAACAAAGCTAGTGGAGATGACAGTATTCCAGCTGAGTTATTTAAAATACTAAAAGATGATGGTGTTAAAGTGCTGCACTCAATATGCCAGCAAGTTTGGAAAACGCAACAGTGGCCACGGGATTGGAAAAGGTCAGTTTACGTTCCAATTCCAAAGAAGGGCAACGCCAAAGAATGCTCAAACTATCGCACAATTGCACTCATTTCACATGCTAGCAAGGTTATGCTCAAAATCCTACAAGCTAGGCTTCAGCAATACATGAACCGAGAACTACCGGATGTACAAGCTGGGTTTCGAAGAGGCAGAGGAACTAGAGATCAAATCGCCAACATTTGCTGGATCATGGAGAAAGCACGAGAGTTCCAGAAAAATATCTACTTCTGCTTCATTGACTATGCAAAAGCCTTTGATTGTGTGGATCACAACAAACTGTGGCAAATTCTTAAAGAGATGGGAATACCAGACCACCTTACCTGTCTCCTGAGAAATCTGTATGTGGGCCAACAAGCAACAGTTAGAACCGGTCATGGAACAACCGATTGGTTCAAAATAGGGAAAGGTGTATGACAAGGCTGTATACTGTCACCCTGCTTATTTAACCTATATGCAGAGTACATCATGAGAAATGCCAGGCTGGAAGAATCACAAGCCGGAATTAAGATTACAGGGAGAATCATCAACAACCTCAGATATGCGGACGATACCACCCTAATGGCAGAAAGTGAAGAAGAACTAAAGAGCCTCTTGATGAGGGTGAAAGAGGAGAGTGCAAAAGCTGGCTTGAAACTCAACATTAAAAAAACTAAGATCATGGCATCTGGACCCATCAATTCCTGGCAAATAGAAGGGGTAGAAATGGAAGCAGTAACAGACTTCATTTATTTGGGCTCCAAGATCACCGCAGACGGAGACTGCAGCCATGAAATTAAAAGACGCTTGCTCCTTGGGAGGAAAGCTATGGCAAGCCTAGATAGCATATTAAAAAGCAGAGACGTCACCTTGCCGACAAAGATCCGCATAGTCAAAGCTATGGTTTTTCCAGTAGTAATGTATGGCTGTGAGAGCTGGACCATAAAAAGGCCGAGCGCCGAAGAATTGATGCCTTTGAACTGTGGTGCTGGAGAAGACTCTTGAGAGTCCCCTGGACTGCTAGGAGGTCAAACCAGTCAATCTTAAAGGAAATCAACCCTGATTGCTCATTGGAAGGATCGGTAATGAAGCTCAAGCTCAGATATTTTGGCCACCTAATGCGAAGAGAGATCTCTTTGGAGAAGACCCTGATGCTGGGAAAGATTGAAGGCAAAAGGAGAAGAGGACGGCAGAGGATGAGATGGTTAGATAGCATCACTGAAGCAATGAGCATGAAACTGAGCAAACTCAGGGAGGCAGTGAAGGACAGGAAGGCCTGGCGCAATATGGTTCATGGGGTCACGAAGAGTTGGACACGACTTAACGACTAAACAACATCTCCCCCAGAGGGCGACTCTGAGCAGCTCACAATGAAAATCCAAAAATGTATGGTACAGAAACAGCAGATAGGCCAGTATTAATGAACAATGTGAAATTCAGGATAAACAAGAGGTGCATAATTAAAATATGGAATTCCATACTGAAAAAGACAACCATCAGTTTGATTGAATTATTTGATTATGTGCCATCAAGTGGGTGTTGACTCTTCATGACCACATAGATAGATTCTCTCCATGATGATCTATTCCTAACCTGCTCCTTCAGGTCTTCCATCAACTTAGAAATTCTTAAAAGAGGGTTAGACAAACTCATGAAGGCTAAACTATATCAGTGTCTACTAGTCACAACAGCTATATTTTTCCTCCAGAAAGATCCTTGAGTCATGTGAACCTGGGCATGAGACTTCTATGTAAGTCATTACCAAAGCAGTTTACTAGTTCCTGTGCTAATATGTCCAGAAACAGCCAACAATAAGCAATAGAGAGGATTCCATTTCTCAATAGCCCTCCTCCTTACTGCAATTTTGTTCTGGCATTCTGCCTAAATAGGATATTGTAACAAATGTAATGGGCCCAAGATTGCAGGAAATGGCCATATCCAACATCCTCTTGTTTGCTTTCTCTACTGTCTTGGTCCCCAATTTTCTTGGGCTGAAGATCTGAAAGAAATTTCTGTGCATACCCACTTGAACACAAATACAAATGCTGCATAAGTGCAAACTTGTGTTCATTCCTATGTGTTTTCCTGAGTACACACTGAGGAGCATATACAATCATACTGGGCAACGTTATATACTAATTCATGCGGACTGTTCCAGGATGTGAACCAGTCATGTCATAATTGCATATCTTGTTCTTTAGTTAGTATGAATATTTCCACACTGATCCTATAAGCTTACTGTAAAAGTAAAACTGTCACCAACATCAGTAGCCAAGTCAATAAAATATAAGAGAGGGTCATGTGAAAACAAATGGCTTAGTTAGAAGTAGAAGCACATCACATTTGACTTTCCCCACTATGTTCAATAGGAACAATCATTCTTCTATCAGTCCCCATAGTGCTATCAGGTGTCACAAAATATGATTTCACAAACCATCTGAAACTGCAGAATGTTGCATGAGACAAAATGTAATCAAAGTTTTGGTGTTGTTAATGAGACGAAAGTGACTGTAAATGATAAGATGCATGCCTTATGTTCAAACAGGCACCAACACTGAAAAAAAATATAAAATACTTGTCAGTGATAAAGCCTTTAAAGTCCATCTGCTGGCTTCTTTTCTTTTTGTACCAAATAAGCTTCATAAAGAAAAAGTATGAGCATAACCAAAAACAACAAAAGAATTTGCATCATTGAAGTATGCGTCACAAATTTCACTAGTGTTATTAGCAGAATTGGGAAGCAACCATTATACAAAAATGGATGCTGATTCTAATAAACTGATATCCATTTGCAGCCCTTTTTTCACCAATAGAGTTCTGAGCATGGATTTAGATTTTGTCTTATTTGAATAAAAGAGTCTTTCACAAAGTGGAATTATCCACTTTGCTCCATATTTTTAAATAGTGTATGATCTGGGGCCAAAATATAGAGATTTGTCCTTTGGGCAAGGTACTTGCCAGAACTTATGTATTGTTCATTTATTTATTTACCCACAATTATACACCATCTACTCCTTTTCTACAGAGAAGTAGAAAAGGCATTCTATTTCAGAAAACTTCCCTACATATAACAAGGGGGTCAATAATGGAGATGGTGGGAGGCAGAATTAGGAGGGTTGTTCTCATCCTTAAAATATGGCCCATGCCATATTTTAAGTAACTTGCATAATAATGCCTGAAGAAGGTTGACGAGATCTTAAAAAGGTCTCCAGTTTCTGATCTCCACTTCCTTGCTTTTGGAATGTTATTGCCCAAGGTCTTATTAAAAGTTCCCCAAACAAGAAAGTACATGCTTATCTGTGGATCTGGTCAGATGCAATAGCAGAGTGTTTTGAAATGGACAAAGGCTCATGTATTGTTATGAAGCCTCAGCTGGTGTTCCCCCATCCATAAGCCCCACAGCCTCAGATATGAATAAGTCAGCCTTGAGTCCCTGTAAAGGAGAAGAAGCAACCCTCCTTCCCTCCCTCCCTCATCTGTTTTGGACTACCTGATACTGTTCATGCAGTATCATTGCTTTGGACTACCTGATCCTCCTGCGATACCACTTCAGTGGGACCATGTAGCTCCTCATGGCTTCCTGCAGTCACATTGTCTGCTTTGTTTTGCTGGTGGCAGAAAGCAATTCTGAAAAAGAAGAAGAACCACTAAAGTTGCATCCATATTTGTTGTTTTTGTAAACCACCAAGGGACTTCAGCAGGCAGTCATATAACAACTATGATAAAGATCAAACAAATAGACAAGCCTTAACTGGAATTGGCTTCAACCACCCAAGCTTCAGATTGCAACAGTACATTATTATTACAATGCTGGTATTAGTGTCTTTGCCAATAATCTGGAAACTTCAATTAGTATAAAATGTGTCAGTCAGATTAATTTTGTCCGGCATTTCTAAATCAATGTAGATGGTTCTAATCCATGGATGTTATCCTTTTTTACAGGCTCAGTTCCAAATGTTGGGTTTAGCGTTTGGAGTCTTACAAACAAATAGCTTGCTCCTATAGAGACCTGCATGGGAATTAACTCCATTACAACAGTAGTTTTATTTCCAAATCTGAAATTAGATCTTCAGATTTCTCCTCACATATCACCTCTCCATCCTAAGAGGGAAAGCAGACCTAGGTGGACAAGTATTCATGGGGTTCCCCACAACAGTGACAGTCCTAGTTTCCCAGAGTTCTAAACCATGAAATCTTCACAGATCAATGAATCTCACTTCTGCAAACAGCCACTTTCCACACATGGAGGGTGAGGTGAACAGACAGGAAGGAAGCACTGCTAATGTGTGTCCTTCCCATCCCTTTTACTGCATGAAGAAAGCACAGTGTCCTTGTCTTGGAAAACTTTTCTAAACTAAGATCCAACAGGCTTCCTCTTTCTGGGCAGGTTTTCATGACAAGCTGAGAAAGAAACATTAGTTAATGAAAGTGTGTGGCACCATGTTATCCATCATCCATCAAGCATTGCTTTTACCCAAGGTTTCGGATTCACAATGCCATGCAATGTCTAAGTGGACAGCACCTTGAATCCCTTTAACTCAGACACTGTACAATACAGTGGATTCCACATAGCTGAGTTTTTCCCCACATATGGCATGCAAATATGGCTTTTATCTTTTTTCTTAGAAAATGAAATTTCTCTTATTTCAACAAGCTATCACTAAGTAGCACCGAGCTTTATTGCTTTTATTTTTAAGAATCTGTTGTCCAATTGTTTGTAGGAACTGTTCTAGACGATTAAAACATTTTAAAACAATTAACGAAAATCAAACAGTCAGCTAAAGACTGCATCCTTAACTGATATAAAAAAGAAATAATTCATTGCAACAATTTGAAATTTTGCTGTTTTGATCCTGCAACACAGCCAAGAAATGTTTTTCTTAGGAGAGCTTTCTGATGATTTTGTCTCCTTTTCACGAGCACAATGTACTACCTTATCAGTTGGCTATTCTTCGCCAAAATGGTTTAGAACACTTTGTTTTGTAAGACCGTTCCAAATAACAAAAGATCCTCATGAAGAAGCAACACACAACATACAAATAGCATTCCATTTTTGCTTGAATGACAGCTCCGTTGCAGCATGTAGAGGGACATGCTAAATGCTCTCAGTGGTTAACTTCAAGAAATTACGAAAGTGTGCTTCTTTTAAAGGCCTTGCTATTTCAAGGAAAAGAGACCCTGAAAAGACCCAGTGCTGATTAGTGTGGGTGACCATAGCCTATTGGAATCTTTGATAGTCCTTGACTTTTGCTTTAGGACCTCTGAGGCTTTTCAGACTAAGCACATTGAAATAGTTGATACGCTCTTGGCGTTCTGGGAAACTCAGTGACATTTAGAGGCTGCTGGGGCCCATTCTATTAATATCTAAACTAATTAAAATCAAATCATAATTGTATAAACTTGTTCATGGCATTCTAGTAAGCCTTGGAGCTATACATGCTGAATGTTGCTATGTTATTGGCAAGCAATATCTGAGAGTACCATTTTCCCAGAGAAAGATACCTTCCTCTTCTTATAAAATGAATGTTGCTACTAGTTTGAGATGAAAACTGAAACTTCAAGATGGCATGAAAGAAATACATTGGAGTTGCTTATTTGTAATAAGTTATCTGTGGATGGAAAAGCTTGTCTGGAAAGTCAGGGAAGATTATAATGGGATGCAGGTAATACCTATCTTGTGAGATGATTCATCAAGAACTCTCAGTAAACATCTTTTGAAATAATCTCACAGATTATAGGCAAAAGGCATAATAATGACTCCAAGAACAATTCTATAAATTTCCCACCAAGCTATAAATGAACAAATAAACAAGGGGAAGGGAATGGAAAGATGAAAAGAGTTGCCATCTTATTCCATCTTATTCTTGTACCCTGTCATTTGTAGATCCACTTTCAGTGTCAACTCTGTCTCTGTCTTGTCAGATAAAACTTGTTCCTCTTCTGCTATGTATTCTAAAACATCTTTTGGACACAATCTATTGGAAGCAAATGTTGCTATTGACTCTGTTGATATTAACTTCTGATTCCATTTTTCAAAAGCATCCTTCGGTATTTCCAGTGTTATAATATTTTGCATCATTCTGTAGTTGTTAATCAGGTTTATGTATTTTTTTCTTTAATTAAAATCTTCAGTTCCCTCTAGTGTCCAATTTTTAAAATTGTTTATCTCTTTTATATCTTAGAAAAAAAATCAAAACAAGTCGGCTTTCCCACAGGAGGGATTCTTTATAATTAATCCCAAAATCTTACTACAAATTTATCTGGTCTCTTAATCCTTTTATAACTTTCTAAAATCAAAGTCTTAATTAGCTTTTTGCTGTTTATTTCATTTTTTTTTTCACATTCTTAAGCTTGTGGTTAAAAATTTCGTTCATTAAGGACTGAAGGCAGACTCACCTGATGTTTTCAAACTTGTCAATCCAAAGGTTTCTAATAGCTGAAAAGTAATTAATAAACAATTTCCAAATGCCATTAGAAAAGGAAATATGAGAACTTAGTGTTCTTTTAAAGGTGTCAACTGCAGTTTGAGCAAGGTGGTTATTCCCTTGCCTCCCAGTGCTCAAAACCTGCTGGAGACCACTGTCTTGTGGTCTCCTCATGAGAAGCAGCTGTCTGGAGCACTTGTGGGTGATCTCCCATCCTCTCTTTGTCTGGAGAGGTTCAAAGAGCCAGTCTACTCACCAGCTTTTTGTTCTTCACTGCAGTCAGCTCTGCTTTTTGTGAAGCCGTCTTCAGCCTGGCATTTCTTCCTCCAGAAGTCATCCAGTAGTGGCCAACGTCTCTGATAGGAATACTTTCCAAAAATTATTCGCAAACAAATTGTGGAAGACTTCTACCAGAGCAAGAAGAATAAAAAATCATAAACTGATGAGAAGGAGGGACTGAATTCACTCTCAAAACCATCTCATGGAACAGCTTAAAATAGGAAGGAGACAACATCTCTTGTTGTTATTTACTGAAGGGAAGTTCTCCACACCTCATTTCTGTAATGCATTTTCTAGCAAACAGTGGTCTGTTTGCAATTTGTATCATTTTCAGCTACCACTCCTGGGATTGGTAATTCAACTCTTTGAATAATTTTCACTCTGGAAACGTTGGATGGTACATCAGCACATGACATTTTGCAACCAGAAATCTTATTTAAAGAACAGAAAGAGCCTCATGAAAATTGCATATTTCCCTCAAAATGCAATTCTTGGCTCTTGACCTTATAGAGCTTCTAAGAGAGCTAGGATTTTTACTTCTCTTCCTACTTTTTTCCTACTTCTATGTACAACACATAAATAAAAGACAACCTTGTCAGAACTGAACACTCTAGCTACTTTTTAAATTCTGCACCTATTCCTTTCAAAGGGGTTCCCTATTCAGAGAACATTAATTGTGACCTTCGTGATCTTTAGAAAGAGAGGATATTCAAAAATCCCAAAATAACTTACAATATTTTGTGGTAAACAGCAAGTATAGCAAAGTATTACAAAGCAAAGCATTACAAAGAGCAAGAGAGAAATTATTCTTATACAGTATTCCTGAACTCAAGAGATCTTTATCCAGTGTTGTAGGTTCTAGCTAGATGGCTGGACTAACTAGGAACCTGAAGATTGGAGAAGCAATATGGGAATGAGAAAGAAGAACCTGAGCTCTGCAGCTTTTTCAGTGTTGTCCCTCTGAATGTTAACTGCACCACTGGTGGTATTCTTACACCTTCTCATGACTCTGGTGGGTATTGCCCACTTATCTCCTGATTGGTCTGACAGCTAGGTTACATAGCCCACTATTCAAAATCAACCTCGGTAACTGGTCAATTCTTATCAGCCTTCTTGAGCGTTCCCTGGAATTTTCCAGGACTGCTGCTTGGTCCATCCTGATAAGGCCATGTTTCTTCCTCCCAAGCATCCAAGTGCTATGCATGGTCCTTCTCAGTCTGCTCTTGGCCCATCCAGATGTTCATGTTACTCCCCCATTTGTTCAATTTAGTACCATTAATTATACTAGCAAATTATATAACCATACCTTCCTTATCTGAATAATTTCAATTATAACACAAACTAGATAAATAAGTAAGCAAGGGCTGCAAGCCTATAAGTCTTCACTCAATCTTGAACCAATATTCAAATTCTCCTTCTTTTCCTATTGCAAAACAATACAGAGCACTCAATAGTGTCCCTAAATAATGTGGTACAAATGAGTAATTATCATGTGCACTTTAGTGGGTCAACTCTGAGACAGCCAAAAATGGTTAAGGAGTATGGACTCTTGGCTACTGAGAAGAACTAGGGCCGTGGCACTCATTCTTTGGAATATTTACTTGTACAACCAGAGAAATATTGATCACTTCCTATAATTAGGTCTCCTCCCCAAACGAAAAATGGTATATTAAGAATCCATGAATACAGTAGCTCTCAACAATTCCACTTCTTAAATACAGCTGTATGCCATTCACCTGACCAGTTTGACTACATGATCTTAATGGTTTGGGTTATCATGAGTGACTGGCATGTATATGATTCATCCTTCTTTTCCAAACAGGCACATATCTATGGATAGAAGTGTTCTTGAAATAATATCACGGTTGTTAAACATGTTTGATTTTATTCTTATTAGCCTGTATTTGAATTCTACTTAGTACTTGCTCATTAAGTCAACTGTTTGCTCCCTTGGGCACTTTTGAATGACCTTTCCTTTATTCATTGATAGTAAAGCCAATGGAAATGAAAGCATCATTGGATGTTTACACAGAATCTATGAGATTCCTATTTTCCTCTTGTAGAACTACGGGCATTTGTGCGCATACACCTTTTGCTGTACATTTGCCTGAATGAAATGAATAAATATTATTGTGAAAAATTAAATAATACATACCCAATATATGCCCAGTTTTTCTTTGAGCTAAATGTTCTTTTTTCCTTTTTGTAAAAAGCCTTCCTTCCTTCCTTCCTTCCTTCCTTCCTGTTGTGGAAATTGCGGAAGTAAGGAGCACAACACTGAGGAAAAGAACCATGTTTATTGCAATGATTATTGGGTGCCTGATTTACAAGAAAGAGGGACCCTGAGCAATGGAAAACCAAATATTTTTATAGAAGTTGAGGGCTACATGGCAGGAAATCTAGGGATCTGATTGACTCGCCAATTTGGGGAAGCTAGGGAGGTCCTTGTCAGTGTACCTGGGGTGAGTTCTGTTGTTAGGCAAAATGGGCCTTTTGGGAGGGCAGCAGAGCTGAGGAGGTTAATTGGGAAGGAGACAGAAGGTTGAGGTCATCAGGTGAATGAGGATGGAAGGTTGGGGTTTCTCTAGGTTGCAATTTCTTTATACGGGCTGCCCGTGGGGCGAGCTGTGAGCTGATGAGGAGGCTTCTATTATTTGGTTTAGATGGGATTGCAGGGGCTTTGTCTGGGGCAGAGAGGGTCAATTTGGGCCTGATGGAATTAGTCAAAGAGATGAACTGGGTTTGACCTTGGTCATATCCAAAAGACAGCAGGGGGAAAGGATGCATTCTCCATTTTGTTGGTTAGATTTATTTTCTCCACTACACTTCCTTCCTTCCTTTTAGCATTTTGGCCTAATGGTACCTTTTTCTTCATGAAACACTTGTCTGGATACTGAAATGGATATGCTTAACCTAGACATATAAAGGCAGAAAGTTTATATAAAGAGATGTTTCATATGCCACTCAGGGTAACACAGAGAAGAACTGTAGTTCACTGACTAATCTCAAGTTTTAAATGGAGGTCTTGTATTCAGACCCAGACATTTCTAATGGAGGTAGTCAAGAGCTCTATTTGGAAAACTGGAGAGTTGTTACCATAGATCCAAAGTTCAGTTATTCTTCATACTCTACAGAATCAGAGATGCTATGTTTGGAGGAAATTTTATTTCTCTGAAGTGATCATTGCTTTCTTAAACATGAAGGTTTCAGAGTATGGTCCACATGACAAGCCAAATGCCAGGGTTAATATCCTAGTTCATGGTAAATGTGCAACAGCCCCAAACCTCAGTTGTCTCAATTATATTTTAATTAGTTCCTATGATGCCTTCTTATTATGTAGGCATAACCTCTACATCATAATGCAGCTGTTAACATGAAGTAAAAGTCTCACAGATTTGTTTTCTTCCAACTTTTCATTAAAAAGACAGACAGAGATAGAAACAGTGATTATTCTGAAGCCTTTTTGATCATATTCCAAAACCCAAGTGAGGCAGAAGAACAATCTTTAAGATATTTTTAATATTAAAAAAGTAATTAGATCTTTCTAGTCCTACGTGAGCTTCTCCCATGTGCTAGCTGGCAGAACTAAGTAAATAACTCAGTTTGGCATTTGCATTTTAATTTTCATTAATATAGATGTTCATTCAGGGAACACACTTTCCTTATAGTTGTATAAATAAATGTCACTCAAGCTGTCATTTCAAAGATCTATGGTGACTTGATTCCTCAAAATCTAGGAAAAAGAATTCATAAAGAGAAGCAAATAAGGGCTATTGTTTGAACTGCTTTCAAACAGTGATGAGTACAAATTAAGGAAACCAATCATCAATGAGAATTGCAAACATAGGCACAGAATCTAAGCTTATTTTAATATATTCTGAATTCTAATATCATTTGATAAAGAATATACAGATTTAATATATTTAAGTAAAGTATATTTGCAGCAGGTTCTTCAATAATTAATGAAGCTGGGTACATTCCTGGTATGTGGACTTTAACTCCCAGAATTCCCCAGCCAGCATAGCCATTGCAGAGATTTCTGCGAATTGCAGTCTCCACACATCTGAAAAGTGCCCAGTTGGGGACGGCTGCCCTATAGCTTGCAAATAATTATAATCAAGTCTCTCCTTTTTTTTCCTGAAGAAATGAAAAGAGCTTTTGAACATGCAGTTCTGAAGAGTGAAAAGGGAGCGGAGCCAAAACAGGTGACTCTTCCCTTGCTTCGTACTTTCTGCTCAACATCACCCCTCAGCTGCTTTTCCCTCTGCAGAATTCCAGATGCATAATTCATCTTGTGAACCTGCAGCAAGAATCCAGTAGTGTGCGTGTGTGTGTATGCATGTGTAATAAACCAGTTGGAGGGTGATTTTGAACAGAAACCAGGGGTGTGGAAAGATTGAGCACTTCAGTACTTTTTAGCTCAGAATTGCAGCCCTCTGAAACTACCTGGCATTCATTCATTCATTCATTCATTCATTCATTCATTCATTCATTCGTTCATTCACTTACTTACTTACTTACTTACACACACACACACACACACACACTTTGTCTTTGTACACTTTAGTGTGGAAACTTGGTTTTCAGTCATAATTGTGTGTATGAGTATGTACTAAACCATTTTATGGTAGCATTTATGTTTGCACACACTCTGTGTGTGTGTGTGTGTGTATGTGTGTGTGTGTATATATATATATATATGTATATGTATGTATGTATGTATGTATGTATGTATACTTCCTCCTCAAAAGAATTACAGCTATTGAAAAAACGGTAAAAGTCTGCTCCAGAAATGGATGTTGATCGTGTTTTGGCTTCTAGTCAGTAGCCATATCCCAAGGCTAAGTTTTCCTCAGATGCTAAAAATAATAAGCAGAACCTGTTTTTTTTTTAAACTCATCATCATTTACATCATTTATTTATTTAATGCTTATATCATCCAATGAAAGAGATTCTGTGTTAAAGTGTGCATAGTTCTGTCATAAATTTCCATGGAAAGAAAGAATGGTAAAAAAAACTTAACAGGCGTCCACATCTCATCAGTTTTTACTATAAATTATATGAAGGATCAATATAGGCGGGGGAGAGCTACAAGCAAACTGTTCTATGAATGATATCTGCACTTGCATTGGGACAGTATGTACACACAATTCGTAGTAATATGTTATGCCCTTAATACAAAATGGAAGTGACTGTGCCATGTATTCTGGTGCACACAAACAAGGTCCATTGAACATTTACATATCATACTCTAATTAATGGTGACTTGTGGTAGCTGAATTTTCTATGAATTAAACAGAAACTGCCCTGCTCTTTCCTCCCCACTTCCCTTACCCCAGCTGAAGCTCTTTCTGTAGTGGGAAAAGATTTCAACTAAAGACTTTCCTCATAGACCTGCCAAGGTGCATTTTTCTCTTACCTGACTTGCAGTCGAAACTGATGTGAGAGTTTGTCATGGCTGTTTTGACATTCTGGTCATCCTAATCCAGGGATCCAGTCCCTGTGGTTTGTCAATTATCCTACTAACCCTACAGCGAGAAGAACACTCCAGGCACAGAAATGTCAGCCAAGAATGGGGGAAAAGAATAATGTCAGCAACTTATAAGCAGGGAATTGGCGGTGGGAGAACACGGATAGATTCCAGCAGCATGGCAATTTTAGCATTCTATTTTATTTGAAACCAATTGGAACTCTTCTAAATTGATGCCTACATACATGCATGCGGTGATGTTAGATTCAAATGTGCAGAGCAAGATATAAACAGATTTGCATTAAGGGTAATAAGCATGTGGAGATCACAGGTTGTGGGTTTTGATCTTTCAAGGCAGTTTCTCTTACCAGCCATTGACCTATTGATACCTTGAATAAATAACCTTACACCCATGTTTTTCTCCAACATTTCACAGACGAAGAAGATATTGAACATTTATGGGTGGAACTAGCAGGACAACATCATCATTTGGGAATCATAATGGACTAACACACTTCAGATTCAGATGTGTCACAACTAAGAAAAGGAAATGGAAAATGCATGCTTATGGTTCCAGGTGAGAAAACCATGGAGGAAATGCAGGTTTATTCACCCACAGCACACACATGTGTACTATTCCTACCATTCAGAACAAGGATCTTCCAGTCTGTGTTGGAATGCTCTGGTTCCTCTTCAGATTGTGTAAATCCTTCACCTTTTACTGTGTAGGATGAAGCCCTTCTTTCCCTCTGATAATTGATCAGCTCCCTAATCTAGGATTCATCTAGAAACCATAGTTTTGATTTAGATGGTAGTACTGATGGGGTGTTATTAAAATTATATATATGCTTTGATTTGTTCTGCAACAACAAAGAGAATTAAATATTGGGCTGAAACCTCCAGCAGTCTTCAAATGGTACCTGGAAAAAAAAGTTTGGGAACTTCTGATTCGGTGAATTTTAGTCCCGTGTTATAGCTGATGAAAACCAATCCATGCTAATAAATGATAAGGGAAAAATGAGATAATTTGTAGCAGAGCTGTTTTAAAATGATCAATGAAGTCATGATAGAACCACTTGGGGTATAGATAGAATGCTTTTTGCTTGCCACTGAGCAATTAAAAGCTCCTTTCCCATACATTAAGAAGCAGGACTTATAGAGTGATAGTACAAAACATAGATTCAAGTGCTAACACTTATCTGTATACAGTAGGCACTAAATGTTTAGAAGACCAGTTCAGGTTTTGAGGTGTTTGTAACTGAGCAGGATTTGGAAATAATCCAGCCTGGGTTTAGTAAGTGGCAGGAGGGTTTTAGATAAGAAAGCAGGAGAGAAGACTACAAGAAGAATAACAATGATGATGATCTTTTGTTCTGTATCAATCTTTAATTTGAACTTAAATCAATCCCAAAATCCATTTTTCTTGAAAACAAAACTGCAGCTAAGAAGCCACTACATTTTATTGCTCACTGAACAAAATGAAAATTGGCTTTTTTTTTTTTTTTTAATCTTCAGCAAGTTTTCTTTCAAGGGATCTTTTTTCTTTTTACAACGTTTCCACAATTTCCCTTTCTTATCATTGGCATGTAATTTGCTTTTTGGAGCCCATCACTGAATTTCCATCAAAACTTTATCACAATTCAAGAGTTTCCTTCTGTATCAGGATTATGCTCTTCAGTAAGCAAAAAGTACCTCTGAATAAGGGCATAATGCATAATTGTTAATGTAGCATTATATTTTATGTTTAGTGGAATGCAAATTTAGGTGTCTCTGTGCTCTGCCCTTAACTGTCTTTCCTCTTCTCCCACTTTTTGGATTGTGTCCCAACATTCCATTTATAGTATTGTTCTCATTCCCAAAAATGAAATGCATGATTACTCTCCATGTACTACATTTGCCTATTTCATAATGTAAGTACAATTTGGCATCAGCTTTTGGATGGGCTCTGGAGACTGTACTACTATTATTACTGCTTCATATGCACTACTGTTCATTACTAAATAGATATAGATATGTTTAATGCATTATTTTCTCTTTTGGATATCTTTTCTTCATCCAGATACACAATTATGTGAACAAAAGCTTTGGATGATAACTCCTTTCTTCCCTTGCCAGTGACCATTCTGGCTGCAGTTACGAAGAAGTAAAATCCAAGACATTCAAAACATTAGGTAGCTAACTTAAGGTTCTTTCATTGAAACATACTGATTTCAGTGTATCTGTTGTAATCCATTTCAATCAAATATCAGTTTACGTGACTGTATGCTACAGCTGTATAAGTTATACAAACATTTGCTATTATAAAGACTGGAATGCCTTCGCCTAAGATTCCTTGTTAGGCATTAAATACTGCTTCTAGAGGGGACTTATTAATGATATTTCTGTGCCTTATTCATAGAATGTTTAATGGGGGAGAGTTTAAGAAGACTTTCGTTTTAATTTGTAGTTGATTTCTAAATGCTTCCATCTTTTTTTCATAGCAAAAATATCTGTCAGTAGTTGTGTTGTATTGTGTTAGGATCCTCCTTTCTGGAAGTTCCCTAAAGCAGGTGGGGCCAGACATTCCTGGGATGTGCTAGTAGATCTACAGAGATTTCTGGCACCCAAATATTTTACCATAGCTATGCCATTGATTTCCTGAAATGAGCAAAGCTGGATTGGAGGGAAGCAAAGCTGGAAGGGACTCTGATGAGACAATGAGATCAGTTTATTTCATATGTTCAGAATTGTAAAAATTCTAGCGAAATTGCCAAGAAAAACTCCACACCGTCTGCTGTTCACCCAATAATGATGTACAGCAAGTTTGATGTTAGATATAATGGGGCATATTCAGTCCTGGAAGACTTCTGAATACCAACTCCTGTTAGGCAGATATCCACCCTGCCATAATGAAACAGATGTAACTCTTTCCAATTTTGACTCCAGTTTATAACTGAAACACCATAAGCATCTCTTCCCTTCCAAATAATTTATTACAACTGATTAGGATAATGACACAAATTACAGTTTAGTGAACAGCTTTTGGCAATGTTCCTCCTCATTCAGTGATCTCTGCCCAGCATTATTCCTTTGCTGTAGTCAGTAGAGCTCTTTATTTCCCATCTGCATGGTGTCTCTGTTCCAAATCACCCTTAGCATACCTTGGCTCAACTTCAACAACAAAACATGGAACTCTAAAATCTAGACCAAATCGGGATGAGAATTTTTGATGTACATTTCATAGGCATACACACTAGGACACCGAGATCAGATTCTAAAGGCCAGTGTGTTGTACGTTGTGGCATGTGCAGGTAATTTAAAAATCACAACTATGAGATAGTTGCGGGAAGGAATCCCGGTGCTGGAATTTATACAGTGTTTTCCTCTTGCTAACATGGAAGCTTCTTGAAGTACTTGGAGGCCATCTCTGAGGAATGAATTTTGCTAGGCCATCTCTGATTCCAAGAGTTGAGAAGCCCCAGACTGCCCCATTCTCAGTACTCTGGCAAGAAATGATACATAAACTGATAAAACACTCTTGGGATTATTGGAAGTGACAAAATAAATCTCTAACTTGAGTTTGCTTGACTCTCTCTCACACAGTGTTCTTTCTATAGCCGTGTACATGCCTGGGCACACAAGCACGCTAATTTCAGTGTAGTCTGTCTCCAGATATGGCCCTTGTGACACAATTTGCAGGAAAGTTAGATTATCAGCAAGAAAACTTTAAACCTCCAAAAACTGCTCCTTGACAATTTGTCACTCAACTTCAGCAAAACTATAGAGGCTGAAGCACAATGAATTAATGAATAGCAACAAATCCCCATGGCAACATGTTACTTCATTAAAATTTTATCAGCATTCTTCCTAAGGAAAGCACTGCCTTCTGTTCTGCACTGAGTTTCTTCTACAATGTTTTCACAGGCAATCCGTTGCATTCTGGTGTTTCAAAATTAGTTCCTGTGGAGAGCAAGCTCAGATTCTTGATTGTGTCACACATGACTCTCCTGGGTTCTGTGATGAAATTTTGCCTACATTTTGTGATGTGTGCGTATATATCATAAGCCTGAAACATTAATAACTCATTTCCCAGATGCTTTCTTGGAGAATAGGTTAATTAGCTGTAAATACATCTCTGTGTTCATTTTCAGCAATTGCTTTTAAGCACATTTCATAATCAATGCCTCACTATCCAAGAGAAATCATTGAAGGCAAAAATAAGAAAAACTACAATATTCAATTGTGACTGCAAACCGTTTTAGCTCTTGAGTGGAGAATTGGATGACCACAGATATCAGTATCTATTGTTGTTGTTGTTCTTGATGATGCTGATGCTGTCACTATTACACTACACACTCCTACTATTATTACTATTATTATTATTATTAATTATTAATACTACTATTATTCTGAACCTACCATAATGCTCCCTGATCCCACCATATCTTTGCCCTGTGTTGTCTTCATGATCCCTAATTTCCAAATGTCCCACTATGATGGCATGCTCTCTCCCCAGTGGAACTTCACTCAGCTGGGATATCATAGAGTTTACCAGGCCCTAGAGAAGGGAGAGAGACTGTAACACTGAAATTGCCCCCCTTTCTCTACTCTACAGGTAGTCCTTGAGTTATGACCATTCATTTAACAACTGTTCAAAATTATGACTGTGCTGAAAAAAGTGACTTATGACTGGTCCTCACACTTATGACCATTGCTGTATCCCCATGGTCATGTGATCAAAATTTGGGTGTTTGGCAACTGGCATGTATTTATGACAGTTGCAGTGTCCTGGGGTCACATGATCGCCATTTGTGACCTTCCCAGGGGGCTCCCAACAAGCAAAGTCAGTGAGGGAAGCTGAATTCGCTTTACAACCATGTGATTTGTTTAATGATGTGGCAAAAAAATCATAAAATCAGGCTTAATAATTGAAGTTCTGGTCCCAATTGTGATCATAAGTCAAGGACTATCTGTAATGAGGTAGGAGGATTGGCGTATGGCAGGCTCCCCAGTCAGTCACTCATGTCCTGTTCATCTTTCAGTTAGACTATTGCAATGCACTTTACATGGGGCTACCCTTGAAGAGTATCCGGAAACTACAGCTGGTTCAAAATGCGACCGCATGGACAATCTTAGGTGCCTTAAGAATGGCACATATAGCACCTTTATTGCAGGAACTGCATTGGGTCCCAGTTTGCTTCTGGGTCCAGTTCAGGGTGTTGGTTACCTTTAAAGCCCTACATGGCATGGGACCAGGTTACCTAAGGGAACGCCTCACCCCCTTTACATCAACCTGTCCCACCCGGTCAGGCAGAGAGGGCATGTTGCAGACCACGTCAGTGAGAGAATGTCGGCTGGTGGGGCCCAGGAGGAGAGCCGTCTCTGCCATTGCCTTTTGTAATATTCTCCTCCCAGAGATGTGGCAGGCCCTTACCTTCCCAGCTTTCCAGAAAGGCTTAAAGATCTGGCTCTGCCAGCTTGTGTGGGGTGGCAAGAATTTTACCCAGACCTGGGGGTGGTTGGCACCTTGATGACACTCCCTGAGTTACTGCCAGTTTAACACCTATTCTTGGAATTTATTTATTTTCTATTTATTCAGGATCTTTTTATATTGCATTTTTAATTGATTTTAACTGCTTTATAAACCACCCAGACTCATTTTTAATGAGATGGGCAGTGACAAATTTGATACATAAACAAACAAACAAACAAACATAAATGCACTTCCAGTTCATTATGACTTGCACCAGAATTGAAACTGTATTCTTCAAGGTATTCAGGAACCTGATCTTGTGAGCCAAGTGAAATATAAAAGCCTTGTCTGGCAGGCAGTGTTTGGTACTGCAAAGGTGTGTTCTGCATTTGATGCTCAATAAACCACATTATTACCTTCTGCAAATAACCATGCTTTCATTATGAGGCTCAAAGCACCAAGGTGAAATCTATTTATTTATTTATATATTTATTTTACAAATAATTTTCAAATGTTTTTTGACAAAGAAAAGGTAACTTAAGTGTCTCTATTTAAGAAATGGTTCAGAACACAATTTTAATTATGACAATTATATAGATGAATAATGTACAAGCTTGTCATATATATTCATCTAGGTATATTTTTCTTATTTCCTTCTTCCTTATAAATGTTCCTACATGATGGTCCGACATCCTTTTTGTATTGGTGGTAGTGATGGTGTTTGAAGGTGTACATTTCAGGAAAAAATAGATGTCAAGAAAAATAGTAATCATACTGATGAGGCCTATCCTAGCATAGGAAATTATTAGGGAGTCCAAGAAATAACTTATCTGAACTGATTTATTTATAAGTGGCAGAGATCCAAGCCATTTCATGCAGTGTGTGCCATGTACTTGGAAGCCTCCTTCAACCATACTCACTCTTCCACCTGAAAAGTTTCGTCAGAAAGTCTGGAGATACTTTGGAATGGCATTCAGACCTGACTGAAGGGATATAATGAATGTGAAAATGTATACACGTGCACATCAACCCACATACATCACACACACATGTAAAGTATTTGCTTATGCATGCCCCTGACTGATGTCTTGGCCTGTACCTAAGATTCAAGAGATTATCATGGCACGTGTCTTTTTATATATTTTATGGAACATTTATATTCATTCCCCCCAACCCCAAAAATTTTAATACCTTATACCCAGCTAATCCTTATAGTATCTGAGATATTTGGGTTTCTAGTATATTAACCTGGGGCAAATAATCTGATCTGATACACAAAACAAAACCCCTGACATTCTTTTCATTTTAAAGGATGCTTTAAAAAAAAAAAGAGTTTCAAAAGTGCTTTCAGGATAGTGAGAAATACCCTTAACTTCATAAAATATCCTTGTGCTTGTATATCAGGTGAAACATATAAACCCAATCCACAAATATTAGCAATAACATCTGGAAACTTTTTTTTCCTATTGTGCCTGATGTCTTATAGATGTTATAGATCACACATTTTTCTCACGTGTTACTTCTCCAATGCACTTTGGATCATAGCAGGACATGGTAACTTAAGAAGAGGGTACTTTCTCATATCATCTTTTATAACTTTAACAAGCTAATATGAAACAAGTAATGGGTGGGGACACTGTATATTTCCCCACCTAAAATGTTCTTCTTTTGCTTTTTGCTTCTGCAGTTCTTGAAGGTATCAGGAGCTTATGAATTAGAAGTTGCTTGAGAGAGGCAGTCTTGGGGAGCAGATGGGGCTCACCACTTGGCTTCTGAACTCTGTCTCTGTCCTGTTGTCTTGTTCAAGGGACTTTCTGCCACTCAAAGTCTGCAGGAGAGTTTATACTTCCAGGGGTTGACCACAGTTGCTTAACTTTGGTCTTCCATATTCTATGCTACAACTGACAGGTGCTAGAAGCAGCAGTCTTTTATGGAAAACTACCTGGTCCCTTGCTTGAGACCACAACTGTTTCCTTTAATAACTTTTTAAAAGAAGGGAGCATCTGGCAACAGTGTGACACACTAGCTGCAAAGAACTAATATTCAGTTGAATGTTTCATCATACTTTCTTGAAACATCTCACAGGTTTATAAACATTAGATATTTGCCGTGGAGAGCTTGGTAAAGATAAGTACCAAAACCTGGCATAATATAGCCAGGTTGAGATTGATGATGATGATGATGATGATGATGATGATGATGATGACAGAATGAGAGAGAGAGAGAGAGAGAGAGGTTCACAATGCTCCATGTGACTGGATTCCTATATCAGGGATTGCAATCTTTTGGGGGGCTAAATACCACAAATGCTTTTGGGCATCATGCCATGCATTATGCTACAAGAAGTGAGTGGAGCCAGAATAAGGAGGTGGACAGGACCAGGATGACACTAAATTTGATTTAATTTAAATGACATTAAATATAAAGTAATTAAATGCAAATGATAAAATTACTCCCCAAGTACTTAACAATTTTAATAATCTGTTTCAATAATTTCTAAAATTTGGGGAGAAATTTGGAGGGAAGCCAGGTTTGTATGTGGGTTTTTTAGAGACGTTGCCCTGGAACCTCAGAGCTTCTAAAGATACCTTTTTAAAAAATCTAGCTTAACCTCTCTCTCCCAATATTTTCTTATAATCTTTCTTTATTTATTATTCTTGCTTTAGGAAGAACACAGCACATAGCTTATAACCTTCAGCGTTCTTCCCATGTTCTTCCCATGTCCTTCCCAGATGATATTTTTAAAGTGTTTTGAGAAATAGTCTTATTTTCCCAGCTTCCCAAACTATTCTAGAACAGTCCCCCTGGATGAGGCAAGGGAGCCCCTGCTTACGACTCCATATCTAAGTATAGCAACTGACTTTAACAGAGGTGTCTGTTTATACAAACTTAGAAAATTTTCACATAGAATATCAAAGAAAGCAGCATGCAGCAAGGAGAACAGCTATTATAATTTTCTTTTTTCTTGACAGATACCCCTACAGCATTTTGAATGTAGACAATGTAGACACTCTTTCATCATCACAACACTCCTGAGAGCATTACTTTTCTCATTTTATATGTGAGGAACTGGGACTAGATTCTGGCTTGTTCAGTGACTTACTCAAGTATTGAACAGATGAAATGTCATCCCCAGCTCTTAGCTACAAGACCCATATTACATATCTCATAAACAAGAGGAATATATTTCCATTTGAAAATATTTTTATCCTGTTTTCCTATGAAAAAGCACTCAAAGTGGCTGGCAAAATATAATTAAGAATACAATTAAGAATACAATTTCCATTTAAAACCCAAAGTTAAAATGTAAAACATATAGATTGAATTTAACAGTTCAGAAGGATGGGAACCAACAAGCAACCATGAAAAAAGCAAACGCTTCACCTGATGCCTGAAAATGAAGAGAGTTTGTTCTAGATGGTAGAGGCTGGGATCCTGGGAACCTTCTGAACTTATTTCACAGGGATATAAATTTCTTATTTACAAAGTCTAGTCCCAGAATCCCATTTATCAGGGACACAGAAAATTCAAGAAATCTTCTGATAGAGCACTATAAAAGAGGACTTGCAGCTGATGGAGATGAATTCATTTGAAGGACAAAGTAGAGTCAATCAGGTCCTGAGACCAAGATTCTTTAGGAAACTCTCCAGTAAGTTCTGGGGAAATATATAGCTTAAAACTGTGTCAGGTTCCATAGCTTTCCATGCCTTTGTTGACATTTGGCCAAGAGAAGGAGAATGGCATTGCCCTAAGCCTACTGGGATCATAAATCTCACCAAAAGTGTTGTTAGATTGTCATGTCCCAGCGATAGCACTTATATATATTTTTTAAGAATATTGTCATTTAATTTTTTTCCTCAAAGAAGCTCATGGGTATTATGCTTCCAGCAATTTTCTTTTCATTAATGTAATGCCTCCATGCTGACAGCTTAGAGAGGAACAAAAGACATTGAAATAAGGGGCAATAGGCAAACAATGAAAAGCTCTCTAAAATGAAATGAAGGGGAAAAAACCCTGTTTTGACTTTTTGCATTTTAGTCTCAAAGAGAGGTCTTTTATCGACTTTGGCTCGGCACCTTGGAGAGAAAGATGACATCTTTAAAGAGGTTTTCAGACCCTGAGGTTGGCTGGGGCTTTTTTCTACCTTCCCCAGACATTGTAAATATTTTTTTCCCCTATCTGTGAGCAACACACATAATTGTGGGAACTTCCTATCATTTTGTAAGAAAAACCATCTATCATTTTCAGAAGGAATAACATTTTTTAAAAATGATGGAAAGTACGAATAAGGAATAAATGATAAGCACAAGAATGTCAATTTCTTTTTCTATAAAGGATAAATTTCTTTGACAATAAGGTCACTTTAAAAGGTTTCTATTGTGAATGTAGTCACAGGGGAGAAGAAAAAATGATCAATTTCTGTTTCAGGTTTATCCTTTAGGATCTTTCCTGGAGTTCTATTTTATGTTCTCATCAATCTAAAGACTTTAAGCAGGGCTGTTTGAGAGGGGAGAGAGGGGAGAATGGAGAGAAGCACCCAGCATTCAATCCATAAACTCATCCTGATCTCCATGGCTTTGCATGGACATGATGTAGCACCTATTAGGGATATACAAGTTGGGTTCTGGCTTGCAGTGAAAGGGCACAATGTGTAGTTATTTGCAAAGAATAAACCTTCACACACTTAACAGAGGCATGTCTTCTCTACCATTATTGAAGGGTGAAAAGAACTGGAGAGATATATTATGCAATGGGGCTTCATCTATTCCTCTCCTGTCATAATCCCCAAATGTCAGAACTTGGGGGGAGGGGGCAGGTAGGCCATATGCGATGTCCTGTTAGATGATATTATTTAACGGACAGAACTCAGAGCATGCTCCTGCTGTTGCACATAATGAGATGGGTTGATACAATCAGAGAAAGACCATCCCACAAATCACCCAGCCCATGCCATGAAGGGCTTTACTAGTGTCATTCAGAACCTTGAATTGCTTCCAAAAACATACTGGAAGCCAATGCAGCTGGAAGAGTGGGAGCTATAATATGGCTGTACTGAGGTATACTCATTACTGCTTGTGCTGCTGCATTCTGGACCAGTTGCAGCTTCCAGATGTTCTTCAAGGGTTGCTCCATTGAGGGCACATTGCAGTAATCCACTTGGGAGATCACCAAGGTATGAGTGACCATGAGCAGTACCTCCCAATCCAGAAAAGGGTGCAACTGGCACACAAGATGAAGTTGTCCTGTTGCTTGAACAGAAGCTGTGAGTCCAAGAGAACCCCAAAATTATGTACAGGTTCTGTGTGAGGTAGTGCCATCCCATCCAGAACTAAAGATGGAAAATCATTAGATCCAGGAGGCTCTAAAATCCAAAGCTAAATAATGCATATTAAGTTGACTAAATCCAACAATTTTGCATGAAAGGAAAGAATGTAACATTCTAGCACAAGAAGAAATTAATCTCCATTCCACAAACAGGGACATCACCTGGTTTTTTAGCCTTCTTAAGGCAGAGGAGTTTAAACAAGTGCTAAAATAGTAGTTGTTAGACTGAGAATGACAGGAGTTTATAGTTCTCTAAGGTTCTAATGGTGCTTTGTTTCCCCAGACAAAATACATGGAGTGCTTATTCATTGTGAGTACCCTGTCCCTTGCTGGCTTTCTTGAAGCCTGCAACCAGGTGAAAGTGATGTTGAAACTATGAGTGTAGGTGGTGCTTAAAGAAAGATTACTAATCTTTACCACTTCAGGTGAGAGTTGGGGAAGGGGCCAAGGTGAGGGCTGGGAGGAAGCTTATCCTAGGAGGACAGATATGGTTGCCACCAAGTATTTATAGATTATTGTTGTATTCTGACAACAGCTTTTAACAGGCTACAAGACAGTGAGTTGTAGAAAATATAAGTTCTTTTGACACCATGAAGGGTTTTATACACACACACACACATATATGAATGTGCCGTGAGTGAGTGTGTCTGTCCGTCTATCATCTATCTGTCTGTCTGTCTGTCTAATCTTCTATCTATCCCACATTGTAGGGTAATATTTTCACACTCTTAAATCCAACCTTCTAGATGGTGGGGTAGTTTCATGGGCTTCCAGTTGTTGCCGAGTAGAATTGAGAGTGTTTCTTAGAAGTTTTCATTGTTTCATCTTTGAAAGCTAGCCAGCATTTTATCCTCCCTTAGCCAGAGCAGAGTAATAATATAATTGCAACATTAAACGTGTTGCCATCCCTGGCAGAGCATCTTAACTGCTGTGTGTAGCAAGCATGAATGATCACATCAGAAAATATGGGAACATAAACTCTTTTGAGTCAACACTGTAGTTACTGTTATTACCCTCTTTCCCCTTTCCTTTGCGGTCAGATGGTTAAGTGGCTTTTCACTCAGAATCCCAGTCAGGAGAAACACATTCAGTGAAGGAAATTACCAGTGAAGGCAAAGCACTTTTACAATGAATAAACTGAGAGGATGACAGTTTCCCCAAGAGAAAAGGTCCCTGTCCTTTTTTTCAGAACCACTGAACAGAGAAGGCATACTTTAGAGAACAAGGGAAGTCTCTGCAAATCCATATCACCTCCTCATCTTCTCTTTGTTATGCTTTTCTGGGAGTAGGGTGCCTGTGCATTGGTACCTACTGCTGAATTAAACCTACCAAGTATCCCAGTCACCATAGGCAACAGCATCTACAACATCTGGAGGGCCACCTGTTCTCCAGCTCTGGATCCAATGAACTAGCCAGAACCAGCTAAATTTCAAGCAAACCAGGCAGCAGTGTCTTTGAAACGAAATCCTGTTCAACTTTAAAATCCATCCATTAATTGAAGTCTTACATGTAATTAAGAGCTGGGGGAAAGGCAATTATAAATTAGATTTAATTTTGGAATGATGTGAAGAAGAAGATGCAGAAGAAGAAGAGCTAATAGATATGTGTTGAATTATCTCTTCTATTTTTAAGGAGGATAAAGTGTTACTATTTTTTACATTGTGAATACTGATGCCATTACAGTGTAAAAAGGAACATCAATGCAAATGTAGAATATCTGCTGCCTTGTATAAATCCTTTCTATAAGCAGGTGATTTTGGACCTTGCCTGAAGCTATTGCTTTTGATTATTTAGGGGGCTACTGATGTACCCTAGGTAACTTATGAAAAAGAGTTATTTGTAGTTATTTAATGGTATACGTTTTACAGTTATAACAGGCTCACAGTATGTGAATGTTTGAATGTTTTGTACTTTTTTCTCATCATTTTATAAGAGCAGATCTCATATATTCTGATGGCAGATATGATGGTGTGCTTATACAGAGGTGGCTTTAATATTAATTGGCTTTGTAATTAACTATTCCAATACCTTGCTTTATTAGTGCACCCCAGTGGATATCTATGAAACACATTTCTCAGTATCATCTGACTTCAGTGGGGCTCACACATAATGCCAAACCAATATTTAATTATGGTTTGTTGAGCAAAGCTTAATGTCCTGGTTTACACATAACAGTATGCCCTAATGAAAGAGTTCTCTTGTCATGCTCAGCCAAACATAAGCTATTTTATGATTTAATATTATGCGTGGGACTGCATTAGTATTATGTCTGAACTTTATGTGTGCATCTACACGAGCATGTTCATGTTCCTTTAGTTATGGATCAAGTTTCTCAAGCTTTTCTTTCCTATAGCTAATTTATTTCAAGTAAAAAATCTTGATTGTGCAATCAACTTATGAATATATTCCATAGTTTGCAATTCATAAGCTAGAAGATCAATTTACAATTCAAACACCCACCTTAGAATCTACCAGATAACCACTGTTGACTAAAAGTGGCCAGACAGTTTCAAAGAACTTTGTCCAATTCTTTGTAACTTGTTTTGGAAAGATAGGTTTAAAAAAGGGAGAAGCCATAATCTATACAGGTTTCTCCTAGAGTCTTCAGCAGATGGAAAACAATGGAGCAACATATGCCTCCTGTACTAAAGGCAGATGTTTCCTGATGCTGGTTGCAGGGAAACAAGAGCAGAAGGGAGTCATTGCCCTGAAATCTTACTTGGGGACTTCCAAGCAAGGACTTGGGGATTATGTGGTAGAATTCTGGACAAGAATGGCCTTTGGCCTGACCTAGTCTGACTCTTCTTATGTGTCCATCTGAATATATGGGAAGCTTGGACATCAATCAAGGGGGAGGTAAGTGATAACACATGCCCGATGCCACAATTTATGTACATACTATGAGTATGTACAGATGCTAATACATAATAACAGCAATTGCATGTTATGCCATTGTGAGTGTGATCATTTTAGCATTATCACAGTTTGCTGTAGATGCCTTTGCTGGAGAAAGCATAACTTTCCAATAGTTATTCAATAAGGTAGAAAGGCCTTAGTAACAAGCTCTTAATAAGGATGGATGAATCTGTCTATTTCAATGCCTCCCAGTTTCTCATTTTTGCAAATAGGTCAAGCTTGGCTAAGTGAACTTGATTTAAAAAAAAAAAAAAAGTTTGCACTGAACATTGGTAACGTTGCTCCAAACGTGCACCCTTTTGTTTACCATTTTGCCTAACATGCATTGTTTTTGCAAGCAGTTCTGTTTAATATATTTTTGTAAATAATTATATGAGCTTGTACTCTTTCTACAGTGTTTTCCCTAATATACTTTGGTATTTTGAGAACACATAGGTATTCTCACAAAAAGAGTGCTGAGATGGCATAGCTTGCCCACTCACAAAGGGACTGCAATAGAAAATATAATCAGTGACGAAGCACCATTGGCCAGAATGCCATTTGCTACTATACTAGTATCAGTTCCTCCCTACCATCTTTGCTCTCCTTTGTCCATTTTCTCAACAGGTGAGCACACATCCAAACCAAGCCCAGCTGCCAGCTGCCAGCTGCCATTCTTCTGATTTCCTAAGAAAAAGAAAGCTCATGGAGGCCATTTGGATTCCAAAAAGTATTCTTAGAACGAAAGATGATGCTAGAGGCTGGTGCTTTGCTTCACAGCATGCTAGCTTCCCCTTTTAATAAACTTTTTTTTTAACATGTTAAATATCACATGGGACAGGGAGCTTGGTGAGTAAGAAGTGACCTGTCCATGAATATCACATGGGGGATGCCAGCTTAATCAGGAACTCCAACTGCTCACCATCCTCTATCCAATAAGCATAAAAATGAATTCCAGGTTCCTATTTAAATGTAAAAGAGCATTTTATGAATTTATAGAAACATCAATTCAAGGCGGTTTTTTTAGCCACTGAAGAATATGATTAGAAGTAAATATTCACCACAGCTCTATTTTATTAACACTCTTAATTGCTTCCAGAAGGATTGTGATTTTTTTTTTAAACTAGGCATGAAAGGTAATTAGAATATTAGTTCCCATACCGACAGTAGTTGCACTGTGCTTATGATCTGTTGATAGCATCCACATACAAATTGAAAAACCACATCTATTCTTTTAGGGCACAAAGCAATTCAAATGTTCGAACAAAATCTATATTATGGATTGGAAATAAAGAAGCAAACAACAGCCTGATCTCTATACCTGATGGGCAATCTCAGGACATCGTATGCTGAGTCTTCACATGGATACTAGTACAGTACAGGCTCCAATCCCCTCCAGTAATCTGTCCAGAAACAAAACATTTAATATCAACAGTAAAAAACAACCTGGGAAGCTGTCTCTATTTTCCAGCCCCTAATTTCAGTCCTTCCATCTGTAACCCTAAACACAAAGCAGTAGAAACTGTCTCCACCTTGAGACTCAGCTTCCTGAAGGCCCACTCGGAGGTTAATCAAAACTAGTGCTTTATCACTCGGTTCCTATCCTGAAAAGAAAGTGACTCTTCCTCAAAGCCTCAATTGGGTGGAGATCTTACAGTGGGGCTGATGATGATGGAAGTGAGCTTAGCTCTAGAGAAATGGAGGTTCTGAGGCTTCAAGGCTTAGTGGGAAGGTCTCCACAACCAAGTCCCCTATTCAAATACTCCTGAAAAAGGCTCCATAGCACTGCCATCTGGAATAATAAGGTCCCAAAGCAAGAAATGCATTATATATTATTTCACTAAACTCATTATATTTAGAGTAGACGCATCCTATAGTAGTGGAAGCTTTCAACAGAAAGGGAAATAATTAAAAAAAAAACATTTGCTACATTCTCTTGTACCACATTCTCTCTGGTGCCTTTAGAGTTCTCTCATAATAATAATAATGAGAGGCCAATTTTATCCAAAGAGGTCAGGGGAGGACAGAAACCTTCTGGTGCATGCACAACAAAGTTATAGAGCTTAGTAAGGGTATAAGCTTACCAGATGAATTCTGATTACCTCCTTATTTGAGTCCCTCAAATAGCCTGGGAATGTATTTAACACCCAGTGAACTAAACACATGGAGAGAGACCTTAGTATGAAAGCTATTATCATATTCATTTCTTTTACACTTCTGAGAACATTGCTTATGGCACCTTACAAATTCCTGTGAATTTCCTTTTTAGTACCTTCAATAGAGGGTGTGAAAGAGAACATGATCAAAATTGATGCTGAAACATCTCCATAGGCAAAAAAAAAAAAAGTCTAAAGGAGAAGAAACAGAGTTTTAGCCTTTGCTTGGTAGCAGTGCCTTTCCCCAACCTGGTTGCCTACATATCTTTTCAACCATAAGTCCCATCCCCATATCTTAACCTGGCCGTGGCCACCCTGATAGTGTGAATGATGGAGCTTGTCATGTAAATATTCAGAAGGCACAGAACTGAGAAAGAGTAGAGAAGAAGATGCTTATTTGTTTCGTTAAACAGTGAAGAACTCTATCTAATCCTCTGCTTCATACTCCGGGGTGTCCACAGGACACCACATAAAAGTCAAGAGGGGGAAGACATCCTGGAAGAAAGTAGCAGCAAACTGTGTCATAATATTGTCCAAAAAAGGTATGTCTGTAAGTCACATACAGCCAAGCTCAACTCAGAGTACACTTTACATTTATTAATCGCACAAATAGTGGCAACATATCCAAGGAATAAATGATACCAGTGTTTAATGTTAAGAGCTTCTGTCCACCTTCCACTTATAACTTCCCCCAGATGAAAAATAAAAAAACCCTCAGTAACAGATGTGCCATTGAAATTTATGTGGTTTGGCTCTGTAACCCAAACCAGGCCCTTAACAATTCTAGAATTTCGCCTGGATGTTTTTAGTGATCTAGACCTATGAATTCATTTTCAAAATATACCACTGAAAGGGAAGAGGCTTGCACTATTTCAACAGCATAGTGCTACTCTGGAGTAAATTCACACATAAATCTGTTGTTTGGTCATCCCATTCCTCTTGAAATGCACAACTGCCTTTGACATTTGGAGATTAGTTGCAAACATTTAAACTAACCATGATACAAATTTACCTTATTCTCATTTGTTCCACTCCCTGCATTCTAACCTACTGATCGTCATTAAATTCTCAGGAGAATGATGGTCAATATGTGACATGTCATCCCACACATGTGGAGTGCCAATTTTTTATTCTAATAAAAACAGTTTCTATTTGATGGCCAGCCATCATTTTTTATTGAGGTTTCCAGCCTTCCATCTTCTAAGAGCTGTTCAGAGCTAATACAAGGGTCTTCAGATCTCAGTTTGAGTTAAACAGTTAAATAATGCCTGAATGGGTTTTGTTTCAGAGCAAAATCCATCCAGCTCCCTGACTGGCAATGGTTCTCTGAGGTTGCAGTGAGGGAGCTCAGCCCTTCTTGAAGGTGTAAGAGGCAGATCAGTGGCAGCCGTGACCCCCTCACCTGTCTTTCTTGCCCACCTTGTAACTCATTCAATCCAGGTTTCAGAATTAACAAATCCACATCCTTTTTGAAAAAGGGACAACAGTTAACAATGCAAACTTGGTTTTGAAACATATTCACTTCATTTTCAAGGACATCATTTCCCAAAGAGTATAATTTTTATGTTTAAAACAACTCATTGAACCCATTAATTACAAGTGTTTACAATATCTAGTTACCTACCTGTCTAATTACCTTGGTCCTAATGCTGCTGGTTACAATATATTTTTAAAAAGATGAAAGAAAATGTCTGCAGATTTTTTTTTTCCAGTGCTTTGATATCTCTAATACTACATCAACTGCCTTGTTGAAAATGCACATCTTCTGTACTCTAAGCAAAATACTGAGTGCTTAACTATGTATCTAGAAATATACTGTGATCCTTAAAATATAATCATACTTATCAGACAAGATAATAAATAATTGATAGTGCTCAAGATTTCTTTTTTCACCTCACATGCCATACCTACAGTGTGTTTATTATTTTATTAATCATTCATTAATATATCTAATATATTAGGGATGAGAAAAGATCTACAAGGTAGCTAATAGCAATTAAATCATTCACTAAAATATTAACCAGTAAGTAGTTAAACTGCAAGAAACCCAGAAGAAAAAGGAGGAGGGGAAATCAGTGACAAAGAAGCCATATAAGCCAGAAAATACCAAGGTTTTCTTGCTGATGGCTTTCGGCTGGCGAACATTGTCACTGTAGACACATACAATTCAGATTCTTTAACATGTTGAATGTTCACATCTGGACTGATTGGGGTCCAGAAATGAACTAGATTCTCATTAAGTTGTTTTAAGACTAAACTCAGATGTTCCCAATAGAGCTATGCAATGCTTTGGACTTAATTCCAAAAATACATTTTAGCATGTGACTGTAGCAGTTGTTTTAAAAAGTTGCCCAGAGGTGCTATATTTGCACTACCACGTTCTGAAATGCCTTTTGGGAATCAAATCCAAAGCACTCCACAACACTTACTCCCACTAGTCTGCACCACTGTGGCTGCATTTTGGATTGGCTCAAATTTCTGTGATCAAAGAAATATCCACATCGTGCGTGGCTGTATTTTAGCCCAAATATTAATAATTAATGACTGTTGGTACAGTATATTATTTCTCTCCAGGAAGCAGTAGAACTGGCAGGTCAGCCTAAGCTGGTAGTCTTTTTAACTACCATTTAGGCCTACAACAGCACCCAAAGACGTCTAGCAATAACTTGCTTGTGTGACAAAGTATTTCACACATAAAGCATGATTATTGCCTAAGCAGTCACATGTCAGATCAGTGCCTTAGAATGGGAACACTTCATACCTTTGGCTATGGATAGAACAACACAGGAAAGTTAAGAGAGGGGTTATTGTTGCAGATGATGTTCTCTAATCCATTTGATACTGTTCTCCAGTCCAGAAGGGTAGACAACAATGTATGTATTAGGGAAAGGGACACAGGAAAATTGGATATATAAGAACATGCACAAAGTATTATATGAGACACTGGGAGACATGTGCAAAACATGTGACCACATCGATGGACCTTCTCCAGGATGATCTTTCCCCAACTTGACCTTTCAGATCTTTTAATGGTGTACACATCATTGCTTAATTGAATCCATCCATCTAGCTGCTGGTTGCCCTCTTCTTTTTCCTTTCACTTTTTCCAGCATTATGGACTTCTCAAGGGAGCTGGTTCTTTGTATAATGTGAAAGAATGTAGATCTGACCTTGGAAAGGGGGACGAGATCAATGAAACATTAAGAAGGGAGAAATGACAACTCAGACCTGAGAAAGAAACTCTAATAAACCCACCTTACTTTTGTTTGGTATAAGATGGGGCAGAGAGAAACTCTGTCAGGCTTTCAAGATTGTTATCCTGCTCTACAACAATAAAGAGTACTCCTGGAATCCCTGCTGCTTCTGTTTCTTGACCTCAAAGAGGTCAAGAGCTGACACAGAAGCTGTCTAAAATATAACTTGAGCTTGGTTATTTGTGCCTTGAGTGAGAATTCTGAATTGAATTGTTCTATGATCCATTTCTTTTCTCAGCTACCCGTGATATTCTCAAAGGTCTTCTCCAACACCAAAGTTCAAAAGAATTCATGCTCTTTCTGTCCTGTTTCTCAAAAGTCCAAGTTTTGTTTCCATGGAGTGTCAAAGGGGAAACCATTGCCTGTATGATTCTAATCTTTGTAGTATACTGTAGGTACTATATATCATGGCATTTGAATATATTTTCCAAGGCCTTCATTGCAGCCATATCAAATGCTAATCTGTGGCATATTTCTTGACTGCTGTCTCCTTTAGTGTAGACAGTCAATTCTAAAAGGCAGAAGCTATCCACTGCTTTAATATCTTCATTGTCAATTCTAAAGCTAGTTCCTATACCTATTGTCTTTGGTCATCTTTGTACTGCATCTTCGTCCCATTTTTTTTCACTGTGCTCCTTGACTTTCATTATTGGAGCTTCCAGTTCATTTGCATTTTCAGCTATTAAAATAGTGTCATCAATATCGAGCAGGTTATTTATGTTTCTTCTTTCAGTTTTAAAATAACACTCAACTTCTTCCAATCCAGCTCCCTTCAATATATATTCAGCATGTAGGTTGAACAAATAAAGATAGAGTATACAGCCTTGTCTAATTCCTTGGCCAACCTGCACCTAATCTAATCACCATGTTCCAGCCAGTCTCTGATTTCCTGGCCTGTGTACAGGTTTTGCATGAGGCCAATGAAATGTTCTAGGATTTCCAATTTTCATAAGGATATCCATCAGCTTCACGTGGTTGACATTTGACTTCTCTTTTTTTTTTGGTATTATCTGGCTATCTCAATTATCCAGCATGCATCAGCAGGAATATCTCTTGTACCTTGGACTTTTCTACAGCCAACTTGAAAATCTGGCATTTTCCTCTTCATGTACGGCTCTAATCTGTATTGCGTGATTTTAAACATTATTAAGCAGCATGTGAGATTAAGGTTGTTGTACAATAGTTTGCACACATGGTTAAGTCTCCTTTCTTTGGTATTGGTATTTAGATTAATCTCTTCCAAGGTGGACACTGTGTTGTTCTGGCAAATAATTTGGTTAGGACCTTTACAGATTCTTGTTGCTTGCCATACTCCTGTAGATATTCCATTAGTTCCTTTTTTTTATTATGAATTTTATTATATACATATACACCGAATAAAAAGAAACAAGAATTAATACAATTACAATTATTGCAATTCCAATTACATTACCATTTACAATATACTAAAAAAAAAAAAAGGAGAGAAAGAAAGAGAAAGAGAGAAAAAGAAAAGAAAAAAAATATTCCATTAGTTCGTATAGCCTTCCAACTTGCTAATGACTGGAATGCTGATCTAACTTCATCTTCTAGTGCTAGAGGTTCTTGTGAGTAGGGGATATCTTCTAAGATATCTTGGGGGTGGACATCTTTGCAGCATAGAATTTTAGTATATTCCTTCCATCTTTCTTTAATCTTATTTAAATTAGTTTAAATCTGTCCATTGGCATCCTTATACCAGTTCAAGGTTGGAACCTTCTTCAGAGTTCAGAGATCTTTTGGAAGACTTACCTTGTTTTTCCATGTCTGTTTCCATCTTCAGTGTCTTTAAAGATGTCATTGTACTACAGCTTCTTGTTTCTTCTAACAGCTCTCTGAAATTCTTCTCTTCTCTTCTCTTCTCTTCTCTTCTCTTCTCTTCTCTTCTCTTCTCTTCTCTTCTCTTCTCTGCTCTGCTCTGCTCTGCTCTGCTCTGCTCTGCTCTGCTCTGCTCTGCTCTGCCCTGCAATTTCCACCATTTGTTCTGACATCCAGATTGCTTTCTTGTGTTTCTTGGTCTTTGTCAATCTCTTTTCCATTCTTCCTTAACACCTTCTTTGATTTCATTCCACAGTTCTTCTGTTCTCTACCTATGGGATTCAGAACACCAGGAGAACAATTCCTGATTTCTCCTTGAAAATGGTGGGTATATGCTCAAGATCTTTTTATGGAAATAGGTTGGCTTTCTTCTTGTGCTTTAGTTTGATTTGAAAGATGCACATGAGAAATTTGTGATCTGATTTCTTTCATCTCCTTCTATGTCAATTTGATTTCTGTGTGCTCCGTCTGATGAAGTTCCTATATACAGGCATTGTTTTGATTGTTTGAAGAGTATGTTAGCAATGATGAAATCATTGGATTGGCAGAAATTGATGTGCCATTTTCCTCCTTCCTTTCTGTTTCCTAGGCCATTCACTCCAACTATGCTTTTGTCCTTACTATTTCCAGCTGTGTCATGTCAGTCTCCAACCACAACCAGCATACTTGCTTGCATGCTCTAGTGATCTCAGGTTGAATTTGACCATAATGCATCAACCTCTTTTGTTTCACACCAATGGTTGAAGCATAAACTTGAATAAAAGGGTTGGCTGAGAGGTTTGCTAATGGATATCAATGTGTAGTTGATTCATTTCATATTTCACTGTGTTGGGCTTACCCACATTCATGCTTATTTATTTATACACTGAGATGATTTAGAGGCTACCTAACACTAAATGACTCTGGGTAGCTTAAATTTTAAAAAATATATATTTCTTTTAAAATAATACAAAATATAAGCAAAGTACCAAGATCGACAACAATAACAAAATTAAACAATCCATAAAAATAAATATGATTTTAAAAAGGAAAAGGAAAAAAGGAAAAGGAAATGAACAAACTAACAAAATTCTACCTTACATATCAAACTTATAATCTAAGTTTATATGGTTTACAAAAGCATATAATACAATATTATAATCAAACACAAAATTTTATTAAAAAGTACCATAAAATCACTGCCAAAGTAGAATGTATTGCTTTATCCTTTGATTAGTAGAAAATACTGAGTTTTTCAGGATGGAAAAGTTACATATTTCTAAAAGCCAATCTTTAATATCTGGAATAATATCAATTTTCCAATTTCTCAATATTATTCTTTTAGCTACTCCTCTCTCACACACCCCATGCATGGTACAATCATAATTCCACATAAACAGTCAGATTCCAGAGTTTTGGTATATAATTCAACATCACAATAACATCTTTAACATTTAAAGATCTCCCCATAAATCTACTTAAATATATTAAAATATTATTCCAAAAAAATGTCCAGTATTCATAGGAACATATCATTTTTTACATCTCAATTTTTTTTCATCTCCAGATGAGAAAATCTGATATCCATCCTTTTGAGTACATCTTTTTGGAAGGCCAAGACACTTTAAATGCAATGTTTTGATGAACCAGCTTTAATCTGAAATCCATGGATACCATTTTAATGTTTTTTAAAACATGAAACCATTGGTGGGGCATTATTGAAGATTCCAGTTCTTTGGTCCATCTTTGATATATTTCAGTAGTGTCCACTTTAAAAATATTCTCAAACTTTTGACAAAGATACGCTGTGGATTTAACTTCTGTCATGGATTCCATCAAATAAGGAAGCATCTTAGGTACCTTTGAAGCAGCCAAAGTATCTGGCCCATACTGAGCTGTTAAAACATGCTTAAGTCGAAGATTTGAATTTTCCCAACTTCAATTTGAAGTTGGAAAAAATCCTTAAATTAATTATTACACAATAATTGATTTAAAGACACTATCCTGGCTTCTGTCCATACTTTCCAATAAAATATTTTACCTCCTTCTGTACCCTCTATAAGGACACTTAATAATTCCCTATCTGGTAAAGTATCCTACAATCCTGATTTTTTTAAAATAGTAATTAACAAACATTATGAAGTACCTGAATAACATAAATCTATACTGCATAAAAAATCCACTAAAAAGTAAATAAGTACAGAGGAAAAGATAATAAGCACCTTCATATTTGCTGGTGGTAGGTGTGCTGCAACTAAGAAAATGTATAAAGTCAATCCAAGTTGGTTAAAACTGTAGTTCCTTCCTCTGATGTTTCATTATTTAATCTGTAATCTTTTGCAACATGGTGATTGTTACCAGACAATTCTGATTTATTTTATATACAGCTACTTTTGTCAGACCAGTTCGATTTTATTTCCTTGAATGTGGCTAAATTTTGTTCCACTGACTGAAAACCAGAGACACTCTGATTGCCTCGGTGACTTAGCTACAATTTTATGTTGTCTCGTTTTATTTGAAATATAAATCGATTAATTATTTGTTTACTGGTAGAATATAATAAAGATTATATACACACTGCAGCAGGGCATGCATGAACATGGGTCCAGGCCTCCAGTGAGGGAATCTGTATGCATTTCCACTGCTAGAGCAGCTGGGCCAAGTTGGGTCCCCTTGCCCGTATCAATCTGGCTGCAGAGAAAGTAATGGATCTCTGGATGATTAAACAGCCTCCAAACTTTTTGGGGCAGCTTGGATTGGCATCCCATTGTCTTCCACTGGGTCTCTATAATCCATGGACATCCCAAAATGTAGCTGTCTTCAGATACTATCCTTTATAGGTTGTGTTTGTGTAAGACAGTTCTTTTTCTTGCTAAGGAACAAAGAGAAGCACCTTTCCAAACTAACTTTATTTTGTATCTGAAAGCCAGCTCACAGGTTATTTTTGCGGCTGGTTTATCCCCTCCCTTCTACTTATCTTCAGGCATACGTATATTTGTAATCATGTGAAGAACGTAACTGAGCCATTGGTACGCAGCTTCTGACATCAGTGCTGTTTTTGCAGCCCAAGAACACCAGATGCAATTAAGTCTTGGGCTGTGATGTCCATGCGGCTACTGGCATAGACATCACTGAGGACAATCACATAAAAGCAAATATAGCGCTATAAAAAAATGACAGCCCTGATTTAGTTCTCTAATTTGTTTTGTACAAGAGAAAGCAATGAATTATCTATCTGTTGACAAAATTACTTTGAAGCCAAATGGCTAGACTTGCAAAAAAACCAAAACCCAAAACCCTAGCCTCTAGGCAGGTTACAATGCATCTAAAACCATTTGGGAAGAAACTCACTGCGGGTGGAGAAAGAACATGGCTGTTAGATCCTGGACCACAGCAACATGTTTGCGCAAGTCAGACTTTGGCCCCAAATAATCCTTAGAGCTGGCTGAAACTCTAAACCCCTTCTTTTCTTTACCAGCTAAGAGCTGGTTTCTTCTCCCTCCAGGCTTAGCCCAGCTACAAGTCTTTCATTCTTCCTGAATGAATGATGTTCCCAAATAAAAGTAGCTCACCAGAGTAACAAGCAGCAGGTTTAGAGGATGCCAAGCACTTGCTCCCTCCCTCCCTGTTTTCCTATGGCGGTGTAAGCAAGAGCAGAGCTTTTAATCTCATATCGCTAGGTAGGCTTCAGCAGGCTTAGCCTGACTTTTCAAGCAATGCTGAATCGCAGTTCGAGTACATTCCAGCAAGGATTGTAACATCCCCCTGTTTCATTATTTTCCCAAATTGGCACTGGGCATATAAATAGGCTTGGCAACCATTCATTGTGGTGGTGGTGGTTGTTGCTGTTGTATTGCTACCATTTGCTTTCTTCAGGCAGCTGTATGGTGGGGAGTGGGGAGGTTGCATCATAACTCCAAAAGCACCCTGCGTGAAAAGTCCGAGGTGAAGATTTTGTCGGTAATGAGATCAAAAGTTCACATAGCCCTTTGTACAACACAAGAGAATTCTTCTGTCTTGTCTGGAGCTGTCTAATGCTAATTTTCTTAGCAGAAAGGTAGTGCAGGGCATTTCAAATAAAACTTCAGCTCAACAAAGAGCCACATTTACTGCTCCAGTGGAATAGCTGGTTATTGATGTGGCTGGCTTGATTAGGACATTGCCAACACCAACAAAAATCTTTGGGGAGCAAAGTTAATTACACTTCTTTTCATTTTAATTTTTTTTTTCCTCACCAGATTTGGCTTTTGATCTTCTAGCTATCTGGTATTAGGCAAGTTGAAGTTTTATTTTATCCCATCATCACCATATTAGGAAGATGGAAATGGGACAGAAGTGAGAATAATATCGAGAAAGGATACAATAAATATTGTATTTATTAAAATTTACAATCCCATACCCAAGAAGGGTCTAGAGAGCTGACTCTTCTCATTTGTGTCAAAGAAGGTCAGAAATGATTGCTGGCAATTTAATTGGGTTCAGATTTGGCTCCTTGTCTACTCCTAAGGAAGGTCTACAAAACATAGAACTCCTTCTGACCAACTTGTTCATAGAAACTTTCACTTTGTGTCATAAGAGGAAAGAGATTATTCATTTAATGCTGGAGGGCAAGTGGTGTGGCCAACAGGATACAGGCAGTCTGCCAGAAGCTCCTTTGTAGAGCCAGCAGCCCACTAGATTGGCAGGACCAAAAAATTGCTTTTTTTCTGATAGTTTGTTTTGTTCTGAGGATGGTTAAGGGGCATCATGGACACCTCAAGCTTCTTAACATCCCCTCCCCAACATCAGTCCTTCTGGATTCTGGCTTGGTGTGGTTCTTGGGTGGATAGAAGTTGCTCAAATCTATTTTAGAGCCATATGTACAAACTACCCTGCAAATGACATCTGCAAATGAGCCATGTTGGAAAGGTTTCTGCTTGCTGCAGACAAGATTTGGCTCGAACTCTTACATGCACAAATGCATATAATTAGTTTGGTCTCAAGAAAATCAGAGAGGACCTCTCCAAATGAAGCCAGCTATTCATTCTTCTGTGAGATATTCCAATCTACCTCTTTCTGCTAAACAAATTACTGCACCTCTTACAATGTTGCTGCTACACCAATGGTACAGCACAAAATACTGTGTTCTGTTTTTTAAATACAGCCTGGCTCCTTGTTAAAATAAACCCAGAAGGATATACCTAGGCTGCAGATGGAAGATTAAGCTATAATTAAAATCAATCTGAATGCCCATCCCTGCTTTGCCAAGTAATATATATTTCAGTCAGAACACTTTGGGGATTTCTCTCCATGAGGCCGACTCCTGGCCCAATCAGCGGGTCTTTCCCTTTGATATTCCCACAGTGTTCACAGATACCCTCAAACACACACAGCTCAGGGTAATGTGTCTCTAATGCAAGGAAATCAATGGGAACGCCGCCTTTTTCGCCTGACAGTATTGTCAGGCTGTATTATCTGGTTGAGTCTGTGGCTTCAGTTCATAGCAGTCGTCAGTTAAATTTCCCTTTCTGAAGCTGAGCAAAGTGTGGTAATGTCACAGCCACAGGCGACTGCTGCTCATACGGTGGTTTACTGGTAAGAGTTTAGCCTCCTGGCTTGTCATAGTGTATATATCTCAGGGTCTTCTTTTCCTTCATAGTCAGAGATTTCCAAGAATGTTGCCTGGAGCAGTCATGGGATGCAAAAAAAGAGAGATTTTTGTTCTGCACTTAGCAACATTACCACACTTCACACACCCTTTCAGATGAGGGGAAATTTAACTGACTGCTCTGAACTAGAGATACCAGATAATATACTCTGACAGTGCTGTGGAGGAAGGCTGGCAAACCTACTAATTTATATTTTAGTATCCCTGCACTCAACTTCATGGGTTATCTTGTGCTAAACATTAGAAAGATCACAACAAGGCTTGAACCCAAAGAAAAGAACACAGGACCACAGCTTCCACCTCAGAGATGAAAAAACCAGAAGGAGCCATTTGGATCCTGGCCTTATGAACAAATACGTTGGCAAAAGCTTATGTGGCAGAAGACACTATTTTGTTTTAAGCTGAAATCTGCTCTTGGAGCAACATCCTTACAGAATCAATGTGGAATCTTGTGTACTTTTTTTTTTTCTTTGCAAGTTTACACCCTACCTGAACGAGAGGCCCTTCCTATATGCCTTCATCACCATGTGTCTGGACTGTTGCAATGTACCCTGTGCAATGTCAGGGCCTTAACGCTATGACCACATAATGCCTATTCTGCAGGTCCTGCCCTGGTTGCTTCTGGATACAATTCAAAATGCTGGTTTCAAACCAGTAAGCTGTATATGGTTTGGTACCTGGGTACTTTTGGGTCTTCCTCTTCCATCAGATTTGACCCATCCAAGGTGTCTCTCTTAGAAGAAACTGTTAATAGTGCCCATTTCTGAGATGAGAGGGGGGCTGAACCCAGAGGTGTTGTTCCTTCATGATAATCCTGGTTCTCTGGAATGGCCTCCCCCTGGATGAATTGGGTCCATCTTTCAGAGCCTTCTGGAAGCTAGTGAAAACTGACTCATTCCAAAGGGTTTCGGGGTGAATGATCACATTGTCAGGATTGTGGTATGTGATTTTCATTTCAATTTAGCTTCATTTTAACTTTAATTTCCCATGAATATTTTATTGTTGTGTTTTATGATTGTTGAGAACTGTCAAGAATCATGAGATGTGGTGGTGTGTGGGTATGTATGTGTATACACACACAAAGAAATAACATTTACATTAGCTTACATCATTCTGACTGATTTCCATTTTATTTCAGCTCCAGCATGGCTTACATAAGATTCTAAAAATGGTGTTCATCCTAAGGAAGCTTTTAAATAGAAAACTAATAAAACTACCTTGTCTGGACTGCCAAAATCTGAATAGCCACTAGATGTCAAAACAGAGGGGGAGAATGTGGCTCTTTGCTGCCATCTTGTGGTTTCTACAGCCCAGATATAGCAGCCCTAGAGGATGATCCTTTAAATAAATACAAAGCATACTGCCATGAGGGTTGGGTAAAGAAACTCTACCAACGACCTTCAGGAAGTGATGACAGCCATGTGCAGGTAACAATCTCAGCTGTTAGCAAGCCTGCTTGCCATGCAAGTGGTACATGAGTAGAGTAGAACCAAACCGCCTCATTATGTCCCCTTCCTGTTCCAGGAAGTTTCTTGTCCAGGCATTAAACATACTCCTGCTCCACCCTTGCCTCTGTAACAGCATTACAGACAGTCATTATTAGATTAAAGATGGCATTATCTGTGGTTTAGAAGATAGATCTTGGAAAGTATGAGCAAATGTAACTAAATCAGATTGAAATGTGAATCTCAAAGTAACAGGAGCTAGTTGGCTGCAATTATTAGATAAAGGTCTAGTGGAGCACCACAGTGAAAGACAGTTGGAGCAATAGGCAGCGAACAAAGTGTGCTTATGCCTAGGCTCCTTTATCCTATTGATGAGGGCACATAAACAGATACACCATCATACATACCCAAGAAGCAAAGTAGGGGAAAGAAATAGCTACATCAGGAGAGATGCAGCCCTGATTGTGGAAGGCACACACTAATAATTATCCAAGTGGCAGTCTTCTCCTGAATCCACAAAGAAATAGCCTGTTAATTTAATACCTAGCCCCAGTGGCTCACGCCATCATCACTACTCACTCAGACAACTGCAGTGTGCTCTACATTGGGCTGCCTTTAAAGACAGCTGGAAAGGTCAGTTCGTGCAAAATGCAGTGGCCGGGCGGGGGGGGGGGCGGTTCACTGGCTGTTGGTGGTGGGATCATATTACACCTGTATTGCAGGCCCTGCATTGTTTCCCTTTTAGCCTCCAAGTGCAATTTAAAGTGCTGGTTTTAACCTATGAAACCTCAGCCCCAAGTTACTGGCAAGACCACATCTCTCTATGGGAGTTGGCCTGACCAATTCAATCTTGCCAGGAAAAGCAGTTGGTTATTCCCCATTTTCAGGAGGTCAAGGGGGCTGAAGTCCAGAAAAGTGTTTCTGTTGTAGGGCCAGCACTCTGGAATAGTCTCCCATTGGAGACTCATTTAGCTCCAACATTATTCACCTTCTGGAAAAAGCTGAAGGCAGAACTCTTCCAAAGGGTGTTTGGAGATGTTACCTCTTTGAGGTAGTCCAGACAAAAAGCACAACCATGAGTACCAACTCTAACTTTAATGTAAAATTACATTAACAGAAACTTGCAAGACTGAAAGTATTTCTCCCCTCCTCTCCTTTATTCTCTGGAAAAGTAGGGAGGGTCCCTTCTGAAACGTTTCCCACACCATCTCCCCTTCTGTGGGCTGAGACATCTTTTACATGCTGGTTGTCCAGTCTGTGGCTCTTCCTTCCATCTCCCAAGATTATTCCCACATACAGTACTATTACAGGAGTACAGCGCCAGGTAATGGATGTTAGTGGTCTTAGGTATTTTAGGCATTTGTTTTTGTATTATTTTATATTTTGGGTTTTATTCTTTTGCAAGCAGTGACTGTGAGGATATGGTAGGGAAGACATTTGATAAATAAATTGTAATAAATAATAAATAATACCAATTATGCCTCAGATAACATCACTTTTGTCACTTCTCAAAAACTCTTCCTGAGTTTGTGGGAAATGTCTGTAGTAGTATCTGCCATTTTGACCTTCAGGACATGACCACGGTTCTTAAGTCATTAAGTAATTAACATCTCCTTTTTTCTTTACTTACCTTGATTTCCAATTTATTTACATGGATGGACTCTCATGGAGCTCTCATCAGCTCTACTTTTTGAAAAAGATCAAAATATGATTGACTGCAATTGCCTGAGCTTCAGAGGCCTTGTTGGCTTAGGTTTTGAGTGATTTTATTGACTGCTTGGCTTTTTTCCAAGGTTGTGAGATTGCTTAGTTGAATCCTCCTCTTTAAAACAAATAATGCTCTCACTATGAGAAAGTCCAATGTCTCCTTGCTCTACCATAGTCAAGCTCTCCCAGCAAGTTGCAGCCTGCAATTGTTGATAACACCAGAATTGACAGAATGTAACTAGAGGCACAATTGGAGAGGTTTTGAACATTTATATTAATCAATCAACTACAAGACCAGTAAGTTAGTTTAGATAGAAAAGTAGTTTTTCACATTCTGCAGAGTAATTTGCTGCTTTTATAATTTGTAAAGCATCTATAAATGCGGAGCCCTTGTCTTACACAAAGGCAATTGATTGCTGACCAGGATCCTAGCTAGAAACTCAAGTGAACTCTTATGCGTGTTATTCAAGGATACTATTTGCAAATAGCCGTGTGCAAAACCTGTTCTGGTCTTCTCTGGAATGTACCTTTTTTCTCCCAGAATGTTCTGCTGGAAAATTATAAACCACTCCTGGAGAAATCAGATCCACACATTCTGGGGGAAAAAAATTGAACATTCTGGAAATTCCAGTTTTGTACCTTCCTGCTGTCAGAGGGCTTCCCCATCACCCAAAGGGTTGGAAGCATCCCCTGGCAAGGCAGAATAAAAGCCTTGCAACATTCACAACCTTTCTTTGTTTCTGTCATTATATCGCTGCTGCAATAGGCACAGTCTTATTCTAAATATTATTTAATGATACCAGGCTGTTATCATTCTGGATGCCAGTCACTGCCTAGACTTACCTTTCAAACACTATATCAGTCACTTGGAGGAATGATTCCATGTTTGCTCTTGTTTAGCCACCTGACATTCTTTCATTCTGTTAAAATGTTCCCTTATTTCAGAGGAGAGCCAGTTTGGTGTAGTGGCTAGGACGCCAGGCTAGAAACTGGGAGGCCGTGAGTTGTAGTCCCACCTTAGGCACAAAACCAGCTGGGTGACCCTGGGCCAGTCCCTCTCTCTCAGCCCTAGGAAGTAGGCAAGGGCAAACCACTTCTGAAAATCTTGCCAAGAAAACTTCAGAGACTTGTCCAGGCAGTTGCCAGGAGTCAACACTGACTTGAGGGCACACAAACACACATTTTAGAGAAACAAAGAAGACTTAGCCCAATAAGGAATGATGATGAGATACAATCTGAAATGGTTTGTAACTCATATGTCAAATTGTTACCATCTCAACCATGGAGGTGCCACAACGCTTAATAATAATTAACATTTGTGGAGGGGTTTCAGATCTTTCCTACATTTCACAAGCATTCTTAAACTCTGTAACAAGAATAGCTATTATCATCCCCTATATGAGGACTCCAAGCAAGAGACAGTGCCTTCCTGCAGGTAGCCTGCTGAGGCATGTTACCAAGAACCACTTTGGCAGGTGTACATTCTTTTTACAACACCTTCTCCAATGGGTTGTACTGTTCACAGGGCAACTAGAAGCCATAGGATCCTGATTGCATCCTGTTAGTACAAATACCTAATGCATCTAAGTTCAGAACTCATTGTTCTTTGTGGTACCTCAATTACCAGGTAGTCCTTCTGTGAATATGTAGACCATGGAGACTCTGGATATCCACAGGTATCTTCCTAGAGATAGTCCTCATCCTTGCCAAGCAGCCCGTAAGATAATGTTGTTGTTGTTATTGTTTGGTGGCTTTGAGTCATTATTGGCTCCTGGCGACTGCCTGGACTACTCCCTGCATTTTTCTTGGCAAGATTTTTCAGAAGTGATTTGCCATTGCCTGCTTCCTAGGGCTGAGAGAGAGTGACTGGCCCAAAGCCACCCAGCTGGCTTTGTCCCTAAGGTGGAACTAGATCTCACAGTCTCACAGTTTATCTCAGTCTTACAGTTTAAGCCTTAACCACTGCACCAGACTGGCTCTAATGCAAATTGGGCCAATCAAAAAGCCCTCTATTTCCCCAAAGAAACACTCTACCCCACTATAGCATTCTCACTGCCATGCTTACTTTCATTCTAGGAACTTCCGAGTAAATTACCTCTTGAGGGCATGGCTTTATCATGCCAAAAGGCAACGAATTGGCAGGAACCTCTGAAAGCTTCTGTTCATTCCACAACCCAAGTTATTGAATCTGCTGCTGAAACATATAGTTGAAATTGGTGCCTCCCCTGCATTCTTGAGAGATCTCTGATCTCTTGAGGAGTTGTTTACAAAATCCCGCCCCCCCAAAAAATGACCTATGGCTTTCTCAGGATTGTCTTGTCAGGTTGTCCTAGACTGAAGCAATATTTTTATACCCAGAAGTTTTTTCTATGCCTTCACTATCTTGCAAACCAACATGATGATGAAGATAATTATGATTTATTTATTTTATTTTTATGCAGCTCTTCCTCCTGAAAGAGCCAAGAGTGACAGACAAAATCAATAACAATTCAAGCCTGCCATTTCAAACATTTATTTGTTTTAATTATTTAGATTATACTATGCCTTTCCATGGATATGTAATGCTGGTGATGGTGGTAGAAGAGAAGGAATGATGGAATGTGCATCATAACATCACAACATACATTCCACAGTTTTTATATCTATATTGAGATGTTGCATGCAATTACATAAAGAGTAGAGCTCGCACTGTGATGTCACAATGCCAATTTCATTATTTTGACAAAAGCTCAACTTGCTATGGGCACTCCTGCACGTTTCCACTCTGGCAAGTACCTAGAACAGATATCAAATTTAAAAGCAAAAACAGAATACAAAAAGTTAAACATATTGAATAAAGCTTGCACTAAAATAAAATACCATAACAATTAAAACTGGTGAAAGAGATACTTCTTTACAGTTTTTCTAGATGCTGGGAAGATGTGGATTCATTCCAGAGCCTCAGAACAGTGCAGGAGAAAGCCCATTCCTATGTAGTAGAATGATCAGCCTCTTGCAGATTTTAAGAACTAAACAATGTTGTAAAACAGTGGAGTCCTTAGGGTTCTCTGAGCTTGATTGTTTTCTTGCAAACGTTTTGTTACCTGGCTAGGCAACATCTTCAGTGCTAGAATGGAGTGGGGTTTCCTCTCTGTTTATATACAGCAGCTTGCCCTGCCAGTGTTTGTGGGTTTTCCTCCCCTTGGTAGTTCCTTGATTAAGGTATTGTTTACTGCTTGATTATTTGTCTGGTATTAATCTTGAGGTTAATCTCTGCTTATCTGGGTGATGATTGCTGACAAGGAGATGTTCTGATCTTTTGTTTCCTTTTTATTGTCTCTTTTGAACAGTGTGTAGATGTTGTTTATCTCTATGTGCCTGTTGATGGCTGACTTGTCTGAATACCAAGCTTCCAGGAATTCCCTTGCATTTTTGGATTTAGCTTGGTCTAAGATGCTGACAGTTTCCCAGTTGAAACTATGGTTACATCTGTCCATGTGCTGTGAGATTAAGGAGTTTTCATCATGTCTTCTGACTGCTAGTTGGTGTTCATGGAAGCGCTCTGCCAGCCTTCTGCCTGTCTGTCCTACATAGTGGTTGTTACAGTCCTTACACTGTATGTTGTATATGACTCCTGTTTTTTCTTCTTGGGCTACTGGGTCTTTTGGTTTACTTAAGATGTTTTGGAAGAAAATGTTTGCAAGAAAACAACCAAGCTCAGAGAACCCCAAGAACTCTACAGTTCAACCCTGAGCTACATATATTCTCTTCTAATGTAAAAGCACAGGCAGTGCATTAGATAGCTAGAGTTTAAGCTGTTTAGAGCTTCAAAAGACAAAACCAGAATATTAAATTGTCGCCAGTAGACAATTGGCAACCAGTGCAGATTTATCAATATTGGCATCATATATCTTGCATTGGTTAGCAGCCAAGCTGTTGCATTTGCACCAACTGCAACATTCAGATACTTTCAGGGCTAGCCCTGTGGAATGCACATTGTGATAATTAAATTAGGATATAACTTCAATTTATGGATATTCAGTATCAAATCTAACCAGCTCAGATGAAAAAAGAAAAGATAAAAAGGAACAGAAAGAAGAAACTTCCGATTTCCTCTACAGCAAATATAAGTATAATTACAAAATTATCTCTTACTCTATGGTTACAAAAAAAAAAAAAAAAGCTCTCTTTTTTTCCTATTATCTAATATTTTCTAACCATCAAAACCACAAATCAAAAATTCATTTTTTTCTGTTTCATGCTAAAAGTCTGTAAGGGGTTTCCAGTCAGCAGTAAATGTAGATGTTGTCTTTTCTCTAATCAAAGAAGTCAATTTAGCCATCTCTGCAACTTCCATCATCTTCATCAACCGTTCCTCCATTGTGGGTAGTGCTGAACCTTTCCACTTTTGAGTATAAAATAATCTCACTACAGTTATCATACATAAAAACAAAGTTCCATTACTTTTTTCCAGCTGTTTATCCATTAGTCCCAAAAGAAAAGTCTCTGGTTTGAACTGTACATTAGTCTTTAAAATCTTCTGAATTAATGTATGTATTTGAATCCAAAATTTTCTGGCTTTTTTACACATCCACCAAACATGATAAAATGTCCCTTCACATTTTTCACATTTCCAGCATAAATTCAAAGTACCTTTATATATTCTAGATAGTTTCATATACCAATGGTACATCATTTAATATAAATTTTCTTTAAGACTAGAACAAAACATAACTTTCAAGCATTTCAACCAGATATTTTTTCATTGTTCCATTTGTATATTATAACCAAAGTTTTTAACCCATTTTATCATACATTCTTTCACTTGTTCTTCTGTTTCAAATTTTAGTAAAAGTTGATACATTTTAGCAATTACATGTTCGTCATTTGTATACAATTCTATTTCAAACTCAGTCTTACATTGTTCAAAACCATAAAATCTTTTCTCTACTTTGAACCTTTCTGATAATTGTACATAGGAAAACCACTGGCATGTATGTCCTTCTGTTATCAGATCTTCTCTTGATTTTATTTTACATTCCCCTTGAGAGGATTCTAGTGTATCATGATAAGTTAGCCCTTATATTTACTTATAATTTCTCTCCTATAAAATGCTTCTTGTGCTGAGAGCCACAAAGGTGTTTTTGGAAACAACCTAGATTTGTATTTATTCCATATTCTCAGAATGGCATGTCTAACATAATGATTTTTAAAGTCTACATTAACGTTAGCTTTATCATACTACAAATATCCATGCCACCAAATCTCAAATTGTGTCTTTCTAACTCCAATTGCCTTCTGTTTCTCAGCAATACCCACTCCTTCATCCAAACTAAACAACAGGCAGCAAAGTATAGTTTCAGATCAGGTAGACCCAATCCTCCTCTTTCCTTTACATCTTGTAATACCTTATATTTAACTTGTGTTTTTTCCCTTGCTACATAAATGTAGATATATCCTTCTGCCACTGTTTAAATGGTACATCAGTTGTCAAAATAGGTGTTGTCTGAAACAAAAATAACATTCTAGATATAACAACTTGATCAAAGAAATTGTCCCCAACAAATGACAATTGTAATTTCTCCCATCTTAACATATCTTTTTAACTTTATTCCATGTCTTAACATAATTATTTTGAAATAACATACAGTTCATGCTTGTCATAGTAATACCCAAATATTTAACCTTCTTCTCAATCTTAAAACCCATTTTATTCATCAACCCGTTTGATCTTGTATTGTTATATTTTTGTTAACATCTTTGTCTTCTGTTTATTAATTTTATTTATTTATTAAAGTAACACAAATTAAATAAACTTGAATCCTGCTGTGGACCTGGGGAATCTGGTGAAACGTACTGTAAAACTTCCAATAATAATATATTTTATAGTATGTTTTTAGAATTTCAGTTTTACTTGACCTCTGTAGTAAAGCTTTTATTGGGCCACCAACATTTCCCTAAGGTGCTACTCAAACTAAAGCAGGGTGGCTAAAAAAACCATTTCACCATATTTCTATAACTGCTTGTTGCTTTAAAAAAAAAGCCCTCTTTGTTAGAATAATGTAGATTACCAAATTAAAATGTCCATCCTATGGTGTTTAATTATCTGCATAGATTCCCAGAGGTTTCAACATTCCAGGTATTCCATAGGCCAGTGTTGTCCAAACTTGGCCACTTTAAGATGAGTGGACTTCAAGTCCCAGAATTCTGGGAGTTGAAGTCCACTCATCTTAAAGTGGCCAAGTTTGGACAACAGTGCCATAGGCTATATAGAATTTGCAGCAAACAAGTCCATGAAACCATAGAGTGCCCTCTGAGTCACATGAGATTCTGAATCCTCACTGCTATTTTAGTGGCACTGAACTCACCTGCCTTTAAAGGTGAAACATATGAGTTTAAATTCCCCAGGCAGCCTCTTGTATTACAATTTGGACATTTTAATCCATGTGAGCTTGGCAGTGATTTTTGTCTTTGGAATATTCAAAATGGCTTCTCTAGCTTGGTTGGATTTGTTCCTATAATCTCCCAACCAGGGTTTTCCTCTCCTCTCAGCTTCAGGACAAGGGAGAAAATGAGGGAAGACCTGGAATATCAGAAAGGCAGGCTGAGAGAAGGAAGTGGTAGAAGGAGGGGGGACAGAGTATTAGACTTTTGGCCTTGGTCTACCATAAGAATCGGCCCTTCTGATTGTTGCCATGAATCTCACAAAGAAATGTATCTGTCACAGAAGATTACTGTATATTCCCTGCCTCCACAAATCTGAGACCATTCCATGAACCTTGGAATACTTGCATACCAACTTCTCCCATCATTCTGTTATATCCTCAAATGCTAGTTTGCTGTAATTTATGCATAGGCATCATTAATAGTTCATCAGACTGCATACTTTTTTGGGAGGAGAAAATGCTGCAAAAAGGAAAGGACTTTTGGATCAGGCATGCTGGAGATGAGGCTAGAAGGAAGCTTGTTCTCAAGAGAGATGGACTAAGAAGTAGTCAGCCCCCTAAAACATGCACCACTTTCTCTGCATAAAAGTATGGGGTTTCCCCCCACTGCTTTTAATGCAGAGAAGAAAAAAGAACTCATCATTCACATGAAACTGGAACAGATCCCTGTGGTGATTTAAAAAAAAAAACTTGTAGAATGATACATATTTAATGACCACATAAAGGGGAAAGATGCATTTACACAGGAAATGAGTTAAATAACAGATTTGGTTTAGGATTTATAGATAGGGAAAGAGTGGTGGTATTTTAAAAAGAAGAGTTATTAAGTTGCCTTATTCAAAGACAGGAATATTGATAAGATTAGAGGCACATCCACATCTTCCAGAGTTTTAGATATTAGAGCTTTCCACACTTTGAAAATGATTTGGAAGAAGTCCTTTAGACCTTAAGCAAGTCCAACACCTCCCTGCTATTCACTAAAGCAGCCTGACATTTTTCTGGCTTCTACACCAGCCTGAAAAATGGGTGGTTGCTTTAAGGGTCACTGTCCTGTGCCAGCAATTCCAAGTGCAGGAAGTCAAATCAGAGTTCTTCATAGCACATATAAATATCACTGCAATGCAGGAATGTGAGGATTCAAAATAAGCCCAAAGAAGCTTACTTCAGAAGGCTGAGGTTCAAGGTAGACAAATCCAAGATTCAGAAATCATTGCTGAGTATAGTGTGGTAGTAGTTCAAAGATCATAGAATCAGAAGTGGCACATGTTCAGGAAGTCAGGTCTGGAAAATGATTTCCAGCAGATGTATGATGCCCAAGCCTTTCTTTTATACCACTAGGCATGCCTATTTTCCTAAGTCATACCTCTTTCTTTTGAGGAGCTTCATTGAATGTCTCTGTTCTACTAACTTGATCCCTGTGAGGATCTTTTCCTTATGCAGGCTTCGAAAACAGCTGACTCAGCCTGCTGCTGTGTTTCTACAACACCTAGCTGATTACCTGCTGCTCCAGATCTGCAGGTTCATCCTTCAACAGGCCCTGCCCTTTATGAGCCTCATCTGCACATATCTGGGAGTCTGCTGGCTCCTGAGTTCCAACATCAGAATCTGTCAAGCCCTTCCCCTCCAAAGTCTGACTCTTCAGACAGGCCTATAGCAGACACTTTAATAAGCCAACTCCTTAAAGCAGCTGCATCTTTTTCAGGCTCATACTAGACATAGCTGCTTTAATGAATAGCAGAGAATGCTTATAAAAGGCATGAAGCATTTATTCCAATTTTTGAAGCATGCACAGCCCTAACAGAAATAAGTAAAATCTGCCTGGGATATTAGAATATTAGTATAGATGATGATGATGATGATGATGATGATGATGATGATGATGATGATTACAGTATTAGAATATGCATGATTAAAAAGAACAGTTTAAAATGGGGATGCAAATAAATAAATAAATGGCCATAGAAGTATTTCCATACAGAGTTTATGAATTTTGGATTTGGAAGTCATTAACCTTCTATTTGCTACAACACTAGATTTGAAATATTTGAAAAAAGAGCCATATGCAACTACAGTGTACATAGCAGTCAAACATTTTGTAAAGGAGGGCACTATTAGTCAGGATTGCAGTATGATACTGTATGTCTGAAAGTGAGGACACAAGCTGCATGTGGAGCTACTAAGCTGAGATCAAGTGGAGGATGTCATCGTCCCTAGCAGCAGCTCAGATTCCAAACTCCCCCCCAATCCTGAACCCCAAACAGCACCCCTGAATAAAAGCTGCACCCATCAGGATTAAAGGGGCAAGCAGCTTCGGAGAGACAGCTGCCTGTATTTTAACAAGCACTAGCTGGGCTAGAGGAGACCAGCTGGACGGGTCTTAAAAAAGAAGTCAAAACATTTTGCTAAAGACAATGTTTAATTTAAGCCCTTTCTCTTTACTGTCCGCAAGTGGCTTCCTTTGTAAGCAGCCTTTGTTTTTCTCTATGGATTCTTGTATTTCAAGTTCTGGTTTTGACTTATGGACTGGATAAAGTTCTTCCTCTGACTATTGTCGGTGTAACTCGTTGATTATAGAACATAACACTAGCATGTCCTATTTAATAGGATAACATTAAGATTGCAAGCTGGCTTGAAACTCAACATTAAAAAAACTAAGATCGTGGCATCTGGACCCATCAATTCCTGGCAAATAGAAGGGGTAGAAATGGAAGCAGTAACAGACTTCATATATTTGGGCTCCAAGATCACCGCAGACGGAGACTGCAGCCATGAAATTAAAAGATGCTTGCTCCTTGGGAGGAAAGCTATGGCAAACCTAGATAGCATATTAAAAAGCAGAGAAATCACCTTGCCGACAAAGATCCGCATAGTCAAAGCTATGGTTTTTCCAGTAGTAATGTATGGCTGTGAGAGCTGGACCATAAAGAAGGCTGAGTGCCGAAGAATTGATGCCTTTGAACTGTGGTGCTGGAGAAGACTCTTAAGAGTCCCCTGGACTGCTAGGAGGTCAAACCAGTCAATCTTAAAGGAAATCAACCCTGATTGCTCATTGGAAGGATTGATACTGAAGCTCAAGCTCAGATACTCTGGTCACCTAATGCGAAGAGAGGACTCTTTGAAAAAGACCCTAATGCTGGGAAAGATTGAAGGCAAAAGGAGAAGAGGATGGCAGAGGATGAGATGGTTAGATAGCATCACTGAAGCAATAAGCATGAAACTGAGCAAACTCAGGGAGGCAGTGAAGGACAGGAAGGCCTAGCACGATATGGTTCATGGGGTCACGAAGAGTCGGACACGACTTAACGACTGAACAACAACAACAAAAGATTGCAATGGTGTTTCATATTATTGTGCAAGAGCCCACTTGCTGGAAACAGGCTATTAAAATATATGTAGCTCCCAATTGCTACTTCCAGAAAATGGAATATAAATGAAATATTCTCCATCAATGTGCTGATATTGGGATACGATCTAGCAAGGAAAGCCGTACAGGTGTTGATTATTCACCAGCACGGCTTTGTATCCAAATTGGTATTCAGCTTTCTCTGCTTCTGCCTTCCTCTCTCAGCTTTGACTGCAAATATGAATCCCATTAAAACAAAACAAAAAAACAAAATATGTTCAGGCAATAACAGATATTGAGAAATTACATCTGGAAAACATCAGCGTGCATGTCACCTAATCACAGGATAGCTGTATGCCACAAGAGGTTCTTCATCCATCCTTGAAAAGACAAATCAAGCTTAACTGTGTCATTAAGGCCCAAGACGCAAACTCTAGAGAGGGAGTTATTCCACAGCAGCAAAAAGTGCCAAGGCTGGTGGTTTTATCTTTAAAGATAAAGAAATATATTATGGCATCAGTTGCCCAGAAACAAACCATTCATATTTCTTAACCCTTTGTCAGGTAATTCACTTAAACTCATAGGACAAATATGGCTGCTACTTTAGACATGACAAATTGCTCCATGTTGTCGTTGTTTTTTCAATGGGCAGTCTCAGGCTAAGTGACTCAGTGCCTGGGTGACAAATCAGTTGCCAAGTAGGATAGCAAAGGATTTGCTGTCACTCCTCTTGCTCCTGACAAAAACAAACAGCTGAACATAAACTGTATGGCTTACATGCCAAAGAGCTGATTCTGATTAATGTCTTTCCTGGTCTAAGGGTCATGAAAAATGCATGATGGGATATAGCTTTTGTGGGGGAGAAAGGCAAAGGAAAGTCTCCAAGAATGGAAGCTGTAGGTACAGGCCAGAAAGGGCCTGATTCAAATTTTACCATTAGGATGAACCCACTCAGTAAGCCTAGGACACTTCTCACCTACTCTCTCTTTCACTAGAAATATGATGACATGGCTCATCTAGCATGAAAAACGCTATGTTATTATTACTACCACAGCTACTGTACCTGATGTTTTTTGCTCCCCTAGAAGATGCTATTAACTTCTGTTAATTGTGTTAGTGCCATTATTTTATTTTTAGAGTTTATCTTGTTTCTCTCAATGACCCTGGAAGATTTGCTTAAGAAAGGGCAATGCGTATCTTGACTTTCTTTCTCATCCCCTCCTCTCTTTCAAGGCTAAGCTGATGTTTATGTAACCCCCTTTGCATTCTTTCTTCAGAGAAGAAAGGCCTATTGACTAGACCAACTTTTTTCCTAGAAAATATATTCACACTAATGCATCTACTCTAGAGAGGGCTGGCTATTAATGGTAAACAGCCATGAATTTAAGACATATTATCATACTTCTGTCATGATTCACTCATGCATCCATCTATCCATCCATTTAACTTTATATACCACAGACTACCAAAGTCTTTAAATGATCCGTGGCACAATGAAGGTCATAAGGAATGTGGATTTGCATTACGGGCTTCGTGCTGTCCTCAGCTTGGGTTGCCTCCTCATTCTCTGCACTTCTTGACTTGATAAAGAATAGAAAACTGAAGAGGGGTTAAAGTAAATCCTAAGTTCCACCCAGTGAAATAAAAACAGAATTAGAAGCCCCAGCCTGAAACTTTATAACTGCCAAACTACAGAAGTGTAAATATCTGGCCTCTGAAAATACTTGTTTTTATTTATTTTTACTGTCTAGTTTTCTATGTATGTCTGCATGTCTGTAACCCCTTTCTTAAATTTAATCCCCTCAGAAAGTCTTTTTACAATGAGTAGGAAACATAAAATTAAAATCCAAGGAAGTTGTTTCTAAATAATAAATGGGCTTACATTTGGGGATAGCTTTAGGTTTATTATAAAACTCCACAAAACAATGAAAGTAAAACCAGAGGTTGGAATTATCCAGGTTTAATTAGCCCCTATGGCTTTTAAGCCAGAAACTTCCTGCTCCAGGGGGTCAGTGTAAGAGAAATGAATAGGGAATATCAGAGAAAATACCTGAATTTTTTTAAAGCAAACTGATTTATTAAACACCTTAGCAAGATTTGCTGAACTGTAGAACTAGAAACTTACTGATTTCAAGTAGCAGACTCTGAGCTATACTCCAGTGATGTATCTTTAAACTTAGGGGCACTGAAAAACAAACAAACAAACATAGGCTTGCTCAGCATACTAAAACAAGGACAACATTTAATTGTGTTTTGGAGTTATACATTTTCCATTATTGTTTTTGGGTGTTATATATATTCCATTACATCTAAAGGGTTGAAGAACAGGTTGGGAAATAACATGTATCTCTCCCTTGTTGTCCTCCCTTGTCTATATATAATTTTAAAATGTACTGCTTTGACTGTTTGTCTTTGATGCATTGATAAATAAAGCATATATAGCATATTGATAAACTATGGGATGGAAGTGAATTCCTTGTGGTTATTATTTAATCATGGTATGCATATAACTGCTAACTTGTATCTACTTCCAATCTGAGCTATTGTGGTGGAATGAAGCTCTGCAGAGGGTTGCCAAAAGTGGGAATGACCGTATGATTTACTGCTAGTGAATGCATAAAATGCCATTAGTGCCCAAGTCTCTTTGCAGCTGTTGAAACTGTGAGGAGCTGATTCTTTCCTGACCTTCACTGCTTCTTGTACTTGTCGTCAAGGAACATGAAGCTCTAGCACACCATTGAGACATTCTTGGGGACCTTCTAGTGACTGATGGTGGCATCAAGGAGAGAGAATTAAAAAGAGATATCTGGGGACATGTTCAAGTTTTGCAAATCATTCCTACAGTCTCTACTGTTAAAATTGGATACATTTTTTCACTCTCATATTCTATGCCAGTGACTAGAAGCATGTAAAGTGGAAGACTAACAACATTCAGAAATATCTCTCTTCCCACCAAGTTCCTTAAATTTTCACCACATTCACTCCAAGACTAAGACAAGTAGTGGGAAATTAATCTTGTCCTTGCTTAGGAATCTCTGTTTACTTAGGGAGTGGTCCCAGAAACTACAGAGGGCACTGCTTCCTAGAAAACCACTGAAAATTAGGTTTATAGCCCAACATTTAATTCTCACTAACTTTGATTGTAAAATCTAAGAAGATATCTCCAAATTCACTTCTAAATTCACTTAAATCAAAGTCCAGGGACAATACTGGGTTGTGCATGAGTGCATGACTAATTTCTCCAGTACTGTACTAATACTCATGGCTTCCTTCAAAATTTTACAACTGTCTTAAAAAGAACCCCCAAGGTTGCTTCAAATTTAATTTACACACCTGCATCGTGAATCTTTAAAAATGATTCTACTTCTGACACAATATGCGAAGACCTAGCTCTCTAGAGAAGGCTGCAGTGATGGGAAAGGTAGAAGGTCAAAGAAGAAGAAGACAACCACAGCAAGGTGGATGGATTCAGTTACAATGGCAACGAGTACACCATTGGAAGACCTGAAAGATCTGGTTAGGTTTTTTTCTCATTATGGAGAAAATCTATGTGGTTGCTAAGAATTGACACCGACTTGATGGTAAAATCAATCATTGTGAATCTTAAAAAACTGTAACATCATGAATAGAGAAGCATCAAGAGATGCCTGCATTTCAGGGTCCCCACATGGGCTTAAAAGGAAGACCAAGACCTTCATTATTGCCTCAGAAACTCTTTGCACAGCACAGATATAAGATATTATTGTCATACTGAGTTGGACAACTATAATTATTTATTTTAAACTGCTCTTTTTAAGGTTATCATGATTTTATTTTGTGTTGCTTTTTAACATATGCCACCCTTCTAACCCATTTTTTCCCCAGAGCCGGGTATACAGTATATAACACATGAGAAAAGTAAGTTTCCTTCATGTTTTCTGCTGTTTTTCCCATTTCATTCACACTCATAAAAAATAGATAAGTCTGCTGCCAACTATTAAACACACTGCAATTGAGTGCTAAACATCATAGGTCAAACCAACCCACCCCTCCCCCCCAAATCATTTCTTTTGAATTATCTAAATATGCCAAAAATGGTGTTTGTTTTGAACACTAGGAAAGGCAATGTTCAGTATAGCTTACTCATATTTGGCTAAAAATCAGGAGTCTAATGCCACTAAGTCTTTTGTGCTACCCTAGAACTCCAATGTCTACAATGAGAAGCGCTCATATTTGGCTGTAACTTATGTTTCCCTAGCCAAATGATTGTGGCAATTCCTTTTCAATTCAGGGGATGTTTCTCTTCATGATGCCAATGAAAGTGATTTTCCATCATTTCCTATCCCTTTCCTGGATAGCGTGGTGTTAAAAAACACCCAGTGCATTAATATTGCTTTCCTTTGGCACCACTTCTTTCACATCTTCAGTACTTTGGGGAAGCCATGCACTCTCAAATCCCTTTCCCTGTGGCTTGTATGTAAAGACTTTTTAAATAAATAAATACAGTGTAGGTTGGGCATCCACTATTTGAAGGGCTAATGGTTATTGACTATCCTCTGGCAGAGATCAGGGAGCCTAGCCTGAGGCCCTTCTAACTCAGCCCCAAACATGCTGAATGTTAACAAACGTTTCCAGCATCTGGATGGGGCTGGACACAAAACAAGGCAGTCAAAATGCACCATTTAGTGTACAAATGTAGATGACAGAGCTCTGTTTAATATGAAGAAGGCCACCTTACTGAGAAAGGTGATTTGTGATATCATGGCAAAAAGTGCCTGTGTCAATACAAGTCTATCTTCCCAGTTTGAAGCTGCCACACTGAACTGATCCTGTTAGCTACAGATACAAAAGTCTTCCACTGCCAACATTTTCTCTCAGATTGAGAGGCAAGACAACTAAGAGAAACAAGGGCTCAGGAAGGGAGCAGGCAGGGTTGATAGAGAACCATCTTCATGTCCTTAGATATTTTATCAGCATTTCATGTTGCCAGAAGGGAAAAGGCAATCCCCATTGTCTGAACTTATCTGAGAGGCTGTTTTCACTAAAACTACTAAATTGTCTTCTTGCAATTCCATTCAAAAATCTCCCAATCTGTGTTAGCAAGAGCTACATGGCATTAAATATTCTCTTAGTTCTCATCAAAGCTTAACTACCTGAAGCGAAACCTCCTGCCTGCCTGCCTGCCTGCCTGCCTGCCTGCCTGCCTGCCTGCCTGCCTTCCTTCCTGTTCTGCATGTGATGTCACTTGCCTTCCCTTTGCCCCTCCATGGATATCCATGGAGAGAGGCTGTCCCTCAGAGAATGTAAAGGGTCTAGAGATAGTTTCTAACTCCTCACCAAAAATCTGATTGATGATAAATGTACTGAACAATTTATTCCCTAAAGAAGTCCTCAAGTCAGTTGTGCTCAGCTATGCATCTTGCATGCAGCTAACTCCTGATATGCAAAGGATGATATAAAATGCCCATATACCAAAATATGGAGATGTTTCAATCAAAGTTAAAACCAACACAGCATAAATGGCTGCTTACTGAATAAGAAATTCAGTACAAGTAGACATTGTAACAAGATAAACCTCACTTGTACAATTATGGTTATGGATTTGAAATCTAAATTGATGATAAATGATATTTTTGTAATTTACTAATGAAGAGTCAATAGTGTCTCCCACTCCTCTAGTATTAAGTGTCTGAAGCATCATTCTTAACCTATGCTTATATTCACATTTACAATTCTGGTGTAATTATTCTGAAGCTTTCACTTAGTTGACCTTAATTTAGTCTTCAGTTAACAGTAGTTATCAAGTTGAAATCTCTGCAGAACCACTTCTTTAGGGTGAGGAAGTACTGCCTAGAAATGATATGCAAGGGGAAGGATTATGACACAACAAGACCTCAGGGAATATGATAGGTTTTCTCATAAAGTACCCAACTGCACTAGCATTGCTGTAAACTTGATCAAGACTCATTGCTACTGTCATCAGGGTGGCAGCCGTGCTTTCCAACAGGCACAGAGGTAAGAGCTGGATTGTGGTGGGTGGAGGTGGCAGAGTTTATTGGAAGAATGTTGACATAACGGAATACCTTCCAATACCTTCCACTACTGAAGCCGAAAGAAGAAAAAGCTTGGCTGCTGGGCAAGGCTCTGTTCCCTTCAACTGCTAAAGAACAAATGGCTATGGAGGCACAGAGCCCATGGTCAGATGGGAGGGGGCAGTCTTGCAACTGTCCACCTGGAGCCTTGCAAGTTACCCCCCCCCCCTTTTAGGCTTCTCCCCCATGAGAATCAGAATGTTTGTACAGAGGAGAGCATCTCCTTTTTCCCACTGGAAAACATTAGGTTCCTGCTGGATCATCTTCATCCAGCTTCAGCTGGATAGGGTGGCCCAAGATGGAATCTCTGGTGTAAGGATCTGTCCTCAATGACTGGTAGGCAGGCCATCTAGAGCAGTGTTTTTCAAACTTGGCAATTTCAAGATGTGTGGACTAGCTCAGGAATTGTGAGGGTTGAAGTGCACAGAAATTAAAGTTGCCAAGTTTGGAAAACACTGATCTAGAGGGTTGTGGGAACTATGGATGACCACTGAGAAAAGAGTAAATGAGAATTTGTGGAGAAGCCATTCCAGTAATCAAAATGGAGAGCCAATTCCCATTTTGTACATGTGTGAATTTGTACATGTGTGAATTTGAACCAGATGTTGTTCATCATGAGTTATTTTGCATGCAAGATTTGAAAAGCTACTGTATTTTCTTTTCAAATGTATGCATTTGAAATACCCATATTTATTTATGAATTCTTGGCTAATATATTGTTTATGGTATATAGACTACCAGTAGAAAGAATGTATCTGTGACAAGTTACAAGTTAGTTAAGTGTCAGTAAGTTGGGCTTGATTCTGGTGATTGCAAGGGCAAATGTTCACCATCTCAACCACCCTCCAGTAGCAATCCATAGCTCTTCCAAAACATTAACATCGTTCAGCCACCTTATCCACCGTGTTCCTCTTCTACTTTTCTCAATCCTTGTGAAGCATAGTTTTTCTAGGCCCTCATCTGCTTATCTCACATACTCTAAGTGAAGAGCTAACATTTGCTTATTGTTGCTTCAAGGGGTAGTCAGCATTTTCTTGGTTTTCGATTGGTTGACTGGTCTTCTTTCAGTCCATAAAAATGTAGGAAGACACCACATTAGTCTATGGTGGCAAAAAATCAGGAGGATTCTGATTAAGTGAGCTGCAGCTCATGAAACTTACACCTTTTTATAAAATTTGTTAGTCAGGGGTTACCACCCTCTTTCTGACTTTCAGTCCATGATATTCTTAGTAACAAGGGGTGTGCAAATTTCAGCAATTCAGAGATGAAACATTCCAGACAACTCTGCAACTTTCTGTTCTCCTGCAGACTATGCCCAACCGCCTTAAGATCATACCACTCCAGAAATGGTTCAGCAATTTCAAGAAGTAAATTTTCAGAAAAATCTTTGTCTGGGACACCTTGAACTGCTTCCAGAAGCCACCAACCTTCCCCCAGAATGGTATGGTCCAAAGGAGGTTTAACATGTTCCGGAGGGAAAATGGAATATTCAGGAATTTTCCAGAAAGTTGTTCCTGAATCAATGAGTTTTGTAAATTTCTATTAGAAATCATCACCAAATTCATAACTTAAAGGGATTTATCTTATTTTTTGTTGTTTCTTAGTGTCCAGCTTTCACAGCCATACATTGCTACTCAGAAGATCACTGTATTGTGATCTTTGCTATCACTGAAATGTCCTTTTTTCATGATCATTTCCCCACTAGTGACTTACAGTGTCAACAGCCATTTTCAAAGTGAGACAAAGCCAATCCTCATTACTCTTATATTGACAGAACAATGGTTGGATGCCTCTAGAAGTAAAGTAAAGTAAATCAGTAGTGGGGATCTTGCTTTAGGGCCTCTTCTCATTGTTGAGCTATCCTTCCTAGAAAACAATACCAGCATGAAATTTGCTGTCACCACTGACAGTCCTTGTCTTACGTCTGTTTTAAGTCACTGCAGTCTCCTGATTTCATCCCTGGGTAATGGGTGACAAAGCCAAACAGATTTTTACATCTTGAGGCTAGCCCTGGACAGAATCAGAATAAAAGGGAAAACACTAACACTGGTACAGCTAAGGTATAGCTAGGGGCAACTTAAGCCTATCCCTGTCTGCCCTTCAAGGTAGACAAGACTAGGAGGCCAGAGTCATGAATGCTAATACTACTTTGATTATAATGTTACAGCAACAGAACCTTGCACGTCTGCATGTGCTTCCCCCACTCCCTCCCTTTACCTTCATGAAAACTAGGGAGGGCCATGACTGAGACGCTTATTCAAATTACATTTCTGCCCTGGACTTGGATTTCTTTTGTCTGAGTGTTGCCTTGTTTGCGGCTCTTCCTCCTGTTGCTCAAGGTTATTCCGTTCATAGTCTGGGAAAGAGATGAAGTCAACATCATGGGGACATGACAGAAAAAAAAATTGTCAGGACATGTTTCTATATATTCTGTATTCTCCTATAATGAAATGCCGGTGAGGAAAGGCCCTTTGTTTGTCATTGTTTTATTTCCTAGGATTAATCACCTCTTCAGCACAATGTTGATCTTTATTGTTGAACCCGGGTGCCTACCACCTACAGTTCTTCACCATCATCTGTAAGTTCACTATGCTAAGAGCTTGACCTTTGTTCTTATCCAAGTTGCCAAAGCAAATTTGAAGATAAACATCTCAAAATTGTATTCTGAATAATCAAAGGAAATAAACACAGTACTTCATTTTTTGATGCACAGTTTGCAAAGCCGAGTGCTCAAATGATAATTACAGCATTTTTTTTTTTTTGGTTAAAGAGCATTATTCCCAGTACTGCTTAGAAATGAAGCAAAACAAAATTTACTTCATATGAACCTATTCCTTCATATGGTGAAATTGTGTCATTTCTGCTGTGACTGTTGCTTTGAATAAACATACTATAACTATAGTACATGTACCTTGTCTGAGAGCATGTACTATGGTAGAAATAAATTAGTTTCAAGTATGTGCACTGGCTCAAACACAAAATGACTGGTCCCCACCTTCTTGCTAACGACATTTCTCAGATGTAAGTTGGTTTCTATACTAACTCTTTAAGTTAAAGCTACTGAATTGTAGAAAAAAATTGGCACAGTCAAAATACACACAGTGATGCAAGGAATTTTAAAATTAATATTCAATTGAAACCAGAACTTTTCTTGTTGGAATTAATGGATAGACAGTTAAAAAAGAATTATGGAAGATTGTTTTTATATATGATAAGTACTACGAGATTATTATATGCCCAAAAATGGAAAGACTGTGAAATACCCACAATGGAGGAATGGCTGGAAAAGGTGATGGAGTTAGCAGAGATGGCAAAATTGACTAGTTTGATTAGAGAAAGGACAATTACTACATTTATTAGTGACTGGAATCCACTTATGTACTTTTTCCTGAAACAAGAAAAAAATGAACTTGTGATTTATGGATTTGATGATTAGAAAGGCTAGACTGTGGAAAGAAGGAAATTATGTTGCAACCTTAGAGAGAGAGGGTAAAATATAAATATACTTGTAACTGCTGTTAAGAAGACTGGAAGCCGCTTCTTTATAACTTTTCTTTTCTTTCTCTTCTCTATTTTTTCCTTTGTATATTTTTGCTCAACAGTCTTTCATTTAGTGACCGTTCAAAGTTACAACAGTGTTGAACAAAGAGACTTACAATGGATCCTCACATTTACAACCATCACAGCACCCCTGAGGTCACGTTATCACGATCTGGGCACTTGGCAACCAGCTCACCCTTATGACAGTTGCAGCATCCTGGGTCATGTGATTGCCATTTGCAACCTTCCCAGCCAGCTTCCAGCAAGCAAAATCAATGGGGAATTGTGTGAGTCCCTTAATGACTGCATGATTCACTTAACAGCCATGGTGTTTCGCTTAATGACTGCTGCAAAAAGGTCATAAAATCAGGCATGACTCACTTAACAACCACCCCGCTTAACAATGAATTTTCCACTCCCTATTGTGGTCGTTAAGTGAAGACTACCTATATTACTTTTCTTTACTTTCCATACCTTTTTCTTTATATATATATATATATATATATATATATAATAAGAATAAAAACTTACACTAAATGGTTTTGCAGCACTACCTTTCAACAAAAAATGGTGTTTATGGTTAAATTCCAGTTCTAATGAACAACTCTTCAAAGCTGTTCCCATGCTCCTCTCAGTAATTCCTATAACTTACCTGTAAAGAAGTTCAGTGTTATTTCCTCATATTGCAAATGAGCCATAAATTTGATGGACCTTGACAACCAGCCAGCACTTGAATTCATCACACCCTTTACTTCTTAGGTGAGGGGAGTAGGTATTTGATGCTGTACTCTATGGAACTCAGCAGAATTCTGGAGGGCACCCCAAGCTCTTCTTCCCACTGCTTAGCTCCTTGTGACTTTGGCCTTTCAGAGATATTCATGGAGCACTATTTTCTAAATTGAATTTCCAGGGATGAATACCTCATCAAGGGACAGCTCCTGATATCAGGCTAGCACTGAAAATATTCCAAAGCAGTGAATATCTCTTACTGCTTCCCAAAGTAGTGCAAAGGTAGAGGGTTTTGTTTTTGTTTTTTTGAGCTTGGGCTTCTTGCAAATGGCATAGCTGGGGGAGAAGACATGTGTTTGCCCACACATTCATACAAAACTGAAGACCAAGTACCAGAATTCTTCACTTTGATACTAAGTTGAAAACCGCAATTAACATTTTAATTTAGCATCTTCCTGTGAAATCCACAATCTTTATTTCTGACTAGACTCCATTCCATTTACTTGGATTATATGAAATCTGATCAGGCCACTAAGGAACACGATCTTTATGGTCACCTCTGCCAAGCTCTATAACAACCTTTCCTTTGAGGTCAGAATCATAGTTAGCATTTCCTGAATGTCCTTTAGAAATAGTTCAGATCCTATATATTCATATCATAAAGGCTTTTCCTGAGCTAGGTTTTGGGACTACAAAATGTGTTGTTTGTGATCTAATGGTTTGCACTTTGTGGGAGGGAGGTATATTTCAAAAGCAGATTTTCCTAGGAAAAGATGGATTATATAAATAAACAGCAAGCTTCAAAAGCACCTTTTTACAGAAAAAAGGTTGAGAAAAGATTCTAGTTTAATTTTCAGATCTTCATCCTTGCCTGATCTATTTGAAAGAGGGGCATTTCTAATCCATAATTTCATCCAATCTCTCACAAATTCAGTAAAGCCTCAATTTAATGGACTTCCATTTAGTGGACTTTGAATGTCACGGAACAAACTTCTGTCTGAACGTCTCCTAGAATAACAGACAAGCCCATTGCAGCTGAAGTACTCCAAACAAGGCAGTTAAATTTGCATTAACTGTATGTATTTTGCAGTGCTGAAGTCATTACAAAATGATGCAAATTACATCGTTTATATCCATTTGTATCATATCATTACGTGATGGCCGTAAATCACCGCAAATGATGTAATTTGAGATTCAGCACAAGTTTGGGAGTACCAGCCTCTCCTATTGTTCCCTTAAATCAAACTTTCGCGGTATAATATTTTATGGGTGACTGCTGATCTGCAGCAAAAACACAAAAACTTAAACAAAACAAGAAGGAGCCATTCTCCATCTAGAGGTAAAAGTACTGGTGATGAATGGAGGATTGTAATAAAAGTCAGTCCTAATGGGATTATGAAACTGATTGTTGGCCAATATGTCTGTCTGGCTTTGGTACAGTTTTCATCTATTGCTACCCAGGGCTGGACCTGGAGCCTTATGCTGGCATTACGTCCCCCATAGTTATTTCCCTTTAAACATTCAACTATGCTGGAAATTACACCAGTGTTAGGAAGGAAGGAAAGGAAACGGATGATTTTAACTTTGAAACATATGTTAGCATTTAACTATTCATTCTTTTGGAGAAAACTGGTTAACCCCTTAAGTGTTTTGCCCTGAAGGCAGACATTAAAGGTTAATTATAACCACGTGGGACAAGCCCCAGGAGAACCGTGACAGCATTAAACTGCTACCAACCAAGCATGCAGGATGCACAGCCCTCCCAGGGAACCCCCCCTACAAAAAGGATGCTGTCTCCTTGAATGAGTCCTGAGAAGTTAAAAATGTGCACTGTGAAAAGGGCACATTGCAAGTGTTCTATCCAGAGTGGGAAAAGCTTCTGGCTGAAGGGAAATTAGAGCAAACGAAAGCAACTGAGCACTGTGATTGATGGGGCAGAGGCAAAGAGGTCCCTCAACAGTTTAGATGCATTTTGCAATTGAAAAGCACATTTCAAAGAGGCTGTATATAGCAGATCGAGATATAATTTTTAGGTTTTTTTATGATAATAAAAATGGTACCTCATTCACCAGGCAAAAGAGCTTGCCCAGCAAAAGAACTTGCCCGGGCATTTGATATAAATGAAAACTTCAACTAAGAATGTCAAAATACTAAGCAAGTTTTTAAATGTATCAGATTTAGATGAGTTAGATGAGATTTAGATCTGTTAGATTAGAAGCTGAAAGAGCCTTAACAGTCTGCAGACTGTACCAGCCCAAAGATGTAATGCAGTGTTTCCCAACCTTGGCCACTTGCAGATGTGCGGACTTCAACTCCCAGAATTCCCCAGCCAGCATGGCTGGCTGGGGAATTCTGGGAGTTGAAGTCCACACATCTTCAAGTGGCCAAGGTTGGGAAACACTGATGTAATGCAAGGCATGTTGTACAGAATTGAGTTCTTTTTGGGGAGAAGGCTATTTAAGGCATCTTGAAATCTGTTTGAAACTTATTAAGTCTAGCTTAATAAGACTGCACAAGTTTCCTGATTACATGTGATTGGCTTAATGAGGGTCCTATGAGTTATGTGAGACATGACGAAATAGGACAGTAGAGAAAAAAGATGTGTCCCTTCTGCTGAGCTATATTCTAGGAAGCCAAAGGGCAGTTGAATCTAAAAATGGCTTCCTGTGTCCCATGGGCTACCAGATCTGGGCTCAAAAATCTAGACAACCTCTAGAGGGCAATAAACAATTACAGAGTCTTAGACACCTTTGCTGCCCTCCAGTGGTCACCTGGACTCTTGCAGCCCAGGTCTGATTGCCTGTCCTTGCTTTAGTAAAGCTAACATTGGAAGTTGGGATTACACTTTTGGTTTTTTATATTTTTGGTTGTGGTGATGACCCTTAGGTTATTGGGGATATGTCTGTCTTGGTTTATGGAAGATGGGAAGCTTCCAAGGTTCCTTGTTTTGTTCCTAAAATGCAAAAAAAAAATAAAAATGTTCTATTGAATATGATGGTTTGGGCACTGCAATCTAGAGTTGATCCAAGGACTACAAAACCGGGGTTGAAGGGCCAAATGAAGCCCAGAAGTCACATGTTGCCTCTCCTTAGCCCAAAATTAGAAGAGGAGAAGAGAGGATTGATAGGATCTCTCTCTATTCATGGCCTAACTCCCTGCTTCTTGCTATAAGAACTTCTTGCAACTTTCCTCTCTGCCCATAAAGCTAGCCAAGATTTTGCCAGATACAAAGCAGAACTTCATAAGACAATCAAATTGTTAATCGATACTGTGCTTAGACGTTATTATTGCTGCAGTACCAGGAAAAGAAGCCTGTATCTGTAGAAGCCATTAACAGAGTGGCCACCTGTCCTAATTTATAATTTAAGGGCAGCAGATTTCCATTTGAAGGCTATCGTATTGTTTGATGGTGCCCGTCCTTCAAGCTGCCTGAAAGATAAAAGACTTTGAGAGCAGACTCAGCCAGCCCATAGATTCTGAGTGACAATTGTTTCCATATAACTTGCATATTTCTATCTAAATTAAAACAATTATTTTTCCATTTGTATGCATACATCCAAAGTGACTTTTGTAGATCTCTACCTTGTTCTGTCCTCAATTTTGGGGCTCCATATATTAACCTCTTATGCTCTCCCTGTTCCAGCAGCACATTATTTTAAGGACATATATGCACACATACATACACAATCATCATGCTCTTCCTTTTGGGGTAAACAAAATTATGCAAAGAACAGAAAAAGCAGTGGCAATAGTATGCAAAAGAAATTAAAGGCAGGCAGTAAGAGAGAAGAAAGGAATTTGGAATCTAGTTCATGCCAAAACCATTCAGTATATCTTCTTATACCTTTCTATCCTTGCAAACCATCCTTGCTCCCATCACATCCACATACTAATTCATACATTGCTTTTTTCCTTTAATTTTTTCTCTCTCTTGAGGATCTCATCAATTCAATCCAATCATAACTTTTTTTGGCTTTGACCCATTCCCTTTTCCTCCATATAATTGTTTTGTAATTCATCCCTCATTCATTCTCCTAAAACCACCCCAATGTACTCCTTTCTTACTGACTACTTGCTTTTGTACACAGTCTACATTCATTCAACATCCTTTTGTTCTTATTCTCTATCTTTTTACCACACATATTTCTTCAGTACACCATTCTCACGGCATTCAACTTATTGATATATTCAACTCTGACCTCCGTACAACAAAGTTAGCAGAAGCACCTTCTTAACACACAGCTCTTTTAGCTTTCTTCAACCATTCCTTCCTCACAATAAACCATATACTATCTACTATTTTATTACCAGTATGTGAACAACTTAAAATTTCTCCACCCATTTTCTCATCTTTATGAAACATTCTGTCAAAGTACACAGATTCTCATACTTGCTCTAGTTTTAAGCTAGTTATGTATAATTTGATGTTTTTTACTCAGTTTCCCTATGAAATATAATAACCTTGGTCTTTGATATGTTAATTTTTGGATCCATATTCCTAGTTGAATCAGATATCTAACTTTCACTTGAATTCATCTGCGTTCTTGGCCACCATTAGAGTATCATATGCACACAAAAATACACATACACTCATATCTCCAACCAACACACCTCTAATGTCACCATAAGCATTCCTTATTCATTTACCCATAAATACATTAAACAACCAAGGGGATATCATACGTTATCTTCCCTGTTCAGTGGTGAATATCTGCTAAGCATTTCATTTATTCTCCTGCATACTTTACCATGCTTTACCATTCTTATTGTATTCAGCCATCAGCCTTCATATTTGGGCAAAATGTAGTAATTCAAAGCCATTCCTTTTATTATAAGCTTTCTCTAAATCAACAAGTGGACAAGCACAGTAAGATAAATTATAAATCTGAAGTGGAAATAGTACGAGTTCTTTCCAGGCAGTGAAGAAAATAAAAACAATTAAGAAGTAAAAATAATTAGTTCCACTGAGATATTGTATCTTCCAGATAATCTATTCCTTTACTAGTCTAGATATAGTACTTTGCTTGGCTGTTTTTGGAACACGTACAAAGATTAATTTCTGTCACTTCTGCAAGCATGATTTGTGTCTCAGTAACCTTGTTGACTTTGTGACATTTATCAGACAAGCTTGGAGATATAGTGATCTAACAGATATTTTATACTTAGATTTTCATAAAGCCTTTGATAAAATCCCTTGTCAAAGACTGTTGAGCAAATGTAAGAGCAATGGGCTAAGAGGACAAGCGCTCTCATGTACTGAAAAGTGGTTAAAAATCTCTTAAAAGGACAAATATCAGTTAAAAGGACATTTCTTAAACTGGAGAAATATTCAAAGCAGGATCAATCAAGTTTGGGTTTGTTATTTTTAAGTCCCACCTTGGAGAGGCTATTTTAAGTTGTTTATAAATCATCTAGAGTTAATGTTGAGGAGTTTGCTTATAATGCTAAACTGTTCAGGATCGTAAAATTTTAAAAAGGATTGTGAAACTTTACAGCAAAGATAGTTCAACATATTCCAGTACTTACATTAGCACCCCAAAAATTCAAACTTCACATATACTGCACATTAATAGAGTCTGAGCTGGCAGTGACTGATCTACAAAAGGATATTGATCAAGCTGTCAGTGAAAATGTCAACACTATACGCTTAAAATATTTAGGAAGGGAATTGAAAACTGAAAATTGCCTCCCCAAGTTGGGACTTTGCTTCGATGAAGCCATTTACCTATGGAAACAATGTGATTCTTGTTAAAGTGAAGAAATCATGTGCTTCTCCATAAAAGGTTCTTTACATTGCCCTGAAATTTTGACCAGCAGTTCAGTAAAAAGAGGATTGGAAGTATTATGAGAAGCTGCTGCACGTGTGCCATGCGTGGGTCAAAAAGCCTTGTCCAGCTGTCAGATGTTCCAAAGAGAATCTCAGAAGACAGATGAAGCAAAGCAGCATGGCCATCTTGCTTCTCTCTTATAGGGGAGAAGGCCCTTTTGCTTTTTGAAACAGCTTCCGAGGGTGGGGTGGGGTGGGGTGGGGGGTCCTTCAGACCTTCACAGCCCTACTTGAAAAAAGCCGGAAAAGCAAAGCCTTGGTATAAATCTATGGTGAGATTGCATGTCTGTTCTTCGGGTCACCACACCTTAAAAAAGATATTGCAAAACTGGAAAAAGAGCCAAAAGGGGAAAGGAAAGCAATCAGGGGACCAGAACAGTTTCCCTCCATGTAAAAACTATAGCATTTAGAGATTATTACTCTGGAATGGAAGAAAGTAAGCTGAGTTTCATCTATTTCTCTCACAATGTTAGAACTCGGGATCATCCATTAAAACCAAATGCGGGGAGATTCAGGACTCATGGAAGGAAGTTCAGAATTTGGAAGCTGCTGGGAGAAAAAAACAGCGGTAGTTGTTTCCCCTAATTTGAAAATAGAAAATCTAGCAGATCTTCCTTTTCCTAATTCTTTTTATTTAGCAATTCTACATATGCTACTGCAATAATGATTAGCCCCATTGGGTAAAATAGGCTAGTGGTATGAACGGCCCCTTATTATATGTGAGAAGAGAGATTACTGCTTCTCTACACCAGGTAAAGATTATCCAATGAAAAACGCTCATGCAATAACCACCATCCTGTATGTCTGTGTGTGTGTGTGTGTGTGTGTGTGTTTAGTCTGATTGCACAAAAAATGGCTGTTGAAAGATCCCTCCCCACTTACCAAGAAAATACACCAGGAGGGAGCCCAAAAGCTGGCATTCTGTGCAAGACCTCTCTTGTTCCTCTGGAACAGCATGCCCCCTAAGGTGAGGTTGGCTCCCTCTCTCACAGCCTTCCAGAAACTTGTAAAAACTTTGCTGTTCCAGAAGGTCTTTGGAGCCTGGTTGATGAGGTTCCAGAAGTGCCATTGTCAATGATAGCACAACAATATAACTTCAGATCCATTGGTTTTCTATATATTTACTCTTTGTGTTGACTGGTTGCTGTTGCTCCTTGTACTCTGCCTAGAGTCTTTTAAGACTAAGGCAATTTACAAATTTTACACTTAAAATTAAAATAAATCTGGGGATGAATGGAATTGTATGACTTTCCATTATAATGTACCCAGAGTTTAGAGTTTAGGCTCTTAGTTGTTTTAACACCAACATTTAGTTTACGGTTCTCAGATAAATGAGTTTTGATTCCTAAGAAAGAGCTCTTAAAAACTCGACTTTTCTTATTGTTCTAGGCCAAAGTGAAATGGTAATTATTGAAATTATACTATTCGTTATCATGGGGAAGGGGAAGAGAAAAACTAAACACAAATTAAGTTTGAAAGTTCAGAAACATAGCTCAGGTGCCTGTATATATTTCTAGAAATTTGGTGGAAAACGATGCTACATTCTCTCCATGATTAAAGCAGGTGACATCTACTCTGTGACTTGAAGAGTTTTCTTTTTCCTTTTTTCCTCCTCTATTTTTTTTACTTTATTTTGACTTTATCTTCATTAATTTTTAAGTTTAAACTTAAGGAAGCAACACTGAATGCATAACTGAAAAGAATCAAGGTTATCCTTTCCAGGTCACAAACCACCTGTCTAATTTTAAATTCAGTATAGTGAATGTTGGCAAAACAAGTGAATTCTGGTGCTCTATGTACAGAGCCCTCTTGTAAACCAAGTGGAGAGAGGAGTCAAGGACATGTGTTGCAAATCAAATAATTTCAGTTTACTGTAAGTAGAACAGGGTATTAATGTTACATCAGTTGGTATAATACAGTAGTCTATAAATTAATATCAATATTATTATATTGTATGATACAGAAAGTCAGGCTATTTAGTACACAACTCTATGCACTTTTGCTAAGGAAGAAACTCCACTATCATTAACTGGGCTTTTTGTGCACAATGGGTATGATTGTAATTATTTGTATAATTTTTTCTACAATATGCATTCTTTTTGATGAAACTATCTCAGTGACATTGTTTAATGCAACATTCAATACTATATTACATCATAGCCATGAGATTTGCATTTCTCCACCAAATCAATTTGCAATAGCTGATATAGTACGTTAAAATAAAAAGTAGTCTGGGGAGCATCTGAGAAAAACTGAATGCCATGATTGGGTTATTTTATGTTAATTGAACAAATTTGCATATTATTTGCAAAATTAATTCTGCTAGTGTTGGTCTTCGAGCAGGAACAAAGAACTGTGAACATTGCTGAAGCTCTTTTTTCTCCCCAAATCTATAAAAACTTGTTCTGAGAGTTCCCATAGATTTCCATAGCTATTTTCTCAGGTTTGAAGGCCAGAGGAAAAGTGTTCTCTCTCACTCTTTCATGAACGCTAACTTTGTTTGGATACTAAATTATGAATCTAAGACTAGGTCTTAAATTATAAAAATGAAACTGCATCCAAAATTATAATGGATGTTATATCTGATTTAAGAAGGTATGCTAAGAAAAAGATTGTTATTGCTCAGTACTTACTTCAGTATTTGCTATAATACCTCAGTTACTCTATGAACTGGGGTTTTTTTTTCCTTTTCCGAGTAAATATTGCATGGTATTATGCAGTAGCTTTATTGACATTATCTTTTTCTGAAGGCAAATTTTTGTTAGCTAACAAACCACTTCTAGTTTTTGTTTTTTAAAAAGTTGCTTGGTATCCTGAACTACTAAGCATAGTGGCAAATATGCATGCATGTATGTATGTACATATGTATGTATGTATGAGCTGGATAGCGTAATGGTTAGAACACCGCCTTTTGATGTGGGAGACCGGTGTTTGAATCCCAGCTGGCACCTACCTTACCAGTAGGGGTCCTTGGGCAAAGACCCCCTAATGCTTCACCTGCCTACCTCAGATATAAGAGTAACATGAACTAAGAGAGTCATGCTGGCTTGGACATTGCCCGGATTAACAAGGTCCACGCCAGATTTTGGAGAACCAGGACAATCTGATGATAAGTGGACTACTGGAACACACCATACATGGATGAGGCAAGAGAACCTGGAATTGATGGAATGCTACTACAACAGTAAACCTAATGAGAGGGGACATATGAAACATATGAGGGAACTATGACTAACTTCTAAATAACTGTGACTAACTATGAGGGAACTATGGATGGACAGAAGAACTACATCCACACTAACTGAGGAACAGCTAGTTATCCAATACTTCAACATAGTGAAGACAAAGCTGTTCTCACAACTTGAGATACACCAACTACACATTACAGCCCAGACTCAAGAAGACCCAGAAGAACAACTGGATGTGCAGCCAACACCTGAATATGGAACATCACTGCCACCCCCTCCATTACAGAGCACAGCAGCTGATATGAGGCATAAGATCATGGATAAACTAGCTGCAATCACCCCTTGAGACTGATTACCAAGGGTCAGTGGAGAAGGACCATCAGATAGTATGCTAGAAGGTGTTATAACCACTATAATCCTGGAGATTCTTGGCTTACATGATCAAGACGAAAAGCAGAACATACCCTCCCTGGAAAATGAGGTTGAAGGCTAAGATCAAAGTGACTCAGAGAGAAGTTAGTCAGCTGGTGGAACTACAGAAGGATGTGGAGATTAAGGATAAGACTCGGCTACTGAAAAAATACAAGGGCCTGACTCCATCTGAAGCCCTAAAGACTGCTAAACAAAGGCTCACAGCACTGGCTACCAGGCTAAGAAGATACACTAGAGAAGCAGAGGCCAAGAAGATAAATGCCCTGTTCTCCAAAGAACCACCCAAGGTGTACTCCCAACTGCATTGCAACAACACAGTAACAGCAGAGCCACCAACAGCAGAAACTGAACAGTACTGGAAGAACATATGGCAGAAAGAGAAGACACATAACACCAGTGTAAAGTGGCTGCAGGACCTGAGAGCAGACCACAGCATTCTCCCAGAACAGGAACCACTCAACATCACAGTAGCAGAGATCCATCAGAGGGTCAAGAATATAAACAGCTGGATAGCACCTGGCCCAGACATGATCCATGATCTACTGGCTAAAGAAACTGACAGCAGTGCAAGAGTCAGCTCAATGGGAAGAACAAGATCCATGCCATCAACACATACTCCCTGCCAGTCATCAGATACCCTGCCGGTATAGTGAGCTGGCCAAAGGAAGACATGGAGGCTGCCAGTGTGAAGACCTGGAAGCTCTTATGTTACTTATGGTGAAATGGGAAGATTTGTTATAAGTTTAATTTTACAAAACTCCATCTGTATTAATTGGATTTGATTTTTCTTTGGGAAAACTTTTTGGTTTTCTGTGATATGCCTGTTAATTGGCTGGATTTTCAAAACAAAAAAAGATAGTAATTTGAGCTTTTTCTGTATTCCCTGCTGGTGTGTGCCTGCAATTACAGCTTGAAAGACACCAGAGAGCATCCACTGTCTACTTACTTTCACTTATATAATACCTACGATTGCTTGGTTTGGGGAGAAGAAAAAAAAAATGGCTAGAAGAGACCCTTTGGAGCAGCTGTTAGAAGATAAAATGACTTATTTAAATTTACTCCAATCAATGTTTAATGAATTAGGAACCACATTTAAGTGAAGATTGAGGAAAAATTGGACAAGATGGTTTATTTTGAAATGGAGGTAGAGAATGACTTGAATGTGGATTTGTTGTTCAAAAAAAATGCTGGATTATGAAGGTGGTATCAACAAAGGTTGTGGATCTGAAAATGGATTTAAAAATGTCAAAAGATAAGAGTGATATGCAAAAGGATGCCAGAACAGATTTACAAATTAAATCAACTGATGTCACCATGATCAAAGGGGACATACAAATAATGGAAAAGAAGAGGGACTTGGAAATACTTTTTATCTTGGATTTGCAAAAGGAATGTGTTGAATCAATGAGGCTGCTCCTGGGAAGAGACAAAGAGAAATTACTGGGACTGTTTCTGGGAGAAGAGAAGGAGAGAATGATGGGGAATCAACTTGTGGGACACTATTTGAAAGGATTAAAGATTAAGCTCTTTAAAAGTAAATAGAAGGTTTACAAAGTGAACTTATTTGATTAAAGTTATTATATATGTTGAGATTTTCAGTAGTTATTAGAGGGATCTTTTTCTGACCAGGATTGAATGATAAGGTTTTAAGGATGTCTGAATAAAGGGGGAGAGATTTCATTTGCTTTTTTTTAAAAATGATAAATTGGATTATAAAAGGGATTTATTTTTGAGTAAGGTTAGAATATATTTGTTACTAAATGTATGGAATTTTTGTTCTTATATGTGATAACTGCAGTACAGTTTTTTATGTGTACAAAGGTGGAAGGATATGACATTACCTACAATGGAAGAATGGATGGCGAAGCTGATGGAGTTGGCTGAAATGGTGAAATTCACAGCTTTGATTTGAGAAAAGACATTGTGTAATTTTAATGTTAATTGGAATCTTTTTTTTTGGATTTTCTGTGGGAAACAGGAAAAAATGAAATTATGTTGCACGGATTTGATTATTTGAAATAATATGGATTTAGAGTAATAATGAAAGTTACGTTGTAAACTTAGAGCAAGAGATTGATGTATACTGTTACTTATATCTGTTATGAGGAGTGTCGGAAGTCAATTCTTTTTCTTTCTTTTATCTTTCTTTTTCTTTCTTTGTTTTTTCACACCTTTGACCTTGGTCATTCTTTTTTATATTTTTTCTTCTTTTTAATTTTCTTCCTTTAATATTAGTTTTTGTTTGTTTTTACTGTTTCTATTTTAAAATTTAGTAAAGTTGTTTTTTTAAAAAAAGGAACATCTGCACAGTGTATGGGCTAGACCCTCCCAGCTCCAGATGGGAAATTCCACAGAAGGTCATGGAGAATAACAGGACTAAGATCCTGTGAGACTTCCAGGTCCAGACAGGCAGGCAGGTACCGGCCAATCCACCAGACATCATGGTAGTAGAGAAGGATGAGAAGACAGCGGTGGTGATAGTTGTAGCCATGCCAAGTGACAACAACATCAGGAAGAAGGACTATGAGAAGCTGGAGAAGTTCCAGGGCCTGAAGGAAGAACTAGAGAGGATGAGGAAAGTAAAGGCCAAAGTGGTCCCAGTGGTGGTAGGAGCACTCAGGGCTGTGACTCCTAAGCTGGGAGAGTGGCTCCAACAGATCCCAGGGACAACATCAGAGCTCTCTAAGAGTTCTGCAGTGCTAGGAACAGCTAAGATACTGCGCAGAACCCTCAAACTCCCAGGCCTCTGGTAGAGGACCTGAAATTGAGGAAGACACATACCACCCATAAGGGTGAGAGGGGATACACAAACACACACACACACACAAACACACATGGAAGGGAGATACAGCCAGTTCTACATATAGTAGAACATTAAATTATTTTTCTTAAAAATAGAGAATCCAGGGATGCAGACCCACCATTCAGTGATCTGCAGCATCTTCCATCTGGCCTGTGGAGCCTCAAGCAAGGCCCTCACATTTCTTAAACCCAGCCCCTGTCCTCTCAACTAAATGTTGTTCTTTGCCATCAGAAAAAGTAGAGGATGGTTAAAGGTGACTCCTTTGGGCTCCTTCCTGCCTGAAGCCCTGGATCTCTAGGACTTGGCTTGACTTCCCCCTCTCCTGTTGGTGGCAATGATTTTAGCTTATGACAGTGCCACCAAAGTGCCACTTTGTAGACACAGCTGTCTGCAGAACTGCCCCCCCCCCCCCGTTTGGGACATCACTGTCCATGGGAATGGTGTAGGGGAAGTGGTTGCACTTGATAGCTACTGCTCCAATGCATTACAGTCACCTAAAGTGATTCTACTCATGGAGGATTCACAAATCTGTTATGAGCAAGACTCAAGGAGAAGGAGGAGCTTCAGACAAGATGATGTCATATGCTCCCTGGGGGCAATCTGATGATCAGGACAGATCTTGACATTAGCAATTGAACATAAAGAACATATAAATGAAAAAGGTAGGCAAAGATTGAAATGAATCGTGTTGCTTTGTTTAACTGGGGAGTTTATTTTCCTTTCAAGTCCTGGAAAGACTATCTATTTTGTATTAAATCAATCATAATATAAAGATACAGCATGACCAAGATACTGCAGCTGGAAAAATCTCTTGGTTTGCATGAGATCTGGTCTGTGCCATATTTCAGAGCAGGTTAAAGAAGATCCTGGACTTCAGACCCTTCACAGATATCCTGTTCACAATATATCACAGTACCATAGATCATTATTTGTATGCACCATTTTAAAAAAGCATCCGAAGGAAGGAAAAAGAAAGAAGGGAGGAGAAGAAGAGGGGAATGAAAGAAAGATTTAGCAGCAATTATTCACTTGCATGTAGTGACATTTTCTCTGAATAGCAAACTACATAAGGAGTGCAAAGGTAAGAGAGGAATATATCTCTCAGTGATAGCTATTCAAGGTGATCTGCTCTGTTCCTGTATTAGATTGAAGCTCCAGTATCTACCACAAGCTTCTTCTAACTGGCATGCCATTGAAAATCATGACAACAGCAATAGTAACAACAAGAACAAACACCCCAATCCTTTCCAGGTTTTGATTAACAGCCACATTGCTCTGTGTAAATAATTGGCACATTCCCATATACTGACTGGAGATGGCTCAGCTCCCCAGCATTCCTTCTGTTTTACAATTGTCTGATTTCTGACCCAGTTCCTGTGGTATCAAACAGAGCAGCACATCCATGGATCAGGCCCCAAGGTAAACAGCTGCCATTTGCAGTCAGGACACTACCGGGGCATGACCTTGCTGCTATTCAAGCCAATTATAGCCTTCTCATTAAGTTAAACAGGAGCACTCCTGGAATGGAGCCTACTGTTGTATACCCCCAAGATGCCATAGAGAGAGTGCTGTCAGCAAGCTAATCAGCCTGGAAACAGGGACACGCAGAGATGTACATGTGTGTTGTACTGACTTTGCAACATGAGCAAAGGTTGCTCTATGGTAAGCCCAGGTGACTTTCTGGAAGACAGCTGATACAATCACATTTTGATGGATTGCAGTGACAGCTCATTGTGCTGTTTTAATCCTGAGAGTACCAAAAGCACTTCTTCCAGTCTTCCTGCCTGACAGTCCTTTCCTTGCAATTACTCTTTGGTGACTTCCTTATCTAAAAGACCCATTAAAAATTATGATTAAAATTTTTATTTCTCCGCCTCCCCCCACCCCAAAGAAAAAGAAGAATGGAATAACCTCTTGTGTGCAGGATATTTACTGCTTTAGGGCACAATCTGTTGCTGCAGAGTCATAGCTGTTGCCGATGCACTTCTCGTCATTATCTGGGCCTCAGCAACAAGGCATTCTGTCTTGTTTTTCATCGGAGAAAGTGGTGATTTATTGATAATGCTAATCTTGTTTGAGAATTACAGAGCTAGCAAGTCAAATGAGTTTACATAGAGGAGAAAGAGGACACAAACCCCCAACGTGTCTTCAGTATCAGTGATAGCCTCTATGAAAAGCATAAGCCTCTAAGACTGGATAATTCAAGTTCTTCTTTATCCATATCAGTATTGCATGTGCATTTATTTATTTATTTATTTATTTATTTATTTATTTATTTATTTATTTATCAATCATGTTTATATAGCCACCCATCTCACACAAAGTGACGCTTTTCATAACCCTTGCTCTCCCTGTCCCATTTTCTTGGGGTCCATGATTTTGCAGAAAGTTCTACTTCCATTCCATTCCATTCCTTGCCTTTCCATTCCTTGTTACTCAACTCAGGATGACCCAGAACAGAGAAGGTGATGCTGGAGATGTTGGGAGAAACTCTAGTCCATGTCATCTAGAGCTCCTTATCTATGTTCACATACCTAGCTGGGGCTTCTTGTTAAAGCCTTGAATAGCCTGGGCTATTGTTAAATTATAGAACTCTTGGTTTTCATATTGTCACTAGACAGATAGTAGAAGACTTAGCTACTGAGCATCACTATGAACTTTTTCTTTTTCCCACTGAAGGGAATAGGTCTTATTCCAGCATAGCTCAAAGAAGAGATTGGAACTCTCAAGGTCAAACTCACTCCAAACAAGCCTTTTGGTTAGGGTCTTTGACAGAAATCAAGAACACTGCATGATACAGAGAATCAGACTGGCGTTGTTAAAATTAAACCACTTTATTATATGTAATATACTGAATTCATTATGTGTGTGGGAAGAGAAACTGAGATATTATAGTCATAACCAGGCTCCTGCCATGTACCAGGATGAAGTAATCCATTTGAAGGGGCACCATGGTATGGGGATAGTCCCCTGACTAAGCAGTCAGTCACAAGAAGCCCAAGTCATGCACTTGAGACATGATACTTATAATGCAGATTGATGGCACTGTTGCTATTACATTGCTTTTTTTTTTTTAAGTGGGCAATGTGCAGGCATCCCTCTGCAGACATGAACAAGCAATAAGATGTTGACAAACAGAGCAATGTGTTCCATGCAGGCTGCTCCTAAATTAGCCTACTTCCCTCAAAAGCATTGACAAACAGTATTATATCATCAGAGCTAAGGTACATTTCAACTATCAGACTGTTGATATGGGTATAGGAAGGAACATGAGACCTCTACCTTCTTAGCACTTCTCAGACAGCAAAATATCGTATTGTAGCTCTGGTCACAATAATAATGGAGCCCTAATGTATAAACTACTGCTTCAGTAGTTTGATCCAGGATGGGCTGAGTCCTAATCTCAATATGGATACACATTCAGAGGCTGTGGAACACACTCACTTTGCCCATGTGCAATCCTGAACCTGCTTTTAACACAATTTTGCCACCCTGCATGCTCACGAAGCTCCTCAAAAGGGTGGAGTTTAAGTTGTGATGTCATGATATCTATTCCATCATTTTTGCACCTTCATTATCATTATTTTATACCAGATGGCTAAGGCACCCCATCCTGTCTGCTCCCTGCTAAGTCAAAAATCTTTATTTCCTGATTTTTAAAAATTTTCTTCAGACCAGTGGAGGGATTTATTTTCTGACATGTTTCTTAAAGCCTCTTTCTCTTCCACCCATCAGAGCAAATTGTTACAGATTTTTAAAATCATAAATTATTCATGAGATGCTATTTAATGTGATTGCTAATTTTAAAATCCATAGTGAGCCAAATAAGCATCTCATTGCCTAATATTATCTCCTGACTGTTGTTTTTTTTTCCAAAACTAATGATCTGTCATAAATATCTGGGTGCAGCAGTCACTAGGAAGTAGCAAACATTCTTAATCGCTACTAATTTTTTAAGCAAAGCCTGGATTTGTTGTGAAAAGCTGTCAGGACCTTCTTTGTCACTTAACTATGCCATAAATTATCATCTTGATATCTGTACTTAAATCTGAATTTGATAATGGAAGAAGTATTAAGTCTTTGTAAAAGTCAATAGGATATTACCTCATCATACCTGCTATTTCTAAGCATTTTATTTGCCTACGCAAATAATGTGTACTGGCACATTGCACAGCAGGGCAAAACAAAATGTAAAATGCAATTTATCTGGAGATAAATGTTTATTTCCTAGCACAACAAGATTTTGAATTTGAATAGGAAACACATTATGTTTTAACTTGGAGGAAAAAATCAGAGCTATGCATACACATAGTATAAACACTGGAATCAGGTTTCCTCTATGGATGGAGGGTAAATTCATTCAATTCAAAGTTTAATACATATAATTTGTACTTCCTGAAGAATATGTGAGTGGAATAATCGTTATCTTGCAGTATGCACACTTCTTATAATTTTACTGTGGGGTTCTACAATCAAAATGCAGAGAAAAATTAAGGAGAAAAATGAGGAGAGAATTGAAACATACTCTCAGATCTTCCTACCCATAGTTCCATTTCATTTTATACAGAGTAGGTTTGTAGTCTTCATAGTTGCAAGGACAAGAAATGTGGAACTGATATACATTGACATCAGAAACATTAATGAATACATGAACGATTACAAGTTTCTTTACCACTCCATTGATATCCACAGGGGCAGGGTGAGAGCAAGAGGGAGCAAAGGATGACACAATGCAAACCAAAACTATTATGTATTTCCATCCAATGTTGGTGCAAGTATGAAAAGCCAGATTTTGCATCATGTTATAACTCAGGTTTGTCATTTTTTTCATTCTTACAGTTTGCACCAGACATCTAAGAAGCACTCCTCTAATATCTGCTTTTGATTCATACATTCTTCATCTTTCTCACCCAAATATTAAATTTCTGCCTTATATATGGTCACTTTAATCACAGAAAAGGAAAGACTGTCGAATACAGATATTCTGATTTTCTGTTGCTAATTTTTTCAACTTCAGAACAAAGTCCAGAGCAGCAATCCTCTTAGCCAAGTAGGAGAAACATATACAATACACAAAGAGTTTTGTAGAATAGATTTTTCATGGACTGGAGCCATGACTTAGGAGATGCTCAGCAAAAATTGTTTATTTTTTCATTCACGGAACAGCCATTAATATATTGTTTTTAAATGAACAATAAATGTGTGTTTGTTCTTTTGTTGCTTTGTCAATTTCTAACCAAAATGTTTTATTTGAAGCAATTCAGATATAGCTATTTCCATTACATAAGCAGTTCAGCTCAGCCAACTGTACATTATCGGATATTTTGTTCCCATTATATTTGGTTTGGTTTCATATTAATTTTATCTTTTTGCAACCTGCACAAAAATACTGTTTGCAATGGGATTAATTAAGAATTTTCCAGAGTCCATTAAAATCTCAATTTTGTAGTGAGTGACTTTTGAGTAGGACTGTAAATAGTACCCACTGAGGTCAGATTTTTTAATTAGCTTGCTGGTCCAATTAGGGACAAGAAGATTTTATTTACTTCTGAAAAGATATGAGGGACATTATTGATTGGGCCATCCTTTTCAAAGAAAAGATGGTCCACAGATTCGGAACAGAAGTTGCTGGTTCTTTGTGGGACTTCCCAGAATGGGCATGTAACTGAGGTTCTTGCCATCATGTGATCCTTATCCTCTAGATCAGTGTTTCTCAGCCTCAGCAACTTTAAGGTGTGTGGACTTCAACTCCCAGAATTCCCTGACCAGCATGCTGGGAGTTGAAGTCTACGCATCTTAAAGTTGTTTGCTAGAGAAACACTGGCCTAGATAAGTATGCATCACAGAAGCAGCACTGGGTGAATACAATAATTTTATATGTTATCTATGCCAGCTTTTACTACAAAGTAAAAAATAAGTGCAGCAATAAAATAATTCCAACTTTCCACACACACACACACACACACCACCACAGATATCTGACAACATTCAAATAAACCTACACTTTTGTAAAGTCCACTGTTGTCCTCAAACAAAAATCTCTTGGTCTGTGTTATCCATGATTACTTTTCCCGCTTCTCAGAGATATGTTCTGAATTTCTTATTTCAATTAGTTCTTAAAACTTTTTTTAATCTACCATTCTGGTAAAGCAGGCAGTATTTTGCACAGCATGCTCTGTTTATCATTTTCATTATTTTCAGCTGAACTCAAACTGACAACTTATCTTCCATGATTAATTTTATTCTTCCAGGGTTGCAAAGTGTATATCTCAGTGTACAGCCAATGTAGCACAGCTGGTTCAAAATTATTAATTTTTATGTTGCTTGGTTTTTAAAAAAACATCAACACACACTGGAATATCGCACTGCTTTTCATTTGTGATATATGTATATGTACAGTGTAGTTTTGCATATAGAATATAAATTATATCCATAAATACAGACTGGTGAGCTGTCATATTGCCTTCTGTCAGATTTTGTTCTCATGTCTTGTTTTATTGCTAGGATGCTATGATTTTTTTTTTTTTTGGTACTTTGATTGTTATAATAACATCAAGACACTGCACAGCTTTTAAATATATTCCTTCTGCCTTTGTTCTTAAAAGAGACCAGTTATTTATTTCCATCTTCTGAAGAACACTGCTCGTAATCCAAGCAGTGAGTCAAATGTCAGGAGTGCTAGTAAAAGAAACAAAGAATTCCTGTCCCAGAAAAAAAAGAAAGAGAAAATCAGCATGTAGTTTGAACCTGAGTGATTTTTATACATGCTACCTGTGCATAACAACATGGGATCTTGAATTACTTTTGACTGCAGCTTATTGCTCTGAAGGTACTGGTATTTCATCAACACAGGTGAGAACTCTCTAGTGTGGGTGAATTTCCCTTAGTTAGGCCAATTCATGATGTCCCTCACAGCATTGCCCCATGAGAGCACAGAGCTGTGACCAGTCCGTTCCTCAGGCTGCATTAACATGAAGGGGCCATTACAGCAGCACCACAACCAGCAATGGGCTTCTCTCTTTTTTTTTTTTAAGTGTTAGCATATAGTACAGGCCACCCTGACAAGAAACAATTAGACAAGGATTAGTTGTTATAAAACACCCCAAGTTGTGAAGAGTTTGAAAAACTATGATGAAATCTCACATTTCTATCTTTCTATCTGCAAATCAGTGATGTCCTATAAAAACCCCACAGTTTTTCAAAGAGAAATCACTGTTGCAAATGTAATGAACATAGCTTATATCATAGCATTCAAAGAACTGGCCATCGGAAGAAGAAAAAAGTTTGGTACCACTGTCGAATTCACAAAAAGTACTGAAAGGTATACATGGAGGAATTAAAAAAAAAAAATTGAATTGCCATGGACGTATCGGTCAGGAGTTAAATTTTAAGGATATTCTTACTACATCGGTCACCAGATCACATTGACTATTAAACCCTAAAGGATGTATTCAACAGTGACTTGCATAAAGATTATGTATATTGCACAATCAAAATATGAAGCATGTTCAGCTATGTGACAATCGAGCACAGAATAACTGAGTGTTATTAGGGCATGTGTGGGTCAGATTGGCCTGATTACATTATATCATATACTGTATTTTTCCATCAATAAGACGCCCCCATGTACAAGACGACCCCCACTTTTCCAACCCAAAATTAAGAAATCAATATTTTAAAGATAGTGCAGAACACATTATTTAGTAATTAGGTAACATTGACCTGATACACTCAGTGGGAGGAGGTCCAAACCGTCTCTCTGCAGCTCTATTTCCGTGTTCTTTTGCATAACTGATTACATTCAATCACGAGTGAAACTGCCAATAGCTTGTCTCTGCAAACAGACTTCCTCCAATTGGTTTGTTCAACATCAGCTGACATCAGTTACATAAGGCTCGTGATTGGAGGAAGTCTGTTTGCAGACTCAAGCTATCTCACTCATGATTGGAGGCTAGAAATAGGAGGAAGCCTGTTTGCAGAGACAAAGTATGGGCAGTTTCACTCGTGATTGGAGGCTCATGATTGGAGGAAGTCTGTTTGCAGACTCAAGCTATCTCACTCATGATTGGAGGCTAGAAATAGGAGGAAGCCTGTTTGCGGAGACAAAGTATGGGCAGTTTTGCAACCATGCGGTTCTCTCCTCAGCTGACTTCCTTGAATAAGACGCCCTTCAATTTTTAGCGTAAGGATTTTAGAAAAAAGTATCATCTTATAGTCGGAAAAATACGGTAAATCACTCCGATTCAGTGTCACAGTTGTTGACATATAGCATCTGCACTCAGCTCTATGTCCTGCCATAGGGAGATTCCAGATAAAACGTTATTACAATACAGATTACAGAGAAAATGCATTTCTTAGCATTATTTGAGGGAAGTAACGATGCCCTAAACATTCCAGTGAACCCTGTAAGGTCTCATAATCATTTAGAGAAGACATACCTTTCAATTTGCTTCTCCCTCATTATTGTTTTAGACAAAATATAAAAAAGATTAATCAAACCTTGGAAACCTGATGGCAGTAAAGCAACAGACTGAATGTACTGAGCCAATTCCAATTTACACACCAATGCCGTGGATTATTGCTTTCCAAGTGAGAACCCCAAAACTTTAGAGCACAGTGGAGCACCAAGCCAAGCCACACAGTGCTGGCCAATATCCAGTGGCAAATCCCATGGCTCCTCCGCTGATTTGCTGCATCTATTGATATAACTCATTGTTCAGCCTGTACCTGAAAGAAATTTGTAGCTTGGTTGGTGGTGCAACATTCCATAGAACACAGCCATTAAAAAATGCTATTGAGACACAAAGAAAATATTGGCTACCCAATGCTTCCAAACACCAATAAATCTGACCATGTATTTAAAGATTGCTCAGAAAATGCAGCTACTTGAATACTGTTGAGGGCTAAGGAGTAAAATGCAATATTGAATGTGCTGTTCTTCTTGTTATTTAAAATTACATGCTCTGTTATTTGCCAGTGCGTTTTCAGGTCCTCTTTAAAGGATTCATATTCATCTCTAAAAGCACCAAGTTGGGTGAGATCCAGTGATCTGAATGGTCTGCATTCACATTAGCTTGTCCACACTCTTGAATCAGCAAACAACGCTCTATTATAATCCCTTCTGTGATTATATGTATGTATAACCTGAACATTTATTAATTAAATCATGCTCTTTCTACAAGCAGCCCATCGGGTAGAAGGCTTCAACCATTTTAAAATCATTTGGTTGTAAATAATTATTGTTCTTTATGACTGCAATATATAAAGTTAAATGGTAGTAGGAGTGGGGTGGCCAGTGCTGATTTTTTTTTTAAATTGCATTTTAATTTGTGTAATGTTACTGAATATAATGGCCTATGGATACACATATTTAATAAACATGGAATATGTATATATGTGTGAGTTTGGGTATATAGAAGTTATAAATATAGATATTGATATATAGATACTGTATACTGTATAGTGTCCTGTCCCCTGTCATTTGCTATTGCTTGAACCTAAAGGCAGAGGAATCCCTTTATTTAAACCTTCATTATGGGTGCTGGGTATGCAACAAATGCATGATGTCCACGTACCTGATATAATAACAGTGTGGGATAGCAGCGTCTCCTGGTTCAAGGCAGGCTTACAGGAAGGGCGGTCATATGAAACAAGATTCACCAAAGGGCTCCCAGGATAGATCAGATGGATGGATGCTATGCAATACTAACTCACCATTGGTGGAAATCTCAGCTGCATTAAGCTGAGGATATAATTTTGTATTACAAAATTATTATATAAGAAAAGACTTATACTAATCATTTATTTATATACAATAATGTACAATAATAATATACAATAAATAAATAAATAAATAAATGACTTATGTTAATCATAAGGACGGCACCCTTTCTCCTGGGGTTCCAGAAAGCTTTGAAAACCTTCCTTTGGTCCCAGGCCTGGGGATGATGTTTGTTATTTGTTCAATGGCCCCTGTTTTGTTTTATTGATTTTGCTGTCTATTAGATTGTTTTAGTCTGGGCTGCCTGCTTGATTTAATGTTTTTAGCTATTTTAAGTTTTCTCTAGTTTTGTATGCCACCCAGAGCCACTGGAGTTGGGCAGCCTATACATGTAATAACTAACTAAATAAATAGATTTATAAAATGTCCCAGGAAATTATAAAGATGGACTATCTGTTCCCAAACAATGAAACCCATGTTCATTTGGAATTATATGACTAATACTAATCCAATTTCTCCTTCTTTCTTTCCATCTTGTCTATAAACTTAGATATGTAATTTTGAAGCAAAATGTATAAGTCCTCACTGATTCAGTCTGCAAAAGTTTGCATAAAATCTATATCTACCTCCAGTGAGATTCCCTGAAATAATTGGCATTAATTCTTATATTTGCTGAAAGAGTTTCCTTTTTTGCTGTGCTACTTGCATCCAATTATGGGAAAAGGGAAATGCCTTAAAATACCATATTCTGGCATGACATGCTTGAAAATCTTTGGGGGATATTAGTTTGTCTTTAATAACTAGTCCCAAATTGTGCCTGGTGGGGCTCTTATTCGAAAAACAAAGCTTTTCAAACTGTTGTGGAAAGAAGTGGTATTATCATATGGTTAATATCTGTCATGCAGAGACTAATCCTGTAACAAGAGGGAATGAAACAGAGACTATAGAAAGAAATACAGCTACCTTGCAAAAAAAAGAAACACATTACAAATATTTACACTTTCAGTTACAGATCTTAATTAAAAAAAAAATAGCAGTATGAATATTTAAAACAAAGAAAAGGTTGACCTGCCAGAATTTTGTTGAAATGGCTCTCTCTTCTGCCATGTGTTATATTTTACCTTTACAGAGTTATCACTGGGGACTTTTCAGCCACCCTCATTTTGGGCTGCATGGGTATTTCTGAATTTTTTCCCTCCTCCTACAAAGGCTATTCTACTGACACTTGGAGAATTTTGTTTCGTTTTCTATCTGAAAGAGGCTTGCTTCTGGGGGTATGAAAAGTGCAAATGAACGTATCGACATCACAGCAGAAGGGGGAGAGAGAAAGCGAAGGAAATCTCTGATGAATAGAATTGTCTTGAAGCTGAAAACCGGGGCTGTCATCACAGGACAGCAACAGAGGAAAACACATCATAAGGAACACTCACATGCAGTGATGTTGTGACAAGAATGAATATAGGCCTCTTTAAGAAAACATGTTTATGTGTGTGTGTTTTAATTTGTGTTTTATTAATAATCCCTAGGGTAGGTCAGATGTAATCCAAATCCACTTTCGGCACGTCCTCATTGTGTGTGGTTTTAACAAATTCATTCATATTCTCAGACCCACTTTTCTACCTGTGAAATAGGAGCACACTGATTTTCTCCTAAGGCTTGTTGAGGGAAAACATAATTCTATTTATTTATTGAAATATTTCTGAGTTATCTTTAAGGAAGAAAACCCGACCAAGATGACACTTGTTTATTTATTAAATGTATATCCTGCCTTTCTGTCCAACACTCAAAGCAGCTTAGAGTAATTAAACATACAAATTATAAAAGATAGGGGTATGTCTATACGCACACCTCTCTTTCAAACAGATTTATATGATCTGCAACATAAATAAAGCCAACTTTAAAATGAATATTAAGACAAATATCCTATTAAGATTAAAAATGCTCATCCACAATAATAAAACAACTATTGGGAATCACGGGCACAACCATAGGATATATAGCAGAAATGGAAACTGACAAACTGCAAATTTCAAGTATTCTACAAAAGTGAGACTGCTATAGAATGATGCTCGTTTGACCAATTTAGCAGCCCTAAAAGGTCAGGAAAAAAAGGACTTCTGTTGCAGAACTTAAAGTGTTGATACAGGTGAAGATGATTTTTAAGCAACGTGGTTTGAAAGCATTTAAGGCTTTAAAAGTAAGAGAAGATACATTGTGCTAAGCTCAGAAATTTGCCATTGGCCAGTGCTTCCAGTATAGTATAAGGGACATATGTTCCAATTCTCTTGCATGTCCCCTTCAATACTTAAGCAGCTGCATTCTGCATCAGCTGAAATGTTCAAACTGTCTTGAAAGGCAGCTCCACAGAAAACATATTTGAGCAGTCAAGACTGGGCATCACCAGAACATGAGTAAAGCACAAGACAGTGTATATTCTCTTCAGATATAGCTGCAACAGTCATAAATGATTAAAAAAAAACCTTTCTGGCCACCAGCATGTTTCAGGTACCAGAGCATCCAGAAGGACCCCCAAGCTCCACTGTAGTCTTTTAGGGGAATGCCATTCCTTCTCATTTTAAATCTCCATCTAGAGTTCTTGGTTTCTTTATCCTCAGTATTTATATCTTCTCTAGATTAAGCTTCAATTTGTGTATCCTAATCATTGTCAGAAACAGCCTCCAGACTTCAAGAGTCCTAATGCCTTTTGGGAATGAATAGATATAAACTATAGCTACAGTGAAATATCATCAGCGTACTGACTTCCTTCCAAAAGAGCTCATAGCTCAACAATTGTGGGATGAAGCAAAGTCCACCAGCCCCACCTTCTGAGACTCTTCATTCAGGAAGGTTAGAAGCACTAAACTTTGTCCCTCCTTGGCTTAATTCAACCAAGTAATCAGAAGAATAATATAGTTAATTATAGAGGCGGCTGTTGAAAAAACTAACATAGTTGCATTCCTTCCACACCTCTTCCCAGCTGGAAATCACCCACCAGACCAACCAAGGTACATTCTATCCTCTAATCAGGTCGAAAGCATCTTCAGAATGTATCTACATCAGCAGTGTCAGCCAGCCCTGCCAGGAGCTGACAGACCACAACACTTATTCAGAGCCACATGATGTAAATTTGGCATTAATCACTTCAGATGCCAATTTCAGCTTTGGCCAATTTTCATTCCTCTGAAAAGCCTGCCAACATCCTCAGATTACAAAAGCCGAAAGCTAGTCATAACTATAGAACAAAACAATGCATTGGTCCCATCCTTCTTTGTCTCCGATATAAGTAGGCCATTCAAATCAGCATCGATACTTGCTAAAAATATGTAACAAATTGGTCATAACTGTCAGCAGTTATATTCTAGAATCTATACCTTGGAGGTCTTTAAGCTTCTAACAAAACACTGAACTAAGCAAATACAATATGGACTTGATGAGAACAGTTTCTAGATCAAATTTAACAGGCAGCAGATGGTTTTTAAGTGTAATGAATACAGGCATGGTTTGGGAGGGTTAAAGCAAATTTGAGGTGTACATAATATATATTTTTAAAGTTGTTTTCTATTCTATGCATGAAAGTTATTACTAAACTTCTGAGGAATTTAAGACAGTATCACAACTGTCTTAATACAATTTTTAGATATAAACAATATTCAAATTGTTTGAAATAACCTGGACTAGTTTTTTTTTTTTTTTTTACTGCTGCTGTTCCTTGACAAACATATTTGACCTGTCTTAATTAGATCAAAGGTAATCCTTTCCAAGCAAATGAAACTTTCATTCCTCTCTCTTTTAAATAATCCAAATGACTATTTAAAGTTGATTTGTACAATCTATCAAAAATTAATATTTTTTTAAAATACATCTTTATCTTATAGTTCAGGCAACAACCTTGCAAAACTGAAGGTGAAAGAAGATTAAAAGCCATGAGGACTATTTCTAAAACTACATTACATTACACAGTCTCATGGCAGATGAAAAGTCTAGATGGCTATCTGGATTTTACATTTCAGAAAATATAAAGCTCCCAAGAACCCTTATGGCTCAACACTAAGAAGTCATCCCAGTAACAATGTTGTTGCCCTGTTCTGTTTGATCCAATGTATGTTTTGGCCATTTCAAAGATGTTCCAGAATTCTGCTGTAATTATAGAAATTGCTTTAAAGACAGTTCTTGTTGAGAAAATGACAGGTGCTTTTCTTATACTGGCTGTTATCGAGAATTCTTTTGCCATTTATCTAAAGCAAATGGATGATAAAATGTGAAGAGTCAGAGGATAAAAAGAATAATCTTACAAACTGCTGCTGAGGAAATGGTCCTGTGAAGCTAGGAGGTGGCAATGCCTCCTTTTCCTCCTCAGAAAAGTTCCTTCTATTGACCTCTTCTCAGAATTTCCTCAGCCTCTTTTGTCATCTACGCAGATCCAATCCAATCAGTTCCCTATTACAGCTAGTCTCAAAAGACCGCTCCTAGCACAGGGACATTATACTGAGTTACAGTACCTTTGGATTCCCTACCTCTTTTACAAGAGCTACAGTAAGAGGAGGAACCGAAAGAGAAGGGGAATATTGGACCAAGAGTCTCCAAGCCTAACAGATCAAGGGCAATCCTATGCACACTTTCCTAGGAGACAATCCCACTGACCTACAAGAAAGTGCTCTCTCATCTCATCCTCAGTAAATTAATCTAAAAAGACTAAAATACATAACTCAGGAGCAAAGCTTTATTACGGTCTTATTTTCATTTCATTTCTTGGAACAGCTGAGGTAGATAACGTTGTCTGCTGAATGTACTGCCGGAGTACGGCAGTCTCATTACTTTAATACTGTAAGCTTTGGACAACTTAGGCAATTCACTCTTGTGCCAATGTGAGCAGGGCATAAGTAACTATCTTAGCCCAAATAGTGATTAAAATTTGAAATGTTTTTGGAAGATCAGAAAGATCAATTAATGTTAGGGCAATGCTAAATGTTTGCCCATTTTAGGTTGTCATCCAGACTCTTATGAAGTTCATTGCAGTTAGTGGCATAGCCCAAGAGACCTTCTCTTGCTCATATCATAGCCTGAGTGAGAAAGTCCTTGCTCCTCATCTCCCAACCACCCACCTACATGTCTGGATATCTTAGAGACCACCTAGCTCAAGTTAATTGTGCCTGCCCAATCTGGATGAATTGACAGCCCCTGTTGAAAGTCCTATCCTATCAAAAGGTAGGACAGAAAGTGACACAGAGAGGGGGATGTTTTCAAGGGCTGCTTTACAATACATTACCCCCTCAAGCAAGAACAGCACTCACTTTTATGGCCCTCCAGAGAATAATTAACATTTGGCTTTTTTACAAGGCCTTTGGTGATTAAACAGGTAGAGGAAGATTTGCACCATTTTTATTGCTTACAGTTTGTGTATGTGTGTGTGTGTTTAATTTACTGTTCTTTGTATTGTGTTTTACTTTGTATGGTATTTAGAACCTTTGGAGTGAGGTGGTCTATACATCTAATACATACATTCACACATGCCATGGGTTTGTAGTTTTTGTGATGGAAGGAAGGGAGGAAGGAATAACTCCAGTCCACTGAGGAATCTTTAAATATTTGAGGGACTGCCTCTTCCCAATTATATCTGCCTGCCCAATCAGTTCTGACAGAAGAAGTCCCATCTACTAAGAAATTACATCTTGTAGGACCAAGGGGTTGGTCCTTTTCTACCATGGTACCTGCCCTGTGGAACATCATCCCCCCACCCCCTGGCCAAGGTGAGATTGGCCCCTTCCCTGCCGTCCTTCCAGAAATCCCTCAAAACGTGGCTGTGTCAACAGGCCTGGTGATCTCATGGGAACCATGACCTGCTGAGGTGGCTCCACTTGTCATAATATCCAATGCTCTTACTTCACCAATTTTTTTAATAATAACATCAATATTTTTAATGGCATTCTGTTTTAATGCTGTTACTTTATGGGTTTATTGTATGCCGCCCAGAGTCACATTTTGTGAGATGGGTGGCCATAGAAATCTGATTAATAAATAAAGAATATAAATAAATAAAGGCAACATTTGAATAACACTAGAAAATATTTTGTCCAGAACTTGACAAAAGAGATGTGGACTTAGGATGCCACAGAAGCTGTATGGCCCAAGATGCTTCTGACTGTTAGAACTTATAGTTTTCAGTGTCCCTGATATCCATATAAATGATGTAGAATATCTCGGTAACTAGTAGATTGCTATAGCAGGTGTCAGGGAATAAGGAAGTCATTCAGTAAGGCCTTGGGGTTGCTGTCAAGGCTGTCAATATTGGCAAGCATAAAGGGTGTGAGAATATCTTCTGGAACAAGTATCTGAATTCAGATGAGATACGAAATAATATCATTTGCAAATCAGAACCTATCAGAATCAAAGCACTGGGTGCTTCATTCATTATGTGCCTTTTCAATGTATGCTCACTACCATAAGTTCTGTCAGGTCAGTCTGTTCCTATGCTTGTCTTTGATTTCTTAGAGATTCTTTCTCCTTTCTAAATCACTCCAAATAATTGGGGATCATAGAATTAAAAAGATGTTTTCATTATGCAGCAAGTCAGATTTAGAAAAGAACTGATGTTGGGCAAACAATGTTTCTGTAAAACAAGTGGAAGCCTATTTTAATTATATATTACATTACATGGCTTGCTCAACCCACCTACCCCTGACAAACCTGAGTTACTTTTAAAACAAACAAACAAAAAAAGATAAATACAATATCAGACATACAACGTACAACTGAAAACAATAGAAATGCAGAATAAAATTTTCCTTTCAGCGGAAACAGGATATAACAATTTCAAATTTTGCTGATTGACTACAAGTGGAAGCCTTGTGAAGAAGAAGGGAAAAATAGGTGAAAGCTATTTGCAAAATTGTTGTATGTATTTTATACACCCATATTTTATACATCCCCATATACTAAATGTTTCCAGAATTGGAAAAATGTAACTGTTTTACATTAGTTCAAGCTTATTGGTCAAATGTGATTTTACATGGCATTAATTATTTAATGCAGAAATCCAAATTCTGTTAAGTAAAGCATAAAATATTGGTTTGCATTTGTTCTCAGAATATATAATTGAGGCTGTAATCCAGCATCCATTTATCTGGAAGTAAACACTATGGAATTCAGCCAAATTTATTCAGAGTAGAGTGCATTGAATCATACTGTAAGATACTTGGATAAGATGCAGATGAGAGAGCTTTAGGCACCCAGTGTCTTGAAGAGGGCCACCTTTCAGCCACGTTTTCTCTTTCTCTCTGTCTTTTAAATTATAATTTTATACATTACTGTAATTTCACAGTTCTAGGGAAAAGGGGTGTCAGAAACCAGAATGTTTTGCTTTATTTGTACCCAAGCTGATGTCAATCAATAGCAGAGTTATTCCCATTTCCCAGTGCCCTGTCAATGCACTTCAACCCTAGCTTGTTGAGAGTCTTTCTTAATTGACTCCACCGAAGCAAATCCAATTTCCTTGTACACATATGCTAAGACAGCTAAATTTAAACCTATTTCTGTTCCATTCAGTGGGGTCTACTCTGACACACATGACAGAATGAGATCACCTGAGTGTGCTTTATGTCTCATCTTAAAGAACCTTTAATTGGAATGATTTCCTGCCATTGTTTCTGAATGATATTAAAGTGATATCCTAGAGGTGAAAACAAATATGTTATTAGACCCACATCATCCACAACCTTGAAAAAACACCACTTTTACTTTTACTGCCAGGTTTGATTTATGCTCAAGACGTAAGTGTCAATAACTTGTTTTTGATGGGCAAAATACTGCCAGAAAAAAATGGATCTAGTCGAATGTTAGGCTATAAAGTAGGTATGAAACATAATTCAGATGGGCTTCACGACACTTGTCCCTCATATGATACACATCCTTTCCATTTCCAATTTCATTGGAACAAGGCGAAAAAATGGTTTCCAATCTATCCCGCCTCATAAAAATAGACCTGTGTTTAATTCTTCAAGACCTGAAATTATCTTTTAGATATTGTCATCCAGTCACCCAAGGCAAACATCTGTGGACAAAGTAATAAAGAAATCTTGTAGGTATAGCAATTTCTAAAGCATTGCTATACTTTCTGTTTTAATGGCAGCATTCAAGGTATTAAGGAGAAGCTAAACATACTGATAATAACAAGTGACTGGTATGAAGGTATGTGCATTTGTGCAGTTTACTTCCTATATTGCTGCAATACATTATAACTATGGCCAATTTTGCAAAACGAATAGATGATTATTTTCTCTGTGGAGGAATCAAGTTCTAGGCAAGCTAATATCTTTGCATTCTTTGGGGTCACGATAACAAAACGAAACAAAACCAAAAAATCAAGAGGACTGCTCACTCACTGAATAGGATTATTCCCACATAGCAGGAACATATGCAGACAACACCTTTATTCAGATATGTTAATAAAGTTGTCTTACCCTTTTCTAGTCGTTTGCAATATGCTCCAGTTCAACACAGGAGCAGCTTATGAACTGCATTCAGCTCAAAAGGCAATTTGATAGGATAAACCCTACTTATTTACTCTAGGGATTTATGGGAACAATCCAACAATTGTTCATCTCTCTATATGTTTCTTTGATGCAGGACAGAACAATGGATCAAGACTATCGTATCTGTGCTACTTCTATGAGCTCTCCAAATTGTTGGCTTACTGCTTTGGAAAATTCTCTTTCCTTCCATCTCCCTCCTATGCCCTTCAGGATGGGGAAACTTTCCCTCAATTACTAAATTGCATTGAGGGAAATGTAGACAGGGGCTATAAACCAGCAAAAGACAAAGCTATTCTAAAGAGGACAGAGCCAAACCATGCATGGATCATTCAACACATTATATACTGTACATACTGCAGAATCCCCATCCATCCACAGATCTTTCACACAAACTTGCGATGATCCACTCTAAATGCTGCAATCTGTCCACAGAAAAAGACAGCAATCTGTGTAGTCCTGGGGGTTCTCTGAGCTTGGTTCTTTTCTTGCAGACATTTCATTACCCGGCTAGGCAACAACTTCAGTGCTAGAATGGGATGGGGTTTGCTCTCTCTTTATATACGGTGGCATGCCCTGCCAGTGTTGGTGGGGGTGTGGTTTTATTTTGTTTTCTTTTTTCCTCTTATAGTTCCTTGATTAGGGTATTGTTTACTGCTTGATTGTACTGTATGTCTGGTGGTAATCTTGGTATTAATCTCTGCTTATCTGGGTGATGATTGCTGGTGAGGAGATGTTCTGGTCTTTTGTTTTCTTTTTTATTGTCTCTTTTGAATAGTGTGTAGATGTTGTTTATGTCTATGTGCCTGAATATCAAGCTTCCAAGAATTCCCTTGCATTTTTGGATTTAGCTTGGTCTAAAATGGTGACAGTTTCCCAGTTAAAACTATGATTAAGTCTGTCCATGTGTTGTGAGATTAAGGAGTTTTCATCATGTCTTCTGACTGCTAGTTGGTGTTCATGGATGACAAAATGGGTATCCATGCAACTTTATCAAAAAGTGCCTGACCACTCAACCTACTACAACACAACCAACACAAGCTATGAAAAGGATCATACTGCCATACATCAGAAACATCTCAGAAACCACCAACAGACTATTACAACCATGTGATATCTCCGTAGCACACAAACCAACTAAAGCCCTCCAAAATATCTTAAGTAAATCGAAAGACCCAGTAGCCCAAGAAGAAAAAACAGGAGTCATCTACAACATACAGTGTAAGGACTGTAACAAACACCATGTAGGACAGACAGGCAGAAGGCTGGCAGACCGCATCCATATATAAACAGAGAGCAAACCCCACTCCATTTTAGCACTGAAGATGTTACCTAGCTGGGTAATGAAACGTTTGCAAGAAAAGAACCAAGCTCAGAGAACCCCAAGGACTCCACAGTTCAACCCTGAGCTACACATATTCACCTCTATTGAGGCAGCAATCCTTTCTCTGTGTGTAAATGGCTTTGCTTCAATTCTGCCTGGGGAGGAAAATTCTGCCCTTCAAAGAATTCTGCATGGGGATGTCGCAGTTCGTCCCCACCAGGACCTCTCCTGAGAGACATGGTTATCATGAAATGGCTAATTAACCAAAATAGACTCTTCATTCAATGCAGATTCATTCATTTATTCATTCATTTTCATATGTTTAAGTTGTTTAGTTTACATCCCACATTTTGAATGTTTATAATTGCAAAGTAGGGAGGACAACAGGAACTATTGGAAGGGGCAAGGCAGCCATTAGGCCTGGGCCTCTAGCACTAAGTGGGTCACAAAGTTAGATACTAACCAATTGTTTTCTGTTTAATCATACTCCAATTCCACCCAGAGCCCATTGGTATTGAGTGCTATAATAAATGCTGCTGCTGCTTATTACTACTACTCCTATTACTACTACTACTACTACTTCTATCTCACCCCTTTCCCTTTCTTTTTGTGGGGCTTGCTTTGTGATTTGTTTGTTTTTTACTTCTAGAGGTCTTACAATGCTTGTAGTGGCATGGCTTTTTCTGGATTTCTGAGATGCCCTGGAAGGCAGTAATGCTGTGGTTGATTATTTTCAAATCATTATCACAAAACAGTGTATAGTTAGAAAACATACTTCCACATAGTTTAGGAGACTGCATGTATGAAACAGTATATAAGAGGAAACTATGCTTTCAAAAGTGTAGACTACAAAAATGTCTGTACAGGAAAAGCATTATTAAGGGTATTAGTAGCTGAAGGTGTTGATTATCACCTCTAAAGCCCTATATAACATTGGGCCTAACTGTATGAGGGACTGCCTGTCTCCCATAGTATCTGCCCATCCTGTGTGCACCAATGGAGTTGGTTTGCTTGAGGTCCCATCAATTAAGCAAGTCTTCTCCGTTGCTGCATTTGCCCTTTAGAATAGCATCCCTCCAAAAATCTGAACATCCCCCACCTTGCCTACCTTCAAGCAATCTTTAAAAACTCTGGCCTTGGGTTAGGATGGTTGGATGGGCCCCTTTAAGTTGGGGAGATATATGAAAGAATGGTATATTGTTCTCTTGGATAGTTGTTTTAATAGAAAGTTGTTGTTTTAACTTTGTGAAGCTGCCCAGAGCTGTATTGGAGTTGGGTGGCCTAGAAATCCGACAGAGAGAAAGAAAGAAATACATGTTAGAGGGTATTTACATGGACCTACATTTCTTATGAGAAACTGTATAACATATACAGATTTCAGTCAGTACATGAGACTCTGATGTGAACAATGTACAGTGATTTGGAGATCCATCAAGCAGAAAAATATGATACCTCCAGCTCCATCTTAAGCTCCCACTTGAGAAAAATCATAGCAACTGCTGCCTTAGAAGTCCCAACCTTTTCAAGTTGGGGAAACTCAATGCATCGGTCAGCCTGCAGAGAAAGAGAGGACTTGTTGGGTGTTGGTGGTACATGATGAGGCTGCCCACTTTCACTGCACAACCCAGGAAGAGAATGATCTCTTTTCCCTTCAGTCAGCTGAAGAGTATCTGTAAAGGAGAGATACAAGAAATGTTTATATATGGTTATAGACACACACACACACTGCCCAAATGGAGGAAGATGTTTATTGCTCAGCATCAGGAAGAGGTAGCTAAAAGTCTGAGTAGTGGCTCTCTGGGCCACACTAATGAGAGGCACCAGAGGTTCTCCACTTCTGATTTAGTTCCTTCTCACCTGCCTTTTTGCCCAATACTGGAGACATTCAGGGAGCTTTTTAGGGAGAAGGACAACAGGGGAAAGTGATTGGGAAGCAATGGGTGGTGGTGGGGAGAGTTGATGGTTCCATTTAGAGCTGATCTCTGACCCTGTCACATTCCCAATAGCATCTGTGAGAGAAAATGATGAATGGGAAGTAATGACAAAACTCTGGATTCCCTACTCCAAAACGCATATTGCCTTTCTTCTATTCTTCACCTAATCTGACTGGCAATATAACAAGGCGGTTTAAGGTGAAGAGACTGGCCTTCTTTCTGCCCTGCAACGGGTATCTGCGGAGTACAGAAACTGAGCATGCTGATGGTTTTGGATTAGTTAATATTGAAGTACAAGTGTACTTTTTTGTGGCTTTGTGAAAGTGAATACTGCAAGGTACCCTTTTTCAAAGATGCCGTTTTCGAGCTTTCATGAGGGGGAAGTAAAAACTGCTGACAGAAAATCATAAAGAAATTCAGGATTAGAGCATTGCTGTTTTTCTACCTAGCCAGCAAATAAAAAGTAGCAGCAAGGGCTGCAAGATCTTTTTTCCCCAACTCAGTGTTTTCGTATGAAAAAGTGTGCTCTGGTTTGTCACGTTTTTCAACCACCAGAAATGAACCATTTCTGTAGGCAGTTCAGCAGAGGAAAAAGTTCTAGAAGGAAAATGAGGGGCTCCTAACTCTGAGAAAGCAATTTCATTAGATCTGGCTTCGCTAATGAACATGGAGGAGAAGGTAATAATAATAGCTCTCAAGCCAAACAGGGGAAACAACCCCCCCCACACACACCTTTCTCTGTCATTCCTCCAGTTTGCTATTTATTTTTCATATAAGAAACTTCTTGGAAAAGGGTTGGAGACACATGGAAAGACAAACTTATTTTAATTTTTGCCATCTGGTCTGCCTCTGTCAGCCTCTGGCTTGGTTAGTCTTCTAATTAGCGAGCCACAATCTGGGAAGAGCTGGAAGAGACAATAATTTCAGGTAACTGCAAGAGACTTTCATTTATTTCATTGTAGCATTCCTTGTTATACCCCAAACAAGATATAACAGCATGCAGATAGGTCATGTAAATATATCTTTTCAAAAACGGGTGTTGAACCTAAGCAGATGTCCATATATTATATATTATGCTACATTAATACACCTGCATATAGGTTCATAGCACAGGTACACACACGACACAAAATAAAACATACAAAACCAACCAACCATACTGGATAGTTTAAACCCCAGCTCAGAAGCAGAACTCCAAAGGAAAATAAACAGCTTTTCACATGTCACCAGAAAGGAATACAGCCAGCACCTCAGACTTCTTTGTGGAGAAACTTTCCAAGATCGGGTGCACAACAGAAAAGGCCCTACCTCAAGACACAACCTGATTTACTTCAGGGGGAGTACAAAAAGCATGGCTTCTTATGAAGACTTTAATGGCAGACTCGGCTGCAATTCTCCAGGTGCTCTGATCCTTCCAGTGAAGTGCAAGCTGTAGATACCAACATCAGGCATGGAAGCAGAGTGATTATTGGGGAAATATGTTATTCATCATTCCTGCTAGCATTGGCTTCTGTCCAAATTGATCTAGTTTGGGTTTTATCTAAATTAAGCATTCAGACCAGAGCCCCAACATTCAATTATTAGTCAAAGAATCCCATCTTCTGTATCGTGTGCAGAATGTAGTGGCCAATGAGCAGTTGACTGCACAGCCAGAACTCCTGGGTATCGGGATCAAACAAACAAGCAAAAAATGAATTTGTAACTCACTCCAGCCACTGCAGCACAGTCCAACCGCAATCAAAATTAACTAGGAACAAGTAGCAACGAAATTACATGAAAGCCATAAAATCAATATATACCATGATATATTTACAGTCAATCTTTTGTTTTGATTTATAAATATCTGCCTATAAGTATGGTCTGACCACATGAAATGGGAGAAAACACAGGTAGCCATATCTCTGTCTTACTTAAGCTGAACAGAATCTGCCATATATAATGAATAACTTCGGATGTAACATAAGGAATTCCAGTACAATTGGTGAAAAGGCAGATTGTCACCCTGAACCATGTTTACTTCAGGAGATCAAAATACTAGCTACATACCAAAGAATCATCTTACATTTTGGGCAGGGAAGATGTTGAAGTGTTGGGTAATTGTAATTACCAAAAATAATTTTCAAAAAAATAACAAAAGACACACCTATAAATGTAGAAACTATAATAGCTACACATTATAAATTCTATCAATCATTTTAGTTGCCATACATTTCTTTAAACTTTGAAGATGTGCAGACAAGGGAATCATCAACTGAAAGATAACAATATGACAGGTGAGTCCTGCTTTAATATCACAAACATTTCATAAAGTGTTTCTTGGTTCTCTGGTGCCAACAGAAAGTATTTAACTTACTTTAGAATGTCTTCCTTGGTTCTAAATTTAAAACTATGGTTTTGGGGCATAGTCTGTACTTTCTCTGGGGGTGTAATTGCCATGTACATATTAATATATGCAAATAAAACCAGGTTTCAGGAGTGACTATTCCTCCAATGTTAGATTCTCTAACTAGACCCAAGTAATTAGCTCAGAAAAGTTTTATTCTCTTTTTCAGCCTCCAAAAGGCCTTCTATTTTCTCTTTAGAACAGAAATTATATTTCAATTATTGCTTTAAAAAAAAATCTTAAGATAAAAGATAAGTAAAATTTACCATCGCTATCTTGCCCATGAATTGCTTCCCTCTCATCACATATTATTTTAGACGTTAGCAGTTTGAGATTTTATAAGTACATAAGCATAGTTACACTGTTAATAAAACTGAACCATCCTTCATCATTCTGACACCCTAAATCCCTTGTTACTGACTGATACAACTAAGGGTTGAGCAGTAACTGGTCTGTGCCTTTTAAAAAAATTAACAAGTAAAAGAAACCGTTTTGATGCAGAAATTGTTGGCCCTGCAGAATATGCCCTAATTTAGATAGCCATCGTAGTGCTGATGGACAGGGAAGATATGGCAGGAGACAGGTGGACTTCACTCGGCGAACAGAGTCTTGGTGCCTTGTAGCGATTCTGTGTTCTAGTCCCCTGGGTTCTGCACCAGTGTCTCATCACTGAACCTTCAGAGGATGTAGCCTTTGGTGGCAGCAGCAGCCGACAGGTCAGCCTGTAGTAAAGCCTCCCTCATCCAGGGTCTAGTTAGATAAGAGGGGTGACCTGGCCTGCATCATCAAGACCTGGATGGGCATGGAGGAGGAGTTTCCCTCTTGGAAATACATTTTGGATCTGGCATCAGCTGAGACTCCAGAGCAGGGGCAGAGGGATAGCAACTATCACCCAGGCTTTCAGAAGTGTTGCCCCACAGATGTGAGACCCTGTTTGTATAGTTGGGCTCTAGACATTGGTTAGGATTCTTGCTCCTGTACCAGTTTCCAACCTTCCTTTTGGGGAAAGTTACTGAGAGGGTGGCTGGTACTCAGCTTCAGAGGACCCTGGATGAAGTGGATTATCTGGACCCTTTTCAGTCTGGATTCAGGTGGGGGTACAGTACTGAACCGGCATTGGTTGCACTTGCTTATGACCTTTGGATTGCTTGGGACGGGGTGGTACAACCATCCTGGCTCTCTTGAATCTCTCAGTAGCTTTCAGTACCATCAACCATGGTATCCTTCTGGACCAGTTTTGGGGATTGGGAATGTGAGGCCCTCTTTTCTTTTTTCCTCTGGCCAGGATTGAATAGGGCCTATGCAGTCTATCCCTGTTGAGATAGTGGAGCCTGGGATTCCCCTTGGTTTCCAAAGCAGCTCCAGATGATGAAACAACAGAAGAGATCCCTAGAGTGCCATTGGAGGACAACAAGGAGTGCATCTGACTGACATCTACTACCTTCTGGCAATAAGCGTGGCAAAACATTCTTATTTTTCTGCCCATATTGACTATGCAGATAGCCATCCAGCAGCCCTGTTTAGGATGATCTGGTCCCTCCTTGGAAAGGGGGAGTTGGAGACACATTTGCAGGGCCACCATGAGGAATACTCTAGGCATCTGTCAGATAAAATACCTTGGACTTGCTCCAAGCTAGACTTCAGTTTTATGGCAGGTCCTGTGCAGTTTACCAAGGCGTGGTCTGGCTGTACTATCTGAGATGATGAGTTTGAAGCTGTTGATCCTAAGGAAGTGGCAGGGTCTTTGGAGCTTGGAGCTCAGCCACCTGTGTATTAGATCCATGTCCCTCTTGGTTACCTAAAGCTTCCCAGGAGATGATAAGTGGCTAGTCCAGGTGATGCTGAATTCATCCTTGAAAGAGGTGGTGGCCTCACTGACTCTTAAGGAGGTGATAGCCTGCTGTTTCTTCAAGAGAATTTTGCTGGATCCAAATGTATTGGACAATTTTTTAGGAAAGGTTGTTATATAGAGTAGGAAGATTATCTTTACTGAGATATGCAGGATATCCACTTTATCTTTTTTGTGTGGAATGAGAAGAGCATGAGGAGAAAAAAAAATCACTACTTGGGATAGCCATCTTTTATCTGTAACATTATAATAAATCATAGCACCTTTGGGATATTTTGAGGGAAAACTACAGTTCATTTATGGGATCATTCAAAATTCTGCTTTTGTCATACAGAATGTCTCCAATTCTATGGTTTTTCCAGAAGTTACAATGCACAACAGAAGCCTTGTTTTGAATACCCTTTCAGAAAATCCACATGCACTTCAATTAAAAAAAAATCCATTTCCATTTTAGCACCAATATTTTGGAATGCTATTTCCCCAAAGGTTTGTATGGCTCCTTTTCCATTGGCCACTTAATTAACTAGCTGATTATTTTTCTTGTAGCTATTTTTTGTGCCTGAAATACGTCTTACATATTTTAAACCACATCCAGTAGATAAAATGATGTTTTTCTTATGCAAATTGAAAAATAATACAGAACACTGTTACTGATCCAAGCAAAGAACCAATTAACTTAACAGTTGCATTGAAGTATTACTGTGATTTGATGCTCTAGATCCAGACAGCCTGGAAAGTGGATGGTTCGTGTTCTACAAACACACACACACACACACACACACACACACACTTACTTCCTGCTTGATCAGTCTCCTGTATCAAAATTCTACTATGCTTCCATGGAACCTCATCTCAAATGGTGCAATGTAGCCCACCAGCCTAAGCTAAAGAAACAGGAACCTTCCAGGAAGCCTATCAAGGACTGAGTTATCTCTTTGTTTTTACTGTTTTTCTTAGAGGATAAAAAAAGAAAGTCTGTACCTGAGGGGCATCTTCTGATTTGGAGGATCGGGAATTATGCATGCCTGGCTAAAATTGGAAACCTCCATATCCTTCTACTCTACGATGTTTGTTTCATTCAGAGTGAAAGTGTTTCCCACATAAAATTACTTTGTAAACGGGATTTGATCCAAATGTCATCCTTGGGGTCTCCCTTTCCTGGGGAATATCAAACAACACAGAAGTCAACGGTGCCAAGAAAATTAGTTCATCTGGTAGAGCTCAATGCACTATATGGATGTGCTTCTCTGAGCATCAGCATTAAAAAGGCTCCATTGCTGCAGAAGAGAGGAAAGCTGCTCAGATATTATGTCTCTCCTCTCCATACGTTTTCTTTTGTACATTGTACGCTGCCCAGAGTTGCTTTGTGTGAGATGGGCAGCTATATAAATGTGAGAGAGACAGACAGACAGACAGACAGACAGATAGACAGACAGACAGACAGACAGACAGACAGTCAGACAGACAGACAGACAGACAGACAGATCTATCTATCTATCTATCTATCTATCTGATATATATATATATGTGATGATATGTATCTCTGAACCATCGGCCTCCTGGACTCTTTCTTTTTTAGTAATTGTTTTATATAGGTTTTATGTAATTTGATTTTTATTTATTGTTTTAATGAGTTGTAAGCCACCCAGAGTCCCCCATTAGAGGGAGATGGGTGGGGATAAATAAATAAATAAATAAGTAAGTAAGTAAGTAAGTAAGTAAGTAAGTAAGTATAAATACTTTCTGGTTTATTTTAGCATGCATTACTTGAACATCACAACCACAAAAAGTATGAAATGGCCTGTATAACTCACAATAGGACCCCAGCCCCTGAAAGTGCATAGGTCAGTATAAGTCTCATCGATAATACTCTTGAAATAATACTGAGAAAGTTACAGGAAGCCAATGCAGAGTCAGACCCTTACAACTCACCAGATTTATTTACATTAAGAATAAAACTTCATATTTTACTAATCTTTTTGAGACTTCAGAAGTGTAGTTTTGGAAAAGTCCTTGGCAATAAATAGTACAAAAAATTGCTGCATAGTCACATCTCAAGTACACAGATTTATGAGTTATGATTGTCTGATCCAAATTCAATATCAGGGTCTTGATATAAGATGGTGTTGGTGAAAGGTGTTCCTGACCATTGCAGTCATGTTCCAGACACCATAACATATACAGAAGGATCACAAGCCTAATAAATAAAGCCTCTTCTGTATTTGTTCATGTGAGATGGTCTGCATAGCATCATGACCTGCCAGATAGCTCAACCACTTCCTCCTCCATCCCAACAAGTCAAAAATACTGGGAAGGTACTGACAAACAAAGGCAAGCTACATGTATCTGTACTTCATGAGTGGTGAATCAATAGGTACTCAGAATTCTAACAGGGTTATTAAAGTACAGTGTCTCCTAATGATGGTATTCAGAGTGAAAGTTTCCCAAAGCCACACTTGCAGTTTCAATTTTCAGGTTTCTCTTGAGTCATCATATAAATTTGTTATATTTTTGCAGAAACATGTTGTTTATCACTGCAAAAAGCAACCTAAGGCAAATGGCTGATCAATAAAGTAAAATTAATGCCTACCTTTCATTGAAACATCGAAAGGTCCTCTGTTTAAATGTATTGTCCTTGTGTCCATTTGCTGTACTCATTTAAATGATGTAACCCATTTTTTTTAGTCTTTCTTGAAAACTAAAAAGAACATAAGAACATAACTAAAAAGAACGATCCTCATTCAATCCACTGTTAGTATCCCAAATGAAACCAATACACACAAATCCGTTACATATAAGATTTGGATAAATGGTGGTAGAGACAAGGAATGACAAATCCACCATGAATTTCTTTGCAAATAAAATAATTTTATTTGCCAAGTCATGGTATGTCTGAGCATCAACTATTTCTGGCATGAGAAAAGCTAATGCAATCATGTGCCTATTTGAGGACCTTACATACAAAAATTGATGTATTTGAGAAAAGGGCATATAAAATTACTCCAATAGAGAAATTGTATATAGAGTGGAGAACTAGGTATGTGAGATCTGTACAAACGTTTGTGTTAGAGAAAGATATATACAGTATATGCAGATTTTCTCACATTTTTCATTGCAAAATAAGGCATGACTTTGACAGAATGAAGTTCGGATTGAACACAGATGATCTACATCAAGGGTTTCTACATTTTTTGCCATCACACTTCCCTTTAATATAGTCTTAATGTACACACTTCCCCTCAAAATCCAAACACCAGAATGAACACAAACCATTAATGAAAACAATACGATGAAAATTTGGGGAAGGTGGATTTTCCTTTACTACAGTAAAAGGTTCTTCACACCTCCCCTGGCCTCTGTCTGCACCTCCCCAAGGGAGGTACAGCTCACAGTTTGGGAACCCCTGATCTACATGGACCAGATCTAGATTTAGGAAGCAAGGGATTTCTAGCTTTTTCTGCTTCTTGGATTGTAAAATGACATAAGATGCTCCTAAACTTCCAAAGAGCATTACTTCCAGTTAAGCAGAAGCTCTGTTGCCTCCAGCAAGCTTTCCCCACCATTAGTTACCTCTCTTTCTCCTATAAAATACGGGGTTTTTTATTTATTTGTTTTAGTGGAATACTACACAAGGTGTACTGGCAAAGAAGGAGTTTTGGTCCAACTCAAAGCAAGGCTTTTGAACTTTCCCAACTGTACATTGGCTCTCAATACTTTGTTGCTAGTCTAGAGCTTAAAAATGTTCTACTGTACCTTATCACTAGTTCAGAATCTTCATCATAAAGGCAAAATTAGGATTTATTGTAGAAACCTAATGTTTCAGAAAACTGAATCTATTTTTTAGTTTGCAGGACACTGAATTTGTCTCCCCTCTCCCCCATCCCCTTCCCAGACAGAGTAACAAAGGTTACTTTTTCTCTGCAGGATCTTTTTGCTTATCTTGAGGGAGCCTGATGGGGACTCCCTGGAGTGGCATTCTGTCCCCCTTGAATTGTTTATATTGTACATGCTGCCATTAGGCTGTCAGCTTCGCGCAGCTTGTCTGTTATGTAAATTGCTCCAGATTTACATATTATTCAGAACTAATCTTCATTGTCCTGCCTCTAGATGGATGTATTGCATAATATTTTTTTTCCATTATAAGCTTTCATTTTACCCAAGTGTAAAATAAACAGAAATCCTCTTAATGGGTTTTCAACCATTTTTAGTGAAGGCTGTTAATTGCCCCATCCTGTTTATTAGTTGTCAGATATAGAGAAGTATAGAAGGATACTACTTAAGAATAGTATTTTATGGAAATCAATAAAATGTGTAGAACTTTATTCAAAACAAATTACTAACCAATACACAATGGTAATGGTTCTGTGCCATTTATAACATAAGTTGTTGATTCCATATCTGGACCCCTTTTACATTTTCTTCTTTGGCCTTGATTATTTGCTAAGGACAAGTTGACTTTATTAAAAGGTAACTCATTCTATTTAAAATGATGTTTTCCCCCCAAGTAACTTGAAATCAGCCATGGTAGATTTCAAGCTGAAACTATACTACAGATGAACTGAGTTTTGGTCTGGTGAAGCATTTATTAGTAGTTTGATCACACAAAATAAAATGAAGCCTCCTTTAAGCCAAGCTTCGTAGACCAATCTATGTAGCTTTTTAACATCAGTACATAAGTGGTTTGCCATTGCCTTCTTGGGATTTTTATTTTCACTCACAGACTAGACTACAGACCTGTTATTACCTGGAGGTCTCCTATCCATATATTAACCTGGCCTGACCCTACTTAGCTTCCAAACTATGACATAAGATAGCTTTGTACACAGATAACTTGCTATAATAATGTCATACCTATTTGGTTTTCAGATTATCTAGTTCTCCAGTTTCCACCTGAGAAACAGAAGGTTCTTCATTAGAGCATCTGGGGTGAAAGTGGCATTTCTTGCTATTTCATGGATCTCCCTTTTGCATGTGCATGTTTACCTATGTGAAAGGCAGTTTGAGGAGTTACTCCACAATCGCCATCACATAGGTAATTAAAAAAAAAATGTTACCATCAAATCATACTACAAAATCATGTATATGAAGTATCAGGACTGTTTTGGAATTCCATTTAAGTATGAACCAAATGAAAGAGTTGATTTTAGCCAAAGGGAAATAAATATGGCATTAAACTTTCTCCAAAACCAGGAAGACTTTACAGAGGATATACTTCATTTTTAATAATGCTCTTTCAATTTATGATGATATCATTAACCAATAAGCCATTCTGAAGTTGGCTCTAAATTTCCTACCATCTCTCGTTCTATGTTACCCCAGTGGCAATTACTGCAGGCCTTAGACTTTAATATCTAAGCACAGTGAGTTTCATCTCTTAGAAGAAGCTTTTGAAATCTGAAAGTGCCAAACCACCTTATGTTTTATTTAAGTTTTTTTTTTTTTAGAAAGTTGAACCTGAGGTTATTCCCCTTCCAATAAGTTGGCTAATTATTTATTAACTTTCAAGGTTCTTCTTTAAAGGGAATTGAAAAGAGAGAGGGGAAAAGACGAAAAGGCAGAGATGGCACTACAGGCAGGTGTTAGGCTGCCAACAGAATGTCCAGGGTGGTAAACTGGGGAAAAAATGCATCACTGAAACAGAGGACAAAGGGACGCTCCACTTTGCAGAAAAGATGCATGTGTAAATGTTTAGCACATATATATTATTCCAAAAGTTACTATAATATACTGTAATAAGTGCTTTTGGTTTTTCCAGTAGTAATGTATGGCTGTGAAAACTGGACCATAAAGAAGGCTGAGCGCCGAAGAATTGATGCCTTTGAACTGTGGTGCTGGAGAAGACTCTTAAGGGCCCCCTGGACTGCTAGGAGATCAAACCAGTCAATCTTAAAGGAAATCAACCCTGATTGCTCATTGGAAGGGTTGATACTGAAGCTCAAGCTCAGATACTTTGGTCACCTAATGCGAAGAGAGGACTCTTTGGAAAAGACCCTGATGCTGGGAAAGATTGAAGGCAAAAGGAAAAGGGGACGGCAGAGGATGAGATGGTTAGATAGCATCACTGAAGCAATGAGCATGAAACTGAGCAAACTCGGGGAGGCAGTGAAGGACAGGAAGGCCTGGCGCAATATGGTTCATGGGGTCACGAAGAGTCGGACACGACTTAACGACTAAACAACAACAACAATAAGTGCTTTACATTTCACCACAATGGGAAGATTCAGATCTAAAGGACTAATGAGCAGTTTCAAAACCTTTGCTCTCCCTTATTTCAGGAGGTCCTTTATCTTAAGGAATTCCCAATTTAAACCATGTTGGTGAATTGAGGGAGTTGGGTAGAACTGCACAAAACAAAGTCATTTCGTATCAGCTGCAGGAAAGAAAAGGGAAGAGCTCAACTCCTCAGTCCTGAGTAAAAGCAAATGTCTCAAATGCTACATGCTGTTGATTGGTTGGTTGGCTGGCTGGCTGGCTGGCTGGTTAGCTGGGACTGTCAGAGAAAGAGGATGGGTAGGAAGCAGATCATCCTTGAAACATCTAGAGCAAAAAAACCAATAGCACCCACTTTAATTTTTTTTAAAAAATGGGAAAAATTAGGATCTGTCTCTGATGGAAACTTGAAGTAAACTAAGGGCTTTTTTCAGTATAAAGCACTACTCTGACAGCAAGTCTGCCCTGTTGAGAAAGAGAGAGCTTTCTGAAGTAAAGCAGAAGAGTTCTCCTGCTACTAAGAAGACCCTGAAAGAATTTGGTAGTAAATCCAGGTGAAGTAATGGTTAAATAAATTATAGCAATTCCTCATAAAGGCAGCTTGCTTTTTCTGAGGGTAATTGATAGGGTAAGTTCCAGTAGATAATAGGGGGCTCTTAAATACTGCAGATAATAAACGTTTCAATGTTATAAAGTGTTTTTCTGCAATGGGGATAAAGACTTCCTGTATGTACTTAAATTAAGACCAGGATTACTTAAACTAAGATTGTATTAAGGCATGTAATTCTTCCTGCCAATGCCAAGAGTGAGGTGGGAGGGAGGTCTAAAAATGAAAACTGGTCTAGAAGTTCTGATGCATCACCATTAATGAATGTTGTAAACAAAGTTTGTTCTATGACTTTGAAGTCTTCCTAGTGGTTTTCCCCAACTTAGAGGGAAATTGTAGTATTTATAAAAGTGCACAAATGTAATTTAAGTTATAAAAAAGCCCTGAAAATTTCATCAAAAGCATTCAAATTAGTCTCTCCCCAGGTCAGCTAATGAGTTGTCATGTGCTGGCCTCTTAGAGCAATGCACCTCCTGCAGACTAAGACAGTTAACCATGTTTTCATCAAAGAAAATGCTCATTAGTAGAGCTTTCAGAAACTGATTTGATTATAGTTTCACTTGTTAAAGTGAAATATTTTGAGCTCATTAGGATGATTATGATTCAAGGTCATCTTTTGAAGCCAGCCCTGTCAATATAAGATAAATGGGGCCTCATCTTTTTCCCTTCTTTCTGTCTGTGCTTTTAAAACTCTTCTGTGTAAAAAGTTCCATAGTCATAATTAATTTTTAGTTCTTCTGTTACAAAGCTGCTTAAAAAAGAGAGAGAGAGAGAGAGAACAAAGATTTTGGCTACCAAAAAGTCATTGAAGAACTATTAAGAGGAGGAAGAGGCTATCTTGTTTTATAGAAATCAGAGAAAAACCTTGAAAAGTTCAGCTTTTGAAACCCAGTTATTTTCTCCTTGACCTTTTCCAAAGTTTCTGAAAGGTACTTTGTACATATTTTTGCATTATCTTTTTATCTCAAAAGTATAAAACTAAACTGAAAAGGGCTCCAAAGAAGAAGTACCACTGGCTTATTAAATATCTTTTCTTTTATGCTACATGATAAAGTTAACACCTTTTAAAGTTTTTTTCCCCTTTTTTCCTTTTGTATCTCCACTTAATCTTTACATGGTTAAAGAGCCATTTAAACATAAAAGGAGATGGTATTAGCTTCTACCCAAAGATGAAAAAATTGTGCATTTGGGTAGGGCTTGCTTGGTGAGACAATGCCTCACGCTTCCGCTTGAAAAGAGAGGTCAGAAGGAAGGGTTTTCTGCCGAATTCAAAAGAAAACAGCAGAGCCAAACTATTTTTCAATAGGCACATGATGTGGAATATCACACATTTTCCCAGGGAAAAAAGAATTACCCTGGTGGACCACAGAAATACTCCATCCAGCCTGAGATTAATACTTGGCTAGTGGCTGAATCCAGATGCTCGAAGCCCTCTGAGGCTCCCACAATTATTCATGCTTGTTCTTTTAAACCCTCTCAGAGGCCCTGTTTGGGTAGCAGTGCATTTAAAACACACACGCACACAAGATCTAAATTAAATATTTAGCAAGAAAATTAAACAACAGCTAGTAGCTAGCATACGGAAAGGCTCTGGCTTTGCTGAGATGTCAGTTGAAGGAAGCACGGAACTTTAGGGTAGCTGAGGAGAACGGCCACCGGGCAGGGTGGCCTCAATACAATCTTCCCCATTGCTGTAAGGCATTAGAAAGAGGGGAAGAAGCATTCCTTAAATCCTGGGAAGGGAGAGGCCATTAAGAAGACACTCAAGAAGAACTGTGGAGTCCTTGGGGTTCTCTGAGCTTGGTTCTTTTCTTGCAAATGTTTCATTACCCGGCTAGGTAACATCTTCGGTGCTAAAATTCAGTTACCTAGCCAGGTAATGAAACGTCTGCAAGAAAAGAACCAAGCTCAGAGAACCCCAAGGACTCCACAGTTCAACCCTGAGCTATACATATTCGCCTCTATTGGTACTCAAGAAGAAATTAGAAACTAGTCTTAAGCATCAGCGCTTGCATGAATTAAAAAGATGCAGCCTAAAACAGAACCAAATCCACATTTACTTGAAGGAAGGTAACTGTGGTTTAAGAATATTTTCTTACTTTGGTGCACAAAATTGGTCACACCACCCAATAACAGATGAGGACTGTATCAAAGATTGATATACATGGTGTCATATGAAAGAAAGCATATATTAAGAAGAAGACTCACTGGGAGGGGAGGAGAAGCACATCCAGACTTGCAAGATTTTGTTATTATAGCCTATCTCAACAACATATAGTTCTAGTCTTCCTTTTGAGTCTGTTTCATGATCTGGTCTACCTTGAAGGGCTGTTAGGCCAGGATTTTTTCTGCCATTTTTTGGGGGGAGGGGGGTATTTGTTCTTTAAAACTGTATGTTTGCTAATGTAGCAAAAGGAACATGGACACTGGCACAGAGGTGGAATAATGGTGCAGGTGGTAGACTAGGGCTGGAGAGACTGAATTTCAAGTCCCTCCTTGGTCACAGAAGCTCCCTGGGTGACCAGTCATGCTCTCCCAGCCTTACAAAGGTCTTATTGTGGGAGGAAAATTAAGGAGGGAGTGCTATTTATACTGTCTTGATCTTCTGGAGGAGAGGAGGCATATAAATCTAACAAATATATCAAGACACAAGGGAGCCATGCAGGTCCTAGGCTGTAGGTTGCTCACCGCTAGGGATAAGCCAACCTTTTGCGTTGGGAGGGCATAGAAAGGAGTCCTTGAGTGTTTTTCAGTTTTCACCAGAGGGCAGTGGCATCCATGGAAGAAGGGAGAGAATTTAAAAAGTCAAGATGGCAGTTGCAACACTGATGCCAATGCACATACAAAAGGGGCAGAGCTTCAATCATATCACAATTGCTCTCCTGAAGTGTTGGAGTCCTGTAGATTCTGCTGCCAGAGGGCGTGGGAATAGGGAATATATCTAGCAAATCCTAGGAGAATCTATTTAAAACTGACATTAATCAGCATGTTTGTGTTTTTATAAAGTTACTTAAATATGTCCAGGGAGATGTTTATTAAGCAGAACCTATCAAGCATTTCTTTAAAAGATGATAGAAATGGGTACAGGAACCCCCTCCCAAATAAGTGACATGGTACCTTCTATTCTTTACTTTTTTAAAAGACATGAACTGAGGAGATCTTGAAATAGGAGTTAAAAAAAGAAGTAAAGGGCAAAGGCATGAAAAGAGAGCTTCTCTGTGCATGATTCTTCAGTGGGTATCTAACAGCTAGAGCTATTGATAAGAATTTTGCAACCTTCTTGGAGGTCTCTGAAGAGCGGTCACACAGGAGAAGGGTAACAGCCTTCTGGTTCTCCCTCATGCTATTAATTGTTAGCTGCTAGCTGCTTTAGGATCTTCTCTCATTTTAAAACTTCCTTTTATAGTTATTGTATTGTATGCTGGTCTTTCATTGTGTTTGGTCTTGGACCATACATTTTGATTGATTGGTTCAGTGGGTAAAATACCTTCAATCTTCTTCCCTGACTGCTTTAGTCAAACTCATGATTGAGACATTCACAATTTTTGCTATAATTCAGGGAGAGTGTAGAGTAGGCTGAATGCAACTCATGAGCCTCCCCATTCAACCACACTCTTAGGCAACAGGATTTCCAACACTTGTAACCATCCAAGAAAAAAATTGAAATCAATTGGATGTTAAACATATGGCATATTTATTATTTTTTATATTTTGAGGAGTATATTTGAGCATAATTGGTTTCTTTTGTAATACAGTCTATACCATTTGTCTGAGAAGGGCTCTGTAGGTTTGTCCAGATTCTTAGGGTCCATGATACAAAAAGGGTAAGAACCCAGTTTAATTATAAAACTGTAAAGGGCTCATATCACTGCCAGTGGGATTTAAAAAAAAACACAGAAAAGACAGAGAGAGAGATGATGAATAGGTTGTGTGAATGTGCTTGGGTATGAGATCTTGAGTCTGTATCTGTGTATTTAAGAGAGACTGAATAAGGTTCTTTGGCTCTATCGACTTTTGACTACACATCTCACCTCTCCTCAGACATACACTCTCAACAGAATTTCCATAGAGAAAAAAAAATGGCCTTTGGATTGCATTCTGAAGTCCATTTTCTCAACAAGTCTTTTTAGAATGTTTGAATTATGCATATCAAATGGTCCCCTTTCTATGGAAGCCTGTTCAGGCTTACCTACCAAGGCCTTCTCTGTTTGTTATGCTCTTTCTTTAGCTGTGGTCATTGTCACTGGCGAATTGGTAGAAGGAGAATTTAGTCCCTTCCCTTTATTCTGTAAGCCAAGGATGCATAGTATTTTCCAGGTCAAGAACAGCAGTAGAGCTCTACACTTGCGCATCAGGGCCATATGCCAAAAAGGAGTGGGTATGCCAGAACAAAAGCAAAGTTTGGTTTCATTTCATTCTCCTTTAATTAAAACTAAATATAGATAGTATGATTACTCTCCAGCAGCATACATACTGATGTTCTCATTCAGTCACATTACAGTTCCAATTTGGTAAGAACAATTGAAGTTCTCTGCAGCAATACCCATAGGGTCTCACAGCCTCAGCCCATGCACCTTTGCTGTAGTCCAATATGAATAAAATTTTCCTATGGCTGTTATTTGCAAAAAAAAAAAAAGTTAAGAAAATAAAAACTAGCTTATGTATTCCTGCCATTTGCCTTTAATATTAATACCTGAAGATATAGCTATTCTTAGAGAACAACAGCATATGGATGGAACTACAGTTATGCAATCCATCAAGTTATGCTAGGTCAGAATTTTTTTAAAAATATTTCAGCAAATCAAATGTCATGGAATGATGATTGGAAAAGGAGAAATGTAGGGGGAAATGACAGATCAAGGAAGAAGTTATATCATAGCAGAAAGAACTAGAAATCAAGAAAAGACTTGGAGAAATCAACAGCATGAATAAGAATGAGGAAAAAAATCACATGGGTATTGTTTTCTCCATCTTTATTTACAGGCCAGTTTCATGGGCAACAGCATAGATTTTATCAAATTAGGAACAAGCCATGAATAGTAAAACTCCTATATTTCAGCTTGAGTATTGAGCAGTGTTTAATTCATACTTGAAATCTACCACCAAAACTTAGATTCTTGAATCTCTGTGGAAAATGAGCACATTACACTAAGAATAGAAAGATACAGAAAACAGAACAGACCTAGTTATGGCATACCGAGTGATTAACAGTTTTGACCTTTAGGACAACTTTCTTAAACGTCAACCTGCAAATTACTCTCTGAGCAATAAGTAGAACTTGCGCGCTCATTTTCCTTAGCTGGTACTCTGCCCTCTGAACCACAGTCTATTTCCAGTTCCCTAATTGGCACTGACTCTGCAGAGCGAGAGGAAGAAAGATCTTTCTCTTATTAGGAGTCAGCTCAGCTAAGCACTTTCACTCTGCAAATAATGGAAAGGAACACTTATCCCTTCCCACAGTCTCAACTAAAGAAGCTAAAGTGAAAGGAGTAAAATAGGAAGAGAAAAATGCAAGAAATACTGAACAAACTTTGATATTTATTTCCAAGGGGGAGAACTGCTTAGACAATCTAAGACAGAAAATCACTTCACCCATTCATTCATTTTAGTGTGGCACATATGCCCAGAAGATCACAAAATATATCCAATCTGAATATATTTTATAATGTCAATTTTTACCCTCCTTCCCATGTTTTAAAGTTCAAACCACAATTATGAGAATCAGCAGAAAAGAAGGCAAACACACAAATGGTAACATTCAACAGCAGAGCTAGGTGAAGGACCTTGCTCCATGTGGCAGAATTCCATGGACTTTCCTCCACCCACATCTATGCCAACATGAGGACAGCCTTCTTTTATGCACTGCATATAGTTGATGCTCCAAAGCACCCTACACACATACTTGCATGATGATATGGAAGTAGGGCGAGGAAATTAGGTAATATTGATTCTTAATACACTCTTCCACATTTCTGCATTGGACTTACTTTGATTAATCTGAACCTTTTTATAAAAGCTGGTTAACTTGATCTCAGTCTTGCTAGGTGTTGAATCAAAGAAGGGAGTCTCTTTCATGATGCACTCGGGATTAGAAAACTCTATTCCAGATTCATTGGCATGGGTTGTATGAAGAATTCTGTGATCCATTGTCACAATGGAATAGAAGAGGCTATAATTGCAGTCAGACAATGCAGAGCTCTCTGGCAAATCTTGGTAAATCCAGGCTGTTTTTTTCATTCCAAGAAATAAAAAAGATAAAGCCTCCTTTGAATTAAGGTCAGTCTCTGGTGATTTCATGAATGTGGTAATGTAGTTTTCTTGGTGAATAGTATGGAAGTGGTTTGCTAGTGCCTTCTTTTAGATTCCCCCCCCCCCTTTTTACTTCCCTAGTTACACTTTAAAACATGGGAATTAATTATAGTCTTCTATCCAAGTACTAACCAAATCTGAATCCTCCAACATCATCTTAGCTTCCCAAGGTCATCAAGATCTGGCTAGGTATGCAGTCCCAAGTTCTCTATAATATCTGAGAAGGTTTAAGGGTCACTCTAAACAGTGACAGACTTTTTCCTAATTAGGGATTTAAAAAAAAAAAAACTTTGATTCAATGGTGGGAAAAAATTATCTATAATTAAGTTTTGCTGAACCAGAACCTGGATATTTTTTTTTAAACAATGTCTATGTACAGTAGTTTGACTTTCTCAATGCTTAAGTGGATTTTTCTTTTTCTATTGATTTATGTTATCCTTATGTTATCTTTCAGTGGAGATTTATAGAAGCACTTCTTGAGATTAGGTTGTTCAGAACTGATCTAGGAATAAACAAGATTTGCTAATGGAATGTTATTCATTTTATTCCTGTTTGATATTCCATTGAGTGAACACAAGGTTTTTAGAGAAATAGACAATCCAGGTTTTTCCTGTAAACATGAGTAGACAGTTATAAATTCCAGAAGTTGTTGGACTGCAATTCTTGGTGTTCTTCACCATTTGCCATGCTTGCTAGGGCTGATGTGATTTAGGTCGGCCATTTGAAGGATTACATATTGAGCACTGCTGTTACAATTGATAGAGCTTAGATATCAGGTTAAAGTGAGTTAACCTATATGCTTAAATCCTACTAGGAAAAAAATCCTTTTTTTTCCCCCTTCAAAGTTATCTTTTTACTAGCATTGGCTCTGAACATAAGACCAATAAAAGTTAGTTTTAAATGTAACAGGTTTTCTGAAAAGAAAAGTTCTTTGCTATGATTACAGTCAGTTGATTGAAGCTGAACTTAAGATGTTGCAGTCGTAAACCCTTGTTTGACCAAAGGGCTAGAATCATTTTTAATGTACTCCAAGAAACATGATTCATGATACTTTGCTGTATATTGCTTTTACCAATGAATCCTGAACTAAAGAGTTGCTGATTATTTTACTTCACTTCAATTATACTTTCAACATTATTCTGCTAAGCACAGTCTTCCTCACTTCTAATTACAGCTTGAATCACAACCCCGCAAAAAATGTAATCCAAAACCACAGTTTTTTTTTCAATTTTACTTCCATGCAGCTGTCACTGACAGCTAGTGTGAAGATCTTGGCTAAGATAATAGGTTGAGGTACTCTGTTTTTAAAGGCAATACAGTAGAAATGTGATTTTTCTTTTTTTCTTTTTGATGTACTTGGTTCTAAAGAAGACCTGAGACTTATTATGAATTCAAGATGATCTACTACTGTAATCCTTATTGTCTGTGAGTCAGTGGCTTCAAGTCTTTTCCCATGTTCCAGTGATTGATCCTTAGCAAGTATGTAAACAATGTCTTTTTTGGGCACTTGCTTCAAAGTTTTTTCGATGCTGGCATAGAAACCCTCTATTTCAAGCTCTGTTGCATCACTCATTCAGGCATAGACTTGGACAACAGTGATTTTGAGGGGCTTGGCACAGATTCGGATGGTCATAATACAGTCATTTACCATCCAGAAGCAAAACTCTATATAATAATAATAACAACAACTATGTTATTTTTATTTTATTTATTTAACAAATTTATATGGCTGCCCAAGTTACACACAGTAACTCCAGGTGGCTTACAAAGTAAAATCCCCAATACAAAAAAACCATCAACTCCCACCCATAATATAAGAAGAAGCAGCATATAAATAACCTATACCAAATTTCAAATTCCCTTTTACTACTTTGAGTGCTCTTTAATAACAAAATTATTTTTAAAAATAAAACAAATATTTTCAAGATGGTTCCCAAAGGTGTAAGGTTTGCCCCATTCGACAGAGAAACTCCCGTGACACGTGTGGTTCACAAAAGAGGTTTACTCATGCTTAACGTAGCAGTCACAAGCAAAGCCAGGACTGACTTGGTACATTTACATTACTCCTTTATAGTTGTCTCAATCCCCCGCGGCCCCGTTGCTAGGTTACATATTACAAATTAGATTGCAGATTGCCCCCTGTAAGTTTCTTTGATTGTTGTTGCCTGTGGCGTGGTCGTTGCCTTCCTTGGGGCTTCTGTTGCGCGCACAGCCGGGGCATCCCCTCCTGCGCTGATCTCTTCCTCAATTCCGCTCTCTCCTTTGTCTATAGCGCCCGCGGCCCTCTGGCGTTAACACAACGCATCTGCTCCAGATTAGTGAAGTGGCGCCAGGTGGCCCATTCATTAGCGTGCGGTTTCGCCTTTCCTCTTTCTGCGCTAGCGCTCGAGCGGTGAAATTGACTAAAGCGCGGCTGGGCAAGTTCCTAGGCGTGCGGTGCAGGCTGAACCTGACATACCGCCCCCCTGAAGACAAGTCCCCCTCTTAATTGGGCTACTAGGGTGCTGCCCCCCCCATCTGCCATAACGGTGTGCCTTTCCTTGGCTTGGGGCTTTGGCCTTACCATGGCCGAGTCACTTATAGGACGGGTCCCCGAAGGTTCTCCTTCCCTTCCTTCGCCGCTGCGCACGTCGAGCAGCACGTCGAGCAGCGTGCAGCTGGCCACGTACTCCCTCGTATCCCTCCGGAGAGACGGCCACCAGAACTGTTCACGCAGGAGGTGGAAAGTCCTAACGAACCCACAGTGTCCCGTAGTGTCCTCGGTGTGCCCTCTCCTGAGCACATCCACCCAGCAAGCTTCTGGAACGTAGAGCCTCCCCTTGTGCTCCCAGCAGGTCCCTTGTTTCTTCAGGGAGTCCTTGTTGTTTACCAACCAGGGGTCTCCCTCGCTCGCCTCCGCACAGCGCCGCCTCAGCTCCGACTCGCCTCCCTTCCCCTGCTTCTCCCTTGGGGGTTGGGCTCCGCCTTTCGCCTCCAGCTGGGTCGTCCTCCTTGGGTCCGTCGATTCGAGCGGCGGCTCCCTCAGGGTCCTACAACCCTCCAGGTCCCCCTGGCCGCGGCCAGGTCCCGGTCTACCGCCGGTTGCTTCACTCACGCTTGGCGCGGACCAGTCGGCTCCCGGCGCCGCTCCTGCCCCTGCTCTTGATGCCAGTGTGATCGCCGCCTGCTTTGCCACGGGGCCCTCGGGTCCCACTGCCACCGTCTCTGCTGTAGCCGACCCCTGCGTTGCTGCCACCGCCACCTCGGCGGTCTCTGACCCCTCTCGTTTGTCGTTGCCCTCGGCGCCGTCCTCGTATTCGCCTCACGTGCGGTTGGTCGCCCGGGCCCCGCTGCTGTCGCTGCTGCGGCCCGCCGGCCCTCGGCTCTCGAGCAGTCGTCACCTCGCCCAGCTCCGTGGGGTCCTCAGCTCCCGCGCCGCCTCCGCGGCTCGACCTGGCTTGCCCGGTGGTGCCGTCGAATCGCACCGTCTCTGCACGCTCTCTCGTGCGCTTGCCGCCCCGGCTCCTCTGCCGGTCTCCCTCGGCGCCGCCCCCTCACCTCGTGTGCAGTTGGTTGCCCGGCCCCCATTGCCGTCGCTGCTGCAGCTCGCTGGCCCTCGGCTCGCCATTGCGCAGCCGCCACCTCACCGAGTTCTGTGGGGCCCCCTGTTCTCGTGCCACCTCTGCGGCTCGACCCCCTCTGCTCGGTGGTGCCGCCGAACTGCACCGTCTTGGCCACCCAATTGATGTGCGGGTTCTGGCGCGTAAGCCATGCCAGCCCCAGCACTAGTGCATGGTCGGCCACTGGGGCAACTACCAAGCCTAGCTCCTCCCGGCTTGTCCCCACTGTCAAACCGATACTGCGCCGGGTTTCCCCCCCTGCATCCATCCAACTGGCTGAGTGCGAGGGGCTCCCTGAGTCTCTTCACTCTGAGCCCCAGCGCGGATGCCAGTACCAGGTGGATCAGGCAGTGGGTGCATCCTGAATCCAGCAAGGCGTCGACTTTCGCCTCTGCTTCCCATCTCACCCCCTTGAGGTGGACTCTGATCCTCATGGGCGAGTAGTTTCTTCTGTCCCACCCTTCCTCATGCTGCCACTCCATTGGCTGCTCCGGGGTGCGCCTCAGCGTCCCGGCCCCCGTGGCCTCCCGCTGGCTGGCTCTCCCCTCCTCGCAGAGCCGGGCTTCCTCGTGAGCCAGCTGGCTCCGCTGCACACCGCTCCACTAGCTGCTGTCTCCTCCCAGGATCGGTTGGGGTTCCTTGTAGCCGGGAATCCCGGCCCCGTCCTTTGTGCAGCTCGCCAAGACCCCCTGCCTCGAAGGGCACTGCACCATCCGATGCCCCTTGCCTCCGTCAGGCTGACCACTTCTGCTAGCCTGGTCTCCACGCCGCCCTCTGCGGCTGCCCCAGCTGGGGCCCTGGGTCCGCCACGCCATGCCTCCCGCATGCCCGGTACAGCTGTCGTCTGCTGCTGGAGGTCACCCTCCAGCCGGTCCAGCCTCTCCTCCGGCTCCTGGCTCCTCCTCCGGCTCCTGGCTCCTGGTCGCTTGCCATCTCCTGGTGCCGTTAATCAATTCCTCTCCGGTCTTGGCTGCAGGGAAAAAAGGTGTGCTCTCCTCGGTGTGTACCGGGTAGCACTCAATGGGAGTCCTGGGTTTACTCATGCGTAATGTAGCAGTCACAAGCAAAGCTGGGACTGGCTTGGTACATTTACATTACTCCTTTATAGTTGTCTCAATCCCCCCCCCCGCGGCCCCGTTGCTAGGTTACATATTACAAATTAGATTGCAGATTGCCCCCCCGTAATCCCCCCCTTCTACTGGAATGGCAGGTTCAGCCCAGTTCTCTTGTTTCTTTGATTGTTGTTGCCCATGGCGTGGTCGTTGCCTTCATTGGGGCTTCTCTCGCGCACAGCCAGGGCATCCCCTCCCGCGCTGATCTCTTCCTCAATTCCGCTCTCTCCTTTGTCTATAGCGCCCGCGGCCCTCTGGCGTTAACACAACGCATCTGCTCCAGATTAGTGAAGTGGCGCCAGGTGGCCCATTCATTAGCTTGCGGTTTCGCCTTTCCTCTTTCTGCGCTAGCGCTCGAGCGGTGAAATTGACTAAAGCGCGGCTGGGCAAGTTCCTAGGCGTGCGGTGCAGGCTGAACCTGACAAAAGGTACATTGTTGAAAGAAGGGCCAGTCATAAACAGAAAACCACAATGGAGAGTACCCTGCCTCTACAGTAGCTAAACTGAGATTATCAACACCTGTCTTTTTACAATCATTTCAGCTCATTATAATGATAAATAGAAAACCAAATAACTTCAGTTTCCTTCAGTGTTCTTCAACACTTAGGCTTACTTCTTGGCTCATAACTCAATGGAACAATGCAGGCTCAATCTCTGGCCTTTCCAGATCCAGCTGGAAAAAATTGGGTCTGAAACTCAGTGTTGACAACAATAGCAAGGTGATGCAATGGTATTAGTAGAAAACCACTTCCTTGACTTCCATGGACATCACAGGAGAGGACATTATATACATCTAGTGTTGTTATGGGAATGTATCATACATTTCTGCATTTCAGGGCACTTCCATATGAAGCCTCTATGCTATCTGGGAGGAAACCCTAGTCCTCTATGATCTCACCACATTGGCTATGTTTAGTTTTGGCCCAGCTGCAGAAACACATGACTCTCCTTTTAAATATGTTATTAGTATTTTAATGCTGTGGGCATTTTGGCCAGTCTGTTTCCTCTGCTTACAAGAGCTTCTGCCTCACTATGCTTCCCACCTCCTGGGCATCAGACCTTTCAAGGAGAAAGGTGGCTTGATGTCTTTCAGCACCTTCTTATAGGAATTGCTCAGAGAGAGATGCATATGACCAGAAAAATGCCCCAGGTACAAATTAATACATTCTGACGTGCCACCCAGATCTTCCTAACCACCAGCCAATGATGAAAGAGTTGAGCAGTGAGGAAAAACTGCTTTCCTACCAGTTTGTTCTCCCAATGACACACCTACTAATCTGCATTTAAGAGAACCCAGCTGCATATACAGCCAAAAGGCATTCTTGGGAGATTGCCCTGGGAGGAAATTCAGGCTGGGTAGCTTTATTGTGCATTGAAGGTGCCCAGTCTGAACCCTCCTTAGCATGCACATAAGACCTTCTAGGTTGGGCAGCTTCAGTGAAGGCTGTGGGTGGCTATAAAGCTACCTAACCTGGAATTATTTTAACTAGTGCTGAATGAGACACCTGAGACAAGTATCTCCTAGGCTCCTGGAGCACTGGTCCAAAGCAATTTGAGCTTTGTTCAGTGAACAGGGTGATGTCCTTACTTTGGTGAAGCGAATCAGGTTTCTTGCATGGCTTGAATTATTTCATTGAAGCCTTCCCCCCACCCCACCCCTCATGAAGCCTCTGGAATGATATTAGAAATATATAAAAATATAATTCAGAATTAAAACCAACATTTATTTCCTAAATCAGGAGACTGTATGTAATCTTGGAGATAAGGAGATGTGTGGGGCATGGCTCCCATATTAAAAGGTGGTACTAAATTCTTATGATCTACTCCCACTGAATGGTTTTGCTATAATATATATTTAATTGTCACTATTTTGTAGTTTTTAGCTTCTATTTCTGTTGCAGAATAACAAATAAATACATTGAGCTAAAATTTTTTTCAACAAAATAAACATCTCCTTGAATTAGACAAATTAATGAACCCCAACCCAAATGTAATTGTAGCTTTTTGGGTAGCTCTCTTAGGCCCTCTTAGATTGCAACAGATAAATTAAAAGCACCTACTATTTAGCTATAACATTTAGTGTTTCAGTTCTTCAGTTTCTTACCATAATGGACTAATAATAATAGCTTCAAATGCTTGAGACTGCTTTCAGGTTTCTAACTGAATTAGCAAATTCTTGATCTTCCTCCTTTTAAAGAGACATGGACACTTTATTAGGAAAGGTATTAAGAAAGAAAGCGATCAATATAATTTTATTGGCTTTAGCTATATTAAACTGGCAGCAGAAGTTCATAGCATTTCTTATAGCTTCAGTTAGTCCTATGCCAGACGATTAGGGAAAACTAGTAGCTGTGGCCACAGAAATCTCAAGCTTTTCCATCATTGGTTAACCAGACGTTTACATCCTCAAGGGATTTTGCCTTGCCTTGCCAATCTGTGAAAACTACTGATGCTTCACTGCATGTGGTCAAGAGATGGGATTTTTCACACAACAACCAAAGAATCCAGAAAAACCTGTCTTTCCTAAAATGGAGGGTATGCTTCCTAAGACCAGGATAAACTATCATGATAGATTTTTGTAACCATGGGTGTCTTTTCCATAGCAGAGACCTGCGTGGGTGTATTTTGCAATAAAATGTCTTAAACTATGCAAGGTTTCATTCCTCCTCTGATCTACAAAGAGGTCAGAAGTACATCTCACACTTCAATCAATGGCTTTTCTATTTCCAAAGAGAGAATCAAACATTGTTTTCTACCATTTCTGTACCTGATAAGACAAAATGTACCTTCTGCAGACCTCTCCCTCTCCATTTAAGATTCAGGCTAGGGCCGTGGAAAGCCCTGAAAGATATGTTGTTTTGACAAAGGCATATGAGGAACATTTTTTAAAGCTAGTTTGAGAAACAACATGGCCCCTTCAGTTCTAAAAGAGGAACAGTATTAGTTCTCTTTGCTCATTTCTGCGACTTTCTCTATCCATTCCAGTAGCCAGAAGAGGAATCTGCACACGCACCGAAGCCTTGTTCAGATAGCTGACCTGCTGCTGTGGCTTTGAAGCTATGCGAAACGTCTTTATAAGGCAACCACATTGCCTCTATGTCTTACTGCAGCAAATTGTGTCACATGTGCAGTGCAAAACTTCACATCAAAGTGAATCATGGCTACCCTGCGCATCCCAAATTGATGAAGACTTGGCTTAAATCCACTTGTTTACTCCCCACATCTCTTTTTTGTGGGTTTTTAGCAGCATACCTGATTAAGAGATTTTGGAAAGTCTAGAGTTTGCAGATTATTTTTGCAAAGCTTCAATACACTTAAGAAAGATACTGCCTCAATAGGATTTTGGACTTTTTAGCATGAATAATAATGTTTCAAATGTATCATATACAGTCCAAAAGTTCAAATTATGTGATACAGTTTCACACTGGAAACTTGGAGGGTTAGGTTAAAATCTCCACTTATAAGTTTACTAGCCACAGAAACAACAAGCGATGTCAGTGTTTGTGCATGGGAGAATTAAAATTGTATAGGGTGGAAGGGGCATAACCATAAGTACTTAGCCATGACTGTATTAATGGATGATAAAATCCAATAACTTCATATACTCTTAGGAAGAACAGTGGAGTAAAAATGTGAGGATCTGATAGGTAAAATAAATGTTTCATATAGCAGGGAATGAGAGAATAATAACTTGCTCATACTCCTCTGGCTGATGAGTGCTTTGAACTATTGATTTCCCAGGCAAACTTCTATCAGTGAATTATTATTATTATTATTATTATTATTATTATTATTATTATTATTATTATTTGTACAGTCAGTCAGATGTTTAGACTGGATTTGGCATTTCTATCCACCTATCGAGTCCTTCCCAAGGACCTGGGATAGGCAGATGTTGTTGTTTGATGGTGTTAAAGGTATCGTCGCAGGATGTAAGCTGTTCCAAGTAAAGCTGCCTTTTGCAATTGACTGATGGTGATTTTGTCAATGCCGATGGTGTTCAAGTGGTGCTCCAGATGTTTTGGAATTGCACCCAAGGCACCTATTACTATTGGTACTATCTTTGCTTTCTTTTACCACACTCAATCTACTTCTATTTGCAGGTCTTTGTATTTTATGATTTTCTCCAGTTCTTTCTCTTTTGTTCTGCTGTCTCCAGGTATTGCAATATCCACTATCCAAACTTTTTGGTCTTTCTTATCAACAATTGTTAAGACTGGGGTGTTGTGTGGCAGGTGCTTGTCTGTTTGAATTCTAAAGTCCCAGAGCACTTTAGCTTCTTCATTTTCTCTTACTTTGTATGTTTTGTGGTCCCACCAATTCTTGTTTGCAGGCAAATGGTATTTCTTGCAGATATTCCAATGCACCATTGTTGCTCACTTGTCACCAGATGTCCAGGAACTACAACACCTAGCATGGTCCTTGTTGACCCAGGTGACAACCGATCCAGTATGGATTTCTGTAAATTACCTGTCACCATATTGTTTATGGGAGAGACACTCTTCATCTGGCTCCTCTGATGAGACCTGTCCAGTATGGTTGAACTTCTGACATAGCTCTCATCCTCCTAACAGCATGCCAGCCCCACAACCATGTCAAGGTAATGTCTCACTGGGATTACTATTATTACTATTATTGTTAAAATTGTTATTGTAATAAGGTCTTATATTTTCAAAAGTTAAAAATCTCCACCTTCAGAATTAGCAACTGCTAGAAGACCTAGATCCAACTTTTTTATGACAAGAGAATCAGTGGGGGCATTCAGGACTAATATCCTAAGGCCTTACACCTTGAGCCAAAGAACAAATTCTTCTTTACCATAACAGTGTTAAATTTCATAAATTATTAAGGTATAATTAACACCAAACTATAGGTAGATAGAGTTGGCTCAATATTCCTCCTTCTTTCCTCCCCACAGAGAAAATTGTCAACCAGCAATGACGGGCGGGCTGGTGTGGTGTTCATTAGGTTAGAACTGGTCCAATGCCAGCTCAACCAGACATTTGCTCAGTGGCCTTGAGTAATGGGCTTCTTCTCATTTTTGGTTCCAGCTTAACATTGCCTACTTGCCTGCTTGCCTCCTTTTCCTGGTGTGTTGCGTGAGTGGAAAATGAAGAAGGTTTTCAGGCTGAAAAGTAATGTTTGTTTCCCATTGCTCATTCTTGTCTAGGTGATTCTAATGGCACACCCACCATTGTGCACCTTGCCCTGTTTGAGGAACCCTTTCAGAGTGGAAGGCCATCCATTAACTGCTGGACTAAATCCATTGTGGTCCTTAGAGGTTTTTTAAATTAAATAAGGAGTGTTCACATTTTATTTCTTCAGTAATAGAGCTTAGGTTCCTGGATATAAGAAACATATCTTTCCCATTTTTAAACAAATGCAGTTCAAAGTGATAAACTGAGTTGAGTTTATCTGAGTTTATCTCTGAGTTGTCTGCTAAATGAGCCTGCCTAAAGTCTGAACCTTCTATTATTCTGAAGTGGATGACCTAGGAATTATCCTCTGCTTGATTTCCATCCAGAGGGACTCAAGTGGTGCCAACTTTAATAACATTTCAGTGTGAAGGTGACCTTTTAACATACCATATAGATCACCTTAAGTATTCAATCTGCTAAAAGTTAAATTAACATTTCTAGCATTTTCTTTTTTAGAACTGAATTGTTCCTTGTAGGCAATCCTCAGAGTGTTAATTAATGGGTGGCACAGAAATGTTGAAAACTGCATTAATATGCCACCTGAGTTTTTTCAGGAGTTTTTTCAGAAATGGGTGTGAGTGCCCTTCACATGTGTTGGGATTACCACACCCACAATTCCCCAAGTTGGATGTAAGGTTGGGAAAGACATATGTATTCAGTTCTATTTGTAATGGGGTACACAAAAGCATAGCAGTAAGAGGTAGATTAGGACCCACTGGGTCCCAGAAGGGTGTCTCTTAATCCACTAGCCACATTCCTATAGCAACTCCTGGGAAAAGCCAGCTCAGTCCTGCTGCCACCAGCCCCCTTCACTCCAGAGATCTCACTCTTGGCCTTGCTTTGGCTTACTGGGGAGAAGGCAAGTAGTGATTCCCTTTCCCTTAGTAGTCTGAACTGATGAAGAGCCATGTGCTAAAGGCTGATCCCTTTCCTCAGAATGGGTGTCACTGATTCATTAAGAATTCAAGTGTGAGATCTATCGATCTATCTCAGTGTTGTTGAAAGACACAAAAACACAAAGGGAAAAAAGAGAAGAAATGAATCATGGCTTCTGAAAAGGTTGATTTTAATCAGCAGCTCCCTCAGCCCAGGATCTCCCAAAATAAACATACACGTAGACTCTGAACACACTGCTCAGATCGTGATCCTTAAAAAGGAAACCAATTCTATACCGTATCTAATTTTCACTACAATTCCCTGATCTCCAGCCTGGATTTCTATGGGTTGGATCTTCTTTTCTTAGCTTTCCTTTAGGTTGGTTATAAGGCTATTACAGGACTGCTATCAAGTAAACTGCATGGACATTCAGTGTGCCTTAGAGCTTGTTTGTTTGTTTGCTTGCTTGTTTTAATTTCCTTTTGTACTCTTTGAGCTTATCAAACGGAGATGGGATTTTTTTTTCTTTCCAGTTAAGTATATAGGACTCTGGAGGTGGGGTACATAATGTCTGATGGCTCAAGAATTTCGTATGGCTTATCGAGGGCCACCCTTCAAAACTCTAACTTCTGTTGGCTTGATGTGGCGGTGGGGGAATGCTCTGGCTTAAGGGACCTATTTCCATCTTTAAAATCCCACCCCCGTGCAAAAAGGATGTAAAATTCTCAGCCCTCACCAATCTGGGAGAGCTTTGGAACCATATAAGTTGCCGAGCCATGTGTGACTTGTGTGTACAGTGACCATATTTTCTTGGAAAAAAATAAAGGATAAACCTGAAAAAGGGGCGAACCTGAAAGAGGTTCATAAGGATTTTTTTTTAAAAAATGTTAATGTTAGAACTTTGCTTTACAAAGGAAAATTCAGGAACAAAACCAAGGAAATAAATAATTAAATACATCTAAAGGACAGCTTTCTGAAATAAAGGACTGTCCTTTGTAATACTTATGGTAACTATGTGTGACAGCTGAATGATAAGAAGCTAAGGGTCTGTTTCCAATCAACACGTGCATTATCACAAAGGAAAGAAGTCTTCTCCTGTTAAATTGAAAGCACATGAGATAGAGAAATTTCCTGCCCTAAATTTGGCTGTATATAGGTTTCTCATCTGTAAACACAATGCTCACCACAATTCTTGTGTTGTTACTTGAACCTCCTTAATAAAGCTTCTTCTTGGAATTTATCACTTCTAGCCTGGGCTACTGGTAGAAGTCTGACACTATGGACCAGGCTTTTTTTTTTTTTTTTTTTGCACTCCTGGTCTATACTACTATACTAGGACATCCTTTATGTTTTCCTCTGAGATTTAATTTAAGTTTGGGAATCCAGGGAGACTACAGATCACTAGAGATATGATTGTATAATGAGAGGTAAGACATTTTTTCACATACTCATTAACTGTCTTGTAACTAAATGCAAGAACCCATATTCCACCCTTGAGAATTTCACCACATTATACTCTCTCTGCTAGATTGAAGAAGACTTAGTACTTTCAAGAATGGTTTGAAAAATAGAACTCAGTGGGAGACGCCTGGTGCTTCCTCAGTCCAGCCTGTTTAGTGGGTGAAATATGTAGTCAGTCAGATATGTGGCATTCCACTGAGTCCCTAAAACATAGGAAGTTGCCTTATATTGATTCTGAGACTTCATCTAACAACTTCTGTCCTCTTTCTCAGGACCTCTGCAGGATTTCACAGAAGTCTTTCCAGTTCTACTTGGAATAGGGTAGAGTCTGAACCCAAACTTTCTGAATTTAAACTGGTTTACTCTCTTCAGTTGCAATAACCTATGTGCTTCCATTTTCTAAAGTGGGCTTAAACTTTGCATTGTGCATTTAAAGTTTTGGCATCTCCCAGATCCACAGTGGACTGTGTATTTGGATTGCATGCCAATTTTTTTTGCTGAAAATTTCCTCTTTCCAAGTTGTCATCCACTTCTGAAGTTGCTGCTCCAGCATGAGTTTCTCTTTAAAAAAACAGTAGTCATCTGTTGCCCAAGAATGTTAGAAGGTAGCCTCATAATGATGACTTTTAAATGTTGCTAGTAACATCCATATATTATGGTACAACACCATTATTGCATACTCTTTCACGTTTAGTGTGTTGCCATTCTCTTTTTATGTACCTCTCTTATTGAAAAGTATATACCAAACAAATGTTGGGTCAAGTCTGACAGCAAATCAGCCCAAATGTTGAATTATTTTCAGAATGAAGAGCTGGGTCAACTATGCATGAGATCTAGCCTTTTTTTATTGTAGCTGTGGATAATTGAAGCATTTTAAGGTCTTCCTACAATTTGTCCTTCTTCTGCCTAGAGGAGCACTAAAGTTCTCTGAACAGTTGGTTGTAGAAAATGCATAAAATGTAGAAATGTAAGATCATTATTCCTGTTATGAAGTATACCCGCATTATTTGTTCACTGCAAAAAGTTTTAATACTTACAATTACACATTTTATATTAGTTATTTAATAAATATGTTTTCTTCTATGTCTAAATTGTTTTTGCTGAAAATGAGCAGAGCATCTAGGGAAGCAAAGTTTATCTTAACTTTGAAGGAAAAAATACAGGGTGATTTCTGGTTGTGGTCCTGCTGATGCAAGGCATCTTATCCAGGAAGTTGATTAGTCTTACTGTAGATACTTGGTCTTTGGACATGAAGGGTGTTATTGATTTTCAACATTAGGGTTTATGACATCTGAATTACCGTTACTGGAGGTTCCACAAGAGCCAGTTTGGTGTAGCAGTTAAAATGTAAGCCTCCCAGAGTCCTGTGTGTGAGATGGGCGGCCATATAGATCCAGAAGATAAGATAAAATAAGTTAAGATATTGAACTAGGACTAGGGAGACTCATGTTCAAGTCCATTCTTACTCTTAAAAGCTCATTGGGTGACTTGAGGCCATTCACTCTTTTAGCCCAACCTCACAAAAGTAGGCTATAAATCTAAAAAATAAATGAATTGAACTACCTTTTGAAGAAGACCACCAATAGTAACAATTATAACACTGGGAGGGATATTACTAAATCACAAGATGCCTTGCGCCCATCCATGAGTTAGAATTATCACAAGCTTCCATAGACAATAGGAAGATACTCATATTCCCAATTGTTGAGCTGCAACTTGTGTCCCAAGAGCCCAAAGTGGGGACACAGTATGCAAGCTCATTGATTTGTGGCTCTCAGCAATTTAAGTAGCCACCTCTCATATAAACTGGGCCTCCTTGCCTTTCTTGGCCTCCCACTCATGAGAGTGGCAAGGAAGTGGAATGCTGTCAATCACAGGTAGTCTTAAGAGAGTTACAGGAGCCATTGGGTAGATCCCTGAGGCAGATTTAAGTTATGCCTGAACAAAACATTTGGTGGATTTTATACAACCCTTTGGGAAGCAGAGAGAGGGAGGATCATCAGTTGTCAAGTTCCATATAGGGAGTGAGGCTGGATTAACTCAGAGGAATCCTTTGACCTTGAAATGATTCTTGCTGTGCTGAAATTTTCTGACAGCAGTAAGTGTCTTGCTGGAACTCAGCAGCAGCCCATTCAGAGGCTCTAGTGGGCTGTTTTTTGTGACAGCTGTCGTTCATTCTCACAAGAGGAGAGAAATGGCCTCAAAGAGAATAAGCAATGCTGAAGTCCCCTACAAAGCAGTGGAAGTTCAAGCTCACCCCAGCCACCACCTACTATGAGAGATTCATGTCTTGGTGCTGAAATGTGATGTGTTGGCAACCTCAGAAGCACCAAGGGGAAAACAAATATATTGAGTTTCAAGCTGCCCTTGGGCAAATCTGCTTTTCATAGTCATAGTAATATTAATTAATGAAAATTCCAGTGTTTGCAGGGAGAGAAAAAGCTAGTGTAACTAAAAGTCTCAGACTGACACTTCGGTTTATAAACTGTCAGCAACTTCAGGATTACCATGTAAATCTGGCGAGCCATTAATCAGAAATCTCAAATATCATAGCAGAATAAATCACTTTACAAGTACACATTAAACACACAGTATTATCCATTAGTCTGAATCCCATCCTTTCCAAGACTAAAACTGATATCACAGAACTATAAATGTCACTTTGCTATCAACTACCTGAGGGTGATGTCCAATAACCAGAAGTTAGAAATCCTGGGTGTCAGGCTGAACACCATAAAATCAAATAAATTATCTACTGAAAAATTATCACACTGGTTTTGTTTTCAAATGTCTTTTCCTTGTCTTCAGGTTCCTAGGCATGCTGCTCTCTTCTTTTGTTACAATTTAGGTTCTGATTAAATTTAAAAATTGACCTCAGTTGCAAAGCTTACCACAGAAAGGGAAAAGCTGCAAAGAAGGATGAATCAACTTAGATATCATGACAATTTATTATATTATTCTTAAAAATCAAAGGTGGAAAAAGTAGATATAATCATTGACAAAAGTATGTTATAGAGATATTTGCTTGTCAGTCACTCCATTCATTGACATCAATAACTGAGATGAACCTTTTTGTTTGAAAATAGGTAGACACGTGATGTACATATTTCTCCATAGTATACAACACATTTATGGAAAGTTCTCCTCAAGGAAGACAGCTACGTCCCAGAACTGTGAATTTCAGGAAGCTTTCTTTATGAAAACGGGTATTATATCAACTCTGGTGCGGAGATGAGGTCTGAATTCTTGATACAGTGGTACCTTGGGATACGAACGCCTCTACTAGCGAACATTTCGGGTTACGACCAGCTTCGGCAGGAAAATTTTACCTCGGGATACGAACTTGCCTCTACTTACGAACCAGATCCGCAGCCATTTTCCCTGCTGCCACGCGGTCGCGGCTTCCTGTGGGTGAGGTCGCAGTAGCAAGGAGACGTTCGGTGAGGCTTGTGGTGTGTTTTGCGGTGTTTTGCAAAGGTTTTTGGTGTGTGTGTTAGCATGGCTCCAAAGAAAATGCAGAGCAGGCTTGGCGGGAGTAAGGCTCTGAAGAGAAAATTGCCTCGGGTTGCGACCAAATTCGGAGGGCGGAACGGATTAACCGTATTTACAATGAACCTTATGGGAAACTTTACCTCGACTTGAGACCAACTCGAGTTGCAACCAGAGTCACAGAACGGATTAAGTTCGTATCCCGAGGTACCACTGTATATTGACTGTTGTGTTTGATCTGGTAGTTTCTGACTGGACTTTGACTTAAAATTTAGATCCTGAGTGATAGCTTAAAGGCTACTGGTTGACCTTTCCCTTGCCATGTTGGTTGAGGAATGGGGAATAAGAAGGGGAGCACAATATCATTAGTTTATAAGAAAATTATATCTTGTTAGATATCCTATTAGAAAATCAGTCACTTTCAAAGTCTGTACCTGTTGATGGGAACTTAAGACAGGACAGTGTAAAAGATTTAATATCACACTAGTATACATGCAAATCACTTATCTATACTACATTTACAGGGAGCATGACTGACCAATTCTTAATCTATTACAGATAAATCATACCTACTGATAAGCATATGGATTTTGAATTGGATTCTAATAATAAGGCATTACTTATCAAACTGTGCTATATAAAATGAAAGCCAAAAAATACACATATTCAGCAGCTATTCTCTATCTTTAGAGTATCTTCAAAGCCTTCTTGGGCACTACTGTAACGAGCTGCCACCTGATGATCCCAAATCCAGCAACTTTCCTTGCAACCAATATTGATTCAAAAGAAAGTTCATTTATTGAGGATAAGTGTACAGATCCAAAGCATTGCTAAGACTGATCAAAAGCGTGCCAAAAGCTGTTTTTCTTACTTCCCCCCCCCCCCCCTACATTGCCCTTAGTTCTTGGTCCTCTGATTCTCTTGCTGGTATGACTTTGAGCATGCCAGAGCTTGTGATAAGGAGCCATCTGCTTTTTAATGGTTTCTCATCCCTACTCCCCCCCCCCTTTTACAATGCCAGAACCGCAGCATGTAAAAAAACATTTTTTTTTCTTTTTAAACTAGCCATCTAATAATCTATTATAAAATCTTGCGAGGATTCTGACATACTGCCCCTCCACAAAAGAGGATGTCAGTTGGATGATTCCTCTTCTTCACTCTAAAAAAGAACAAGCAAAGAAAAACATAATACAATAACCCTTCTAATTGTTAAGGCTTTGTAGGATAAACATCATAAAAAATTTTAACTAAATGTGGAGCCTTTACATGTTTCTTATCAACCCATTCAGCCATTGATTTGGGAAAATGTTTCCACTGAATTAAAAATTGAACCCCCTCCCCCCCTATGCTTTCTACTGTCCAGTATCTCTTTAACTTCAAAATGTTGTTCTCCTTCAACCATCATTGGTTTAGGCGGTGCTGGGGAGGGATGCCATTGAGATGACTCTTTATAGGGTTTAAGCAGGTCGCAGTGGAACACTGGATGGATTCTTTTAAAGGTAGCAGGCATCTGTAATCGTAGGGCAACTGGATTAATTACTTTATCTATAATAAAAGGCCCCACAAACTTTGGAGCGAGCTTTCTGGAAGGTTGTAATGATTTAAGATGCTTGGTAGATAAAAGAACCTTATCTCCTACTTTCCATTCCTTTTCTGGGGTTCTCTTAGCATCTGCAAATTTCTTGTACGTTGCTTTGGCCTCCTTTAATGACGCAGCAATCTGAGGCCACACTTGTGTCATTTGTTGGACCCATTCATCAGCTGAAGTGACTTGAGTGGATTGGTTAGGTAGCTCTGGGATTGGTACAAAGTCCTGTCCTGTAGCTACTTTAAAAGGGGTGAGGCCAGTGCTTTGGTGCACTGCATTATTATAAGCTACTTCAGCAAACCGTAACAGCTCATCCCAATTGTCTTGTTGGTAGTTAATAAAACATCTCAAATATTGTTCTAACACTGAGTTCAGACATTCACATGATCCCGCCATCTGGGGGTGGTACCCTGAACTCAAGCCTTGCGATGCCCCCAGTAGTTTTAGGAACGCCCTCCAGAACTTGGCAGTAAACTGGACCCCACGATCTGAAATTATTCGTTCTGGGACACCATAAGCTCGGTAGACGTGTTGTATAAATAACTTGTCCAGTTTGGGTGCTGATGGAAGGGATTGGCATGCCACAAAATGTGCTTGTTTGGAAAAAAGGTCTGTAACTACCCAAATAACTGTCTTTTTGTTGCTTTCAGGCAGGTCTACAATAAAGTCCATGGAAACTTGCTTCCAAAGAGCCCCTGGATTTGCTACTGTCTGTAGAAGCCCCATTGGTTTGCCCCCTCTTTTTTTCGCCATTGCACACATGGGGCATGTAGCTACATATTCCCCTACATCTTTTCTCACTGTCAGCCACCAAAATTGTCGCCTGAGTAGATGTAATGTCTTCACAAAACCAAAGTGCCCAGCTGTTCTGCTGTTGTGACTTCTTTGCAAGACCCACTTTCTAGCATCTGCAGGGACATACAGCTTATCTTGCCACCACCATGCCCCTTGTTTGTTCACTAGTAATTGGCTGTTGCTTTTAAACCAATCATCCTGAGCAATCTGGGCATTTAATTTTTCTGAGCTCTAGTGACCACCCTTAGGGCTGTTTGGGTACATGGGTACATTTATAATCTATTATAAAATCTTGCAAGGATTCTGACAACTACTAAGACACAAGCATTAAGATAAGTAGCCACTGAGAGCTCTATCTTTCATCAATTTGTCTAGTTCCCTTTTAACGTCATCAGAACTGGTAGCCATCACACATCTAATGTCAGCAATTTGCATAGTTTAACTATTTTTGTAAAGAAGTATTTGAATTTTCCCCTTTTAGTTTCTATAGACAACCCTCATCCTAACCTGTGGGAGAGAGAAGAAACTCATATCTGTTTGCATTTTTCATTCCAAGTATTAAGTATTGTTATTCTGGGACACATATTAGTTTTAGAAGTACAAATTAGAGCAATTCAGTTGCAAATGTGAACTAAGCAAAATTATACCCATCCTGTTTTAGACAGTGCTTTTTAAAAATCCAACCTGTCCCCTTCCTCCCCCTCTCCTCCAAATTCTTACTTCATCCAATCTCTGATGAATCAATCTTTACTGGGATATTGGAAAGATGATAGAGTTGATCAACAGTTGCCCAAAGCTACTGGGAGAAATCAATCCAATGTTTGGCCTAAAGTAGCATTATTAATATTAGTATTAAACTTGTATGCCACCTGCCTCTCTACGACTCTGGGCAGCTATATTCTTCAAGTCCCAAGGACATTGTAGAATCCTGAACAGAATGTGATCGCAATTTTGGGATCAATGAAATCAAACAAGTTGAGGTTTCATCAAGCAAAATAAAGCAAAAATTTTGGACTATCTATGGAGTTAAAAAAACAACAACTGGAATTTGGTTTTGTATTTACATTGAAGAACCAATGTACAGTCTGGGGTTTCTCCTTAAGTCATCAAATGGGATAAGTTGTCAGTAGTGTTTTTATCTGCTTCATTTGGTTTGCCATTTCCTGTATACCCTTGTCTGGAGAAAGCTGATCTTGCCACAGTGATCTGCACTCTGATGATATCCAGAAATGATAATGTGCTTTCTGTGGGTCTGCCTCTAAAAACAGGTTCAACAAGTTCAGCAGGTACCTTCAGGAGTTGCAATAAGAGATCAAAGCATGTAACACCAAATGTAGACTACTTCTCTGGATGGCCAATGAACTTCCAAGCTCAGTTAGAAGTTCTAAATTGACTGGGGCCAGATTATTTTGTGGAACACCTTTACCCATATGAATATGAGTCAGCCCAGCCCTATAAATGCTCTACTTTGTGTGCCATCAATAAAATTTATTAGGCCAGTGGGGACAAGGGATAGGCCCTTTTCTTCTGTTTAATCCCCTTGATTAAAAAGTGGTACAAATATTTAAAAAATATATAGAGAGAGGTGAAGCTGCTCTCTGACTTTGATACGAGAACAAATAAGAAAGTGATAACTTTCCAGATGAGTTGGGAGAAAGCTATGGATTGGGCCCTGAATGGGCTCCCAGTAGCTTTCTGGATGCAATTCAAAGTGCTTGTTTTGACCCTCTATGGCTTGGACCTTCATATCTATGGGACCACATTCTCCAATCACACCCTGTGTTGCTCCAGGAGATGCTGCTACTTGATTCCCATTTCCATGAAGTGAGGAAGCTAAGGAGCATTGGTTCTTGGTAGTAGAGTCTGTCCTTTAGAATAGCCTCCCAGTTAAAATCAGACTTGCCTCCACTCTCACTTTATTCAGGAAGATGCTCAAAACTCAGCTGTTCTATAAAGTCTTTATGGAGTTTTGCAGTTGAGTACAATGATCATCTTAAAGGTCTTTGTTGGGATGAACTGTTATTTCATCTGACTGATCATTTTTACTGTGGATGCTTTATTTCTTACTTTTTCAAGGATGCTTTAAATATGGCTATTAATTCTCATGATGAATTATCACATAATGCTTGTGGAAGTTCATTGTACAATTTTATCAACTTCTGGGACTCATATAGGATTCAGTGGTATACAAATTGAAATAATAAGAATATTACCAACAGCAAACTATTAATACTATTTAGATAATACCTTGTATCTCAGGAGTGGGGAGCACTGAGCAGGGAGTACAATTTGACAAGTTAGTATTCTGCAATCTTTCTCTGGTGCGTTTGTCTGATGGAATGTAAGATGGAAAGTTTATTCCCCTTCATTGACAAAATGCATGCTTGAATGTTAAGAAGGGGTTGTTGGTACTTCTGAAACCTAGGGATTCTTTATCAGAATTCTGGTAGAATTCCTGAGAATATTTGTTCTGTGAGCTGTAAAGTCATTCAGCATTTTATCTGGTAGAACTGGTCATTTCTTTGGGCCTGGATCACTAACTTAAGCTGCGTGGATGCTGGGTTATTCTCACAATATGAATTTTTAATGGTCACAATTTCCAACTAGGTAAAGAGAGAAAAAAGAATTTTACTTGTCAGAGAGAGTTTCTAGTATCTTTATATTTGCTTTGAATTTTAAATTCACCAACTAAAATGTTGGTGTCATGGAGAGAAGAACTCAACTATAGCATATACAAATAAATGAATTTAAAGCCTGAACTTCAAATTGCTTATTATGGCAGATAAGAGATGTGCAGACCAGATTTTGTTTTTCAGCAGGTCACTGAGAAAAGTATAAATGGGAAAAAGAAAGTTTATTTTGTTCTTTGTTATTAATTTTTAACTGAATATGAAGTTGTCAGTTAATTGTTGGATGTGATAAAAGCACTATATTATGGAAATAAAGCATAAATAAGAATAAGTGGAATGCTTTGCAAGTGGTTCAACAATGAAAACAACTATGTATGGTTTTGGTGGGTTGTTTAATGCATTTATGGATAAATGTACTGTATATGGACTGCATTAGAGATGTGTTGGCTGAGGGTGTGAACAAGCATGTACTTTGTCTGAAAATGATGCTAAGCTGAAAACCTGAATGATTTGCAGCAAGAGAGATTGTATGATGCAATGACAAGTATGGATCTGAAACATCATCAAGGACCAAGGTAGGTATGTTTGATAGGAAAAATGAAGTGCCTAATTACAAATCATATATAATGGCTTAAAAGTAGAGCAAGTAACTGAATGAGTTACTTGAACCGTATCGGCAGTTAAAGAAGAAGAGATAGCATGTAAAGAATGAATGGGTGCTGAATGAGTATAGATTAATGAGGTGAATGAGCAGTACAAAAGAAATGCATTGCAGTAGTTTGATCATATAGAGAGAATGAATGAGGACTGAATCACAAAACATATATGAAAGAAAAGTGAGTGGATTGTGAGGAGGGAGAAGACAAAGAAAATTATAGATGAATGAAATTGATGAGGTTCTGAAAAAAAGAAAGATGACAGGTTTAAAAAACAAAGGCAATGTACAAAACAGTGTACGTATATACACTGTTGGTTGGAAGCAAGGCTGATGGTTGGAAGCAAGGCTCATTTGCAAGGGGAGTAAGATACTGAGACATAAAGTGAATGGTGTTGGTTATGCTTCCTTTTCTTTTTCTACTCTGATGCTTTTAATTTCTTTCATATACATTTGTTACTCCTTTTTTGTGCTTTAACACTGCTTGCTCCATAGGGAAAGTATATATGTATTTTTTTTATTTATCTCCCAAACAGAAAAGGAGAATTCATAGCAGAAGAGATCTGGGCTACTTTTACTCCTATAAGTAGGCCATATAATGCAAGATAATATCATGATAGTCTTTTTTTAATCCATAAATCCTGGGATCAAGTATAATCCAGTTTTTGCACTCAAAGGATATAGATTATACCCAGTATAGCTTTGACACGGGATATTATTAAGGAAATGGGATATTATTAACCATATGCACATATTCGTATGCTACACAGTTAACTGAAGCTGTTCTTTAAAAAAAAAAAAAAAAAGAGGAGAACAACTTAAAAAGACATAAAAGCTGCATGGAACTCTGTGTAACGTGTAGTTTGGCCCATGGTCTAATATAACCAGAATTCTGCTCACTGTTGAGGCTCTGCATTAATTGTAAGCCTCCCAGAGTCACCCTCTGGCAGAGATGGGTGGCATAGAAATTTAATAATAAATAAAATAAAATAAATTGCAAGATAGAAGCTAGGATTGTCCTTGCATCCTGAGGTCAAAATATATCACCCTCAGTCTTGCTGAAATTTGCCTGTAGAGGGATGGTTTATAAATCATTCAGTAACAGATGATGTTATAACTAAAGCAGTGGGAGTTTTGAAATACCTACATCAGATTAGGCTTCTGCTTATTTCAAAAAAACCTCTGATCTACCTTGGATTTTTGGCATACTCAACATGAGCCCAACATGAACTACTATAAATCAAAGCTTATTTTGAAAGTCAAACTTGGAATGCTTCCAATTCCAATTACTTTTTTTTTTTAAGAAAAAATAGGTCCTTTGGAGTTCTGTTTTTTTCTTTTTTTTGAAAAATATATGTGAAACCTTTCTTCCTGCAAAAACTGGTTGAGACCTGTCTATGCTAAAGCAGGCCTACCAAGATTGTCTGAAAGTACACCCTCTTCAAACCTTTCTCCTCTTTGTTAAGATTAAAGTACTTTTTGCCATTTCCCCTTGCCACAACATCAAAAGTAAAAGTGTATATAATGCATATTCTGTATTGGATAATTCTACAAGTAATCAATAGTGCAAATGGTTTGACACAGGATCAGAAAGAAAGAACTCAAAGATGAATTGAAAGGAGTTTCTAGGGGAAATTTTGCTGATAATTTCCTTCCAAGATATTCTTTCACCAAGAAAATGACTGACAACTCCTGAGCATAAAAAAAAATGAAGGGCATACAATTATAATACTTCAGTAATAATTTATTGTTGAAACTTTTGTTGCAGAGTTCATTGGAACTAATATAAAATAAATTATTCAATAAGCACCATGCCTTGAGATGTAATACTAATTTTTTGTTGATTTTATCCCCATACCTTATCTGTGGATGATCACTTGTTTTGTATCCCATGTTTATATAATGTGAAATATTTTTCTAATATCTAAAACAATCATCTCATTTATCTATTCAATTCATTATGGTTTTAAGACTATAAAATAAGGTTACACACCTTCAAAAATGATTTGAAAAAAAAGTGTTAATTTTTATGTCTCTGCTATTTAATGAAGTAGACTAATTTTTTCAGGCTTCTTTTTGAACCTGAAAATAGACGCTGCTGCTTTAAAGATTCAGCTCATTAAAGTTAATCCATCTCTTAAAGCAACAGCACTGTTTTTGGGATTCCTACAGATGCCTGGAAAAGGGCTGGCCTAGCAAAAGGGTGATGTGGTCATGCATATGTGAGTTCCTAACACTTCTTCCTAATCAGTCTCAAAATATACACACCTCCTATAAAGATCAAGCAGTAGGATAACATGTTCAGTCAATCAAACTGTAAAGGTTCTGAGCAAAATATCAAGATGAATAGCCCAATTAACTCCTTTAAAATCAGCAGAGTTTAGGAGTGTAACTGCTTTTTGCAATTTTCTGAATTATCCTTGTGCTTTGCTTTGCCTTCTTTCCTTCTTTCCTTCTTTCCTCCCTCCCTCCTTCCCTTTGCATTCCATAAACTGCAAAATTCAGATATAGATCTTGGAAGGCAACAATGACATCACCTACATGAATAGTTGACCATCTTTTTTCCCAGCCATGTTCCAGTCTAAGCTAGAAAATAAGGTTGCTTTCACATAAAAATATAGTCCAGAATACATGATGGTTTTGATTGGAACATCTTAACAATAGCTGCTCCTGAATCAGGCTAATTATCTATTTTAATGATTAAGAAACCAGATTCAAATCCTTGAAATATTTAGCAAGAGACAATACTAAAATGATTAGATATTCTGCAATATGAGATATATAAGGGCAAATTCTAAACTAATTTGCCACTTAGGAATTGTATGTTAACTTTGTTGTATTTCTAGTTCAGGGAACCCCCCAAAAATGTGATTCTGGAGATCAACTGTCCAGAACTGGGCCACTTAGCAGAAAACCAACCAGCATTATATTGTAGGCAATTTCGTGCAGGGTCAAAAGCATCCAAAGAAAGTTCAAGGGCTGAAACTGGACAAGAGTTAACAGAAATTGAAGGAAGGATGTTAACTTGCCAGTTATGAGTTACAGATCATATTTCTAAAACTGGTTTGAAAGGGATAGTGTGAGAATTTCATCCATAACATTTCTAAAGTTAATTCTTATTTCTGAAAAAGCAATTAAATAATGTCATATGTGTAATCGTTTGCCTCCAAACCAATGAATTGGTTTTTAAGCCATTGCACTGACACTAGTGCCTATACCAAAAAAATGAGCATAAGCACCGTTTTTGAAAAACAGGAAGTATACACTGCATTACTGAATAGAGGAAAGGGATGCTAGAATGAAAGCTTTTCTTTCATAAATTATTTCTTCTTTTCTAGTTGCAGAATAGGAAATGAAATTTAAAAAAAAAAAGTCCCCCAAAGCAAACATGGTTGGCCCACTAATTAATACTTGTGCTCATGGATTAACCTAAGTCCTGCTGATCAATCAGCGAAAAATTTAGTAGATTGATCAACCGATTGAACTGACTGGCAGCTTTAAAACCCTGTAATGATAGCAAAAAGGAACAAAGATCTATAGTCCCAAAGTCTTCCATGGGTGAGCCCCATATCTCCAAACTGAGAGTCTCTTCCCACAGGGCCCCACATACAAGGTTAACCAGATTTTTTTTCTCAGCTCATCATCAGTTGATTCAAATAAGCTTTTTATTCTTTGTTTCCCTAATCACCTTGGTAGCAAGCAGAGCATTGGAAAATTCTACAGTATAGATTCCAAACAGCAATAGTAAAAGCAGCAGCTCCTGTTTCTGAGAGGAACTGGTTTAGTGTTATATATTTTGACGATTTTGTAGCCCGTGGGTAGTAGTGCAATCATTTGCTATGTATAAGTTTTAATAAGTCAATTATAAATGTAGCATATGTTTCAAATCGCACTGCAGTAACAGCTTAATAAACAGAATGTTTAGAAATCTTTTCCGCAAAACAAAATTAATGTACCATTTCCCTATTTTATAATCAAAATGCTAAACAAAACTCAGTGCAACTGTTACAACATACGTAAGGTGTTCAGTCTCATTAATTTTAGACACCTAAAGGCAAATCTTTCCTTTTAAACAACAACAACAACAAGGGAGCAATATAACACATTCATAGTATGCATGTGAATGAGCACATGATACAAATGAGCTTCATTGAAATACACTACCGGCATGTGAGAGATGGAGACAAAACATGGGGAGACATGAGCTATTCTAGCTGGCCCTGGTTGCCTCACAAAATATGTAAGCAAAGCAAAGATAAGCAAAAGAGAACATTTGAAATGTGTAACTGGGAAACATGTAGCACAGAGGTTCCATCCTCAGAGTCCTTGGAACCCTCTAATCAGGCCCAGGGGCATCAGCCCTTCTGTTTTAGTACCTACCATCCTCAATATTGACTAGTCTTTCCAACTTTTTCTGGGCTTGCCATCCACTTTACAGCACTTCCTTTTTTATTCTGCAAAAACAGAAAGGTGCAAAGCAATGCCTCCCATCCTGTTAGCCTTCCTAGGTAGACCAGACAGGAAGCATAACCAGATGAGCTAATTCTATTTTATTGCAAGGCTACATTAACAGAATCTTGCAAGTCTGAAAGTACAGATCTCCCACTGTCTCCTTTACAGGCTGAGACGTTAGGGAGGGTCCCTTCTGAGCCTCTTTCTCCACCCATTATGCAGCTGTGGACTATGATCTCTCTTATCTGACCATTTCCTAGGCACTCTTTGCCCCATTTCTCAAGGTCTTTCTCACATACCATTACACATCCTGACTTTATTTCAGGGGATGACAACCTTTGCACACCCCTTCCCTCCCTTATACAACTTTGCAATGACCTGGGTTCTCCCCTCCAGGACTCAGACCCTTCAAAATAGTGAAAGTTCATCAGATTTCAGAGAGATCTCACATGAGATTCCCAATATCACATGAAATCTTGCCTGGCATCTGGCAGTCTTATAAGATTTGTGCTTATCTCTGAAATTGTTATTTTAAAATGTAATTTAATTCTGGCATGCACAGGGTTTTTAAAATTTATTTACTAAAAATATTTCTAGATTATTCCAATTCAGCTGGACTCTGGGCAGTGAACAGGAAGCACAAAATACAGTCATTAAAAGCAATTCATAATTATAAAACCATTGGGGGGGGGGGTCTGATATGTTAGTGGCCTTTGCTTTATCATGTTGCCTAACTTTAGGTTTTCCCATGCTGACATTCCTTACTTATATTATTCTGTATTTTTTTTACCAACAGGCTGGTTACATACCATATATTTTGTACTTCCTTTTACCGGCATGTACAGATTCAGCTGAATGGCCAGACTGTGTGCTGTGGTTGACTCTTCAGGCATCAGGTCAGTGACAACTTTTTAAAATCCTCAACTTTGCCTTGACCTTGCCAACATTGTGCCAGTTTTTGTTTGCATTGTTAAGTTCTTATTCTGGACAGGTTAATTACCATAATAAATATTTGATTGATTGATTGATTGATTGATTGATTGATTGATTGATTGATTTACACTTTCTTAGGTGAATTACAGAAGGACAGAAAGTAATAGTTTGTGCTCTGACTGGTTCTCTACCCTCTGGAACTAGATTCATTATTTTTCTTGACACAGGAGACATAGGGATTCTTGAAACTGCAATGTTGGCATACAATTATGTTGGTTTGCAATAATGCTTGCCACATTATTATCATCACTGCTCTTGAAATGGACAGTGGTAGTAACTAATTCTCTGTGTTTTGTATGTGCTCACGGAATAGTGGTCCTATAAAAGGAAAAGAGAAGGGGAAAAGTTGCTGGCGAAGCGGCCTTCTTTTTCTAAAATAGGAGAACAAAGGATCTCAGATATTCTCTGAAAAAAATAATCTATGAAATTTTTGTTAAGCTCTACAAAAATTTTAAAAAGTGTATTATAAACTATGCTGCAAGGTTTCTCTGGATGCATCCAAATTATAGTCAACATTAGGAATGGATAAATCGACAAAAATCTACCACTTTACTTATAACTTTATGTTAGTGCAGCAGTATTCCATCCGCCTGGGCGGGGAGGGGAAAGAAATTATGGAAAATGTTGCAACTATTACCTTTAATTATTCAGGACTGTGGTTTTTAATGCAAATCACTTTACTTTCATTCTTTGACAAGCACATTTCCTTTTAACATAGAGATTGTTCTGATTTAAGGTCTTTTTTTAGATGTAACTATCATTTTACATGTAGCTTTCACTAGCATCACTTGGTTTTGTTTTTACTTTTTTTTTTTTTAATCAAGGAGTATAAACTTTAGTCTGACTTCAAGGCTATTGTTCATGAGATCTGGTGGGAGTGGAATGCCCTAAATTCACTCAAATAGAATTTGTGGCAGAATTGTTTTAACTAGTATTGTTAAAAGATGGAAACAGATTGAGTCATAATTCGGTGGGAATCCACCAGAACAAGATTCCTGGAACGTGTCTACTGGTTACTGAGAGAAATTTCTCCATGTTACTCTCTTACAGCTATACCCTTCATTATTTTGAGAATCCTAAATATATGCAAATGACTTCTTGAATACTAAATTACCACCCTATGCAGGCAGCCCTCAAGGGCATCTTTAAATTGATTAATCTAGAGGTTGACAGGAAACGTGGCCCAAACCTGAAGTATCCTCATTCTAATGTAGGTCATCAGCTTGAAGCACCATCCGGGGACCTCTTGTGAGACCTTTCTCTTCTGTATATCTCTATCTATGACTGTCTCCCCGAAGCATGACTTTTTAAATACGTCAAATGTGGGAGGAAGGTCAGGCTGCCAACATTGCTGCACAGCATTATAAAAAGTGAAGGTGGGGCAGTATATCAAGGACAGCTAGTAAATGGTGGGAAAAAGACAAACTGAGGGAGTGAACAAAAGGGAAAACTGGATGTCCTGATCTTGGAGGAATGAGGAAAGCATGGCTTCCCAAAGAAGCACAAAAGGTAAAAGGACTGAGAGATTCTTATTAGGCTGCCTGGGGAATGCATTGGAAAAATTAGTCTTAATGGTGAATTAAGTCCAGCATTCAGACTACTGCAGAGCTGCTAATTTGGTTCTGAGGGGTCTTATAAGTGAGCCTTAATTTATTTCAATAGCCTCTGTAGGAGGTAGAATCTCATTCAATCCCCTAAATGACCCTTTGATCTTTATGTTCTAAATCTAAATCTACTCAAAGTCATTGCCATGTGTTTTAAGTCTATAACTGCCCATAATCCTGGACATCCAGAACATTCTGAATGGACTAACTCATTGTCATAAATTTCCAACATTTATATGGGTTTACTTGGCTCTCAGCCTTTCCATTGTGACCTTTTTTCTTGGCATTCTTCCTCTGCTATCTGGTGCCTAACCCATTTTTCCAAGGCCACCATTTCTTTCTCATTGCTTTGCTGGAAGCTATCCCTGAAGTTCTACTCATTGCAATTTCTCAGCTGGCTTCCATTCATGATTCAGTCCCACTACTGTAGGAGTTCAGTCCCACCTATCTTATGCCTTATTATATTGTTATGGAATCCAGGGAAGTCATGCCTTGCGTGAGACTGTGCTACTTCTAATGAGTAGCTGACTTTGGACTCTAGCTGTAGTGATTCCTCCTTCTGATTGACAAGTTGGAAGCCTGGTACTTTGTTCTGAGACTTTTCAGAGTGATATGTGAAGTGCAACCTTAACTAGTATATGAATGTGGTAGTTTCCCCTCTTTGACTCCAGTTCCTTTGCCTTCATCTGTATTTGCTGTTTTCCTTGGAATAATCAGGTTCTAGAGAGAGGCTTTATTTTAACGCAGTGTTCCAGATTGCTTTTGTGTAATTAAGACTAACAATGGCCTAGCCAGTCATTCAATTTTTCCTTCATCTCCTATGCTATGGCAACTAAGACACAATCCTATTAGCCCAACTCTGAGTCTACCTGGAGCTGCTTCTGGGGAGATTAACTTTCTGTGGCTGTTTCTAAATGTGGAAATCCAAACTATTTCTGCAGCCTGAGTGATTATCCCAGTTTGAAATTATTATTAATATAATTATTAATTAAATTTATAAAAACAAATTGAGTTTTCAAGTATTATTCAAGTATTCAGTCAGGAATTGAATTGCCAGGTAGATATTTCTGCTTTAATCCAGTAATATTCCTCTTGATGTTCTGCTGAATTTTTCCATTCTAACCCCTTATATAGGCCACCATCCTATGCCACTGAAATCCAAAGAAATTCATGTTGTGTTGCATAGGTCCTCTCAAATAACATCACCATTTTCATAGTATATTCTCAGCTTCTTTGGCAAACTCTTAATTGTTCACATTTCCCTTCCCTTCCCTCCCCCCCACCCCACTTTCCCCACTGCTGTTAGGAAGAGTGTTTCAACTCAAAAGCAAGTGGAATAGTATTAAGCAATATTCTTCAGAAAATATTTCATGATAAAGTAAGCTATATTGTTTGCTTTTCATTGTTATTCTCCAGCTAATACTCCCCATTTTATAGGAGTACAATGCATGATCCATTATTAGCACGCCACACATAAAATAATGTCCAAAAGCAACACATTTATCTATAAAATAGAGCTCAACAGGATCATCAGTGCAATAAATTGGAGTGTGTATGGCCATCCCAATCTGCTTCTGTATTCGCAGGCAGAGAATTGGAGCAGTCATTTCATCTGTGTTCTGTTTAAAACCAGCACAATACGTTTTCCTCCAGGGAAACAAAGTGTGGGTCATCAAGGTAAGAAACCATGTGGAGGAATGGTCTCTACCTGTCACCAAACCATTTCAGCCTCCCCCTCAAAGCGATTCTTGTAGTATGTGAAACAGAAGAGCCCTTCATAACTAGCGGGTGTTACTTAGACAAGGAGCTGGGGCTCAGATCACAATTGATACAGTAAACCCTCACTTTAATGGTCCTAGATTTCACAAACTTAGATTTCATAGATCAAATCTACTGGAGCCAAGACCAACCCCACTGGAAGGTGGCAGACTATCCAGTAGCTTCCCTCCCCCGTCTCAAGTTGGATGTTACATGGCTACTGTTAGCCAAGCACTCCCCATCCTTAAAGGCTCCAGCAGTGATACCAGTGCAGTGGTTACTGCTGCTTACTGCCTCTGTCCTTGATCATCATCACAGCAAGACCAGCTTGGCTGTGGTTTGAAACTCTCCTTCACCATTTAATGGACATTTAACTTTAACAGACCCAGCCTTATTAGTCCTTTAACTCAAGGGATACAGTACTGCAGATCAAGACTGCTGCTGGCATAAAAGGCACCCTTGTGCATAATTCCACCTAGAGCCCCTACCAAAAAAACATTTTTTTTAATATTCAAAAATTTAAATATGATTATAATTATGTGGGGCCTGCCGGGTCATGGGTATAAGTTCCATCACTGGTCTTGGCAGCCAAGTGTGCATGTGCAAAATTGGTGAGCTGTGTTGATTATATTGTATCTCCTTTTCTTTTTTTTTTAACTTGCAACTGGCACACACACACACACACACTCAGCACCTTTGTGCAGTGCACAGTTTGCACAATGGGTTGTAGTGGCCCTGATGTGTTTTGACAGTTTTTATCTTTGTTTCTCCTGCAAGCAGAGAATTAATGGATACGCTGGATTTAAATCTACCATGTGTCCTGTTGAGAAATTCTGATGGGCATGTCCATCACCTCATTCATCTCTTTGCCACCTGGAACAGCTTTCTAGCAGATCTTAATAGCTCTGGTCCATAGTGAGAAAACCAAGTCTGAATATTCATACGAGATATTACTTTCCTTTTCCTATCCCTTGGGAGAATCCATTAGATTTGTCAGTGTGAATCTCTTCATGTAAAAGGCCCCAAGTCCATATTTTGTGAGATGGCTAAATGGGACCATGATTTTGCCATTCACTATCTGGTACAGGAAAATGAGATACAATGACATGTGACTTCTACCAAACATCTGCCTTGTCCACAGCCTTTAGATAAATCCTGCATCTTCTTTCATTTTCATTGGCAACATCTCCTTTAACTGGGCATCTTTTTAGCTCTTGCACTCTAAGGAAGAATAAACATGTTTTGTCCTTTTCACCTCATCCATGCACACAGCTCAGGTGCTTTTAAATAGCTCCATCTTCTTCTTCCCACTGCATACCCATCCTTTTCCCTCTGCAGTGAAACCAAGGTGTGTAGGTCTATCTTCATGCGGATGCTGTTTTACATCCCCACCATCAAGGGGAAGGGGGGTTAATATGGAAATATATGAAAAGCTTGATATGAAAGCTATTACATCATCCCCACATCCATTACTGCCTTGATCTTGGATTGCCTTAAGCTTGGGGTACGGGAAAGAAATCTGAAGAATGTACAAGAGAAATCAGAAGTAATTTTTTCCAAGCCTATGAAATGCCCTACCGGACAAGATTTCCTTGGTGCCTACTTTGCGTGAGCTAGAAAGGAGCACCTCTCCTTGCCAGCCTAGTAAGGCAGGACCAGAAAGAAGGGGAATCATACAGATCTTTCCCATTGCTGTGCCATCTCTCACTTGCCACTTGCCACTGAAACACATGGCATGTAATGATCTCATCCTTCCTCATTCTGTGGGGAGAGAAGCCCTCTATTATCAGCTAACAGGCATTAAGACTTGTAGCTGGTTTGTTTGCTGAATCCCAGAGCAGCTTCTGCCTGTCTACTATACAGTGCAACTTATGCAGATCCCAAAGCCAAGGCAGTGGATCGTTTGCAAAAATAAAATTAAAAATAAAATTAAAAAAGAGCTTTGAAAGAATTGATGCAAATCAGGAACGGAAACGCGCCTTCCAAATTGGCAGTGTTAATGCAAAATCGGATTCTCTCTGAGAGAGGGGAAGTAAGCCCCAGTGGTATTGATCTTCCCCCGTTCCCCCTTAAACTCCTCTCCCTCACCCCACCCCCGCCATCATTAAGCGGCACCACAGCTTTCCCCCTCCCTTCCTCGAGACTCATCTGGTCAAGTGGAGCTCTTTCCCCTTATTTGCCTGCGCCAAGCCATGAGCACTAAATGAAGCGAGTAATTTGGTGCATTGTTGGAAGAGAAGGGGGGCAGCTGACAGTGAATGGTGTCAGCTGCAGAGGCAGCAGAAAAAGCCGACATCTTAATAAAACAGCCTCGGGCAAAATCCCATTAAAGCCTTCAGAAGCTTGTTTCCCTGCAGTTGAGCAGGTAGGCATCGTGCACTGCATGGCAGCCCTGAGTGCTCTCTGGGAGCCCGGTTCAAAAAAAAAAGTGCTTTTTCTCTCCCCCACCCCCAAATCCGCTACCAGCCTAGTTCCTCAGAGTCATTTGCAAGGCAGACAGGTTGGGGAGGCGAAGGGAGAACACCTTGATGTGCAGGACTTGTGCAGTAGCAGGGATGGGGAGTGAGCGGTGGTTGTCCATTACAGCATCGCACAGACCCCAGGCTGACCTTTGAAAAGGAGAGGGGATGCTCAAGGACAGCCGCAGAATGATAATGAGACGCCAAGCGCCATCAGAACTCATTGTTCCATTGCCACGGACAGGGCATGCCCGATGTTCCAGAAGATTAGCACTTCCTATCAAGGTGGCCCTCCACTCCAGCACACTGACTGGGAGGACAGCTGCGCATGGAAAAAATAAAAAGTGGAGAAAAGTGAGACTCTTCCCGAGTTTGTTCAAGTATGCAGGAGTGTCATAGTCATGACCTAAAAAGTAGCACACAGTCATCAGTCAAGGTGTGTGATGGAAAGGCTTACGGATAAGAGCAGTTTGGAAACTGCAGCCAGCCGTTGGTCAGAGCAGGGGCTCAAGGGATCGATCCATTCCTCCCCCACTACTGGGCAACCTGATCATTCAAACTTGCCACTGAGAATGATGGTTTTTCTCTTAATTTCTTCCCTGGGAAGTTGAACATGACCAAAGCAGACTTTAGGTTGCTTGGGGACTGTCTCCATCCCCCAAACCCCACCCTTAGGTGTGTCAGTAAGATTTTGTGAGTGCACAAACCTTAAACAGACTGTGAATATGAAGCACCAAGTATTTGGGATGGGATGGCATCCAGAAACATGGCTCAGAGAACTGGAATTGACTGTAGCTCTTGAGGAACATAGGATTGTCTGGGTGTAAAGCTCCTGTTCTCTTGCATCTCCACTGCTAAGTTGCTGCAATTCTACAATGCTCAGACTTCTCCAGTGAGAGAATTAACATTTTCCCAAGCAGATCAGCTAGTCTGGTTATCATATATACACACACACACCAACCAAATTTCCCCATATTTTTTTGTGGACAGAGCTATGCAGAGCAACTAATCTATAAAGGGATATCTAGTTTAAAAAGTAAATATATCATCATTCTGCCTTTTCTTGTCTGGCAAGAAAAGTTGGAAAACAGCCATGTGGTCTGATCCGCTATCCTTGTTGGGAGGCAGTACTATATGATCTGTGCAGTCCAATGTGGCTCATTCACTAGCTGTGACCCCCATGGCCATGCTGAAAAGGAGGCACTCCCTTTCAGTCCTTCCACTGTGACAACCACTGACTGCTTTCCACCCGACCCTGCTGGCTGCTTCCACAGACTCCAGGTTGGATCTTCTCCATGGTGGGAGACTCTGCAAGTTAGGCTATATTACTAAAGAAGCTAGGGAGTGCAGAATCAGCCACCTTAGCTTATGCTGATTCCTTTGGGTCATTGCACTGACACTCTTCCTGAGGTTTCAGGCATATTTCTTGATTTTTGGCATTTCTATAAAACAATACCCGCCATTACTTTTTGGAGATACAATAAGCATGTAGGGCATATTCACCCTGTTGTTCATCCCTAGATTCTGACCAATGAATGGACCTGCACACAGAGCACATGGCATACTTCTGCAATATAATTAAAAACAAACTTTCAGTATCTAGATTAGCGTTTCTCAACCTTGGCAACTTTAAGATGTGTAGACTTCAGTGCCCAGAATTCCCCAGCCAGCTTGCTGGCTGGTGAATTCTGGGCATCAGAGTCACACACCTTAAAGTTGCCAAGGTTGAGAAACACTGATCTAGATTATTTATGTTATTGGATTCTGGCTATTGTACACCTCTACCAGGCCAGCTTCATATTTCTGGCTACAGCTGTGGGCTTAGATTCATACTTGGAGCCAACAGCTTCTTTACTGTACTGCATCCAGACACACTGAACCCCTTTCCTACTCTAGGCTAAGGAACCATCTTTTGCCCACAAGACCAAGATCTAGGGGAGACTCCCATTAGTTGCTCCCAGTGTACGTTCCTTTCTTGGGCAAATCAAGGTGATACGTTGCCCTGGGCACTAAATAGGGAGTCCATGGTTTCCTGCTGGAATCATTTCAGGGAAAATCTTTTGAACAGGAAAAACCTTCAGGGTAAAGAGCACAATTTTCCTTCTTCCACAACCCCACATTTAGAGTCAAGTAAAATGTAATACAAATGTCACTGTACAAATAAGGACATAGTCAGGAAGAGGCAGAAAGCTGAGCTTCTGTTTGTGTAAGAAGTTATTCTAGAATAGGGCTGTGCAACTTTTGCTGGCACCAGGTTTTGGGCAGCAACTTAAAGGTGGCACCGCAATAGTGGAGGGGGCCAGACTTTGTTTTGGGAGGAGGCTCATGAGTTTTAAGAAGGGAGGTTTGTTTATTCCTTTTCTTTAATTTAACTTGGTAAGTTAAAGTTTTAACATTTTTCATTTATTCACCCCATCCTCATCCCAAAGACAATGGGCAGGTTATGCATTTTTAAATGTTTTAAAAAGCTAAGAAAGTTATTAGGCCCTTCAATTCTGCCAGGAATGCCTTCCTAAGACCCAGAGGGTCAACAAACGAGATACAATCCTGAATGACTGCTAGAGGACCTTGCCACAACTGTAGACAATCCTCTGCAGAAAGATCTCCCAAAGCGTGGAGGTCCATATAGAAAAAGTGTTCTCTTTAGTAGCCTGGACCTAAGCCATTTGGAATGTCAACAGTAATGGCCAGCCCTTCATGCTTTGACTTCTTGCCTTAGAAGCAAATCGGTAGCCATGTTGGCTCACTTTAGGGATCATTTTTGTAGCTGTCAAAATATTCCAACATAGAGCAAGTTTTCATTTCATTTGTTTGCTTTGTCATCCTCTGAATTGATTCTTAAAGCAAAAATAGTCTGGTTTACATTAAAGGCCAAGACCAAATATGGTTGGCTTGTTGGGATTTAGTCTTATGTGTGAATCCAAGAATAATGGCTTCTTATTACCTGAAAATAGGATTAATTTGTTCAACACCCTATAGTTTTTTTTTTTAAAAACTTGGCTTAGAGTAATATGTGAGTGCAGCCAATGAATTCATACTGTATGTTCCAAAATAACACTGATTTTTTAAATATATATCATCTCTTAAATTAACTGCCTTCTTACAAATAGGACCACTTTGATTTAAGCTTGAATTTCTCCAGTAATTCCTCAACTCTTTTAGAGCTTCCTCTACATCAAGTTTCCCATTTATGATTCACAGGTGAGCTATGTGGCTTAAGTGGCCTGTATGTAAGGTATCAAACCTAGGAAGGTAGAAAGTGAGTGTTAATTATAGTTATTATCACTAAGGAAAACAAGATTATTCCATTAACTTCATACAAGGAGTTCTCTGAGTTATGTCCACTTGCAATTCACTTATCACATTCCAAATGAATGTGATTCTTTCATTTTTTCCCCTCACAGGCCTCTGCTAAATAGGAGTCAGTGTTATCATGAAAATTGTGTGAAGGGGAGGGCATTCTTATATTTAAAAAAAAAAATTACAGAACATAAGAAGAATTGAAACGGCAGAATCCACCCCTTTGTTACAGAAAATGTAAGCAACAGTTCTTACACCTCGCACGAAAAAATATATATCATAGCAGAGTATAATATGCTATAATATAGAATATTTTTAGTAAAGTACTGTAATGGCACATAATTAGTATTTGCAAAACATATGGCTCCCCAAAGCTTGGGACTTCTGGTTCTTTCTTTTCCCAGTGGTTTTCTCCCTCTTAGTAGTGTCTCCCTTTATTATTATTAATATTGTTACTGGTGTTCCCTCTTGCATTCTTTCTAACATACACACGTACCCACACATACATACCACAGGTTTAATTCATTTAACAAATAATCTATTAAGATATAATTATGAAGCCGCAGAGCCACTAGAAAAGCAGCAATCCTGCATTCTAACTGCCTTGGGCAACTGCATTTCCATATCTGATGTCAGTGGAGGAGAATATGATCTCCAGTTGCTACACAGCTTAAGCACCCAAGCAAAAATGAAGCACATGCTACACACCTTGTAAGTAATCATTTCCCATTCTGTGTATTTAGACTGTTCTCACTGTCAAAATGATCCACGGTGTCTCATTATCAATGCAGACTAAGTTCTCATCTCTCAAAGGCTAGGGTTGGATAAGTTGGACAAAAGTCTTGCACTTTCTACTTCCCTTCCACCTTTTCCCTTTGATGCAAATCACGAAGCTACACAACCTAGCTGGCCTACTATGACAATCAACACTTGCTAATTGACAATGGACTTAACTTCTGCAGTAATTTGTTAGTATGCGAAAAGTTCATAATTGTAATTCTTATTTGCATATGAATGAATGCTCTTTTTTCTTCTTCTGCCTCACAAATGTTCATAATGCTGAGCAGTATTACAGACACAGCTCTTTATTGTTCACGGAAGTAAACTGGAAGTAAAAATAAAAAGACTAGATACAAGATTTAGAAACCTAGCAACCATAACAAAATTAAAGACCTGAAGTATTACATGAACCAAATAAACATTTACCTCCATACCTCTAAATGATTTTCCATCCACAGAGTCCCCACTTCACACCCTTTCCCATAGTTTTGTTTTTTTTTTAAATTCCTACAATTTGTGAAATCTGGAGATCAGGGAAGAGTTAACACTGATGGAAAACCGATAATCCTTTACCCAATTACTATATTCTTTTTTTTTTTTAACTTGCCTAGTTCTATTACTTACAAGGCAAAATATAGATCTCACTTGGGGAAATGGAATTTTGCCAACATTATTTTAGCTTAGAAAAATTTCATGAGTAACCAGTAACATAGCAATTATTATATCAACCTGTCATGACCACAAAATCATTGTGGGAACCCACTGGACAGAACATTGTATCCCTGCATTTCCATGACTTCTTTTCATGATCATTTTATTTTTCGTTTTTGTGTTTGTTTTTAATATTGTTGAATAGGGTGAGCTGGATATATGATGGAGAGGACTCTTGTATTTTAATCATTGGATCAAATAGGCAAACTGAACAGTTCACCTGCCATATGGAAGGGTAGAAATGTTTTATTCACTAATATTCTTTCTTCTAAACAACTATGTGAAATAAAAGAGTCTCGCTCTTCTTCATATATTCTCATAGTTTTAGATGCTGAATCGTCCTTTGCTCTAATACCACCAGGTAATCGTATAACTCAGTTTACATGATTTGGACAGAGAATAACAAATATATTTCCTGCATCTTACAATTCCAAATATACATTAGTGTTAGACGGTCTAAGCCGGTTTCTCACCTTGGCAACTTTAAGATGTGTGGACTTCAACTCCCAGAATTCCCCAGCCAGCATGGCTGGCTGGGGAATTCTGGGAGTTGAAGTCCACACATCTTAAAGTTGCCAAGGTTGAGAAACACTGGTCTAAGCCATTTATCCCTGTGACTCTATATATAACACTGTGATCCTGCCTGTGCGTGGGATAGAAATCCAAAGGATCAGGCACATGTTATGGGAGGAACAGCCTCAGTTTCTTCTCACTATGGTAACTGTAATGCTACATTGACAAAATAGGTGATGCAAGTTAAAATACTCCAGCTGAAGCCAATGGATTCGTGTTTTTTCTCCCTGCTCTCAGAGTTGAATTCTGTAGCCAATCACAGCACATGAATGGCAGACTATAATCCTCTTCCAGGAATCCATGCCTGGAAGTGGTGCAGCCCATGGGAGCCCAGCCATCTTTCTGATTTGACCTCAGACAATTACCCCACCTATCATTCCTGCTAACCAAACATTCACAAACCTTTTTGCATTTCAAAAATTATTTTAAACATTGTAGGAAAAGCTGCCAAGTCTATCCTTTCTCCACACCATTCACAAGGCTTTGATTCTATATGTATCCTTAATTCAGGACTCCCCAGTTTTTTGCAATGATGGCCACATTTAGGATTTTATAGGGATTTCTACAAAAAGAGCTGCCATGGATGAAGCTTGTCATTCATGAAATGGCTGGTGGGTGTAGCCAGTGAGGAATCAGCTGCTATGCAGAAGACAAAATAGTTAAAAAGCCAGGGAACCTGAGGAGCACCATGAGCATGTTGGTGCCCAAAGGCACCATTTAAGAGATTTCAGGTTTCATTCTGTCTCCTGAGGGGCTATAGCATAGAAATCCCTTGTATAAAAGGGAACAACCAATCCTATGACAATGATTTGCCTCCTTCAGCAAAATTATGATCTTCCTTTCCCAGATGCAAGCACAGACCCAATCCTGCACTTAGATATCTCCATTAACCTTGTAGCCATCACCAAGTGTGAGTCAAAACAAAGTCATCTGATATTTCTCACACTGTCACATCCTTCTCCTTTTAAAGCAAATGGTTCGCACACCAACACAACTGAGGGGTGGTGATCCCATTTCTGTAAATGTCCTCCAGAGAAAAGTAATATATACAGTGGAGAGTTCCTTAAGGAGTTATGTGTGGGCAGCTGCTGTAACATGGTGGGGAGAGGTAATGGCACATGGCTGTCTCTAGAGTGTAAATCCAGGAGAAGCCCATTACAGGAATGATGTTTGATTTCAGAAACAAGTACATAATGAATAGTTATGGCCCAAGTTAAATTAGGAGTACATTGCTCAAGTTGTAAAAATAATTTTGATAGTGCACTCTTCAATATGGAATGATGCAGACAGCTTAAACAGAAATTATATTACCTTGACATTGTCCATAGGTAGTTTTTTCCAAGATCTGAAAATCCCACCTGAAATAATACTTCAGATGGACTACATCTCCTAAACTGCATATTTTATAAAGATATATGTCACCTTCTCATTATCCCAATTCTGTTTTCTCCCAATATTACCAAAATGAATTGCAGTCTACTTCTTTGCACTTAGAGAAGAAAAATGTAGCTCTATTCCATGACTGGCACAAGACAGCTTCTCTAATTCCTTTCAACTGTAGAGCTGAGATAAATTTACTTTGTGATTTTAGGTTTGAGGCTATTTTATCCTAATTTATACCATCTTGTGTTTGCATATGAATGATCTAGTCGTTGACTGAAATAAAGTGATATAGCTATTGATGGGCTACTTCATATCTAAGATTTCAGAGCCTTCTTCTAGCTAACTGCAGCTTTAACCACTGGAAAGTACGCTGATCTAGGAAAGCTTCCAGCATATACTCGTAAAATGGGACAGATTAAATCTCATATATTGTGATATATATAAGAGTGCCCTTCCGTGAGAATAAGAGCCATTTCCACTCCATATACTGTTCCCAAACCCTTCCCCTGTACTACAAAGCCTGCATTTTTCACAGTGGATTAGCAAGTCTAGACATCCTATAAAATGTCAATGAAGGTATGGATCTGTGGTGCATATTTCTCTGGAGAGCCCCACTCATTTGTAATGCTGTTCTCCCCATCCAATCAATACAGCCACAACAGCCTTCTGCACTCCCTGTCAGAAAACAGAACTCCTTCCTTGCCCACTCCACATCCCAGGAAAAGGAAAGGAAAAAGGCACTAGGGGAAAAGTTGGAGAGTCTGCAAGTATATTTAATTCAAAGTATTGGCCATGGAGGCACCATAAAAAATTATTATCATGAAGAGGATCACACCTCTGGGAAAGAACAGAGAGGAGTAAAGGAAGCCCCAGCTGAGCGTTAAAACGCCCCTGGGATGTGATTATCTCCTGGTAAAAAAGAATCTCTGAACTTACTGCGATTCTGAATCCCCAACACACACAGACACAGTTTATACACTACACATACAGAGAACGGGGGAGATGTGTGTCTATCAATTATTTAGGTGTACCATTTCAGTTCCAAGAGAGAGAGAGAGGCAGGCAAGTTTGCATTAAAATGCTTCAACTGTGAGATTCACAGATATATTAATATCCATATTCGGGAGTGTTGAGCAGTCCATCAGAAGAAGCTCTTTATCCTCAGTTGTTTTATGATGGTATTGCAGATGTATGGCAGGGCAGAGTGGCAAGAAAGTCCGTTTTCAGAGAAATGGGCTTATCAGGGCTCCATATGTTTGCTGGAGGGAAAAGCTCTCCATAAAATGCCTCTTGCTGCTCAGGAAGGCATCCTGATTTCTCATTATGATTCTCCAGTTCTCTTCCCAGTGCTACTCCTTGAAACAGCTCTGTCTCGTCACATCCAAGTCCTTGCCTAACTATTTTAATAAATGGTAGCAAGATGGCACAAGAAAACGTAGAGCCGGAAGCAGGTGCAGGACCATACATAATCCAGGGTGTCATTCTGCCGGCAAATAAAGCTAGAAGAAAAGCAGCTTAGCCATATGTATGGGAAGAAAGCAGACCTCTACACAGGTGTAATTCCCATTTACCTTCATTGAGTTTAACTGCAATCTTAGAAGTTTTGTTCATATAAATACTACTACTACAAATAACAATAATAATAATAGAAGGGCAGCAAATAAGAAACTGCATTAGTTTCTTTAGGAACTGTACTACCACTAAGTAATAAGTGAGTAATAAGTTCATGTACACAGTGGCCACCATTAAAAGAAGAGGCCCAAATAGTTGCAGAATTCACAAAATTGAGGCCCTGGGTGCAAGATGCAGGCACAGGCCATCTTGTGCATGATTGTTTTTATATGCATTTCTGCACACACAAACACAGGAGTTGCAAGACAACCATTCTTTGCAACCAAATTAACATCTGAGTCTTTTCAGGTTAAGACAGATGCCCCAAAGTGGCTGAAAGCACAGGAAGCATACCTTGAGCTTATCATCGGAAATCCAACGGATATAATCATTTGGAGGGCTCTCTTTTCACACCTACCACCTCGGCCTTCTTTTCCCTCTCCTGCTTGCAGCTGTAGGAGGAGCAGTTGGAGCTGTAAGGGTCTTTCCTTCCCAGGAGGAAGAAGATGGCAGAGGGCCTGGATATCTGAGAGACCACTTGTCTCCAATCATTTCTGCCTGCCCAGTGTGTTCTAGCAGAGTGGGTGCTTCAGGTCCCCTCCATTAAATGTTGCCATCTTGAGGGACCTAGGAAGTGTGCCTTCTCTGTTGCAGCCCCCACTCTCTGGAACAGCTTCCCCCCATAGATAAGGATGGCGCCCTTTCTCCTGGGGTTCCAGAAAGCTTTGAAAACCTGCCTTTGGTCCCAGGCCTGGAGTTGATATTTATTTGTTCAATGGCCCCTGTTTTGTTTTCTTGGTTTCGTTGTTTATTAGATCATTTTAGTGTCTGATTTTATGTTTTTAGTTGTTTTTATGTTTTCGCTAGTTTTGTATGCCTCCCACAGTCCACTGGAGTTGGGCACCCAATATGAATTAATTAATTAATTAATTAATTAATTAATGGAAACCAGACTTGCAAATGAGCCGTTGATGTGACCCCACCTCCTGCCACACATGGAATATGAACTTGCTTCTAACTTCTGCCTTCTTCTCATAGATCCACAAGGTCTCCCCTCCCTTCTAAGGTGCATAGCTGAGAGGAGTTTTGCTCCTCAAGGGAAGATCGCAGAAACATTACAGAGTATTTAGCCAAGTGCCTATCGCTTGGCAGATAACCCATCTAGACCCAGACTTCAAGGTGTGTTCACTGCACTTTGAGATTCATTTGGAGATACTTTGTTTTGGCTCCAAGGCCGCACAAATGATAACTATTGCACAGAAATGGAAATGGTTTTCTTAAAATTATATTCTTGCATTAGTCTGAATCCAAGTAGATTCATCATGGTAGGAGTGTTCCTAGAAAGAAAATAAGCTGTTCATTTCTTTTAGAGCTAAGACACAAGTACACTGAACTGTTCCTTTCAAGACTGGCCTTACCGTAACATGTGAAACTTGAGTTCTCAGTTGCCAGATGCTGGGGAATGGGGGAGGCAAAGTAAAATTGTTAATTTTGGGAAGACTGAAGAGTATGTGCCAGCAGTGTGTCTTCTGCCTTGAAACTAACTTGATTCTTTGAGTTAACTTCTTGACATGACTTGGGATGCACCATCTTGCTTATCACTCCCTACCATTTGACTAAGTCTTTCATCTCAGGCAGCAAAATATCTCAAGTCAGCCCTGTTTTTTCTCCCCTCACCCCCCACCATTAAAGGAAAGTGTCATCTCAGAAACCCCTTATATATAACCCTGCACATGTGATAGATAGATAGATAGATAGATAGATAGATAGATAGATAGATAGATAGATAGATAGATAGATAGATAGATAGATAGATAGAGGATATCTCTCTGAAAGCACACTTTCAGAGAAAAGAAGAAATGTGCTTACATTAGGCATGACACTGTAAGTTGTGAATTGGAAAATCTAATATTAATACTGAACTAAACATAAGAATGATCAGAAAGCCCAACAATAGAAAACAGCCAAATCTGCATAAATGTGTTCACAAAAACAAGCAATTATAGATGTTTCATGTTTGAATATATTCCAGATCTCTTCTGCCTCATACATGCAAGGGGAGAAATGCATGGCTAAATGTCATCCCATATTTTTTTGAGGAAAAAAAAACCTGTTAAACAATGAAAATAAGATTTTAGGAAAACATTTAAACTCTCTCTCTCTCTCTCTCCTCTTAGAGTACAGCTTACAAACAGGCAAGACCAGTTCAGTGCAAGTCTGAGCTATGGCTTTGGCATTCAGATCTCATTGACTGAGGTTTTGTGAAAAAAAAAGTGCCCTTATATTGGAAGAGAGGGAGGAGAGCCCAGCAGCAGAGATACACACAGGCCATCTCCATTTGCTGTGCTGGCCATTGTGGCCCATGCTATGATCAGAGGGACATTTCTGATTCAGATAACAGCAAAGCGAATGAGGACTGAAATATAAAAGCCTTAAGGATCCTGTCCACTGGGAAGCATGCTTCTTCGGGACTGGAGTCTCGTTTTGACTTTCAACCTTCCCAAGGTAATTCCAAGGTATGTAACTGTGAACAATGACATGCCTAAGGATCACCAACAGCAAATAAAACACTGCATGTGAAAATTATTTTTCTGCTCCAGTGAGTACAATATACCTTACAAAGATAGGAAGCGCCTACTGTGTTTGTAGGCAATTCACAGGTATGACAAATGGCATAACTATTTGATGTTGGGATCCTCTTGGAAATGAGCATGGATCTCTCTTCCTGCTTCTGGGGGAATACCCTAAATATCTTCTGAAAATAGGGATAACCATTGTAAAATAGAAAACTGATTTGCAACAGTGTGTATGTTTGCAGGTGTCTTGCTATGCTGCAGTCTGATGAACATTTAGCTGAACCTAAAGCCCAATGACCACCAAAGCTTGGTTCACATAAAGGCTAAGCACTTTATTTCCACTTTGGTGGGTTTGGGCCAACTTTCTCTTGCTTAGCATTGTATGATAACCAGACCACAATGATTTTTTCAACACAATGATTTTAACATTTATTTGTAATTTGTTTTTGCTTTAATGTACAGGGAGGGAGGGAGGAAACACAAACAGGCAAAAATAAACAGACAAGAAAAAGAAGCACAGAAGCATATTATGTTGTACCCAATAAACTGTTCAGCCTGTTTTTTAAGCAAATCGTTCCATCTTGATGACAAAAAACAATATTCATCAGACTTTCCATTAAGGTGATAAAAAGCCAGATTATAAACAGAAAGTGTACACATATCTGTAATCCAAGATGGTAAAGCAGAGATAGCTCTATCTTTCCAACACTACTCTTTATCTTGTTTTTTACTGCTTTATTTTCAATAAATCCATAATAATCCATATAATAGTAAGTTCCAAGTTTTTAGTATATAACACAATGGTTTGTTTATCCAAATTTGGTTAAAGTTATCCTGGTGTAACGTTATCTGTGAACACAATAATTAGGATTTAGAGTTACATCAATACAATTCATTTTTTATCAGAAGATGCAGAACTTATGTTTGCTTTTCTAAAAAAATAAATAAAGTGATTTGGGAATTGTTGCTCTGGGTTCATTGCGGTATAAATGGACAATGACAGCTGCATCACAAGCCCAAACACTCCAAACACTTCCTCTAAAAGGACCGTGAAATCTTCACAGATTTAAAAGCCAGTCAAGAAAGTTTCCATAGAACTTCTTGTCCAAAGTTTTTAAAGTTTAGCAAATTTAGGAAAGCCTGTAGACTCTGGGATACTACGTTACTGAGTTACTGACAGAGTATTGATATAAAATGTTTTATTGTTACTGTATTACTCTGGTCTTGATTGCCAAAATGAATAATTCTTTTCCTGAAAAATGCTGGAAATGTAATGAACAGGTTGGATTTTTTTTTCATATGTGGTGGCAATGTTGTAAAGCACAAAAATTCAAGAAAATGATTGACAGTAAAATGGAACAAATTTTTAAAGCTCCAATTCCATTATAACCTGAGATACTGTATTTTTATTAAATTTCACTAAACCGCATATCCCTTCAAAATATATGAATTGGCTTTGTACATGTTAATGGTTACAAGGATTATATATGCTTTTTATTGGAAAATATTTTTGATTCTCTCTTTGAAAGAATGACTAACTAAATTATGGGAATATGCCTCAATGTCCAGAATAACCTCATATTTAAAAAACAAACTTGCTGTAGAATTTATTTCTAATTAAAAATAATGGTTTAATTATAATTTTATACCTGGATTTGTGTCCCATCCAATATTTGGGTTTTCTTAAGTATACAGTTTCTATCTTAAACTGATGTATATCTTCAGTGTTGACTTAATGTATTGCTTATTGTTTATAGTTTTTGTTAGGGATTTGTACTCTGTTAACAGCACTTTCAGCATAAAGTTCAATAGAACATTTGAGTTTTGTTTAGAAAATGAATATAACATATTCTACAATCTCTAATGGTTCACTGGAATATATTAGTTAATGATACCTCAGATCTGTTTAAACCCACTTGTATTTCACTACCTGTGCCTTCTCTTTTTATCTTTTTACATGTTCTGTATCTCTTTTTACTTATATTCTTTCAAAAAGATACTTAATAAAAAACAATTTAATTTCAAAAAGAAAAAAAAAAGCCAAATTAAGCATTCCACGTAGCACATTCTTATTATTCATGCAAGTCCCAGTGTGGCAACTGAGTTTTGCTGCTAGATTTTATACTAGGGCTGGCATCCTGTCCATGTTTTCCTAGAGACAAGCCCCATTGAAATAAGTTTTACTTGACGTCATTTTTGTATCTGCTGGTAAACGTTGATGTTTTGTGATCCCAGACACTGTAATCTTTTTTTATATATTTATAATCATAAATGTAGCATTTTGGGGGACAAAAAATGTGCTTTCACATCAGCCTGGCACGCAGCCAAAGTGTTCCATTGGTGAGCCATCCCAGTTATTCCTGGAGCTCCCCACTCTTGGACCCTGTCCTTGACAGACTGGGCCCCAAATACAGCTAACCGGCAGGAAGGCAATCTCTGCTTTAAAAAATATATTAAGGCTTTCTTATTGCCTCAGTGTTTGGAATTCATTCCTACCTATAAATCAACATCAGAGACTACAACTCAGTGTGTTCAAGAGCTTTGTTTAAACATCAAAAGAAGAACACAGACAAGCACCATGATAGAAATAGTACTAATCACTTGCAAATACATCTTTCCTGTCAGTGGGAGCTTAACCTTTTTGTTTAATGTTGCAGGAGGAAAATACATTCCTTTCCATGCCATCTCTCTCCTTACAGTTAGAACTCAGATTGCTATGAAAAATGATGGCATTTATTCTTATTGTACCACACTTTGGGACAAATCTGATGGGGCAGTGTACCACTAAAGCCAAGGTATGCCCTGGCCTGATTATCTTGGGAAAAATTCCATTTTTTTACATTTTAGTGATAAATGTAAACCGCAAAGCTGTGCTCTGGATGGAGATTGTCAAACGTCTCATGAAGATAAAGCCACGTGGCTTTAACTAGCAAGTGTGCTAAACAAAAGGAAAAGAGAAATGGGCTTCAGCTTATTTGTTGACCAGCAATGAATGCAACATCATTGCATGTGGCAACATTGATTGGATCAATTTAGCTTCACTCTCTGCCCCTGGATTTACTCATTCATAAGGGACCTGGGTAGGATTTAGCTAGGGTGTGCAGAAAATCCTACAATCTATAGCCCATTCCTTTCAATTTCAAAGGCTACAGATTATGGATGAAAGTTTGGTCACCTGCAGGATTTACTACTTCAAAGCGGATGAAAATAAAAAGACCTGCAGAAGGCTGAGGGAGGAAAAATACGAACAATGAACTCTGAGAAGGAATAAGAGGAAGGAGATAGAGACTTGCAAAAGCAGCATGGAAGAAGTCTCCAAATCCAGACTCTTATGCTGCTGGCATCCCACTGAATCAGGAGTTAGTGAGGGGCTAGAGCTGGTTTACACAATAGCCAAAACATTTTGCTTGTCTTTTTCCTGTCTGCCCTGTGCAAGCTCCATCAGAACAAACAGAGACTGCATGGGGAGGCAGTTCTCCTGCCACTTGGCAAAGTCTCAAACAAGAAAATTAATGAGCCTCTGGGTACTTAATGTAAAGCTTAAGGCAGAGATTAAACTCTTAAATGGTGCCTAGTAAAAAGGAAATCTGGTATTTAGGAATTATTTTTGTTTGAGGATTTGCCCAGCTTGGTGGGATATATGAGAACAGCTAATGGCAAAACAAAGACCTAAATTCCTGCAGTCTCAGGACTACAAAGCCAGTACTGCCAGCCTACCTCCTCCCCACCCCTTTGCATCTGGAAACACTTGGAAACTCTTAAATTCTAGAAGAGACCTAACACCAATTTTCCCCTCTCTCCAAAAAGCCTCACCAAAAACAAACCAGAAAAGCACTCCCCAACTTGTTGCATGATATACTTTGCCTCATCAACCTACAACCCTACAGTGGGCCTCCCTAATGGCTAAAAGTGTTGCTCAATTGTTCATTTTGAAAGGGAAGAGTTACAGATATAAAGATGAATGTATTGGCTGGATTTATTTTATGGAGTGATTGTTGCTTCTACAAGCCCAAAGTTCAATCACGTATAGTTTGCATCAATCCATACTGCATTATTCAGATATATAGACTACTGCAGATATGCCTATGATTGCACTGTCATACTGTGGTAGTGACTGAACAGATAAATTGTGTAATTATGGAGCTGCTGAAGGTGGCATAGCCATTTGAAGCTTCATTTTGCTGTAATCTCCCCAGGACTTACAAAATGTAAGTTCACTCTGCTTTTGGATCCTTGATATATTTCAGTCATTAAGCCCTAAGATCTATAAGGGGGTTGCAGGAGCAATCAGTTCAGCAAACTTCCCTATCATCAGAAAACCTAGTAAGATATGGGGAGACTTATAAATGCGGTCTGCTAAATGCATTTTTAACCCCCTGCAGATTAGCATTCAGCTCATGAAAGTTTTCAGAGGTGTCTTCAGTCTAGGGACACTGGAGAGAAAGCTTATATGTTCATCTATATCCCCATGATAATTTTATCCTCATATGTACAGGACAAACGCTAGTAGTGGACTTTGTTTTAGAACCTAACTGACCACATAGATAGACGTGGCTATTTATCTCAACTTCCTACCTTCTATGATCGATGAAGATATTTAATGGTGCTGTCCATGCCTGGATTCTTACTTTTGCTTGCTTCCCAGTTCAGTCTTCCAGATGCTTTGGACTTTTAGATGTGACAATATTCCTTGGATTTGGGTTTAGGAAAGCTCCATCTTAATCCCATGTTGTCGATTAGCATTAGAGTCAGTGTCTGCAACCAAACACAGGGTTGCCCAGGACTTTCAAAATTTAAGTCCTTAAATCCTTAAAATTAATGAAGCCAAGGCCATATTAGGCATCCTCTAAATGCAAATATGAAAGAAAATTATCAGGTATTGTAGTAGTGCATCTCTAGTCTGCTAAAATCAAAACAAATTTAACAGATAATTGCATAAATCATAAAATCCTTTCAAAGTCTGCTTTTAATGTTTGGCCCTATACTCTAGCTGGTAACCAGGGAATAAAGGGAGGCTCAAACTTTTCATTTGTTTCAAGCGGGAGAAAGGGTTGGAAGCTTGCAGCTTTTTTAAAACACACACACACCATTTTCAAAATAAAGTTGTACCAACTGAAACGTATTGACTGTACATTTGGATGTTGCTTTGATTAATAATCTGTAACATAAAATTGGGGCTGCTTGGAAGCCTGCAGTATATTGAGTTTCATGTATCAGTAGAACAATATGTGCTTGTGCGTAAAGTGTACTGTCTACATATTTGTCCCTAAGGGGCAATTGCCTGTATATGGTGAACAAGAAAGACGGTACTGTTGCAATTCCTGCTATAACTGGAAACTAACGAAAAAGATTAAGATTATGGAACTATACTTAGGCAGACTTAAAAATAACTCTTATTTCTTATTTATTTCCTTTAGCAAATAATACCATGTAGACCTGTGTTTCTCAACATGCTGGCTGGGGAATTCTGGGAGTTGAAGTCCATACATCTTATTCTGCTTAGGAACCTACTTCAGCTTTCCTTTGCTTTACAGACTTGCAAAGGTTGTAAATGTGAGGATTGGTTGTAAAGTTATTTTTTCATTACTGTTGTACCTGCAAATGTCACTAAATGAGGCAGTCACTAAACAAGGACTACCTGTATTTTCTGTGTGAATAAATACTATAGTTTTTGCTAGACTGCAGTACTTTAGAGTTTGGTTGAAGCTGTCCGCCCATCTCCACTCTGGATCCAGCTAAGCTAAAGGATGAATATTTACCATTAGTTATTTAGTTATTTCATATTAATTACTGAGAATGCTCCTATTTGTTTTCCTAGGTCTGTTTGCTCTACTCTTTAATCAACTGCAGGTGCTGCTTCTGTATCACCCTTTCTCCCCATGGTTAGTACTAGTTTCTTCTTTGTAGAATGATCCCAGCAAAAGAAAGGTGATGTCTGTATGTGAAATAGCCAATCTGTTCTGATTATGTGCTGATGTTACCAAGAGCAAACATTTAGCATGGGGATGGAGCTTCTGCATCCACTATCAGGTTTCCCCTGCAGCTGAACGAGCCAATGCTTCCATACTAAGTCATTCCAAGTTCAGCCATGGTGGGTTAATTGTTTGGACTAGCACTGACTTACAGGTTGGAAACCTGAGCTACATCACTTCAGGCTACAGGAAGATACGATTGAATATGTCCTTCCATATTCAAAGATGCACTCCATCTAGAAGTCAGGAACAAGAGTTATACTTCATTTTCTCCCTGGAATATCAATTTATTATGTATGAAAAAAATGGAGAAGCACATAATCAGCTGATCCTTGGTTTGCAGTTTTAAAGGGTTCAGACAGTCACAGATTTACCATTCCAGTCCAGAATAATTCCCAGTGACTAAACAGTAAACCAGAACCAGCCACTAAAATGAATGATATATCCTGCTTCCAAGGATTTAACTTACAGACTCAGGTTGGAGGCCTGAGGAAGTGTCTGTGCTCCCTCTGCTGGAGCAAAGACATCTGGGAACACTCTGAGCTTGGATTTAATCACTTTAGGACTCCAGGCTTACTTTCCACGTTCTCCTTCATTTATTCATTAGTTTACTATTCAATGATGTTTACTGCCTCTCTTTTGCAGCATGATGTAAGGAAAAGTAGTGTATAGGTATAAAAAGAACATTAAAATGGGATTTCTTTGTATTAGTATGATATGAATTTTGGATTTTTCTTACATGGCATAGGATATTTGAAAATAGTCCATTAGTCTTTTTTTCAGATTTGGGTCTAGTATGGAATGGATCACTCTATGCAGTTCTCCATGAGCCACACCTTCCTTAACTGGTTGAGGGGTCAATAGAAGAGACCACTCTTGTACTAGTGGAATGGTGGCCTTTTTCATAGATTGAGCTAAAGGTACTCAGAAGGTGCCAAACAAGGTGATCACTTCCATAATGTTGTTGTTGATTTGTTGTTTTTCTTAGTATTTGTCCTGCTTAGTTTTAGGGTCTGCAGGTTTGCACCGTGCTTGCCTAGCTCTTACAGCAAAGTTTATCATTGCCTGACTGTTTTTCATCCAGCTTGTCACAGAGCCTGATATTGATTTAGGGAAGAGAAGGAGTGACTGGCCCACGGTCACCTTGCTGATTACCATACATGGAACCTGGGGCTCCCTATTCCTAGTCTAGCACCTTAACCACTACGCCATACTGGCTCTCAAATCACTACCATAGTAACACCAAGAAAACTGCATCAATGTATCACCATGGTCACCAGGAGCTGAACTTGACTGAAGGGTGTCTCTACTTTACCTCACATAGATAGTGGGAAGGGATAGTATAGCTATCCATGCTGACTACACACTAAGCATAATCTCATGCAATTATGGATCCTTTTTAGAAGGGCTACAATTATGAAAGTCAAGCACACATTTTATTTGAAACAAGAGAGAAAGAGATGAAGAATGATGTATTTATATTTGGGAATAAGGGCAAATTCTCTTCCCTCTTCCATAATTCTCCCCAGAAATTAAGGATGATTGGAGGAGTGAAACTTGCATCCCTACACTACTGTGGAATTAATGCTGTGGCACAATATGCATACAGACATACATAAACACATATTACAAAATAATAATAATCTTTTTTAAAGTGTTAGTTTTAATTTCTTTACATACTAGTTTCCTTGTGTAATTTTCCAAAGCTCTTTTAATAATACACTCATTTATATGATTATTATTAGACTAATACGTTCAAGCAGAAGTTGATTTGCTTCAAGGTATAACAATTTATTTAATTATAATCCTAGTTCTTACATTATAAATAACTGGGAATGCATTTCTAGGTTGTCCCCAGTTAAGCATGAGTTCTGTTCCTAAGGTCTGTCCTTAAGTCAGATTTGTATGTAAGCCAGAACAGTATTATTGTATAATACTATATAAGTAGTATTGTGTGATAAACTCAAACCATTGTGCATTTAACTCAAATCATTGTTTATTTAACTTGAATTTTGCCACAATAGGCTCCGTTCTTAACTGTGGGTCATCTGTAACTCAAGAATTCTTAACCCAGGGACTACCTATTCATATATTTATTCTTTTTAAAAATGCCTACCATTTATCAAAGTAATACAAAACAATCAAATATCATCAAGAATTGCTAATGGCTAAGATTTAAACAATAACAGCAAAAAATGAATTCTTACTTTGCTGATCTATAAAATACAGCATGAAGATTGGGTTAAATTATTTTAAATTAGAAAGAACAACACTGCATGCACTAAGAGGTCTATATCAGAGGGAGGGAATTTTAGGAAAATTTAGGAGTTAACTCCCCATCCCAACTAAGAAGATAGCAGGAAATTCCCTTCCTATTTATGTTCTCTCTATTAAAAATGTGAAAGCAGCTATTGTGTCATACCATCCACAGCCATCAGAAAGTTTTGGGAATCCCTTTTGAAAAATTAAAATAACAACAGCAACAAATCCACTTTCATATATTTTTTTCTCAATATAGTATTCATTTATTTTAACAGTTTTATGAGTTTAATGCCAAGTAACATTTTTTTTTAATTCCTGAAACTGTTTCTCATTCAGCAAAAGTCTCTGCACCTGTAGAGACTTCTAAACTGTAACTATTCTTCTAAAAATGTTCAGGTTTCCCACATATCAACAACACTATATGTAATTTTCATATCAATTGCCTATCTCTACAAGAAACATAGAGATGGAGACTAGATGAGTTTTTGCAAAAAAAAAAAAAAGATAAATAATCACCATCTTTCAAAAGTAGTGATCAAGTTTACAAATTTTGCCTTTTTCTATCAAGATTGGCAGTTTCTTTTAAAAAATAAAAATGCAAAGTCTAGTTGCCCAAATAATTATCTGACATTTATTGTTTATTCATTATTTCTGTAAATGTGCAATTATTATTCAATTCAGTTAAAAAAAGAAAAGTTATAGTCCCTTGTTGATTTCTCAATCCTGAAACTTTGTAGACTATCTGTATAGTTCTTTAGCCTATGAAGCATCAGATTTTCCAAAACAGGGTTTTGATTCAGATATGAAGCAAAGGGAATGAACTCCAAAGTGGTCTGAACCAAACTATATATTTTAAAATTCACTACATTCACTAGGCTGTTTAGTAAGAACGGTTCCTGTTTTCATTAGCCTGCATAGTTCAGCTCTGCACTGCAGGAAAAGAGAAAGCCACATCCATAAATCATTCATTGAATGGATGCCAATCTTCACACTCTTAAGGCTATAGTATTTTTATACTGTAGATTTACATTTTCCTCCAACATATTATTTCTGTCCATTATAACTCAATTTGATAGGTTGTGAAAATAAGGTAGCTGCATTTTAGTTGAATATGATGATCAGAAATAATATTTTGGAGTAATGTGTGCATCTCTGTGTGTGTGTATGTGTACAAAATGAAGACAAGTATGATATAGTAAAGACAGAGCATCAGGGCAATGTAAGTACTATCAAAGTTTCCCTAACTATATAAGAGATAAGAGATAATGAAAGTTATAGCCATAAAATATATTTCAAGTCATATCAACCTGGAATGGAAAACAGTGGCATAATTTAAGACCAGTTTATTTTATTTTATTTTATTTTATTTTATTTTATTTTATTTTATTTTATTTTATTTTATTTTATTTTATTAGAAAAAAGTGCAAAAGAAGAATTCTGGGCATGCAAGGGAAACAGGGCCACATTCAGGTGCCAATCAAGAGCTGGAGTACAAAAATATAGCTAGATCTAGAGGGAGAAAGCTGGAAAAGAAAAGGATTTCCAATGTTTCCTCTTCTCTGTTTCTGATTCGCATATCTCATTTCAAGTAGCAAGAAGAAAGGAAATTCTCCCGATGGTTAATTTCTTCTGTCACAGCCATCTTTTCCTTTCCAGGGTTTGGAATGTGAGTGACAGTTCAGTCATGTCTGTTGTCTGTGCTTTTAAGGCTGATGCTTGGAAGAACCTGGAGCTTTTAACCATGGGACAGAAGGAAGAAAAAGTTTGCTCTCTGAGCCATAGGCAAAACAATAATACAACCTGGTCTCTGCTTACCTCTCAAAGTTGAACTTCAAGTTGCCAGAATGTTTAGGTGGGATCACCTCACGTACATACATATGTACATTTTATAGGAAGCATCAGAAAAAACCTGCATGTTCCTTCTGGGTACTGCCATTAGCCTTCTAACATGAAAAATGTAGCCAAGCCAGAAGCTGATCAGCAGAAGCCTTTCCCATCAGCCATAACAAACAGGTGTTAATCTGCAGCAACACCTAAGGACGTATCTTGTTTGCAAGTTGTCAAACTCATTACATCTTTTTAAAAGACACATTCTGGGAAGGAGGGAGGGGGAAAACAATGCTATGAAACAATGGATCTCCTCCTAGTGGTTAGCAGGAGCACAAGGGAAATGGCATAGTACCACTGTGACAGAATGTCATTTCAATTGGCTTATTAACCATATGAAAAAATGTATCAGAACAGTGAGAAAACCTCTCAGTTATCTATATCTTATCCCTTAGGCTATTGTCATGAGCCACTGGCATACTAAGAAGAGAGTGCTAATTCAGTTGTCAGCTGCCTTGCCTATTAAATAGATGGCATAAAAAACCAGCAACAAAACTGGAACAAGTATGAAGGCTAATGGAAAGGTCTAGCTACCCTTGTCCATTTGTATTTTTTTGTTTTTGTGTTTTACAAATACAACTCTTTTTTCCCTTTTCAACTATAATTGTGTACATTCCTGCATGCTGTTGTATTATGAAGCTCTTGGGGTGCTCAGATTCTCCCTTGCTCTCCACCACCTTACTGAAGTACTTACTGTATTCACGGCCTATACATCATACTATAGTGAAGAATGAAGGAGCGAGGAAATGAAACAAATCCAATTAAATGAAAACACATTATGGGTCTGAAAAAAGCAGGCCAATATGTAAAGAGACCAGATGAAAAGAACAGCGTATATCCTCTGTAAAGAGATCTAAATAGTCCAATGAACTGCTGAAAAACTATGTTGAATTATTGGGTGAACGTATCATGTGAACTTCACAAGTGAATTAATGAGGTAGATAAATGTCTTCCTCCAACAACCTGGAGGGCTCCTGCCTGGTTGGCGGCAATCCTTTGCTCAAAGTCCACACAGGATGGATTGACAGAGAGGTCAGCTGGCTCAGTCCACAAAGATGCTATCTTGTCTTCCAAGAACTATGCTTGCAGACTTTGTTCTTCTCTTCTTTTCTCTACTGGTGTTCACTTAAATGACTCAAAACTCTAGTAAGTCAAACCAGAGTAGAAGCTCCTTTCATAATATCCCCTTAACATGAGAAGGTAAAGGACTACATATTAGGGATGGCAGCACAGGACAGAGGGCTTGGGGGCAAGTCCACAGCCCTTCTTGACTTAGAGTCCTAATAACTGACATGCCTAGGGTTGGATCATGAAGCATAACTTCAAGGCCCACAGCTCAGTGGGACCCCCAAATGGTTTCTCAGAGGGCAGGAACAGTGGTGGGCCAGTGATGTGTCAGTCAGTCAACTAAGACTACATCCAAGTGCCACTTTAAAGAAAAAAAATGTTTTTCCAGACTAACAGAAAGTTGAACTAGCAAGATGTGGTTTGTGGAATGCATAACCCATGAGGACAGGGGAGCAAGAAAAGGACGGTCCTTTGGTTGCTCCATGCCATCCCCATAGGCAGCTTCTGATAGATTCTACCCACAGAGAGCTGGAAACCTGCTTCATTTTAACATGGTTTCACAGCAGTGGCAATCTTGGCTGGCCTGCATAACACTTGTTTCTGAAGTAGATTTGAGAATCAAAACTGATTGATGGCGCAAAGAAAGCTTTTGCTCACCACTAGTGTAGAAGAAGACTATAGAGTAATGGGGCTTGGATGGACAGGTGGCTTTGGGAACAGGGCAATAAGGGTGGAAGATAAGAAAGGTATAATAATAACACTACACCTTTGGTTGGCAGCATTAAGTACTATCCACCTGAAGCACCCTTAGGATTGGTTTGAAGACTGACTCTGAGTGAAGCCATTGGAGAAATTTTGAGAAAAGTCAAAAGAATTGAAGTGGTAATACCAAAACATTTTCCAGGTTCAGGATGCAACAGCCCTAAACTTACACCCAGTGTGTAAATTGATGTACTTCTCTACAGGTGAACCTAGCAAAAATTTCAAGGGAAGCTCATAAGAGGGTTTTGATAAGAACAATGCAATTTCTCCAAAGGCCAGAGAGATTACACAATCCCTACTAGTTTAACCTTTTTTATGCACCCCAATACAAGCTGCCCTAACAGAAATGGGTTAATTTTTTATTTATTACTGACGTGATGGTGATCATCTGCTCAGAGGGAGCATGAAGCAATAAGAACAACAAAGTTAATAAAGCCGCTTTCCTCCCCCAACCCCCTTATGAATCTTCACAAGAATGGCATGCTGATCCTCCATACTCCTGGAATTTGCTTTTATTTAAGTGTTTGCAAGGGAGAAAAAGACTTGCTGCAATGTGCTGAGGTATGTTTTGTCAGACTTCATCAGTGCCGCTGAGCATTGTCAGCACCATGTATGTTCTGTCAATGTGATGAGTCCTAACTCAGCTTGTCAAATACACAGCTGTCTAATCTTTCCCCTATCCCCATTTAAAATAAAAATGCTACATGGGAGAATATTTTGAAAAGATACATTACTCTCAGTCAGGGGAGTGATTTGATGGGAGATGAAATTAGTAGGTGCAGTGCTATCTGTAGGCACCAGTTTCACCTAAGGGAAAAGGAAGGGGTTCTGAAAACAATGGAAGGAAGAAAAGAAAATCAAAATCAGAAAAAAATGATGACAACCTCAGATTAAACCTTGGGTAAACTTTTTATTTTAAATTTGTGGTCTGAATGGAGTGCAATTGCCCTCCATGTGCATATGGATTGGGATCATTTAAACCAGAATCAGTCAGCATCAAATGAATAAGTTAATTAAGAAATGCTGTCATTCTATAGCATTTTATTTATAAAATATTTATAAAATGGCTTACTTGAAATTAAATCTATTTATTTATGGTTGGAGGATCAAGAGCTTTGGGATGCATGTATCTGGTCCTTCAAGGTTAGAAGTGTGCAAGAGAGAATAAGTGGAAATTCATAATTAGGAGAGCAAAGGGAATTCTTTGTTTCTCCTATTGCTTTCTTCATGGCCCAATCCTGCATGCCAATGACAACAGGTGCTCTAAAAGTCATTTCCCCAAGAATGGGAAGGGAGGAGCAGTGGATCCAGAAGCTCTTCCTGCTTCTCCAAGCCTGCTTACTCCAGCTTTTTCCCAGGTGACATGGAGTTGTGGCACCTGCATGAATCAATCTGAACAGACCTAGTGGGTGGCAGGCTCTTTCCTACCTCTGCCCCCCTACCCTGATGACAAATCATGTCTACTTCATAGAGGCTAGCCTGATCTGCCTGTTGAATTTCAACAGGGCTAGTCTCACCTTGGAAGAAGTTGACTCATGAAATGAGTATCCATTCTTAAATTTCTGCCGAGGAACTCATTCCCCTAGGAGTAATGCATAGGCAGCCACCATATCTGCCTATAGTACACAGGGCAGAATCAAAAAGTGGGCAGAGCCAGAAACTTTGACTTTCCTTTTTCATCTTACTATCTTTAAATAATTATTGGAATGGCCAGGTTGCTTGCATTTACAGGTGTTTTCCATGAAAGTGGACTTTTCTTTAGAAATGTACCCAGGGACCCTTTACTGTTTAAAAACAATAACAAGCTACACAGACTTTTTTTTTTTTTTTTCACATTTAAAATAATTCCTGGTTTGGGAAAGAGTTACTTTTCTAGCTGGTGTGTTCTAAGCAGGACTTGGAACTTATCCTCCCATTTTCCCTAATAGCAGTACAAAGATGCCCTGGTAAACTTTTCTGTATGATGTGTCGTCCTGACGTTGCCTTTGCATCTTCACTAACCTATAGATGAGGCAACTTAAAGATCTCTTTAGCTGTTCCAGTTTTACAGCAGCGTTTTTCCTTTTCTCTCAACACAAGTGTTGCTCTGGACCTGATCTAGCATGCTTTGTTAGCAATGTGGCGGATGATGTGGTCAAGGGCTGGGATCTGCCAGGCTCCTGTTGGACATTTCAGGCTGCTGCAAGTATGCCCCTCCCTTCTGATTGCTGGGCACTGCCCTCCATGACCATTTTGGCTTCAGCTGCAGGAGAGCCAGATACCAGGCTTCCACTAAGGCAACTGCCAGTGCAATGCCTGACCAGTGCTCCAAGTCTTACACGGGCTGCTTATATTGTTGTTGTTTTTTAGTCGTTAAGTCGTGTCCGACTCTTCGTGACCCCATGAACCATATTGCGCCAGGCCTTCCTGTCCTTCACTGCCTCCCTGAGTTTGCTCAGTTTCATGCTCATTGCTTCAGTGATGCTATCTAACCATCTCATCCTCTGCCGTCCTCTTCTCCTTTTGCCTTCAATCTTTCCCAGCATCAGGGTCTTCTCCAAAGAGATCTCTCTTCGCATTAGGTGGCCAAAATATCTGAGCTTGAGCTTCATTATCGATCCTTCCAATGAGCAATCAGGGTTGATTTCCTTTAAGATTGACTGGTTTGACCTCCTAGCAGTCCAGGGGACTCTCAAGAGTCTTCTCCAGCACCACAGTTCAAAGGCATCAATTCTTCGGCGCTCGGCCTTTTTTATGGTCCAGCTCTCACAGCCATACATTACTACTGGAAAAACCATAGCTTTGACTATGCGGATCTTTGTCGGCAAGGTGACGTCTCTGCTTTTTAATATGCTATCTAGGCTTGCCATAGCTTTCCTCCCAAGGAGCAAGCGTCTTTTAATTTCATGGCTGCAGTCTCCGTCTGCGGTGATCTTGGAGCCCAAATAAATGAAGTCTGTTACTGCTTCCATTTCTACCCCTTCTATTTGCCAGGAATTGATGGGTCCAGATGCCATGATCTTAGTTTTTTTAATGTTGAGTTTCAAGCCAGCTTTTGCACTCTCCTCTTTCACCCTCATCAAGAGGCTCTTTAGTTCTTCTTCACTTTCTGCCATTAGGGTGGTATCGTCCGCATATCTGAGGTTGTTGATGATTCTCCCTGCAATCTTAATTCCGGCTTGTGATTCTTCCAGCCTGGCATTTCTCATGATGTACTCTGCATATAGGTTAAATAAGCAGGGTGACAGTATACAGCCTTGTCGTACACCTTTCCCTATTTTGAACCAATCGGTTGTTCCATGACCGGTTCTAACTGTTGCTTCTTGGCCCGCATACAGATTTCTCAGGAGACAGGTAAGGTGGTCTGGTATTCCCATCTTTTTAAGAATTTGCCACAGTTTGTTGTGATCCACACAATCAAAGGCTTTTGCATAGTCAATGAAGCAGAAGTAGATATTTTTCTGGAACTCTCGTGCTTTCTCCATGATCCAGCGAATGTTGGCGATTTGATCTCTAGTTCCTCTGCCTCTTCGAAACCCAGCTTGTACATCCGGTAGTTCTCGGTTCATGTATTGCTGAAGCCTAGCTTGTAGGATTTTGAGCATAACCTTGCTAGCATGTGAAATGAGTGCAATTGTGCGATAGTTTGAGCATTCTTTGGCGTTGCCCTTCTTTGGAATTGGAATGTAAACTGACCTTTTCCAATCCCGTGGCCACTGTTGCGTTTTCCAAACTTGCTGGCATATTGAGTGCAGCACTTTAACACCATCATCTTTTAGTATTTTAAATAACTCAGCTGGAATACTGTCATCTCCACTAGCTTTGTTGTTAGCAATGCTTCCTAAGGCCCACTTGACTTCACTCTCTAGGATGTCTGGCTCAAGGTCAGTGATCACACCAGCGTGGACATCAGGGACATTAAGATCTTTCTTGTAGAGTTCTTCTGTGTATTCTTGCCACCTCTTCTTAATCTCTTCTGCTTCTGTTAGGCCCCTGCCTTTTGTCCTTTATCATGCCCATCTTTGCACTAAACGTTCCTTTCATATCTCCAATTTTCTTGTAGAGATCTCTAGTCTTCCCCATTCTATTGTTTTCCTCAATTTCTTTGCATTGTTCATTTAAGAAGGCCTTCTTATCTCTCCTGGCTATTCTCTGGAAATCTGCATTCAGTTGCTTATATCTTTCCCTTTCACCCTTGCTTTTCGCATTCCTTCTTTCCACAGCTATTTGTAAAGCCTCATCAGACAGCCATTTTGCTTTCTTGCATTTCTTTTTCTTTGGGATGGTTTTAGTTGCTGCCTCCTGTACAATGTTACGGACCTCCGTCCATAGTTCTTCAGGCACTCTGTCTACCAAATCTAATCCTCTAAATCTATTCATCACCTTCACTGTGTACTCACAAGGAATATGATCTAAGTCATACCTGAGTGGTCTAGTGGTTTTCCCTACATTCTTCAATTTAAGCCTAAATTTTGCAGTAAGAAGCTCATGATCTGAGCCACAGTCAGCTCCTGGTCTTGTTTTTGCTGTCTGTATAGAGCTTCTCCATCTTTGGCTGCAAAGTATATAATCAATCTGGTTTCGGTATTGACCATCTGGTGATGTCCATGTGTAGAGTCGTCTCTTGTGTTGTTGGAAAAGAGTGTTTGCTATGACTAGCTTGTTCTCTTGACAGAACTCTATTAGCCTTTGCCCTGCTTCATTTTGTACTCCAAGGCCAAATTTGCCTGTTATTCCGATTACTCCTTGACTTCCTACTTTAGCATTCCAATCCCCTATGATGAAAAGGACATCTTTTTTTGGTGCTAGTTCTAGAAGGTGTTGTAGGTCTTCATAGAAGCGGTCAACTTCAGCTTCTTCAGCATCAGTGGTTGGGGCATAGACTTGGATGACTGTGATATTGAATGGTTTGCCTTGGATACGCACTGAGATCATTCTGTCGTTTTTGAGGTTGTACCCCATTACTGCCTTTCCCACTCTCTTATTCACTATGAGTGCAACTCCATTTCTTCTAAAGGTTTCTTGCCCACAGTAGTAGATATAATGGTCACCCGAATTAAATTCACCCATTCCCGTCCATTTCAGTTCGCTGATTCCCAAGATGTCGACGTTCAATCTTGTCATCTCATGTTTGACCACATCCAGCTTGCCTTGGTTCATAGATCTTACATTCCAGGTACCTATACAATATTGTTCTTTACAGCATCGGACCTTCTTTTCGCTTCCAGATACATCCACAGCTGAAAGTCCTTTCGGCTTTGGCCCAGCCGCTTCACTCTTTCTGGAGCTACTTGGAAATGCCCTCCGCTCTTCCCCAGTAGCATATTGGACACCTTCCGACCTGAGGGGCTCATCTTCCGGCATCATATCTTTTAGCCTTTTAACATTGTCCATGGGGTTTTCTTGGCAAGGATACTGGAGTGGGTTGCCATTTCCTTCTCCAGTGGACCACATTTTGTCAGAACTCTCTGTCATGACCTGTCCGTCTTGGGTGGCCCTGCACGGTATAGCTCATGGCTTCACTGAGTTACGCAAGCCCCTTCGCCACGACAAGGCAGTGATCCATGAAGGGGGCTGCTTATATTACTGTTGTGTTATTATTGTTATTTAGATTTATTATGGCCTCCCACTCCAATATACAGGGGTTCAGTGCTGTTTTGAAAGAGAGCCGGTCCTGTGTTGCACCAGTCAATTGAAATTTTGACTGGTGCAAAACAGGAAAAAGAGCTGGGTTCTGGCAGCTGGGTGTTGCTAGTTCTGACACCAGCGTACAGTTTGCTGTTGCTTTTGATGACAAGCAGTTTCATGCAGCGGTACTTTGTATGGTTTTTATTACACGGGAGGGATGTCGTTTTGCCTTTTCCTATGCTATTTTACCCACTCCACAGGCTACTTCAGGATGCTGCTAGCCACTGTCACCACTTTGCAGCCAAACAGAGGTTGTCAATAATGATTGCTTACCTTACCCCCAGCCCTCCACCTTAACTGTCGCCCAAGTGACAGGCCACGGGATGGAGGGGGGCAGGAGATGAAGCTCACATCCTCTGAGCCTGTGACCTGTTTGTCAAGCTATTCCCCAACACAGGTCTGGTGTTGATGGAAGACTGCTAAACCCACCTTCAGAACCAGCTCAGCCAACAGGTTGCAGGCATTTAGGCAAAGCAGGAGGTGTACCCCCAATGATCCACACAACCCCTACTTACACATCTCTGACCTTTCAGTCAAACTACTACAGAAAGATGTTATGCTTGTGTCCAAGAATGGCCTGGTTGACAAGTCACAAGCACAGTGAAATGGGAGGGAACTGCTTCCTCCAACTTCTTCTTCTGGTCCTTTGATCTGTCAATTAGACATCTTGACAGGGGCTAAACCTTTTGTTCCAAGTATCTTGACCACAATCACCCAGCCCCACCCCACCATCAAGTAAAGGAGAGTAATTGGTGGATTTTTTCTGCACTTAGGTAACGCTTGAAAGAAGGGAAAGAAAATTAGGGGAATCTACCAACTGCTTTTCTTGACCTGCTCATGGTCCCTGTTACTGGGGAAAAATAAGGCTTGGCTGTCAGGGCAACAATGTTTATGCCACCATAGTTTTCTGCTGGATTGCTGAACTTTAATACAGCCATCTAGCTACACCCCAAGTCTGAGAGGTTCTAGCCTGTTTCCTTTTTAACCAGGGGGGGGGGCGGGGGACAGAAGAAGACATCTGGCAGTGCAAAACAAACACAAAAAAAGTTCTGCCACTTTATATTGAGGAAGTTTAAAAAAAAATGGGGGGATATAAAAGAAAATCCAATGCAGCTATCCTAAATTAAAATGAAAATTATTCTGCCATAAATGCAATTGTCTTTTGTATGGCTGTTTTTATATTCTGAGAGAAAACCTGTGAGTGATTTTTATCATCTGTACTTTTAAGCACTGAGGAAGGGATGCTGGATGGATCCTTTTGCATATTCTGAAAATGCACTCCACTGAATTATGCAGAACCCACGCCTGCCGACTGCAGTTCCAAAGCCATTTGAGCAGCAAAAGAAGCTCCATTGACTTTGTTGGTGCATTTGGAATTCGAACCCCCAGCCTAATGCACAAACGAGAAAGTAATTCAAGAGGTTTCACATAAATTATGCTTGGACCCGTCTATGAGCACACTTTTAAAAGCTGATGATGATGCTCCTCATAACAGAAGAAAGCCTGATGATCCAGATCCAAAGGGGGTGGGGAGTCAGAGTTTGTCCATCAAAGGAGATTATGGCTTGTTTCAGAACATTACAGAGCACTAAAATCTAAAATCATTGCTTTCTTTTGATTGAGCAACTGCTTTAAATCAGTTTGGCGTGTAAAGCTAGCAGAATTTATGATTCTGAAAAGGACAAGAACACTAAATGTTTTAATGAAAACTGGGAGAACCATGAACGATAGAGCTGCATAACGTGCTTCACTTTTTGAAAAGGATTTTTTTAAAGTTATTCCTTTGAAATTGCCTGGCCAACTCAAACACCAATCTTCAAAATCTTTGACCTATAGCTATCACACTCTGAGCAACTCCAGTCACCTGTGATAGTGCATTTACCCAGAGACTTGCCAGATTTACTATTATAACGTTGCAATCATGATAAATAAGACCAATACCAAAATATTGGCCCTGGAGCTGAAAAGGTATCTTCAAAAAACTTTTAGAGTACATCCAAAATGGCTTCCTGTCTTATGACATTTTGAGAATGTTCAGAAACAAGTCTGCAGAATTCACCATGTGTACATTCCAGCGGTGTGTGGAGTTTTGGAAACTTTTTTTTTTTTTTACAGTAAAAGTTATGAGGCCACTTGAGTAATTGACGGACCCTCCTTCCTCTGGCAAAGGGATGAAGCGGTAGCAAGACTGTCATACACTCCTTTTGTTATGAAGTCGGGGAGAAAGGAAAACATATTTTTCTTTGATGGGCTTCCTATTTCCAGCTGGCAGTTTAAATTGTAATGCAAAACTTGCAAGATGGTTTGCAGTACTGATTAAAATCAGAAGGTTGTGTTTTAACCAGCGGAAGATCTTTCATTAATGGCTAAAGCATTTGCCACTTTGCTACAGCTTACTTCCATGCGTAGCATTACAGTCGTATCCATGGAAGATTTTATTAGGGGTTAGCCGGAGATCTGCATTTTATCATGGAGCTTTCAATCACAGCATTCCTCTTTTGAGTATACATGCATACTGGAAAATTAGGATACCTATGAGATAGATTAAGGACATAGCAGCATTATAGTGAGGATGTATTTCATCTGCATTTCAAAGGTTACTATTACACTCTGCAAGAAATGAATCTTCCCAGATATTTGCAACCAAATAGATGCTTGCTGTTGCATAAAATATGAAGTGAACCTCAATTACATAAATTGAAGACAGTATTGGACGCTGGATTAAGATTTATTTTTCTTTTATTCCTTGATTTTACTGGGAAACTTAAAATTATATTAGGAACAATCATAATCATTAGATTTATGCATGGGGGTGTGGCACAACCATTCTGAGCATCCCAGTTGTATGATATTACAGTTTAGCCCCATCTGGGGATGTGCTGGCAAATTGATATATAAAGAAATTCATTCATGGTTTCTACACTTGTCTGGATAAATATGTAGCCAATCTCTATAATGATACCATCTATATAATGGGAATAAATAAGTTCTTCTGCTTCTCATGCAAACTTTCCTAATTCAACACATTCCAAACTGATCTCAGCTTGACTTTGGAATTCACACTTCTCTAACATTTGTGATGCAGTACTGTTTTTAAAAGCACCTATTAAAGGAAACTGAACACAGGCAAGCTACTTATATTTATGTTCAAAATGAATTATTATAGAGAAATTGTTTGCAATAAAGATATCTAACACATAAACTTGCATATGAAAATGTGAATATTAGATATGAACACAGAAATATAGATTTATTTTTTCATTTATTACTAACTTTTCTATGTCACTTTACTTCTAGTGACTCAGTTGAATTTCTATCCACATTTTCAGGGGGAAATCACTCTAATATGGAAATCCAGCAAAGCAGAAAAAAGAAAAATAGAAAGAAGTTGAATATGACATGTTCCTCCATGTTCATCTCTATCTTCACTATTATTCTATTAGTGTCAGGCAGGGAAGCCATTTGCAAATCCCATGTATATTGTAAATGTAGAACTATCCATTATTTGGGGAATGCTTTATATAATGTAAAGTAATATAATGCATTACACTGACTTTACTTCTTTTAAGATACCCCCTAAGATATTTATTTATCTATAGGAACACCACTTTTCTGTGTGAATCCTTCCCAAGTGACCAACAAAATTATTCACCATGCAATATGATCGCTCTACGTATCTGTATAAAAGATGCCATATGCTACTTTAGAGTCCTCAGAAATAGCCCCCAAGGTCTTTAAAATATCTTAATTGAAATGGAGCAGGCGTACGATATAAAATACATCATGCTAAAAATCATCATGCGTTATCCACATTTAGTTTAAAACACAGATTATGATTATAAATTTAAAATTGCTGAAATAAAAAAAAGACTGCCTCTTCCCTGTTGCAAAAGGCAGATCAGAGGGACAACAACAACCCAGAAGCTATGCACCATCAGTGCAATCAATTGTATGTGGTCGGTTGGTTATGATTATTATGAAGGTAGATGCACTCCTTGACTACCACAGGAAGCCCTGCTTCTGCTTGCAAAATATCCTGGAAGCATTGCTGGGCACTCTTGAAAGCCCAAGTAGTCACCAGTGAGGAAGAGCCTTTTAGGATCCTTAAGATTGCAAGAGAAGCAAAAGAGAGTCCTACATCTGGCAACATATGCCTTGGGCCAGCCCTGATTTTTTTTTTCCAAAAAAAAAAAAAAATCCAGAAACAGGAAAAGGAACTTGATCAACTTCCCAAGGTAGGTCCTTCCAGAATTTTGACATTGCCATTAAAAAGAGCTTGTCTGTTATGTCTGCCTTTCTGATTTCCCATAACAGAGATCAAAGCCTCCAAAAGGAATATGAGTTCAGGCTGGTTCAGAAAATAACCTTTGAATCTAAAGATGAATATCACAGATTTAAAGTGGTCTTGGAAAGAAATATGTCACCAGTGGAACTGGTTTATCAGATGGGTGCTTGGATCACTGAGCTCCAGCAAATATTCTAGCAGCCATTAATTATACTTTATCCATTACTCATAAAGACACGTAAGAGTCCTGTAATAGTCAGGACTGAATATAAGAATATAAATATCTGGTGGGTTTCTCTAGGAAGGATAGCAGTTGGTTGAAGCTAGGAGGATGCTACTACAGGGTCATCTGGAGAAAAGTACACAGCCCAGGAATACTCTTGGGTGACTACTTGATTCTCCAAAGGGAGGGTAACTTCACAGGAGGTTGTTTCAGAGTTTCCTTATTAGATATTAATTGATTGATGTAATGGGGAGAAGAAATAACCTTGAGGATCAGGAGTAAGACCTGTGACAGACAGTGGTCAGATAAAAGAAATCTGAGTCTGGGGCAGAAACATAATTTGAGAAAACACCTCAGACATAACCCTCTCTAGTTCTCATGAAGAAAAAGGGAGAGAGGGGGAAAGTGCATTCAGACTTGCAAGGTTCTGTTACTAAAACCTTATAATAAAAGTAGTATTAGCTTCTGTGTCTTTGATTTCCAAGTCTGGTCTACGTTGAAGGGCTGACAGTTGGTAATTCATTGGTTAGTTGACTTCTATGGCCTTCTGAGGATAAGAAAATCAAAGAGCAAGCTGGAGATCAGCATACTGATGATAATTTAATCTAAGCCTTTATATGACATTATGCATAGATGTTAAAAGTTGCAGCAACAGATAAATCACTGTTGTTTCCTTTGGGCAGTCTTGTTTCTTGTAATGAAAGATCTTGAAACTATACAACCAGATGTGGGGAAGGCACTATCGTGTGAAAAATGTCTTGTAGTTAGCTGTCAAACGGAGGATTGCATGTTAGTTTCAAGCTATTTATTTTTGTCACAATTGTTTAGCTGCTTAAACTTTATTCCATGTTATCACAGCTGTCATGTTCATTACCAATAAAATAAATGACATAACTTTTCCATGTCCTGTTACTTTGTATAACTCATTCTGCCATGTTGATCAACCATGTATGCTGTAGTACTTTCAGGTATCTTAAATTTTTCCTGATCAATCTCTTTTCAGCGTTACTTGCCACACTCTTCTGTAATTTGCTCTGCTGTCAAAATTCCTCACAGTGTGCTCCGGTTCAGATCAAGACCAGATGATGATGCACGATCTATATTTTATCCTGGGTCCTGGCATCAGAACATTCTGGCTGGAGGAGACAAAAGTAGTTGAGGGGTTTTCTATATACATTCCTCATGAAATTTGACTTGTCCAAGAAAGAAGCAGCTGGTTCTTCAAACTGTACATTTATCACCTGTGGAGTCCTAACATGGTAAATGCATGTGTCGAAAAGGAGGAGACACATTTCTTTGAAAGGAGGCTCTTCTGCAGGATCTTGAATACTTTGTTAAAGTAAATTATTTATCAGCCATCTAAATATTCTGACAATATAGCTGTATCAGAGGTACAGTATTAAAGACAAGGGAGATACTAATCTGCATTCTAAACCAAATTCATACTCCTCAATATAATAAAATATATTAAACAAGCACTAAGTATTTATTGAAAGAACAATTTTGTGAATGGAATACAAGCTTAATAACTGAGAACTCTGGGAACTTTAGTCCAATCCTTTCAGAGGATGCCAAGTTGGGAGAAATTAGTTGTCAATGGTTCTTGAGAGTTTCAGTCAGGAGATTTTCATAGCCCTAAGTTAAAACTCCATGGATTTTTTATTCGTTTCATGCTGTATTGTTAAGTGATATCCTTTTCCATTAAAAAGAACTAGTAACTTCTGCCCTCTGGAGATGTTGCCCCAGAGGGCAGCTAATGGTAGATGAAGTAGGGTGTCAGGATCCTCGCAATCAGTCAACTGTCAAGGGGCCAAAGAGTAGAATTGTTAGAGAATTGATACATATAGAATGTTTATGGGATTCAACAGGTCACAGCAGACAGAAGCAAGAAGTCCCAATAGGCAGAACCCATGAGATCTAGTTATCTACAAGACTGCCTCTCCCTGAGGGTATCTGCCCATCCCACCAGAGCAGATAGGGTAGGCACACTCCAGGTCCCTTCCTTTAAACATTGCCACCTTGTGGGTCCTCAGAGACATGCTGTCTCCATTGCAGCCCCTGCCCTATAGAACACTCTCCCCACTGAGATCTGACAGGCCCCCACCCTTTTAAACTTCCAGAGAGCATGTAAGACTTGGCTCTTCCCTCAAGCGCTGGGATAGGGTGAGGTTAGGGTGAGATGAGAAAGTGGGTTCCATCAGAGAAATGTGGTTGTGGTGCCAGGTTTTTCTGTTTTTTAGTTTTATCATTTTTGTGTTATGTTTGTATTTATTGATTTATTGCTATAAGCTGCCCAGAGATGGACTGCTATAAGAAGTATTTTAAATAAATAAATAAAATCTCACCATCTTTTTCTTGGAAATTATTATGGACACTTATCTTAGCCACAGTAGTTTGAGAAGGCTGGGAGTGTCACACTGGGTTCTGTGCTAGGAGAAGAGGTATGGGACCTCCACCACTCCTACAATCAGCTAAACTTTCAGCAAGCTATTTCTTCAGCAAAGAATTTCATCCTTCTTCAAACACAGCTTGTCCATTTTTAAACTTTTCCCTTCCTCCTTCCCCATCCATTTTTCTTGATCTATCAGGACTTTTGGACTATAAGCCTGAGGACTTCTTATCACAGAATTTGTAAGCTGGGTAATGAAACTTCTTTTGAAGGAAAGGTTAAAAACTGGAGTTAAAAATGATAAAACTCCACATTGCAAAGGTATCTGAAGCATTTGCAGTTTGAAGGTTTGGTAGGATGAAAAAGAAAGGATCACACAAAACAGGCTTTATCCATGGCAACTGAATATTTCAGGGAAAAGTCATGCATTTCGGTGATCTGCATGTTAAAAATCATTCCTTTGGTTCAATTTTTTTTTTAATTCAACAGTAAAGTGACACAAACCCATTGCATTGAAATGTAAACTGAGGGAAACAGCTGCAAAGTCTTGATTCACCCAGGATGATTCATGCAGTTTGAAAAATCCTTTAGAACAATAAGCAGCGCAAACTTCATTGCATAGAAAAATACATTGATGCAAGCACGTTAATGATCTTTAAGCAAAGTAGAGTGGATGACTACAATCAATTCAGGCAACTTTAAGATGTTAAGTGCAGCAAGAATGTTATTATGGATTGGAGTGAATGGAAGTTGTCTGTTCCAATGCCCAGTAATATAAAAGACCCAGTGAGTGGTGGCTGCAACATACTAGACTGTATGGACTTGGGAAGGTTAGTTTGAGACTCCTGTACTGGATTGCAGAGATAGGGGATTCAGGGGATTTGGTAATTTCAGTGCAGAAAAAGAAACGTGTATCAAATGCTTCAGAGTTACAGATCTAATATTAATGTGAATTATCTGATAATATCAGTCTAAGTTATCTGTTCCTCTATAACTGTCTGGTTTGATTCTGCAACCAAACAGGACAGACTCAGACTCCAACAGATAGTTAAGTCTGCAGAAAGGATAATTGTAACCCACCTGCCTTCCATAGAAGAACTGTATACTGCGAGGGTCAAAAGGAGGGCAGAGAGGATATCTGCAGACTCTTCCCATCCTGGATATAAACTGCTTCAACTTCTTCCTTCAGGACGGCACTACAGAGCACCATATGTTAAAACATCTAGATACCGGAACAGTTTTTTTCCCTTGTGCCATTGCTCTGTTGAACACTACATGATACAATATGTGCTGGACAGTGGCTTCTCCCTTTGAAAAAGTTATTTTACTGGGTAGTGTTTATCATTCCTTTTTTTGCTGCTATCCAAACCCACTGTTGCTCTTGCTGTTCGTCACCGAAGACAAATTCCTTGTATATATTTTATACTTGGCCATTAAAGTATTCTGTATTCTGTAAAACAATCCAAAATCTAGAGCCACTTAAGTCTACAATTGCACCATGTGTTTGTAAGAATACCTATATTGGAGATGCCTTTGAAAACTTTGTCTCTTACTGACAGAAAGATGGATGGACAAGAAAGGGTAAGACGTTCGGGGGGCTGGGTACAAATTAAGAGAAAGGGATTATATTTTCTTTTCTTTTTTTTTTAGAACTGATCAAGATCACAAAGTTAGTAAGGACTGGATCATGGAGATGCAAGGAGGAGGAGGAGAAGAATTTATTGGAAACTGGAAATTGTATATTATTGAAAGTTAAAAAGGGCAATTCTCCTAAAATTCAGTGACCAAATTCAGATGGAGCATTTTCAATGGGAAGATGCATAAAAACAGAGCAATGAAAGTATAGGCCAGGTATGGAAGTTGGAATAGTACAGAATGATCAGGTAGCTATTAAATTATATGGAATAAAAATAGTAGGAAAAACATAGTTCAAAAGATGGAAAGAAGAATGCTAGTCACAAATGGTGGGAAGGTGGTAAGAACCATAGAAGAGCAAAGACAGGGCAGATAAATGTCTCTGAAGAAAAAAAGCAATTAAGAAAAAGGGAGCACATGAAAATAAGGAAATTGAATTATAGTCCTGCGACTAAAATTTATAAAGGGATAAGTTACCGTAGAAGCTTGGAAGTGAGGCTGAAGGGCCAGGAAGACCACTGAAGGACTTTAAATAAAAGGGCAGTTTGTGGAAGCATCCTGACTTTTCTGAAGAGAAGAGGCAGGCTACAAAACACAAAATCACAATGGTCCAGCTAAAAACTGGCCCAAGAATAGTGACAGCCAATTGTATAGAAGCTAGGCAGATATGCATGTTAGTCAGTCAGTCAGTCGGTCAGAATGGGGAAAGTAAGAACAAACAAAACATTGCATTGGCCTTTGTTAACTGCCAAAGAGAGTCAGAAATTGCATGGACAGCCCACTAGCCTAATGGCTCGCTTGACCCTACTCACCTTCCGCATGCTGAAGAAGTGGGGGGGGGGCAACAGAAGACATGCAAGGGCTACATGTCATGGGCTCCAAATGCACATTTTACCTTTCTTTTGAAAACCACTTCTTTGTTTTCCTTTTTCTTTAGGGAGTTGGATAATTTAAATTCGGTTTGATGTTTCTTTAACATTTACAACTTGGAGTATAAAAGCAATAGGAGACCAGTAAGGAAAAAGGCTATCACTAGGAGAAAGGGGTGGGGAGGGGGAATCTACCTTTTCTTTAAAAAAATGAAAGAACCTAAGCTAGTTTCCTTTGTTCATATAATGCACCAAATATATTCACCAACTACAGCCTATGTCGGAGGATTTTTCACATGAGGAAAGGTAATATACTAGTAGTAGGTGTACTTTCAGAGATGAGTTATCAACATTTATAACATGAAGCTCCTGGCTGAATATGAGGCATTTCTTTTTATCCTTGCATTTAGGATTTAGGTATTTTAAAACAAAACTAATGATTATAATATTTTAAACTGACCACTTCTAGCTCTTTGAAACATTTAGGCTGTTTCCTAAAGTATGCATTTTATCAGTAAGGCAATCTTTAAGATGACTGTATAACAACATTTGCAAGCACAACTGCAAATCATTGGAATTCTAAAAGGGCAATAATAATAACAATAATGGTAATAATAGCGATTATGGTAGCTGTTCTCTTTTTGATTTATTTTCCTCTGTGTCTTTTGTCTTCTTAAAACAAAATTTTGTTTACAAGTGTTGTTTGTCACACTAAATCACAGTGCATCGTGAGCTGTTAACACAATGGAATGTCTCCATGGGTAACTGTACTGTATAAGGTGGTCTCCTTAATGTCATGTTAAAAGTTACACTAAAACTATGGTACAATAAATTAGTGTGGGAAATGCTGAGATTTTAGGATATGTGATAAGACAGTTTTCACAAAACAGAAGATTTAAGCGATTGCTATAAAAACAAAAGATACATAAGCAAGATGGATATTATGGATTTGTTGAAAGCATGGTAGTTGGGTTTTTTTCATTATTAGTATTAAACTTGCTTCTCGTCTTTTCATACTAGACCTCACTGCAATGAATAACAATCCCGGCTTAATGTAGGTTCTGCAATGCAGGCTGGAACTGTAGCATGGCTCAAAGGGGGAGATCCAGTCTCTGCTGAAAGGCTCCAGCAAGGGCTACTATCTACCACCATTTTGTTTTTTTGTTTTTCCCCATTCAATTGTTTCCAATTCTTGGAGATTGCCCGAACAAGTCCCTGCAGTTTTCTTGGCAAGGTTTTTCAGAATTGATTTGCCATGACCTTCTTCTCCCTTGGGCTGAGAGAGAATAATTGGCCCAAGATCACCCAGCTGGCTTTGTGCCTAGGCAGGACTAGGGTTAGGATTAGGGTTTCTAGCCTGATGCTTTAACCACTACACCAAACTGGCTCTCACCTACCTACCCCTGTAATGTTTCACTATAAAACGCCTCTAACAATTACTTTCCCTGTAATTCCCTCCAGCTTCTTGTCCTGCTCTCTGGAGCAACAGAAAATAATGCTCCCCTTTCATACGTATGACCATTCATACACATAGACTGAGTAGAGTGAAGCTATTATTTCCCATCCCTTTAATTATGCATGTGTTCATTAGATTTATATCTCAGCTTTCCTCCAGGAAAAAATGATGAGGGACATAGCATAAACATTCCTCTTCCAATTGTTCCTCACAACAACTACCCTATCAGGAAGGTGGGGCTGAAAAAAGGGGCAGGCCCAAAATCACCCAGACAGTGTCCATGGCTGAGGGTGGAGCTGGGTGCTCTGTTCTGTTCATAAGGACGAAGACAATATTAGCCTTTAAGCAGTGAAGCGTTTTAGTCTCTGTTTAAGTTCATATTCAGTTGGTGATTAAGACGTCTAGTTCTTTTTTTACCTGTCCTAAAACCAAGCCATCTATCCTCTACCTATCTATCTATATCTATCAACAACTTTATATTAATCTTTGGCATTTCATGTTGCATTCCAGCCTATTAGGATTACAGGTAGCCCTGGGTTAAGAACACCCGGGTTACAGATGGCCCATAGTTAAGAACAGAGCCTATTGTAGCAAAATTCAAGTTAAATACACAATGATTCAAGTTAAATACACAATGGTTCGAGTTCATTACACAATACCACTGGTTCCAGCTTACATACAAATTCAACTTCAGGACAGACCTTGGGAACAGAAATCGTTCTTAAACTGCAGACTACCTGTATTCCAACTCCTGATTCTGTTATTTAAGTATTCCTCCAAGCTTCGTATTGTCTCATGCTTTGATAAATATTCCTTCTATGACCTAAAAGTGCCCTGTCCTGGCTTCTAGGAGGGTGCTCTTGCAGAAACAATAGTAACAATATCTCTATAGACATTTCTACTAATTTTCTGCAACTTAGCCACTGAAAATGGGATGGTGTCTGCTTTAATTTCTATGCAGCCTAAAAACTCTTATTCCAGGTTCAAAATATAGTATACAGTACCTGAGACCAATGGCAAGTGTCAGCTTTTTTAAAAATTGTAATAACAATGCCACCTAGTGTTCCTACATTGTTTCAGACTTTGGGTGCCATACATCAAGTGTTGTGTTCTGCTCTTAAAGTGCACAAATGTATCATATAAACCACAAATTAGCAAGGAAGAAAGAAGGGTGCAAAGATACCAATTAGACTTGAATTTACACTGCCTGACACATTCTCCTGCATACCAAGACAGAGAAAGTCAGACTAAATGTTCTCATTTACTTCGTTCTTGTGTAGCACTCTACAGAACTGTATGCCAGACATATGTTGTTTCTACAACCAATGCATAATATTTATTTATAACTCACAATGGAATCAGTAGAACTTTACAACTACAATAGACTGATGATTTCTCTCTATCCCCCTTCTCATTAAACATTTGCTTATAAGCATAAGAAAAAGATAATTTGCTTTCCTAAAGAAGGGCATTTTGAAATAGCTATAATATTTATTTACTATATTTAATTTTATAATTTTAAATTAAATTTTAATTTAGCAGTACCTTGCCGAAGTGTAGTTGGAATGTTGCCCAATTAGCCAACACAATACTATAGGATCATTGTCGGTTGCTTTAAAAGACTGATTACATTTTTCAGTTTTTGACATCATTTTAGAGCTTAAAATTAGGGAATCATGGGGAGGGGCTGCAATATGTATATAACTTAGCATGAGGTAGGCAATAGGGAGGTCAAAATTCAGTTGATTCAGGTAAAAGCTGCAGAAGATTGGTGAGAATTGGTAACATCTGAATATTTGCCAAGAGTAGTCACGGAAAACCTTTTCTCCTTGTTAAAAAAAAAATAAATCATTTGCTGGAATCCTTTACCTAAAGTAGAGTAATTCAGGTGTTATCACATTTCATGATGTGCAGTTGGTTATTGACTCCTTCCTCAGGTCCCCCCTTTTCCATTTTGGCTTTCCCTTTCCATACTATTATTTTGCTTTTTTTCTCTGGGGATGGACCTCAAGGGTTAAATAAGATTTCTTTTGAATGTGGAAACTGGCTTTAAGGCAGGTCATTTATTTCTTTTAGGGATATATTTGTGCCATAAAAAATGATTATTCTGGTAGTTAGGTTGGACTGGGGGACATTGGCCCAGGGTCCATAGCCCAGTCAGTACAACCAATGCCAAGAACTTCATGAGACCAACAGCAATGACATTCTACAGTGCTGACTGTAAGGTTTGCCCCGTTCGACAGAGAAACTCCCCTGACACTGTGGTTCACAAAAGAGGTTTACTCATGCGTAAGGTAGCAGTCACAAGCAAAGCCAAGACTGGCTTGGTACATTTACATTACTCCTTTATAGTTGTCTCAATCCCCCCCCCCCCGCGGGCCCCTTTGCTAGGTTACATATTACAAATTAGATTGCAGATTGCCCCCTGTAATCCCCCCCTTCTACTGGAATGGCAGGTTCAGCCCAGTTCTCTTGTTTCTTTGATTGTTGTTGCCTGTGGCGTGGTCGTTGCCTTCGTTGGGGCTTCTGTCTGTCGCGCACCCAGCCGGGAGCATCCCCTCGCGCGCTGATCTCTTCCTCAATTCCGTGGCTCTCTCCTTTGTCTATAGCGCCCGCGGCCCTCTGGCTTAACACAACGCATCTGCTCCAGATTAGTGAAGTGGCGCCAGGTGGCCCATTCATTAGCTTGCGGTTTTGCCTTTCCTCTTTCTGCGCTAGCACTCGAGCGGTGAAATTGACTAAAGCGCGGCTGGGCAAGTTCCTAGGCGTGCGGTGCAGGCTGAACCTGACATACCACCCCCCTGAAGACAAGTCCCCCTCTTAATTGGGCTACTAGGGTGCTGCCCCCCCCATCTGCCATAACGGTGTGCCTTTCCTTGGCTTGGGGCTTTGGCCTTACCATGGCCGAGTCACTTATAGGACGGGTCCCCGAAGGTTCTCCTTCCCTTCCTTCGCTGCTGCGCACTTCGAGCAGCTGGCCACGTACTCCCTCATATCCCTCCGGAGAGACGGCCACCAGAACTGTTCACGCAGGAGGTGGAAAGTCCTAACGAACCCACAGTGTCCCGTAGTGTCCTCGGTGTGCCCTCCCCTGAGCACATCCACCCGGCAAGCTTCTGGAACGTAGAGCCTCCCCTTGTGCTCCCAGCAGGTCCCTTGTTTCTTCAGGGAGTCCTTGTTGTTTACCAACCAGGGGTCTCCCTCGCTCGCCTCCGCACAGCGCCGCCTCAGCTCCGACTCGCCTCCCTTCCCCTGCTTCTCCCTTGGGGGTTGGGCTCCGCCTTTCGCCTCCAGCTGGGTCGTCCTCCTTGGGTCCGATTCGAGCGGCGGCTCCCTCAGTGTCCTACAACCTTCCAGGGTCCCCTGGCCGCGGCCAGGTCCCGGTCTACCGCCGGTTGCTTCACTCACGCTTGGCGCGGACCAGTCGGCTCCTGGCACCACTCCTGCTCCCGCTCTTGATGCCAGTGTGATCGCCGCCTGCTTTGCCACGGGGCCCTCGGGTCCCGCTGCCACCGTCTCTGCTGTAGCCACCCCTGCGTTGCTGCGGGGCCCTTCATCGTCCATGCCACCGCCACCTCGGCGGTCTCTGACCCCTCTCGTTTGTCGGTCTCCCTCGGCACCGTCCTCGTATTCGCCTCACGTGCGGTTGGTCGGTTGGTCGCCCGGGCCCCGCTGCTGTCGTTGCTGCGGCCTGCCGGCCCTCGGCTCTCCGGCTTGCCGTCGCCACCACCTCACTGAGTTCTGTGGGGCCCCCTGTTCTCGTGCCACCTCCGCGGCTTGACCCCGTCTGCTCGGTGGAACCGCACCGTCTTGGCCACCCAATCGATGTGCGGGTTCTGGCGCGTCAGCCATGCCAGCCCCAGCACTAGCTCATGGTCGGCCACTACCAAGCCTAGCTCCTCCCGGCTTGTCCCCACTGTCAAACCTCTGACACTGTCAGAGTCTCCTCACTCTGAGCCCCAGCGCAGATGCCAGTACCTGGTGGATCAGGCAGTGGGTGCATCCCGAATCTCCAGCAAGGCGTCGACTTTCGCCTCTGCTTCCGACCTCACCCCCTTGAGGTGGACCCTGATCCTCATGGGCAAGTAGTTTCTTCTGTCCCGCCCTTCCTCATGCTGCCACTCTGTTGGCTGCTCCAGGGTGCGCCTCAGCGTCGGGGTGCGTCTCAGCGTCACCTCCCGCAAACCCTTGCTTTACCTCAGGCACCCCGTCGCTCCCCCTTGGTCTGGCTCCAGGTCACCGTGGCCTTTGCAGCCAGCCTGCTGGCAGGGATGATGGAGTCCACGATCTCCTCTCGTAGGCTGGCATGCTGGGGCATGCAAGACAACCCATCTGCTAGGAAGTTGCGCTTCCCGGGGATGTGTTTTAGGGTGAACCTGAACCTCCCGAAGTATTGGGACCACCACACCTGTTTGGGGGATAGCTTATGCGGGGCCTTCAGGGCCTCAAGGTTCTTGTGGTCCGTCCACACCTCGAATGGTTCAGCTGCCCCCTCCCATAGATGACTCCACGTGGCTAGCGTCCACTTGACCATTGTTGTTGCCTGTGGCGTGGTCGTTGCCTTCGTTGGGGCTTCTGTCGCGCGCACAGCAGGGAGCATCCCCTCGTGCGCTGATCTCTTCCTCAATTCCGTGGCTCTCTCCTTTGTCTATAGCGCCCTCTGGCGTTAACACAACGCATCCGCTCCAGATTAGTGAAGTGGCGCCAGGGGGCCCATTCATTAGCGTGCGGTTTCGCATTTCCTCTTTCTGCGCTAGCGCTCGAGCGGTGAAATTGACTAAAGCGCGGCTGGGCAAGTTCCTAGGCGTGCAGTGCCAGCTGAACCTGACACTGACCAGCCAATCAAGGCTGTAGCAATAATGCATCTTTAAAATATTTATTCAATTATGAGCAGTGGGCAACTGAGTCTATGTCAGCCCTTAAAGGTAGGCAAGGTCAAGAAACAGATACAGCATGGGTTCCAAGAATGCTCATTATTGTTGTAGGGTATTATAACAGAATCTTTAAAGCCTGCCAGAGTTCTTCTTTGCTCCATCTTATACCAAACAAAATCAAGGCATGGCTATTTTAAATTTCTTGTGCTTTCTTCTTTCTCAGGACTAAGTAATCTTTTCTGAAACTCCTCCCTTAATTGTTCAATTATTCCTTCCCAAGGTGAGGTCTACATTCTTTCATGCTATCTCCCTTGTAAGAATCATCCCCGCCCCCAGGCACAAAGACAGGCCAGGCAACTCATCAAGACCAATGCTCTCATGCTCATTCCCCGCTCCCTTGTTTGCAGATGGGCCCAACAGCTCATCAAGGTCAACAGACAAGTCTGAGAGAGAAGATCTAGATGGAGCTTGAAGGCACCCCCTTCCTCTTGTTGCATGGCAACCACAATGAAAGAGTCTGATGTGGCAGGAAGCAAAGTCTCCTTCATCCTGGGGCTCAATATTCTGGAGGCAGTTCATGGAGACAGGGCTTATATGGGAATTTCAGATGAAATGGCGATTCACCATTTCCCTACAATGAGCTTTATTATTGATTTTTAGGGCTTTAAGGACCACCTCTTTTGAACCCATTAGATAATCTTTCCCAAAAAGCCGCTTTTCGGTTAGAAGGACCAGATAGTTGCTTCGTTTCCAAGGGTCAATTCACTTGCCATAGTTTACGATAGATTGTGCTTTTGAACTTCTTCCCCAATCCCATCCCAGAGTACACAGCTGACTCAACCCAGATGTGTGCAAGGCTCTGAGAATCTGTTGTAATATACATTGGAAGGGCAAAGAACCTACAGGTTATCTCCCATAAAACAGAAAATCAGGGAGACAAGTTTCCTGTTCTACAATTAGCAGTAGGGTTGAAGAATGTATCATTTGGTTTACATAGCCAGCAAGAGAGAAATTCCCTTGTTGCTCACCACACGGCCATAGGGAGTTGTCTATGTCAACAGCCTTAAGTATAGGAGTTACGGTTAATGGGCAGCTACTTGGATGAAGCCATCTACCTTTATAAAACATAAAATTGATAGATTTGGCACCTCAGGCTCAAACAGCCAGAATGGTTTACAATAAGCGCTATGAACTATGATACTGACCCCTCCTGGAAATAATACTATGGTCTATCCCTTTCCTGTTGGCTCCAGCTCTGGTGACCAAGAATAGTTTTGGCTTACTAGATGGATCAGACAGTCTTATTCAATTCTGGAGGGGAACAAGATTAAAAGCTGAAGGGTTGAGAAGCAAATTACTTTATTCTTTAGCATAACCATTTAATTTGTTGTTCCATTCTCATGTATCTTACTACTACAATGGAATATGCAATAAGAAAGGAATTAAACCAAACTCAGCTGAAGTCAAGGCATGTGCTTGAAGGAAGGTGGCTTCTTCCACCCAACAGGAAGAAGTCTTAAGCTTTCCAGCTAGAAGTGGAATTAACTCCTTTCCCGTTGGGTCCATCTTCTGTTGACCAGAAAGATACTTCACAGTTAGTCCAACTACCATTTATACTGAAGTAACCACTATTGTTCAAGGGGCAAGATGCCAAAAAACTAGAAAATCTTTGTTATAACCTATAGCAAATTGTTGTTTCCTCCCAAGATCTTGGGTTATTTCTGACTGATGGACAGATGATACAGCTTCCTTTTCTAGCCCTCTAGTCCTTACAATTGCTTGATAGTAAAACATAGATATTTCCTGCAAAAAACCCTGGAGATCTGCTGCTCGTCAGTGTCAAAGCAGTGATGTGATCCTGGTAAGAATTCATAGCTCGCTGTCTTCGTACTAAATTCAAACTGGAAAGTGGCCCTCCTCTAAATTTAATGTGATGACATCTCAGGAGCTAGAGGATACTTTATCTGGCCCTCCAGAAAGGTTGGACTACTTGTTGACTGAGACCAGTAAGAGTTGTGGTTCAACATATCCAGAGACATCTGGTTTGGAAAGATCGAGTTAGAGAGAAACTTCCTAGGCCACTAAGAATAATCAAACTCCCTTGATGAAACTTCTAAGCTATCATTATGAGCATTGTGGGCAAAATGTATTACAAACAACTTACTCATAAAACAGCCTAAAACAGGTAAAACTGTTATGTAATTGAAGGTTCATTTTCCACGGGGCTAATTTCCTCCTCCATCTGGCAATAGAGGAGTGGTACCATTAATAATGTGATGCAATGTGGTACAATAAATCCTATGCTGCTCCAGTTTAAGATTGGAACTGATACAGCAGTCACCATCGGATTATTGCGAGCCAGGTATCTGTGTCACTGCCTGTTACTTCCTTAGAAATATTTGCCAAAACTATGTAGTATCTCCCCCACCCAAAATATGTTTTACCTTCTCTGCAATATATTCTGAAGATGTTTGGTTAAATAAAGTGCTGTGATGTTACCAGAAGTATCCACATTTCAAAAGAACAGTTACAGACACAACGAATTGTGCAAAATTATAGGGATACATTCACAGTACATCTGAAAATTTAAAATGCTTAGGCAATCTTCTTTGTGGCTACTATTGATCTTACACAGTCACGGACCATTCTTCAGCACCCCAGTGATCATTCCATGTTTGACAGAGTTTGGAATAGGATATAACAAGGTGTCCAAAATCATCCAAGACAAAAGTTTCTCTCATAATAAAAGCAAATAATAAAAGCCTGACTGCTTTAACAGCCATTGTGTGCATTGAAGAGAACAAGCATTTATACATTTGACTAGCTGCTTTTAGTTCTAACAGGAACGAGGGGATCCCATCATTGTGTTATTTTTTTTCCCCACAGCAGAACAACAGAATAACAAACAGATATAAAAATAGGGATGAAAACAACCTTGCCGTATGATATCAAAATCAGAGCAAGTACCTGATTTTGAAATAGCTCTGCAGTATTTTGACTCAGATATCAACCAATATTCCTCAGTACATCACCTGTAGCTGTTCTAAAACATTCTATACATTCTAGATTGGAATATTACCAAGCATTTTTGTACATATTAATTTTGGTATTTTATTTTCAGTTTTTATATTATATTAAAATAATATTATTTTAAAATTGGAGGAGGGAATGTTATCTATGCCACCTTATTCTCCTAGTAGAAAGGCAGGATATACAATAAATCCAACAGAGGAATGAAGCAATATATTTTAACTACTATATTATGTTTGTGGGAAGGTCGAAGATAGCTTTCAGCTTAATTTAAAAACCATGATAAATTGAAATAATCAATAGCTTTCAGTAAGTGCAGAAGTGCAGGCAAAACTATATATGTGGTGCATACCTAGTCAACTTTAATCAGACATTTCACTGTATTGAATGGAATTTACTCAGTAGTGTTTAAGGTAATGGACTAGGAGCAGGGAAACCTGAATTCTAGTCCTGCATAGGACACAAAGCCAGGGGGTGACTTTGGGTCACTCACTGTTTCTCAAGCTGAGAAAGAGCGCAAGGACAAACCACTTCCAAAAATACTGCCTAGGTCACTGCATGGGACCTGTCCATGTAGTCACCAGAATTCAAACCTGACTCAAAGGCTAATAATAATATTAATAATAGCAGCACACACACATAGTAAGTACTATATTTAAAGGACTGCAGTCTACACACACCACTATTGTCAGTTCTGTCAGAACAAAAGGGCTATAAGTCAGAATTAGAGGGTTAGTGCTGCTGCTCTATATTTTCTGCAACATGCTTTTCAGTCATACATAGTACTGTATAAGATAATATAAGGAGAACTGTTTTGTCAAGCAATAGAATAAAAATGAAGGAGAGACTTAATAGCTATGAGTCATATCTATTAGGAAATGTTTTATTTCTGGAAGAGGAAATCACATCAAAGCTTCCTAAGATACAGCTGGCTATTCAAACATCTGCACCAGCTCTCCAAGTTAATTTCTTGGCAACTGGGAATCTTCAGAAAATCTGAAGTGTAACTTTCAAGAATAACTCCAATATTCTCCAGTTCTTTCTAATGTTCTTCAGATTGTCCAGATTGTCTATCCTTCAGTTCACTCTAACTCAAATTTTCTGAAGATTCAAACTCAACAGTTAAGACTCAGCACTCCTGTTAAGATCAGAAATTTGCAGGAAATGTGGAATAAGATGCAGGATGCATGCGAGATTTCATAGAAATTGGGTCATGCCATGAAACTCTGTTGTTGTTGTTTTTAAGTGCCTTTTTTTCTTTTCACTAGAATGGAATGAGTTTTACTGTTAAAATGATACATGCCAAATTTAGCAGAAATGGGTACAGGGTTTTTCAAGCTCTGTTCTTTAAATCCTGATGTTATAAAAAGAGCTTTGTTTGTGTTTTGAGACAGGACATAATGAAATGTGCAGAGAAAGTGTATCCTAGAAGCAGGAGCATCTGTGACAAATTTTAGGCAGATGGGTTGATTGGGGTCTTATGCTAAAGGAGAGAGTGGTGGCAAGGAATAATGATGCTTCTTCCTTGGCGGAGCTGACTGTCAGAGGCTGATAGTGTGAAGAAGTATAAGAGCCTAACATTTTTCCTCCACTTAAAAGAGAGGATATATCCTGAGCCAGCCACAATACAGCAAATGGTTAAGTGAAGAATTATCTCTCAGATTTTCTCCAGCCCACCCCAAGACTCTGTGATTGGACAGGGGAAAAAAAACTGTCTGATAGAAAGATTACTATGACTTGAGATCAAACTTGTCAGTTACTGAATTGACTGAATCTAGTGTTCCCCCTCCTTCCTCACACATCCCCACCAAGGCATTATACAGGACCAAACATCCCAAATTGCTTTGCCTTTTAAAAAATCCTTTTTGGTGCATTACTGAACTTCCAAGCTTCATGTAAGAGGAGCACATTGTGGAGAATTTGCAACTGGGGAGGAGGCAAATCAGAGCCATTCACTTCCTCTCTAATAAATTTAAAACTTCTCTGAAATTGCCCAATTCTTCTCTGGGTTTGGATTCATGTCATATCCACGCACAGCAATACTGTGCGTGGATATGACACGAAGAGTACTATACATGTCTTAATAACATGTGAAAATGCATTTTTTTAACTGCTTGATAATACTGATCACGCATCAGTGTGAAATGTCATTAGTGAAGAGAACCCAAGACATCACAACTTTCAAGAGTATGGATGGACATGGCTGATTTCCATCCTTTACCACATTAAGTTGTCCCTTCCATGGTATATTTATTTATTCTATTTTAACTAATATTTATTCTTTTTATTTTAAACCGCCCAGAGTCACTCTGCAGTGAGATGGGCAGTGACAAATTTGAAAAATAAATAAATAAATAAATATTGATAGTTACGTAAAAAGCTTATATATTACCTTTAATCCAATTCAGATTCCAAAGTGGTGTATAAATTGTAAAACACCACCGAGAATCCTAATTGGACAAAGGGCAATGTATAAATGTACACATTCACAAACACATATATTGCAATAAAATATTAAAAGTAATGAGGTGCTTGTCACCAACAAGATTGTAATCAGGGCACCCAGCAAGCTTCCTTGGGGGACATTCAGATTGCATCATTTTGGTGGCTAAAAAATCGCTTACAGACGCAGCCCATATATCAAGCACATCTCAGTAATCCAATCCAACCAGGAGGTTTATTTATATTCCACTTTTCATTACTCCATTTATAACATGCTACATATATAAAAACTGAACAAAAGCCCACCAGTCTGGCTGGAATAGGCCATAACATCCAGTGTGCCTTCCAAAAGGGCAATTAGTGTCATTTGGTCTTGTGATGGGGTTGTGGGGGATGAGGGGCAGCCATATGGCAGTAGCTTGCCAAGAAATGGATTACCATTAGCAACAACTGATTGCTGCTTTATATTCTCAACTCTCACATTTATCCTCAGTATGGATCCAGTTATGATGAGTATGTTGGGTATCCATATGTATTCAGGCTGCTGCAGTAACACTGTGAGATTCCAAAGGGGAGAGAGAAAAAGAAGGAATAATTCATTTTGCCATTGTTAGCCTGTGGAATTTCTCTCATAATGAGACCTTCGCCTCTGCTGGATTTTTTAGGCTTGATTATTATCGTTCCCATTCTGCATATCTCCCCTGAGCTTTAATTATGGAATTTAAGCCTGCTGAAAATGCCAACTTTAACAGTCCCATAGACAGAAAGCACATTGATTTCCTTCTGATTCTCCTTCCCTAGTTCAGCTTCCCAAACACTGCTGCATCAATTTTATCTTTTTTGTAAAGAAGGGGATCTGAAGTGGCCCTTTTATTTTTGTCCTGAAACCCCTTCCCCATTTTCTTTGTTTTTTAGGAATTGTTTATGGATTTTTAGAATAAGCTTTCAGTTTTAATTCCTTGTATCTGAAGCTATCAAGAACTAACATTTACATACATAACTAAGAAAAGAAGTCAGATCCCACTGCAAATTTTCCTGTTTTGTTCTAATTGAAATGAGGAAAGCATCTCAGGATTGATTGATTTACTTTCTGTATTTTTATCCTGCTTTCTAGACTATTATCATCTTCTAGAATGACTCATGTCAATTAAAAAGAGAGAGGCTGGCCCTGGCTCCTGATCACAATTTGAAAAAACAAGACACATAAGAAATGGAAGAGTGGAAGAAAACAAGTAAAGGGCAGAGATGTGATTTTCAACACCGGAAGCAAGTTGGGAGCAATTTCTTGACATTTATATGCAACAGGTGGCAAACTCCAGCTGATTTAAAAACACTAACCAGGATTAGTACTTGGAGGGAGACCATTAACGCAGTGTTCCTCAACCTCGGCAACTTGAAGATGTGTGGACTTCAACTCCCAGAATTCCCCAGCCACCACTTCCGAAAATCTTGCCAAGAAAACTGCAGGGACTTGTCCAGGCAGTCGACAGGAATCCACAGTGACTTGAAGGCACACACTCACACACACCCCACACTGTAATATATTGTCCCTATTTGGTAATATTTCAGGCAAATTAGTATGCAGCTTCATTCCAATTACTTAAAATTTATTATAGTAGAAGAGCCTGATAGCCTGACCTGGATGAGCTTTCCTTTAGCTCCTGTATTTAGAAAACTCCACACACATATCCATCCATACCTACACTATTTGCATTGTGAAGAGGTTGCTGGAGGGGAAAAAATCAATGGAGTGTTTTTGGAACAAAAAGACTTGGGCAAAGATTCCACCCCTAAGTTTTGGTCACGGTCCAGATCAGTCCATTTGCAACCTTAACTAACAAATGGAAATAGAGCAGCACAAACATATTGTATGCATCATGCCATTTGGTCCTTAGTAATAATGTCTGATTAATCAAATGCCTCCTGCAATGTTAATTAAAAGTTTGTTTTGGGGGACTTCTACACTTCTACTGATACCTCTTAAGAGGAGACTAATATCTTAATTTCACATAAATCATTCCATTTCTGTTCCCACCAATGGGACATTAATAATTTGATTCACCTCATTCATAGTTTCCTTTGCTATTTCTCAAGAAAAAAGAAACAGAACACTTTAATAAGATGAAGTCACTTATTAAAGCCAACACCTATTCTGTAGGGGGAAAAGTAATAATCAAGAACTCACTAGGAGACCATAATGGGCAGAAGCTATAAAGAGGAAATGGCTAATGAATTGCAGAGTAGCCCTGAAAAGCCATCAGCAAAATAATGTCACCATTCTGGACAGATTGATGCTGCAATTGCCTTTTAAATGGAAAAAAAAATAAAGTCTGAAGAAGGTCAGGAGAACACCATATAAAGCACTGGACACAATGGGTTTTCAGTGGAAGTAATTTAGTTCTTCCACAAAATGGATGCCAGTTGTAGAATAAACTGCTAGCGTGATAGCAAACAGATCCCCAATTCCGCAAACCAGCATTTCCTCTCCCCAGCATTTGTGCCTGCCCAGGAAGTGGTTTGTGGGAACAAAGATAGATGGGTTGATTTGGCCAATGGTGTCTACCTGTTGCTAGAATTGTGTCACTGTAGCTGGTGACTCTAAAATGCCCTTGGGAGGTAAAACTCCAAAGGACACTTGAGGGGTGTGTGTGTGTGTGTGTGTGTGATATGTTTGGACTGTTCCTTTCCTGGCTTGTTTTAAGAATAGGTTAAAATACATTTTTATATCTAAGCCTGCAATATTGGCAATTATATGTACAGTAGCTTAGGGTTGTCTTGTTGAGTTCTTGGTGTTCTCTGAGCTTGGTTTTAATCTTGCAAATCTTTCATTACCAGTCTAGGCATCAACATCAGTGCTTTGACATGTGATGGGTTTTGGTGGCTGTTTATATATAGCAGTCCCAAATGGGGTTTATTTCTATATGTCTGTTGATGGCTAATTTGCCAGAGTGCCAAAACTCTTGGAATTCCCTTGGATTCTTACATCTTGCTTGATCTAAAGTGACTAGTTTCCCAGGCTTTCAAGACGGATGTCAGTCCTTCAAGTTAGGTCAAGGAGCAGACACTGCAGGGATTCCAAGAATGCAACTTTATTTTTGTAGGACATAATAACAGAACCTTGAAAGCCTGTCCAAGTTTCTCTCTGTCCCCTCTTATACTAAACAAAAACAAGGTGGGCTGATCTGAGTTTCTTTCTCACACTTGCTTCAATATCTGGGCTATGTAATCACTTCTCCAGATTCCTCCTCAGTGGCTCTTTCCTTTCTTCCCCTCTTAATAGCTCTTTCATACCTTCCCTAAGGTCCTCTCTAAATTCCTTTACACAATGACAGTACAACCATCATAAAATGCAAAAAGAATAATCTTTCCATATGTGAAACATATCACAGAAACCATCAACTGTTTATTAGAATGCCTTGGCATCACAGTTTTGTTTTTGGATTTATATTGTGAAATACAGTGGGTAGAATTGACCTGAAGCAAGTGGGAGAGAAATATGTTTTCTGTGTGAGTATGCACACGCACATCTTTGAAAATAGCAGACTCTGTTTGGCTGAACTTTAGTGAGAACTCTGTCAAGTTCAGAACGAGAGACAGAAGGGCTTTTGTGCTAGATACCATTACTGTCTATTTCATAATGGCAACGGAGGGAAGCATAAGGGATTCACTTACCATACTCTCTGCCTGCAGTTGTGTAGGTGGACACCACTAGTTGCTGAAATTGGTACAAGGCAATAATATATAACATGGAACTCCATCAGACACTTGAACCCAACCAGCTCTATCAACCTGAAAGACCCATTACCCAACACCAACGTTCCTTTCACAGGCTGGGTTACAGTATGGGAAACAGAGCCATATGTTCACCATTTGCCTCCTCTATAATGGTCTGGCTGCTTCTTGGAAGGAAGAGGGCTAAAGGGTAACTTCTCACCTTCTGCCTGCTCTTTCTTGCCAGTATTACCCTTACCCTTCTAGCCTGCCATGCAAGTCCCATGCCCTGGATGTTTTCCCTCTCTCAGATCTTTTCTTCAGTGCAGGTAGGTTTGTTGCTCTGCTTCTTCCACAGTGACCCAGATTCATTGCCTAACCTCTGGGCTCCTCCACTGCCAAAGTAAGACATTCATTTCTGGGCTTACAAATTCAGATGACTGGATAGCAGCAAAGCAATACAGAAAACTCTAAGCCTTGGCTCTTATCTAGTATTTGTCTGAATGTTTGCAGCCCAGACACAATAGCCCTATACCAAAGGGAGCCTTTGAGGCAGTATTTTCTTCTGCCTCTCCTTCATTATGGAAGTGCTGCTGTCATCTCCTCTAGGAGAGTTACTAGAGTTATGAAAAAGGCCTTCTTCCTGTTGAGGTGCTCTTTAGATGCTCCAGACCTAGCAAGACAGTTGCTGCTACTTTCTCTGTCCCTGGAATTGTCAGTGCCAGCAGTACAGTTTTGCTTCTACCTCCCCTGTAAGTAGAGTTTCCTTTCAGCCCTGTTTTTTCAAGACAGCTTTTGAGAATTTAATTAGAAACTTCCATTCTGAATTTATTGAAAACCAAAATTTCATCAGACTCCCTGGTTCTCCAAAGAGCTTTGTATAATTGAGATAGACTGATGCTGGGATTCATCTTTCATAGGTATAGATCCCAATGGCATTGCATGTGCCAAACATGTTCTGTCTTTAAGGTGTTATTCATTCTTTTCCAGGTAAAGGGAAATACCGTATAGTGCTTTTAAAAAGTATTTATTTATTTAATTGGCAAATTGATTTATATAGCTGCCCAATCACTATAAGACTCAGAGTGATGCATGGTTTTTAAAAGCCTTGACAATGGACCTGTACTGTATTTAACAGGGCATAATTTACTTAACTGAATGCCATAAAAAGATTTTTTTTTTAAAAAAAACTGTACTTTACATGACAGAAACAATGGAGTGTAGGACATCATATTGGTGATTTTTTAAAAAAATATGAATAAACAAAAAGCATTTTTGACACACTAATGTGCAAATACAACTAATGACAATTTAGGTCTGAAATAGGATCTGGAGAGAAACAGCATTTACAAAATGTTATAAATTATTAGATCTCCTGAAATATAAATATAAATAAAATCAAAGCAATGTCTCACAGATAAATAACTATTGAAGTTATTTGGTACCTAATAAATAACTTAGTGTGAGGTTTGTGCATGGGGAAGGAAATTCGGAATGCATTTTCTTTTCTCAAAGTAGATTGCTATTTGCTCCAAGCTCATGGAAATGAGGCACTCCAAACACCAGCAGCAATTATTAGATAACTTTCTCACAGCTATACTCTGATGCTGCTGTTTACCAGTAGTCAGGTTTTTAAACAACAACAACAATAATAATTTCTGCAAAACATAGGCACACTACCTACAAAGAACAGAAAAAGTATTATTTTGAAGACCTTGTTTAATCATGCAAACCTTATTGAATACAGCCTTTGATCGAAAAGATTTGTGTTTATTTCAGGAAGATGCTTTTAAAAAAAAAAACAGTCTATATGACAATATCATTCTATATATAGAACTTCATTTATCCACTTTAAAAAGTGCAAAAGTTAGTTGCTGCAGAGAATTGCCAGGCTGTGTATGATGGAATCTGGAATAGCAACACCAGAGAGCTGTCAGTCAGCCATCCATCCATCTAATTGCCTTCTTACCATCTTTCCATCATGTTTTTTTTATAACTGGTCGCCTCTGGCTAAAATGCAAATCATGGAGAAGAGCCGTCTAGGAAAGCTGCTGCTTTCTTAATTATCTGTCAGCGTATGGACCAGTGGACCCTGGGCCACAGAGTACAGTTATGCTAAGCAGAAAAGCATCATGGGGATTGGAGTGACAGCTCATTTTCCTCCTGTGGTTTTTTCCCCCCCACGTTCGAATGACAATGCAGAAATGTGGGTTTTTCCCACACTTCCTCTGAACACCTGGGCGAATACTCAGGGGAATACAAAGCCAAAACTGTCACATTTCCAGACATGGTCTTATTGCTGTCACTGTGACAGGATTGTTGACAAATGCCAGCAGTCATCTCAGCATCTTGGGAAATGTCTGCCGTAGTTGTGTCAACAGCCTGACAGAAATTGTTAATGTTTAAACTTCTTCCACTGACAGAGCCCTGTCTTGCTGACAGTATTTGTCATATGGAACTCAATCTTTGTCAAACTTGCTTAAAAATTAACACTTCGTCTAATTCTTTTTCAGCAAACTGCCTGACAATGCTTGCCCTCCCTTTTTTGGAATCATAATTTCTAAAGGAGAATATTCTGAGTAACCAAGATCTGCAAGGAATCCAGATGCCCCCGCATGTTATAAACTTAAGGCCAGCTTGTCCTTCTGACCTCTGCTGCAATGATAATTATGTGCTTATTTCTTGCCCATTTTTTGCCTTAGGAATCAGGGTTCTGAATTATTCAAAACCTACTAAAATCCTATTTCTCAGCATGCAGCATGGAAAATCAATTAAACAGAGTTAGCACAGTACTATTGTTTCCTATTTTCTTTTTCTTTTTTAATACACTGCATGTTAGTAGCCAAGCTCTTTCCACATTCTGATTTTTGAAGGTCAGACCAGTTAAACAGCAAAAGAGTACGAAAATCACCCTGGATAGACAGCATGGGAAATTCTTTTCCAATGTGCTCACAGGGTATAGTGAGCAATTGCTACTACTAAGTGCATTGCCATACTCCTAAGACTGCAATCAGGTGCACACTTCCTGATTTTTATGACAGGATTTCGATTGCACTTCTATATTCTTCTGACCCTCCAACTCTACAATTCTTTGTACACATTTTATTTTCTGCTATGGTTAAAAGTGAAAAATAGTTATTTAAATACAAATGGAGTTAGAAAACAATAAAAATGAAATATTTGTTTTAAAAGTATTACCAGTTACCCAAGTTTTTCATATATAGATGATGCTGTAAATAATTTGCTTTGCAATTAAGTATTGTTTGTTTGCACAGAGGAATACAAAGAACAATAGATGTCACCTTATCTAATAAATATGCAAACCCTACGCATCTCAGATATGAATTGGTTGGGTAACAAATCTATCACTGTATACTAAAATAAATTCCTTGCACTATTGCACAAGGAACAAGCTCTATCTTGACTCAAGCAGGTGACCAATCGATCTATTTCTGGACTACGCTTGATCTGTGAAAAAGCCAGGAAGGATACTAAAGGCAGATCAACAAAGTAAATCAACAATGATTTCATTGCAATGATTAATCCCAAATAATACTGAGAATCCTGACAATTTGAGGAGGCCAGTATTACTCTGCTATAGAATTCTATCCCACTGCACAGCATACAGTTTCCATGGTTTGCTGAAGAGAGGGACCGACTGTTATATCAAATTTAAATCTAGCCAGCGTTTTAAAAAAAACAAAACTGTTGCCTATATATCTGCTGATCATGCTTTATTTTGATGGGGGCATTGGCTTTTCTTCACAAGACCATGGTTTAAACCATGGAGCCATGGCTTTTAATGGTACGTATAGTCACTGTATACCATATGCGTAGCAATATCTGGTAGGTTAAGAATAATTTGGGGTGGGGTGGGGTGGGGTGGGGTGGGAAGTCAAGCCAGATAAGTGTTCGTACTTTCAGAACTACTGTTGGTAAACAAATGGCACTGTATTCCCTTTTCAGACTATCATCATTGTCATCATTTGTGATGATTACTTGGTCTGAGAATTGAGAAGACAAAATAGATTCATATCAAATTCATACACAAGGATAGAAAGAAGGACAGACAACATCTTCATAAAACTTTTTTTAAAATTTTCTGTATTGAACTGGGGGAAGATAAAAATACAAATAACCATTTGAGTACATTGAAATTATTATAGCATGGTATGGCCTAAATTAACAAAGTCATAACTTCAAGCATAATATCTAATACGTAAATAAAAGACCAAAAGAGCGAGACAGATAAATCTGCTTGAAAATATATACTGAGCCTTTGAGCAAATCACTTGAAAAATCTCACCCTTACCTATTTGTTAGAAAGCAGATATTTCCAAGTACACTTAATAATCAACTATTGCTGCAAATCAGGCATAGAATTGTTACATAATAATCCTCTAAATTCTAAGGTTTCCCTAAGTTATATTTATTGATACATTTCATATTTATTAGAATATATCTTAAAACAATATGTGCATCATTACAAAGTCATGTCAACATTCCTAACACTATCCTAAATTATAAGTTAGGGTTAACATTTCCCAAATTATATCACTAACAAGGACATTAAACACTGCTGCCACACCACCATTCATTCCATTTACAAATCATTTCCAATGGATTTTTATCCCAGCCCACAATTCCCCTGTTTTTTCCTCACTGTCCATGGATTCCACATATGTTTAGAAGGAAATCCAGCTAATCATTGACTAGCTTGGATTGAGCAATCAGTGTTCATTCTCTCACTTCAAAGTTGCCAGTCATCAATTTCCCTAAGAAATTCTAGTGTTTGGTGAAACAAAAGGAGTGAAAAAAAGTCTTTGGTTTATTATGGTGCTATACTGGCAAGCCCTGTGAAATATGTTTTCCTAGTAAATCCTTATAATCTTGCAAGCCTATAAGCTGCATTCAGGGGCCTTTCCCCAAATTGGGCTAAGTGAAATGAGTGGTGATGTAAGGTCATGGCGGGCAATCTGTCCAGTGGAGATATGGAAGTATGGAGTCCTTGGGGTTCTCTGAGCTTGGTTCTTTTCTTGCAAACATTTCATTACCCGGCTAGGTAACATCTTCAGTGCTAAAATGGGATGAGGTTTGCTCTCTCTTTATCTGCTGTGGCCTGCATTGCCAGTGCTGGTGGAGGTGGGGGTTCTGTTTTGCTCTTCTGGTAGTTCATTGATTAGTGTATGTTGACTGCTTGATTGTGTGCCTGGTGGTGACCTTTGCTTATCTGGGTGATGATTGCTGGAGATGATTGCTGGTGATTCAATGCTGGTGAGGCAATCTTCTGGTCTTTTGTCTCTTTTTTTGTCACTGAAGATGTTACCTAGCCAGGTAATGAAACGTTTGCAAGAAAAGAACCAAGCTCAGAGAACCCCAAGGACTCCACAGTTCAACCCTGAGCTACACATATTCGCCTCCATTGCTATATAGAAGTGTTGCAGGCATCGTATCCATGAACACAAGATGACCAACCTGGAATGTAAGTTTTATTCATAGTTGAACCACAGGAAGAAAAGGTGTTCTAATTTACAAGGGGCAGAGTTGTTAAGACTTTTTCACATGTTAGCAGAGATTTGCTGCTGATATCATGAAATAAATGGGGCACATACAGTAACAGATGCACAATGAAATCATCAGACTATATGGCACATTGTTATCCATTTGAATACACATATTCTGAAATGTCTAAGATGAAAAAAAATTCTATTGGGTTAACCTCATTTAAGATTAAAAGGAAAGGAGTCTCATCAAAGCAATCTGCCACTGATTTAAAAAGCTAGGATATTCAGGTTCACTATTCCTAAATTCACATAAATAGTTAATATAAATTTCATCCATAACTTTGTATTTATGATAAAAGCAAGTTATAGTTTTAGCATATTTGTTGAATAATCCAAAATTTATAGTAAGAATGGCATTTCAGAAAATGCAATAGCATCAGAATCAAAAATATTTAAATCGAATAGATTGGCAAGAAACATTTAAGATTAATCAAATTAATCTTTTATCTCTTCATTCAGATCTCTTTTGAATGATGTATTCACATAAGCAGTTATGGATGCTGTTATTGTAGCTGTAACATTCTTTCCCAGCCCTTCAAAAATCTTTTGGAATGTCTCAAATGTAATACCCTTTTCTGTCATTTCTGTAAGTTTCACTACTTTTCTAGTAACATCCATTTCATCAAAAATACAGATATAAAAGTAAAAGAGGGTTTCTCTCTCTCTGTCTCTCTCTCTTTTTTTCTTTTTGCCTTTCTGTTTTGTAATGCATTGTATATAATCACCTAAAGTTGAAGTTCAATGACATCAATTCATGGTAGAAGGACTGAACTCCATAGAAAAACATATGGCTACCTGTGTCTGAGGAGTCCCAGTAAGGACAAAACTGCTCATGTGATGCCTCTTGATAGTCAATGTAAGATGCATACTGTGTAAAAAAAGAGCAATTCTGCCCCCTATCCAATGAGGTGGGGTGGAAGTCATGTAAAACTCCATACATGAGGGCATGACATAATGTAACATCTGTATCTCTCTGCTGAGATAGCTTAAGGGAAAACAGACCGTATATACCATTCTGATAGAATAAATACGTTACTTTTACTGCAAATATTAAGTAGTCCAAGTAATGATAAAGGTGAGCCAGTCTGATATCGTGGTTAAGGCATCAGGCTAGAAACCAGGAGACTATGAGTTCTAGCCCTGCCTTAGGCACAAAGCCAGCTGGGTGACCTTGAACCACTCACTCCTCTCAGCCCTTGGAAGAAGGCAATGGCAAACAATTTCTGAAATCTTCCAAAGAAATCTTCAGGGACTTGTCCAGGCAGTCACCAGGAGTCAAGAATGACTCAAAGGCACACACACACACACAAAAGATAAAGATCGGCTTCAGCAGAATGAATCTGTCTGTCCGTCTGTCTGTCTTTCTATTGTCTGTCTGTCTTCTATCTATTCCCCCAAGATTTAAATCCTGAATTTCTTTCTCCTGTCCTTTCATTGAAACCAGATTCTTTCAGCCTATTTCTCAGGCAGGTTCTTGATCATTTTGAAAGTGGGACTTCAGTGGGATTGACTTATCAACACCTCACAGCTTACTGATCACAATTAGTGGCGGGGGGGGGGGGAAGGCAGGTAAAGAATTAAAGATTTTTTCTGTTGTCCCCTTTGTCTATCACTTTGCCTGCTCAAATCTCTACTCTGAGGTAACTTCCTCAACTAGAATCCAATTTTTCTTATTCATCCCCCCCCCAAAAAAATCTGATATAGATCCTCAAACCAGTGGCCCATCTATATGCTTGGCCTCCTCGGGGATCGCTATGTGAAACTTAAGTGGAAAATCCTTCATTCTCCTTGACAGTACTCAGATAATACAAAGGAAAAAGGGGGGAAAAGCCTGAATGTAAAAACCTATGAGAACAGGAAGTGTGGTGCTGTGGGTCTCCAGCAAAATAATTATCTCCGGGTATTGTATTATTTGCATAATTAAAAAGTTTAGTTGAGTTTCTGACATGTCTCCAGCATTAGGAATGGGGAGGGGGGTTGCTAATCAGTGGAGGAAAGTGAAGGTTAATGAATTGTTATTCAGATGGTTCAGGCCCTGTGAGAGTTGTGGATAATTGACACCATTTGGGAGTTAAAGCAGAGTGGAAGAGGAGAAAGATGAACTGTCACAGTAGCTAAATGAGGAGGGGAGGGGAGAGTGAACAAATTATAGGTTAGCACCAATTATATTTTGATGGGCTTATTTTTCCCCTTATTCCCCCCTGCCCCCAATTACCTAGAATGAGCTTAAACAGAGGTAAAAATAACAACACTGAAAATTCAAAGAGCTTATAAAACTATATGACCAAATCTATTTCACACATATGGAAGAACCATGTGATTAAGTTTTCTCTAACAAAATGTATGGCATATTTCATGAATACTCCAAAAAACCTTGCTGCCTCAGAAGAAACACCAAATCCCTAAACCCATTCATTAAAGTCTATACAGCTCAGGGCTTGGCCAAGTTGTACTGGCATATGAAGCAAGAAAAATCCCACCTGTGTCTCTTCTCCTTCTTTCAGGAAAGCAAGACAACGCTCAATTAAATAATTTACATCAGATGCCCTCCTGTTCATGTCACCTAAAATCAACTGGCTGAAGCTGTACTTTCTTTCCAAAGGGGGTATCAGTCCTATCATCCAATACAACTGATTGGGAATCAAACCAGAATAAGCCCAAGGAAACAGCCTTGCTCAATTTGATGCCTTCTTGATGTGTTACTACAACTCATAGAATGTCTAACCAGGAGGAAGTTGTTCTAGAGTTTTTTCCTGAAATGGAAAACTAGGTCTACAATAATTAGTATGAGACCCAATGCTGTCTGAAAATGCTAAATATGACAAAATGGAAAAAAGGAAGTTCAGAAAAGCTAAAAACAAGTAGCCATCAGCATTACACCTCTTTTGTACTACTCCCATATTTATATTTGTCATATGGTTGCTGTTTTTGAACATTTAAATAATAGGCAGCAGAACTGTCAGACTGTCAAGACCAGTGTACTATAGGAAAATGCTTCATTGAAAAATCATAAATAGCAGATTATTCAACTTTTTTCTTGTTTAAGTAGTTGAATCATGAGTCTCTTTCACCTCTGAGAGGCGGCTCAGGGTCCACTGAGGGGAGCAGCCCTTAAAGGATGTGACAAGGATAAGAAATGGGTGAGGAAATTACCAGCTCCTTTGGGGTCTCTGTTGGGCAGGACTTCCCATACTCAAGGTATTCAGGCCCTCATAAAGCCAGGACTTCCTTGACTGAGGCCCTCAGAATGTCACAACACAAATGTAGATAACAATAACTCAAGGAATTTAATTATGACACAATTAAAAATATAGACTCCCCCCAGTACAAATGTTAATGAAGATATGAGATAATAGAATAAATTGGTGAACTAAGTTGGGGGAGGAGCTGTGGGGGAGAAAGGGGGAATCCGGAACTACCTCTCAGATTGTTCCAGCTTCCAAAGGAAGAGACAGACATCAGTTGGAGCATTTTAGCACGATCAATAATGGATCTTATTAGCATCATTAAGAATGAAACAAGAATGCCTGGAATATTTAGTGAAATTCCAAATGTTCTGTTGCAGAGTTTCTTTTTACCAAAAGGAAACAACTAGGGAAGAAAAAGGGTTTAAATTGATTTCTGGTACTTGTCTGTGACATCTATAAATAATTCATAAAAGATGGAAATCTTCCTAACTAAACGTGAGAGCTAGAACTGTATATAATTGTATACAAGAATTTATAATTAAGAAGTTACTGTATCTTATCTTTAAAAAGAGATTGGATATATCCATAGAGGACAGCTCTAGCAAGGGCTATCAGTCCAAAGTTACCTCCATCTGTGGGCTTCATTCTACCAAATACCAGTTGCTGGAAACAGTGTTCTCTGCTCCTGTTTACAAGCACCCCAGAGGGATCTGATTGGCCTGGACAAACAAAATGCTGGACAAAGATGACTCTGGCCTGATCTGCAAAGTCTGTTTTTATTTATATGGGACAAGAGATTTGAATATATTTGGTTCAAGACTTCAAGCTATGATCAAAATCTATTTTCTGACTTTACAGCATGAATGGCATATACACATTTACATGTCCACAGAGGCTGTGCATATCTGTACATTTCCCTTCCCACACACACACTCTCTGGGAACCATTGAATAGTAATAGTGTGAGCTCTCAGCATTTTATACAACAACCTGTGGGAAACTTGAGGGGAAAATGACTATCTAGATCATTTTTAAGGAAAGTGAATTAGAAAACTAAAAGTTAAAAGCATTTAGGAATCTTTAAACCCTTCAGTATTCCCAATTATTCCCAATATATTTCAGCTCTGTTTTACCGTGTAAATTTCACTTCCAGCCTTTGATCTCCAATTCTGTGATTCCAAATCCCAAGATCACAATAATTCTTTATTTGAAGTTTTCCTACAATGTTTCTCTACATTTGAAAATGCTATAATGTTCATGACTTTTATTAACTACAGTATATGGAAGCATCAGCCTAAAAGATGATAAACTCTTGAATCCAAATCTTGCCTCAAGATTTGAGGGGGGTGAGGTTCAAGTTTTTTTGCAGAGAAACAAGAAAGACACTGCCTTCCCTTTACAAACATTTTGATATACTCTCTCACACACACAAACTTCAAACAGATTGTATTGTGCCCTCTCAATCTGCGGTATTTCCTGTATATAATAGCCTATCATCCCTCAGACTATGCTTTCCTTCCCTTAAAGAAGCCTTTCTCTTCTCTCCTTGGCACCTTGGTTTTCAAAAGTCCTTCCTGCTTCAGTAAAATACAATTGTCTCTCCAGCCCCCAAGCACAATGTTCTGTGTCAAAGGTGCATTGTTTGGGCTGGGCTGGACTAACCAAAAGGATGCCAGATTTTGGCTTTGAGGATCTGGCAGCCTCTCTGAATGGTCTCTCTAACAAGCTGCTTAGTAAAAAGAATGACACTTTGGGGAAGACAGCAATTATTTTAAAAACCCATAACAAAAAAACGGGGAAGAGAGAACATATTGCTAGTGAACAGTGCATGGCTTGAGGCAGATAAAGGAATGGCACAGAGCACAGCTGTGTTAAGACTGTGTTGTGAGAACAAAACTGCTCCCTGTATTATTGGGGAAACAAGGTACCTATCATAAAAGAGGCTTCAAACAGAATTTTGGCAGAGGATAGTGAAGAAATGCTGCCATTCTACAAAACAAAGTTATGTCCTCTCATTTGAGGCTTTTATTGATATTAATGCTGAATTAATTTGTCTTTTGAATGTGTCCTGTGCTTCAAGAAATGTCTTTTGGGGGGGGGGGGAGGCAATTTAAACTTAGTTAATATCAATATATTTTCTATATCAACATATAAATTGGAAAATTAGGCAACTTCTTGTCTGCTAAGTGGAAATGCCTCCACATTCACATATAGAATGGCAATACCAAAAAGAAGTCCTGGTTCTCCTTGGATGCTGCTCTCTGGAGCAAAATGCCCATAAATGTTGTATACCATTTCAAGGAGCGTTAAAATGTTAAAAACAAATGTGGACGTTATGTGAGGAAGTGGTTTAGAAAGGTGTTTAAATTATGCAGAAGAATGTATTACCACATTAATCAACAAGTAGTTATTAGTTTAGGCAGGGAGAAAGAGAGAAAAGGAGGGAGAGAAAGAAATGCAAGAAAATATAATATTAAAATGTAGAGCAAACAGATTAAAGCAAAACAGATTGTGGCCATTTTTGAAAAATGCTACTACGATTTAGGCCTAGAATTATACCCTCATTTCCTAAGCCTCTCGCTACATTCCAGTTCACAACATTTCAAAAAGAACTTGTAACATTATTGTAAATTCATCAAAAGGTAAAGTTTATCCTGAGCTAGATATCAATACTGTTCCAAAGTATTAATAAATCCAAATCCAAATCATTCTCTGGGGTGGTAATTAACTACGACTTTTATAATGGCCAGGCATGATGTGAATTGCAGTTAAGCTTCATGGTTCAGGGTGGACAGAAATGCTATCGGTCACAAGACGCTGCTTGCCATCTCTGAGAAACACAAACAGCATGACTGAATGAAAGAAGGCAGCTTTCACCCACCTTCTTGCCCATGTATTTTTATTGTTTTTTACATGTCTTTCTCTCTTATCTTCTCTCTCTCTCTTTCTCTCTCTCACACACAGGAATAGTCTAACCAAAATTTAAACCAATTGAGAAAGTCTTAGAGCTTGCAGAATTTGATCAGCCTGTGGCAAAATTCAGCATAGATAATGCCCTCATATCTTCTATACTGAAATAGATACTGAAATTTGATGAAGGCCAAAAGGAATTTATTTTGTAAAGTGTATTGCATTTTTCTTTCAAGTCCTATTGCTTGTCCTTCAAGACATTTGGAGGCTGGGGAGGCTGGTCTAATGGCTCTTCCATGGCTAGTCCTTGTTGGTGCCCATCTGAGCTATTTTTTGCAATAGGAAGCAAGTTAAGCCAGACAATAAAAGGTTAAAAAGCTGCACTGGAAATGAAAAGTATGCTTGTGCAAGACTGCATCAAGATACTAGAAGTTTTGAGCCAAGGTATAAAGGGAGAGAGAATTTTTGAAAATATTTTTCTGATAAAATTCTTGTATTGTTATGGAACAGTTATGGAAGAGAACATCTTGGTCAAATAGACAACCACTAAAATGTTCATGACATGACCTGTGACACAGAGGTAACCCAGCAATCAAGCTGAGGTAATCCAACATTGCTTATAAAAGAGAGATGGAGGGAAGAGAGGTCTCATTTTTCATTCCATCAAGGTTCATCTAAAAGAGAGGTCAAGGGACTTCCTGTACTCTTTTGTTACCTGGCCAGTGACTAGAAGGGTTCCAGGAATATAAGGACTGAGTGATAAGACAGTGAATGTGAGATGCTTATATTGTTAAAATAAAACTTTTAAAATCTAAAATTTTTAAAATTAGTTTCTTGGAATTGTTAGATGTTGTTCACTGAGTTTGCTCTGCTGATGCATAAAAAAATCCTAATTCTATAGCAAAGGAAAAACCTCTTTGTCACATGTGCCTTTCATATCTACCATTCCAATCTACTTACATAACAGGAAAAAAAAGGGAGGCCTTGAGGTTCTTCTGTGAAGAACTTATACAAGAGAATCAGCGTGTGCAGGTATGAAAGAAGAGATTACTCTATTGAACTTCTTTCAGCCTCTTTCTGTATGCACCTTTTTGTCATTTAGGAAGGAATTATCACAGGAGTTTTTAGGAGTTTTTAAACATTTCTAATGCTAAAAGCAAATTAGAAATAATTTCAGAATTTTGAGGATCTAATTCTGAGAAATATATCGTACGGCACTTCATTTGAGCTTGCACTAGCTGGAAGATCTACAAATACTATTTTGAACAGATACTGCTTGCTCTTTTTATATATAGTTAGCATAAAACCAGTTATTCTGCATATACTAAGGTTATTACAGGCCCACTGGGTTTAAATAACCAGACTTGGTGCTGAATTGAAGTTGGCAAATTCATTAGATGGCCACAGAAGATGAAATTGTTACTTAATCGTGTAAGAAAATGAAATGTTTTTAATTTTATTCAGTTAGCATACAGCTTCATTTGCAGAAGCTAAGTGAATATAGACAGCAGGGTATCATTGAAGAAAGGGTAATGAAATACCAGCAATGGGCCAGCGCTTAAGGTTGAGGAAATGCCCGCATGTTTCTCAAACTCAGATCTAACATGCTAAGTTCCAACAAGAAATGAATTTTTATGGCCAAATTAAAGCCCCCAAAGTGAAGTTTATAATGGAAAATACTGATAAAACCGTAACTATAGAATTGCAATTGCATCACTATGAGAAAATTGCTTTGGATAAAATCTCTTTCTGGAATGACTGCCGTTCAAAATGTTTCTGCATCTCCATAAATCTAAACTAACCCAGTCATTCAGAATTGCTACGACTTAAGCTTACTACCAATAAGCAGTAAAGTTATGGTGATTGCTATAGTAACTGTTGGTCTGTACTCCTTTCACAGCAGGTGGTCTTTTTCAGCTGCATTGATGCAGGAATGAAAATACATCAAATCATTTCAAAACTAATTATGTAAAGTTGCAAAAAGACAGGTTCCTAAACTTCCTTACAATCTTTTTTGCTAACTATAGGATTTTTAAAAAGAAAAGTAAAAGAAAAGCACAATGCATGAAAGTATTATCATTTTTATGTTATTTCATTCTAGTACTGCTAGTGACAGCTGCCTCAATATATAACTGCAATATGTCAGGAGCAATGTACAGAAGGATATATAACACAATTCTAAACATGCTATATTTCTTTGTACCTACTTAAGACTTTGGCAGATTACTTATTTTAAGAGGAAAAAATAAATCCTGGTTTTGATTTATATAAGATTTTAATTTTACTGAATGTTACTATCTACAATGTGGAATTTAATTTTATAGTGCTTTGCTCCAGGAAGATCCTTCTGCTTTTTTCTATCTTATGACTACTATACATGGATTTATTCTATCATCACATAGTAGCACAATACAATATTATTTTCTGTTAGAAATGCACAAACCTTCTAGACAATTGCACCAATCTTATCAAAGTTATTTTAACATCCTAAATACACTTGATGTACTTTCTAGTTGATGAGATGGGGGGGCAATACTATGTTGGATTGCAAGGTAGGTCTTAAACTAGAATTCCAAGTTTCTATAAAACACCATGGGCAATCTTAGGGTAAAACTGGGTTTTGATTGCAATTGTGACATACTGGCCCTAACATGCCAAAAATGACCGTTAGCAAGGATTTTTTCATTTGGGATAAGTATAACTTGTCAGGTTCAGCCTGCACCGCACGCCTAGGAACTTGCCCAGCCGCGCTTTAGTCAATTTCACCGCTCGAGCGCTAGCGCAGAAAGAGGAAAGGCAAAACCGCAAGCTAATGAATGGGCCACCTGGCGCCACTTCACTAATCTGGAGCGGATGCGTTGTGTTAACGCCAGAGGGCCGTGGGCGCTATGGACAAAGGAGAGAGCCGCGGAATTGAGGAAGAAATCAGGGGATGCTCCCGGCTGGGTGCGCGACAGACAGAAGCCCCAACGAAGGCAACGACCACCACGCCACAAGCAACAACAATCAAAGAAACAAGAGAACTGGGCTGAACCTGCCATTCCAGTAGAAGGGGGGGATTACAGGGGGCAATCTGCAATCTAATTTGTAATATGTAACCTAACAACGGGGCCCGCGGGGGGGGGGGGGGATTGAGACAACTATAAAGGAGTAATGTAAATGTACCAAGCCAGTCTTGGCTTTGCTTGTGACTGCTACCTTACGCATGAGTAAACCTCTTTTGTGAACCACACGTGTCACGGGAGTTTCTCTGTCGAACGGGCAAACCTTACATAACTAAGGCTGGTAATCTAGACCACACTTTTTCTATCTTACTAAAAGGAAGTATTGTGTAAAAGTTTTAATAGAGCCAAAACCATTGGATCATAGAGGTCACTATCTATGGAAGATTGCAACTTGAAATATAACAAGAGGTTATGGTAAAGAACATGAATTAACAAGTAAATGCATGTGCTAGAAGAGCCAAAACGTTGGTTTCAAAGGTGAGCCTTCAAAAACTAGACCCTCCTTTGGTGTATAAATGTTTATAGAAATTGCTGGCCAGAAGATCTTCAGAGAAAATTGTTCGGAGTTCACAGGATCCTTTGGACGAGGTCCCACAACTGGTGACAAAGGATTTCAGAAATGTCAGTAAAACAGAGCAAGTAAAACAGGAAATTGTAATGATCCATTTATGGGACTAGCCAGGTTTAAATTGCCAAAAGAGAAGATATATTTTGAAATAATATATGTAAGAAAGTTTCCTGTTTTGTATCTCAGAATGAAAAGAGATAATAGGTGCTCTTGAGAAACAATCAGTTCCAAATGGAAAAAAGTGAAAGGTGACTGTCATTCTAGTCCACCTTACATGGCACCCATTTTGACAGCTGCCTCTAAATTTGCTGTAAATTCCATTGTTGATGATCAAAAGCAGCAATGCTCTTTACATCTGCTTCTTACCAATGTCAAAATAAGAATCAAGGTTTGTTTTGGTATCAAGGGAACACAGGTACCAGAGGAATTCCAAACAAATGTGTGAATGTCTCGGGGGCAGGGGGGGGAGAAAGTACCCTATTTTTAAAAAACCATGTGAAGAAGAGTGAATCCCTTCTGCCTCTGATACCCATAGAGCTTCATGTTTGCAAGTTATGTGTAAAGTTTCTGCATTATTAGGACCTCTTTCAATCAGTACATCTCAAAGGACCTCAGACTTGTCTGGATCAAAAGTAGAGATTGTGTGATGCAGATTTCTGGTTTCTCTCCACACATTTTGTGTTGCTTAGCAAAGCTAGTGGCTAATAAAGTCTTCCCATTTCTTTTTGTGTGCAATCTGCCTTTTTGATTCTCTATAACTCCCGTAATGCTAATCTAGTACATTTCTTTGCCTTAACAAACATACTTCTTGTATGATTTTTATTTGGAGTGTGTCTAAAGCTATTATTAAATAAACTCTTGAAGTTTTGACCAGTGTTAAGAAACCAGTGTTAAGAACCTCAGACCACAACAGAAGGGGTACAAAATACCTTAGATTTCATTGTTTTGGAATTTAGGTAAATCTCTTGATGGGGCAGATTTGAAATCCTGACAGTATTTTGAGAAAAGCAAATTGACTTTTCTGGGGGAAAAAAAGGCCTGATATGTTTTTCTTTATAATTATATAATTCCTTGGGGCTCGCGGACATTTTACAGTTCTATCACTGACTAAATCCTAAAGCAAATTGACATCACTACAGTGTAACACATCTCAAAACATGAAATTTAGCCAATATCATACCGAGAAATACTGGTCAAAGAACAGGGCACACACAATTCACAGTAACTCACCCTACTTGAGATTTTAAAAAAAAATAATAATCATCTATGGATCAGGATTGCTATACAAAGATGAAAAGAACCTAATCCTCCTCCCAATTCCTTTTAAAGAAAATTCACATGCACACTCTATAGCTGCACTTTTTTTTAGTCCATTGACACAACACTTTTTACCACCCTAAACAATCCATGCAGTGGCTGGGGATTAGTCTACTCCATAGCCCTTGAACCATTGTTCTATTAGGTAAAAAGTGAAAGTGAGCAGAATGGCTCACGAATGATTATGCGATTGACTCTTCAGTTCATACAGGTAATGAAGGAGCCATGTGATTAGGAACATGATTGGACTCTTGGACTCCATCCCTGGTAATGAGCACACTTCCTGGGCCTTCTTACACACAAGCCTAGTCATCTGCAAGGAAGGATGACTTCTTTCACATGAAGGGCTTTTGACTGAAGCTGAGTACACTAACACACGGCTATCAGTAGGCAAAGCTAATCAGCCTTGCCCTGCTTTCCAAGCAGAGGCACCTACATCTGGAGTAGGTCTTATGTCTGTTGACACCAAATATTCATGCTCATTAAAAAAAAATATTCTGAGGCATCAAACACCATCAACAAAACATGCTCATATGTCACAAGCCCAGCTGTTCATTTTTTTCAGGCTAAGAACCACATTCAGACTTTGGCAGGTGTGCTAGGGGTCATGCAGTAGCCAGGGTCAAGACAAAAACTAAATGTTATTTAATATCAATGTAAAATTGAATAAGTTGAATTAAACTAATATAGTACCAATAACACAATTACTGTCTTGCCCTTGGCTGATCATCAGATACATCTGGAGATGAACAGAAGCAGACTTCCAGAGGTTTCTTACTGTAGCAGCCCTGACACCATGGAATCAAGTCCCACCTTGCCAAAGCCTTCCACCTCAGAGACTACTCAGCCTGGATCAAGTGACCCAGACCCTGAGCTGGAAGTCAGACCATCCAGCCCTCAGGAAAGATGCAGGCTCAGGGTACAAGGTCAGAAATGCCAGGCTGGCTCAGAGGGCTGTAAGTTCTGGCAGGAGAAGAGAGGAACTGCTGCAGGAAGATTGATGACTCTCAGCTGTGTGCTAGGAGGGGGGACTCAGAGTGGAGTATTTAAACCTTCGCTTAGCTATGGCAGGTTTCTGGAAATTACTTTTTTGTCTTAGTCCTTTTGCTTGTTGTTAGACTAGGTTTCCTCTTTATTCTGGTGTTTTGGCTCAGCTTGTGATGACTTCTGCTGTAGCATCTGATTGTCTAAGGTATCACAAAACAAACCTGGGCATTTCCTATCTCATGCTGATGCTTTTCTCAGCTTGCTACTTTATGCTTTTTTTGAGGAACTGAAGAGCTTTGTAACCTATCTCGTCCAACGAATTTTCAGCTCTGTCATTAGCTTTAACAGCCAGGCTGCTGGAGAGCCAAGAAACCATCCTCCTGTGTGCAAAAGCAGCCCATACAAAAAAGTATGATTTGGCAGCAACTTTGGGGAAGTGGTCTGAAGTCCTGCATACTTGACCCTGAGGTTTCAAGTTTCTCACCTCTGTTCTCATTTCATCAACTGACAGATGGTGGTCAGTATGAAATCACTACCCATCTCTTAATTTTCCCTTTACAAAATTAATTTATTTCTAAGATTTACAAATTGCCTCACTCTGAAGGCTCTTGGCAATGTACAAATCAAACACTAGAAAGAACAATGTAATAGAAGTAGGAAAACTGTCAACAATTACAAACAATTATGGTGCAAATCATCTTCCGGCTGCTTAACCACCATATATCTTCTGTTAGGAGGGCACCTGGGTTGGGTGGGCAGAATTTAGCAGTTTTTAAGATATCCAGGACCTAAACCACATATAAATTTGGTTGTTTTTTGACAACTGTTTCCCAATTTCATTCTAGACAGAAAAGCAGATTTTCAAAATATTCTCTAAAATATTTCTTCTCAAGGAACATATGCTATTCCTCCCTGCTTATTCATTCTTCTCTGTCTAAGCAGTCTGTGACATTATTTAAGTGTTGCATTTCCAAATGTTCATGAATCTTTCCCAGCAAGACTCATCATGCATCACTCATTCCTTCTTTTTACAGGCAAAGTGGATAATTAGCATCTTCCACAATGAGATGACATTATTTGCTTTGTTAATTTAATTCTATCTAGAAGGTGATAGCTTCACATAAAGTTGTAATGTACTAGTCAAATTACTGAGCTCCATCACTTGTGGATGGAAATTATACATTTTGTTTTTATGGAACTGGCAGAAGAACAGGGAGCACCAATTTGCAAGAAATTAGATTTTGGAAAGTGATGTTTCTAGGACTGAATGAGAATATGCAGTCAGGGCAAGTCAGGCAGCCTGTCTTAGCTGTTCGTGAATCCTGATTTGTGTAATTTTAAACACGAGACTTACATAACACAAAGCTGATAACCAAGTGGCATTTTAAGAGCTAAACCTGAATACTGATGGAAAAGGGGTTACGGTCTATCCCTCTGATAGTAATTATTATCCTTGATATTTAGGTTGTGGTTTATGAGTTAGGCTTGCAAGTTGCACAGTTAAGCCTGATGTGTGTATAATATGCTGTCCCCCAAAAAATAATTGTACTCTGGCTTAATGTGATAGCCTGATTCTTACAACATGCTAAAACAATGACTGGATTCCCACAATGTATTGAACCACAAACTATCCAACTTCATTTAACATATTTTTTTTTCCTGAGCTAAGATCAAGTCTCATTTACCCAAACCAATCCCAGCTAACAGGTTAATTTGAATTACTCATCCATACAGCCTCTTGCCTATGGTTCCATCCCATGGCTGAGACTGCAGGATTATATGTAGGTCTCACATTTGGCTGCCCACACAATGAGCTCTCTCTCAGTGTGGTGGTGCTGTTTAGCATACTCTCCTGCAAAGGCAGCAAGTTGTTGGTATCAGCATCACCCTGCTACTCCCTCAAATAGCTGCTCCAGTAGGAACGACTTGTAATGTAGTCTTGTTCCATCTGTCAGATTCAGCCGGCACGGCCCGGTACAGCAAAATAACCACTCAGCTTTGCCTAAGTCAGTGTTGTCCAAACTTGGCCACTTTAAGATGAGCGGACTTCAATTCCCAGAATTCCCCAGCCAGCCATGCTGGCTGGGGAATTCTGGGAGTTGAAGTCCACTCATCTTAAAGTGGCCAAGTTTGGACAACACTGGCCTAAGTCAATTTCACCACCCAGGCAGGAGTGGAGAAAAAGGGGAAGTGAAACCACAAATGGCCGCTCTGCTGATTGGCAACAGGTGGCAGCGCTTAACTCAAACAAGCGGATACTTTGTATCAGCGCAGCTTCCCTCGGCGGGCGCTGCAAACAAAGGAAAGCGCAGAGGCTCAAAAGCGAAGAGAACTCCCAGCTTTGCGCACAAGCAGGCAAACCCAACAAAGGCAACAACAGCACAATCCATAGACGGCAATCAGAAAGACTGAATCTGCCATTTGGGCAAGGGGGGATTACTGCGGGTCATCTGAAACTAAGCAACGGGTAAAAGCACGGGAACGGGGAAGCTATAAAATATCATGTAAGCTATGCCAAGCCAACCTTGGCTTTGTCTGTACTTACCTACGTTACGCTTGAGTAAACTTCTTTGCTGAACACACGTGTCACGAGAGTTTCTCTGAGACGAACGGGGTCAACCTTACACTATCAAGTATGAGGTTGGGGGGTACCATAATGATAGGTGGGTTAGTCAACTTGTTGACCAGCTGGCCCAAAGCAAGCATCCTAAATGCCACTCTGTAGCAGGCTCTGTCTAAAAAAAAAAAAAAAAAGGAAACCACCTTAAGCACCAAAAACTGGATGAAGTAGTTCCACTTTATATGAAACTTCCAGATATATTTGAGTAGTCAAGAGATGTGCGTTCAGTGTGGCAGCCAGCCAGCTGCTCAATCAGTTTGTTAAGAAAAAAGAAAAGAATTGTGAACACCAAGAATCTGGTCTGTGTGGAAGCCAGAAAAGAACTGCAGGGTGGACAAGAAGATTAGGGTGGATGAAAAGGGGCAGCCCCACAGGAAACCTCCATAACCAATTGAAGGTGCAGGATTCTTAGTGCAGTATGTCATTTCAGCCCACCTCCCTGGAATGCAACAATATGGTCTACATTGTCTGCACTGGAAAATATCACTTCTAGAGTGGAACACCTTAACCTATTGTCAGGATGGCTCAGCTACAAGCAGCTGCTGAGAGAGAGACTGGGACATGCAGGCATGCCTTCTAGAGATGGTTAGTGGGCTACTGACACACAGGGGCAAGAAAGATGTGAGAATGTGGCCTTAGCCTAGCCATATTTAATTTCAGGTGAACTAGAAAGAGAGGGTTAGCACATGCTTAGAGCTTTCTCCCAGCTATATGCACAGGAATGGGAATCTACAATCCCCCCTGCAGAATGGGATTTCTCCAGATACTCATTTTCCTTGTTTTTTATTTTCATCCATCTACGGGAGTTCAAGAGTGAGTACAATGGGGCTCATGGGTTTCAGCAGTAGCCACTGTGAAAGCAACAGAGCCAGTGGGCACAGTATGGTGTGAGGAAGTATACAAAAGCTGTTGCCTGCCTGCCTTGTCTTCCTTGTAGGGTGCTGGTTCAGCTACAGCTAGGTCAACCAATCACTGCCTTCCTGATTCCCCTTCCCAAGCACCCCTCTAAAAGAGGAAGGGAAGCCCAACCTATTTGGGGGCAAGAAAGCACATCCAGACCAATCTCTAGAGTTGAGGTTTCCATCTGCTCTGTTATACCCTCTATCCTGCTCTGATAAAGAATTCTGCCCCAACCATCCAAACTTAGGCTGTTCTCCCAGTTGGCACTCCAAAGTGTGTACTCGCTGTTCTCTGCTCCTGGGCAGAGCTTTTGTAGAAAAGTGGAACAGAATTGAGTTGACTGACTGATGGATGGATGGCTGTAGGAAAGATGAAGGGAGTAGCAGTTCAGAGTTGCCTGATGTGTTCTTTTGTATCACATAACACTCACACATCTCTGCAGAGTCATGTGAGAAAAAAGGAGGAGGGAAGATGACAGACGATTTATCTCATTTATCCTTGCTCTTGCTATTAAAGATAGGCAAATAGACAGGCAGACATTTTAATGGTAGCATCTTTCACTTTCTCTTCAGATGTCTTTCAGGAATTTCAGGTGCCATGAGAAGCACAACCAAAGCAATGAAAGAAGGAAACTTCCTTTTTTCCAGAAAGAACAACCACCGTTGGCTGATCTCAGAAACACTAAGCAGAGTTTCACTTGGTTTGTACTTTGATGGGAAATTACAGGGCTATAGACTAGACTGAGAATTTTTTAAAAATACTGGAAAAAAGGCAGTGGAAGCAACTTGTATATTGCTCCCAGTTTTCAGTTTCTCTATCAAGTACAGTACTGTGCAAAAATTTTAGGCAGGTGTGAAAAAATGCTGTAAAGTAAGAATGCTTTCAAAAATATATATTGTAATTGTTTATGTTTATCAGTTTACAAAATGCACAGTGAGCAAACAGAACAAAAATCTAAATCAAATCAATATTTGGTGTGACTACCCTTTGTCTTCAAAACAGCATCAGTTCTGACACTTGCACACTTCGTATACTTGCACAAAGTCAGGGATCTTGTAGGATTAGTCAGGTGTATGATTAACCAATTATACCAAGCAGGTGCTAATGATCATCAATTTCATATGTAAGTTGAAACAACTCAGGGAGGCAGTGAAGGACAGGAAGGCCTGGCGCAATTTGGTTCATGGGGTCACGAAGAGTTGGACACGACTTAACGACTAAACAACAACAACAACAAAGTTGAAACACAGTCATTAACTGAAACAGAAACAGCTGTGTAGGAGGCTTAAAACTGGGTGAGGAACAGCCAAACTCTGCTACTAAGGTGAAGTTGTGGAAGACAGTTCATGTCACACACCATGGCAAGACTGAGCACAGCAACAAGACACAAGGTAGTTATACTGCATCAGCAAGGTCTCTCCCAGGCAAAAATTTCAAAGCAGACTGGGGTTTCAAGATGTGCTGTTCAAGCTCTTTTGAAGAAGCACAAAGAAACGGGCAACGTTGACAACCGTAAACGCAGTGGTTGGCCAAGGAAACTTAATGCAGCAGATGAAAGACACATTATGCTTACTTCCCTTCAACTCCAGAAGATGTCCAGCAGTGCCATCAGCACAGAACTGGTGGAAACCAGTGGGACCCAGGTACACCGATGTACTGTCTGGAGAAGTCTGGCCAGAAGCAGTCTTCATGGAAGAATTGTGGCCAAACAGCCATACCTCCAATGTGGAAACAAGGCTAAGCAACTCAACTATGCATGAAAACATAGGAACTGGGGTGCAGAAAAATGGCAGCAGGTGCTCTGGACTGATGAGTCAAAATTTGAAAGATTTGGCTGTAGCAGGAGGCCCTTGTTCACCAAAGGGCTGGAGAGCGGTAAAATAATGAGTATCTGCAGGCAACAGAGAAGCACGGTGGAGGTTCCTAGCAAGCTTGGGGCTACATTTCTGCAAATGGAGTTGGAGATTTGGTCAGGATCAATGGTGTCCTCAATGCTGAGAAATACAGGCAGATACTTATCCATCATGTCATACCATCAGGGAGGCATGTGATTGGTCCCAAATTGATTCTGCAGGAGGACAATGACCCCAAACATAGAGCCAATGTCATTAAGAACTATCTTCAGTGTAGAGAAGAACAAGGAGTCCTGGAAGTGATGGTTTGGCCCCCACAGAGCCCTGATCTCAACATCATCGAGTGTGACTGGGATTACATGAAGAGACAGAAGGATTTGAGGCAGCCTACATCCACAGGAGATCTGTGGCTAGTTCTCCAAGATGTTTGGAACAACCTACCTGCCGAGTTCCTTCAAAAACTGTGTGCAAGTGTACCTAGAAGAATTGATGCTGTTTTGAAGGCAAAGGGTAGTCACACCAAATACTGATTTGATTTAGATTTTTCTTCTGTTTACTCACTTTGCATGTTGTAAAGTGATAAACAAACAATTACAATATATATTTTTGAAAGCATTCTTACTTTACAGCATTTTTTTCACACCTGCCTAAAACCTTTGCACAGTACTGTATCTTGGGGAGCATTCTAATTTAAAAACTAATGAACCTCCACATCCAGTGTAAGTCTGGGAAACAAGGGCTGTGTGAAGATTTGATTTGGAGATTCCTTTCAAAAGCAATGCCTTCAATTTGATGAATTAATTCCATTTCCAAATGGAATCTCTGAAACAAATTCAAGTATTGGGGTGAAGTCTGACAGGCTTTGGCATAAATGCACTTTTTCTGATCTTCTGAATGGATTCATAAGTCCAAATCAAATAAATGTTTCAAATTGATGTGGAAATGCAAATGGGGTCAAGGCTGATTCATGCATAAATATGGGAAACCAAGCATTCATTGTATAATTATGATGGTCCCTTCTGTAACTGATAGGAAAACACAATGAAATTCAAGGAGGATAAGAGTGACTTCCAGGGAGAGAAGAAACAGAGTGGCAGTGAGTTTACTCTGGCTTCACTGCAGCTACACTAGAATTATTGCACCTCTCTGAAGGAAGAACATTTCATTGAAGCACAACTTCTGAAATGAGTGGATGTTAAAGATGCTAGTTCTAAGAAGAAATATTCTAGAAGCGTCATATGTATTTGTATATTTTCATTTATTTCTACCAAAGACTTCAAGGCAGAAGATCTGGATTCTCACTGTACACTTTACCTATGCAAGAACCCTGTTAGATAAATAGGGTTTCCTATTTACTTCATGATACCTAATCCCTTTCAGAAATCTGAATTACTTTGCTAAAACTCTTCTGCCGTTGTATTACCTTGTACTGTCTTGATTGTCCTATTGGCCACTCAGCATTTCCATTTGTTATTCAAGGAGAGATTTTTAGCTCAGCTATCTTGGATTCTTATTCCTACTGTTCATTTTCTTGCTTCTCAGATGATAAAATTTGGAATTGTACTGTAGGCCAAATATTGCAACATGTAGTTTTCAAGAGCTCTTTCTCCAAGAACCTTTCTCCTGCACCATTGGCTGTGTAAGATGAACACAATCCCCGTGGTATAGCTGGACAAGTTCAGACTAAGAATAAATCGGCTTTATTTATTGAACCAAGAAGAGGGCCTGAGGTTGGAATGGCATTTTTAGGAACCACACTTTAAAACGTTAGAAGACAAAGAGGTGAGTGGACCTAGAAAAATACTAAATGTGATGAAATACAAATAAGATTAAAATTAACCAAATACTACTATGATTACTCTCCAGATATTTAAGAATTATCCATGGAAGTCACATTAAAGTTTCCAGTTGCACCCAAGGTTTTATAGGGCTCCCTATTCCACACTACAAAGCTGAAAGTGAGGAAATACTGTCTTGCCAAAAGATACTCAGGTAATTTTTACATGAGATGAATCTTGAACTAGAGATCTTCTAACATACTGTATAAGGCAGTCACTTTACCACATCGCCTTTAATTATTAACAGTACCAGTTTCTCTGATTCACTTTCCCATATGAGCTTTTGTATCCCAAAATGTCAGTATAAAATGAAGCATGGCACAGAATCTTGCATTTGGACAGCTCCTTTTTTTCAAGTGGCTGAAAATTAAACAAAAGCCACCAGATGGCAGCCCATCCCTTCTTTTATTTTTCTTGGTTGTCCAGTACTGTCTTCAGTATGGAGAAAAGTTAAGAGGTCTATATAGTTTATAGAACTGTTAGAAGATCAGAACTCTGATCCACACATATCTATGAAATCATCCTCTTTTAAGTTAGCATTTAGTGAAACTGTGGATAATAAAGCAAATAAATAGATGCGAGGAATAGGAGTGTAAAAAATTCCCAACATGAGTTCCAGTGGAAGAGAATTGGGTGGCTGTGTCAAAACAGATTCCACCTGGTACTGCTAGCAGGGAGCAGATTCCCAAGGATCTATCATTTCCTCCTCAAAAATCACATTAAAAAGTGAATGTTTGGGAAAGATGTGTCCCAAAAGGAGTGTGTAAAAAAAGTTTGGAAAAAGTTGCATGTAAAAGAGTGAGTGCACAGTACTTTCACTGTAAAGTGTAAATATTAAGAACCGTTATGTTTAAAAAGTCTGTACTGTAGTAGTTCACTAGGGATAGCTGAGAATGTAAACAAGGGCGGGTTTTCCAGCTGTGCACGTGCATATCTCTAATAGAATGAAGGGGCAAGAAATGCATTTGAATTTCCACTGCTTGATTGTACATAGATATGTTATGCCAGTGTTGTCCAAACTTGGGCACCAGCTGGGGAATTCTGGGAGTTGAAGTCCACTCATCTTAAAGTGCCCAAGTTTGGACAACACTGCCTTATGCTATTCTCTTTTGGGGCAAGCAACATTATGCAAAGCAAAGCAAAGGAGTAAGAAACAGTAAGCAAAAGCAGTTAAAAGCATGGCACAAAAACAAGGAAAGGAAATATAACTAAATTTAATTTACACCAACAACATTCACATGTTCTCCATAGCTTTTTATCCTTATCAACTATCCTTGCTACTGCTAGATCCATGCATGACCATTCCAGCATCCCACCCCACCACGATGTTCTTCCCCTTTCTCTCAAACCACTTACTTTTAGTTCATATATTTGCTTTGCTATTTGATCCTCAGTCATTCTTTTTATATAGCCAGACCACCTGAGCATATTTCTTTTATACAAGTCACTCATTTTTGCATTCAATCCACATTTATTCAACATCCATTAAGTTCTGAACTTACCCTTTCTGTTTTACTAAGTGTTCTTGTGTGTTCAACTTTTATTTTTCCCAGCTTTCAAAAGAATATGTTTCTGCTCATTTATTATTCAAAATAATAAATGAGCAGAAGCATATTCTTATATACAGTTTACTGTAGCCATTTTTGTTTCTTTCACAAAAATCCATTCCTCACAATAGATTATATACTACCCATTACCTTTCTACCAGCATTTGCATGTCATAAAATTTCTCTATCCATTTTCCTATCTTTAGTAAACATTCTGTCAAGGTGTGCAATTTTTTTCTCTGGATATACCATCACAACCATTCACTGGAGTGTGATATGAAGCCTTTCGTACACTCCCAGAACCGCCTACATAGCATATTCATATTTTCTTTTTATTTATTTATTTACTACTACGTATATCCTGCTCCATTTCCCCAGGCTGTGAGTAGAATGCAATTATCATAAAGAGGATGTACAATACCATAAGAATTAACCATATAAACTCAAAAACAAAATAGCAGTGCCATCCACCAGGGCAGGTCTCATATTAGCATCCTCCGAATGGCCCATCAAAAAGCAATGTTTTAACAGCAGGGAGGGATAAACAGCAAGGATAAATAAACTCAGCAGGGAGGTGGCAATCTGAATGTGCAAAGGCAAGCTGTTTTATAGAATGGGGGCCACTACTGAGAAGGCTCAGTTAAAGAGTCTTTGTGTAGAAGTTCCTCAGGGACAGGACCCTGTCCCTGATCTTACTGGATTGCAGATTCACTTTGGAAAGGGCAATCTCGACTCTGTTAGTCCTTTCATTCACAGCTAAATCTATACCTTCAATCCATTCCATAAGATTCATTACAGCCTTTCCCTTAGTTTCACAATCTATTTTTCTTTCATTTTGTCCAGTATGTCATGCTCTTTACCATTTATTCATCCTATAGTCCATGTCATAATTTTCCAAATGCTATGGATATAATCAGTTGACCCATAGAAATCGATCTCCACCACCCATCATGACTTTGATCACAAGGCTCTCACGTAATATATTTTCATAAGATAGAAAAGGTGTAGGCTAGTTACTAGGCTTACTTTTAGCTATGTCACCTATAGCATTCACTGATAATCCCAATGATAGTACCCATCAGTTTTGACAAGTTTTATCCAGTAGGTCACAATTGCAACTCAAGCCCAATTTGGCCTCAGGCATGGTCACGCTATTCTATTAGGATTTCTGATTTACAGACCACCTTGTAAACTAACGTAGTGTCGCCACTGGCCAGCTAACTCAGAGGTATGTGTGGCATTTTGACACATATTTGGGATGCTGGTAAATGCACAACAAACCACGAAAGTGCCCTATGCTAGCATTCAAAACATTCCAGTTTTGAAAATGTATTGTGAAGAGTTTTCATACAAGATAGAAGTTAATTCAGAGTTATGCAATATTCTTTGCCTCTCGTTTTCCCATTTCTTCCTTGGGAGAACCTCTTTTACAAATATTAATTCCTTGGTTTATAACATTTCTCCTCATTTTATAGTATCTTAAACAGATAGGGGGAAAGTACTGCCTTAAGCAATTTAATTTTATGTCATGCAAATTATTAAATTATTCATTCCAAGCATTCAATTCAGCTGTGTATAGATACATAATTTATATTCAGTAATCCAGAAAGGTAAAAAAAAAAAAATAGCGCAGCATCCAATTGATTTTAAAAGTTTCAACTGGGAGATTGGAATTGAATAAATCCAGGCACAGGCCCGAGAGTGTTTCTTTGCTTTTAGCCCATTTAAACCATACTTCATGGTATATGTGCGCAGAATAGGTCTACATAAAAAATATGATTGGTTATTTAAAATCTTTCTCTACCATAGCATCATTAGAACAATAGCAAAGTCATCTTTCTTATTCTCTATGTCCATGTGCAAATTAATACCTGTATATGGATGTCTGATTTGATTATAAATTCCGTATGGACCTGAAAGTCACCACTAGAGGGTGCCTAGGCATTTATATGCAGAGAAACTGACTTTTTCAGTCATACAGCGCAGAGTGCAAAATATGTCTACCGCTCTAGCTTTTTTTTTTCCCCAGTGTTTAAACAGTGCAATAAAATGAATGGTAGTTTAGATGTTTATTTTCTGCATGTGTACTGACATGTTCACTCACAGTGTATTTTCTGCTTCTGCCTTGAAGCTCCAGCAGTAGTCTCTAACACAGTGTTTCTCAACCTTAGCAACTTTAAGATGTCTGGACTTCAACTCCCAGGATTCTCCAGCCAACATCCAGGAGGATCTGTCCCCAACCTGGTCCTTTAGACTTCCAATAGTGTACCCATTGCCACAGTAACTAAGTTCATCTACCTTGCTGCTGGTTGTCCTCTTCTCTTTCCTTCTACCTTTCCTAGCATTATAGATTTCCCCAGAGAACTAAGTCTTTGCTTAATATGTGCAAAGAATGATAATTTGAGCCTGATCATTTGTGCATTGAGTGAGAACTCTGGGTTGATTTGTCCAATTATCCATTTGTTTGTTTTCTTGCCTATCCAAGGTGTTCTCAAGAGTTTTCTTCAACATCAAACTTCAAAAGCATTAATACTTTTCTATCCTGCTTCTTCCAAAATCCAACTTTTGCTTTCAAATAATGCCTCAAGGAAAAGCATTAGCTGCACAGTTCTGATCTATGTAGGTATAGACACATCACAGCATCTGCATATCATTTCCAGGGCCTTCATGGCTGCCCTATCAAGTGCTAGTCTGTAGTGTATTTCTTGACTGCTGGTTTCTTTACTGTTGATAGTTGATTCTCAGAGGGAAAAGTTATTTACCTGTTCGGTATTTTCCTTGTCAATTCTAAGGCTGGTTACTATACCTATTGTCATTAATTTGGTCCTTCTTTATATTTAATCTTAGTCCCATTTTTTTCTCTCCGCTCCTTGACTTTCATTGTCACAGTTTGCAGATCATTTACATTTTCAGTTTCAGTGTAGCACAGGTCATTGATGTTTCTTCCTCCAATTTTAAAACCACATTCATCTTCTTCCATTCCAGCCTCCCTCAATATATATTCCACATATAGGTTGAATAAATAAGGGGACAGTATAGAGCCTTTTCTGACTCCTTTGCTAACTTGGAGCCAGTCTGTTTCATCGTGTTCTATCTGTACTTTGGCTTCCTGACCTTTGCATAAATTTCACACATGGACAATGAAGTATTAAGTACATTCCACAGTTTGACATGATAGACACAATTAAAGGCCTTTTTATAATCAGTGAAGCACGTGCTGACGTCCTTTTGGTATTCTTTGGCACTGTAATGGTATGTGGGAATGACCTTGGGAGACAGGAGGAAGAGCTGCAGCGTAGACAATGGTCTGATAAATGAAATCTGAGTCTGAAGCAAGGGTGGAGGTGAAGAAAGCATCTCAGAAGGGACTTTCCCTAGTTTTCAGGAGAGTAAAAGTAACAGAGGGGAGAGGTACTTTCAGACTTGCAAGATTCTTTTATTTAACCTTACAATACAGGTAGTGTAAAGTACACAAGTACTCATGGTTGGTGCTTCTTGTCAGCCTCAGAACACTTTCCTGACGCTATGAAATAGCAAATAAATTAATTCCAGTGACTGTAAATATTGGATGATCCTGCTCATTATCAGGCCTGGCATATCCCATGAGCAGGGAAATCTGCAGCAATGGTCACTGGCTTCAAAATGGCAAGCCCAACAAGCCAATTGAAGCCCTGCCCCTTTTTACATGCATGTCCTGCATGCAAGGCACATTAAAAAGGGGCGGGGCTTTGATTACCCAATCATGCCTGCCATTTTGAAGCCCATGACCAGTCATTGCAGAGAAATTATCTCTGCCAACGAGATAATTAGACTAAGGTATTATTTACCTTTGCCCTTAAATAAAGTTATGGCTTTGTTTCTAATAGAGATTTCTCAATGGCAGAGAGTCTTGATCTTTTCTATCTCTGCTTCAGCTTTCACGAACAGTCTGCTGTTCACATGTTTTTATGAACAGTTTGCTGTTCACACATTTCCCTCCTTGCTGGTAATGTCTAGTAATTACTCCTGTTTTCATTGCCCTGAAGTTTTCAGAAACACCATAAAAAAAGCTTAACAAACATAATTTCCTATTTATTCCTCAAATGCTTGTTTTCAGAGTACATATAACAGGACATGGTTAGTCCTGAGTAGCTTTATATGAACCTTTACATTTATTTAATTTGGAATGGGGGAATGGGGGAATAAAACCTCATAGAGAAGTCTGGCATGGACGCAACCTTGGAAAGCGGATCTGAATCCAAACTGGATTCAAGCCCTGTATTTTCAGACTACCGGACCCCGTTGCCAAAGTTCTTTCCTTAATTTTCCTTCCCTTTCTCCATTATTAGAATGCTCACAGCAGTGAGGGATAAAAGAAAGACTTTTCCACTCTCTCAACCTTTCCCCACCATGCCTTATCGCTTGATGGCTCAGGGGAAAGGTTTTGTGCCCACATGCTGTAGCTCTTAAACATCACACTACTTCACATTGCTAGCCAGGGCTTTTGCAGACCTTCAAATATTTGAAACTATGTGTTGTGAGAAAATAGGGGACTACCATTCCAGCTTTTCTCCCACTCCTCTCATCATTTCATTAATTTTGACTAAACACTAAAATACTAGTCCACAAAATGATGATGTTACGTTAACAAGTGTGTGATCAATTTCAGGAGGTAAACCCTAGAGCTCAACGAAAAGCTATTAGAACAGATTCGCACCACTATTGTCTGTTACTGCTACAGTTTTAGTGCTTTTTATTACATTTTACATTGTGTTTGAGTTTTTTTTATTTGTTTAAATAATTTATATGGGCGCCCATCTCACAACAATAACTCTGGGCACTGTACAAAGATTTTGTATACCACCTAGAGCCTCTGGAGTAAGGTGGTTTATAAATCTTATACCTACCATCATACATCCATCTTCCTCCAGTGATGCAAAGCAGGGGTAAAGAATCTGGAGTCTTTCAGATGTTGCTAAATTGCAATTCTTATCAACCTCATCCATAGTAATGGATACTGGAAGCAGAATATAGAAAACCACTAGTCTTAATATCAGCCTGGGTTCAGAACATGAGTGGAAACAAACCACTAGGTTTCAGTTCCATTGATACAGAAATGTTGGCACAAGATGTCACCTGGTGATGTAAAACATAGTTTCTGTTACAAGTTATATAAGTTGTTCTGCAAGTGACAGAATATATTTGGACTTAGCTTCAGTAAAGTATCATAAGCAAAACAAACCGTTAGTGAATAGAAGAGCCTGTTTTCCTGCAGAAGGTGACCTTTACTTTGAGTCTTCTGAGTACAGATAGTTGCTCTTTACATTTTAATGTGCAAATCAAGAAAGTAGCCATCTTAAACTTAGATGGATCCATTTCAAGCTGGAATAGATAGTAATTTAGGGCTTAATAATATTTAGGGGAAAATGTTTAAAGGTATTTTGGACATCTCTGTCCTATTTGGTACAAATTGTCAACAAATGAATAGCTGTCAAATAAAACACATTAAGGTCACCCAATCTGAAAAAAAATCATGTATTGAAGGAGGAATGTGGCCACCCTGCTGTCAAATAGTCCCTAGTCCCAAATAGTCCTCAGTCCTCAATCTTTAGCCTCCCCCTGGCTTTACCTGAATTGCTTTTAAAGCTGGAGTTTTCGCTCTCCCAAAGCTAGTGAAATTAAAGAAGTAAAGCAACATTTATTTATTTATTTATTTATTTAATTTATATAGCCATACATCTCACATTTGTGATTCTGGCAGCTTACAATTAAAACATAAACAATACCAAAAAAAAAATTAAAAAATAAAACAGCCATACAAACAATACAAGCATTAAAAATAGTTAAACAATTGAAGATATACAGTACAATCCCAGGGACAGCACAGCTATTCAAGAACAATACAGCCATTTTATGGGCTTCACGCCACTTTGTGATCCCCAGGCCAGATGGCAAAGCCAGGTCCTGGGTCCCGCCAGATGACATTCTCTAGTGGACAGAACCTGCAACAAGCCTTTTCTGCTGGACTTGATGGGACATGTAGATGTCACTGGGAGAGGCAGTCCCTCAAATAACCCCGGCCCCATTTCTGAAAAATATAGCTATTATTTAGATCTATTTCCATCCTTAAACAAAACTCACAAGTTCTTGGTAGCAAACAAACACAGAGAAAAGTCAAGAATATTTGTAGTTTTTTGCTTTCCATCAAACAAGGAACTGTGTTTTTGTCCAAGAAGTAAACTTGAGTAAACTTGGAAAAGTGATGACAGCAAAAATACTGAAGAAGTCATTCCCTAAGGCAGTGTTGTCCAAACTTGGCCACTTTAAGATGAGTGGACTTCAACTCCCAGAATTCCCCAGCCTGCCATGCTGGCTGGGGAATTCTGGGAGTTGAAGTCCACTCATCTTAAAGTGGCCAAGCTTGGACAACACTGCCCTAAGGCATGTTCATTCCAGAGTACAAATTAGGTTTGAATCTCTCTCCATCTCTAGCTTTAAAAGAGACAGAGGTGATCTGAACCTTCCAAAAGAAAAAAAAAAGATGATCCAGGGACCTACAGACCCTTCATTCTAATTTTAGTGATGAGGAATTTACTAGAACGTATTCTATAAGGATTTATTTGGTAACAATTATTCATAGGAGTCAACATTAAGTGAGATTAAATTCATATCTCTTTTTAAAATGATCAAGTTGGTCATTTTGTGGCCTGTGTCATAGCCTGGTCACAACAGCCCACTTCAGAAGACCTTGTGCTGTAGGTTCCTGCGGTGATGCCAAACCAGCAACCAATTCTGCTGTGCCTACCTTTAGATGAAAGAATGGATGGAAGTCTCAACAAATAAGAGGACGATACCAAAACTGGAAGAGGTATGCTTGCCAGCCATCCCTTCTTCCTGGGCTGTATTTATCTCCTCATAGAGAAAAAAGCAAACAAACATTAAAAGGCTTCCTAAAACTAAGCACCCAGACTTCAAAAAAGTTCACGTTTGTCAGAGATCAAGCAGCTGGCGTCTTGATCATCACACCTAGAATTTGCCAGAGGTGATGGCAGTGAAATGGGGGGAAGGATACATTGGCTATACTTTGTATACAATTTGCAAATTCCACAGGTTATGGTATGACAGCACTCTTAGTCAAAATTCCAATTTTATTCTTTCATTGTCTGAAATTGCCCTGTTGCTCCAGTATGAAGAATTAATGTTTTCTCTTTGCATTCAAAGTTACCATATTTTGCTGTAACAAAGAACAATTTCTAAGATAATTCAATATTTTAAAGTTGTAGACCCACAGATTAACATTCAGCACTCAAAACTGTTTTAACTCATAATTTTGGAAACACAGATCTAATTGCACAAATCATTATCAGAACAAATATAAATGTCAATAAATTGTTTGAATTATTTTACTAGTGATACAAGTAGTATTTCCCCCATATTTATTTATTTATTAAATTTATCCCCGCCCATCTCCCCCTAATCGGGGACTCTGGGCAGCTCACAACTCATTAAAACAATAAATAAATATACAATTATATAAAACCTAAAACCTGTACAAAACAATTATGAAAAAAGAAAGAATCCAGGAGGCTGATAGTTCAGAGCAGCAAATGCCAGGCCTCTAAGGAGCTAGCCATCTCCATACCTGATGTCTTCCCTCCCCACCCCAGGCCAGATGGCAGAGCCAGGTCTTCAAATCCCTCCGGTAGGCCAGGAGTGAGGGGGCCAATCTCACCTCCAGGGGCAAGATATTCCAAAGGGCAGGGGCTACAGCAGAGAAGGCCCACCTTCTGGACCTCGCTAGTCGGAGCCCTTTTACCGAGGGGGTCCGGAGCATGCCCTCTCTGTGTGATCAGGTGGGACGGTATATACTAGCTTTTGTACATGTTACTGCATATCTACAGAATCTGAAACATGTCATCTTTGATGTATATGTATTTCAACTTCCTTTCTCCTTAAATGTACATTAAGATTTTTACCTGATCAAATTTAATTCATAACTGAAAATTATGAAATGAGAGGTGATATGAAAAATTATTTCTTTTTTCATTGTTCCCTTGGAGCAATTGTGCTTTTTTATATTATGTTGGGTTTTTTCTGTTTTTAATTTTGTAAAGCTGCCCAGAGTTGGTTTTGGATTTGGGCAGTCTAGAAATTAGACAAATAACTAACATTAAAGAAATATTTTAAATTCTGGTATCCTTTATCTTCAGTGTGGAAAGCAGGAAATACATCTTCCAGCTTCCCAGTGGGACAGAGACTTTTAGATAGCCAAAAGAAAGGAGAAAGGAGCAAAAGATATATTCAGATGGAATGATCCATCAAAATGAAGCTGATCATCACAGAAGAGGAAGAAGCCACCAAATGCATTTAGCAATGTTTACATTTTAACATGGTACCTTTTCAGGCCAAAAGATGACTTCAACTCTTATCAGTACCTGGGTGGTGCTTATTTAGGCCATGCTTAGATTCTGTCTCACTATAAACAAGAGAATTATTTATTTATTTATTTATTTATTTATTCATTCATTCACTCATTTATTCATTCATTCACTCATTCATTCAATTTGTATGGTTGCCCATCTCACCTTTTCCAAAATGTGGTAATTAATTAACAATTCTTTTGATTTCTATTGTTAATAATATGATAAATTAGGGAGGAGGAATTCCTGTAGTGGGACAAGCAGATGTATTAGATGAGTCTCTTAAACTATCATTTAATAATGCTTCTCTCTTGGCTTTGCAAAGTCCTAAATGTCCATATTGTTCAGCTCCTAAAACCTGGTTGCTCACTCACTAGCAATATATTATAGGATCCTGGAAGAAGATTAAGCAAAAGGCCCTTGAATTATAAGGTGAATTATGCTATTATTCATCTGATTACTACAAATATAATCAAATCAAACATAATCAAAGAAACACCAATCAATTCTCTATAAGTGTTATCAGACTTGAAGATTGCTCATTTATTCCTAAACTATATTAACTTTTTTCTAAATGACAGATCTGTGCTTTTAAAAGAAAGGCAGAAGGGGAGAATTTGGCACAAGAAGTCTGGGTAACTATAATATACAAGAGAATAAAACTAAAAAAATAAAAGGTGGGATGGGGTGCACATGTCTTTCAAGACACATTTTTATTTTTATAAGGTCATGAAAGAAAAGCAGAAATCCCTTCATTGTTTAAAAAAAAGTTGCAAAAGACCCTATACACTTTCTGAAGGCCAAAAGGTTGTCAAGCTTTTTGTACTGAATTTTGCTAACATTTCAGTGTGTCCTCTAATAAATCCACAGATACTTTACAGCAAAGTTCTCCAAAGTGGTCAATATCAACCCCCAAAGGTTGATGGGACTATCCATTGTTGTTATTTGTAATACTATTAGCTAAAGTAGTATTCATTAAATTATTTTCATATAATAACCATTTGGGGGTCAATGAACAACCTGAAACTTCGTGAAGGAATCAAGGAGCTGAAGAGTTTGGGGACCTCTACTTTACAGATTCATACTGAGGCTTTGGGGTGATTCTGACACTGGAGATCTGTTCCATGTCAGTGAGGCATCTGGCAAAATTTTTGTACTGGTCTGGTGTTAGCAGTGTCACAGGACAATTTCAAATCTTAGAAATAATGAGTCAGGCCTTTTTATGGTGTGATATTGAAAGTAATTGTTCAGGGTTTCCACATAGAGACAGAGCACCATTGATAGACAGGCATCCTCATTTTTCCTATTAGAATGCCACTAGTTTGAGCTCCATATCAAATTAATGAGAACGCTAATAAAACAAACCTTACTGTGGGGTAGTAATGACCTTTGTCATAATTTCACTAAATTGCACATACTTTTTAATAGGTGGGTGACATGTCACCCATTAAACCTAAAGAGTCAGGAATGGAACCAGCTGGTCTTACACCTTATCCACAAGAATAACAATTAACTGACACTCCCCAGCTTTTTGGTATTTTCTCTGGGCAGGACAGAGATGTGTTAAATAGCATCATTCCAAATCCGCTCTAACCACAATTGCTTCTGACAGATATTTCAGCCAACAGCAATTGCCTCAGCCTATACCTTTCTATGAACGTAGGAGTTGGGTTGAGTCAATCTTCCTGAATAGGTCTGAGAAAGTCAGTTTTATGTGTGTATTGATCTTCTTATTTTGTGGACTTTTCTTGTACTATATTGATAGGTAGCAAAGTTTCTGTTGGGACAGCTTCAAAGAATTGCTCACCCCACCCCCTATATAAGCCCTCTGAGTTACTTAAAAGTGGATATGCTGTTCATATACTTATGTCATTTTCACTAACACAGAGGCAGAAGCAGTGGCATTTGCATGGAGGGAAGAACATATTGCTAGTTATTTACATTATTGTTTTATTTTCACAGGCAAATAAGAGTATTGATGCTCAAGGGTAGATCTGCTTGTGGGCTTCTCTGCCTTCAGGGGTTAAAATTGCTTCACTGCCCATGAACCTAATGTGGGGAGGAAACAAAATGCCTTGACCCAGTCATGCACTGAAAATCAGCTGTCCTCCATAAATTAGTAAGAATTATTCCCCAGAAAACATGAATTGGGTTAAAATCTTGGCTGTTTATAAGTCAAGCTTCCATACAGAGCTATGGCACTACTGCTGGAGTGGTGCTACATCTCTGTGTTCCCACCCTAGCATCACCCTTGGCCAAGCAAGCCAATTTTCTTCCAACTGAGCTGCCCAATAGAGGCAAATATGTGTAGCTCAGGGTTGAATAGTGGAGTCCTTGGGGTTCTCTGAGCTTGGTTGTTTTCTTGCAAACGTTTCATTACCCAGCTAGGTAATATCTTCAGTGCTAAAATGGGATGGGGTTTGCTCTCTATTTATATGCTGTGGCATGCCTTGCCAGTGCTGGTTGGGGTGGGGGTTTTGTTTTGCTCCTCTGATAGTTCCTTGATTAGCCTATGTTTGCTGCTGGATTGTGTGCCTGGTGGCAACCTTTGCTTATCTGGGTGATGACTGCTGGTGAGGCGATCTTCTGGTCTTTTGTCTCTTTTGAATAGTATGTAGATGCTGTTTATCTCTATGTGTCTGTTAATTGCTGCCTTGTCTGAATACCAGGCTTCCAAGAATTCTCTTGCATTTTTGGATTTAGCTTGGTCTAAAATGCTGGCAGTTTCCCAGTTAAAACTATGGTTAAATCTGTCCATGTGTTGTGAGATTAAGAAGTTTTCATCGTGTCTTTTGATTGCTAGTTGGTGCTCATGGATGCGCTCTGCTAGTCTTCTGCCTGTCTGTCCTACATAGTGTTTGTTACAGTCCTTACACTGTATGTTGTAGATGACTCTTGTTTTTTCTTCTTGTGCTACTGGGTCTTTTGGTTTACTTAAGATATTTTGGAGTGATTTTGTTGGTTTGTATGCTACAGAGATGCCATGTGGTTGTAATAGTCTGTTGGTGGTTTCTAGGACATTTTTAATATATGGCAGTGTGATCCTTTTCATAGCTTGTGTTGGTTGTGTTGTAGTAGGTTGAGTGGTCAGGCACTTTTTGATGAAGTTGATTGGATATCCATGTTGTTGGAAGGTGTTGTATAGGTGGTCTTTTTCCTTTTTCTGCTGTTCTGGGTTGCTGCAATGTGTTTGTGCTCGCTTGAATAATGTTCTTACACAACTCCTCTTGTGGGAGGTTGGATTGTTACTTTAGTAATGGAGTACTTGATTAATGTGGGTTGTCTTCTGATAAATTTGAGTTTCTAATTTACTGTTGTTTCCTCTGCTGATGAGGATATCCAGGAAGGGTAGCGTGTTGTTGTTTTCTTCCTCTCTGGTGAATTTTATTCCTTTGAAGACGTTGTTGATGGTTTCATGTGTCTTCTCTAGTTGTTCCTTTTTTATTATAACAAAGGTGTCATCTACATACAGGATTCATACTTTAGGTTGTATGTGAGGAAGTGGTATAGCTTCTAAGCATTGCATTACAATCTCTGGTATGAGCCCTGACAATAGAGATTCCATGGGTGTGCCTCTGATTTGTTGGTATATTTGTCCATCAAACTGAAAATAGGTGGTGAGGCAGAGGTTGATGAGGTCCATGATTCTGGGTATTTCAATCTGGGTGTATTTGGTTAAGTCGGGTGTGTTATGCAGTACTGCTGATATGGATTCTTTCACTAGTTCTGGGTTTATGGACATAAAGATGCCCAAATTGCAAACTTCCATTCTGTAATCTGAGATGCTTGGACTCTGTGGAGCTTGGGCCACTTTGTCACAGCAGAAACTCCTACTAGTTTACTCCCAGTTCACAGCCTTTCCATCCTCCCCTCCACTAATAAGCCAGATAAGCCACCACAGCATCCCTATATGTTTGGGGTAGTTAAGCAAGGGGCTATCAATTTTCCTTTTCTATAAATGGCAGTGCAGTAGGACAAGGACAGGAACTGTAGTGCTGGCTGGCAACCAATGTTGGGCACTCCTCACTGATCGTAGAGAAGAAATGCTAGCCAACTCTGCTCATGTTTACAGAAATATTGCCTGAAATAATTTCATTTATTTCTGAAAGTGAAGGAAATGGTTGGGGACTGAAAACATTTATGGCATAGTTCTAAACTACTATGTTAAATGAAACATATCTCCTTTCCAGGTTATAGTGTAAAAAACTGCAATATAATACAAAGACATAGAGCATCTGTCTTGGTAAATAAATGGTTAAACAACAGTGCTAATGCTATGCTTGAATCCTTGGAAAATCCCATATTGGGACATGTTGTGGGTCCCATTGGCCAAGAAGCTTCATTTGGTGGGACCCAGGAGGACATCCTTTCTGCTGTGGCATCCGCCCTCTGGAACATCATTCCCCCTCAGGTGAGATTGGACTCAACCTTATTGGCCTTCCAAAAGGCCCTTAAAACCTGGTTCTGCCATTAGGCCTGAAGATCCCATGGAAGCATGCAGCCCTTTAAATGGTTGCATTGCATGTAAGTTTAGAATGCACTCTCCTCTGTCTTTTTGTTATTATAGTTTTTTAACTGTTTTAACTGTATTTTAATGGTTTTGTTTTAATTATGTTGATTGTTTGGCTTTCTGTTTTTAATTGTGTGCACCACCCAGAGTCACAAGTATGAGATGGGCAGCTATATAAATTTAGTACATCAATAAATAAAATAAACCTGAAGCTCTAGCTGGGGTACTATTAAAACTCTGTCTATATTGACTAAGCATCTTACACTATTCTGTAATGCTGGGCATAAAGTTGTGGAAACCTAGAAATGGCTATTCTTTTTTTTTTCTTTTCTTCTTTTGCTCTGTTAAGAAAGGGAATTCAAAGAGAAGTCTGTTGTTGTTGTTGTTTTTTAGTGAGCAGATGTTGAGAGAGAAAACAGTGAATTAGAAGGCAGAAAAAAGATCCTGGTTTGAGTGGCTCAAACAGAAACCACATCTGACTACCAAAGCTCACAGTGGTTGTGCTCATATGACACACTTCTTCATGCTTTAGCCAATTAACCCAACCCTTTGCACAACACACTGAACCATACATTAACCACATTGGCTGAATTTTCATCACATAGTAGGCTAGTTTGTCGTTGGCAATGTTGTCATTCAATGCAACACCGCCTTCTTTCCTTTGCTATTTACCTTTGCCTTCAGTTTTGTTTGCATGTTCTGTGATATCTCCCTTATAATCCCAGGAGAAAAGGGATTAAACTTTTGAAACTGTTCTTGATCTTTTTATCTGAGCTAGCCTTTTTAAGCTAGAAGCTTATCTCAAAAAAAAAAATTACATTCTTATTCTGAATATGTTTTAAAACAGTATTCTATCTTCTTGGGATGATAAAGCTTCATAGTTTTATTTAAAAACATTTTCCTCTATTTTTAATTCTTTTTAATTATATTGGATCAAAGTTTATTTATATTGGATCAAAGTTCTTCACATGAGACTGTCTCTTCTGCTTCAGCTTGGTAGCTTACTGTAACTCTAAATCTTTAGGTTTAACAAGAATGAATTCAGTATTATACCTGCTTTATGATAGTTCCTTGGTTATTTTGGTCAGTTATTCTTGTGTAACCTGCTACTAGTTAATCATTAGATGTCATCAAATCTGACTTAATTTCTGGTGACTGCATAGACAACCATATGCCATCTCAACCTCTCTCCAGTCTTGCCTATCAGTCTTCCACAAACTGTCCTTTACTATCCATTCCTTCACCTAATCCTTTGTCTTTACTTTCTTCTACTCTCCTCAGCTCTGTAAATTATAGTATCATGTCATATCAAGCATCACCTGCCCAGACTATATGAGTTTCTGTCCTGCTGATCATTGCCTGAAAGAAGCAATCAGCTTTCAGTAAGCAATCAGTAACCGTCCCCAGATCCACAATGAGAAGTCTTTTATCAGAACACAGAAACTAAAAGCCTAACCAAGACTTGCTTGGCACCTAGAACATATGTCACTGGTGTCCACAATGCTCTGCTGCTTTTTAGATACAAGTCAAGTGCAGTTTTGTATTTTAAAGCCCAGCAGACTGGTCTGAACCTGCTTCATTCAGATACAAGTTGCCCATGAAGCTACAGTCTTGATTACTTTCTCCAGACCTTCAACTTGCTATGAAAAGTATCATGGCAATCACACCCCAAAGAAAAAAGCCTGCTGAATCCTATTTGTTTCCCTGGAGTCCCCCAAATTCCTATAATTTGCTGCATTTGTTCAAAGGTGCTGGAACCATTTTTTACTTTAGCTTTTTTTCTTAGCCCCAAAACCAGACTGTTTTCCCAGATCTGCTCTTTTCTTATCTATTCTTTTCTTTTCTTTTTGGTTTGAATTTAAAACAACTGAATTTTTTCCTATCATATCAGAAAAGAAAGGAGATTGGGAAACTCTTGTATATGTGTAGCAGAGCTTGCATCCTCTGCCACTCTGCATGATGTAGACACAAACTAAAATGAATGAATGTGGATTTCTGTCTGGGAAAAAGCCGTCAATCTTATGATTGCCAGGTGGCATCACAACAGCCCTTCAATGTGTGTCATGCACATGAGACATAGCCTCCTGTTGATTCCTAAAGACAAACTAGTTGTAAGATATATTCTCTGCCACCATCCATGTATCTCCTGGGTCTGAAGAATTCAGCAAGTTCCCTTTGGAGTCACAGACCATCTATCACTGGATAGTGACACGGAGCATGATCAGGAGATTTTGTTGTTTCAATGAACTGATTGATAATTGCAAGAGTTTCTCATTTGATGTCCAACTTTGAAGAACTAGGCAGAAGCAGTTCTTCATCTCAATGATTAGCCTGGACTTTGAGGAATTTGACAGACCACCCAGTCTAAGAAAATATAGGATTGATTCTCTTTTCAGCAAGATTCTGATAGGGACTGTAGCTTCATGTAAGATACCTAGAATACTTATGGAAAACATCTGGAAAATGCCTAAGAACAGTTATTTGTAAAAGCAGGAATGTACAGTTAAGTGGGATTACAAATCAAAGCCTTCCTGCCAAATGGTTGTCCAGCCTTTGCTTCAACATATACAATGAAGGGGAGCCCTTCATCTCTCTCAAAAATTGTTTCCCCTGTCAAACTGCTTTTACCGTTTGGAGATTTTTCCTAAGATTCACCAGAAATTGCCTTCTTGTAAATTAAGACCATTATCCCATGTTCTGGATTCTGGGATAATAGAAACCAGGATTGACCTTCTTCTCTCTGACATTCTTCCAGATACTTCAAAATGCTATATTCCCCCTCAGTCACCTTTTCTCAAGGCTACATATATCTAGTTTCCTCAAGGTCTCCTTTGTTCCCCATCCCTGATTATTCTTGTTGCTGTTCTCTGCACCTGTTTGTTTCTTTAAATCTTTCTGAAAATATAGTGCCCCAAAGAGGATTAGAGGTATCTTTGACCAATGCAGAATTTGTGGGACAGTTCTTTTCAGTTCTCAGTTTCTTTCCTTTTATTCAAATGTATAGCTCAATCTTTCATACATTTGTTTAATCTTCCTTTACAGACATCCAGTGTCCATCGCTATATCTAGCAATGATGAATGCCACAGTTTAATTAGGCACTGCATGAAGTATTTCATTTTGTCTCTCATGGATTTTTCATTATTTGGCTTCATTGAATGATTCTATTTACAGAATTTGGGGAGGGGAAAAACCCTTTCTCCTTCCTGACTTTCTCCACATCATGTATGTTTTCTCTTTATTCACTTATTTTAAATTAAAAAGCATCAAAATTATATTTATTTGTTTGTTTGTTTGTTTGTTTATTTCAATTTATATAGCCACCCATCTCACTCTGCAAGGCTCACAACTTAAAACAGCAAGGGCAAACTCCTATAAATAAATTAAAGCAATTAAAACAATTATACACTTTCATCAAAGAGAATTTTCCCTCACTACTCTAATACATTGATACTTCTGGTAAAAACCGGTACAATGAGCTCATCCAACTTATTTACAATTTCCTTATTTGGCTTTGTTATCTACTGGTCCGATCCCCTCTGCATTTATTATTTTACATATTTCTAATCCACTCACTCCCACCAAGTTAGCCCATGGTGGTTCACAATATAAATCCAAAGCAATGATCAAATTCAGAAATCACAAATACATCCTAAAACTTCAGATCTGTTATAATCATTCTAAGCTCTATATAATAGGCATGATGCAGAGACAATAGAAATTCACAGTTTCCATCCTAAAATATTCCAGTATAATTTCAAATAGCCCAGTCTTGGGAGAGTGGGGGGAAGGGTTTTGCATACAAGTAAGTACTAACCACCTTTTAAAACAAGCCAGAAAAGAAGCAGTCCAAATTTCTAGATGGAGGAGATTCCCTAAAGTCTGTGTATGCCACCACCATGAAAGCCCTACTCCTAATCAGAAAGCCATACTCCTAATTTATTGTCACTTTTCACCATCAGACAGAAATAATAATGATAATGATAAAATAACAACAACAATAATAATAATGGTAATAATTTATTAAATGTATATGCCACCTGACTCCCAATGACTCTGGACAGTTTACGATTGTTAAAAAGATTTAAGAACAAAAAACGATGCACAAAAACAGCACAAGACAGAAGAACAATGATGGCACCTAAAACAAACCCGGAGGGTAACAAAGAGGAAGACAGGGCATCAGTCATCCTCGCCCCAGGCTTGGTCAAAGAGCCAGGTCTTGAGGGCTCTTTGAAATACCAATAGGTGGGGAGCCATCTGAAGTTTGGGAGGGACCTCATTCCAGAGGGCAAGTCCTGCTTCCAGGGTCCCAAAAGACAGCATTGTTTAATCGGTGGAACCTGGAGTGTGCCGACCCTGCTAGATCAAAGCAGCTGGTCAGATACTATGGGAAACAGGCATATATACTTTATTTTTATCTAGTAGTCTTGGTAGTTAAAGTATATTTGTTTCTTTTTGCTTTCTTCATTGTCTACCTCCACTCTTTTGGTAAAGGTTTATGTTACTTTTCTTCTTGTTTGGGCAAGAGATCCATTTTCACAAGGAACTCTCTTTTTTTCTCTGATAAATTCTTTGCCATTGCTAATTAATCATGTCGGCAATCCCTCGGGCTCAGTAGTATCTTTCCCGACCTACACAAGAAATATGTCCCTCTTGACTTTCTCTTTCAGTGACCATTATTTTCTTTATTATTTCTATTTTTTTGAATGAAATCAGATATGACTGTTTGTTTAGTTTTGTTTGTCTTCTAAGGTATTTATCTTTCCTTGGCTCCAGAGCAAACTATAAAGAAAAAAGTTTGTTCAAGGTAAAGAACAAATATAGTAATCCATTTCCAAAGAAATGATGTAATCTGGGATACAGATGTTAACTGATGAAACATCAGTTTCATATCATTTCTGATATGAAAATACCATATTGGTTTTGGTTATTGTATTTCTTCTGTAGCTTTTAATACAGACCATCTATTTTTTTCAGTGTGTTATATCATCCAGCATGGCAAGAAAAATCTTCCATCCATGGCCTCTTGCAGAAAAGGGATTTTTAATGCAAGTGAAGTATGCATTCCCACAACCTGTTAATACATTTGAATTGTTTCTTTCACTGCACAGTTATATATACATAGATCTCTTAAAATCAAAGCAATAACATAGATTATCAAAAGTTGTTAGGAAGACACAGTTCAAGTTATGTAGGCATCATTTTATTTCATTTCATTTCATTTTAATTATGCCTTCAAGTCAGTGTTGATTCCTGGCGACTGCCTGGACAAGTCCCTGCAGTTTTCTTGGCAAAATTTCAGAAGTGGTTTGCCCTTGCCTCCTTCCTAGGGTTGAGAGAGAGGGACTGGGCCAAGGTCATCCACCAACTCCCAGGTTCTAGCCTGCTGCCTTAACCACTATACCAAACTGGCTCTCATGTAGGCATCATAAGATACTAAAATTGCAATTTGCACTAGAGAAGGATAGCATGTAGAGCTATTGGTCCCAAGTGATTTTGCCATTTCTTAGCTTCCAATCCCATCTTGAAAGTATAAGGTTTACCCCGTTCGACTCAGACAAACTCTCATGACACGTGTGTTCAGCGAAGAAGTTTACTCAAGCATAACGTAGGTAAGTACAGACAAAGCCAGGGTTGGCTTGGCACACTTTACATCATAATTTATAGCTCCCCCATTCCCGTGCTTAACCCCATTGCTTGGTTACAGATTACCTGCAGTAATCCCCCCCTCACTCAAATGGCAGATTCTGTCCGGTTCTTTTGTGTTCTTGATTGCTTTCTATCGGTGGTGTGGTTGTTGTCTTTGTTAGGTTTTCCTGTTGCGCGCATGGCCGGGTGTTCTTAATCACGTGGTGATTGCTTCCCTTCCGATCTGCTGCACTCCCCTTTGTTTGTAGCCTTCGAATGTTTGTAGCCTTCGAGGCAAGCTGGCGCTGATACAAAGTGTCCGCTTGCAGTTTGAGTCAAGCAGCGACACCTGGTTGTAATCAGTTCGTGGTTTCTCACTTCCCCTTTTTCCAGGCTAGCGCCTGAGCGGTGAAATTGACTAGGCTGAGCAATGCTTTAGTGCCGTGCAGAGCAATTCTCTAGCCGTGCCGCGTTGGCTGAATCTGACAGAAAGCTGAGTAAGCAGGAAAATGGAGTGGCAATATCTGGGAGGTTGAGAGGGTTCAGGGTGGGAGCTCAGCTATGCTAAGATACTAACTAGAAGACTTGGCAAAACTTTAGAAAAGAGCAAAACAATGGCACAAACAGTAAGAAATCAACCTATCTGAAAATTCAAAAGGATGCCTTATATATTATAGGTATTCCAGCTGAGGGGTTACCAACTGACATCTCAGAGGAACTTGAGCAGTTAAAAACTGAAGTAAATGGCATGGAGGAGCAAGCAAAGTCACCTCTGAAGAGTCAATAGTCCTGGCATCTGTGGAAATAAGTAGACTGAGACAAACTGAAAAATACGTTTCAGATAAGTCTCCATGGAATACAATGACCCCATTGAGTCTAAGCTCTGTGAAAGAATTGTTTCCTTTACAGTGCTCAACAAGTGGCATCAGCATTTGTAACTCAATAATTATATAATATTGCAAAGGACCAAATTACAATGCTTATTTTGTTAGGCCACTGCATTTTAAAGATTAAGGGGTTTGTGTGTGTTTGACTTTGAGTTCAGCCTTTTTCATAGAAGGCAATGCCATGCAACTTATGTCAAGCCAAGGCAATGTAATAGCATGCCAAAGGCACACTCCTCCCCCCCCCAAAAATGGGAGAGAACAGGACAAAGAAACAGAAGAAGCTAGGACATATTTATAATTACATCTTAACTAATTTAAAACAATTAATATAACAATTTCCCTGGTATTTAATAACTTTTTCTGTCACATTAAAAATATTAAGTGATTGGCAAGGTTTGAGGGAGCCTATGGGGCCTCAAATTACTGCACCTTTGGAGTATGGGAAAAGTTTGTATCAGTTTGTAAAACCCTGCCGTTTCTATTACAGTATGCAAAAATCATTCTTGGTACTACAGCACAGAAGGTATTCTGTAGTTCCATTCTCATTTAGCTGAAAAGCAATTGTTAGGCTTCCCAAAAGCAAATATTAATTAAGCAGCCTATATTAATTAGCAAAATAGCAGATCTTGACATTCTGGCATCCTTTTGTTCATTTTAAGTCACCTGACTGACTTTATCACAATTTTGGCTGAAAGGTTGAAAATAACTTTAGAGGACTTTATTCATGACAATCAATGTGGGTTTCTACCTAAATGACAATTACGAGATAGTATTAGAAATGTTTTGGATATTCTGGAGTATTTGGAGCAATACAGTGAAAAACAAGTTGCATTGACCTTCTTAGATGCAGAGAAACTCTTTGATCATTTGAATTGGACTTTCATGTTTAGAGTTCTGGAAAATATGAATCTTGGAGATAATTTTATTAAATGGGTAAGATTGATTTATACTTCACGGAAAGCACAAATAATTGTTAATGGAGAACTAACAAAACCTTGTTAGATTCAAAAGAGACAAGACAAGGATGCCCACTGTCTCCAATCTACTTCATTTTAGTTCTTGAGGTACTGAATAAAGACAAGATGAGAGAATCCAGAAGTTATGATTAAAAAAGAAACTTATAAGTTAAGGGCATTTGTAGATGACCTGGTGTTGGCTCTGGAAGATCCACTAAAGGGAGTAGAAACATTAATGGGAAAATTAAAGGACTTTGGTATGCTAGCAGGTTTTAAGATTAACAATCAGAAGACAAAGATGTTAACAAAAAATACGAAATAAAAATTAGAAGATCAAATAGAACTGGTTTTAAGATTGAGAAAAAAGTAAAATACTTGGGTATTATTATGGCAAATATGAATTTTATGTTATTTCAAAATAATTATGTTAAGACATGAAATAAAATTAAGAAGGATATGTTAAGATGGGAGAGATTAAAATTATCACTGTTAGGGAGAATTTCTGTGATAAAAATTAATGTTTTGCCTAGAATGATGTTTTTGTTTCAGGCAATACCTGTTTTGATAACTGTTGTGCCATTCAAGCAATGGCAAAAAGATATATTTAAATTTTTATAGCAAGGTTAAAAACCACGTTAAATATAAAGTGTTACATGATTTATTTATTTATATTTATATTTCAAATTTACTCACCACCCATCTCCCTCAAGAGCGACTCTGGATGCAAAGGAAAGAGGATTGGGTTTACCAGATTTGAAATTGTATTTTGCAGCTTGTTGTTTGATCTGAATGAAAGAATGGGTGCTCATCCAGGGGAATATAAAATTAAATCAAGAGAGCAACTAATAGTGAAAGGATATAGTTGTCAATGGTTTGCTCATTTATAGTTATCAGAAAGATTCAAAATGGATAAAAAGTCTTATGGTATGGAGCAAAGTAAGAATTTGAAGTACAATTATGTACCGATGATGAACATGTAATTGCTAAAATGTATAAACTTTTGTTGAAATTTGAAACAGAGGAAGAACAGGATAAAGAATGTATGACAAAGTGGGAAAGAATTTTGGTTATAATATACAGATGGATCAATGGGAAAATATATGGCTAAAAGAGTTGACATTTATATTATGTTATGATCTCAAAGAGAATTTTTATAAAATGATATATTGTTGGTACATGATGCCAGAGAAATTATCTAGAATGTGTAAAGGCATCTCAAATGTTGGAAACGTGAATAACAAGAAGGGACATTTTATCATGCTTGGTGGACATGAAAAACAGTTTAAAAATTTTGGATTCAAATATATACATTGACAGAGGATTTGAAAGATTAATATTCAATTGAAGCCAGAACTTTTCCTTTTAGGATTAATTGATAAACAGAAAAAAGGCATAGAAGATTATTTCAATATATGATTACTGTGGCTAGATTACTATATGCACAAAAAGTAAAAGATTCTTTATTACCCACCATGGAGGAAAGGTTGGTGAAATTGAGAGAACTTGCTGAGATGAACAAACTGATTTCTTTGATTGGGGAAAGGACAATATCTACATTTATTGGTGACTGGGCTTATGGACTTTTTGCATAAAAATGAAAAAAAATGAACTTGTAATTTATGGTTTTGTTGATTAGACAGGATAGATTATAGAAAGAAGAGAGATGATGTAACTTTAGAGAGAGAGATTAAAATATAATTGTACTTATAACTGCTGTGAAGAATATTGGATGCCATTTCTTTATATCTTTCTTTATGTCTTTCTCTTTTTTCTCTTTTCTTCTATTTCTTTTCTTATTGCACTTTTAGCTTTTTCTTTTATTTCTCTCTTTCCTTTTAGGTTTTTCTGTTCTATTTTAGTTTGTATTAGTTCTTATTATTGCTGTTAAAACTTTCAGTAAAAATTATCTTTAAAAAATTAAGTTACTTGACTGAAAAAAAATATGAAAACAAACCCCAAGAACAAAAATAGACTTGACAAGACTTTTATGACAATTAAACTGCTGATAATGGAAATTTCATTATTTCTAATTGCCTCCTGATGAAGAACGAACTGTTTTGTCTCTCCCCAGTAATAATACATTGTTATTCTTACAACAGTCAATATTTGGAAATAAAATGTAGTATATGAAGGAACTGTAAATTTTATGAATGACTAAAACTTGACAAGATACTGCAATTCAAATGCCACAGCAATCTGTCCACCATAAAGTAAAAATTCCATGTGTGCTTCATTTTCCATACTAGGAAGCAACTTATAGAAATAGTATACAGACTCTTTATTTAGAGGATACTTGCCTAAAGATACCAAGAATTCTCATCTTCTCTGAAATGTAAAGGTAAAATTTACACATCTCTTTAAAAAACTTGACTTTTAAAAGTTTCCATTAAGAAGAAAATCATAGAGTTGAAGAATGGCGTAAACATCTGGCTTATATTTTATTTAAATGGTGCCACTTTAGAGTATATGGTGGAAGAAAGGCAGGATATACAGTAAACATAATAGCTAACATCACAACCGTCCTAGCATCATGAAGTTTCTATCATGACTAGTTGTTATGAGCCTATAATATTGTAATGGCTGCAGGGCAACCCGTCATTGTAGAACTTTTATCAGAACAAATGTGAATGTAAAGCATAAGCCAACAAATGATGAAGATGGCCTTATTTCTTTTCTCTGCTGCTGCAGTTCGAAAGAATGACTGATAGATTCTGATGATTGTGAGACAGAACCGCTGTGGTGCCTTTGGGAGGAATTTCCGTAACTGAAATATTAAGGTCCATCATCTTTGCTACATCATTTCCCTGCCTAACATTTTAATATGCCACGTATCAAAGACGAAGGATATAGCAGGTGATTTCTTTGATTAAAAAAAGCACATCTTATTTCTGTCATGTGGATTGCAGTAATATACTCGCAGCTTGCAACAAAACAAAAAATAATAAAACGAGTTGTTGCAGTTAGAAACAATAAACAGGAAAGATCTTTAATACTTATAGTAGAGGGCATCAATAAGCATGGTGACAAAAGCAGAACAGAATCAATCTGTCAAAAGCAACACATAATATATTCAAGGCGTACATAGCTTATATACATATGCACTTCTGGGAGAAAGTGTAATCAACTCCATACTTCTGAGTAGGTAAGTCTAAGGCTGAAATATCAAAAACATAAAACCCTAAATATTTCCTCTTCCCCTGGTTTCATTGTTCTGCTTGAAACATCAACGTCAAACTGAGAGTGGAAGGAAAACCAGCAGGATCAAAAATATCCCAAATGAGGGATTCACAGAAATATTCCAAATGAGGGATTCATATTAAAACATTCACTGACCCAATGCATCACATAAGCTAGACAGACAATTACCACATCATTTGTTTTATTTAACATACTAATATTCTGTTGTTGTTGTTCATCTGTAAGATTTTCAAATGAAATTAGGCTGGGACAATCCCAGCATGTCTTTTCTCACGCTCATGTTAGATTGAGAAAGGTAATCCAGGAACTATTCTGGTTTAACAGGAAGGTGAGCTAGTCCACAGTCCTAATCCAGTACCGTAACTACTTCTTCCATTGGCTCTATTAATCTATTTGAAAACAAGCTGAGATTTCTGAAGATAATCTTAAATTATTAAATTGTCAACCCTGATGAAATCAAATACATGAGTTATGAAAACATAACTCATTAAAGTAGGATGAAAGGGATTATAACATCTCATTACTAATGTTTTTACTCAGCACTTAAAAATGCATCTCAGTAAACATTATGTAAGTGAAAAATAATCAATAAATATTCATATCTAGTGCATTAAGACATAAATTATTCCTATTAGACTTATCTGAGTTTCTGCATTGGACTTTCAAACAATGCATCACATAATATGACAAAAACTTATTTTGATACAGGACTGTACTGTAAGGTTTGCCCCGTTCGACAGAGAAACTCCCGTGACACGTGTGGTTCACAAAAGAGGTTTACTCATGCGTAAGGTAGCAGTCACAAGCAAAGCCAGGACTGGCTTGGTACATTTACATTACTCCTTTATAGTTGTCTCAATCCCCCCCCCCGCGGGCCCCGTTGCTAGGTTACATATTACAAATTAGATTGCAGATTGCCCCCCGTAATCCCCCCCTTCTACTGGAATGGCAGGTTCAGCCCAGTTCTCTTGTTTCTTTGATTGTTGTTGCCCATGGCGTGGTCGTTGCCTTCATTGGGGCTTCTCTCGCGCACAGCCGGGAGCATCCCCTCCCGCGCTGATCTCTTCCTCAATTCCGTGGCTCTCTCCTTTGTCTATAGCGCCCTCTGGCGTTAACACAACGCATCTGCTCCAGATTAGTGAAGTGGCGCCAGGTGGCCCATTCATTAGCTTGCGGTTTCACCTTTCCTCTTTCTGCGCTAGCGCTCGAGCGGTGAAATTGACTAAAGCGCGGCTGGGCAAGTTCCTAGGCATGCGGTGCAGGCTGAACCTGACATGTACGACATTTCAGTGCCAGTAATTCTATAGACAGTTCCTTAGGAGTAAGACCCATTGAACTCAGACTGTCTTACTTGTGAGTAAGCATTCATGGAATCGCTCAGAGAACCAGATAGCTTCAACCTGTCTTCTGAAATATTATCAAATTGACAATTTATTTCATTTTCTGAGAAGGGATATCCCCTAATGAAGGCACTATCACTGAGGGTAGCCAAATGTTATTCTGTGGGGTTCAAATATTCTAGCAGGAAGTGAACTCACAGAGCTTTGCACTTTAAATGACACTGCATTTGCTTTAGATTCAGATTCTGCTGATCTTTTTAAAATTATTTTATTACAAAATATGAAGTATTGACAAAATACCTAAATACACCAAAAATACAATTAAATGAAACAATCCTTAAACTTAAAAAAATGGAAACCAATGGGTGGCATTTGGGTGGCATACAAATTATTGTTGTTACATTGTTATTTATAATTTATAATTTCATAAAACTAGGAATAATAATGATTAAGCTGAGAAGATCCAGGAGTTTTTAAAAACTTGCCTAAATTCCTCATGATATTGGCAGTCCTGCTGGATAAGCTTTCTTGAACTGTAACATCAGTTTGGATGATCCCCTGAAATAGAAATCAGAGGATTAGGTATGCTCACCGCTGCTAAGCAACAACGATGAGACTCAGCTTGTTGATTCACTTTAAAGAGCTAGTGCTCAAATATTAGCTTTACCTGCCTTGTGACTTTAGATCCCCTGGACATAACTATGTTCCCATCAGCTGCCTTCTTCACATACTTCTGTATTGTATAGATCTTGCCACCACTAGAGATGGTAACTTTATACTAGCAAGAACTATCTCTTGAAGTCAGTTATGATCATGTTGGCCCTTTGCCAGAGTGCAATTCTACTACTGATGTTAAGCATCTAGCTGACCAATGCAGGAACTGATTCTATTTATATTTATATTCACTATATAAAGTGAGATATCAAACTCCTATGTTCCAGCAATCAGCTAATTCTTTTTTTTTTTTTTTTTTTGTCTGCGCTCAGTCATTGCTGACCCTGCAGTGACTGCTTGGACGAGTCCTTGCAGTTTTCAAGGCAACTGTTTTTCGGAAGTGGTTTGCCAGAGCCTCCTTCCTAGAGCAGAGCCCAGCTGGCAAGCACAGGAGGCGGGGTTTCTGTTGCTTCGCGCCCTTTTCGGGCACACACGGTTTTTCACGCTTACCGGCAACTGCTCCCAACTCCTTTTTTTGCAAGGCGCCGCCAGCATTTTTCCTCCCACCGGAGTGAGAGTCCCTATTTATCTACTCACGTAAGTTTCCGAACTGTTGGGTTGACAGGAACTGGGGAGGAAACAGGAGCTCACCCTGTTTAACGCGAAGGCTGGACTCGAACCGCTGAAGTGTCGACCATTTCTGGCCGGCAACTTTCAGCGTCATTAAGCCGCTGTGCCACCGCGTCCCCTTCAGCTAATTCATATTATGTCATTAAAAGCAGACCTTTAAAAAAAAAAAATCTGCAAGGTGAATTTACATACAGGCAAGACTTATGTCTCTATGGTTCTTGTTTGTGCTTCAAGGATGGGTTTCTCCATACCTGCCACACAAAATTAATAAGTATTATATGGATTCTTCAAATAACCCCAAGTACATTTGGGTTTATGATTTAGGGCTTGGCTTTTCAGCAGGCAAGGTTCTGGATCCCCCTTGTCAATATGGACATAAAAGAGGATAGCCAGATAAATGAGACAGACCACGGGATGCAACCTTAGTGAGCTTTAGGCAGACCTTCTTTAAATATCAGTGTTGCACTACAGAAAAGCTAAAGAAAATATAGCTATCCAGAAAGCTTCAAATGTAGGTACCGTATTTTTCCGACTATAAGACGATACTTTTTTCTAAAATCCTTACCCTAAAAATTGAAGGGCGTCTTATTCAAGGAAGTCAGCCAAGAATCGCGCGGTTGCAAAACTGCCCATACTTTGTTTCTGCAGAGAGGCTTCCTCCTATTGCTAGCCTCCAATCACGAGTGAAATAGCTTGTCTCCCAAACAGACTTCCTCCAATCACAAGCCTGATGTAATTGACGTCAGCTGATGCTGAACAAACCAATTAGAGGACGGCTGTTTGCAGAGACAAGCTATCGGCAGTTTCACTAGTGCTTGAATGTAACCAGTTATGCAAAAGAGCCTGGAAATAGAGCTGCAGAGAGACGGTTTGGACCTCCTCCCACCGAGTGTATCAGGTCAATGTTAACTAATTCCTAAATAAAAATGTGTTCTGCACAATCTTTAAAATATTGATTTCTTAATTTTGGGTTGGAAAAGTGGGAGCCGTCTTGTACATGGGGGCATCTTATTGTCGGAAAAATACGGTATGTATGTATAAAACCCTTTATACAGGCCACTTCATAAGGATCCTGATGGTTGTGAAAGCATAATTCTAACTGCTATGTGGTCACATAGAATACACGGCCCCAAGATAAAAAAAATCTTTTGAAAAGAACTGAGAAGGAGCCACTACATGGATAGTTACCTTGTAGTAATGCTCCAAATTGGTATGGTACATCCTCCAGCAGACCATTTAATTTTAATTTATTTATGGATGCATGAATTTACTTCATGAACCATTTACCTTGTTGTAGCATTCCAAATCTGCACAGCACATCCTCCAGCAGACCATTTAATTTTAATCTATTTACATTTCTAAGCCATCCAATCTCCATGATAACTCTGAGCAGCATAAACTACACAACATTTAAAATAAAACAATCCACACAGTACAATAACAGAAAAAGAATTCCAGAGAAAGCAACCACCATCGCACAGATCAGACAACCCACAAGGGGCATGCCACTCACTCCAGGCCTAGGAAAGGAACCAGGTCTTGGGAACCTGTCTAAATAAGGTCGGGGTGGGGGCATACAAATCTCTCACTCAGAAGGCAAGCACTATGATACAGAAGCCCACACCCTGGGTCTAGTCAGGTGGCATTGCATACCAACTCTCCCAGATCACATAGGGAAGGCAGGAACTATGGAAGAGTGTTGATCCCTTAAGTAACCATGAAGAGTTTTATAGATGATAACCAGCACCTTGAATTGCACCCAGAAGCCAAATGGTAATCAGTGCAGCTACATCATGGTATGTGAACATTCCCTTAAGAAAAGTCAATCTGCATAAATGTATATGCATGCATGCGTGCGTGTGTACACAGATATAGATATAGATATAGATATAGATATAGATATAGATATATACAGGTTTTCAAGAAAAGATTGGACAACCATTTGTCCGAGATGGTATGAGGACTCCTGCTTTAGGCAGGGGGTTGTACTAGAAGACCTCCAAGGTCACTTCCAACCCTATGATTCTATGATACACACACACACACACACACACACACACACACACACATGCCTTCCCGATAGTTTAAAAAGAACACAGTACATTTTAAGTATTTGTGTGTGTTACGTTAGGGCTCAGATTCTTCTGAAATGGGTGTAGTAAAAGCTCTATCGAATACACAAAATTACTGTGCCTATGTAGATATTAACAGTGTTTGTGATTATATTATTAGAATCAATCTCTTTCAGCATAAAGAGCATCAGCTGAAAATTGGAGCTTAAGAGCTATCAGGCATCCTGGGAGCGATTTTACTAGCACATGACTAGAAAGGGAATAATGTTAATTGTAAACCAGCACCAATCCTGTTTCAGCCCATCAAATCTAAATGAATTGCCAAAGGAATGTTGCAACAATGGTCAAGACAAAATAATTGCCAGCATCTTGATTTATACATTAAGGTATTGAATGTGTTTTCCACTAGCAATGGAGCATAAGGCTCAGTTTTAAGAGAAAGAATTAATCAAGCTTTAAGCTCTTAAAATGTTTTTTGAGTTCTTTGGCAAAGATCAACCCAGCCTCCATACGTGTGCATGCGTATTCACTAAAAAGCACAATACACAGCCATCCATCGCGAGGGGGGGATGACAAAAGCATCATTGCACTGAAATGCAAGTTCCACCCCTTTCATATGTGTGTCATGATATTGCACACACATATAAATGGGTGGAGTTTACAGCATGACACCACTTTTTCATTATTTGGATTCTGCGGGCATCTCTGACAGAGGTGTCTTCAGCGAGTCACAATGACTCTGAAAGAATGACACGTGTCATGATCTCACAGCACAATCTTCTCTCCTTGTGTACTTGCAGTTACCATGACAACACAAATGCAAACGGAATAGAGTTTGCATTGCATTGTGGCAAAACACATTTCATCACTTGCCCCCTTCTGCAGAAGCCTGACATGGATGATGGGGGAGGGAATGGGGGGGGGGGGTAATGATGACATAACTTGGCATCACCCAAATGCCACATCTTGAGTACTTGTGTCAGGTGTCAAGACATATGTTCTTTTGGTACCATTTGCATGATGAAGTCATTGCTCATTTGCCATCATTTGGGCATCTCTGTGGTTTGCTGTACACTCACTTTCTCTCATTTTCTGTACCTATCATCTGCTCTTATGCGTCAGTTTTTTTATCCATAGTATTGCTTGGCTAATAATGTTATTTATATTCCTATTAGTTCTTCAGAATGCATCTTGCAATTTTGAGGATGTTACTGGCTGACCACTAACCTCCATAAGCAATTTTGCTTGTCAACAATCTCTTTTATGCTGGCCTGTATTAGTGGTCATCAAACCAGCAAGAGAAGCAGGGACCTTCAAAACACTGACATACATTCCATTGCATAATTGCAAGATGGTGCTGATAAATTTGCATAGGCGTTCAAGGAATGATATCACACTTTGCATAACATTTGCTGGTTTTACTTCTTGGAAACATTCATATACAACCACAAATTCTTATGTATCATGAGCCCCTTTTACATCTCTGTAAAAGGCTGGAAACCTCAGTTGGAAGTCTGACCGTAAGAAGTTTTCCAGAGGCAGGTCTGACTGTTAAGTGGAAGGGACAGATTTTATCTAATCCTGCCGGTGGATATGAGGTATTTGTCCATTCCTTGCAACCATTCCATGTCTGATCAATATAGCTCAGCAAAAACTAATTTTCCATGTATGTCACATTTGATACAAGCTTAAGATCTCTCATCCTGCCACCAGATTTATGCAATACCTCAGCCAGGCACAGATTCTTAGCTTTCACATCTGACCATTACTAATTAAAATTAACCATTACTTCATTAAAGTGCTTGTCTGTTTTGGCATTGTATTAGCCCAGCCAGCCTTGCATTCATTTCTAAATAAGAAGCACTTGTTGCAAATCTTTTGCTGAAATAATTACTGAAGAGCAGTTTAATTTGTCAAGACAAGGCAAGTGACAAAAAGAATATGTTGCTATGGAGATGAAGGGATATGTTGAAACATCTCAACAATATCCATTAGCATGAGAAGGTTACACATACAAGTACAAACAATAAAATATGGTGATTAAAATTCAGAAAATGTCAGTTCAAATCTGCTCTCCATCTTCAAACTTGTTGGATTTCCTTAGCCCAGACTTTATCTTTTCTCCATCAAACTTTGATCTTCTCACAATTCTCTCCCAGTTCCTCTAGACAGTAACAGAGTGCTTCTTACATGGTGTCGCATTTCAGATATCCTTCTATCACAGTGACAGTGAGAAAGAAACCAGAGCTCCTTTAGCAAGGATTGGATAAATAGCTGAAAAGTATAATTGTTAAAACTTACAATTCTGGTAAGCTATGAAAGTGAATGCAAGTTCATCCTGCCTCCTGATCCCCTAGGGATACAGTTAAGCCCTTTCCCCAAGTATTTGGGAAACTGCTCTGATATTTTTAAGGAAGTTTCCTAAAGGAATTTTGGAGTCAGACGTGTGATTGTGAAGGACGTGTGCATTACCACTTTTCTTCACTCTACGATTTAGTCAGAGAACTGCAAAGCTCTCGGCAGTCCATGGACATTTCAAGTCAGTACTCACTGTAGTTTGGTAACTGCCCAAAGAAATAGATAATGTCAACTAAAGAATAGCAAGAGTCAAGAGATGAAGAAATGGAGCAAAAAGAATGGAAGAAAAAGGAAGTGTGGCTTCTGAAGAGAGGACAAAGAAGTATATTGTACAAGATGCTATTTTTTGTGTTGTGAATATGAAGCACCACTGAGTGTGTGTAGCAAGAATACCATTTTTTAAAATGCTATCTCTTTCAAGCTCTATTTAAAGGTAATTGTTGTTGACATATTACATTGTTCACAATTTGTCCTTCAACTGTACCATTTCATCAAACACCAGCACAGTGACATCCCCCAAAAGAGGAATTGTAACTTTGGAGTAGTGGCTTCACTTATAATTTGCACAAAAGCAGATGGTAAGCACATTCCTAAAGATTCTATCTTCTCCATTTCTTCCATGTAACATACCATAAATATATTGCAAAGCAGAGGTGAAAAGCTATTAAAAGAAAAAAGAAAAAGACATCTATCCAGATCTAGCTTTTAGCATCACATCAATAGCTATAGAAGAGGATATCATGGGCAGGTATAAGAAATAAGACATAGGTAGCTTAAGAGATAAATGAATATGGAGAATTGTTGATGGCATCATAGTTATGGCTTTGGGCAAGCAGAAACAAGAAAACCTAACCGTACATTAGAGCAGAATTGGGAAAAACAAAAAGGGGAAGAATGTAAATAGCTGCAACAGGATGCAGCTAGATTAACCGCAGACTGTAACTATTTATGAAACTACAGGAACACAGTAGCCTTTAAGATGACACATAAGTAGAAGTACCAAATATGGACAATTGTAAATAGGGGTAAGGGGGCTTTGGAGTAGAGTAATGGGAGATGTAAACTAAGGCGGGACTTCCAGAAATTGTATTAGGCGTATCGGATAGATTGTAAACTCCCTAGTACCTAACCATTGGGGAACCGGAGGAGGGCTTTTCACGTCTGTGATAGGGAATATAAGGAAGACCAATTGCTAAGATCTGGGTCCACCTCATTGCTAATGTGTGTGCACCCGTTTTTGCAAATTCGTTAATAAATACTTTGCTGCTTCTGAAAACCTGAGTTTGGTTTTATTGATAACAACTTGGGGGCTCGTCCGGGATCCAGATGGCAGGAGAGAAGGCATTAGATCTGGAGGGGAAGACATGTCCCGTTGATTTCAACGGTCCCCGGCCCGGGACGAGATCTTCTTCTTTTTGCCCATCATATCCAGAAAATCTTGAGTCTTGTAAGTAGCAAAGATGCAAAGATATATAAAATAAAAGGTGGACATCCATAAGAATTTAGACTCTCTGTTCAACCGGGCAACTCTGTTGACAGTCCAAAGTAAGAAATTTGAGGACTGGCAGTTGGGTAGGTTCTGTGTGTGTGAGACCAAGAAAGACGGGACGTGTTAGACATAGTTGGACTACGAAGCGAGTGTGGTGTCCTGATCTGCAGTTCTGTCTTCCGCGAGGGAAACAGACAGAAACGGAAAAAGCAAGTGGTTTGGTTAAACATTAAAAGTTTGATTGTGGTCTCTATCATGGGAAACAGAACTAGTAAAAGAAGCTGGAGGACAAGGTCCCTGGGAACATTCCCCCAGACAGTCCTTTGGGGGGGATGTTGAGAAATTGGCAATATTTCCACAAAACATGAGGGAAGGATAAAAAGAAAATGATACAGAACTGTTGTTTTATCTGGCCCCAGACACCCATAAAGGGAGATTCGGTCTGGTGGCCCAAATATGGATCCTTTGAAGATTGGGTATGCCAGGCATTAAATATTTTTGTAAATGGAAAAGAAAAAGTGGATAAGGAAGAATCAGAATATGCTTTTTGTTGGATTCCTGGAACTGCCTCCAAAATTCTTATCTGTACCTAAATCACAAAATTTTAAAAAGGCTTTTGAACAAGATGAAACCCCTAGTGCGTTTTTGCAGAGATTAAAAGATCAAATGTGTAAATTCTCAGGGATGAACCCTGATGATCCGGTGGCACAAGGCTTGTTGAAAGTCAATCTTGTGACAAAGTCATGGCCGGACATACAAAAGAAGCTCCAGAAATTAGAGGGTTGGAGTGAGAAACCATTAGATGAGTTATTAAGAGAAGCTCAGAAAGCGTATGGTAAAAGGGAGGAAGAAAAACAGAAACAGAAAACTAAAATGATGGTCACTACAATTAATCCAGTGGTTGACCGTAAAATAAAAGGGGGCCGTCAAAATGATTAGAACCAAAAGAAATGAAACTTCCTGAACAGAGGTCGTGCAGTTGACCATAAAATTGAGAAATCCCTGTTGCCACTTGATGGAGGACGACAGCGACCCAGTCGCCCTCCACCGAAGTGTTTCAGTTGTGGGAAAGAAGGACACTTTAAATGAGATTGTCCCCTCACCAAAAAGGAAGAGAAAGTATATTCATTGATACAATTTGAAGAACAATAGGGAAGTCAGGGGCTATTGAAGTTAAGGTCCCACCAAGAGCCCTTGATAAATATTTATGTGGGACCTGAACATGAAGAAGTAACTTTCCTAGTAGACACAGAGGTAGCTTGAACACCTTTAAGCTATATTCCCCACGGGCTGGAATTATCCAAAAATCTCATCAAGGTATCAGGTGTAAAAGGAGAGAGTTTTCCTTTATTGGAATTTGAGAAAGCAAATTTGCAATTAGGCGACAGAATAATATTGGGTTTAAACCTCCTATATGTCCCCGAGGCTGGTACATGTTTATTGGGAAGAGATGCCATAATTGCATTAGAATTAGAAATAACAACAGATCACTCGAATTCCTATCAGGAAAACTTAAATTCTGTAGTAATAGCCAAACTGACTCCTGAAGATGAGAAACAAATTGATCCTATAGTCTGGTAAAAGAGGGAAATAGGGGAGGCTTAGAAATAACCCCATTGAAAATAAAAATGAAAAATCCAGGAGAAACCATTAGGTAAAGACAATATAATATCTCATTAGAAGGAAGAAAGGGTCTGCAGCCAGTTATAGATGGTCTGTTGAAGGATGGACTCTTAGAACCATGTACTGTATGTATCCTCTTAACAACCCAGTCTTACCGGTTTGTAAACCTGATGGCAGTTATAGATTGGTGTTAGACTTCAGAAAACTAAATGAAATAGTGGAAGTGAGGCATCTTGTGGTACCTAATCCTTATACGCTATTAAGCAGTATTCCACATGATTGTGCTTGGTTTAGTGTTATAGACCTTAAGGATGCCTTTTGGAGTTGCCCTCTGGATGAAGGATCCAGGGACATGTTTGCATTTGAATGGGAGAATCCCTTCCCCAATAGATAACAACAATTTAGGTGAACGGTACTACCACAAGGATTCACCGAGTCACCTAATTTATTTGGACAAGTCCTTGAGGGGGTTTTGGAAAAGTTTCAAGTTGTAAAAGGAACTAAATTATTGCCATATGTGGGTGTCCCTTTGATGTTGGGAAGAAAAAGGAACGAAGTAAAGGAAACTACAGATAGGCTTCTTAACTTTCTGGGAAGCCAAGGCTTGAGAGTTTCCAAATCTAAATTGCAGTATGTAGAACGGGAAGTTAAATATCTAGGTCATTTAGTAAGTGAAGGAAAGCGAAAAATAAGTTCAGAAAGAATCCAGGGAGTGATTAAACAACCACTACCAAAAACAAAAAAAGAATTAAGAAAATTCTTGGGATTAGTGGGATATTGTAGATTGTGGATTGACTCTTATGCAACTCTGACTAAACCACTATACAGTAAACTGAAAGAAGAAGAGCCTGATGAGATAGAATGGACAAAAGAAGAAAGAGGGATAATAGAAGTGATTAAGCAGAAATTAGTCTCTGCACCAGTGTCAGCTTTACCCTCTTTGGAAAAGCCCTTTTATTTATTTGTGAATGTAGACCAGGGAACCACCTTAGGAGTTTTGACTCAAAAATGGGGAGGAAAAAGACAACCTGTGGCATACCTCTCCAAAATATTAGATCCGGTAAGTAGGAGATGGCCCAACTGTATCCAATCTATTGCTGCTACTGCTTTATTGGTAAAGGAAAGTAGGAAACTTACTTTTGGAGGTGCTTTGGTGGTAAGCACACCACACCAGGGTAGAAGCATTTTAAATCAAAGAGCTGGACGGTGGTTAAGTGATGCTAGGATTTTACAATACAAAGTTATCTTAATGAAAGAAAAAAGACCTAATATTAACCACTGATACGGCTCTAAATCCAGCCGAGTTTTTGAGAGGAATTGGGGAGGCGACGGAGGAAGAAACACACTCATGTATAGAAGTTATAGACCTCCAAACCAAAGTCAGAGATGATCTGAAAGATTTCCCTCTAGGACAGGGGTGCAACCTGTTTATAGATGGATCATCTCGGGTAATAGAAGGAAAGCGACACAATGGATATGCCATAGTTGATGGAGATGAACTGACTTTGCTAGAAGCAGGAAGACTGCCTCTGTCTTGGTCAGCTCAGACTTGTGAGTTGTATGCATTGAGCCAGGCCCTCAAGTTGACAAAGAATAAAGAAGGAACCATATATACTGATTCCAAGTATGCATTTGGAGTAGGACACACTTTTGGAAAAATTTGGGCAGAAAGAGGTTTAATTAATACAAAGGGAAAGGATTGAGTGCATGGAACTTTGATTATGGAGACTCAAGAAAATGTCATGTTACCATCGACTGTTGCAGTAGTCCATGTGGAAGGACATCAAAAACCTTATACGTATGAGGGAAAAGGAAATGGACTAGCAGACTTAGAAGCTAAGGAAGCAGCTTTGAGTGAAGAATGGGTAACAATGAGTCCTTTAATACCCACATTAGATTCTGCCAAAGAGATACCTCAGTTTATGGAAAAAGAAAAAGAACAACTAGTAAAAATCGGGGCCACCCAAACTAGTGATGGGAAGTGGAAGCTCCCTGATGGAAGACAAATGTTAAACAAACAAGTCACTAGGGAGATTCTAGGAGTCTTACACCAAAGTAGCCATTGGAGAACCCAGGGACTGTGTGACATGTTTTTAAGAAAGTATGGTTGTATTGGACTATATACAGTAACACAACAAATTTGTGAAAGGTGCATAATTTGCAAGAAATTGAATAGACATCAAATTACATAAAACGAAAAAGGGGGAAGACCCCCGGCATTAAGGCCTTTTCACCATATACAAATGGACTACACTGAATTACCAGCCATAGGAAAACTTAAATATCTGTTAGTATTGGTCGACCATTTAACAGGATGGGTAGAAGCTTATCCTACCACCAGAGCCACAGCAAACATGGTGATAAAAATTATTCTGGAACAAACCATCTCAAGAGATGGAATAATCAATATAACTGACAGTGGTCAAGGGAGTCATTTCACATCCCGAGCTTTGAGGGGATTAATGGAGAAATTGGGTATTAAGTGGGAATACACCCCCCCATCCCCCCCCCTCAGATCTCTATAAATGCCCACAAAAGGGTCACCTCATCCTGGGCACAGAAAGAAGACTGCTCCTGTCTGTGCTCCTGCACTCTGAAGATGCCGGTCACAGATGCTGGCGAAATGTTAGGAAACAAAACTTCCAGAACACGGCCACACAGCCCGGAAGACCCACACCAGCCATTGTATAACTAATTGTTACTGTTGTGCTCATTGTGTAGACTGTTGTGTGGTACATACAGAATGTAAGAGAAGGTGTGATGAGGTGGATTTGAAAAAGACAACCAATGTGTGAAAATTATTGTGGAGTATGATCTGAACCAGAATATCTGTGGGGAGGTTATGAGTTATACTATAAAAAGTCCCCAGAAAAGTAAATGATTTCCACGTTAAGTATAGGAGGTTGTATAGGATTAGTTATTATCGCAGTAGCTGCCATCATATATTTTTGCTGGTCAGAAAGGAAAAGATTTTGTGGAGTATCCATTAGGAAGACTGAAGAAATGCCATAAGTAGACTTAAACATGGATATGAACCTAATTTAGAAAGTGTTATATGTTCCAGTAATAATCAGATATGAACTAGGAAGAGGAGAGATAAGACAAGTTAAAAATGCTAATATTAAGTTCACTATTTCCATCGTACAAACTGCAAATCCCCAGGTAATCCAGTTTGATGCATGCAAAATATTGGAATGTGAAAATTTGGAATTTCAGAGAGAAATTAGAAATTTGGATAAAATTTTGTGTCACGCAGATCCCCAAAGAGGGAGCTGCCTCTATACAGGCAAACTGGGGTAGGAGACAAATTCCACAGGGCAGAAGGCTCTTCCATTTCTAAAATTTTATAGAAAGGGCTCCAGTCCCCAATGTAAGAACCAAGAATGCAATCTGGTGATAATAACTATCACGCTAGCCTCTGGCAAGTCTACTGACTTTGACGGCTCCAGTTTTGGAATGGAAATACTTAAATATTCAAAAGTAGGGGTACAACAGATTGCAGAAGGTTGCTGTTTCCAAATAATCATAGGCCAGGCCCAGCCAGCCAGGCAACCGCCAACAAGGTTGAATAGTGGCTCTAAAGGAGTGAAGATCATCCAAGTGACTGATCTGTGACAGACTATTGAAATAGAGATTGGGTATGGGGACACAAATACCTGGTTAAAATGGGTATGATATACTGCAAAAAGACTAAACAAAAGTAATTGCTATGCATGTGCCTCTAGCAGACCAATAGCGCAAGTGGTTCCATTCCCCTTAGGATGGGATACTAATCCAGAGGGTATGTATGTATGTATGTATTTATTTATTTATTAAATTTCTCACCCGCCCATCTCCCCTCAATGGGGGAACTCTGGGCGACTCACACCAAACATTAAAAACATAAATATATATAAATACATAAAACATCAATTTAAAAAACATTTCTAAAAAAGGGGAAGGAGAGACCAAGAAAATGAAAAATCTGGAGCTGAAGACAGGAGGCCTCTATGGGGCTAGCCATCCCCATGCTTGGGGTATTCCCTCCCCACCCCAAGTGGCAGAACCAGGTCTTCAAAGCCCTACGGAAGGCCAGGAATGAGGGGGCCAATCGCACCTCCGGAGGCAGAATGTTCCAAAGACCGGGGCCTACTGCAGAGAAGGCCCACCTTCTGGACCCTGCTAATCAAAGTTCTTTTACTGAGGGGGTCCGAAGCATGCCCTCTCTGTGTGACTGGGTGGGACGGGTTGAAGTCATAGGGGAGAGGCGGTCCCTTAGGTAACCTGGTCCCATACCATGTAGGGCTTTAAAGGTGATAACCAACACCTTGAATTGGACCTGGAAGCAAACTGGTACGCAATGCAGCTTGCGGAGCAGTGGCATTACATGGGCCCTCCTTGGGGCTCCAAAAATAGCCCACGTGGCTGCCTTCTAGACCAGCTGTAGCTTCTGGATACTCTTCAAGGGTAGCCCCATGTAGAGCGCATTGAAGTAGTCTATCTTGGAGATAACAAAGCCATGAGTGACTGTTCGAAGGGCATCCTGATCCAGGAAAGGGCGTAACTGATGCACAACCCGAAGTTGTGCAAAGGCCCTTCTTGCCACAGCTGCCACCTGCTCTTCAAGCAGGAGCCGTGAGTCTAGGAGGACCCCCAGATTACACACTGGGTCTGTCTGGGGCAGTGCCACCCCATCCAGTACCAAAGATGACAAAGTCCCTGATACAGAGGAGCCATTAATCCACAGCCACTCCATTTTACCAGGGTTCAGCCACAGCCTGTTGTTCCCCATCCAGACCCTTATAGCCTCCAGGCACCACGAAAGGGTGGCCATGGCATCACTTACTTCACCTGGGATGGAGATGTATAACTGCGTATCATCAGCATACTGATGATACCTCATCCCATGGTGATGGATGATCTCATCCAGCGGTTCCATGTAGATGTTGAAAAGGAGCAGAGAGAGAACTGAACCCTGCGGCACCCCACAGAGGAGGGGCTGAGGATGGGACCTCTCGCTCCCTATCACCACCGATTAGAATCAGCCCTGGAAAAAGGAGGTGAACCAGCACAAGACTGTGCGGCCCACCCCCAATTCCCTGAGCTGTCCCAACAGGATACCATGGTCAATGGCATCGAAAGCTGCTGAGAGATCAAGGAGAGCAAGGTTGGTCACATTTCCACCATCCCACTCCCGCCAGAGGCCATCCATAAGTGCGACCAATGCCATTTCCATTCCATAACCGGGCCTGAAACCTGACTCGAAGGGATCCAGATAATCCGTTTCCTCCAGAACACTTTGGAGCTGTGATGCCACCACTTTCTCAACCACCTTCCCCAAAAAGGGGAGGTGGGAGACTGGACGAAAATTGTCCAGCACAGTAGGATCCAGGGATGGTTTCTTGAGGAGGGGGTGCACCAATGCCTCCTTAAAAGCAGCTGGAAGCACTCCCTCCTGCAAGGATGTACTAACCATCGCCTGGATCCAACCACATGTCACCTCCTGAGCTGCTTTCACCAGCCAGGAGGGGCATGGATCAAGATGGCAAGTGGTGGCCTTCACAGTCCCCATGAAGTGTGTGATAGCTTTATTTCAAGATGAAACTGATTGGGGAAATGAGAACTGTACATCTTGTCAATTTTGTTCCCACGCCTTACAAAGCATGACCCCATGAGGCCCCCAACGTTCTCTGCAGTCTATGGGAACTATTCAGTTTATATAGAGAGGCATGGGAAAAAATTCACTAAAAATGTAGGGAAGGTTAAGGCTTGTGTCAGCATCTATAACGTCACAGGTAGAGATTGTTCAGGAAATGATTCTAATATCAAGATAGCCAGAGCGGACTTATGGTGGTACTGTGGAGGAAAGATAATTAGACCTACACTTCCTCCCTTGAGGGCTGGCAGTTACACTATACTCCAATTGGCTATCCCATTTAACCCTGGCGATCGAGAAAAATGAAAAGGGAAAGACAATCCCACGAAGGAAACGGAGGGAGGCAGATAATCCGAAAGGATCATTTGATACTAAAGTATACATAGATGCAATAGGGGTACCAAGGGGAGTGCCTGATGAATTTAAAGCTAGAAATCAGATTCTAGCAGGATTCGAATCCTTTTTATTTTGGTGGGTAACAATAAATAAGAATGTGGATTGGATAAACTACATATACTATAATCAACAAAGCTTTATAAACTACACGAGGGATGCTATTAAAGGAATTTCGGAACAATTAGATGCTACAAGTAGAATGGCCTGGGAAAATAGAATGGTATTGGACATGATGTTGGCTGAAAAAGGGGGAGTTTGTGTAATGATGGGAGGGAGCTGTTGTACATTTATCCCTAATAACACTGCACCAGATGGAACGGTTACCCAAGCCTTAAAAGGATTAACGGACTTGTCTGAGGAGTTGGCTGAGAATTCAGGGGTCGATACCTCCCTCACAGGATGGTTAGATTCCTGGTTCGGCAAATGGAAAGGAATAATTGTATCTCTCCTCGCATCCCTAGGAGTAGTAGCAGGGGTGCTAGTAGGATTGGAATGTTGTATCATCCCATGTGTAAGAGGATTAATGCAAAGACTGATCAAGACTGCGGTCTCTAAACAAATGCCACTAAAACCCCCTTCTTATAATGAAACCTTGACGTTAATGGAAGACAGTAATGACAGGGAATGCGAGGCCATGCTGCGCCAGCTAGAAACTTCCAAATGAACAGTGTAAAAAGCAACATGAGGATATAAATGAAAAGGGGAATTGTAAGAAATAGGACATGGGTAGGTTTGTTGTTTTTACAGTAGCTTGAGATAAATGAATATGGAGAATTGTTGATGGCATCATAGTTATGGCTTTGGGCAAGCAGAAACAAGAAAACCTAACCTTACATTAGAGCAGAATTGGGAAAAACAAAAAGGGGAAGAATGTAAATAGCTGCAACAGGATGCAGCTAGATTAACTGCAGACTGTAGCTATTTATGAAACTACAGGAACACAGTAGCCTTTAAGATGACACATAAGTAGAAGTACCAAATATGGACAATTGTAAATAGGGGTAAGGGGGCTTTGGAGTAGAGTAATGGGAGATGTAAACTAAGGCGGGACTTCCAGAAATTGTATTAGGCGTATCGGATAGGTTGTAAACTCCCTAGTACCTAACCATTGGGGAACTGGAGGAGGGCTTTTCGCATCTGTGATAGGGAATATAAGGAAGACCAATTGCTAAGATCTGGGTTCACCTCATTGCTAATGTGTGTGCACCCGTTTTTGCAAATTCGTTAATAAATACTTTGCTGCTTCTGAAGACCTGAGTTTGGTTTTATTGATAACACAGGTTACAGAGATGCAGCCTCCAATCTGTAATTGAAGAGAAGCCTTTGAAATACTGATAGGACTGTTCCCTGAACCAAAAAAAAGGCTTCGTAATAAGCATACTGAAAGCCAAAAGGCAACTCTGCAAAACAAGTCTCTTCTCTGTATGCCAGTAAAGCGAATCCTGACATGTTGATGATGCACCCTGCATTGCAAGCATTTCTTGCTCCTTAACAGTAAGCACTGTTAATGAACGACTCCTTTTCCTTTTCCTCACTTCTACCTGTTGCCTGTTTCCTACCTTTGAGAAGGCTGGATGTGCCACAGGCTAGATGCGGTGTTGCTTTGAGCTACCATCAAACAGGGTTTTCCTGCAAACAGTAACTTATTTACCTTGCTATAATTAGCATGTCTGGGTATATAAGGGCATAGTGGAGTCCTTGGGGTTCTCTGAGCTTGGTTCTTTTCTTGCAAATGTTTCATTACCCGACTAAGTGACATCTTCAGTGCTGAAATGGGATGGGGTTTGCTCTCTATTTATGTGCTGTGGCCTGCCTTGCCAGTGCTGGTGGGGGTGGGGGTTTTGTTTTGCTCCTCTGGTAGTTCCTTGATTAGTATATGTTTACTGCTTGATTGCGTGCCTGGTGGTAACCTTTGCTTGTCTGGGTGATGATTGCTGGTGATTGATTGCTGGTAAGACAGACAGGCAGAAGGCTGGCAGAGCGCATCCATGAGCACCAACTAACAGTCAGAAGACATGATGAAAACTCCTTAATCTCACAACACATGGACAGACTCAACCATCGTTTTAACTGGGAAACTGTCAGCATTTTAGACCAAGCTAAATCCAAATATGCAAGAGAATTCTTGGAAGCCTGGTATTCAGACAAGGCAGCAATTAACAGATACATAGAGATAAACAGCATCCACATACTATTCAAAAGAGACAAAAGACCAGAAGATCGCCTCACCAGCAATCATCACCCAGATAAGCAAAGGTTGCCACCAGGCACACAATCCAGCAGCAAACATAGGCTAATCAAGGAACTATCAGAGGAGCAAAACAGAACCCCCACCCCCACCAGCACTGGCAAGGCAGGTCACAGCATATAAATAGAGAGCAAACCCCATCCCATTTTAGCACTGAAGATGTCACTTAGCCGGGTAATGAAACGTTAGAAAAGAACCAAGCTCAGAGAACCCCAAGGACTCCACAGTTCAACTCTGAGCTACACATATTCACCTATATAAGGGCATAGAGTCTGGTTCTCTATGGTGTAGTAATTTATAAAAATGTTTGTGGGTGGCTGGGGTTCTTCTGGTGAATTCCGCCTTTGTTGGGGATTAATTAACAACTTAGATCACTGTCTGATTACTCATAGGTGTCATTAAAAATAGTACCTCCATGGTTGGTTATGGATGTATTTGTTTTTCAACTCTACATTTTTAAAATGGTTTTGTGAAAAGCCAGCCCTGTTCCATGTTCCAGGAAGTAAATAATTGTTTAATGAGATACCTGTTCTGACTTTGGCAGAGCAGTTTCGCCTGCAGCAAATCTCAGTGATGGAGAACAGGATGAAATGTAATGTTTCATCTTGTTCTCTAAAACATAGTACACTCTGAATAAAGACTATAGAACTGTATGACTTCTTAAAGAAAGTTATGTTGGTTATTTTTTACTCAAGATATTTACGTTCAAAAAAATGCATAAAGAAATAGTATCCGGAGATGCATTTCAGAGTTGAACTACATGGCATGGTATTCTGTCTGAAGAAAGTCATGATGCAGGTCTAACAGCTAATATAATTAGGGTTTGAATTGAATTCCTGAACTATTTATGTTTTTTTTAAATTTAAAAATGTATGAATCTGGCCAGCTTCTCCGAACAGTGACCAATAAAATTATGAATGTAGATGACAAGTTCCATCTGCTTTCTTGCTTGAAACTATTGTTCATTTTTTTTTCCTGTTCTTGCATTGCTGCACAAACCTTAGTCATTCTTCTCTATCCACATTACTATCACCCTACATGTCCTGTTCTACAAATGTATATTAAGATAGTAATAAAATTAACAAATAGCAAAGCAATCACTCTATGAATCAACTGGCATGAAAGTGATATAATAAGAAAACAATGTTTTACTGTACATAGGTTTATTTACTGAAGTAGATTTTTTCCTGTTGATGTGCACTGTCAGTCATTTCCATGTCATCATGTGTTTGCTTTCCATTCTGTCCCTTCCCATTCACAGGATCTGTAATGACAATGTTGCCTGAAAATTTGGGAGATTGTTCAAAATCATGTTAAAAAAAATATTGTGTGTGAAAAGTGGCTATGGAACAACCCAAACACAAATACAAACCCAACATTTTCACTGTTTGAAAGCTAACAGTTCTGGTGGCAACATGTATTTCTGATAAAGATCTACCAAATAATATAGCTTTAGATCAGTAATAGAAAACTAGAAAAGGGGGGAATGAGACATGAAATACTTAAATAGCATTTAGTATCAAAATACAGTATTTGGTTTGTGATATTAGCAGGAGTTGCCACAAACTTCTCCAACAGTCTCTGTCTTGAAACTTTTGAAAATAGACAAAGAAAATTACATTTCCTGCAACTTAAAAAAATCAGAAAAAAATCCAAACTGATTTCTGATTCATAGTTAATACACATGGCACAATGGTTAATAAATTACAAGGTGTGTCAGAAGGACCTCTGAGTCTCGCATGATTCCTCATAGGCATCTCATGCTGTAATTTTTTAAATTTTTGCTTTCATTTCCTGATCTTAGAAATCATTTCCATGTAATCCCAATGTTCTAGTAAGTGTTAAATAACTACAGTTTAACTTAGACCCACCTCTCAGGAGCTTCCAGCCCATCCTGCATTGCCCAATCCATGTCACTAAAGGCTTGGCTTGGACCCATGAAAGATATGCAATTGGTATGGCCATTGGTAGCCTGACTACAAGGATCCCTCTGCGTTGAGGACAAACTTACAGATCATTGAAGCCAATCCTATTCCTGTAACATCCAGACATGGTATGTTATGCAAGAGTCTAAAGGATTTTTTTTTTTTTTTAGTTTTCTCTTTGACATCACTGCTGCAGCATCCTTTGTTGAGCTGGTAAAACTGAGCTGAAGCTGGCGAGTGGGGAACTTATATTCTCCATTTGCTTTCTACGAGGAGAAAGGAGATCAGCTATGCTAAAAAGAATTATATAATGCCTCCTCCTTCCCAGCCTAGAGAGGACCACCACATAAATGTATCTCAGCTCCCCAAAGCCATCAAGAGAATGGCCAAGTATCCATTCATGCAGAAAGTTGAGAAGAAAAAGCCTGGAATTTAAACTCCACTGTGATAGATCTAATAAGGCTCTGAATTCTTGGCTGATGCATTTAAGCCTTCCTTCTTGTCTCAATAAAGATTCTAATCTAGCAGAGTCATGTCTGAGAGTCTTATGCCAAGACAGGCTAAATACTGAATAAGGACTCCTTAAGCATCTGGAAGGCTGTGGTTTAATGACAAGATTTGGTAGGAAGCCCCACAGGATGGTCTAATGATCTGACTCAGTATACTGACCACGTATTTCAAGTAGAGGCTTGATAGTCATCTATTGGGGATGGTGTAGTGGCTCCTGCAGTGTATAGGGAGTTGGACTTAGATCGCTTAGATCCCTTCCAACTCTATGATTCTATGATAAGGCAGCTTCCAATATTCCTAAAAGATTTCCAATATTATTACCTGGAAAAATAGCCTCATTATTTAAACATCTTGTAATAGATTTATCTTTCCACAGTTTGGCAAAGCGCTATTCAGAACACAGGGTCAGTCAAGCTAGCTATCCCAGGTTTCATTTGTTGAGAATCGAATGCAAAGATCACCCAATCTTTCCTAAACTTAGCCACCTCTCTCACACCAGCCAGTTGAGAAAGGAGGAGGTTTTCTGTTCTTTTCAGCATAGCAGAGCTCCCTTCTCCTGCTCAGAAACAGAGAATATTAGCGTCTCCTCAGGTTAAGTGCCTGTTCTCAATCCCTCTTTGAAGATGCTATTGATCCCCCACACAGAACATGCTTGTGACATCTTAAAACTGCTCAAAGTGAATTGCAGATTTCACCCTCTATTTCTAAAGAAATGTCTAGAATAGAAACCCTTAAGAAACATTTTTTGAGGTTTAACTCATGGCATACCATAACTGAGTATTACATGGTCCTGGATTGCAACAACAGCTTTTCACTACAGGTCACATATTTGATCATTGCGTAGGCTCTTCCAGTTTGCTAAAGGGAAATACAGTACCTTCCTGGAAACATTTCATCAGTAAGTCTTTTATGCCAAGCCCAAGTACTTCTCAGCATAAGGAAAAGCAGACTAAAAGTCAGGATGTTTAATATTATCAAAGGCAAAAAACATTACAACATTTCAAAATAGTTGTTTATTTGTTCTTAAACAAGTGGTGCTTTTAGAATGGCTGCTTTTCTGGATACAAAATAAATGAAAAGAAAACTAAGAAAGCACTTAACTTCTGATGAAGAAAATGTCATGAATAGACAGACCAGTTATGATATAACAAAAGATTTAGTGAATTACCTAGGAGAATCCATCTGACTGAAAGTAACAAAGATATATTTCAAAACAATTATAACAATGGAAGGAAATAAAACAAGATCTTGAAAGACTGAGAAATTTGAAACTGTCCTAGCTAGGACTTACTGTGAAAAAAAAATAGAAGATATACTTAAAATGAACTTTCTATTACAAATGACACTGATTCCAATGTCACACAAAATCTTGCAGGATTGCCAAAAAACAATCAACAGATTTATATACAACAGGAAAAAGCCAAGATTAAGATTTAAAATTCTACAAGGTTCAAAGGAAAGAGGTGGATTAGCACTCCCCAATTTAAGATTGTACTACAGAGTAAACTGCCCATTGTAGATAACAGAATGGATAAGATCTCCAAACAGTAGAATATCAATAATAGAAAGAGCAGGTCCAGCTAATGGACTTCATAGGTATCCATGGTACAAAGAAATAAAAGAAGAGTTGACTACAGCAAGAATATTAGAAAACAGATATCTTGCCTATGATATCAGACTAGATGACTAAAACTGTTATGGATATATACTGTCAATGGCAACATTGACAGTATATATCCATAACAGAAATTTCACTAAGTTCAGGCAAGATTGGTTCCCTTACATACAATATATCACCAAGAAGGCAGATATAGATATCTGGAATATGTTTTTAGGACTTAAACAGAAAACAACAATTTCTAATGTTCGATGTAAAGTTCAAATATCTAAACAATGGGGGGGGGAAGGGAAGGGAAGGGGAAGGTATAATCCACTTTTTCTCTTTTCGCTATGGTTTTCTTTTTAAAACTTAAATGTATTTCTCTCTCTCTCTCTCTCTCTCTCTCTGTACCATCTTGCTGTTCTTTCTTTTTTTTCCTTTACATTGTAATATTTGCTTTTTTCATACTTTTCAAATTTCAACACCTTAATAAAAAATACATTTTTTAAAAAAAGCAAAATAATGGCGTACTCAAGAATGAAACAATAAAATACAGTTAATGTACTGAAAATAAAATTTCCCCCAACAAAAAAACTTTTCCAGCTTTTACAAAGAAGAGACCAATAGGGAATCTTTGGTGCCCGATGAAGTATAATAATTAGTTCCTGCCACTGATGAACACTTGACAGAGAGGAGCCACTCTTTTAGAACATCCTCATTACTATCCATCTACAACAGAGGTGTGAGATATCACAGAATTCAGGGAAATTTACTGTGGTGAATACAAGAGACATTTTTATTTTTAACAAGAGTTGGCTACAATTGCTTGCTGCTGGAGAAGTAATTCAAGAAGCTTAAGGTATAACATCCATATGACGTACTACTGTGTTTTTTGCCTGGAATTCACAGGATTGTCAGCACGCCTTTAGAGCAGCATCCATTCACCCAAACTGTGGTCTTTTCATGCTTCATGGGCAACCAAAGGCAGAATCACGCAACATTGGGAGGATAAAATTATACTTCATATGCAGCAGTTGGATTGCTATTATGTGGCATTTGTCTACATTGGAATTAGGATTTTTTTTTTCAACAGAGGAGCAAGGAAAAGGACTTTCAACTAATTTGGTCAAATTTTCCAGAGTTGTTTTGCACATGGTATAAATTTCCAGGAATCTTTTTGTCCTATTAATGTTAAATATGTGTTACATTTTTTCCCCTCATAGACTGATATGCTGCACACTCCCAAACAGTTCTTGGCAGCTCACATAAACATAAACATAAAAACCATACATTAAAAATTCTGAAACATTTGGATAAAGATATCCTTGAACCCCCTCCTAACCAAGAATAAGAAGGGGATCAATCTTAATTCCAGCTGCAGTTTGTTTCATAATATAGGGCCTGCCATAAACAAGGCAGCATTAACTGTTAATGTTAGACGTGTCCATGGTGGGACCAGCAAGAAACATCTTGCTGAACACCTGAGCATGGGATAGATGATACATGAATGCATTATCCTGTAAGAAATTTGTGTCTCAGGGCACAGCCTCACTTGCCATTTAAGCTGCCCCTATCCTGTGCTCATGCCAGCTTAAACTGATTTTCTTAAATCGGTTTAAGAAAAAGGTGTCCAGACTGGGACCCTCTGGCAGCAGCTTGCAAGTTATTCAGTCTGGACTGCAGGCTACCATCTCTCCTCATTGGACAGTTCTGCTCCCGCTGGGCCCTCCCACCATTCTCTTCTAGGAAAGCAGTGACCAATCACTTTCCTTCCTGCAGACGGATCTTTCTGACCATAATATTTGTATATCTGTATGTGTGGGTGCGTGCATACATCTAACAAACACAAATACACAAAGATAAATGTGTATTTACTAGGTTGAAGCATCAAAATGTCCAAGCACAGCAACCAACTGTAAAAAAAAAAAAAAATTCTTTCCAGCATGCACTCTAATAGGTTCTATACCACTCCTTACCAATACTGAGGAAATAGCAGAGTGATTAAGATCTTTGCTTATCTCATAAGTTTCATTGCTATTATTGACATGATTATAATTCTTGTTGATGTTATTTTATACTGGTATATGACTGAAATAAAGATAGCTATGTATGTAGACAACCCTTATTAAACGTTGTTGGGTTTGTTTTGTATAAAGTATACCTGACCTCTGTTACATATACTGGCTATGAAGCTCAGCCACTTGCTTGCCTTTCTCTCTTTTAAATTATTTTATACTTTCCCCTGATTTTTTAAATCTTTTTTTGGCTTATGGCTGTTCAACTTATAAATACAAAATATGGGGAGCAAGATAAAAATTGGCTGCTCACCTTTGCTGCTATCAAAAGGTGGTCAAGAAATACCTTGACTTGTCAGGGTAATTCCCAGTGGGTCCAGCAGTGCTTCCAGTAGCATTAGAGAAATGAGAGCAGACCCATCCAAAGTACTTCAAGGGGATGCCGTGGTCAGCAATAGGAAAAGATACTGAGAGATCTGCATCTTGCCCTTAATAGAGATCATCTAGTAGAAGAACTCAAGTAATCTCTGAACCAAATCTGGATTTTAATCCACATTTGAAAGCTTTTAGATCAACCATTTCCTTTAAGAGTTTCTGGAGCTGCTCTGTCTTACCCCCTGCGCCCCTTTGGGTAAATACAAATGTTGGAACACTGCACTACAGTTGTGAAAACAGCTCAAGTCCTGAAATGGCTTCTTAAGCAAAAGTCACACCACTGCTTGCTTTATTGTGAAAGGATATGCTCCATGCCAAAAAGAAATGTTACTCATCTCAGAAATTATTGGTGGGAATGAGACTTGAGGGACCCTCAAAACCCAGTTCAGGGAGGTATGCAACAGGGAAGTAGTGGAATGAACAGCTCCAAGAGTTTTATCCATTCCTCAAAACATAGGTAACACAGCTATTCAAAAAAATAGCATGAAACAGTGCACTGGACACTTAGGTAGAGAACTCCCATAGTAGCATCAAACCTTTGTTTGTTTTACAATATTTGTATACTGCCACAACCCAGAACAACTTCCTATGATTTACAGTAACACTAATAGAATAAAATACAAGTAAAATTCCACTAAAAGATTAAAAAATGAGTTTGGCTTTTCCTCAAACACAGCATACCGTATTAGGGGAGACAAAATAATTGTGTATATTATAGCATTGGTTGCCAATCATGTGCTAAGTTAAAAGTAAAAACATGCTTTCATAAATGATCCTCCCATAAAACTGTTCGATGACAGTAGAATGAGCGTAACCCAAATGTAGAACATTCTTTTAAAGAAGTGAATTCAGCTTCTGGATGTTGCTGAATTACCATCCCAGGTCAATGATGAAGGGTATTGGGAGTTATATATATATAATGTAATATATAATATAATTATATTTAATTATATAATTATATAAATTATATTTATACAATATAAATATAATATAAAATATATATTATATTTTAGCAAGTTCTCCATCTTGCTGTAAAGGATGAGTATTGGTGCCTCCATTCTGATGTATTTGAAAAGTAGTCATCAGTATTAATATTTCAAATTTTTGAAATGAAATAGTTCTTCCATTCTTGTAAATTAAAAAAAAAAAGATGATTAAAGACACCTTTTAGATTTATTTGGTGAACATTGTAATGTTTATTTTCCTAACTAAACTCTTGCAGAAGAACAAAATATTTCTCATCCTGTACATCCTTTTTTGACTAGGAGAGATTCAAAAATTGAATTTATCCCCCTGGGCATGCCCCAAAAATGCATAAATAAATAAATTCACAGAGGATGGACACAAATCTCATATCTTCTTCACCTGTTTAACCCACCTTAAAAAACAAGCAATACCTGAGTTGAGGTGTGTGTTTATATAATCTTTCTTTCCACAAAGGAAGAAAACTGTTTACAGAGGAATAGGTTATTCCAAAGTGTCATAGACAAATAAAGGTAGGATTCACATAATTCTCTGAAGGTGTTCCCCATCCTGGATCATTCCAAAGGAAAAGAGAAGACCAGCCTCCCTGTTATAACCAAATAACAAACCATAGATGGCTGGGTTACTACTATAAATGGAGGCATCTTTAATGGAACCTGCTCCTGAATCGCTCAGGGCTCTGTATAATAAGACCGACATCTTGACCAGGCTTGGAAACAGACTGATAGGCAGTGCAAATCTTTTAGCACAGATGCTATATGTGGATGGCAAAGGAATCCAGCTGCTGGGTTCTGCACTAGTTCCAGTGTCTGAACCAGACCCAGTGGAAAGCCCCATATAGAATGTAATAGAGTCAACCAGTCCTGAGCATTCCAAGCATGAATTTTCATGGCCAAGCTGTCCTATTCCAGAATGGGTGCAACTGATGCTGCAGTCTAAGCTAAGAACAGGTTCTTTAATCATATCGGAGTCCTCAGTGGTAATGACATATCCAAAGGTCTTCCCAGACTGCAAACTCTTCCCATCAGGGAGAATATGGCCCCATCTAGAAGACACAGTTCCCCTAATTCCAGGATTTAGAAAGTATTCATCAAAAATAGTTTCATCTTAACAGAATTCAGCAGTGATGAGATAGCAGTGATAAGCAACAAAGATTGGTGCTGTAACTTCTCAGATATTACATCAGGCTTATATTAGCTTATGCTCAATGTGATGAAGGTTGGAAGCCACTACTTTATTACTGTTTTCGTTGCCTTTTTCTTTTTCTTTTCTCTTGTACTATTTTTCTTTTCCTTTTTTCTTTTTTCTGCACCGCCTGAACTTTTATTTTTCTTTCTTCTTCTAGTTTAGTTTGTATTACAGATAGTCCTCAAGTTCAGCAACTGTTTGACGTTACAATGGTGCTAAACAAAGGGACTTATGACCGGTCCTCAAAGTTCCAGCCATTGCAGTGCTCCCATGGTCATGAGGACAAAATTCGGGTGCCTGGCAACCAGCTCGCACTTATGACCAGGTGCAGCATCCCACGGTCACACAATCGCCATTTGTAGCCTTCCCTGCTGGATTCCCCCAAGCAAAGTCAATCAAAGTCAAAGTCATAAGTCGCCAGGGTAAGACTCCTCTACCCCGGCCTTTCTTCACTTACACGCACTGTGCCCTCCTTCCCCCCTTCACTCGCACACACCCTGCACCCTCTTTCTGTGGCCCCCCTGTGATCACACACATGCATGCACATACCCTGCACCCTTTTTCCGGTCTCTGTGCTCATACACATCCACACACCCTGTGCCCTCTTTCCTCAGTCTCCCTGCAATCACATACACACACACACGTACCCTGCACCCTCTTCCCTTGGCCTCTCTGAGATCTCACACTTGCATGCGCGTACCACACACTCTTTTTCCACAGCCTCCCTGCAATCACACACATGCGCGCATGTACTGTATGTACCCTCATGCCCTCTTTCCATGACCTCCCTGCAATCACACACATGCATGCATGTACCCCATGCCCTTTTTCCACATCACGCTTTATGACTGCATCGCTTAGCGACAGCAATCCTGGTCCTAATTGCAGTTGTAACTTGAGGACTTCCTGTAGTTTTTATTATGTTTATTAAAAACTTCAATAAAATATATTAATTATATCAAGCTAATACAGAATTTTACAATTCAGCTACATACACTCTTTGCAGAAAAGACTGAAAAGGGTTAACAAAACTTCTTGGATCCCTCTAATCACAACATTCTTCTTTAGACATAAATGAACCATTCATACCTTCTGGAGTTTCTTTCTTCAGGTTGGTTTGGTGATCACATCTGAGGTGAATAAAAAGTAATGCATACAGACACCAAATATACATATCATCCAACATTTCTGGCAATCTGCTGAAAAAAGAGGTACCTGTTGACAGAACAATGATTATCAGTTGATAATCAATGATTAAACAATGATTAATGTTTATACATATCAGTTTCTTCCATTTTGATGTCATATGAACTCAAAATCAGCTTTCGATAGAATATTTGAATAATTGTTGTGTGAAAAGGTCTTAAAAACTGAATGAGGACATTTTAGTTCTTCTAGCTACTAAAACAATGTGCAGTTGTATTTTGAATAATGGCAGCAAGCTGACTCTCTCCAGAATTACATAGTGCATTTTTCTTTTCTGATTACAGTGCAGAGTTCACATTTTGAAATTACAAACTGGGAGTATTTGTAAACTAGAGACTTTTAAAGTGTCTTATACTCTTGTTTTCTACTGCAAGCATATTTACCATGCACAAAAATCTCTGGATTTTAGTGGATGTTGTGCTCCATGTCCCATGCTACAATTAATACACTCTTAAAACAAACAACAACGAACCAGCAGCCATAGCTAGTTCTATAGTCTGAGCATATTGTTGTCTATGCATAAGACTCAGATGCATATGGCTAGCTTCTGTAACTTTGAACCGAACTCCATGTTGAAGGAAATGGTTATCTTTGTAAATCCACCTTAAGCAATTAGTTGGATTTTCCAATACAAAAACATATGGATGAGCCTTATTTAGAAACACTTCTATGAAGACAACCTAATTTACCTTGATAAGTCTAGAGTTAATATCTGTCATAATTAAAGATAGCACACAGGCAGCAGAGTATTTAATTTGTATATAAAACCATGATGTACTTCTATTGTTTCATTTGCATAATCTTCACCCTTGTTATTTTAATATGTGCATAAAGTCATGACTTACTGGTATAACTTTTCCCAATATCTTCACTTCCTGCTCCTTTAAGTAAGAAGGTTTTTTTTTTAAGAGGGTTAGCATAGGAATTGGACTTGATCCCAATATAATTTTCCATTACAACACTAGTTAGGTTATTAACAAAATAATTATAAACCCTAATTATGGGGAAAGTTATTAGAACATATGACTGGGACAGTCTTGATCTCTTCTTCAACCAATATTTCTGATCAATTGATTTTAGATTCATAACATTTCAAAGATTATTTCTATTCTTGTAACATAAGTATTCTTGTAACATAAGTATTTTTTCATAGTAAATTCCCACCATCTATTGAATCTCTAATCTATCAAAGCAGGTGGTAGAAATAATTCAACACAAGCAGAAATTACATTTCTATCCTCATGCTAACTATGGGATCCTAGGAAGATTCCAGTATTAAAATTATAAGGAATACTATCTTCATTTTTTGGAAATGTTATTACTCATAAAATAAATCCCATGCATTTTAGATTTCCCAAATGTGGTACAGAACAAATTGTAATGTACCATTGGTATATGACACCAGAAAAATTATCTAGAATGTATACTTCAAATCTATGATGGAAATGTGAATGACAAGAAGAGTCATTTTATCATGGTTGGTGGACGTGCAAAACACCTAGAAGGTTTTGGGTTCAGATACATACACTGATTCATAGAATTTTAAAGATTAATATATAACTGAAACCAGAAATTTTTCTCTTGGGACTGATGGATAAACAGTAATGGAACTTTGTTTTTATATATGATAACCATAGTGAGATTATTGTATGCATAAAGATGGAAAGTTTGGTAATACCTACGATAAAGGAATGGTTGGTGAAGGTAATAGAACTTGCTGAGATGGTCAATTTGACCTGTTTGATTAGAGAAAAGACAATATCTACATTTATTGCTGACTGGAAACCCCTTATGGGTTTTTGAATAAAACAGAAAAAAAAATGAACTGATGATCTATGATTTTGACAATTAGATAGGATAGGTTACAGAAAGAAGAGAGTCACAATGTAACTTTAGAGAAGGAGGTAAATCTATAATTGTATTTATAACTGCTGTAAAGAGGATCAGAAGCCACTTCCTTATATCTTTTTGGGACTTGGGCTGAGAGAGAGGGACTGGGCCAAAAGGTCACCCAGCCAGCTTCATTCAAGGCAGGACTAGAACTCACAGTCTCCTAGATTCTAGCCTGGTGCCTTAATTTCTAGTCCCGCCACTCTCTGTCACACCACCACCACCACCCCGCTCCCGGATGTCAGGCTCAGGCAACAAGCCAGTCAGTCAATTCCTGTCACAACCAATAGACTAATATTTGGTTGATCCAAAAAAAAAAAAAAAAAGTGGATCCTGCACATGCAGGAAAACACTAGGAAGAAAAAAAAACAAATAATACCATTTCCTTATTTTTTACAAAGACTTTGAGAAACAGGAATACATTTTGCTATCTTGGACTCATATGTTAATTTTTGTAAACACATTGTGCAATCAGTATAACACTAAAAAAGAGTAACAGTATAATGGAACATTTTATCTCAACTTCTAAGGACCATCAATTATGAGAACAGAACCTTGTCTGCAGTTGTAAACACATTTTAGGTAGATTCTACTGACACAATTGGAACTTACTTCCAGGTGTGTTCAGATATACCACATAAATATCAATTCATTGCTTTATATAAGTTGCTGGGTAGCTTTGAATAGATTCAGAAGCAGATCTTTGTATGAGAAGTCATGAACTTGAGGAAGAAAGAAAGAACCTGTGACAAATCCAAATTTCTGTCTTATCAACACTTAAGGAATATGATTTACTGTTGAGCACTGAGTCACTCTGAAGTAGGAAGCAGTGGAGGTATATAAACATGGTAATGTCAGTCTCTGACTTTCATAATCTCCTGAAAGCAATAAAGAAGTTACCCTAGGGCTTATTCAGAACAAAAAGGTAAGATTTACTGTTTGAGCCTTTAAACTGCAGCTTCTTTAAAACTATTATTTGTAATTAAGCAAATTGGGATAATTTTAGGGAAAAAAGGTAATTTAGGAGCACATCAGTCACATTTCTAGCAATTAATATGTATGCAAGTTCTATGATGTTGTCTAGTTTTGCTCTATTTCTGAGAATATGTTACATCTATTACCATAATATATTAGGTTTATACTAGCTTAAATATCATGGCTTTCTTCTAAAAATCCGGCATTGCTGTTTTCTGAGTTTGCCTGTAATTCTGTTAGAGATCCCTGGCTCTTCTCTTAGTAAACTAAAATTTCTAAGGTTCCCTGGAAGAAGGAAATTAGAATTAAAGCCATTTTAAGGCTACAGTCCTTTTTGTGCATTTATATGAATGAAATGCAAATTGAACTCAGTGGGACTGACTTCCAAATAAACATTTATACTACTGGTCTGTAAATGTATAGTGCAATATAGATAAGACCTCAAATGTTTAAACTTAATCCTACCCCTTTTGCTTTTTGCCTCAGGATGGCTTAATAATTAATATTTTTCCCTAAGAGAAACTATGCTCATAAAATATACTACCTTATCTATTTTCTCCTCCTCATTACTATGGATTTTGGCAGTCTGGTTTAGTGCCCACCATAATTGTGTGCCTGGTCCTAACCCCACAATTTTTAAAATTCATCTCAGCTTCTGCTTCCTGAGCTTTCTCATTATATGCTACAGCTAAGGAAACATGCCACAGAAAAGCAAACCCCACATACAGTGGTGCCACACCACTTCCTGCCACACATGAGAAGCTGGGAAGCCAACTAAGTATCATGTAGTGCAAATCTGTTTCCATGCTCTCCAGATAAAGGCTGGAGCAATCACCATTGCCAAATGTGTTGGTGGAAATTGACATGTGGCATAGAAACAAGATCAAGGCAGTCTCCATAGCCAGTGACCTCTTTGTAATTCTAATTATGTTAGCCACTAATCCAGTATTGCTGGAAAAGGAACCTGTGGTACAGTTCTCATATGAGCAGTTGTGACTAACCTCTGTATATGCTGATATAGTTGACTATACTTGATTGAAGCTAAAAGACTGAGAAACAATACATTCTGAAACAGCTGTCTCCAAACTGGTGGCCTTCAGACACATTGGACTTTAGATACAATAATCCCTCATCAGCACGATCTTTGGATTGGCTTTTATGAAAATGGCTGGGGTGAAAGATAACTTTTACTGCAACAAATTAAAAAATAGGGGAAGATTTTATGAACTAGTAAGGATTTATGGATGATTTGTGGTTAAGTTACCAGGAATGAACCATGGATATGTAGGCTGCATTTTGGAGTACCAGGGACTAAAGAAGAGAATACGCATAAGAGTTAGAGCAAGGTTTGTGAACTAGGAGATATATCTTCAGATAGATTCAGGCCACATGCATACATTCTGAACTACTTACATAAAGTTGGCACAAATTCCAATAAGCAGATTAAACACAGATATGTCTCAATGTTTTTTTGTTTTTAGAAATGATTGCCCTCATTGTCTTGCTGAGTCTTGCTGCAGTGCTGCAACAATCTTCTGGAGATGTAAGTTTCATAACTTTGTGTCAAGTATAGCAGATTTAACATATACAGTACCTAACTTTTTCCTGTTAAAATGAATCATCCTAATCACAACTAATACGTGTTGGATTGTTCCATATGTGTAATGGGAAGTAGGAATAACCTTGAGGAGCAAGAGCTGCAGCCAAGGCAACAATCAGATAAAAGAAATCTGAATCCAGTGCAGAAATGTAATTTGAGAAAGCGTCTCAGACAAGACCATCCCTAGTTCTCAGTAAGATAAAGGGAGGGAGGGGGGAAGTGCATCCAGATTTGCAAGATTCTGTTGCTGTAACTTTATAATATATAATTCTGGTTTCCTAGTCTGGTCTACCTTGAAAGGCTGACAATATGATTTGAAAGGCAACAGTGAAGCTTGATCAGTCTAATGTTCATTTTAATTCATAAATGTATTCCAGGCCTGAACACACAAAGCAAAACAAAATCATGCTGAATGGGGCATCCAAATAAAAGTAATTAAAATTGATATTTAGTGAAAAGAATCTTACTAATTTTAATGGCTGTGGCCCATAACAGAACTAAAGCCTCAGCCCTTTGGAATAGCCTCCTGTCTGAGGTCTGAGGGATCCCTACCCCTTTAGCCTTCTAGAAGGCCATGAAGACCTGGCTTTACCCCCAAGCATTGGGCTAGGATGGGAGTTGAATGAGGAGGCTGAAAGAGGAGGCTGATTGGTCTGGCATCTGGTAGGTAGGGTGTTTCTGTTTTTATTCAGTTGTTTTGAACCCCCTAGAATCATTATATGAGATAGGCAGCCATGTAAGTTCTTTATATAGATAAATAAATACCACTGCAGTATCCCATTGAAGTATAGATGAGGAAATAAAGACTAATTCATTTTAACTTTACTCTGTGATCACCTGTTTCCTAGATTGTGACTGGTCTCTTCTGGAGACTGGAGGTCACACTTTCCATTTTGGGGAAGAGAAGAAGGCTGCAGGGAGTAGGATTGTTGGCCAGAAGGCTGGCTAAGTTTGTTCACCCAGTGTGAGAGAGCCAATGTCCACACAGAGTCAAGGGAAAGAGAATCTCTTTATTTCTGTACAGAGGCAAAGAGAGGCGCACAGGGGGCTATGCCTAGCAAAAAGCACGTGCTCCACCAGTTCAGTGGGCTACATTTTATAGCATCCTCTACAACATTAGATACAATCTCATAGGCAAGCATAATTATGTCACACCTACCAGGTGGACTCTCTTGCAGTTGCTTTGTGGAACTCCCTAACTTCCTTATTCTCCATCTTGGGGAGTGCACTTAATTAGCTATGTATCCCACCTCAGGGTATGTTTTTTACTATGCTAATGATGAACTTTGACGCTCTTTGTGACCTACATATGGGTCCTTGGCCTACTGTACATAGGCAAGCAAAACCACAGGATGGGCCAGGTGGGAAACTATCTTCCACTTAACTCTTGTGCTAAATAGAAAGAGCTTAAGCACAGTGTCCTCTGTTTCCTGCTGAAGAAGACAAAGACAGATACCTATGTCTGATAATAGCCATTGGCTAACAGCTTCTTAAAGTACTACATCTATGAACTAAGTAAAAGCCAGAACATCTGCAGATAGGCTACTTCCAATAGAGAATTCCAACATCAGGCCCTCAGAATGGTGATAGAAAGGGGATGAGGCCAGGTCGTTCACAAGAATTTTCTGCTTTTAAAGTTACATTAAGGCTATTTTAGGGATTATGTGACAGTTGTATATTTTCTGTCTCAGAATGGTGAGGAACCATGCCACCAGTTTTCAGCAATGGCTGTAAGAGGGGTGCTCCTGGACCTGGAAAAAAGTTTGGGGCTGCCTTCAGTCCTGAGGTCACTAGTTGCCCATCCCTATTTAGAGTCTTTTTTTTTTTTTTTTTTTTTTTGCTTTCTACCTTAAGGATGGTTTTGCTGCTGAGTCAACCAGCAGAAGAGAAAAACAAAAGGAGATTGTTGACCACCACAATAATTTACGGAGAACAGTGAGCCCAACTGCTAGTAACATGCTACGAATGGTAAGCTAAATGTAATTGTATCTGTGTTTGCAAGTTTAACTTTCTTACTAGTATAAATGTTATGCGATTTACTAACTAGGACAAGAGAATATATTTATTATTTATTTATTGAGTAATTAACTCTGCTTCTTTGCCAATACGGATTTAGGTGTATCTGTATTTATGTGTGAATCTATCAGTCACAACGCCACTCAGGGAAATAGTCAATAAAAAAAGATCATGAAAACATATAATAAAAGCAGGAAATTGTGGAGTAATAAAATTTAGGAGGGGCTTTAAAATAAAATATATATCTGTGGCAAGCATTACACAGTGATGAACCACAATGAACTAATAAGTCCTCAGGAGTAGGTAGTAACTTTGTCACTCTAGGGAATGAAACATAAAACAGGATCAACAACTGTGCTACATTCAGGCTAATAGGGATCAGGGTGATCCTTCAGATATACTGGCCAGAAACTATTTGGGGCCTCAACATTAAACCCATCCCTTTGAATTGTGCACAAAATACAACTAGAAGTGAGTGAAAGTGATTCAAGGCTAGTTTAATGTGGCTGAAGAAATGCATCCTTGAGCAATATCTAGTATCTCCTCGAAGCTGTATTTTTTACATGCTTTCCAGTATTGGCCCTTATACCTTTAATTGCCATAATCACAGCAAAGGCTAGACTTGCAGAGTTGTGTGTTTCATACAAATTGCAATCTTAAGCTGTCTTTAGTTTGACATAAATCCCATGGAAATCAATAGCAGTTGTGCTCTAGTAATTGTACATAAATACACAGCATAGTACAATTTCTTTCTTTTTCATGAAAATCAGTTAATGCCTTTGAAAAGAATGCTAGTCACATCCAAGCACTGTAGTTTCAATTGCCATCTATGTTAATACAGCTTTCTGTACTGCTTTGCACAATTTGATTTTTTCACTTTATGAAAAACTTCACGAGCTTTCCTTGAAAGTCAAGTGAAACCAGCTTTGCAAAGTATTTTACCCATTAAAATAGCAATGAATATTAACAAAGCAAATGGCCCAGATAGATCTTGGTATCACATGGCAGTATCACCAGGAAATAGAGTAGAAAGCTCAAATGGAATGATCTATGTAAATAAATAAATAACTCTATATTATTTAGATGTCGGGTATAGTCAGAGTGACATAAATGACAGTGTCATGATGTAAGCCTCACCCCTTTCTACGTGCACCGCAAGATCCTGTGGATGCTTCTGCATAACTTATCAGAGAAAGTCACATATAAACTGATCATGCAGTTCATGATCCTAAGGAACCTTGATAAGAGACAATAATAATGGTCAAAAAGTTCCAAACATAATGATGATCTCTTAACCTTATATTTTCTTAGACTGAAAAAGACCATTTCTCAATTTGGCTTTTGCATGTAGAAGCAGTCAACATACCCTCACCAGAGAACTTCATCTTAATCAGGATTTTAGCATACCTGGTCAGAAGGAAGCCCACTTAATGGTGTTCATTAGGATATGCATGTGTTGTTTGGACTATAGTCAGAAAGGGTAGGGAGGGAACATGTCCTTGTGATCCAGCTCCAACTACTCAAAGCATGTTTTAGAGAATATTGCTGTAACTTCTGAATCCTTAACTACAACAAGATCTGAAGGAAGTCAAAAGCTAATAAAAATGATCAGACCCCTATTATGTTCTGCAATTTTAAATTATGCTTTTCTCAATGGCTGATTGTTGCTGTTGTCTTCTATTCAGGAATGGCATCCTGATGCTGCTAAAAATGCCAAACGTTGGGCAGATAAATGTTCTTTTGCTCACAGTCCAGTAAATCAAAGAACTGTTGGTAAGTCAATCCGAAAGCTTGGAATAGTTTTAGCTGGTTAGCAGATTAATCATATATTTCACATTTAAATAGAATTTACAATCAGTCTTGCTCTTCAACTATGAATCACTCTATAGTTATCACCCCCATATAGCTGATTGGGTGGTAGAAGGATTGAGAAGATAATAATTTTCTTAGGCTCCCCTAGTGAGTTTGCAGGAGAAATGGTATTTGAACAATGAAGTTTTCCATTTCTTTTTTATATTTATTATTACATTTATACCTCACCTTCCCCCAAGATGCTAAAGATGTTATCCTCACCACAGCTCTGTGTCATAGAAGATGTTCAACCCAAGATGTTCAGAGAGTTTCACGGTCAAGTGGAGAATTAAACTTAAATCTCCCTAATCTCAGTTCATCACTATGCTACAGCTTCTACTTCTAAATAAACTATATTTATTTAGCATCACCCCAGCCCTGTGGAAAATCTTGTCCCCTGAGGTGAGGCTGGTCCCCACCCCCCTGGTTTTCTGGAAGAGCATGAAGACCTAGCTCTGCCACCGAGCATGGGGGCTTGCAGCACTGGGGGTGGTTGGTGGTTTGAGGACACTGTCCCTGTCTTTTGGCCCTTTAGCCCTTATATATAGAGAGAGAGGGACAGGGAGAGAGGGACAGGGACAGGGAAGGAGGGAGGAGGGAAGATTTTTTTTTTTAATCATTTTTTACGTATAAGCTGCCTAGAGTCACTTGTAAGGTGAGATGGGTGGTGTATAAATTTGATAAATAAATAAATATTATTTGGTGCTCATCAGAAAGCAAATGATTATCACTCTGCCCAATTAAAGGTTCTGGAACAACACTATAGTAAGAAATCTGGGTGCAAAATGTTCATTTCCTTTCTAATGTTTTAGCAAGATGGCTGCATTAGTATTTCTGGAGAGATAGGAAATACTCATCTATCTCCTTTCTACTGGCCCTTTACTTCTTCCAAAGCATGTATTCACCGTTTTCTTGCTGTTGCTTTTTTTTTTTTTTTTTACCCTCCCCGCTTTAGGAGAATTACAGTGTGGTGAAAATCTATTCATGTCAACTCATCCTTATTCATGGACTGCAGTAACTCAGTCTTGGTATGATGAAAGGAAAGATTTCAAGTATGGCGTTGGACCAATCCAACCAAATGCCGTTACTGGCCATTATACGCAGGTAATACTTTTTTCGTATCTTTTGTCATTTCTGTGTTCAGCAAGTGTAAATCCACAAAAATGAATAAGGTAAAAAAGATAGACTCCCTTGAATCAAGCAACTCCTTGGCTGATCTTGAATCACTAAGCTAGGCCAGGCCTGGTTGTCACATAAGAAAATCATGGCTTGAAGCTAGACAGGAAAATTGAGAAAACCTCCCGGAAGAAGGCAATAGCAAAATATTTTTGTATTGTTGCCAAGAAAACCAAGCAACTGTGTCCTTGCAATCACTAAGGAATTCCATAACTTCAGCACGGGAATGTCCTGGCTAAGAGCTGTAGTCCCCATGAATCTTAAGGAAAGGAAAAACTGGACTAGGTTAAAGGGTTGCAGGGTTTTAAGTTCTGCTATGGTATAAACGAGGGCTTGCAAATTACAACATACTAAACATGTTTGTTATTCATATACAGTTGCCCATGCATATCTTGGCTTTCATGCAGCTGGGAAGGAAGAACTAGCCTGCAGGTCATAGGGCATGACACATGGACTGCTTTGGATATGATGGGCACTTTAGGAAGATATGGTCTGTAGCAGAGTTTCTCGACCTTGAGAACTTTAAGATGTGTGGAGTTCAACACCCAGAATTCCCCAGCCAGCTATGAATTCTGGGAGTTGAATTAATTCTTTAAGTCCACACCGCTTAAAGTTCCCAAGGTTGAGGAACACTGATCTATAGAGTTCAAATTAGGGCATTTTCATATTTTACATTTATAAGCATATACCTTTAAAGCCCAGGGGATGGAGCCTCATTCCTTCTAATATTTCTTTGCTTCTGCAAACTATAGAAATGGGCATATTTTTTAACTCAGAGAGAGAACATGATTGGAAACGTTCTTTGTAAATTGGTTATTGTGGTATCAACTCCACTGTGTAGGAGCGCACAACTATATATAGTACAACATGCTCACGTTTGGGCTTATTTTCTTACATGCCCCTAGGAAATGCCTATGTTTATTATTCAGTATTAAAACAGTAGGCTTCCAGCATATAAACTTGTGTGCATATTTTTGTATCTACAGGTGGTTTGGTATAAAAGTCGCCTTCTTGGTTGTGCTGCTGCTAAATGTCCTGCATCCAAATTCAAATACTACTATGTTTGTCATTACTGTCCTGCGTACGTATTAACTATGGTTTCAATATTTGTCACATTTAGGGCATAGTCTAATTAGAATGATCCTGACTGCACTGGAAGAGAAAACAATGGGCTTAAATAAAATTTTAATCAAATGTTAATTACAATCTTAGACTCAAACAAAATATAAAACAGCAGTACCAAAAAAAAAAAAAATGAAACAAATTCTAGTGTAGCAGTAAAATGTGGCTATCCTTAACTAGACTTACAACTTAAGTAACTGCTTGTGAGTTTTGCATGCTAATAATTCAGGTTTAGCCACAGCGTATGTGATTTTGGGGTCTCTGTTCAAAAAGAGATATTGAAAATGAAATGTATCAGGACACCGAGGAATGTCTGAAATAGGGGTTCCAACAGAGAATTTCTAAGAACTCTATAAAAGTTGCAATATAGTAGAGTTGGGCCACAGTCAATGGCCCCTGAGCCATATGGACAAACCCTTTCTATGTAGGTGATCTTCCTAAATCTGCCTTTGAAGATGGCTGATGGTAGAATATTAAATTGCGGCAATGAAAAAGCTCCTCAGCATTTACAGATCATTTACTGACCTTGCCAGTTTGAAAGAATGTGTATAATTTCCTAATGCTGTCCTCAAAATAATTTACTATGTTCCACTTGTGCTTCTACAAGAAGAATCCTTTTTTGTAAGAATTAACATAGCCTGGTCCTGTCCCAGGGCTAGTAATGCTCCAGGGTAGAATCCACAATGGTACAAGTTTTCTTCAATATTCTGCTCTAGTTGATATGGGCTGAAATGTTATCTGGTAAGAAAAGCTTCAGCTGCTAGTTGTGATGGTAGAAAAAATGATGAAACATGCATTATGACAGCACAATGCGAATCCCACCCTTTTGTAATCGTCCCCTGATATTAGGCACAAATATGTTAAGCCACAGAGGTTGTGCTGTAACATCGTTGTTCTTTCCTGCAGATGTGTTTATATAGCAATAAATCAAGAATACTTAAATTTTCACAAGATTGGCTGACTTACACTCTTAGTCATATTTTATTTCAGGAGATGTTCCAATCATTTATCTTTATTCTTCCTGCACTGGGTTATGAAGAGATTTAAATCAAAATTGACTTTGGGATTTTTGAACAAAAAACTACAGGTAGTTCTCGTTTAGTGATCACAATTGGGACTGGCAATTTGGGCCTTAAGCAAAGTGGTTGCTAAGTGGAACCATGACTGCTTACGATCTTACTTCAGCTTTCCAAACCTGCAAAGGTCATAAATGCAAGGATTGGTCACTAAGTTACTTTTTTGTCACCATCATAACTGCGGTTGCTATCCAAGGCAGTTGCTAAATGAGAACTACCTGTATAATTCTGCACACAATTTCTCTGAAATGCCCTTTTGCATTGGGAGTGATGCGACAGGTTGTTGTGTTGTTCCTTGGATATTTGTTTTTAATATAATATTTTAACTTGTGAAGCTGCACAGGCTGGAATTGAGTAGCCTAGAAATTCATTCAATTCATCCGCCCATCCATCCACAGCTTTATACTAGGTCCAATTCTTTCTCCATCTAGACCTAGATGTAACCCAAGTGTTGAGTGCAGCCTCCAGAACCATTGTTGCCATCAAATTACTATTTATGATATGAGCAAAGGGAAAAATTATCTACTACATGGACTTCACTGTTAGATTGTATTTATTTTAATTTCCTTAACTGTAATCAAATTCAGTTTTTGTCCTAGCCCTGTTCACTCTTTTGTATTAATTCTGCATACTTTTCAATTCACCTGATCTCATTCTTTTTTTTTAACTTGAGTGGCAGTTCCAGGAATGGAACCGGCAGTGTTCAACCTGCAGCCACATATTTAGTCACATGGTCCCTGCCCAAGTATGGGAAATACCTGAAGAAACATGCATAAGATAACACGTAGAGATCGCATGGATGATAATATGATATGCACAGAAGGCAGACTTGCAGCCTCAAGCAATCATAGCATATGTTTGGCAGGAAAGGGAGAGATCCTTTCTGTGCTACTTGGAGAGGATAGAAAAAGGTAGAGAGACTGGAGAAGGAGAATGTTACAAGAAAGAGAGAAAAGAAACAGAAGAAGAAGGACATTAGGGAGGAAGAGGATTCAAAGCTGTGAATCCTGCAGAGTCAAAGCTTCCCTCAATCCTTTCTCTTCCTAACAAACCAAAATATCGTGTTTTGCTCTCTCACAAAACTTTAATACTGGTGAGCCAAGACTTATCAAGGTTTTCTGCATTTTGGAGAAGACTTCAGAGATCAGGTCTTCCCCTCCAATGGTGGAGCTGTCTGCTTTCTCAAAACTGGAAACCCAAACCAGAGACCAAGGCAATGCAACCAAAGTCAATTATCTATTGATATGGCATGGGGGGTTCAGCAAGTACAGACGTAACTATAATAACATATAGCACCTCCTTGTTTACCTTTTTCATTCCAGAGGGAACTTCATAAATTCAATTGCTACTCCATATAAATCAGGGCCACCTTGTGGGGACTGTCCTTCATCCTGTGCTAATGGACTATGCAGTAAGTAAAAAGGGGAAAAAAGGTCAATGATTAAAGCAACAACATTTTTAAAAGTCTTGTCACCAAAGAATAGATTTAACTCGAAGAGCTAACAGTCTCTGGGTAGAATATCAGGCAGTAGCAGAAGGTGGCCAGCAATCCAGCAAGACAAGTCTAGCAAGGCATCTGGATCAGCACATGCATGAACTGAGAAGCATGCTGTAGTGGGGTAACCAGACATCCGGAGTTGCCCCAGTGGTGCTTCCAGTCCAGGCAACTGAATCAGAAAATACATGGTCATCAGGCTGGTACCAATCCATTACAGCTTATGAAGAACTTAAAATTCAGACTCAGCTTTCTCTGGATGTTGCCCAGGACTATGGCTGAAACTAATAACTCAGCAGCTACATCTTACTCTACATACTACTTTCCCTTTAAAACAAATCTTCAGCTTTGAATCCACCCCTCTTAAAAGAGAGAAATGTTTGATTTTAAGCTCCCAAATATTACATGCAATTGTAAAAGGATCCCTAGCAGCTGTACCTTTGATGATGCCTTACTTTTATTAACATAATCTCTTTTTTATTTTTTAGCGAATCCTTGCACACATGAAGATACGTACTCAAACTGCAATGCCTTAGTGAAAGAACATAAATGCCAGATTCCCTGGATCAGGAAATCATGTCCTGCTTCTTGCTTCTGCACCACTGAAATAAAGTAGTAGGCATTCCACTCAGTATTTGGGCCCTTTGTCAGAAAACTTTGTATTCTCATTAAAATCATGCCATCCTTCAGTATCAGTGAAAGAATAAATTCTTATCTGACATTTCATTTCATATACAGCACTTGCATGGATGACCTTTTGCCTAGGGGAAAAAGAAGCAGGAGTTGGGGAAGGGATGAAATCTATACGTTTAAAGGATCATAGGAAAAATCACAGGCATATGTACCAACATGCACATCTGCACACAAAAGAATGCTACAGTGTGTGGTTGATTAAAAGAAAATACCATGAGCCTGAAAATAAGATGAGCTAAATTCTTTGGAATCCAACTATGCCACAATGGTTTCTATAAGTGCCTACACTAAATTTAATTCTATGGAAGGGCAAAATGCCCAATTGATTGGGCAATGTACTGTGTATATGTAGCTAAATGTGTTTGTGTTTGTAATTTGGCATAACAATATATCAAAATATTATAAAAACACAACCTTTATAAAGCTGTCTAACATCATCCATGACACTCTTAAACCAGACATTTTAACCAAAGGCCTTCCTCAGTACAGTATATTTTTTCTTCTGCATAATTTTCTTAGCACTTTCATCCTTAAAACAAGAATGGCTATATTACAAATTCACATTGCAACAGGGAGAACTTAAACATCACAAATTCAATATCATTCAGTAAAACATGAAAAAAAAAATCACCTTGTTGTCAGACTCAACACCTAATAACTATAAGCATATGTCTATATCATTTTCTTAGCAACATATGGAAATGGTTTGGGATTGCCACCTATATGTTTTTAACTTCCCAGTCTAGCCTGAAGTTCTGGAAGTTTTTGAGCGCCTCCCATCTAAGCACTAACCAAGTCTGACCCTGCTTAGCCAGCACTGGAATGATCACATTTATGATTGTACTCTTACCTCATTGAAAATAGAACTGCCAATATAAAATTGTTGTTATACAAATCTACAGTGAGGACATTCTTGAAGTACTGAGTATAATTCTTACATTAAAAAGGATATTACAGAGCTTACAAGATACAAAAAGTGGCAACCAAAATTCCTAAGGGATGGAGGAGTTCTCCTGTGAGGAAAGATTAGAGAAATTGGTTGGTTGGTTGGTTTGTTTATTATCAAAGTTATATAGCAGCCCATTTCACCAATATAACCCTGGGTGACATACAATAAACAACCAGTTAAAACAATTAAAGCAACAGTTAAAAACAGTTAAACACAAATACAAATAAAACAACACCGTGGGAGACTGGACCAGCATCTTACATACATACTATCTTGTGGGCTCCCCATTTCTTTGGGATCCCCAAGCTTGCTGAAAAAAACAAGTTTTCAGGGATTTCCTAAACACCAGTAGGGTTGGGACTAATCTCACCTCAGGGAGAATGATGGGTATGGGACAGAAATGGCATTGGTCGTGCTTTTGGATGACCTCTGGTGGGAGTGGGATGGAGGTAGTGCATCCATCCTGGATCTACTTGACCTCTTGGCAGCCTTCAACACCATCAACCACGGTATCCTTCTGGATTGGCTCTGTGGACTGGGAGTGGGTGGCACTGTATTGTGCTGGTTCTCTTCTTTCCTATGGGGCAGATACCAGTTGGTGTTGATTGGGAGAGGTTGATTGGGAAAGTACCAGGGTTCGGTACTTTCTTCGCTCCTATTTAACATCTACATGAAGCCACTGGGGGAGTTCCTCTGTCACCATGGGGTGAGGTATCATCAGTATACTGATGATAATTATATATCTCCACCCCAGTGAACTAAGTGATGCTGTTGATATCCTATCTCAGTGCCTGGAGGCTGTGGGTGTCTGGATGGGGAACAACAGGCTTCAGCTGAACCCTGGCAAGACTGAGTGGCTTTGGGTTTTAGGGCCTTCTGGATTTGGGACTTTATCATCTTTGGTAGTGGATGGGATGGGACTGCCCCAAACAGACCCAGTGCACAATCTGGGGGTCCTTCTGGACTCACAAATCCTGCTTGAAGAGCAGGTGGTAGTCATCGATAGGAGGGCCTTTGCACAGCTTTGTGTTGTGTGCCAGTTGCACCCATTCCTAGATCATGAGGCTCTGTTCACAGTTACTTGTGCCCTGGTCACCTCCCAGATAGACTATTGTAATATACTCTACATGGGACTGCCTTTGAAGAGTATCTGGAAGCTTCAGCTGGTACAAACTACAATGGTGCAGGCAATTATGTGTGCTCCTAGAATGGTACATGTTACACCTCTATCATAATGTTAGAACCCAATGTATTCCACTTAAACTAAATCCAGGGAGATTCAGGCCAAGAGAAGAAAATACTTTTTCATACAGTACATAATTAATTGGTAGAATCTGCAGCCAACAGTTGTGATGTCTGCCAATCTGGATGGTTTTAAAAGGGACTGGAAGATTCATGGAAGATCAGGCTATCAATGACTACTAATATTGATGGCAGCGTATCTTCAGTAATGGTTTGTGGGAAGGAACTGTGGCGGGGGGGGGGATATTGCTCTCTATTCCAGGTTTATTAGCCTCCCAAATGTGTCCAGATGGTACTGTGTGATATGCAGTGCTCCACTAGGTGGGTCTATGTCCTGATCAAGCAGAGACCTCTTTATGTTCCACAGACTTCACTTCCTACTTGACAACATGCAGAAGGCATGGAATCAGCTGACTAGGGGTAGAGGGAAGGGAAGGGAAGGGAAGGGAAGGGAAGGGAAGGGAAGGGAAGGGAAGGGAAGGGAAGGGAAGGGAAGGGAAGGGGTCATTTATTCTTCCTTACAGTGTTCAGATATTCGCTCTGATGATATCTTAGTTCTACCTTATTACAATTATTATGCTTGCAGAGAAAAAGGGGAAATGGTCTAGGGCTGTGAAACCAAAGCTAGGGTTCCCACCAAAGCTGCCAGATGTGTCATTCCCTGAATTTGGGGGGGGTAGCCTTCAACTGAGTAGCTGCAGCAGCTTCGGTAGTGAGCTCCACATTGGAAAAATGGGATGGAGTGTTAAAAGGCTCTTCAGAATTTAAGGATCAGCTTTTACAAGGTGGAACATTGGAATCTAAAAGTCAACATTCAACTTCAGCATTACTTCTTGTTTTCTGATATCTCTGCCTGGTAAATCACTGTCTCTGCTTTACCTCTTCAGGAAATAGGTTGTTTCAATTTTGTTAGTGTCCTTAGGTGCATGTTAGAGTCCCACAGGTTGAGCTTTGCACCCCTAGCTGTCACTGTCTCCTCTTCAGAGTTAAGAGTACATGGGGCAAATGTACCTTGAGAATAGATGGGCCTGGTTCCCTTTCCCTCTCCTGCTCCTAATAGCAGCTGCTGGTCTGTATGCAGCACTGCAACTATTATTTACTAATGACGCAAGAAACCTTGTCAGATGAGCCATCTCTTAGCAAGCTACAGTGCATGGAATCTGTTATGCTCAACTGACAAACACTTGTGCGTCAGAAATGTGTTCAATAAAGCAGAGAACAAAGGGTGTGTGCTGAACTGGGCCTGGCAATTTTTCAAAAGTTTTCCTCCCCTGTAAAAGAAGCTTCTGTTTTCTGCCTTACTCTCAGTATGCTTGAGAACTTCTTTCAAATTTCTCTTGGTCATTTTTGAGCTTATTGTAATACTAGAAGTGGTAAAAGGAACAGCTGTTACCATTTATGCTTTCTGTTACATATTTCCATCATTCTGAAACCCCTCTGTTTGCTGGTGCTTCCCAGTTTGGAAAAGTTCAAGAGTACCACTCCCTTCTCTCTTATTTTTTTTTTATAAGAACTTTTTATAACTTAATAAAGCATAAAGATAAAAGCAAACAAGAACTAATAATCAAAGAGAGAAGTAGAGAACAAGAGAGTTAGAAAGAAAGAAAGAATACAAAAGTGATGGAAAGTAAAGAACAAAGGAAAAAAGCAAAATTACACCCTTCTCTGTCTTCTAAAAGTTGATCATACAGTGAAAGACTGCATAGACTCAGAAACACAGATGCCCTTGCCAATTCATAACTTTAAAAGGTGGGAGAACACCCAAGTCCATTTTGGGGAATTTATTTATTGCAGTCTTCGTACACTGCTGACTCCATATGGACATCCAGCAATTAAAATATATATGTATAATTAAAAAGTACACATAAAACATTTTAAAAGTCCTTAGTCACAACATCATTAACATAGAAATATCTCAGAAGCAATGATCTCATATTTTAAAAAAAAACAATAATTTTATCGATAAAAATTATTCATTAAAAGTTCTTCAGAACAGCTGTGTTTTGGCCACCTTTCTAAATACCGGAGGGGAGGGGGTACTAACCATATCTTCATAGACATGGATGACACTCCTTCATAAGCATGGAATATATACAGAAACACACTGTGCTTTCCTCCTCCCATCTCAATCAATGACAAGGATTTTCAAATCCCAGTTAGTGATGAATCCACTGGATGAGTCAGATTTACCTGAAGGAGGTAGCCCCATAAGTGCCCAGATGCCAACCCATAAAGGGCTTTAAAAATGAGAGCAGTTTGGATTGTACTCTAATTCTTTGGTCAAAGCCTATCCATTTCACCAACTCTTTTCTTTCTAAAGAAATTTGAAAAGAAAGTAATAATTTATCCAAATGAATACAACCTAGTAGAAAAATAAAAGTTATCTGTTTGGGGAAGTTGTTATACAGTGGCTTGGTTTTTCTTCATATTAGGATTATTTTAACTTTAGTTATAGAGTTCTTTTTATACTGTTTTTGGGTTGGAGGTTGTGTTGTTTTCTTTTCTTGTATATTGGTTGGTTAGCCACCCAGAGTTACATGTTTCAGTTGGACGCCCATATACATTTTCTAAGTAAATAAATATCTCCATAGCATCAGCAATCCTTGAGAGAATAGGTATTACAAATGTGCACAAAGTTGTGAGAGTCTCTCTGATTTACTCACTGTTGTGAGGTTGCCTCTCAGAGTAGGGTCAGCCCACTTTAGCTTTTCCACACAGCCAAGAGGGAGAGGGAAATTGACCTGCCCAAAAAGGATATACCCTCCTGATAAGTCCTGAACGCCCACCGCTTATATTATGGAACACTGATGGAGACTGGTTGCATTAACCACATATAGCCTGGGAAGACAGTTCTAGAATGGCTCCAAAGAACACCGTAAACATTCCCTTTGCAGTTCAATGAACAGTGAGAAACAGTACAGAGTCGAAGCATCCATATCTGCACAGAGATTTCTGGCAGTTTGCACTGGCAATCTTGTGATGATCGTAGAGTCAGCTTTTAATGCTGTACAGAGAATGTTTCTATCTGTGACTTAGGAATCTTTCTTAGCTCAGCCAAATCCCTAGCAATTAAATGTGTGGAACCTACTAGGAAAAGAAAGAAAAAGAATGGAATGGGAAGCTTTGTTGTGTTGATGAACTCAACTTAGTAAGAACTCATTGTATTGGTTCCTTTCATCACTCTCTCATCCACTAGCCACATATGGTTCCTTTTACAGATTCTCCACAGATGTCCATCCTTCTCTCACAAGTGAGTCTGTTTCTTTTCACTCCTTTTTGCAACCTACAAGACTTAAGGTAAGGGAAAGTTGTTGTTGCTGTTGTTGTTATTAAGACCCCTGCTGTTTCTTCAGGAGCTCAAGGTGGCTTACATGGGAGCCCCTCTTATTTTATCCTTACAACAACATCCCTGTGAAAGACATTGGGCTAAGAAAAAATGTCTGACCTAAAGTTACCCAGGGTGGTCTTGAGCATGAATGTCAAGCTCTTGGCAGCTGACTTCAACCGAAACAAGATTTTCCAGTTTTCTTTAGCATGCTCTGTTAAGGTTACAGAAATCTCAACATCTGGATTATTTTCATTTTAGAACCCAATTTACCCCTCGGGTTGCTAAGGTGGAAGACTTTTTTCTTTTAGGAATGACCATTCTGCCTTTATTAACAACCAGGTAGGTTCATTTTCCAGATAACAGAGGAATGTGCAGGTGGACAATGTTTTCCCAACCAATTTTTGGATCTCTCTTAGACTAATAAATAATAAATAAATAAATAAACCCCACCCTAGTCCAGCACCTTAATTATGTTGAAGAGCAGATAGTTTTATATAGCAGAAAGAAAGCACTGAGAGAGAGAATCACTAAAGTTAGGAATAAATTCTTTCTAAGAAAATGTTCTTGAGGCTGATGCTCATATGAAAAAATAAAGATAAGCTTTATGGGGGAAATAATATGGGTTAGGAAAGCCTAAGTTACTTAAGTCTATCTGCAGCTAAGAGCCTATAGCGTGCTATCCTCCATCATAGAGAGAAAGCAAATCAGGTCAGTACCGGAACTTCTCAGATCCAAGTCAGATGAGAAAGTGGACTGAATTGTGAAAAGAAGGAAGTGATGAAAGCTCTAAGAACATTGGTTTAACCAATAAGAAGCAAGTTACCTAGAGACAAGGTAAGTCTTTAAGGCAAGGAAAGAAAATATTAAGTATAGAGTCCCACCGCTAACTTTCTCTACATCTATTGTGCCCAGGAGTCAATAGGTTTGTGGGTGCAGAAAACCAGTGCATACAAAGTTGAATTCCAATAACTTACTACACCACATTGGAAGTCCACAGGCTTTGCTGAGGCTGCAGATGTTCGTTAGCTTCAAATGCATTGATGGTATGAAGAATGAGGGAATGATACATGTCTATTCAGATGCACACAACACGATATCTATAGAATTATTATATCAAGATGTGCAAGGTGCATAACTAGACAATACACATACATCTACAAATCCATGTACAAACTACTGTATATTTGGAATTTGGCTTGCCAACATGATTACAAAATATTGAAATAGGTTTGTAATGACTGGTTGTATGTTTCCATGTTCAGGATGTTCAGGTCATCTCTCCAAAATGTATATGTGCGTTTGTGATTATTAGCATTTACATTTGCACATATTTCAGAATTCAGCTCTAATTATGTGTGCTATGGAATCCTTAATAGAAGGCTTTTTTTTTTTTTTTTAATAAGCTTAGAATCAACCTGTTCAGCCTAGTTGGATCCTGGAATGACATCTCTGCTAATGATATATCTTTCAGGGTTCTTTGTCTTTTGTGTATGAAAGAAGTGCAATATTTGTGAGTAGACACAGTGACCATTTTTACAGAGATGTCAGAACATACAGTACAGAGTTCTGTGTGCATTGCCAACTGGCTTGTCTTACTTGTCTTATCTCACTAATTTTCATAGATTTTATATGCAAAAATTAGCAGTTAAACCTTTTATTGCTTTCAGCTTTTTATCATCGCTGTTTAAGGATTGTAGACAAAGCTACTAATAAAAGGATAAGAGGCTAATTTAAAAGTTGACAGCCCTACTTGTAACTTGTTTTAAAAGAGATAGATAAAACATTTGTTGGAGAAAAAGCTGCACTGGGGCATTTTTCTACATAGAGTACTTCTTCCCAATTCCCACTAAAGAACAATTTTTTTAATAAAACGCTTTGAAGGAATTCAAGCAAATATATGCAACCCAGTAATATGCAAGGAAGTTGGGTCCAAGACAAGAAAGAGTGAAGAACGTGCCTTACTAAATTGCAGGAGGCAGGAAATTGGACCTTCTAAGTTGGGTAGGTACAGATTTAGGGAAGGAAGGAAGATCTTCCTGTGAAACATGCTGAGGCCAGGTTACAATTTAACTAGCCACAGCCCTAAATGTCAGGCAACTACAGAATGATAGAATAGAATGGAAGAAAAGAAGCTACTTTGGGAAAGGACACTGAGAGAGAAAAAGAGAATAGGCTTACTTGGAAGCTACTGCCACTAGAGAAGAATATGGAAGGAAAAGTCAACTTCCTCATATTGTAGCTATTTGTGGAGGAAGGAAGAATGCATTTCAACCCACAATTCTCTCTCAGTTGAGAATCTGTGTGGTGTGTTGGGCCAAAAATGGGGTGATCTAGGTTCTACTCCATCTGGAGCCATGGAAGCTCACTGAGTAGCTCTGGACCAGTCACTCCCTCTCAGAACCAAGGTACCTCTCAGGGTGATTGCTGTGGGGAAAAACAGTTGCTGTGTATGCTGCTTTGAGTTCCTGAATGAAAGCAGATATAAATCTAATACCTGAATGAATTCTTGTCAGTAGTTGAAAGTCCCATCAATACTGTACTATATCACTTGCAGCCTGATTCTGTTATTGAAATAAATGTGTTTAGGCCTAGCACAAAAAGTCAAGGTGGCCTCCACACATGTGACACACTTTTTAAGGAGATTTTTTTTTTTTTGGTACTACCTCCCACTCACAGATGCCCCAGGGTAGCACATATGTTACATATAATCAGGATCCCAGTTTAACTATTTTCTTAGTGTCTTTGGTTGCTGGTACAATATAAACAAAGAAAAATTCCTTCTTCAAATCCTGAAAAGTTATTGCTACTTAAAATAAATGGTGTTAGCAGCGTGTCATTCATCTGGCGTCCAGTGACAAACATAATTTAATTGTGATAACTCTGGGGCCAGAGGGCCAAAGTGGGAAAACTGTTCCATCCATGCTTCTCCTACCACAGCAGATTGGCATTCCTTGTGTTGACTGGCTAGGCAGTAGTCAAGGTTCTTCTTCAGTTCAGTATCCATCATGAAAAGAATATAGAAGTATTTAGGTCTTGAAGTATCAGTTTCACAGGCAGTTTTACCATAGATAGATAGATAGATAGATAGATAGATAGATAGATAGATAGATAGATAGATAGATAGACAGACAGACAGACAGACAGACAGACAGACAGACTTAATTTCATGTTAATCATGAATTATCTTTTTTAAATAATTAAAATGATTCATTGATAATTTGCTTTTTTTTTCACTGAAAAGAACATATGTGTCTGCTCAGAAGAATCCTAGGACAATTGTGATCTGGCACCAAGGCAATCCCAATCCCTTGGCCTTTGGGTAACTGATACACTACATCCAGAAGTTAGATAGTTTGACTTCCAGGTTGCTCCTTTATGACCTAACAGATTGCAATCAACAAAGGTCCACTGCTCATTAAACTCTCTTCTGCATCAGGAAAGGAAGCAGCCATGGTTTACCCATGTGGCCCTCTTTCCGTCAACCTACCCCTGTACCCACACACAACTTTCACTATATTCCTTCTCCCCTCTGAAGCCTGCCTGTTTTGCACAACAGATTGTGCAAAGATGTCTGCATCCACCTGCAAATATGAACAAGATTGATTAGGTTCTCTTGTAAGCATTGGTTCTGTGTATGGGTAGGTCCAATATTCCTTCACAGAACTATTTTCAATACAGAGCATGATCTGAATGAAAAGGCTTGTTTTATGTCTTGCTACTAGATCTTGTATTCCTCCCACAGCTAACACATGTTGAAGACCAGGAATATGCAACCTTTTGAAATAGAGCTTTAAACCAAAAACTTATATTGCTCGTACCTCAAAAATACCTTTGAAGAAGATACTTTAAATCAGAGGTGGAAAATACAGGTGAAACTCGAAAAATTAGAATATCGTGCAAATGTTCATTTATGTCAGTACGGCAACTCAAAAGGTTGCCAATTCACAATCTCAGAAAATTAGAATATTACATGACATCAATAACACAAGGATTGGAAATAGAACAATATCGGACCTCTGCAAAGTATAAGCATGCATATGTACTCAGTACTTGGTTTGGGCCCCTTTTGCAGCAATGACTGCCGCAATGCAGCGTGGCATGGATGCTATCAGCCTGTGGCACTGCTGAGGTGTTATGGAAGACCAGGATGCTTCAATAGCGGCCTTCAGCTCCACTGCATTGTTCGGTCTCATGTCCCTCATCTTTCTCTTGGCAATGCCCCATAGATTCTCTATGGGGTTCAGGTCAGGCGAGTTTGCTGGCCAATCAAGCACAGTAATCCCATGGTCATTGAATCAGGTTTTGGTACTTTTGGCAGTGTGGGCAGGTGCCAAGTCCTGCTGGAAAATGAAGTCAGCATCCCCATAAAGCTCGTCTGCGGAAGGAAGCATGAAGTGCTCCAAAACCTCCTGGTAGACGGCTGCGCTGACCCTGGACTTAATGAAGCACAGTGGAGCAACACCAGCAGATGACATGGCTCCCCAAATCAACACAGACTGTGGAAACTTCACACTGGACTTCAAGCATCGTGCATTGTGTGCCTCTCCATTCTTCCTCCAGACTCTGGGTCCTTGATTCCCTAATGAGATGCAAAAGTTGCTCTCATCAGAAAAGAGGACTTTGGACCACTGGGCAACAGACCAGTTCTTTTTTTCTGTAGCCCAGGTAAGACACTTCTGACGTTGTTTGTTGTTCAGGAGCGGCTTGACAAGAGGAATACGACATTTGAAGCCCATGTCCAGGATCCGTGTGTGTGTGGTGGCTCTTGATGCACTAACTCCAGCCTCAGTCCACTCCTAGTGAAAGTCCCCAACACTTTTGAATGGCTTTTCCTGACAATCCTCTCCAGGCTGCGGTCATCCCTGCTGCTTGTGCACCTTTTTCTACCACACTTTTCCCTTCCACATAACCTTCTATTGATGTGCTTTGATACAGCACTTTGGGAACATCCAACTTCTTTTGCAATTACCTTTTGGGGCTTTCCCTCCTTATGGAGGGTGTCAGTGATGGTTTTCTGCACAACTGTCAGGTCAGCAGTCTTTCCCATGCTTGTGATTCCTACTGAACCAGCCTGAGAGACCATTTAAAGGCTCAGGAACCCTTTGTTATGGATTCATTAGCTGATTAGAGGGGACACTTTGAGCCTAGAATATTGAACCTTTTCACACTATTCTAATTTTCTGAGATTGTGAATTTGGGGTTTTCATAAGCTGTACGCCATACTCATCACAATTATACCAAAGTAAGGCTTGACATATCTCACTTTGCATGTAATGCGTCTATCTCATATATTGGTTTCACCTTTTGAGTTGCCTTACTGACATAAATGAACATTTGCACGATATTCTAATTTTTCGAGTTTCACCTGTATTTACAATTCTGAAAGAAGACTGGAGGGATATACAGCAAAGCTTTCTGCAATGGAAATAAAATACTCCACCTCACAAGGGGCTAAGGAGCAGCTAATCTTCCTCAACCCACAACCGTATCTTAAAGAATGTGATCTCTGGGCATGAATTGCACATCTGCAGAAGCTACTTTGGTTGGCTTAAATCAGGTAGTGGATTTGCTCTGCTTTCCTGCATAGCTGCAGAGGGCAGCTTCAGTGCATTCTTTTTGTTCAAGGAACTCCACTTGAAACTTCACTAAAACAAATGACCCATCAAACTCTCCACAACCTTATGTTGGGCTGATAAAAATCTAAACAATTGATTCTACTGTAGCTGCCTTTCTCTGAGAGAGGAACCTTGGGAAAATGAGCTCCTTTTGTCCTATTCACTTCTAGTCTAGATACCCCTTTCAGATCAATGAGGGAGAACAGCAAAGATAATATCATGGATTAAAATGAGTACAGATTTATTCCAGGGCAGAAGACAAGCCTCCCTCAAGAGAAAAGTCTATCATAGATTTTAACAGCTGTGGAAAAGGTCAGAGTACCAGGGACCATGGCATTTACCTTGAGCCTTGCTTGGATGCTGTGAATCTTTTCCAGCTGCAGAGATATTAAACTAGGCATCAATTTGATAGATATGGTTTCTATGAATGCAGAATTGGACAGACCGTGAGCTGACATCTCTAAACATCAGACAGAAAAAAGGAAGGAAAGATTTGGAGTGAATATGACAAATTCATTTTATAGGCAAGGACCTTGCAGAGGAAGATTGCTGATCTAGAAACTGAAATTTAAAAATGTGTGACAAGAAATCTGTTTGAGATGAAATAGCCCGCTATAGAGAAGTGGAGAATGTCTGTAACTTTGACTTTTCACACACCTTTTGGCAATTCAGCTCTCTATTTAGCAACACAGCTTTATTGTTCTTTCAGATAGTCTTGAATTCCACTCAGAAAGAGCTAAAATATGATTTGACTTATCACTTTGGTCACTGGGACCTTTTTAGAACTAATGGATTCTGCTTATGGCTTAATTTTGAAATGCTAAAATGAGGCTGCCATCTCCTGGACACATGTTAGCTGCAAACCCATCAGCCTTATACACATAAGCATGTAACAAAAAAAAGGGGAGAATTCAAGAAATGGAAATTTAGAATGGAAGACCTGTAGATCTGTTTAATTAGTTTTATGAGTGAGGAGCAGTTGGGAGGTAAGTCTGAATTTAAAGCAGTAGATGAGGAAAAGGTGACATATTGTACATTCTTCTTGTCAAATCTTACAATACTCAATCCTGATTTGTGCTAGTAACTGCTCTAACAGCTTTTGTTTTATGTATCAGTCATTCATTGGAATAAATTGATTCCAAAGGGATTTAAATGCACCTAACTTTCTGGATTGAGGCTTGTCCATGTCAAGAAATTCTTAGGAATAAAGAAATTCTTGATAGAACGTACTTTGTGTTTTCCCAGGAGAACTTTCTAGTAGAAGTAGAGGCCCAGTTGGAAGGAACTTATAGCAAAGAAATACAAGCCCAACATAGCTTGCTCATTTTTGAAGAATCCTGGAAGATCATTATTTGAAAACACAAAGGAGCAGGTGATGCAAAACAGGACACATTTGGGATATGAGAAGATGCTTGAGTGAAAATAGGTGGTTCATCATGACAGATGCTGCTGCTTGGATTAGAACCCTCAGTCACCAATTCTGAGCAGTACTTAAGTTAATTCAGAAAAAGAAGCTTCTATCTACTGTTTTGTTTGACAAACTTACTAAAATGATTTAAAACTGGACCAAGATTTATTTGAAGCTTTTATGAAGTTATTCACTAAGTGAGTATTTGTGTATGTGCCTTCAAGTCAGCGTTGACTCCTAGTGACTGTCTGGACAAGTCCCTGCAGTTTTCTTGACAAGATTTCGGAAGTGATTTGCCACTGCCTGCTTCCTAGGGCTGAGAGAGAATGACTGGCCCAAGGCCACCCAGATGGCTTCTTGCCTAAAGCAGGACTAGAACTCATGGTTTCCCAGTTTCTAGCCTGGTGCCTTAACTGCTACACTAAACTGACTGTTTATTAAACAAACAGGTAGAAACCCTCTGCTTAAGCTTGATTTTCTGAAATTTGCAAGTGATAGACACCAACAGCCCACAAGAAAGTCCCAAAAAATACATGTGAAGCCATTTCTCCATCTTAGTAACAGACAGCTGCTTAATGCCTTTCCCCATAATTGTCTGGAGATCTTTCCCATAATTGTAAAAACAACCTCTGAATCTTTGTTTAGGTGAAATGAGCTTTAAGTACAGGTACATCAATAGTTGCAGCTTTATGGAGAGTTAGCTCCACTGAATTTAGCTGACTATTTCTAGACTTCTGAAGAAAGGCGATTCAGCTATAATTCTGATGGTCCCCCGAAAGAAGTTCTGTTCAAGTCAGCTATTTACCACAGATTGAAAGACTGCCATTCTTAACAGACCTAAGTAGACAATTCAGCTGAAATCAGCAGGGTTTCAGGTTTTAAGCAGCATTCAGTTAGTAAGTTTAGAGTTAGATGATAAAATAGTAAGTTTAGAGTTCAATGACAAATGTCCCTTGATTATGTTGAAAAGTCCGATTAAAAGTTAAGGTGAACTATGGAATTGTTACTACAAAACTCTTATCAGTGATGAACTGAACCATGTTTATCCCACTCTTATTTTGTTACTGAATTTATATCCCCTAAGAGAGCTCCCCTCATTTCATTTCATTTCATTTCATTTCATTTCATTTCATCCCCACAACCACCACCCTGTGAAGTAAATTGAGCTGAAAGAAAGCAACTGGCTCCAAATCACTCACTAAGTTCAATGGCTAAGTGTCAAAGGCCAGCATCTTAACTACTGATTTACGTTGGCTGTCAGTTGCCTGAGATTGCATAGCATGCTGAACCATAAACTAACCATGTTCATAAAACCCACTAGCCTAAAATGTGGTGGGGTATTTGTGGCTATAGCGTGCTGTGTGAACTGCCTTTCATAAGTAGCTGCTAACTAGTTTTTTACAATATTTAGATTCCTAGAATGTGTACCTCCAGGGCTCAGGTAGGCATACCTATCTAGGCTTTAAGATCCAAATGATTACTACATGGCAGCAACGAGCTACATTTTTTGTTTGTTTGTTTCTCTGTTATCAACTAGTGATCAGCTTCATTTTTGCACCCCGGATACGCTACGCCTAATAACACAAGAGAGCACCAAGGAAGCTCCGCCTTCTTTTCTCTGCTCCTCAGTTTCCAGTTGGAAGGCAACCGCTCCTTTGCAAAGAAGAAACAAGATGGCCCATCTTCAAATTGAGCCTGCCTGTTTGCTGTTGTTATTAGCAGTAAATGGGGCAAACTTGGAATGAATTAGTTGGGAGGGTGATCAGCATAAAGCGTTTCCTCTGTTCTGCTGATGCTGGGCTGAAAGGGTAAATAGACATATGTGTGACTTGACAGTACATTTATCTCTTTTGGGTAAAAATGTTACCCATCGCATATCACCCATGTGTTGAATAATTCTCATTCAACATCATTTTCTGTTAAGAACCAGCATAGAATCCCTGAAGCTGCCTCTTAGAGACAGAAAATACTGTGATTGTACAAACATTATTTAATCTTACATGCAAAACCACGACTGTTTATTTTCATAGATGGAAATTCAGAACAATTCACTTTTGGAGAAAATGAGAATGCTTCAGAAATCTCAGAATGATCCGTTTCCTTTCTGGCAGTCAAATCTACAGCTGATATATATAGTACAGTAACAATTTCCCTCAGATCCACTGTCAGCATAGATTTTTCAGTCTTTCAAATAGTCTTAACAGCCACCCTGAACCTGAAATGAAGATTTAATTTTTCACCCATTTCAAGGAATTATAATGCTCTACTCAGCTTTCAACCATATTGTACTTATGCCAATAAAACATTATTGGCATAAGTGCAATAATCTGCCAGTAATTGCACCATTCTCTAGTCTGTGTTTTCTTGAAAATTAAAGGCTTTCTAAAATATCTAGTTTTCCTGTTCAGGGAAAAAAAAGGCCTGAATGTGCCAGTTGTTTCTGTGCAATAAGAACAAAGGAAGCCTGGTGCCCGTACACAGTTGCTGTATTCATAGGAAAATATCTGTTGCTCAGCGCTCAAGCTTTAATTAGAGGAATAGCAATTTTAGCAGGCTAGATGGGCATTGGCCATTAAAAGAAAAAGGCTGTCGTCAACTTTAAGTCTTCTTTGTCTGCTAGTGATATCATGAACATATCTAGGTAGTTTTCTTGGCAATTTTCTGATGTCCTAATGTATATGTCTAAAAATAGGAATATTTGATTTCTTTATGATTGTAGGGAGCATACCGTTTATAAACAGTAAAGGAGGATTTCCTGACATGTTCAGTGTTAATAATCACTTACATTACATTTTGAGAAGGAGAGCTGAATAACTACAAACACTGGCAGAGAGGAAAACACTTGTATGGCACAGCTTGAAAATAAGTAAATTCATTTTCTCCCCAATCATTATTTCACAACCTCGAAAGTACCTTTAATTGGTGTACTACTGTACTTTATAGCACTCATTGAAAGGGAGCGAATCTAGGACTGCACTCTGTCCATTTTTCATCACTTATAGTAGAAAAGGGGAAAGTGGAGGATATAGGCAGGACAGCAGTGGTGGTAAAGGTAGGGTTTTCCATTGTCCTTTCTTGGTATAGTACATGAATCGCAAAGATCAGCTGTTAAAAGTATCAAATTAGCTTTAGGCAATGTATTTTACACTGAGATAAACATGACAGAAAAATAACTGTTTTCAGAAATCATTCATACCTCCAGTAGCTGTGCTGATAGGGATGTTGCTGCTACTCAGGGTCACAATAAAGGAAATGGAAAATCTGTATCTGGAAAAAATCTTAATGGAACACGATGTTAAAAGAAATACAGACGTATCTAAATCGGTGTAAGAAAGTACTGCTTATTAAAGAGGAAAGGGAGACGCTGTATGTATTCTTCCTGTCATTTAGTGGGGATGGAGAAAGGATTGACAAATTCTTTAGGGTGGGGAATAAAACTCAAGTCAGGAGTCCAAAGATGTTGATTATGTAGGAAGCTACATTAGGAAGCCATGCAGGCACACGCAGTACAGCTGAAGCTTGCAGGTGACAGCGGCTCATGCCACAGAAGGCCTATCCAACTCAACCTCCACAAGCTCAAAAGAATCCCAGATCATTCTGGTCATCTTGCTAGACCCTCTCCAAGTGGAGTGAAGCTCACAGCAAAAGCAAACAATCTTTTCAGTTTCTTGCCTTCCTGCCTGCCTGAAACCTTGGATAAGATATTAAGATAACAACATTCTGTTCTTCTCCATTCCTATGCAAAATATATATATTGTATTGAAAGTGATTTGTATACTTATGTTTACTACACCTGAACACCTATTTGCAGTGCTAATTTAGCAGTAAGGCCCTGCTAAGCTAAATGGGATTTATTTCAAGCAAACCTTGCTTATGACTGCAGCCTTATCATTATGGAAAGGAAGGAAGGCCCAAAGCAGCAGTTCCCAACCTTTTCCTGCTTGCAGATTGTAACTTTGTCCCTAAAAGCTTTTGAGAATCAACCCATAAACCAGTTTGCACCTTTAAGCGCCATGGCATTCAGTACATGAACCTCCAATAGCATTTACAGCAACCCAAAATCAAGTATTTTACATTATGTTTTTTCAGAATGTAAAAAACTTAAAAGATTTGGCTATCTTGTGAGATCTGAGATATATAAGAAAAATGTGGTGCCTGCAACAAGCACCAGTGCAGTATTCCTGCAAGGCGCTAGTGATCCTTAGCCCTCAAATAACAAACCACTGTTCCAAAGTACTGATCATTTAGTAAAAGGATGAGTAGAACCTGCAATACAGATAGACCTTGCTTAACAACTGCCCTGTTTAGCGACTGTTCAAAGTTACAATGGCACTGAAAAAATAACTTTACAAGGATTTCCTGACATGTTCACAGTTCAGTCTTCACATTTACAACTGTCCCAGCATCCCCAAAGTCACATGATCAACATCTGGGTGCTTTGCAGCTGGCTTCCGACAAGCAGAGTCAATGGAGAAGCCAGCAAGTCACTGTCATGTGATATCTTGCTTAACGACCCATGGTGACTCGCTTAACAACTGAATGGGAAGTGATGCCATAAGTCTGTCATAGTCACGGGATGTTTCACTTAGCAACCATATTGCTTAGTGACAGAGTTGCCAGTCCCAGCTGTGGTTGTTAAGCGAGGGCTACCTGTAAAATGTTGCTACCCAGAATGTCCCTTATTCAAAATTCCAATGATTCTGCTTCTCTCACATCCAGTTTTTGCTCCCCCTTCACAAGGCAATTATTACTATGCCATGGTTACTGAGCACACTCTATCTTCACTGGGGTTGTTACGGAAGGTATACCTCTCCAACTGTTTTCTAAAGTTTGAAAAAAAATACTTCTGAAGATCTTGGTGTTCAATTGAGATTACAGATAGAGTTATGGAAAGAAATGAAATGACACAGTTGTTAGGAAGAGTGTTTTAGTTTGTCTATTTATTGTGTTTTGTAGTTCAAACTGTCTAGAAACTGAACCATCTCAATAGAATGTGCATTATATTATATATGTATTGTAAATAAATAAATTTTAATACTAGGGATTATCCAGTGCTGAAGTCATTGGCAAAGCTCCCACTGATTTTAAAGGTGGCACATAAATTGTTCAGTTTACCTTAAAATGGACATTTGATCTTTTTAAAATGGAAATAATTACAAACCAAGTGCCAAAAAGCATATTTGAAAGATTTTACAATGGTCAGTGAAATCCTACATAATGCAAGCCATTTTATTTATCAATCTAAGCATTTGCTATCACCAACAACCTATGGCTACCTATTACACTTGTTACAGTCCATGATCATAGATTGCAATATACTACACTATAATAGAAAAAGAAATTATAATGCAATCAAATGATACAAGAATGGTACAGGCTAGTTAGCAGTCAAAGTTCATTACAACTGTGCACCAGAAGCTTCAGGAAGCAGAATAGAATGTAGAATACAGTATAGAAATGAAAACCACACACAAGGGGGCTAGGTGTGGGGGCTAGCTGTGGACTGCAATGCTTCCTCACTCCTCTTATCCATTGGCTGCATTTCTTACATTACTCTCCCCTGGTTTTTGCTGCCTTCCTCTTCCTCTCTGGATCTACTTTAAACTTCCTCTTTCAGGTCCTCAACCTGCTTCACATCTCATGCTGCCTTGCATCTCTGTCTTGCCTCTAGTCCAGTGTTCCCCAAAGTGGTCAATATTGACCCCCAAGGGTTGATGGGACTATCCAATGGGGGGATGATGATGATGGTTATTATTGTTCATAGTACTATTAGTTTAAGTAGTATTTATTAAATTATTTTCATATAATAAATGTTTGGGGGTTGATGAACAATCTGAAACTTGAAGGGGTCAATGAGCTGAAGAGTTTAGGGACCCCTGCTCTAATCAAAGTACTGTTAGGCCTACGAAGTACAGGTAATCCTTGCTATCTGACCACAACAGGAACTGGAATTTATTTCACTAAGCAATTTGGTCATTAAGCGAATCAGAGTTGATTTTATGACTTTTACGATGGGCGTTAAGAAAATCACTGTAGTCGTTAAGCAAATCATGTGGTCGTTAAGCAAATTCAGCTTCCCCAATGGATGTCTTTTGCCAGAATTTGCTTAACAACCACGACTCGCTTAATGACTGTGGTGATTTGCTTAATGACCATTGCAAAAAAGGTCACAAATTGCGATCACGGGACTATGGGGGGTCATAAAGCACTTTTCCCAAGGCTGTTGTAACTCCAGACCATCACTAAACAAATGGTTGTTAAGCAAGGACTACCTGTATAGGACTGTGCAGTGATTTGGATTAGATTCATAAGAGGTGCTTCAGAACTCATGGGAGCACAAATGCAGCCTCTCTGCAATTGACTAAAGCAGCTATTTCTCTCTCCAAGATCCTGCAGTAGCAGGGACCTCACTGCAGCAACCGCAGAGGGCTACAAATAGGCACAGTTGCTTTGTGTAGTCATAGGCAGGTGTACAACACTAGAAAGTATTGCTCATGAACGTAAAGGAGAGTACCTGCTCATCTGCCAATCTCATACACAATAACATTATTGTCAGCAATATTCATCCTTCTGTGTTCTTCAAAGGACAAACCAGCCAATCTCTTGTTTATGCAAACAAACAGTTGCAAAATCCAACATAAGACAGAGCACATTTTCCAAAATCAATCAATAAATTTTTGACCCTCCCAGGCCTCTGGCCGCTGAAATGACATTTTGAGCAAAGGAATGTTGGAAAATACATGTTGGAAAATAACATTATTATCCACATACAGAAAAGGGAGGGTGAAATAGATACCTGCAAGTTCATGGCTAATTTGAGCTTTGAGCTTCAGACTAGGTCATGTTTGTAATGCTACTATTTTGAATAATTATTGCTCAGTGCAATTCAATCAAGAATTATACCCAAGAATATATACTATACTCCACTCTGTGTTGTACAAGATCCAGGAACTTCCAATTTGTTTTAAAAAGTATTACAGAGCAATACTGATTTCAGTCAAAATGTGCATTGTTTAAAAAAGGCCAAGATCGAGACATAATGACACTAAGAACAGTCAGAAAAGAATCCAACTGTGATGTGAGATTATAAACACCAGTTTCGTGAGTAGACAGGTACAGAATAAAAATAAAAATCTGAGAAATTCTAGCTGATGCTTATTATGATACACCACAAAATAATGAACCAAATGATTGTCTGCACATTAAAAGCATGTTAAAGCACAACTAGCACTAGAAATCAGGATTTTTTTTTCATTTTATATCTTATTAGATCCAATAAATAAACTGTGAACACCAAGACTCAGGGTAGTAGCAATATATTTTTATCAGCCCTCATAATCACTGGATTTTTCTATTGAATCTTTGTAATCGTTTTCACTTTCATGCTCAGTAGCTTCTTGGACAACATGATCTGATTGAGCCACTGCATCTTCATCTTCTTCTTCTTTCTCCTCCTCCTCCCCACTATGCTGGGCTGACTGGAGTTGGGAGTCATCTTCTCCTTCAGATTCTCTTTTTTCTTCATGTTCATTATCACTACACCAAAAGGGGAAACAACAGGTCCACTGAATAATAATATATTCTTTTAGAAACACATTACAAGTTCAGAAAGTATAAGCAATAAGGAACCCTTTTCAAACTCTAATTTTGTTATTTCATGGGTGAACAAATAATCTATTTAATTTTAAAATGGTGTTATAAGTTTGGTAGACAAAGACAAAATATTTTTTGTGAGTGAACAATTTATTACGTTTTTATCCTGCTTCTCAATTTAAAAATGCAGTATAAGATAGGCTTTACTTCAAGCTTATAAACTGGAATAAGTTATGTATGGGAAATGAGTCTTTCTCCAAAATGTTATTCTATTCAATTCAGAGGACACAGGCAGGAAATAATTAACTGTTTTCCTAATTTAAAAAGTATGCTCAAATAAATAAATAAATAAATAGAATGCCCAAAGAAATGCACAGTTAAACTTGGGTTTTTATGTCCTAAACAATCAGCTACTGACAACTGCTAGCAAGAAAAGAAGCAACAAATACTGTCCGCTAAAACACGGAGACAGAAACAAGAGCTGTTTATAGTTTTTGACAGATTCTGCATTCTTTGTCTGAGAAGTCAGCTTTTCTTAACAGAAAGCCAGACATTTCATATTTAGAATGAAGTATATTAGGAAGCTCAAAAATAGTACTATAAACTTTCAATTTAAAATGTCTACCTTTCTACATTTGCTACCAAGCTTTCAGAGCTATTACTGGAGCGATCCTGCAAAAATTCTTCACTAGCAGTTTGGCCTTTCTTTGAAATAAAGTCTTCACACAGCCCCAGCTCTCGGAGCACATCAGAATAATGCTTCTCTGCTGCTAGCCGTGCATTTTTCTATATTTAGAAGGAGAAAATAACAAAATTAACACATCAGAAAGATACAGTATCTCCAAGTTTAAAGAAATCACTCTACATGTGTTCCTAATTGTCCCTTATTTTACAAGATAAAAGATTCCAAATCTGCAGGTCACCCTCACTTGATTGAAATATAAATCAATTGTTCATACAGTACATAGCGTTAGATCGTGACATTTTTGACTTCTCAATTACAGGCTTAAGCTTGGCAAACATATTACATATCAAGATTACATGCTATCAGCTATTGCAAATGGCTTCTTCCTCCATCAATAGGCAGGGGGGGAAACCTGCAGTCCTAAAGGAAATGGAATATATATTATTCCAGAGTAACACCATATCCTGGAAACATTAGTCCCAATGTTATTGTTTTGTAATTATGCAAAAATATCAGCATTAAATGTTCTCCGTTCTCTGTATCACAACATATAATGGGTCAGAAACGTGGAAACCAGTTTGATACAATCATTCATTATTATAAACAGGTCGCAACCATCACTGGAAGTAATAGCACTGGTAAATCAAATTAGGCCTAATGGCATGGAAGGTGGCATTACTGGCATTATCTTAGCAATAATTATTAAACACAACATAAAAAGAAAAAGCAACAACTTAATGAATGGAGATATATTTAGAAATATTAGAGATGTCAATAACCTGTGTGGCTTGTTCCAACAACAGAGGTCTCTTTTCCACCCTTTCTTCCATTTCTTCCAGTTCCTGCAGATACTCTTTCATTCTCTGTTTTTCATGTTTCCTGTTTTTTTAATATACCATGACATGGAAATGGTATGGAATTTAAATATGAGTTTTTTAGCAAAATAAAAAGGGAAGGAGCAAGACTATATGGATCTGCCTACTACTATACTAAGGATCTTATATCTAGGGTTTCAGGAATCAGGGGATATATTGCAGAATACCTAAACAACTTTAACTTTGAGTTATGCATCTTGGCTAGGCTCTGATGTGGATCATTTGCCTCAGCCCGGGTAGCTATAAGCCTTTGTAGCTTTTTTGCTCTCTCCCTTTGTTTTGCTTGTCTTCTTTTATGCTCTTCTTCAACCTTCTTTTTTTCCTCAGCCGATTTCCTGAATAAGAAAATAAACTAAGTCTAGCTAATGCATAATAGCTTTTGTGGCACCCTCTCTCGATATACCTATATGGATCAAGAAATAATGTACTATTAGATATATATAATGATGGTTACGTCACCATACTAGAGAATATAAGCAACTTTATATTTATTTTCCAGCAGAACAGCCACTGTCACCATTGTTACAGTCAAGACATTCCTAACCCCACAGGTCACATTGTAGCATTTAATATATGAACCTGAATCTATTACTGAATTAATTCTGCTCTGACTGGCAAATCTTCCAGCCCCGTCAAATCTGATCTAGGACGTCTATCTGATCTTAGTCTTTTGGTAAGACACCTTTGGATAACATACACCAAATCCTAGATGTTGGAGGAAGATATTTCAGTGCCTATAAAGTCTGATGTGGAAATAGGAAGATTAACTTGGGTTCCATGCAACAATTTTGTTGCATGGACCCCAAATGAATAATAGAAGGATGGAAGTAATTACTTCATCTTCACCCACTTTCTTCATATTTTGTGGCGCAAAAAGCATTGACTTCTTTATTATTGGAAGTATTTGGAATAGAGGTAGCATACTTCTTTGTTCTTTGCTTGGCTTTCCCATTAGTGAAAATAAAGCACAACACAAGAAAAGCTTTGTGGCCCTGACATTCCAAATGATACAAAATTCACCCAAACTATGTATTTGCATAGATTAAAAAAGAGAGAGATCAGAATACAGTTGAAGTATCAGAGTCAATAAAGCAGCCATAAGTATGCACAGCCAAGTTAAAGCATAAAATCTTAACACAAATTTCTAGCCAAAAACGTCTATCTATTCATTAGAGATAAACAAACTTTTTGAAGCACTGTGATCCACTTTGCTCCCTTGGATCTCCCCAGTTTCTTGTAGATTTGCAATGGTTTTTTAGGCTCCTTTTCCTTATCTCAGTCCCCAGCTTTCCAAAGCTTGGATTTAAACAAAAACTGTTTTCCTCTCTAGAAAGAGGGAGAGCTAAGGGGATTTCTATGGCCTAAATGCTGCTTGAGTATTAACACTGCTGCTTGAGATAAAAGATGTACAGTATATATATTGAGAATGTTTGCAGTCTGCCTGACATATAGCTGATAGAGTGGGATGAGAGGCTGGGAGTCTGGAGCATCAGAAAATGCAGACCAAGCTGGTTTGACAACAAAAGCCACATGCCTTTTTCAAATCAAGGAACAACAGCAGAATAAAACAAGTGGATCACTCAAACACTAGGGGAAAAAACAGTGCATTCTTTCTTTAAAATCTCTCAAAACACATGGGGTTTGTTTCACACTCAGAACACTCACAATGGCAATTCTGAGGTTGGAACACCCATGAAGTGGAAACATTTTCCATAATGCTATAAAACAAGTATTTATATTTTCAACATCTGCATGTTTTACTTACCATAAAGAACTTGGGATTAATTGCACAGCAAATTAATGGCTTACCTTATGGCTTCTAATCGTCTTCTTGTAGATTCTGTAATTCTTGGAGATGGAGACTGTTCACAGCCTGAAGGACATGAACTTGCATTCAAAGACTTCATTCGAGGATGACATCTTGCAGAGACATAAGGCCGCCGTATTTCCTTTAATGTTGCTTCATCCATTTTGATGTCATCAAGAATTTTCTCTTTGTTGGATGAGATATTTGGTGTACAGAGATTGAAAGGCTCACTGATTGTGACACTTTTCACATTCTTATGTCTTTGAAGCTGCCGCTGGAATTTTTTATGTAATGTTTCAAAATCAGGGACTTTAACTTTGGTCTTTGGCTTGCATTCTGATTCTTCACTTTGTTCAAAGCAGTTTTGTTGCCTGGGCCTAATGACGCCTCTATTTCCTAATCTGCTGTTGGGAAGTGATGAATTACGTAGAAGCTCTTCAGATCTAACTTGAATTCTAATGTCTCTATAGAGTTCTTCTTCCTTTAGTTTTTCTCTCATTTCTGAACTGTAAACAAATTTAGGAACTGGTTTAGCTTTGAACATTTTTGCTTTTTTTTCTGGTGAGGAAAATTGCATTTTCCTCAGTTCTTTCTTTTGTGCTTCTCTTTCAATAAACTGAAATGGCTTTTGTGTTGCTAGAAGAAACTCTCTCCTCCTTTCTCTAAATGACTTTCTACGTTCTTCATTTTCCTGTGTTATTTCATGATAGAGAGGAACAAAGACATATGCAGGTACTGGATTGGCTCGGAATTTCTTTTGACACTCTGCTTCCTCCTCTAATTGTTTCTTCAGCAAGTTATTTTCCAGTTGCATCAGTGACTTGGATTTGATATTCTGTTGTTTCCTCTTCGCTTCTCTAATAGTCATCTGGAAAGGTTCCGGTACTGTGATCTTTGGGAACCATTTTTTCTTTTTCTTGTTTATCTTCAAAACATTTAATTTAGGTAAAATATTTTTAGCACACAGTGAATAATCCTCCAAAGAACAGGCATCCCATGCATTTTCAGTCTTGCCCAGTGTTACTGAACCAGCATCACTGTCACTTGCTTCTAACTCTAGTTCTTCATCAGTTATATCAGAGAAATTTGAATGAAAAGAATTGTTTAGATCAGACTCAGAAAATGATTTATGCATGTCCTGAAGTTGAAATGAGTTTGTTTCCCATGCTGATCTAAACATAACAAAAATGTAATGCTTAGTTCTCTGGAAGTGACACATATTAGCCTGATTTAATAACAGTTGTAGAACCTCCTGCCAAACTGAATAATAAAGGAGTATGTATGAAACAAGTATTGTTGTTTATGAATATATTAAGCTTTAGATTTTTAAAAAAATGCCAATTCTAAAACAATATTGAATTGGTTTCTGAATCATGTGCTTCTTTCTCCATATCTTTCTTGGAGTATAAATATTCCCACCGTCAGGCTATAACTATGGTTAACAATTACAGTTCCATTAAAATTCATTAATCAGACTGACAAAATGTAAAGCTAGAAAATGTGAAAATTACAACCAAAATAAAAAGAAGTTACAGGAACAAAACCCTTTTAAGGAAAGTTTGCACTGTTTTGGACTTTTAAACCAAGGGCAGATACTGGCAAAATGAAAACAAAATAAACATTCATACAATCAGGCTGACATGGAGAAAAATATTCCTAGATATTTTCCCATAAATTTTGATTGACCCCTGTGAGAAACGGGATTCTGAACTAGATGAGCCTTTGATCTGGTTTTACTGGACACCTCTTATTCTCTAAATATTTACACTTTATTGTTGCTAATAATAAATATAATAGTATAATAACACAAAAACAACACTAAGACAATACTTTCACTAAGGTTACACTTAATATTTCCATTTATACCTATGATGAAAAGCCAGTTTTTAACTATGGTTTCATATTCCATATTAATTATTAATACCAGTTCCTGTCACAGCCAGCATTATGTTTAATCACACTTCAAAAGAAACATAGGAGAGAAAAATATAAGCAGTATGATGCCTTCTTCTATTTTTCCTTAACGCTGGTTAAGCCATTAGTATTGTTACATCCTTACCAACCTGTAAAGCCTGGGAAGGATAAATAATGATCTCTCACTGATTCATTTTATTCTTGCATACCTATTTCCTCCTCTATCCCTGCTAGAAAAGCTCTCTGGAGAGTTAAAGACCTTATAGAACAGCATGAGAAAGAACTCTGCTGGTTCTTGGTCCATTCCCTAAATCAAGGATCCATCTCAATGTAAATCACAAGACTGTAATTCTGGCTGGCAATACAGTTTTCATAACTGTATATTTCACATTTAATAACATTTAAAAGCAAACACTAGTTCTTACAACCAAAGCAGAACAGAACCTAAATTTAGAAAAAGTAATGATCTACTAATAATTAAAAAGAAAAAAAAAACAAGAAACAAATATTTTCAATCTTTCCTCTGTTTTTTTCTGTACCTGGATATAGCTCAGAGTAGGGCCACTGTCTACAAGAACTGAGGATTCTTTTTAGTTTTGTTTTCAATCAACCTTATTTATATTCCTTTTTGGCACCTAGTAGATTTAATAACAACAATATTTTGGTGCAATGATCAATATGCTGATTTCTATCTGCAATATTTAACTACTTTGAGACAAAAGAGAATTCACAAGTACAGATCATTGTAAAAATTACCTGTAAGTCTTACTACAAGTCACGTCTGAGTTGGTTAAAGGATGAACATCTTTTAGAAATAGCTTATTCTGATACATGTTTTCCAGTTTTGCCATGGTTTCCAGATGAGCATTCTTAAGTTCTTCCAGCTTTAAATAATATTCCTGATTTGAGAGGTACATGTTTGAGAGATCTAGCCAATCTTCACAATGAGCATACATGATGGAATTGTATTCTCTCCCTGGACTTAAGGATTCCTAAAACAAGAGATGGCCATACAGTATTTGTTTTATTTCCTTTTGAGAAAATTATTTTTATTCAAATGCTTGCAATTTAATAGTGTTGGTGTCCCAAAGGCAGTTAAGAAACATGTAAGACTTCTCTATTTGCTTAGATTTGCAGAGTAGAAGGTCCCAGATACATAATACAAATTAATAACTTGACAAAGCCTAAGATCAATAGGTGATTCTGGACAGCAAATGGTTCAAAACTTAGTACAGAACATCTCTTACATCATGTATACCGGTCTGAAACCTGAAGCTCTTCTCTTTGCTAAATACATATACAGTTTCCAAGCGTCAACTCCTTGAAAATACTGTGAAATATAAAATGGGCCCATGGAATAATCCAGGGCACCCTTAATGGTGCACAAATCCTAGCAAACACCAAGATGAAAGAAAATTTCTAGATGTGAGTCAAACCAAGTAACTGGAGCTAGGCCAGCCTATCTGAGCCTCAGAATCTAGATGACCACTAAATGGCAGCAGATACAGAAAATTCTAACTCTTTGCTGCCATTTAGTGGTCATTAGATTTTTGCAGCCCTCAGGCCTAGCAGGACAGAACAGCAGACTAAACCCTAGCTCATACAAAAATGGTCAAAATACAGACTACTCAATTGCTTCTTTACATACTGTTTTATAAATTGAGTAATTAGCACTGCTGTGCAAAAACACTTTTTTCTCCATTAACTATATTTCAGCATCACATATAATGAAACACTGTGCTGTTTCTGTGTAGCTAGACATAAATCCAGAGCCAGTTTGGTCATTGTGCTGACATAAGATTCCTCATGAAAGAAAGAACAAAAGAGGGAGGGAGTTTAATAATTTGGAAATCTTGTTTTTGTTTTGTGTGGCTGATACCGCTTTCATCATTCTCTGAAAAGGGAGAGCATTTAAGAGCATTTATTTATTGGATTTATGTCCTGCTGTAATTGGTGTATAGCTAGATATACGAGGTGTAGAAGACAGAATACAAATGCAGGTGAATTTGAGAGCAGGCTTCTAATGCATCAAGGAACAGAGTTTCTTAATTAAAGGAAGTGTAATATACAGTAACAGCTACATAGTCTCCCAAATTTGTCAGCTTGTGAAGTTGTGTTCAGTGCTGTTAACTAAATGACCGGTCCGGATGGTACAAAGCCATTTTCATTAAGAAAATCCGGATGGCAAAGAAAAATTCTCAGGGATCCTGGGTTTCTTGGAGATAAGAAAGAGAGCAAAGACGTGCCTTCACTAGCACATTTTCAGCCTAGGAAGTTCTGGCTAGATAAGGCTGGAATCACATAACATTCTTATCCGAATGGATAACCTATATGGGATTCAATTAAACTGACTTTGGGGTAAATTTAGGATTGGGCGAGATTATTTAAGGGAAAGGCAAGCTATAGTCAAAGAGAAGAAGAGGACGACAAGCAGCAATGTGGGTGCACTCAGTTACAGTAGCGATGAGTGCACCGCTGGAAGAGCCGAAGGACCAGGTTGGGGACAGATCGTCATGGAGAAGAATCGACACCGACGTGATGGCACCTAATCGTCATAATCAAGCTTTAGTCACGTGGCCCTGCTCCCGCTTCCTATCCGGCTGGCGAATAAAGACCCGCCCGAGCCGAGGCCTTGAAACCCCTCGCGAAGCCATTTCCGCAGAATCCCCGTCTCTCAATTTCATGCTCCAGCCACTAGGGGCAGCAGCAACTACCGTTTTTAGGCGGCGGCGACAGCCAGCCAGCCAGCTTTCCACCCACCCACCCACCCAACCTACCTACCTACCTGCCCCACGCCATCTCCGAATGAGGCCCTTCCTGGCTCCCGTTCAAAATGCGCGGCCGGCGCTCTGGTGCGCGGGTTCACCGGCGTACGCAGGCAGGAGGCGGTGAGCATAGCAGCTCGATGGGATGCGTCCATGGGTTTCTCAAAGGACAGAAGGAGGCCAGCCTCCTGCTGGGCCTGGTTATCAAACCCCTTCCCTGCGTCTTTGGTTGCTAAGGTTACTCGGCTTAGATTCTTGAGACGCTACGGCGTCTCGAAGAGGACAGGAGGCCTCTCATGAACAAAGACGTGTCTCGTCCGTGGAATCGGTTTCTTGGAATTTCCCGTCTGTTCTGAAACCTCTCCCGTTTTTTCCCGTGTTAGAGGAATCTCGGGAGACAACGGGGAAATCTAGGACTGCAACTATGCAGTGTTTTAATGGCAGCAGGTCATCAGCTCACATCAAAAGATTATGATTTTTTAAAAAAATGGATCTTACTGTGTAGGAATTATTACTGGAAAAGAGGTGGATTTTTAAAAAATGGAGAAAAGTATCAAGCATTAATTTCACATTATAGACTAGAGAAGAGAGGCCAAGAAATACAACAGTAATCATGAGGAAAAAAATCTAAAATTAAATTATTTTATAGATCTAAAACCATGAAAATTAAATAGTTGCAAAATTCAGAATTTCGAATAAATCTTCATCAAACCCAATGGACACAGGCCAGGAAAAAGGGGGTGGAGTGGAGGGAAATGGGACTGATGTTGGAACCAGTCTGAGCAATATTCTTTAAGTTGGAGGGAATCTCCAGGCACGCAGATTTGGTTTGACTAGGTACAAAGGTAGAGTTAGATTGCAACAAGGGATGAAACATTATTGGAAAACTAAGAAGTCTGCAAGTGTTTTGCAGACCTTGAATAATACTGCTTCTGCTGCTCATCAAGGACAAAAATATTATTCTGGACCATTCTTTTACAATGTAAATATTAAAACCACCCTGTATTATAATTCCCACATTATAAAAAGGAACCGTAGTAAATAAAAGTGGTTTACAATCACTAATACTATTTTTCAAGTTACCACCAAGTTGATCATTCCTGGCAAAATACTTACTGCTAATGATTGAATTTGGCTGTTAATTTCACTAGCACTGATCATAGTGAGCTTGTTACCACATTAAGCATCTTTTAAAGAAAACTGCAAACTTCAAACTACAATAGTTTGTTTCTCCATTGCCTTAAAAATCCCTAGTACATATTTGTACACAAATATACTAGGCTTGTGCCATCTTAAAAGACCACACTTTCTAGAAGCTGCTTCTATTTTCATCATTTTATATTATCCATGCTCTCTTCCAGAAGCCAATTTTTTAAAAATGCTTAGATGTATTCTCTGGTAAGTTATTTTCCAAGAGGTGGAAGATGAGGGAACTATTAAACCTTAGTTTCAAACCAACTTATATAAAACAGTATGTAGTCAAACACAGTGGTTAAAAATTTGTCAACCCTCTACAATTACTTATAAACTTGGAGCACTGTGACTTAGTCACAAAGCACTGAGCTTTGTCTAGTGTCAAGCCCTCAATCTAGTTTTCAGCTCATCTTTCGTGAATTACTGTTAACTCTAGTCTACCATTTACTCTTCAGCAGTGTGATGAGCAGAGCTATCAAACCTCTGTACATTACCCAAGGATTATGGGTCATGAGTTAGAATGTGTAGCTTAGCCTATACAGAACATGTTTCAGCACAAATCTAAAATCTGATGAGTACTCAGATAGTACAAATCTCATCTGCCATCGCTGAAGTCACCTGGAAGCATTAACAAAACTGAGGAATCCCTGTGCTTTTAGCACAATTTGAAAACTACAAGTGTAATGATGATTTTAAAATATAAATAGGTAGTTAATGTATTTTTATTCTGAGGCTTTTAGGTATATTTTTAATTACAGGTAGTCCTTGTTTAGTGAACACTCGTTCAGCAACCATTTGAAGTTACAATGGCATTGAATGAGGAGACTTATGACTGGTCCTCAAAGTTGCAGCTGTTGCAGCGTCTCCACGGTCACGTGATTACGATTCAGGCACTTGGCAACCAGTGTGCAATTATGATGGTCACAGCATCCCACGGTCATGTGATCACCATTTGCAACCTTCACTGCCAGCTTCTGGCAAGCAGTCAGTGGGGAAGCCAGCAGGAAGTCACAAGTCACAGTCACATGACTTGCGCTTACTGAAGTGATTCACTTAACAACCGCAATTGGAACTGTCGTAAGTCAGCATGGTCACCTGATTTTGCACTTTACAACCACATTGCTTAGCAACAGAGTTGTACAGCTATATAAATACAAGTGAAAAACATTAAGATCACAATTGAAAATCTTTTCTTTACTGCTAGACCCTTAAAAATGTGCATTGAGATAACTGGATTACTGTTAAAAATCAGACAATAAAGGTTTTAATAATTTTAGAAAGTTCCTTTTAATTTATTAACTCATTTTGTTTCAAAAAGTTCTACAAAAGGTAATAAAGATCTTTACAATAGTATTTATCCTAACTTAATCCAAAGGATAAACCAAAAGCAGAATACCATATGTTCATACTAAATTATATGAGCTTAAGAAGTGTTCCTACTGATGGCTAGTATTTGACAAAGGTTTTCAGCCCAACCTTTCAGTAATCAAAATAACGGCACACAACTTCCTAAATAGCTTTGTTCAAGGAGAACTTAATTGGCAAAACCACTAAAGAGGTCAGAGAAGCTCATGTTTCCACAAGGAGCAATGTGGACAGCAAATTCTGATGATGCCAAAATGATGCACATGCAGCGACATCACACAAATGGCATTATGTGCTTGTGTCCTGATGTCAGAATGTAAGTCATGGCATGTGCCTGATATTTTCACATGTGTTGTGATTTGCACCCACTCTCCCTGCACAGATGCCAATGTCCATGATTGCTGTTCACATTTCTCTGGCAAATTCCTCTCGCATTAAAAAAAAAATCCACTAACAATTAAGAGAATAAAACATTGTCTGAAATGCATGTTAAAGAACGGGTGATAAAATTAGTACCTAAAGGACACTGTCCCGACTAATTTAAATTGAAGAGCATGTACTGAAATCAGCGTAATTTTTTTAAAAGGACCACAATCCTGCCAATTTAAGTAGTTTTTAGCTCTGTAGGTTTAATTATTGAAGAATTTAAACAAAGTCTGCCTTTTGAAGTTGAGGTTTTATTAACTTAGATTGACAGAAGAACATGAACACAACTGCAAGTTTAGTAGGTGTCTAACACAGTGCTTCTATAAAGAGCCAAGTTCCAAACTTAGGATAGCGTACAATGCTGTACTGCCTCTTCCTTTAGCCATTTCATCGAGTATTCACCTGTAAAAAAGACAGAGGATATTATGTGGAATGATAACTACTGTATTATCTGTCAGCCTTCATTCTCCATAATGTAGTACTCTAAATTTTCAAAAACAATTGCAGATGCCTAACTCTCAGCATCAAATTACCTCAATTATAATTACAAAATACATTTTCACTTACATATATTTATATTATGATACGGACTACCATTTTGGTTTTAAAAAGGAAACAAAAATTGGACAAATAGGGTATTGGAGCAATTGAAAGAACGTTAAACAGCTTACCACATCATCAATCTTAAGAATGCTGCGGACTGTTTCTGTAGCTAGGGTGAGAGCACTGATTGACACCAATAAAGGCTGGACCACCAGCTCTTCCAAGATATTTGAAATTCCACCCTACAATTTAAAAACCACGTCATTGTACTAACAATTATTGGCAAACATCTTAAATATGAAATCATATATTTCTAAGAGTTTTCATTATGAATTTAAGACATCTTTTCAAATGTCTACACTGAATCATACTCATCCAGTTTGTGACATGTTCTCAACATGCTGTACCTATCAGCACAATTAGGCATTTTGTTCCTATATACATGAGGCTCTGCTGCATTAAACACCAAGCAACTGTTTCCTTTTTAATGATGCTAACACCATTAGAAATTAACTATATTAAATTCGTAAGTGACAGATAACACTATGAAAAAAGCCTTTCTTTTATATTGTTAAGTAATTAATTTCTGTAAATCAGAATTCATTTCAATTCTGCTTAGAATTGCAAACCAAAACCAAGTATTTAATTCCTGGGGAGTGACTTCTTTTTAAAGAGAAGGACCAATAAGAATACAAGATCACTGAGCTTAGAGGTCATTGTGAGGTGTTTCAAACTAATGGCATTTTTCAAATTAAAGAAATAAATGTTCTGACAAGTATTTCCCAAATCTAGAATATAGTTTTGGAACTAACAAAATCAAACTATTGACCTTAATTACAGAAATGGTTAGGGATTCTGTTTACATAAACAAATGGAAAGAGAAGTATAGCATAAATAGGATCAGACTAGCTTCCCCTGTGTCTTTTTGCAGGAGATAAAATTTTATTAAGCCTATTTTATTGCCAACAAAATAGTGAAAAAACACACCGCCTTTATTAAATTATGCAAACTTGGGGGCTCCAAGAGCTATATAAAAAAGGTCAACAGGGCTACATATGGGTCAATACTTGCTCGCTTTTTCTTTATTAAAATAATTTAAAAATAATGTTCAGAATAGCTATTTTTTATTGATATAATACCAATTATTCTCTCCAGCTACATGACTGCCATTTTCACTGACACATCTAAAACCCAAATAATGAATATCTATTAGCATATGTAATACTACCTAGATAAATTTCAGCAAGAGGCAGCCCCCAGCCACCTTTGCTAGGTTCAGAAGCTACACATAATTGGGCCTGGTTAGTACTTGGATGGGAGACAATAAGAAATTCCAGGGCTGCAAATTAGATTAGGAAATTGGGGGGGGGGGGACCCTGGAAGAACCAGTGGCAAATCATTGCCAAATAAACTACATGGATGTCAGCAAGAATCAGAGTGACTCAAAGGAGATTTTAGATAAGCTTCAGAATGCAGAGTGTTCAAAGAATGGTCAGCTTGTAAGAGCTGTTTGCAGTGTTACAGACTCAAAACAACAACCACAACAAAATCTTATCTTTTGGAGCTTGGTCCTCGGCTTGTAACAATCAGGTGTTTCACTCCAGTTTGGCTTCACCTTTGCTACCAGTGACTGGATGGGGATGAGGGAGTCAGTTAACCTCTACTGCCCTGAGTTTAAAAACCATTTTGGACTACTACTTCACACAAGTTGGAAATCACAGGCAGACTTGAAGATGAAGATTCACTGGGAAGCCAACTACTGCTTGCCAAGTCAAGGCCCCTTCCCTTCCCTACACTTAGCAATACTGCATATTTTAATTAGATCATTAGTAAAGGAACTGATTAAGGGGGGATTTTTAAAAAAATCCCCTCCCTCTGCTTTTCATTTCCCTTAAATTATGTATAGTTCCATATTTCTTTTCTAATGAAATATCCTTTCTCAAAATAAGGCCTATTTAGGAGGAATTTAATCAGATTACGTAGATGTACTAATATATGGTGTAAAATACTGCTGGACACACTTGACTAGCCACTGGAGACTGACTAAGACCTAGCCTCTTTCCCTACCTTCCAAATTATAAGCAAGCACAGCTGTAACCTCTCCCCCACCAAGGTTGATGGCAATGCCAGTGGTCCCCAGCCATTGGTCAGATAGGCTTGAAGCCACATGGTGCAGCATCAGAAGCAACTTTGGATGGCCAATAGGACAGACATAACAAAATGATTACCCGCCTGAATAGCAACTGTTGTAAAACAGCAGACAAAATTCATGAGTTATATTGAAATGTTGCCATCCTTGTGTCTTTGCGCACTGTATTTTCATAAGTGAAATGTGCAAATGCTTTATAGATCAAGCTGGAATGCTTCTGACTTCCACAGTGTCAAGGGCAAAAACAGCCGCCTTGGTTGAAATGCCAACTGCAAAAACTGTGTATTAGAAAGAAGCCCCAGGGCAATAAGCAGAGACATGTATTTAATAATAATAATTGCTGTCATGCTGCTCGTGGGATCTGATGAAGTGAACTGCTTCTTTGCTGCCTGTCTATGTAAACACACGACAAAAAGCACGCTTGGTCACAATTCCCATTACGGGAATTTTAAAAATACCTCAGTTAAATTGCCACCTGCTAAAATGTCCAACATTCTGAGGTAAGAGCAAAAAAAGGATTTTGTTTCACAGACTTCTCTAAATTTGAATAATAAACAGAATGTAACTACAGCATATAAACAAACCTAATGCATTTCTCTGCACTTGCTGCAATTTACTACTGTAATTTCAAGACAAGATGAGCAATCCTTTGAGTTATGCATAATGCAATAAGCAGTATAAAAAAAACAGTACCAGTGAACTCCAATAACGAAAGGCAGAATTCTACAAATGTCAATGTGTAATAATGTGGTGCATCATTTGCTTTGTTATACAGTTTGCACATTACCTTTCTGACATTAATGCCAGCAGTTTTCTCTCCTTGCGCATGTCTGTTTCTCAGCTCTGTAACAGTGGATATAGGATTAAGGCCTGCATTTTCAGCCAGAGTGGACGGAATAATTTCCAGGGCCTCTCCATAAGCACGAACACAGTAAGATTCCATGCCACTTAGAACACGAGAATATTCATTCAAGCGTAATGCCAACTCTATTTCTGGTGCTCCACCACCTGCAATTAGGGCTCTGAAATTAAAATTAAAATGCAGCTTGAAATGTAGGGCAGTTTGCAAGCTGAAATGATGCTTTTATTGGTCCAAAAAGATGATGCACTACCTTTTCTTGACCAAACAGCGGACAACGCACAAAGCATCATGAATAGAACGCTCAGCTTCTTCAATCACCAGTTTATTAGACCCTCGTACCACAATTGTTACAGTTTTTCCAGGGCTAGCGCAGCCTGTAATCTGAAATACAAAACAGGCACTACACTACAATACTCAGATTCAGAAAGCTCACTACATTTTTGGAAGATTTGGTTTTGGGGTCAGTTTTTAGAACAACGAGAGCATTTTGATGACAACAAAATGATACAAAATCATTTTGGCGCTTTCTATGAACCAGAATAAAAAGAACTTTAAACATACAACAAGGATTAAGAATTTTAAGTATTACATACATTCTGTGTGTGTGTGTGTGTTTTAAATTCTCCACAAGGAACTAAGTCTTGATCCTTCTACACTGACCCTCTAAAAAGTCAAATTAAAAAAAAAACACCACTCCACAACAAACTAAGGGGGGAAAGGCTTAGTCTCCTTTTAGAGAGTTTTCCCTTAATCCTTTGCAAAGAGGGTTTTTTCCTGTTAGTCTTGCAGGACCCATTCAAATCCAGTTTGAAAAACCACATTTTACAGAACTTGCTTTAACTTCACAACAAAGTAGACTAGAAAGCTAAACAAGACTTATCCTTACCTTTACTAACTTTCCAGATCCATTTAAATGAACCTCTTCCGCAAGTTCAGCAGATCCCAGCATGTCACCAGTGAACTGATCAATATGAGCAACTGGCTTAGTTCCAATAGTCTTTTAAAAAATAACACACAAACAAATCTTAAGTTAGACAAGGTATGTAATGGATTTCAGAATGCTCTATATTATGCCAGCAATCGGAAATCAAAGAGTCTGTAAACTTCTCAAGATGACACACCTACTCCCAGATCTGGCTTCCAGTAAAGGCACAGACAAATATACACACATCTCACATGAAGATACAGCTTCCCCATCCCCAAACAACCATACACGCACACACACACAGGCAGAGAGGTAGATGTACCCTCACATGCATAAGCAGCCTTTCCTCACCTCCACAGAGACATGATTTTTTGCTCAGAGAAGAGGGGAAGTCTTCTCCAAGAGAAATGGAAAACTGTAGCTATTTCATCCCTTTAAAAGAAGGGGCAGGCTACAAGACTGAGGGAGTCAGAATAGTGCCTATTTGTTTACCTACCCTACCACTGTCACCTTGTCCTCAGCCAGCTATGAAAACACACATGCTGGCCAGTTATACAAGTATGTGGCCACATACGTGCTATTTTAAAGTCCTCTGTATTTTCCCTATATCCCTACATAGCAATGAGTCAAATCTATCAGATGCTTCCTAGAGGTGCACATTTAAGTAGTGCAAAGAAGCAGTATAGTAACAGGGACCTTAGAGTTCCAGTGTTGGGCTGATCATATTCCTCCCAAGGTAGCTTCTGGCTCATTCAGTTTGCTTACAACTAAGGAAGTAAGAAAAATGGCATGCGTAATTGTAACCTCAACTAGCTAGCTGACTAAGAAAGACAACAGAAAGAGACCACAACTGAGGTGGCAGAGTATAAACAGTCCTACCAAGCACATATAAGCAATTTGATAAATGAACGTGCACTGCAGGTGCTATACCAATGACCCCCACTCAGTCTATGTGTTTGGAAATAAGACCCATTAAATTAATGAGACTGGGCTGATGTAAGATTGTTCTGTAATAGAGGTCTCAGCAACCTTCAGAGAAGCTACATTTTTAGTGAGGTAGCAGCAGTTGTTTTACAGGCTGCTTTCTATCACAGCATCACAAATTTCAAGGCAGATTCATTCACTGTTACAATCAATTTCAGTTCATGGTTAGAGTCATGATATACTGTCAGGACTACTATATTTCATGACTTAAGAATTCATTTGAGGAATCCTTTTATCTCACCTTACATATAAATTCAATGTCTTCTCTTTCAATATCTTTGATCACCATAATCTTCATTTTGTTCAGGAAATGTAGAGCTAGATCACTTAGAGCATCCCTAAAATCAATAAATTTGATGGGGTTCATTAATATATATCATCACAGCATAGCATTACTCTGATCAGGCACAGAATTATTTCCAAACTTTAGAACAGAGTTTTCTTTTCTTCCTACTCTAATTAGATGCTATCAAATATATGATGGATTTCAGACATTTCCCAAGCCTTCTGGGAAACCTCACAAGTAACTTACTGTGTTATTGGGCATACTGTTTGTTTTTAGGGGAAACAAGAGGGAGGGCTCCCACATTCTCAAGTCCTAGCACATTACCAAAGATTGGGAAATGTAGTTCTTTCATTACTATAGTGATAAAAAGTCCCATTTCCCAGAGCTTTTAGCTTATAGCTTTAGCAGTATGCAAACTCCAGAAAGGGGTGCATAAGACTCTATATGTTAACTATGTCAAGAACAACTTTATATTTAACAGCCCTTGTTAAAAAATGAATGCAATATGAACATACCGTAAAATGGATTTCTGAATGAGTAGTACATTGCAACCTGTCTTCTTAATTTGCTTAACTAAATTCAGAATGTAGGCTCTCTCTTCCCGCAAGACTCTATCCATTTGAGTGTAGTCAGAGACAACAATCTGGTTATCCATCTAGCAGAAAAACTAAAAAGTAAGTATACTTGTACATAATAGACAGTTTAATATCTATGCCACAAAACAATCACCTGAACAGTCAAAATATAGGTTTTGCAAAGTAGCAAAATACAACAATTGGCATTTTTATTATTTTTTTAGGCACAAAAAATGTCCACATATCAGCATTAGTCATTAGTTTTCATCACTTCTTCCACAGAACACTAGATTAGTTGCCTTGAGTGGCTTCTAAAAGAAAATTCTCTTACTGGATGGATGAATAGTGGCCTCCACCAATAAAGTAAATACAGTTACCCAACTGAATTCTCATTCTAACTTACAGCTTCTGTCAACTGCCCCTCCCCACAAATCTGCTGTAGATAGTTATGGATAGTTGCAGAAAAAAATGCTTTAGTTGTATGAGACAATGCCCACTTGCATAATATTGCATTTAGTCTTATGTTCTTTAAGAGGATTCCTCAAAACAGATTGGGCATATCTTGCTTTGTGAACCTAATGTATTCCTTAACAAGTGCAGAAAGTCGATTTGCAGAAAGGCCTTCTAGTTCATTATTAATCAAATACAAGATTGCTGTTTTAGAAACTAACTTCTTTTTTTAAAAGGTTAGTTTATTCTAAAAAACAAATTAAGCAACTTACATCGGTTTTTGGAGCAGATAAGCAAAACTGAATGAGTCCTATTTTAGCTTTTTCCACTCTAGTCACACCAGTACTGGCGACTTTTTGTGTGAGGACCAGCCCTTCAACAAGTTCACAGTCATCAATTGTGCCCCTAAAAATAAATACTCCATGAGCAAGCAATACTACATACAGATACAAATAAAAATTCAGAATTGGACTAACTCTTACCCAAGCTTTTTAACAATTTTAATGTCTCTAAGATCCACACTGCTAGCTGTAGTTGGATCTATCACCTTCATCACAGCTTCCACACTCATTGGAGAAAGGAGACTAGAATACTGTGACACAACCTGAAGGATCAATAAAGATTTATCAGCATGTTTTTTGTTTGTCCATTGTATAAGAATTTCACACAACTTTATTTTTTTTAATTATTCAAAACTGTAAGAGGAATTACAGTGGGGCAAGAAAGTATTTAGTCAGCCACCAATTGTGCAAGTTCTCCCACTTAAAAAGATGAGAGAGGCCTGTAATTTTCATCCTAGGTATACCTCAACTATGAGAGACAAAATGGGGAAAAAAATCCAGAAAATCACATTGTCTGATTTTTAAAGAATTTATTTGCAAATCATGGTGGAAAATAAGTATTTGGTCAATATCAAAAGTTCATCTCAATACTTTGTTATATATCCTTTGTTGGCAATGACAGAGGTCAAACGTTTTCTGTAAGTCTTCACAAGGTTTTCACACACTGTTGCTGGTATTTTGGCCCATTCCTCCATGCAGATCTCCTCTAGAGCAGTGATGTTTTGGGGCTGTCGCTGGGCAACACGGACTTTCAACTCCCTCCAAAGGTTTTCCATGGGGTTGAGATCTGGAGACTGGCTAGGCCACTCCAGGACCTTGAAATGCTTCTTACGAAGCCACTCCTTCGTTGCCCGGGCAGTGTTTGGGATCACTGTCATGCTGAAAGACCCAGCCACGTTTCATCTTCAATGCCCTTGCTGATGGAAGGAGGTGTTCACTCAAAATCTCACGATACATGGCCCCATTCATTCTTTCCTTTACACGGATCAGTCGTCCTGGTCCCTTTGCAGAAAAACAGCCCCAAAGCATGATGTTTCCACCCCCATGCTTCACAGTAGGTATGGTGTTCTTTGGATGCAACTCAGCATTCTCTCTCCTCCAAACACGACGAGTTGAGTTTAGACCAAAACGTTCTACTTTGGTTTCATCTGACCGTATGACATTCTCCCAATCCTCTTCTGGATCATCCAAATGCTCTCTAGCAAACTTCAGACGGGCCCAGACATGGACTGGCTTAAGCAGGGGGACACGTCTGGCACTGCAGGATTTGAGTCCCTGGCGGCGTAGTGTGTTACTGATGGTAGCCTTTGTTACTTTGGTCCCAGCTCTCTGCAGGTCATTCACTAGGTCCCCCCGTGTGGTTCTGGGATTTTTGCTCACCGTTCTTGTGATCATTTTGACCCCATGGGGTGAGATCTTGCATGGAGCCCCAGATCGAGGGAGATTATCAGTGGTCTTGTATGTCTTCCATTTTCTAATTATTGCTCCCACAGTTGATTTCTTCACACCAAGCTGCTTGCCTATTGCAGATTCAGTCTTCCCAGCCTGGTGCAGGTCTACAATTTTGTTTCTGGTGTCCTTCAACAGCTCTTTGCTCTTGGCCATAGTGGAGTTTGGAGTGTGACTGTTTGAGGTTGTGGACAGGTGTCTTTTATACTGATAACAAGGTCAAACAGGTGCCATTATTACAGGTAACCAGTGGAGGACAGAGGAGCCTCTTAAAGAAGTAGTTACAGGTCTGTGAGAGCCAGACATCTTGCTTGTTTGTAGGTGACCAAATACTTATTTTCCACCATGATTTGCAAATAAATTCTTTAAAAATCAGACAATGTGATTTTCTGGATTTTTTCCCTCATTTTGTCTCTCATAGTTGAGGTATACCTATGATGAAAATTACAGGCCTCTCTCATCTTTTTAAGTGGGAGAACTTGCACAATTGGTGGCTTTTTTGCCCCACTGTAGTTTCTCCAATTGCTTTCTTAGTGATGTGACTGATTTAAACAGAACCTGAGCCACAGCATTCGCTTGAATCTCTCTGATCCATTGCAACCCCAATGAGGCTTATTTTTCAACAATGACAGTAAACAGCTGAAATCCAAGCAGACAACTGCAGAGCTTCCTTTCCTACAAACTCTCATTATGGATGTATGGCTCCTCTTTCTTCCATGTCTGAAATGGCTACAAGCATCTCCAAATGAATATAATTTGTCTGGACAAATGAACTAGAGCAAGGCAAGGGATTTCTATTCCATAAGATAGTCCCCTACTTACAAACAGGTTACAGTCCAAGAGGCTGTTCATAAGTCCGTTTTGTTCGTAAGTCCAACCAAGTAAAAGTAAAAAGAAGAGGAGACAAGAGGCAGGGCAGCCGTGTGGGCAGAGGAGCCCTATCTTCTGCTACCAATGCGTTGCCAGGTGAGGCAGGAGGGGGGTGGTAGCAGAGGAGAGGGGAGTGAAGGATGAGCCGGAGGGATGTAGCATGCTCTGTTGCCAGGCAAGGCAGGAGACCTCCACCCCTTTCATCTGTCCTCTGCCATTGCCCCTTCTCCTGCCTCACCCAGCAACAGAGCGCACCACGTAAACTAACCCCTTCTGGGAACGCCGACTCCAATGCAAACCTCCAATGCAAACAGAAGGCGGGAGAAGGTGGGAAAGGGTTAGTTTGCGGCACGCTCCAAACTATCCCACCTTCTCCTGACTTCCAGTTCCAACTTCCAGTCCGACTTCCAGTTCTGACTTCTGGGTCCATCTTGTTTGTATCGGTGAAAGTTCACAACATGAAAGTTCACAAGGAGGGGACTGTCTGTATTTGATCATTTTGTTTTCTATCAGAAAAAAAAATTTCAGATAGCAATAGCAATCATTTCTAGATCAGATGGACAGTCCAGGGCAGGGGGGAACAGACAACATTCTAATGAGGTCATATTAGTTCACAGAGAGGAAGTATCTTTCTCTTTTGTTTCTTTATTGCTTGTGCCATAATTTCCAAAGACTCCCATAACTGCATCTTAACTGTAACTGCTACGTATTATGCAAATTTCACACGAAGACTTCAGTAAGTCTAATCAAGTCACCAAATGGAAATACAAAGTTTCTGTACTTTGAATAATTGTAAAAAATTTTGGTTGGTATATTTTGATGAACTGCAAGAATTAAATCATTATGTGAATTAAGTCATTAAATCACTATGAGAATTATGTCATTAGCATTCAATAGGAAATGATACTGAATGTTTGCAGAGGGTTGGGATGATCATAATCAAGTTGGACAATAAACATACACTGCCCACTCTTAAACATTACTGATGTCTAGCTAAAAACATTAGCAATATGCAGAACTGTTTTAGAAGGCATTATTTAAATCCCAGTTATTAGTTAATCCATTTACATATAATCTGTACCTAAAAGGCAAAGTACACATGCCCTAAACAAACAAAAATACTTATCAAGTATCTTATTTTCATTACCCACCTTAGAATTCAATGCAGTAGTTGCACTGTTAAGGAGGGTTTCTCTGTCACTCAGTTCAACCGGCTGCCCCATGTTAGTCAAGACTTCAATGCCTTTTTCCAATGCCTTCTGGAACGACTCCGAAATGATGGTGGGGTGAATTCCTAAGCAGAGTTAGGATACAAATTTATTCAAGCTATAGCCAATACACAGATATTGATCTGTGAGATGAACAATTTGATCTCATAGATTAACCTCAATGATTTGATCTCATAAATTAATCTCAAATCAAGCTGTCTGTAAAGGAATTGCATAGGGAATAGGTAGGTAGACAAAACAAAGATAGATAAAAAGTAGCTAAGGTTCTGAAAAGTAAGACTGATTAGGGATTGGAAAAATCCCTCATTTTGGAAGCAAAAAAGTTATTATGGCAGAAAATATTACACTAACATAATACAAATGCAACACAAACAGTTGTGCATCCAAACTTCACAAACTATAACCAGTCTTCCAAATTACCACTAAAACTATTAGCTTACATTGGCCATTTGAAACACACAGAGAATTTTTTTTTAATTGGCAAAAATCTTCCCTTTTATGTTCTTCTGGAAGGGACAACAGGTTGCCTTAGTCATGTAAACCATGCAGCTATTATGTTACAATAAAATTTCTCTTTTTTGTATTTTGGACTATATTTCATTGGAGCTTTTATTTATGAGTCAATCGCCAAGGACAAAAATTTGGAAACAGAGTTTTCTGATATGACAAAAGATCATTCAGGTTATTTATGACAAAAGATCATCCAGGTTATTTATATTTTATTATTTCACATTTCACTTGCATATGCAAAAACTGCATATAAACATACCTTTCTGAAGAAGTCTGGAACAAGCATCCAGGAGGGCACCTGCAATGACCACAACAGATGTAGTACCATCTCCAGCTTCAATATCTTGTGCTTTTGATAACTCCACCAGCTATATTTTGTCAAATGTTAAAAAAAATAAATAAATTGTAAATTGCTGTATAACACTGCTAGAACTATCCAGGGTTTTTTTGTATACAAAAAAGAGAAACATACAATATCCAATTGCACACATTTCTAGGCTCCATGTCAATGTACCACAGTAATTATTTTCTATAAGTAATATAACCATCGTAGTAGCTAGTGTAATTTGGCTTCAATTTTTGCATTGACATAAATTTGAAAACTATGTATTACTTACCATTTTGGCTGCAGGATGAAGAACCTGCATCTGCTTCAGAATTGTTGCACCATCATTTGTGATTGTCACATCTCCTTTACCATCTTGAATCTGAAAAAGCACAATCAAGTTTTTGGACACCAACTCAAAAAAGAGAAAATCTACAAACAGAATATAAGCTGAAGCATCAATTGATATTGTGCACTAAAATGTACAAACCATTGGTTCAATATACCAAGCTACTAGTTAGCTCAGGATTAGACATCTTTTCAGAACGTTCATTGGCACTATTTTACTTTTAGTTAAAATTATCAAAATCTTATAAGTTTTCAGTATTGCTGAGATCCCAGGAAATGTCAAGGGAGAACATCAAACTTCATGAGATGTAGCCATCTTAGAATATTTTAGTTTAATTATTTTTAATAATTAATTTTAATTTTAATATTTTTTAATGTGAGATTCAAGATACCATTGAATGGCACCATCCTGCCTAATTTAGCCTTTGCTGTTTTCAGCTGTCTTGTTTTTTATTAAGTTTTCCCTATCTCATAGATTCTCCTCCTGCAATTTCCTGAATGTCTGCCTTCTCAAATTAGCTGGGCAGCTTGGCACTGCCCTCTACACATGTCTCCCCTGCATCTCCTTTTGCTTACCTGACCATTCACTTTTTGAATGGCAAAGTATGCAAGACAGATGTGTTTGAATGAAAGCACAACTGGGATCCTGATAAAAACAGGTTCTCACATGTTTAAACACATACACACACAGATAAGGCTAAATTCTACCTCATGTAAAAATTGTCTGCCAAAGATTCACTGGCAGTTCTTTCTATACATAGGTGCCAAATAAGACTTACTTCTATCCCTTTGTTTCTCAGGACCCTCCACTCAACTTCTTCAGAATAAGGCAGATGTGGTTACTACATTAGTTATAATAGCCACACAGAATCTATTCCACTACAATATTCTACCATTAAGTTCACATCCTTTGCACAGCCTTATTATAACCACAATACTGTATTCTTTTTATAATCATATATATTTATAAATATAGAGCTCAAATCTCACCATTTTGTCCATTCCCTTTGGCCCAAGACTTGTCCTAACAGCATCTGCAACCGCTAAAATAGAGATGAAAAAATACTTTATATACCAAAAGAAATTTACTTCAGGTATAATTTAATGTATTGGATTCATTATGGCTACCCACTCCAAAAGACTCTGGGCAGTCTAACAAATCTAATAAATTACATTTGACAGTAACACCTTTAGGATATTTAAAATACCAGCTTCCACAAAAATACAATGAACTGATTCATACACTGTGCTAAGCCATTGCTTGCTTAACTATGGTTTGCTAAATAGATCCCAACGTCTTGGTTCATACCACATAAGCCAAAAATGAAGGATTACAATATGCACATTGAATTCACAAAGTAGACTAACCCGTAAAATAGTTTTAATTTGGCTTCTATATGATTGCATGGACCAGCTGTCATAGCTTATTCAGCAACCAGAGTTGAATAAATTCTGCTTTTGTATAATGCATGAATTCAATAACTGTGTACAGAGAGAAAGCAAACCAATACTGCAGGAAAAATAGCAACAGTAATGCCAAAATAATGTCATTTTACAATATTAATATTTTATAATATTATAATATCAATTATATTATAAATAATATTACTTAAGAATAAATGTTATTTTAAAATAACATATAATCCACATTTAATATGAACACTTAAATATCTGAAATCTGAATATATAAAGGATCACTCTCCTCATATGAATTTGCTTTTGATCTTCAGTTTGATTTTTTGCATCTCTCTGACATCACCTGTGGTTCAGCTAACACCCTGAGGAGGATTCAAAAATCTGACAAGCCAAAGGTCATCACATTTCAGGAAAAGCCCTCAGGTTTTTTCCCCAAACCTTTTCCACCTAGGGATACAGACCTCCCTCAATCTTAACCAACCACATTATGGTTTACTGTACTGTGCAATCAGGCCAAGATAGATTTTCTCCTATAAAAGGTTATCCCTTATTTCAAGTCACAATGGAAATATTCAGTACAATAACATTTATTACACTTTCAAAAAATGGAAAAGGAATAGGAAGGATAACAAAAATTATTCCTCTGCAAACAAATCCGTGATGCATCTTCCCTCCCGCTCAGAAAAACAAAAACAAAAAAACAAAAATAACGGGGCCATAAAAAGCAATCCTTTATGCTGCTTGATCCTCAGTATCTTCAACAGGAGCCTGAAAGAATTTCCCTTTGGTTCATTCCAACAAAAGAAACGGGTGGCCAAGGGTGGGGTGTGGTTTAGGAACCGGGCGCCAGTACCGGAGCCCGGCAGAAGTCAACGGAGCGGTCCACTAATTCCCCCTCCCTCCTCTCCCCCCCCTCTCCCCCCCCCCACGCACCTAGAGACAATAGGATGTCCCATCACCGTACCTTTCCCCGCAGAAATGTTGCTGAAGCGGATCTGGGCGGGCTTATCCCTATCCTGATAAGAACTGCGATTGCAGCCAGAGTTGCGGTTCCCTGTGGCCGCATTCGAAAAGGCCCCTTTTGTGCTTGCGTTTTCCGGCATGTCTGCACCCAGCTGCCCGCTCAGTCTTCCGATGGAGATGGATTCCTTTCCCACGTCCCGGCTCCTGCCACACCAACGCTTCCCCGCCGACACGAAGCTTCCAGAACGCGCCGACAGCAGTTGGAGAAGAAAGGACCTTTCGACAGTACCTCAGGCTGGCGCCGAGAATGACGTTCCCTAGAGGGCTGTCTTCGTAAGTGCCTGTCTTCCAAGAAACACGGGAAAGCATGAGCCTTTTTTACGGTAGTGACCTCCGAGAACGGAAAGAATAAATTTCGCATGTATGAATAAATGTCTTGCAGAGGCTGAAGCCTAGCTATTTTAGCTAAGGCCGGAGATTAATGCCAAACGGCGAATAAGATAGGCACCTAAAGCCACAGGTTGCAGTGCGGAATACAAGTGGTAGCATTAATTTAACCGTACCGCATAATGGAAGAGTCGTGCTAAAAGGAAGGAGAATATTCATAGGGAGTAATGGAAGCTAAATTATTGAATTTATGATTATGAAATAAAAGTCATAAAATTAAATAGGCTAATTCAAATATTGCAGATTGCAAAGCACAAAAGGGGAGGAAAAAACACATTTATTCTGCAGTTCTGTATTCTTTCTCTTGAAAATAAGACGGATATAAAGTGAGTGGGATTTTAAGGTACATCTGTATAAAAATACAGGCTGGTAGAACTAAATTGGATTTAAGAACAAGTTTTTAAGAAATCAGTCTAACTTTTCAAATGGAGAGAATACAGTGGTACCTCTACTTACAAATGCCCCTACTTACGAAAATTTTGAGATACGACCAGCTCCGGCCCCAAAAATTGACCTCTGCTTACGAACTCGCCTCAACTTACGAACCAGATCCACAGCCATTTTCCCTGCTGCCACGCGGTCGCGACTTCCTGTGGGCGAGATCGCGGTAGCAAGGAGACGTTCGGTGAGGCTTGTGGTGTGTTTTGTGGCATTTTGGAAGGTTTTGGAAGGTGTTTGGTGTGCTTGTCAGCATGGCTCCAAAGAAAATGCAGAGCAGGCTTGGCAAGAATAAGGCTTTGAAGAAAACAGTGACGATCGAACTGAAGAAGGACATTATAGAAAAGCACGATCGTGGTATTCGTGTGACTGATCTGGCCTCGGAGTACAAGATGGCGAAGTCGACCATCTCATCTATTTTGAAGAATAAAGATGCCATCAGAGGAGCTGATGTGGCAAAAGGAGTGACAATCTTAATGAGGAAGAGGACACAAGTGGTGGAAGAGGTGGAAAAGCTGTTGTTGGTGTGGCTGAAGGAGAAACAGCTGGCAGGTGATAGCGTGAGTGAAGCTATCACCTGTGAAAAAGCCAGGAAACTGCACAGTGATTTACTGCGGAAAAACCCCTCTACCAGCGCAGCAAGTGAGGAATTTAAAGCCAGCAGAGGCTGATTTGAGAAATTCCGCAAGAGAAGTGGCATCCACAGTGTGGCAAGACATGGTGAGGCTTCCAGTTCTGACAAGGCTGCTGCAGAAGCCTACAAAACAGAATTTGAGGAATTCATGAAGGCGGAAGGATACGTCGCTCAGCAAGTGTTCAACTGCGATGAAACAGGGCTCTTCTGGAAGAAGATGCCGAACAGAACCTACATCACGCGGGAGGAAAAGGCACTGCCAGGGCACAAGCCCATGAAGGACAGATTGACCCTTTTGCTGTGTGCGAACGCAAGCAGCGACCTGAAGATTAAGCCGCTGCTCGTGTACCATTCCCAGACCCCTCATGTGTTCAGGGACCACAATGTGAACAAGGCCAGACTGCCTGTCATGTGGAGGGCCAATGCAAGAGCGTGGGTCACAAGGCAGTTGTTCATGGAATGGCTGCACGAGGTGTTCGCACCCTGCGTTAAAAAATACCTGTCTGACAACCAGCTGCCTGAAAGGTGCCTTCTCCTGATGGACAATACCCCGGCACACCCTCCAGCCCTGGTGGATGACATGGACGCCAAGTACGACTTCATAAAGGTCAAGGTCCTCCCCCCCAACACGACACCTCTTCTGCAGCCCATGGACCAGGAAGTGATCTGCAACTTTAAGAAGCTCTACACAAAGGCGCTCTTCACCAGGTGTTTCAATGTCACTGAGGAAACATCCTTGACTCTGAAAAAGTTTTGGAAGAAACATTTCAATGTCCTCCACTGCATCAGCCTCATTGACAAAGCCTGGGGAGATGTCACCTGCCAGACCTTAAACTCAGCCTGGAGGAAACTGTGGCCAGAATGTGTCGCTGAACATGAGTTTGAAGGGTGTGATGCAGAGGTAGTGGAGGAGATTGTGTCCATGGACAAGAGCATGGGTCTGGTTGTGGATGATGCGGACATAGAGGAGCTTGTTGAGGACCATAAGGAGGAGCTGACCACAGAAGAACTTGCTGAGCTCCAGAGTGAGCAACAGAAAGCGCTTGGCGAGGAGCATTCCACTGAGGAGGAGGAGGAGGGGGAGGAGGTGAGCAGTGATGTGATAAAATCCATCATGCAGAAATGGAATGAGTGCCAGGATTTCATTGAGAAGCACCACCCCAACAGAACTGTGACAACCAGAGCGTTGAACATGATGAACGACGTGTTCTCTCATTTCCGGAGGGTTATGCAGCGCAGGAAAAAACAACTGACTTTAGACAGGTTTTTCCCCAGAACTGAGCCTGCAGCTAAGAGGCAAAGAAGAGAGGAAACCCCTGAAGGAGATCTCCCCGATGTCCTTTTGGAGGGGGACTCTCCCTCCAAACAATAACTGCCTCCCCACCCCATTCTCCCTCTTCATACTGTGCTTTTTTTCATGTTTTTATGGTTTAAAAATAAAATGCATATGTTTCAGAACTGTTTAACCGTATGCATTTACATTGAACCTTATGGGAAAATTTACCTTGACTTGCGACCAACTCGACTTGCGATCAGAGTCACGGAACGGATTAAGTTCATAAGTAGAGGTACCACTGTACTTTTAAAAGCAGCATATGTTCCTTAAATACAGCAAGCAAATCAGTACTGGAAGATTTCTGAATGCAACAAGTCTTTAACTGTAAAACTTTGTTTTGTAGTCACGGGCTGAAAAATGATTTGTTTCTGAATTGTTGGCAACTTAACGTACCAATGCACTTTAATAGTACACAATTATAACACCAGGAGGAGCATGGATGCTTCTGGCCGTTCTTTTCGCTCCAGCTTCATGTGTCAGAAGCGATTTTTTTAAAGGCTTGTTTCGTCTCCAAGCAAGGATAAAGTGAAAGAGAATGCTGTTCAGTGGCATTTTTGAAGAAAAAAAATAGATTTGCTAATAGAAAGTAAATTGCTCTTTACAAAAAATCCCACTATTTAATGTTTGATATATCTATATTCTCGTCGCAAAATGCTAGACAAACCGGACTCTACAACATTTATACGTGCGAGGCATAAATGAGTATCATTCATTACATCGTACAAGCGTGTAAAAACACCCCCACGCTTCCAGGTTAGCAAGACGCACGTCGTACGCCCGATACATACAACTGAGAGCGAGGAATCCTGCTTTTCACTCCCGTCACCATAAGGGGGCGCTACTGTTCCCAGGAAAGAGCGATCACCTTCCAAGGCTCTTCTTTTGTCCACGCCCGGCTCCCATCCTCGAAGTCTTTTCTAGTCTATGGTTGAGACTCTTCCACCAAGATGGCGGCTGCCGCGGAGCATCCGTCGCCTGAAGCCGCCAAGCCCTTACTCGGGCTCCTAAATGGCATAGCTCAGGCCATCTACTATGGCAACACGGAGATCACGGAAGAGCTGCTGCGGGAGCAGCTTTACCCGGAAATGGCGTCGCAAGAATTTGGAGTTTTGCTGGCTAAAATGAAGGGAATCGTCAAGGTAACGGAGGCGGGGCTGGCCGGAGTGGAGCAGAGTGGTCCAAAGTTACTCTGGGGGGCTAGTGAATCTCGCCTGGCAGCTGGGTACGAAACCACACGATAAAACCTTCGCTATTTCGGAAGCCCCGAGCCTGCGCTTTTCAAAACCACGCTAATTAGGCACATTTTCACGGCATTTCCAAGTAGGGGCGAGAGGTAGGGCCAGCATTGCAACATATCTTGGAGGAAGCAGACCATCCTTTCCACGAATGGCTAAGAGCGGTATCCAGTGCTTATAGATTCTCTGGTTCAAATGAGGGGCAGGATCGGGCTTCCTGACACCGGCTAGATCTGCTTTCCCCAATCCAGTGCCACTCAAGCAACTCCTATAAGGCCGTACTGGTTGGAAATCCTGGTAGCTGCAGCAACACCTACAGAGCGCAAGCTTGGGGGTGGCTACCCTAAAAAGAAGAGTGTCTTCTCACAGCTTATTCCCCCTCCTTCTGGAAAAGGCAGCAAGGAGCTTCACCCGTTACCTTCCAAATGCAGCTAGAGGAGTGGAGTTAGCTTTTCCTCCTCAGAGCAACCATTTCCTCTTCTCACTTACCTGCATTCTCCAAAGCTGGGCAATTTGGGGATTTGTCAATGTCAGGCTTTCTATTGCCATATTCAGAGAGGCCCTGCAGGGCTTTTCCTTACTGGGGGTGGCTCACCTGTGACCAGGACACTCTACAATCCTGCCCAAAGCACAACCTGACTGGGGGAAGTGCCATTTGCTCCATTTAACCCAACTCTCTTCTCCCCAAGGGCAGCCTGGGTTGAAGTCATTTCTCCCTGCCGCATTATTCTTAGGAAAAGGAAGAAGTGGCAGCTGCTTCCATGTATTGATCCCCAGTGTTGGCACTGACTAATCTCAATTGCCAGAATTTCCTACGTTGGTACAAACTTGGGTTTTAGAACTTTCAACATCTTCTTCCAACTCAAAGCTAGAATTTGGAATGCATACAGTTTTTCTTAGAATTTGAAATATAATTTTTATGTTGAGTTTCAACATTTTCTCTTCAAGAATGTGAAGCAATACTTTGAATATACACAAAGGGAACTTCTGGTAGGAATTATGTTTTGAATGAAGGTTCTTTCCCCTCCTGTATAAAGTTTTGTTCCAAGTTTAGCAAACTGTTTTCATCTGTTTAAAATGGTCTTAAAAACAGGCTGTTTTTTAAAAAGGTTTTCTTCTCTTAAGAATACACATTTGGAGAGAGTTTCAGGGTTTTCCCAAGCAGATTTTATATAAAAAGTTTGTATCTCCTTTCTGCCATCAATAGAGGGACTGTACTCAGGCTTTGGGAAAGGGACTCACAATAGGTATATGAACTCAGTCTTGATTTGTGGAATAAATCACAATTGGATGGGCTCACTTATTCTAAGCCATAAACGTTGGTTTACAAATTACAGTGACTGGTATTACATGTCTAAGGTATAAATATTATTTTGTTTATTTTGGTTAAATATATTGTGTGAACCCAGCCAATGCAACTTTTAAACTAAGGCATATTGTTGAATACATTGTGTGAATTCAGCAAACTTTTTAAGAAACCATGGTTAAACAAATAATGATTCGGTCTAATGTATGATCCAGCCTGTATGTTCCCTAAGCCTTATTTGAAAACAAACACCTCTGAGAGATTTTATTATCCTTTGCTGAATTGCAAAGGAAAGCATGGATAATTTTATGATATTTGGAAATATCAGCAGAAATTCAAATAGAGGACTATCTTTAAGGAAGTTATGTTTTTGATTTCTTAAATAATTGCTTTTAATTGCAAGATGTCAAAAAACAACAGTCGGTTGACCTATCTGTCTGAAAAGGTTGTGTACCATAAAACCCTACATAAATCTAGTTCTGGTTTTATTCTTAGACCTATGTCAGGTTATTTTTTATCCTGAAATCTGTTTCTGATAAGCCTAAACATCAAAATTCTTTCACTGATTTATTGGGTTGAGTTCTTGGTTAAGAAAATTTATTTCATGTATTTTATACTGAACACAAAATAAAGCTCTGTGTCACTTTAAAAAATGATTTTATTTCAATGTTTTCATGAACCATGTGTTTTATTATATACATTAAATATAATGCAAATTACAACTGAAGGCTACCTATCTAGATGTAGATGTTCCAAACCAGTCCAATCAGAAATGATCTATTGGTTTGGAGGGTCACAGGTTTATCAACTATACAGAATTTCTTTTCATTAATGTCTTTTTTTCTCTCTGTCTTATTTGTAGCCTCAGGGGGAGAAAGTGGAAGTGACTGAGTGAGTCTGGGCTATTGGCTTAATAAAATTGGTCAACTCTCAGCATTTCAATTAGCTTTGTATTTATGGAGAGGCAAAACTGAGCAATATGCTTCTGTGTGATTTAGATTCAGTTCATTATTTAAAAATTGAATTATAAACTTGGAAAAATTTAAGAAAGTCATAATCTCAGGACTTCAATATCTGTATATCTGTATCTGCTTAACTTTAAATTGACTTTTATGTACCTACATACACATTTAGAAAAAGATACTAAATATTTACAGTCTTGGTTTGTTATTGTTGATGTTTTAGTTTAGTATAAGATTTTTCTTTCACCCTAAGGGCTGTTCTTGGTTCTTCAGGTAGTTTAATATAGTGTTTTATTTATTTTTTCTTCACATTATTTTTTACATACTGTATATAATAGATTAAGTATCAATTCTGGACTATACAGTTTTATTATAACATAGTAATGTAGTTATGTAGTTTCCATATAATATCATACTTATCTTTTTTAAAAAAAGTATTAATTGGAATGGTTTTTGAAGTTTAAAATAAAATTTTATAAGCTTGAAATAATGATATTCGCAAGCTAGACATGCATGATTGTAGACTGAGAGGAACTGTAAAATTCCAGATAGACATAAAATGAAACAGAACTTATATATCTAAAGATAAATCTAGTAATCCAGTTGCAAATTAACAATAATACAATCAGCATACAAAGCAAAGAAAAAGTCACAATTTTAATGAAATAAAAAATCATAGTTTGAGGTCATAAAGAATGTTTTGATTCATTCTTGGTTAGCGATTTATGCTAAAATCTCCATTCAGATCTTTTTATTTGAACAGTAGTAACATTTAAAAGACTTACATACTCTGTTTCTGAATGTTGCAGACCAGTCTTATAAATAAGAAATATAGATCTGTTTCTAACCATATAAATAAATATAGATAAATGTATCTATATAAATAGAAATATTGGTCTCTTTCTAACCATTGTGATGCCAAAATGATGAAATGTGCATTGTGATGTCATGATGCAAGCTTCACTGTTTCATATTCGCATTGTGATGTTGCAACATAAATTCTACCCCTTATGTACTTGCATGCAGCATGTAAATAATAGATAATGCTTGTCACCTTGAACTTGGAGCAAACCAGCTAATGGTACTTGTACCTTCCCACAGTAGGTGGAAGCTGTGCCTTCCTATATTTGATTGCCCTCTATCCTCCTTTGGGGTAAACAGAAATAAGGATATCTGTGGAAACAATTGTTTTCCTTTTCCACTTTTCCACACAGTTTATTGACAAAATCATGTTTAGGTTCCAAGGATTAACTTATTCTAAATTTCAGAATAACATTTCATAGATACAAACATTTATAAATTTATACTCTGAGTTTGAAAGTTTGCACAATGTGATTCAATGTAAGTACTGTAACCTTTTTTTTTTTTAACTTAAATAATTAATATTTGGGATTGTTTCACTTTCTTCCTCTAGATGGCAATATAATATCAGCTTTGGTGCTAAAATTGGTTGGGTGTTTAATGTCACCTTTCCAGTTTTCCTTTTCAAATCTGGTATTTGAAATTTACTGACATTGCTGATAGTGTGATTTAGCATATGACCTCTCTGGTAATGGATGTAACACATTAAGTAATATAGCAGCCTTCTTTAAGCTGCAAGAAATATCTTGTAAAATGTGTGGTACCAGCATTTTTATCTTGTCCTTTGATCCTTACAATCACAAGGCAGGTTTCACCAAAGAAAAGGCAGTTGTTAAAATAAAGCCATGCTACTTAACCAGCACCAAAAGCTGGGGTTAAGAAAGCAGTTTGTTTCTGCAGTATATCCAAATGCCATTAATGAAGGATCCAAATAATTGCAGTTATGTGGTGTTTGTGAGGCATATAGAGTATGAAGTGAATAATAATTATGTGGGCAAGAAAGAAAAGATGAAATGGGGCAATTTTGCAGACATATTCTTTTGTGTTATATATAATGAAAACTTTCCGGAGATTTTTAAGCCTGACCTTGCAGCTGGATTTAAGTTTGCAGATAATTGGGAATGATAATGATGATGATTGTTCCTGGGTATTTTTGTTCTTTTTTTCCCCTATGTCCTTCTTACTGAAATTTAATAAGAATGTACTGTTAAGATCCATAAGAGGAAGCAGTCATATGGTTGTAGTATAAAGGAATCTGTACAAATGTTCTTTAGGTTTATCAATATATGTGCAGGAAATTAGGTATTGTTAAGAGGGAAGTTGATCTTTTACAAAGGCTGGTACAGATAATGGCAATTGTAACACTGTATATCGCTGGTTGTATTATGCAATTGACAGTATAGACCTGGATTACTTCACACATTAGTAGCATTGTCCTATTGCTGTGGCCAAATTGTATGTGTGTAAGTAAAATTGGTACATAGTTCTTAATACTAATGAGTAAAATTGCAATAGTACCTAATTCTGCAGTTTGTTAGAGCAAATATCGTGAAATATTTGCCCCAGACATTGTCTCATTCTTGATGCCCTCTTCTTTGACATTTCTTTTTAAGGTGATTTTTCTGCAAACCCCGTTCCTTAAAGAAATTAATTATTCATATAGTACAAGCTTTCTACTATTGTATAAAATTAGACTCAGTGGGCAACAAAAGAAATCAATAAAGGTGAAAGGAAAAAAAATCTGAGTAGCATGTGGGAGAGAAAATGGAATAGAATAGTCAGAAATAAAGAGAATTATAGATATTTATAAAAGCAAGTAAGGGGACGCGGTGGTGCAGCGGCTTAATGACGCTGAAAGTTGCTGGCCAGAAATGGTCGACGCTTCAGCGGTTCGAATCCAGCCTTCGCGTTAGCAGAGTGAGCGCCTGTTTCCTCCCCAGTTCCTGTAAACCCAACAGTTTGAAAACTCATGTGAGTAGATAAATGGGTACTCTCACTCCAGTGGGAGGGAAAATGCTGGCGGCGCCTTGCAAAAAGGAGTCGGGAGCAGTTGCTGGTAAGCGCGAAAAACCGCGCGCGCCCCAAAAGGGCGCCAAGCACCAGAAACCCCGCCTCCTGCGCTCGCCAGCTGGGCTCTGCTCTAGGAAGGAGGCACTGGCAAACCACTTCCGAAACACCTTGCCTTGAAAACTGCAAAGGACTCATCCAAGCAGTCACTGCAGAGTCGGTAACGACTGAGCGCAGATTAAAAAATAAATAAATAAATAAATAAATAAAAGCAAGAAAGAAGCCTACTCAGTCCTTACCCAGCTAGATCACTTCCTGGTTTAGTTTGAAAAGTTATTTTAAAATATCCAAGATTGTACGCATTAAGGAGAAATCTGTGAAATTCAGAAATGCTGAACAAAAGCATTTTACCCACCAGAATCCTTCCACAGATCTCTTATTTTAAAAACTAACTCTCCATTAGGTTTTTTCCCCCTAAATAAAAATGACAATCAACGTAATCCTTTTGAAGTTTTCAATGACATTTCTGCAATTCATTTAGAGTTTTCTAGCACTTTAGTTGTCTGTCAGCTAAATTTGCAGTAATATTTGCAGTAGGAGAAGCAGAACAACATGTGACTACATCCTGAATTCTAAATTGCTGAATGAAAGAATCAGTTCTTGTTTCTCTGTTTCTCATTTTTTCAGTCTTAGTTTATTTTGTCCCTTTTCAAATTCACATATATATTTGTCTGATATATACATTTTTGCAAGCAGTGCAAATACATTAATTTCATCAATATTTTGTATACATGTTGTTCAGAAAACTATATGAAAATTAAAACTCCAACAATATAATTTCCTAAATTCTGTAAAAGCTCTTCTTGCACTCTGTGCCACCAGTTTGAAATTGGACATACTCGATCTCTACAGAAGGAACAGCTGCAACAGCAAAGTCTAATTCTGTCCCCAAAAAGTGCATAGTTCAAGGGATTGTGGAGCTCAGCTTCCTGAAGGTTGGAGGAAGTCATCCAGTAATGTGACATCACTGAAAGGAATGGAACTGATCTGGGGGGAGCCTTTTGGGAGGACTTTATAGATGGGTCTTCTGGAAGCAGCCTGTTCCCTTTCCTATTCATAAAATCATCTCAGACTCCCCAGAGAAGCTGAAATTGTGTCACTAAATTTGATGATTTGGGCACCACGCGCTTGGGGTACTGGAGCCTCAAGCATCCCACTAGTTGCTAACTGAACTTGGAAAGGATTATTTTCTCATAGATTGCTGATTACTGTGGCTGATGAGAATGCTGCTTAAGAAATCTATACGTACAGGTCAAATGTATTGCCATAGGAGGTCTTTCTGCACTTGTTCCCATTGTAAAGGAAGTCCAACAGGATTGCATCCTTGCCCTCCCCACCCCCTGCTATTTGATATTTATATTGACTCCAAAGTGCGGGCACTCTCAAAATCAGAATTCCATCTTTGTTGTTAGACAATATTCTTATATTTATCCTCTTCATGCCATCATTCTCTCACAAGGCAGATCAGTCTTTGATGGAGCCTGTGAGTTCTAGCAACATATTGTCATAATGAACATTTAGAAATTAATTATTTGAAAACAAAAGTGGTTTTGTTTACTAAGCAACATAACTATTTCCACAGTTGGAAAATCAGTGGCATTCAAATTGAACAGATTAAGATTTTTATATATCTAGAAATTTATTTTCAGTTTATTCTTTCTTGGAAACAATAAACATGAATAACTGTAGCTCCTGCCAGGCAGGCTTCCAATGCTCAGATTTGCTGGTTGTAATGGTAACAACTTTCTTTCTGCAGGAGTCAAATTATTTAGAGCTACGCTGCTGAGTCTCCTGCTGTATGTAGCACAACTTTGCACTTATACAGTAGAGATAAAAGGGCTTTTAGAAGCAACTCAATTAAAATGTATAAGAATTATATTTATGTGCCTCAGTTTGTGCCAAACACGCTTATTCAGCAGGAACTAGGCTGTGTTGCTATAGAGGCCAGCATGAGAATCTGTTGCTTGATATATTGCTTAAACCTAATTTTGGGGGGTGGATCCTTGGTTTAGTCAAACCTTGCCAATACATTTACCTTCTGGAAGAAAAACGTAGGCTCAGATTTGACTCACTGCAGCCTTTCAGCTCAGTCCTTGCTAATGCTTGTACCAAAGTGTCAGGTCTACAGTGTTCAAACCCCAATGCAGAAAAATCTTGTGAAACCCAAAGTAGGTTCAAAAAAGATTTCATTTATTGGATTGTACATGCAGCTCTAAGCAAAGCATTGCTAAAACTAAAGCCCGCATATTTTTCCCTTTACTTTTACCCCTTGTACCCCCCCCCCCACCATTCTAGGCGCCAACTTTGGTTCTCACAGCAGTGCGACCTTGTACATTCTTAACCCTGATAACACTTCATCTTCCTGGCCTTCAATATTGCACCGGCTCTGTCTTCTTTCACTCCCCCCCTCCCTGTTGAGAATGACAGAAACAAAGCAAGCAAAACAGGCATTTGCCACGCTAATAAAACAGGCCTCTAGTTGATTAATATTTTGATTGCTGCAGGTTCTGACACAGAGTCAGCCATGGTAAAGGTCAAACACAGAATCCTTGAACCAAAAATGCAGCCCATTATTACAAGGGCCTCTGTAGCAAACCTGCTGCTGTATCTAATAATTGTCTTTTTATCATTCGCTTCTTCTCACACAAGAGGACATTTACTTTAGCAAAGTTTAATGTTTTATCCTCAAGCATGTTGGAGAGGAGGATTAATAACATCCCCTACTCTGAGCACCTCTCTCCATGCTAGGATAAAATCATCAAGACAATTCCATGTATCCTGTAGTGTCTCCTGTATCATTCTTTAAGTTAGATGATATCAGGCTGAAGTGAAAACAGATAATGGCACAATGGATTTTCTTTCCAATTTCAATCACATTTTCAGAAAGTGCTCAAATATATAAATATAGCAGCTTGCTCAGATTTCATTAAAACTTATATTCTAATTGTCTTATTCAACAGCATACTTTTCATACTGAATGAAGAAAAATGACAGTGATAATAAAATGATAATAAATAGCAACACGGTGCTGCAGCAGTTTGGCAAAGGGAAAAAGTATGAGTTTGAAGATAATTTAGGGAAAATGCATTACTTTCATAGTAATGTAGTGTTAAACATACCTTTACTCTTATACACATGGTTCAGAAATTGATGCCAAGTTTTATGCTTCAGGAACCTGATTATAGTCACTCTGGTTAAACTTGTTTTTCAAGTTCCTTTGCCTTAAGAACACATGCTTTAGAACGTGTGACCTCACTCCTCACTCTAAGGCTACTTTATATGTTTATATCCAAGTAGCAAAGAACTCAACAGGTATCCCTTCATTCTCACAAATAACTTGATATCTGAGCAAATAGAGAAGTTACTAAATGTAAGGATAACTCATTGCTAAATTTTACCTATTGAGTTTATTTACACTGCATTTCTGTTTTACAAGTACTCAATTCTGTTCTTTAGTCGTTAAGTCGTGTCCGACTCTTCGTGACCCCATGAACCATATTGCGCCAGGCCTTCCTGTCCTTCACTGCCTCCCTGAGTTTGCTCAGTTTCATGCTCATTGCTTCAGTGATGCTATCTAACCATCTCATCCTCTGCCGTCCTCTTCTCCTTTTGCCTTCAATCTTTCCCAGCATCAGGGTCTTCTCCAAAGAGATCTCTCTTCGCATTAGGTGACCAAAATATCTGAGCTTGAGCTTCATTATCGATCCTTCCAATGAGCAATCAGGGTTGATTTCCTTTAAGATTGACTGGTTTGACCTCCTAGCAGTCCAGGGGACTCTCAAGAGTCTTCTCCAGCACCACAGTTCAAAGGCATCAATTCTTCGGCGCTCGGCCTTTTTTATGGTCCAGCTCTCACAGCCATACATTACTACTGGAAAAACCATAGCTTTGACTATGCGGATCTTTGTCGGCAAGGTGACGTCTCTGCTTTTTAATATGCTATCTAGGCTTGCCATAGCTTTCCTCCCAAGGAGCAAGCGTCTTTTAATTTCATGGCTGCAGTCTCCGTCTGCGGTGATCTTGGAGCCCAAATAAATGAAGTCTGTTACTGCTTCCATTTCTACCCCTTCTATTTGCCAGGAATTGATGGGTCCAGATGCCATGATCTTAGTTTTTTTAATGTTGAGTTTCAAGCCAGCTTTTGCACTCTCCTCTTTCACCCTCATCAAGAGGCTCTTTAGTTCTTCTTCACTTTCTGCCATTAGGGTGGTATCGTCCGCATATCTGAGGTTGTTGATGATTCTCCCTGCAATCTTAATTCCGGCTTGTGATTCTTCCAGCCTGGCATTTCTCATGATGTACTCTGCATATAGGTTAAATAAGCAGGGTGACAGTATACAGCCTTGTCGTACACCTTTCCCTATTTTGAACCAATCGGTTGTTCCATGACCGGTTCTAACTGTTGCTTCTTGGCCCGCATACAGATTTCTCAGGAGACAGGTAAGGTGGTCTGGTATTCCCATCTCTTTAAGAATTTGCCACAGTTTGTTGTGATCCACACAATCAAAGGCTTTTGCATAGTCAATGAAGCAGAAGTAGATGTTTTTCTGGAACTCCCGTGCTTTCTCCATGATCCAGCGAATGTTGGCGATTTGATCTCTAGTTCCTCTGCCTCTTCGAAACCCAGCTTGTACATCCGGTAGTTCTCGGTTCATGTATTGCTGAAGCCTAGCTTGTAGGATTTTGAGCATAACCTTGCTAGCATGTGAAATGAGTGCAATTGTGCGATAGTTTGAGCATTCTTTGGCGTTGCCCTTCTTTGGAATTGGAACGTAAACTGACCTTTTCCAATCCCGTGGCCACTGTTGCGTTTTCCAAACTTGCTGGCATATTGAGTGCAGCACTTTAACACCATCATCTTTTAGTATTTTAAATAACTCAGCTGGAATACTGTCATCTCCACTAGCCTTGTTGTTAGCAATGCTTCCTAAGGCCCACTTGACTTCACTCTCTAGGATGTCTGGCTCAAGGTCAGTGATCACACCAGCGTGGACATCAGGGACATTAAGATCTTTCTTGTATAGTTCTTCTGTGTATTCTTGCCACCTCTTCTTAATCTCTTCTGCTTCTGTTAGGTCCCTGCCTTTTTTGTCCTTTATCATGCCCATCTTTGCACTAAACGTTCCTTTCATATCTCCAATTTTCTTGTAGAGATCTCTAGTCTTCCCCATTCTATTGTTTTCCTCGATTTCTTTGCATTGTTCATTTAAGAAGGCCTTCTTATCTCTCCTGGCTATTCTCTGGAAATCTGCATTCAGTTGCTTATATCTTTCCCTTTCACCCTTGCTTTTCGCATTCCTTCTTTCCACAGCTATTTGTAAAGCCTCATCAGACAGCCATTTTGCTTTCTTGCATTTCTTTTTCTTTGGGATGGTTTTAGTTGCTGCCTCCTGTACAATGTTACGGACCTCCGTCCATAGTTCTTCAGGCACTCTGTCTACCAAATCTAATCCTCTAAATCTATTCATCACCTTCACTGTGTACTCACAAGGAATATGATCTAAGTCATACCTGAGTGGTCTAGTGGTTTTCCCTACATTCTTCAATTTAAGCCTAAATTTTGCAGTAAGAAGCTCATGATCTGAGCCACAGTCAGCTCCTGGTCTTGTTTTTGCTGTCTGTATAGAGCTTCTCCATCTTTGGCTGCAAAGTTTATAATCAATCTGGTTTCGGTATTGACCATCTGGTGATGTCCATGTGTAGAGTCGTCTCTTGTGTTGTTGGAAAAGAGTGTTTGCTATGACTAGCTTGTTCTCTTGACAGAACTCTATTAGCCTTTGCCCTGCTTCATTTTGTACTCCAAGGCCAAACTTGCCTGTTATTCCGATTACTCCTTGACTTCCTACTTTAGCATTCCAATCCCCTATGATGAAAAGGACATCTTTTTGGTGCTAGTTCTAGAAGGTGTTGTAGGTCTTCATAGAAGCGGTCAACTTCAGCTTCTTCAGCATCAGTGGTTGGGGCATAGACTTGGATGACTGTGATATTGAATGGTTTGCCTTGGATACGCACTGAGATCATTCTGTTGTTTTTGAGGTTGTACCCCATTACTGCCTTTCCCACTCTCTTATTCACTATGAGTGCAACTCCATTTCTTCTAAGGGTTTCTTGCCCACAGTAGTAGATATAATGGTCACCCGAATTAAATTCACCCATTCCCGTCCATTTCAGTTCGCTGATTCCCAAGATGTCGACGTTCAATCTTGTCATCTCATGTTTGACCACATCCAGCTTGCCTTGGTTCATAGATCTTACATTCCAGGTACCTATACAATATTGTTCTTTACAGCATCGGACCTTCTTTTCGCTTCCAGATACATCCACAGCTGAACGTCCTTTCGGCTTTGGCCCAGCCGCTTCACTCTTTCTGGAGCTACTTGGAAATGCCCTCCGCTCTTCCCCAGTAGCATATTGGACACCTTCTGACCTGAGGGGCTCATCTTCCGGCGTCATATCTTTTAGCCTTTTCACATTGTCCATGGGGTTTTCTTGGCAAGGATACTGGAGTGGGTTGCCATTTCCTTCTCCAGTGGACCACATTTTGTCAGAACTCTCTGTCATGACCTGTCCGTCTTGGGTGGCCCTGCACGGTATAGCTCATGGCTTCACTGAGTTACGCAAGCCCCTTCGCCACGACAAGGCAGTGATCCATGAAGGGGCAAGTACTCAATATGGATGGGATAATCACAGGGGTGGAAAGCCTGTGGAATACCAAATGACTGAGATACTACTGAGAATGAACATTTAGACTCTCATCTGATGTAGGTATTTAAATATGGAAGTTAAGACAACAGAAGGACTGAGACAGGGTATGATGGTAAATGATCCAGCAGTATTGCTGCTGATCTAAAAATCAGTCCATTGGCTTGATGGACAACACAAATGATCCATAATAATAGCTCTTTAAGTTCCATGATGGAATAAAAGTTTAAAACATTCAAATAAAATGTACCAAATCTTGTAATAAAAGATTATACCACAAGGAATAAATAATTTGCAGCTTTGCAAAACAGTCTTGCAAAAAAGATACAAAGCAGAATAATAGCACTAGCATTTATCTGATATATTTGCTTGTAGGAACAATCAAAATGCTCCATTCTAATCTGAGTTATAAAACCTCATTATTATTATAAATCATACTGTCATATAATTCAAAGCTCCTCACTAACTTTGGCATGGCTTGAATACATAACAATGGGTGCTAATTAATGGACAAACAGCAGATCACCCTTGTTCTTGGATGAAAGAACAAAAAAAGTTCTTAAAGGAAAAAGTGTGATACCAACTTGCCCAGTCTAAGCTTGGGAAAAGGAACCATTTAAAATAGAAGAAGTTGGCTACCAAATTTAATAAAATATTCTACCTCAAAAGAACTTATTGAGTTTCAGTATGTAGAATACCTTTGGGACAATCATTCTTTTCATGCCTGAGTAATTTGGTATGAAAGAATGTTTGATGTCTTCTGTGTTCCACTAGCTATTAGTTAAGTCTTCACAGAACAGGCTTTCATATTCAGCAATCTCTTGCAAACACCTGATGAAGGTACCATGGAGAGAATCTGGTTTTTGAGTTGCTGTGCTACTTAATTTAATTGAAAATGTTTTGTTTCTACTGTTACAATATCTCATTTAATTTGTGGTCTTGTACAATACATGCCGTGCCAATTAACTGTCTTAGTTTATTGATGTTGGTTGACCAAGAAGAGAAATGAAATAGCACAAAATGTTATTTGCTGTACCCTACCAAGGTAAGAAAGAGTACATAGAAAAGTAACACTTCCCTTGTTGAATCATATTAATGTTCTATCTTTGCTGAAATCTCACAAACAAAGCACATTACAGCCAAAAAGATAAAGCTGAAATATACAAGTATGCTTGGGGGCTGTTCACATATAGTGATCCTTCAGAAACAGAAACATACTATAGTGGGTAGTATCTATATGAAGTTGCATTTATGGACACAGAATATATTTGTGGTTTTATGTTTAGAAGTACCTGTATCTTTCCTCAGCAGATGGTAGCACCTTGCTGACCTCCCCTGGGTTCAGAAGGAAAGCAGTCAGACCTAGTTAGAACTTGGGTGGGACACCTCCAGGGAGCAGTCCTGGGCAGTAGGCTAGACTGAGAGGCCAAAAAACAGTTGCAGTGCCAAATTACTCAGGCATGAAAAGAATGATTGTCCCAAAGGTATTCTACATACTGAAACTCAAGAAGTTCTTTTGAGGTAGAATATTTTATTAAATTTGGCAGCCAACTTCTTCTATTTTAAACGGTTCCTTTTCCCAAGCTTAGAATGGGCAAGTTGGTATCACACTTTTTCCTTTAAGAACTTTTTTGAGTCTTGTAGTATGCTTTAATAGGCAGCTTTCTGTTTGTTTCACCAACATTTGGCTAAGCATGAGTAATTTCCCCAGCTTCTGAAGTAGACACAGTTAATGAATGGGTTGTGGTGTTCTTTTTGCTTGTTTCACAACTCCTTTCTTTCATGGAGATTGTGTCTTGATTCAATGACTGAGTAGACAGACAGAAGTGGAAGAAAGCTCATATACAACATATAAGTTAGTTGCTTGTTATAGGGCATGTGCATGATATCACAATCAAATAGCAACTGTTTCATCTCTTTGTGCTAGAGCAGTGATTCTCAACCTTTTTGAAGCTGCCGCCCCCTTAGGAGCGGAAAATTTTTCAACGCCACCCTTTGTGAAAATCCTGTAATTTAGGGTATTGGGGGGGGGGGGGGAAGTTACTGAATTATAAAAGGCAAAAATTTTAAGTAATTTTTTTCAGTAGACTTACACACCAAATTTGTTCAATTTAACTCGATACTTTTGCCCTGGAAGGTAATTGCATTCCTTTTATTAAAATTAAAATGACTAATGCAAAAAAAATGCTTAAATGCTCTTTTATGTAAATATGTTTATTTCAAAATGCTGTAAATACGTTTATTTATTTTTTTGATGCTCGTTTTTTAAATTTTTTTATTTTTTATTTTATTTTTTTTATTTTTTTTGCAAATGCTTTTTTAATGTTTAAAAATTCTTTATTCTTAATTAGATAATTTAAAAAACAGCAAAAAAATACGCTAAAATTTTTTTTGATGATAGTCCACAGTCCTGGGTAGAGGCGATTGATGTTACTTTGAAGCCAAAATTCTGTGAGACGATCACCATTCTGGAAGCTGGCTTTCAAAGTTTCATTAGTTTCTCAAAATTAATAATTCACGACCACGATAAGGAACTAATAAGCGCACTTACCTAGCCAACTGGCCAAATAAACAATGAAAGTAAATCGAAACTGAGGGGAAAAAACAGAAATGAAGCGAATGAAAAGCAACTAAAGAAACACGGCTCAAATCAAACATTCATATTGAAAGGACGCTCAACGCACGCGCTGCGATTAATCACGCGGGAAGACAGCTGCCGCACACGCTGCAATTAATCGCGCAGGAAAACAGCTGACGCATGCGCTGTGCTGGTTGGGATCGGAGAAGAATCATAGTGTCGAGTTCTTCAAGGTCATCCTACCTAGAATACAAATTCGTCTCACCATTCTTAGAAGTGCGTGAGGGCAGCCGTCGCGCAAGTTCATTTTATTGCTGGTATAAATGGTGTAAACCGGATAATTGATTTAATAAATTTTGGGGGGAGTTTTAAAATTAAGTTCGAATGCCAAAACATGCTCATCGCCCCTCTACCGCCCAAAACATACCCACCGCCCCCCTACCGCCCAAAACAAGTTCACCACCCCTCAGCATCCTCCCACCGCCCCCCGGGGGGCGGTACCGCCCCCGTTGAGAACCAATGTGCTAGAGAATTTGAGTTTATAGCATAGTCTCAACGGATGTATATATTTAGTACTATTCCATTTTTTAAGACAGAGATTAATGTGCAAATGGATTTTAAAACATTAATTACAAGTATCCTATAATTTGACACAAAATAAATAAATGATAAAGTATGCCTATTGACAAGACTCTGGAATTGAAAGCAAAGAAAGTACAGTGGTACCTCTAGTTACGAACTTAATCCATTCTGTGACTCTGGTTGCAACTCGAGTTGGTCTCAAGTCGAGGTAAATTTTCCCATAAGGTTCAGTGTAAATACGGTTAATCCGTTCCACCCTCCGAATTTGGCCACACCACGAGGCAAATTTCCCCATAAGGTTCAATGTAAATACGGCTAATCCGCCCTCCGAATTTGGTCGCACCCCGAGGTAAATTTCCCCCATAAGGTTCAATGTAAATACGGCTAAACAGTTCTGAAACACATGCATTTTATTTTTAAACCTCAAAAACCTTCCAAACGCCACAAAAACCTTCCAAACGCCACAAAACACACCACAAGCCTCACCGAACGTCTCCTTGCTACCGCGATCTCGCCCACAGGAAGCCGCGACCGCGTGGCAGCAGGGAAAATGGCCGTGGATCCGGTTCGTAAGTAGAGGCAAGTTCGTAAGTAGAGGTAAATTTTGGAGGCCGGAGCTGGTCATATCTCGAAAATTTCGTAAGTAGGGGTGTTCGTATGTAGAGGTACCACTGTATTGTGAAAGCACTTTGTAACATTTGTTGCCTAGCTATCATCTTTAAAACCCTGCACTGAGTTTATTTAAATACTAGCACCTATTCTCTCTTGAGACTTTAACTTATTTCAAAACAACCAACCAAATATTTGTATAGAGTAATCAAGTGCTGACATGAAACATATTTTAAGAACATTTATTTTAGGAAATATATAGTTCTAAAAAGGTCACATCTTGAGGTTTTCTAGTAGTTTGTTTGAATTAATGACTTGTAGAAAAAGTCATCTAATCATTAGATAATATTTTCTTAGGCATAGTTGAAATTAATTCTAACTAAATTTGTATCCTGTTGCATTTCTTCCAATCTTGTTTTCCCCCACTCCCATTTAGGATTATTTCTCTTTTGATCTCCAGTGCAAAGGAAAGTGTAGCTTTTTTTTTTTTTTTTAAGGTAAGGACTATTTATAACTTGAAAGGATTCATTTGATACTTTATTTTTGCAATGTACTTTCCTTTTAGAAACAATAACATTTTGTTATTTTTTCTTTTAAGCTTCTTAACCAATGAAGAGGTTCAAGTCACATTAGTTTAAAAAGCCATCATCCCTAAAATTCTTTTAAGCAAACATTGATATAATTCACAATGTGAGAAAATATAGAACCACTTCCCAAGTAGGAAGCTAAATGAGTAAAATGTTTTCTTACTGCACATGAGACTTTTTTCTGTAATGATCACTTGAACTAGGTTGTTTCTTTAGATGAAGTTGAATTATTTTGTAGTTAAATTGAATATTAAGATCTACCCGATCTGGAAATTAGCTCCTCGAGGTTTTGTGGACAGGGCTTTAAACTTTGATCTTTGGTTGATGTTTTTACCAAACCTTCTGTCGTGCTGTGTTTTATTTAGAAACCAAGGGAGGTCAAAAGCTGTTTATTGGTTTGAGGAAAGTAAAGAAGTAGAAAAAAATGATCGTTGGCTTTCTTGTTTGTTTTAATGATAGGCATCCTGTCTGTATAGCTGATAGTCAAATTCTACAACTAAGTGATATAAACTGAAGTTCTCTTAATAGCTGTTCCTGGAGTTTTTCCTAGAAGATGATTATTTAAGCATCCTTGGAGTAGCAAATTATGCAGATCTACTATATAACACCAATTTCTACTTTAAAGGGTTTGTTAATGCTTAGTATATTTAATTTAGACGTGCACCAATTACTATTCTCCTTCTGTATGTAAACAAGGTGACTGGGTTTTTAGAAGCCTCAGAGGGTACGGTCTACCCGATCCTCAACCTCAGGCAAGCCAGCTGTGCTCTCCCAGCCAGCACGACCCTGAGGTTGAGGATCAGGTATGGCCTGAAAGTAATAAGAGGTTCCTTTTCGTAAGTGAAAAATAGTTGCCTTTTAATAACTAAAAGTTATATAAAGATAGTTACCTTCTTTTCTTACCTTTTTTGGAATAGTATGATTTTTCCATTGTATTATGAAACAGAATGCATATTTGTTGTCTGTTACTATGCAATAAAAAGCACTTGTAAAATATGCAGTAATTACTTATATTAACCTTGAGTGACTATATGCTAAATTTAGCCACACAGAACTGCATTTTTGGTCCCTTGTATCTTCAAAACATGAGCTGACCTGTCTTCTATTTTTAGCATTTTAAGTGAAACAAGACGAGACATTAAGAAACAGTGTCAAACAGCAAGCAGTTTTCCCAAAAAGCTTGCTGGAATGCAGCTGTTTTTTCAGCAAAGAAAACTGCCCAATACAGCGAAGGTCACTGAATCCTCTTCATTCTTTTTTTTCTTTGACCCTTTTGCTTTCTTGACATTGCTAATTTTCACTCTAGTTCAAGTTTTCAAATTCCTAATTTTCACTCTAGTTCACAAATTTTTTAAGCCTCATCTAATGTAATTCTCCATGTGGTAATACCATTAATCATATATGCATGCATGAGGATCCAGCAAACTATGCAAGTTGAACAGTATATTTCACTCTCCTTAGCTAAATTACTGATGTAAAAACAATAGCACAGTAACTACCACGTAAACCATACAAACCAAAGTTAATTTATGGTAATGGTTTTATATAAAGCAGTGTAGTGGTGCTGGATGAAAGGAGGACAGGACAGCTAACCTGGAGAGCCACACAGTAAAAAACACTAAAAGGAGACTTTATTTATTCCCCCCCCCCTTCCTCCTCCTACTCAGAAATGCATTAACATTACTTATACTTCCATTTAGTTAGAGACCCAGTATCATCCCTTAACTGAGAAAGTGTGTGGCCTCCACCACTCTTTACAGTCACCCTAATTATTAGACAAGGAATAAATTAAGATCCTATATTCCAAAAGATATTTTCACCATGGGAGAGCAGGCCATTGAACTGCCAGTTGCACCAAAAAGCATAGTAAACTAGTGAATTACGCAGTTTTTGAAGCAGAGACAAAAAGATAAGACACATTCAGTTTACAGAAAAGAAATCTGTTGAAACTATATAGGTCTGCTACATCTAAATGGTGCACATAGGACTGCTTATATGGAAAAGTCCCCCATAATGAGATTGACAAAGTGAGATTGATAGTGATAATGGCTACCAGTCAAGGTGCAATAGCAGTATGTCACTTAAAACGAAATATTCCTTGAAACTTAAGTGGCAGACAGTGAGCTATGCAATCAAATGTTATTGTAGGCTCATGACCAGTAAAAGTAATAAAATGGAGGTAGGCTCAGCTGTTTTCCCCTTCAATGCCTTCAACTGCATAACCACCTTCTGATTGTTTCAACTGACTGCCAATTATATTTGTAGGAGTTCTTTCTTTAAAAAAGGTGTATGGCTACTACAAGTGCTGGTACTGATTGACACCACACCTCCACAATGAATGCTGCCTGTGGAGATGGCACAGGAGGAGAATGAGGTAGAACTGAATGCCACCTGGTAAAGGTAGATGAGAGTAGTTTGTTTAGGCAGAGGAAGGAGGCTATTTAAAGGCTCTTACCAACATCACGCACAGACCTGTTTGCACTTATAACTGGTTGCCAAGTGCCCTATGATCATGTTTGCCATTTGCAACTTCCCTGCCAGCTTCCCCAGAAAGTCAGTGAGGAAGCTGGCAGCGAGGGTGACAAGGTGCTGGAATAAGTCTCTCCCACCCGCACACCCTCTCCCAGCCCCTCTGCACTCATACCACACCAGCTACTCACACACCCCTGCGCACCTTCCCCAACCTGTGCTGCCTCTCATGCACCCCCTTGCACCCTTGCAAATCTTCCCTGACCAGCACCCTTGCACACCCTCTCCAACCCACGTGGTACCTCTCATGCACCCCTGTGCACCCTCCTGTGCGTCACCCCTCATGCGCCCTCTCCAACCCCCATGCCATCTTGTGCACCCCCTCATGCACTCTTCCTGACCCACACGGCACCTCTTGCACATTCCCCAACCCTTCCTCACATCTTCATGTACCCTCCCCATGCCACGCCTCTCACGCACCCCCCCAACCCTCCTCCACACCCCCTTGCTCCCTCCCCCACCCTGCAGCAGCCACTTACCTGCCTGCGGGCCTGGGACTTGCAACTTCCTGCCAGCTTCCCCACTGACTTTGGGGACTGCAGGGATTACCATTGTTAAGCAATGCAGCCTTGCTTTATGACTGCATCACTTAGCAACAAAAATTCCAGTCCCAATTGCCATCATAAGTCGAGGACTACCTGTATCTTCACTGCTCTTACCACTGTTACTTAGGCCCAAACTTGGCCAGGTATTTCTGTTTAGGTGGATCCACTCGTGTTCTGTCAGGGTTTCTTCAGGAGTCTCTTTTGGTACTTCATCTCCCAGAGTTCCTCTGTAAACCAAGGAGACCCTCAGGACTGCTACACAGGATGAGGCTACTCTGGCCTTTGTCAAGAACTCTCACCACCTTGTTCCAGAGATTGACCAGATTCCCAAACAAAATGCTGTCAAGGTTGCTGGGAAATTTCCCAAGCACCATCTGAAAACCTATGGGATCCATCAGGCACCTGAGGTGGACTGTTCAAATGGGTCCAGCTTTCATGCGGAGAGTCATTAATAATGCTGGTCAGCTCCACAGTAACCAGAAAGTGATCTGTCCACAACAATCTTTTTTACCTCCAGATCATGTTTTAAATGCTTTGAGCTATTAACCAGATTTAATGTGTTGTCTTCCATGCATCAGACTCATAATGACCTGGAACAAGCCCATGGTTATCATGGAGACCATGAAATTCCACCTATCCCAAGAGCTGGCAAGTTGAAATCACCCAACACTATCATCCTGGGTGTATCCAACAAGATCAAACTGGTTGGGCAGGGATGCTGCTGTGCAGCTGGGAGGATGGTACAGCAGTAGTATTCCTAGTTTGTCTCTCTGGCCCAAGTACACATATAAGGCTTAACATCTGGCTGCTTGTGGAACAGTTTTCTTGTCATGGTCATGGTCTCCCCATAGATAAGCACCACCATCTTGGATTGAGGCTGAACCAATACTCCAAGTGGGCATAATTTAGTCAGGGGCATCTTCCTTGCTCATCCAGGCTTCAATAATATATGCTAAGGAGGGCAGAGAGGATATCTGCAGACTCTTCCCATCCTGGATATAATCTGTTCCAACTTCTTCCTTCAGGACGGCGCTACAGAGCACCATATGTTAAAACATCTAGACATCGGAATAGTTTTTTCCCCTGTGCCATTGCTCTGTTAAATACTATATGACTTGATATGTACTGGACAGTGGCTTCTCCCTTTGAAAAAGTTATTTTACTGGGCAGTGTTATTGTTACTGTTTATTATTTTTCTGTTGCTATCCAAATGCACCATTGATCTTGCTGTTCGTCACTGAAGACAAATTCCTTGTATATATTTTATACTTGGTCATTAAAGTATTTTGTATCTTTGTATCCAAGTCTGCCTTTTCACTCATAATTTAATTTGTGGATTAAGGTGGTTTTACTATAGATGAACCTGACATTTAAAAGCATCAGCCTGAGCCTAAGGTCCCCTTTCTGTATAATAGCTTATCCCACATCTCCTGCTATATCTCCCTCTTCCTGCCTGTTCTGTTTCAGTTGCAGGCACACACACAGGCAGACACAGCTGCTAAGGAGTTGAGGCTTTTACTATAGCTAAGCAAATAACAGCAGACAAAATCATAAATCAAGGATTTTGCCTCAATAATTCCATTTAAAGTCCAAGTAGCAAGAGAGTGGTCTAAATACGTTCCAGGAGTCACAGATAACCAAGTTGGGTAGTCAGATGGTCCAAGAATCAGGGATTCAAGAGCAAGAGTCATGAGTTGGAATTCCAAATGGTTGATTCCAGCAAAGGCTGAAGGCAAAGCAGCAACATAAATCTATCTGCAGACAGCTGGCTGCAATTACTCAGGCCTTGCCTTTTGTCTAGCGTGGAGCCTCATTGAGTGGCGTTGCTCTGCTCACCGCTGCATGCGTCGAGAACTGGGGCTTGGAGGTCATGCCTCATCGTCCAGCTGATTGGGAGATGCCTGTGGTTGATCAGCCTCAGATGAATCATGGCTTGATGATTCCTGAGGGTGCCATTCCTGAGGCTAACAATCCATAGGCTCAGCTGAAGCAACTTCATCAGAATCAGATTCTGAATCATGGCTCATGACACTGCCACTACTCTGATCCTTCCCTAAAGACTACCTTGCACTTCAACCTCCTCATCCTCATTCCTCCACCCTGATAATTAAATGCTAGCAATGGTATCATCAATTGGAATCTGAACATTCAGTTATCATCATTAGTAACCAAGTTGACATGTTTAATTAACATGTTAACAATTGTAGGAAGGAGAGTGTTGTTTTTAATCTTCTGTATATTTAAATTACAAAAAAAGTACTTAAGATATTTTTAGCATAAATGATACAAGAAGAAACAAGCAATTCATCATTTAAACAGAAACCTCTGTTGTAACTTGGTGATCTGTTGATTTTGATTGCAGTTTGATTAAGCTTTGAGCTTTAACAAGTTTCTGTATGTTAAAAGGAAGTACCTCAAATAATATTTTCATCTCATTTTACCTATTTTAATCTCACTCTTTTTTTTTTTTTTAACAAGAACTGTCCTTCCTGTCACTATTGAGTCTTGACTCAGTGTTCCCTGTGGGAGATTTTAGTAAGCATTACTTCCCATAGACACTAGTTTAATTGGGTCAGAGCTATGACACAGTTTCACCAATGCCATTTGTCTGTATTTTTATCTTTGAAGTATAAGAACAACCTTTACTTACATTAACAAGTAACATAGTTCACTAATTAGCCAAGGTAATACAATAGTGAACTTGGATGAATGAAACTTAGATTCCCATTGCCACTTCACCATGAAGTTCTCATCTCCCAACCTAACTTCCCCCATCAAGTCATTGTTAGAATAAAGTGAGTGGGGGAAAGCCTTGCCCATTGCTCATAACTTCTTAAAATTAGCAAATAATCATTTGATTAAAATAATAAAAATCTGACAGGAGTTACCCTAAATTTAGGAAGTGTGTACTTGCAGTTGTTTCACACTGCAGTTAATTCTCTTTCGGATTAATTTTGATAAAAGTGAACGAAATTTTTTATGTACTAAGTATTTTTATATATTACATATTTTATGTATTCAGCTGATCCATGTGTGCTTCAAAATCACGCTGAATCACTTTTCCTTACACAACCATTTTGAATTATTAGTTACGTGTGGTTTGCTTGAATGCTACCCCACAGAAATTCCCTTTTTGCGCATTTGTTGTGCGACTGTTGAAGAATACTAAATTAAGCTGTGCAGGAGAATTTTAAAATTATGGGGGGGAAAATCTACCATCAGAAGATCAGTCTTAATTTTTTACCTGGCTACAAGCCTTCCTACCTGTGGATAGTATTATCTGATCTGGCATTTGCTATTCTTATCCTAGTGCACTACTTAAAATAATTTCCAAGAAATCTTGGAAAGATGTCATTGTTCTTTGTTTCTTGTATCTCCTTTTCCAGGGACCTGTGCCTTCGATTCATTGCTGAAGATAGATCTAAAGAACTGTCAAATTCAATTTAATTCTTTTAAAAAAATCATCAATCATTTTCAGTAGTTCAGTCCAATAGCTATCTTTGCGAACTGATATCTGTTTTTCATTTTGCAGAATATAATCTTATTCAGTTTGCCTAGCACCTCCTATACAGTCTTAAAACTGTAATATTTTAAGAGTTTGAGAGATGGACTTCATAACCAGGATGGTTTCCCCCCCCCCTTCTGATACCTTTTTCTGGTTTTCTGAATATTTCTTTGGAAGAATACCAAGAAGTTTGCTCATGGTTATTATAACTGGTATTAATAAGAATACTACACTTCTTTTTATTTTTATTTGGACCAATATATCTGTCAAAAAGCCTTGACCATTACTAATAAATTTATACAATTTATAGTAGTACAAGCAGCAAACAGAAGAGTAGAGGGCTTAGTAAATGAAAGAAGAAAAAGAGAGCTAAGGCTTTCTATTAAAAGTTCAAGTGAAGAGGATGTTCTTTTCCTGGTGCTCAAATTGAGCCAGCCTGAACAAACTGAAGCCACGTGGAATATCTGGAGCTGGGTGGATATAAATATTAGCAAGCAAGCAAATAAATAAATTAGGACAGTAAGCTACTTCACCCAGTGTTTTCTATGTTGACTACCGTAGGATTCAAGTAAGGAAACTTCCCCAGCCCAGAGATCTTAAGAGTTGAACTTGGGACCTTTTGTATACAAAGTTAAGTCCACAAAGTCCAAACCCCAATTCAGAAGAATTCTCATGAAACCAGGCCTGGTTCAGATTGTCAGGGAAAAAACGTCATTAAACATGGGAGACATACACACCCTAAAACAAGTCACCTCAAAGTTCTAAGTTCTTCTTAAGAGCTTTATTAAAAGTTAGTTCAGCAAGAAAGTAAAGTGCAGTCAATAACATACAAGGTACTTACTTAGATACACATTGCAATGCGGACCGACAGGAGCAGACCGTCACTGGGACAGCCTAACCTGTGTGGGTGCAGACCCCCAAATTGCAATCCTTTTTATCCTTTAAAACCGCAAACCACAATCATGATTCTTAGGATTGTCATAATGTCCCCTGAGCTAATTTCACCACATTTTCCCGTTCCTTTTGTCCTTGTCACATCTGTTCCCATCAACAAGTCTGCTTATTTAACAGTTTGCTCTGGTTTTGAAAGTATTATTTCCTGTCAGTGCCCCACAGGTCATCTCTAAGCTAGCCCTTGCTTTTATTATTAAATGTGATTAAGCAACATATATCTATATCAAAATAAGTTTTGGGCTACTCGCATTTTTCCTCTCACAAAATAAATGCTCCTTTATTGTGTGGTACATGCAGCTTGAAACAAAACGTTGCTAAAACTAAAGCCTGGGTAAACTCCCCTCTATTTATCCCCCCTCCCCTTGTTGCCATGGTGCCTCAATTCCTCTTCACCTGGTGGTGACCTCTTTCCTTCCTCCCACGGATACATAGCTCCTTCCTGGCCATCAGGCCCCCACTGGCCTTGCCTGCAGTCAGGTCCGGCCTCATTGCCCATATAAGGTTAAGCTCCTCACCATCTCCCATTACTACTCCTATTACAACCATTAACTACTAGCCCCCCTCCCTAGTCACAATTGGCAGAAGCATATCAATCAAACTCCCATTGACTGCTATGCTTTGTAAATTAACAATTGTTGGTTGATGCAGGTGCTGACAAAGTATGTGCTTTATTAACTAAGAGTCCTCGCTCATAGAAAGAGCTGATGGGAATCCATCACGTCCAGGAGAAATGTTCTAATAATTTGGAACTACCATAGAAAAGGCTTTGAACCCATTGACAACACACATGATTTCAGAAGGCAAGGACAGCCATAAAAAGGTCTCTGAAAATTAATAAGAAAATTAAAATTTTCTCCTGTAAAGTCATATAGGAGGAAGCAATCTTTAAGAGACCTTGTAAACACTTTAAAGGATAAAAACCAGTACTAACAGCCAATAAAAGTTTCTTGGAGTGATATATATGAGTTGATCCTACAATACTACTGACTGCCTCATTTGAAAATTGGAGATGCTTTTCAAAGATATCCCCATATGAAACCCACTATGGTAATCATTTAACCTGGCTCCTATTATACTAGCTTTCTCCAAGAAGGGATAGCTGGAGCACTAACCAAAGACAAGGACAGAACTGCTTATCAGCTGAGACAAGTAAATATAAAAACTGCCACCTTCTATAAACACAGTCCATAAGAAGTATAATATTCAGAACAGATTGTTGCTAGAGTGATCTCATACAATCTGGACCAAAGAAGAACAGCAAGAAACAATTCTGTGTGAGCTTGAATTAATAAGATATATTAGGAATAAAGTTGGAATGATAATACAGGAAATCCATTAAATAACTTTGCTTTCAAATGTAAAGATTTCTCTCAAACTTCCTCTCACATTTTGGGTATGCACAGGGAAATGCCAATCTCCGAGAAGGCAGGAGACCAATCTGCCCTTTGGTTTTGCTTATATAACAGTTGCTAGCCTCATTACCAGTATGAGAATCCTTTCTCACAGATTGGATACCACTTTTTGTTTCGACAAAACCTTAGCTAGGAGTACTTTTTTCCTCTTCAGACTGAATCTTTTGCACACTACATTATTGATCCTAAATATCAGGGCTGGGTATTCACAACTCCTGGATCAGTTTAGAAGAAAAGAAAGTTGAAGTTGAGTTGATCTGTCTCCTGATAGCACTCAACTTATCCTTGGGCTCCATTCTTAGTTTCATTAATAAATATACACAGAACAATATCACACACCTGTATTATATTGATGCATCTAATATTTCTAAATATTTAATTATATTAATGCTTAATATCCATAAAAATCAGCATTCTCCTAGAGATGTGTGTGTGTGCCAAGCAGACTGGGTTTATGCATGCTAAGTCTAGGGTCCCTGCCATCATGCCCAAGGCTGGATCACATTCTCAATGGGATAGTTGGAGGACCAGGGTCACAGTCGTTGCAGGATCTGGCATGGTCTTGCAGGTATTCATCATCAGACATCTATGCTACGTGTATCTGAGGCCGGATTGCTTCCAATCGTGGAGGGCCTGGAGCACGATCTTGCAGTTGCTTTGTCATGCTTTCCTTTCATCCCAGAGCCAGGAAAGAATAATGTCAGCATAAATTGCACCCCAGCTGGGCCTTAATATGCATCCAGAACCAGCTGTGCTATGTTGCTGTCCTAATAGCTTTTCTCCCTGGCATTGCAAAGGCAGTGATTGGTGGTTTCCCCAGCTAGAATTCAGACACTGCCAACTTCAGGAAAAGCTGCCACCCATCACCGTACAGAATGTGTGCTGCAGTGATGTTTGTAAGGTCTAGGTGCCTCATGCAATCAGTGTTTCTTTCTTTGTTCTCCAAAGGACTGTTGACCTATCAATGTGTGAGAAGGCAGGGAGAAGTGAGGGCCTCAAACGAACCATGTTTGCTAGGGGAGAGCGCTGTGCACCATGGGGCAGCCTTGGGGGGGACGGCAGGAGGGAGGATGGGCAGAAGGCACACTCGCACCAGAGTGAAGAGGGACAGCAGGAGGGAGGAAATACTGCAGGCAAAAGGCACGTTCGCACCAGAGTGAAGAGAAACGGCAGGGGGTGGCTGTTGGGTCAAGTGGGTATTGGAATGTGTATTGCGCTGATTGGATTCGGAAAGTGGAATGTCTGCGGTTTTGTGGTTAATTAGCGGCGCTCCGGGGCGGTAAAAAAGGTGAGATTGTGAGCCAAGCCCTCGTAGGAGGGGGAGGACAGATAGGGGGTATAAAAACCTGTCAGACCTTGTTTCGGGGTTCCTCCATTGCTGCGGGAGGGACCCACCTTTGCAAACGTGCCCAATAAAAACTTCTGTCTACTGGACAACCGAACCCGTGTCTGTCGTTTTCTGACAAATGTATGATCATTAGATGCCAGCAAAGAGTTCATCTTTCTTAAGTGCAGTGTGATGTTTACCTAGATTTGTGTAGCCCAGATGCAGCTGTTGTGGAAGTGTGCTTAGAGCTGGAGCTCAAGAAAGGTTTTGATGTGAGTGAGAGGTATGTTTGGCTGTGGATGCATCTGTATATTTTTTCTGATTATTGATCAGTTGACCTATTGATCGTCAGGTGGCAGAAAAGCGTTTTGTCTCTCTTAGCTGCTACCTATTGGTAGTCCAGATAAGTTTAACCTGTTTGCTGCTAGATAAATGTTGTTGAAGAATTGGAGTTTGAGAAATCAGTTTACTGATTCTTGTGACAAATCACTACCTACATACAGGATAGCAGAGGGAGGAAAATGGCTTTATGTTAATGCAGCTGTAACGTGCCGTGCCGTGCTGGCTGAATCTGACAGAAGCTATATCTATACCAGACTGCATTCTATGATAAACTTCTTAAAAGAACCTTCTGTATAGCGAAGAGCCATGTCTTCCCCAAAGAGCAGCAGCCACTGGGAAGGGAATTCCCTGCCATGCAGGCTACAGAAGCCGAGGAGCCAAACCCTGTCAATTATATGCATTATACCAAGAAAGGGCTAGTCAGTTTCAGGGCTTGGGACTCTCTAAGTCATCTAGTTGTCCAACTTGTTTAAACAAATTAAAAAAGGAAATGACTGCAGAAGTCATAATTCAGGTCTCTCTTGCAGCCCAGATAGTGCTACAAAACAGTCACAGAGCCCAGGGACCAGATGAAAGGGTTACAAAAAAGACTTGTCCTTTTCTATAGAATTAGGAATCTTTTATACAGCACTAGAGTAGACTCAGTAAACATCATTGAACGATTCCAAAAGACTACTAGTATGTTCTGAAAGCTTTATTTTAACAGTGCGGGTAGACCTTGTTTAATGGGTGCCCTGTTTAGCAACTGTTCGAAATTATGATGGAGTTGAAAATATAACTTTACCACTGGTCCTCACACTTATGACCATTGCAGTGTCCCCACGGTCATGTGATCAAAATTCGGGCACTTTGCAACCAATGGGCATTTATGATCATCACAGCATCCCATGGCCACATGATCACCATTTGTGCATTTCACAACTGTCTTCCAACAAGCAGAGTCAATGGAGAAGTCAGCAGTAAAATTGCAAGTCACAGTCAGGTGATGTCTCACTTAATTACCATGTCACTTAACGATGTAGTTACAGTCCCAATTGTGGTCGTTAAGCAAGGACCACCTGTATAAACATCTCATATTCACTGTCTGTCATTCAGATCTTACATATCTAAGATCCTTTTTCTGCCAGCCAGGTAACAAAAGGCCATGGGAAGTCCCTTGAAACTCTCTTTGAGATGAACCTTGATGGAGTAGAAAATGGGACTGTGGACTTCTCTTCCATCCAGCTCTCTAGTATAAGCAATGCCAGCTTACCTCTCCTTGATTGTTGGGTTACTTCAGCATCACAAATCATATCATAATCATTTATCAAAGCCTGATATCTCTCTAATCAAGATGTTCCTTTCCATGACTGTTCCATGACTATGGGCAATACAAGGCTTTTATGAGAAAAATGTTTTCAAGAATTCTCTGCCCTTTATAACTTGGCTTGGAACATCCTGTCCTTTGATCTAGTCTTGTACATGCATATTTTTCAGGCTTCTTCTCCAGCACAATTTTTTCACCCTTTATTGTTAGGGCATTATAGGATTAAAAAAAAAGGCAGCAGATCTGCCAAGCCAATTGTAGCCAAGCAGGTTGCCACCTTCAGACATCATTTCAAGTGTCCTTTTCCAGACTTTCATATTTCATGCTGGAACCTCTTGAACTGGTTTCAGCAGCAGACTGCCTATGAGATGGAGGCTTTGTTGGCATGATGTGTCCTTAGCAAATAGTAAGTGGGGCAACGCCATGCCACAATAAGCAGGCTGTGGGGATGAGCCTACAGTCTTGCAAGGATGTGGGCATCTAACCCTAAACCCAGGGCTAGATTGGTATCAGTGTTCACTCCCTGCCTGCCTGGACAGGCATGTGACATACTCAAGTTTCTCTGTGATTGGTGCTGCAAAAAGCAAATGATAATCTAGGGTGAATGTGGGACAGGGTGAGACTGGCTGTCTCTAAGCTGGTGCCCAGACTTCAGGGTTTGAGCAGGCTTATCCTTCTCAGTGAATAATATAGTTTTAAATTTGATTGCTTTGTTGGTTGCATCCAATGGAAAGGCTTTGTTTTTGCCAGCTTGCAGGGTTCTATCAGTATTTTGCTTGGTAAATAGATTAAAATGTGGTTTTTGTGGGTTGGTGAGGTATTTATTCTTTGCCCTAGTGAAATGATTAGGTTGTTTGGGCAGGGAGGAAATCACACAGGTTCACTTGTCATTTGAAGGGATTGCAGTGCTGCAAATTTTTAGAACACATGGTGTAATGAATTGTATAAACGACCCCAATTAAACCATAGTCAAGTAAAACTTGGCCTAATGTGATGTTGAACCTATTCTGTGGGTCATACTAAAGAGTTAGTCACAGAACTGAAATATTGTACCTGTGCCTCTCTCCATTACCAAACCTTTAGCTATTAACTGAGGCAAAAGCTAAAAATCAGTATGCTTAAAATCTTTTACAAATGAAACCTGTCTTCTTTTGTCTCTCTTTCTTTTCTCTGCTACACATACACTTTGATTCATTGTCCAAAACTATTCTACGAGTACACTTCACAAATGTTGGAATATATCTTCCATCTTATTTCTATCTGAAGGTTGTGGAAGATGTGAACAAATACATTTATTTATTGTTTGTTTATTTAAACAATTTTATACAGCTGCCCATCTCACAACAGTAACTCTCGGCAGTGCACAGAGGATTAAAAACAATGAAACATAATACAAAATGGAACCGAAATTAATACTACTACCAATAATAATAATCTGGAATACCATTCCCCCAGAGATTAGATTGGCCCCAATCCTGTTGGCCTTAAAGACTGGTTTTTTTTTTTTTTTATAATGTTTTTTTTATTTTTACAACAAACACAAAACAAACATGAACAAACAAAAACATAAAAAGGCATAAAAAAGCATCTTCCATTTTATACCGTGTGTCAACCAGTTAAACTCGTTGGTGCCCCTTTCATAATCTTAAATTCTCATATCATCTATTCAAAAATATACTTGTATACTTATCAATTAACAATTATTAATCATTCATAGCTAATCTATAAAATCATATATTACAAAAAATTTTAACTTTCAATAGGATTAGTAATACATCTCCATCTATCTATTATATGTGTATATATATAATAATTAATATCAAATTTCTATTATAAAATTTCCTAATCTATTACATTACTATATTTTCTCATCTAATCATTAATAAAAACAAATCCCGTGTCATATAAAATTGCTTATCTTCTTACTCTAATTTCAAATCTCAATTTAACTCATCTCTGCACATTCCATAATTTTGAATAACTTCCTCCTGCATAAGTACTTTTTAATTTTTCCAATTCTTAAGAGTTACAATTCTAACCAATATCAGTTACAGTATCAATTACAATTCTAACCAAGTTACAGTTCTAACCAGATTTCACTACATGTTATACAATTTTTAACTATATATCTCAGATTTATACTTTATTCCAGCGCTTGCATAATTTTGAGTTCACCCTTTTCATTCAATGTCCCAAAATATCTGGCTGTTCATTCCTTTTTTCTATATTATTGGATAAGAGAAAGCAATAATAAGTGTCCTTTTGAACATTCTGCTTTTGGAAGCTTCTGTCAGTTCCATCATTGTTGTATTCCCCTGATTTTCTCTTTAAACATCTGCAATAGTTTCTTTCAATATTGTTTTACTTCTTCTTTTTGTACATTCTCTTAGTACGATTTTCCATTATAATCTTGTATAATCTTTTTCTCACCCTCAGTGCCAAGAACAAATCTGTCTCTCTTCATTTATCAGTTGATTAACCCTTTTAATTCTCAGTTTATAGGCCTCACAATAATTCCGTTTAATGTTTCTGATTTCTTGTACTATTTCTTCCTTTTCCAATGATCCCGTTTTATGTTTAATTAAGTCCATTTTAGCTTTAATATCTTTTTTTTTTTTTTTTTTTTTGAGAATTTCTGCAGCTCTTCTTCCAATTTTTTATAGTCATCCTCAATAGTTTAAAGATCTTTTTCTGCATTGTGTTTCTCATATAGTCTATTATCTTGATAAACCTTCATTGAGTCAAAGGATTCTTTATCTTTGTTCTTGCCAAAAATAAGAAAAAAAGAAGCAAAAGGAGAGAAAAAAAAATAAGTAAAAATAAAAAGAAAAGGAAAAGAAGTAAAAGGCTAAGCCTCTTTAAAAAAAAAAATCCATCTGGGGGAATAGAAAACAAAGCAGAGCTTCTAGCAGAAAAAGAGCTACTGCCACTAATCAAGGCTCTTGTGACTGGCTCAAACTTTCCATCTTAATGTTTTCAAAGTCGCTTTCAACTCCACTTTCTTGTTTATAGTTACGGATGGCACCTGTATAAACATGCACATCCCACTATCTTTTTAGAAAGCACAGGGTCTTTGAGCGTGCGTCACAATGAAAAAAGCACTAATTCGCGCCTCTAAATGGCAGTGCAACTTTCTTTCATTTACTTTCTCTTAACTCCACTTTCCCCATTTCAAAGTCAAAAAGATATAAATTTCTTATAACAATAAAAAAATCTTAGTAAAAAAAAAAGGCTTAAAATAAAAAGTTATTGAGTATTAAAAAGAGAAAGCCAATCCAGTTAAAAATATATTTTTTTTTAAAAGAAAAACATCTTGTCAATTCCACTAAAAAGGGAAAGTTGAAAAGAAAAATTTTCTCCCCCTTCTTTTTTTTAATAGGGTTCAATCTCGCCGCTTAATCCACTTTTCTTCACTTTTAAAAATCTCTTTAAGTTACTTAAGGTGTTCTCTAAGAATAGTTGAATAGTAAAAGTCCATCTCACCCAGTTGACACCCTTCTCTTCCATCTTCCTTTGGAGCTGTCCCGGCTTTCGCAGCCATTTTTGGCTGCCTCTCCTCCACCGGCTTCAAGAGCTTCTCCCCGGATCGATCTGGGACTTGCGGCGTCCCTGAGATCCGCGGGACGCGCCCTTTGCGTTCGCCATCTCTACGGGACGGCTTAGGTCCATCGGGACCGTCCGGGCGAGGAGATATCGGCTGCCATCCTGGGAGCCCAGGATCGCCCGCCGTATCGCCGCGACGCCAGCTCCGCCCTCCCTTAAAGACTGGTTTTGTCACCATGCCTGGGGGTCAGGAAGTATGGCTGAACCTGTAAATTGGTTATGTTGACTTGTGATTGATGAGTCTGGTTTTGCCTGTTTCTGTGTGCGTGTTTGGGTTTTTTTGGGGGGGGGTGTCTGTTTTTTTTTAATATTGTTAGCTGCCCAGAGTCATGAATTTGAGATGGGTGGCCATATAGATGGAAATAATAAATAAGCAAACATAGCATAAACCCAGGTCCAAAACATTCCATTTATAGTCCATACAGACCAAAACAAACTGATCCAACCTCCTGGCCCTACTGCCTGAGGGAACATGCAGGTCTTCAGTGCTTTGTGAAGGGCCAGAAGGATTGGGGGCATCCTGATCTTTGGAGGATGCACTTTCATAGGGCAGCACCACGACAGAGAAGGAACAGCTGCTAAGTCACACAAGATGTCATTTCCTAATGGAAGGGACTTGGAGCATACTAACTGTGCTGGTTCTGCTGGGGCAAGCAGAAATGACTGGAGACAGATGGTCTTCCAAGTAAACTGACACCATGCTAGGTAGGGCTTTATGGGTACCAACCAGCACCTTGAAAAAGCCCACCGGGAGCCAGCACGGCTCGCAGAGCAGAAGTGTCATATGGGCATATCACAAAGCCCCTAAGACTGTCTGCGCAGCAGGCTGGAATGACTGCACTGGTAGACTTCTACTTAAAATATTTTGATAGAATGACTGTTTTCTCTCCTAAGTTTTTCCTTGCCTATTAGAGAATCAGAAAGTTAGCAGTTGCCACAATACATGCAGATGAATTGCATTGTTTCTCTGAGCCTTTGACTTCAGTGTATTTGTGATCAGCGTGGATCTACAGCTTTGAGGATTTCCTAAGAAAAAAGCTTAGATGGTTTGCCATAACAAATTCTTGGAACACCACCATTGTTATTGACAACTAAAATTCTGTACTGAAAACAATGGGAGTTTTCCACTTGAAATAGTCAGTTGTCCTTTTTCACTTGTATTACATGCTTGTCAGACATGTATTACATGTCTTTAAAAAAGACACATGTATTACATGTCTTTTTCAGGGAACATAATGAATTTGTATAAATATTTCCTGTTCTCAGATACTAGGGCCACTTTCCTTTTGGATGTAATAAAATGATTAGGCCATAGAAAACCATCTTATTAATCAAGAATATTTTTTTCATTATGAAAGTGGCATTTGGAATTTCCATTATTTTATTGGCTAATTTATGAGAAAGCTTTTGTTTGGACAAAATCAAGTGTAATACAATGAAATTATTCTTATGGCAGTAAACAATCCTTTTCTCAGTTTTAACAGCTTCTTATGATTCTTCTCCTAAAATATGAAATAATTAGAATTCTGGTTATTAACTTGCCCGACTGCCATAATGTACTCTCTTTTCTGCCAAAAGAAGAAGAGCTGTCCTGGAAAAGAAACAACTTTTCCTTATGATGTGCTTGTGGAAAATGGAAAGAAGTATTAATTACTTCCTTTTTAACATGGCTTTGCAGAAGATGGGAAGAGGAGGGCACTCTATTAGGACTATCAGATTTGGGCTGGAAAAATCTGGATGACCACTAAATAGCAGAAAAGAGAGATACAAAACTCCAACCTTGCTGCTATATGGAGGTCAGTTAGATTTTTGCAGTCCAGTTCTGGTAGCCTTAACTATCAGCCTCAACATATTATTTATATTAGTATCCAAGCCAAGGCAAATATCATTTTACTTCCCCATTCCCAAGTTCTTGCAGCGTGCTCCAGAATTAGAGGAATAATAGGCCAAAGCTGTTGCCCAGAAAGTTCCACTAAAGGCTCCTGTATTTCAGATATATTGGAAGCAGGATCTCTTCAGTATTAAAGATGGGCAGATTTGCGATAGTCTGTTGGAGATTAACTCAAATTTAGACAAGAAAATAAATGTTCATTTACATCTCATGCTGCTTCTGGGGATCTAAGATAACTGTGGCAGTCCTGGGAAATAAGTTAGGTGGGAAGAATTTAATTTGTCTCAGTAAACTTCATAGCTGATTGGGGATTTTGGTATTGGTTTTCCACATCCAAAACCAATAGCACACGAACTCCCAGATAAAGTTGGGTATTGAGCAAAAAGGAGAATATTCTGAAGTAATGTTCTTTATCAAACATCCCAATGCTGCACATGGGCTTTTCTGAAATTGCTGCACAATGGATTGGCATTTTTATTAAGTTGCCAACCCCTACTGGCGAGAAGAAGTAAGAAGTTTTTGTGATGATATGAATTATTGCTTATTTACATAGTATATGTTTATCATTTTATTGCTTGCTGACCCACTTTGGGAATATCCTTTTAGAGCTTTTTGCAGGTTTCTCTGATTAATCAACACCATAGATGCTACATTGAATTTCATTTCCTGGTTCTCTCTGGAAAAAAAAATGTTACATTTTGTTTTGAATTTGAATTTAAGGATAAGTAGCATATTTTTTGAAGATCAATATTTTCATATTTTGAGTTCTTCAGGAACTCTTTTTGCATGACATCTATACCCAGTAATTTGTTAATTTGTTGATAAGCATAGTACTTTATTTTGTTTTATCTCCATTGATTCCCTTTTTTTTAATTCCTTCTCAAAGCAGGCTAGTTTTGCCTTTGTTTTTGCTCCTAATGATATATGACTAGTTCAGCTTCTTTATAGTCTTTCTAATATGTTTACATACCTTTCACTCCTTGGTCTAATAAGCCAAGCTTTTTACATAGCCACTTATTGATAATATACTTTAAAAAATATTTTGCTTCATCTTATATTTGGCTTCATCTTGTATTAATTTTGCCAGTGTTTGTATTACTTTTTTTTTCCTCTCATTTTGGGTGATAGTTCTTTTCTGTTCTGATTTGTTTGACTTTGAACATTAATCATATTAGGATCTTCTTGGACTTGACAAATCTGTACAATATATTCTACTTGACATTTTATTAATGGTACTTTTAAATAATATCTATCCATAGATAAGATACATCCCCTCATTTTTCATTAGCCTCATATTTTAAAAAGGGGGTTTTTTGTGGTGGGGAGGTCAAATTAATCGTTGTATGATTTCACTTATGTTAATCATTCTTGGCAATTTTTCAGTAACCTTTATGCTAAATGTCATAATTATTCCCAGTCAGTTCAGCAGTACTTCTGTCTCCTTCAAACTATAATTACCATACAGGTACTATGCACCCAGGAAACTGCAGACCAACCAGCTTGCCGTAAATATCTAGGAAAATCCTAGAAAAGATCATCAAGCAGTAAGTTTGCAAGCACTTAGAAACAAAGTGATTACTAGAAGACAGCAAAGGTTTGTTAAAAATAGATTGTGCCAGGCAAATCTCAGTATTTTTTTGATAAGTAACTACATTAGTAGGCCAAGAGAAAACTGTGGATGTAGTGTACCTAAACTTCAATAAGGCATTTCGTAAAGTGGACCATAGCCTCCTCCTTGATAAAATGGAACAAAATGGGAGGAATGGTCCTATTACCAAATGGATTCACAGTTGATTGAACAATTGTACCCAATGTGTGGTCTTTCATGGATCTTCATGGAGAGGTACCCAGTGGGGTACCTCAGGATTTTGTCCTGGGCTTGATGATCTTCAAAATTTATATAAATGACTTAGACAAGAGGATAGGAAGAATGTTATTCAAATTTGCAGATGACCCAGAGCAGGTGGGAGGGTGGAATTACTAACCCCTCAGAAGACAGTCTCAAGGTTCAAAAGGATCTTGATTATAGACAGCCACCAAGATGACTTTGGAGAGACTGCGCAGAGACAGTTACAAAAACATGTACAAAAACCTGCTTTGAGCCTGAGAAACAAAGAAAACAATAGGAAGAAACTTAGAAAGGTTCTATCCTAACTGTGGGTTCTAAGAGGGAGGGAAAGGAACATGCAGTCAGGCTTTCAAGATTCTGTTACTATAGCCTATATCAGTAAAACATAGTTCCAGTCAAACTTGAGGAGTCGGTTTCCTGGTCTGACCTACCTTGAAGGGCTGACATTATTAGACTTGAACATTGGGCCCTAGCCAACAAAATGCTGTTCAGTGGTGAGAAATATAAGGTACTGCACTTAGATAAAAAACAAAAAACAAAGAACCAATGCAATCTTGGGCTACAGCAACAGAGGTATTATGTCAAGATCACGAGAAGTAATAGTTCTGCTCTATGCTGCACAGGTCAAACCACTCCTGAAATACTGTGTCCAGTTTTGGTCATCACAATGCAAGAAGTATGGTGGAATTGGAAGGAGTGCACAAATGGTCAAAAGGGTGAAGAGCCTGGAAGCTAAATCCTGTGAAGAACAGCTAAAGGAACTAAGTATATTTAGCCTAAATAAGAGAAGGCCAAAAAAAAAAAGAAAGAGTAGCAGTCTTTCAATACTTGAAGTGCTATCACAAGAAAGAGTGTGGATTTATTCTCCATAGTACCTGAGGGTAGGACAAGATTCATTGGATGGAAGCTTTATGAAGAAAGATTCAAACTTGAAATAGAGGAATGTCCTGATTGTGAGAGCTATTATGCAGTGAAACAGCCTGAATCCTGGAGTCATGGGTGCTCCATCACTGGAGGTTTTCAAGCAAAGGTTGGATAATCGCCTTTTATCAGGGTTAGTCTGAGAATTCCTGTTCTGGGCATGGGGTTGGACTAGAATACCTTCCAGGTCCCTTCTGATCCTATGATTCTGTCTTCTCTCTGGCACTTCTGATAATCTGTTTTAAGATTCAGTCATTAAGGTAACTGAATTTTTTGTAGTCATTAAGCTCCAAACATGTATTTATCTACTTTGTGTGAGGTACTTATGTAAGCTTCTCTTTAAATGCCTCTTCAGTTACTTTAGTCATCTCAATATCATCCTTAAAATTTTGTTGGGGAGATTCCAAAGTGTGGCCTGATATTATTAACTATGGCAATTCTGTGGAAAAGTCTTAACTTTCTAATTTATTGGTTTTTACTGTCCCTCTAACATTCAGTGTTACATCAACCTCAGTATGCCCTCTCCATTTTTTTTTTCCTACGGAGATTCCATATCCACCTTAAAGTATGTTTTTATTGTGTCATGTACAGTCAAGCACTTCACACTCCCCATCATATCTTTGTGTGCATGTACGTGTGTATAGCTTCCAGCACTATAAATATGTATCAATTGCATTTGTTACAAATAATTAACGTAATCATTTCCTCCTATGAGTCCTTCAGCTTTTCCACCAGATGTCATATCCTACTATACACTTATTATGTGTTTTACTTTATACCCATTTGGTTTATCTGAAATGTTTATACTTCATCCTCTAGGGATGATTTATTCCAAACAAGATGTTTCCCATCTCTTGATGGCTTAGCACACAAAGGTCATTTTAAAAGCTATTCTATTGTCATTTTGCTGAGCTAATCCATTGAAAACATATATGGATTAGTTGAAGTAAAAGCACCCTCAAGTTCAGCTCCTGGTGACTACACAAACACAACCATGTAGCACAAAAGTAGTTCACCATTGCTTTCTTTGGGGATGTTTTTCAACTTCCTACTATCCTAAAGTTTAAGAACTAAGTATCACCCAGAAAAAACCATTCCGACCTGCAACTGTAGGAGACAGTTAAAGGGTCAGAACTCAATGTTTTTATTATAAAATGTTGTATCGGCCCCACCTCCAATATAAATACAGAGCTGTGTGCACTTCAGTGAAATTTGGGCCTTCTCTGTTTCCCTCCCATCCCCTTTGCACCCAGGACAAACACTTGCTTTTCATTTTGAGGATTAGGTAATTCAATCTAGGCTTGGTTTTGATGGAAGAATAAGGAATTGTGGATAATGTGTTATTTGAGAATTGTACTTACTTTATCAAAGAATGTGGAATTGCAGACTGTAAAACTGTCATTTTGTTTCAGTCAATAGCTTCAGCTGACATGGATTCAAATCAACTAGAGGCTTTTTTAACTGCACAAACAAGGAAACCAGGAGGAATCACAACTGATCATGCTACAGTTATTGCAAAATTTTGGAAGAACCAGCGAGCAAAAATTCATGAGAGTCTGATAAATCAAAGCAAGTGGGAAAACAGCTTGAAAAACATAAGCTGGAGAGTAGATTTAAAAACACAGTCAAGACACATTGATCAGATGAACAGCCCTGTGGCAATAGTTGAAATGGAACTTGAGAAAAATGGACAGGTAAGAACATTTTATCTTATTTTTACCAATGTGAATGTTATATATTAGTAACAGTGTTTGCTTATTGAAGACAAAAGAAAACAAAAGAAATTCTGCAGATGTCAGTTAATACTGTTACAAGTCACTATAATGCAGACTTCTTTAAGTTTAAATATCCCAAGTTTGGATCATTGGCCATGCTTGTTGGGAGTGATGTTTTCCAACATTTGGGGATGTAAACTTCAGGAAGCCAAGTATATTACAGTCAAGTTATATCTTGTCCCCAAATCAGAGTAACTTAGGTTGTCCAGATGGAAGTTCCTGCATGATCTAAAAACATGTCTTAAAATTGCAAGAACAAAGAGAAAAATTGTAGGCTTTTATTTATTATTTGGTTTAAATTTACTGTTGATATGGTAACTCTTATCAAACTTGTCATTCTCATTCCTACAGAATCCCAAATAGCACAATATTATTTTCCATAATTTATTAAAATATGTTTTACTGCCATTCCTACAGAATGCAGACCCCAAAAAAAGAAATACTTCCTATTAACTTGCAGAAAATACACATTTAAAGCTTTACTGAACTCTCACCAGATAGGCATGATTTCAGATTATATGAACTTTTATTTTTAGTTTGCATAAGGAGGATGTGTTATCTGCATATGCAGTAATTGAGCAGTAGCTGCAGTTAAGTTAGTAGAGAACATTTCAGCACTGAGAGTTACTAAGGTATTGTTTCTTGTGTACCTCTTTATATCTGCAGTTACCATTGTTGCAAGCATGTGTTTGTATACTCCATGTACTGTATTGCAATAAGGTATTATATTTGTCTGTGTTAAAATTTAAAAAAAATCCTTTCCAAGAACAAAAGAAGTTGATACTGATTCAGTTGATACAGTTTAATAAAGTATTCCCAGTCATTCACTTAGCATTGGAAGTTATATACTTGCCAAATTTGTTTGTTTTTATTTTATTTATTTAAAACATTTGTATAGCCCCCCATTTTAAAACAACTCTGGGCACCTAGCATTGGAAGTTATATACTTGCCAAATTTGTTTGTTTTTATTTTATTTATTTAAAACATTTGTATAGCCCCCCATTTTAAAACAACTCTGGGCACCTTACAACCAATAAAATAGTATACCAAAATAGTATAAAACAGTATAAGATCAACAGCCATAAAACTAAAAACAGAAAATCCTGGTGCCACAGCAACGCTTCTTTGATGCACTCACATACTTGTCCCACCCTGATTTCATCCTATCCCAATGCCTGGGGGAACCTCCAGGTTTTAGGCGGTCTGGAAGGGTAGGGGCCTGTTGGATCTCAAGGGGGCAGATGTTCCATAGGGAAGGGGCTACAACAAAAAAGGCATGCTTCCGAGGACCCACAAGATGGCAGTGTTTAAAGGAAGGGAGCTGGAGTGTGCCCACTCTGTCTGCTCTGTGAAATGGACAGATGTCCTCAGGGAGAGGTGGTCCCACAGATTACCTGGTCCCATGCTATATAGGGCTTTAAAGGTAATACCCAGCACCTTAATTTGCACCCGGAAGAAAACTGGGAACCAGTGCAGCTTGCGCAACAGGGGGTAATATGGGCAAACGTAGGGACACCCAACACTGTATGCCCCTGCATTCTGGACCAGCTGTAATTTCTGGGTGATCTTCAAGGGCAGCCCCATTTAGAACGCATTGCATAATCCATATGGGAAGTGAACAAGATGTGACTGGCCATGAGCAAGGCCTGGTCCAGGGAAGGGCGCAACTGATGCACATGAGGAATCTGTGGGAAAAAACCCTAGCCATGGCTGTTTCCTCCCATCCATGCCCTCACAATCTCCAGGCACTCAGTCACCACCATGACAGCATCACCTGCCCAGCCCACCATGCCAGCAAATGACCTGACTCAGTGGTTTCATGTAGATGTTAAAGAGGAGAGGAGAGAGACCCGAGCCCTGAGGCAGGGCACACTGCAGGGGCCTAGGGCTCGACCTCTCTGCCCCACCAACACTGACTGAAACCGGCTGCAGAGAAAGGAGGAGAACCACTGCAAAACAGTGCCTCCTGCTCCCAGTCCCTGAAGCTGGCTCAGAAGCATACTATAGCTGATGGTATCGAAAGCTGCTGAGAGATCCAGGACAGTTGCACCACTCCTGGTCTGAGCCATCCAAAGCTCATTTTTAGGGGAAACCTCACACCAACTGGGCTTTGCAGGCAGAACCCCTCCCCCCACCCTTGTCTCTCACATAAGGGCTACAGGAAGGCCCAGCAATACTCAGACCTCTCCTCAACAACCAGTCCCCAGGGTCCTTGTCAGTCAAGGTCTTCGCCAACCAGGTGCCAGCAGCCAAGGCGTCTGGCCAGTCCAACAATCCTGGGGACTTCACAACCATGCATGCCCCAAGCACAGTTGTCTTAATGTCATAATCTTGATATCCCAGTGCTTGAAGAGTGAGCATTTGTTACTTAGTTTTATGCTCCACTTTAGTGCAAAGCATAATCCCAGCACAGAATGAAACAATCGAGAAGGTGCTTTACACTCACTTGGGGCAGGGCAGAGATGTCTATTTCATCTCTTCCCTGATTCAAAATCATCTGTGAGCTCTGCCTATACTATGTGATCCTTTAGAATCTCAGTGATCCTTTCAATCAGTTACCTCAATTATAACTTTTGGATAAATTGTGATATAGGGGCAGTGGAAAAGGGTGGGTGGGTCTCCACTATAGTCTCAACTCATTGTTGTCCATACTCTCTTTGTGAGTGGATTTATGTAGTACAGTGCTCTTGCAAACAACCAGATGACCAGGACTCTTAGGCATTTATGTCTTTCTGTGCTACATAACAGTAGGGCTGCCCCTTGGATCAACACACTGGATTGCAAATTACAATTATTTCTTCAAAAAAGAGATGTTCAAACTAAATCAAATGGTCATGGAAAATAACATGTGATTGCAATAAAACTGTTCCAGCCTGACCACTTTTCTCAACACAGATTCGCTATGTTTCCAAAGCTCTGATCTACAAATTCTCTGTAGACCAATAAAACAATGAATCTTCAGTGGTACCTGACATTTATAAGAATATTCTCCATTCCGTTAAGTTTTATTGCATGGCTGTAATATTTATTATATTGTTTGCCTGGTGTTATATTAGTAAAATTGTGGTTTGTGGGTTAAAGTTTAGCTTTATGTGTAAATCCAGCCGTGCACAACAATAACTAAACAGATTATGATTTAGAAGATTGTGTGAACCCAGCTGGAGTATCATATCCATTAAGATTTGTGTATTGGAAGGTTAGTGCGTGTGTAATATGGAATTTATATCTTCCTCTGTATGTGTGAATTAGTGATTTATATACAGTCTAGTGTTGTCTATTCAGATTGTAGCAGATTACAAGCACAAATCTTTCCCATCACCTGCTTCCTAACCCTATAACAAAAGATTAGCGATTGTTGCTTTACAGAAGAATGTCTAAAAAAACAATGAGAACCAGTTTGACATAATGGTTTAAGGCACCAGGGTAGTAACCGGGAGTCCGTGAATTATCAAAATACAAATACTTTTCTGTTTGAAGCAACACAAATTCAAGAGTGAATCCTTCTTTCTGTTTGATCAGTCTTATAGAAAAATATTCCGTTTTGTTTTTTATCTCCAAATTGGCATTGCTCTTCTAAGAGATTGTTGTGTGTAATAAGATGTTATGGGGAAAATGGAAAGGATGGGATGGGAAGAGGAGCTATTTTGGGTTTGAACCCCAGACCTTTCTAGAAAAAGTAGAAGCTGTGCTGCTGAGCTGTCTCCCTCAGTAAAACAACAGTTCGGATTCTCTCCGTCTGAATTCACTTCAACAACCAACTTTTTAGCATCGTATAATTTGGAATTTATGAATGCCAGTTTAAGGTCTCTGAAAATCTGAATACAGAATAATTGAGCTAAGAGTGTAATTTGCCAGTGAAACAGATTGGTCCATGTTAGAATTAACTGCTGTACATAATTTTGAAGATAAGCAGGTATTCCTTTTCTTAATTTCAATACATGTTTAACCAGAGGCATCCACAGCAATTCAAGATTTTGTCAAAATGACAAAATGCACACTGCAACATCACAATGCAGTCTCTACCACCTGAGTGCAATTTTGTGACACAAACAGAAAAAGAACAAAGTTTGTATCACAATGAAAACTTTACCACAAGCCACCCATATATTTAAATGTCTTTTTTCCTATTATGTCTAAAATTGCCTCCTTTTCTCTCTATGCTCACATACAACTACCGTAATGTGTTTTTGGCTTGGTATGATATGTGGATGTATTCCAAGAAAGAATACATGGTTTAGGTTTATGTATAACAGTAAGTCAAAAATAAGTTGCATTATAGCATGATCATATATCTGAATGAGTAGTAAGCTGAGTACTGTGTTAAAGAGTTCCCATAGAACTTCCTTTGCCCACTACTCTGAATAGTTTTGACTGAGTCACACAGTTGAACATTTGAATTACAACTAATGTGATTCAGTGAGATGCAATTCAGTGAGGATACAACAATTACATAGCAGGCAGCAATTCAGTCGGTAAATTATCCCTATACTGGTTTTTGACTGAAATAAACTTTGAACTTCAACTCAGTAAATTTGCCTGCATTTCTGTATTGAAAATGCTGCAGCAAAGGTTTCATAGAAAACCCATGTCACTTAAAACTGAATAAATCAATTGTACTGAGTAGGACTGTTGTTTGGGATGGGGATGAGGGAATGAATGTGCCTATGCTTGTATGCTTAGGAGATAGGGAAAAAATGTGCACGTGGGCAACTTCTTATTCTCAGCCTGGCAACTTAGGGGTCAAAGAATTGCCTATCCTGATCTAAAAGAAATTTGAAAGAAATTAATTATGATGATGTAACTATGGACAATATCAGAGAATATAAAAGGAATCTGTAATTAGAATGAATATAAAAATAAAATGAGAAGGTTATTTTTAAAAGGTATTGTATAAGTAGGCTTGAGCAGTTCTTTAATAAGTCAAAGTATCTGCACAACCCTAATATTTAAAAGATTTCATAAATAAAATAGTTAATGCCTCAACTCAAGTAGAAAGTTAAGGATCCATGCTATAATACACCAGTAGATTGTTTACCCTATCTATAACAGAACATTAATAGGCATGAAGAACCTGAAAATTACAAACAGGACTTTTTAAAAAAGCTGTCTGAATTCATATTGGTATCCACCTTTTTCACCCACGAAATTGAAAAGAATATTTTTAACCTCAGATAACTATGAAAAAAATTAACCTGCCTAGGGATTTGAGGAACAATTTGCCCACTGAGCTTGAGAAGTGAATGCAGAAATAATTATTCCATGTGAGAATCCAATACACTAATCAATATATCTTAAATACTCTCAGTATAACCCTACTTTAACAAATACATTTTTCTTACATAAGTTGAAAAAGTATACACTGAAAGACAAATGCTTATTGTCTAGTAATCACAAATGTTTCAAAAAAAGCAATATACTGTAAAATATACTTTCTATGTATACAGAAGATGGGATACATGAGAGTACATGATTGTCTTTATCTGTGTAGAAAGAACGTTGTAAGAAAAAAGCCAGCAACAACTTGGGAACAAATGAGGAGCTAAATGATAGGAAATGGCACGTAAGATTTCTTTTTAATGACTTTTATGCTGTCCCAATCAATCAATCCTGGGCAGTGAAAAATAAAACAAAGTAAATAATCCATAATAAATCCATAATAAAACATAACATTTTCATGTTTTCATGTTCCTTGTAGAACCTATGGAAAACTATATCCACCAATATAAGAGCATTGTTCATGTATTTCATTTATTAAATTTTCATTCATACATACTTTAGGCATTGCTTAATTAAAAGTAAGTGCAACTGATCTATTACAGCTTAAAAATAGTTTCTCATTATCTGCTACTTTAATCTAGCTTAATCCTTGTTTCTCTTACTTAACAAAAGTGAGATTCCTGTAAAAATAATTTGCAGTCTAGTTAGGGGATAGGTGTATCCACAGCAATTTATTAAAGTAGACAGTCTCCCCCCCCCCCCAAAAAATATTAGCATTGGTCACCTAGTGACTAGGAGAAATGCAGTCACGTGAGCATTGCTCACCTTGGAGATATATGTAGTGAATGGAACAGTTATGTAACTGGATAAAGTGACATGTGAACAAAAAGAAAACAAACTGAAAGGGCAAGGTTTATATAGCTCAGGAAGAAACGAGGAAAAGAATTGATTTAGTATTTCAAACATTTTTAAAACACAGTGTGCTATGTCTGATTATTTTTTATTGATGCTTCTTCCATATAGTCTTAAAACAGTATGAAAAAAATACATTCACAATAAATATGTGGGAGCAAGAACATGTTTAAGATTTTATATTCCCATTTGTTTCTAAGCGGTTGCTTCCTTGTATTGCTCCCATGCATGCACATATCCACTCGTTCAGACTGGGTTTCTCATGCAGTATCTGAACCCAGCTGAGAGGGATAGATGGACATCTGCAAATAGTTTCTTAATTAAACAACAGCTAAGGCAAATATTAATGCTACTCACCCATGATCTTAGTTTTTTTTATTGTAGATTTGGGTTCTTGTGCATGACTTACACATTCCCTAACATGACTAAGTCTGCAGCATATCTAGTTCAACTCCAAGTTTGGTTTTTATTCTTTATAAACTTGAGAAGTCATGTAAGAAGGCTGTACAACACTTCAGTTTCAAAGCGGAAAAGGTGCTTTAGAACACACAAAAATGCTCATGTTCCACCTGTAAACTCCTTAAAACAGCTGTGTCAGGATCATGCAGTGGACCTCTCCAGATACAGTAATACCTCGGTTCACAAACGCTTCTGTTCACGAACAATTCGGTTCACGAACAGCACCGTTCGCAAAATTTCGCTTCCGTTTGTGAACTCCGCATCGGGTGACGAACACAACCCGTGGCCATTTTCCCTGCTCTGACACGTGGTCGTGGCTTCCTGTAGGCGAGGGGGACGCTCCCTCCAAACAATAACCGCCTCCCCACCCGCCTTCCTGTCCTCCACGCCAGAAGTCGCCTCAAGCAAGGTTAGTGTTCTCTCTCTTCATACTGTACTGTACTGTACTTTGTGTCATATTTTTGTGGTTTAAAAAAAAATACATATGGTTCAGAACGGATTAACCGAATTTATATTGAACCTTATGGGAAAATTTGATTTGGTTCGCGACCAATTCGGTTCGCGACCAGAGTCATGGAACGAATTAAGTTCGTGAACCGAGGTACCACTGTAATCCTGGTGGACAGCAAGTATCTTGCAGGAGGAGGTGTTCTCTCAAGTGTTTTATGCCCAATCCATTTTATAGGGCTGTACAGAGATCCAGATTCAAAGGAGAAAAGGTAATTCAGAATGCATGTAGGCACACCTATTGCTCCTCTCAACAACTCCTTAAGGAAATTTTGTCTTTTCCTGGGCTCACACAACAGCAGCTTTATGATCCCAGAAAAATACGTATTTGATTTCAAAAGGTGCAAGTTGTGCGCTTGCGTGCATTCTGGATCAAGCTTTTCCCTTCCAATCCAGATCTCTGCACAACCATTTCATAGGGCTTTAAAAAAATAACACCTTGTATCCACCTCCTATTTCAGTCAGCTGACCTTTGTTGGCAGGACAAGTCTCACTCAAGGCTGCAGTGTCAATGTTGTATCATGCAAGCTATCTGGGAACTAAAGCTGTTCTTGTCTCTGGTCTGTCTGCTGTAGGGTTCTCCCAAATCCAAAATCAGCATACCCCTTGTATTGTCCCCGGAAACAAATTTACAACTAGAGTAAAGTTTTCAAAATTGGTGTAATATGGTCCTGATGATTGGTTGACCAACATGGCTGCAGCAGTTTGTATAACCATTTGAAGTTTCCAAATGACCCACAAGGGCTGCAGTAGGGTTGATGGGGTTTTGTTTTGTTTTGTTTTGTTTTGTTTTGTTTGAGTCTCACAGTCTAGACATGTTAAGAGAAGTGCCATTGTTAGGTGGAATTTACATCCACATAAATAGATACAAAATTGCACCCTCAAAGCAGTTAAGAGCTATGACATTTTATAAAAATGTGAGTATATGTGATCTTTCCCTCTTCTCATCACATCACCACATCACTTTCTCACCTATTTCTCTTCATTTCTATTTTCTTTTATGTTCCATTTATAGCTTATCCTTTCTATCCTTCCTGTCTCTGCACTGCAATAAGTTTTCCCAGTCAGTTACGTACTTTTCAACAGGGTCAACTGATAAAATGTTTTGTTTTCCTTTTTTGTTTCTCAAAAGGGGAAATGAATATATAATTTAAAACAAATTGCTGATTGTGTCATACACAATCAGCAGTTCTAGAGAATTAGAGCTCACAACTCAATGAAATCTCTGAAGTTTCATGTTGGTGTCAGTCTCAAAAGTGATCACTTTGACAAAATAAAAAATAAAGTTCTGCTCCACTTGCAAGTAGAATATAATATTTGAACAGAACAAGAATACTGAACAGGATAGTATCTCAAAAAGTTTGATTCAAGGAGAGTGCCGGTATTACATTTTATAGCAGGCCAAAGTGACCTAACCCATCTGAGCTTGGGTGAAATAATGAAACATTTTCTTATTATATAATGGCACCAGTTTTCATAACTTTGATAGTTTATACCAAGCTTTTGTTGACAAGTTCTTTTCACTTACAACAGAAGATCAGCACAACGTTCATATTGACCTACTTTGTACTCCATATGAATGCAACTAGTTGCTAAATATTTCCTAGTTCTTAAATAAACTGAAATTACTTTTGAACTTTGCAACCAAATTGGCTCTCCTTCTATTAGGAAAGGATAATAATACCATGAAAACAGGGTCTGTTGGTTTTCTCCTGAAACTTAATCCTATTTTCTTCTAGTAACATTTCAGTGAATAAATCCCATGCAGCTTCAATATCTTGCAAACTTTTTTTTTTCTAAGGATGGGGGAAATAACTAGAGTGCTCTTGCTTGTCTGTTTTTGCTTTTTCTGTCTTGTGACACTGAGATTTTGGATTGGCTGTAGTTGTTGAATCACTGATTCACTGGCTTGGTTAGGCAAGCTGTCTCTGTATTCTCAATGAGTAGAATGCATGCATGTTTTTCAATATATAAAACTGTAAGTATATTGCTATTAATTAACCCTTTCTCTCCCAACTTTTTGCCTACTAGTCATTTCATTAATCTGCAACTGAGGAAGAGATTGAACTACTCTGTGTGCTCTGCTGTCAGATTAATTCTATTTACAGTAGTTCTGCCTCTCTCTTTGCCTAAGTTTCTTTGCATGAGGACCATGGAAGTGGCCATAGACACTCCCTTGGACTTCCTGGCCTACATGATTATCATTTTTTTGTAAAAGTTTAAAAATATAAGGTTGGAATGTCAACAACATTTTCACATCCAAGAATAATCCTTGGCTCCAAAAAGGTCCCATAAACTTAAAAAAAAATAGTTGGTGATTGCAGTCCAGTGCTTTTGCTTGAAGTATTCTTATCCACCCAGAAAAAATGACAAAGGTAAGTAGAATAGATAGAAAACATCCAATCAGAAGGCTGAACATTGGCAGGGAACATGCTGCCATATCATTGATTAAGGTTACATGTGCAACCTCCTTCCCCCAGGGATAAATATTTCATGAGAAACATACTGTGCCATCAGTCCAAAAAAAGTTGTGAACCTGTTTCCATTCCAACTGGTAACCACTGTTACTTAAATCTTTTGAGACAGATTACGTATACTTTTCATCTAGTTTCCTTTTATATTATATCTTTTATATAAATTAGCAGGTAAGTTCTATTTTTACTGAGAAAAATAGATTACTGATTCAGCTGATCTGAAGAATAGAATTGAAAGAAATATATCAGTATAGGTAGTCCTTGTTTAGTGACCGCCTCATTTAGTGACCATTCACAGTTACAACAATCATGAAAAAGTAACTTTGTGACCAGTCCTTGCATTTACAACCTTTACAGGTCTGTAAAGCAAAGGAGCCAGTTTGGTCTAATGGTTAAGGCACCAGGCTAGAAAGCAGGAAACTGTGAATTCTAGTCCTGCCTTAGTAATGAAAACCGGCTGGATGATTTTGGGCTAGTCACTCTCTCTAAGCCCAACTCACCTCACAGGGTTGGTGTTGTGGGAAAAATAGAAGGAGGAAGGAGTATTAGGTATGTTCGCTGCCTTGAGTTATTTATTAAAAAAATAATAAAGGTAGGATAAAAAAATCTGAAAAAAAAAAGGAAAGCTGAAACAAGATCATAAAACTGTGATGTTTCACTTAGCGACCACTTCACTTAGCAACTGGATTGCTGGTCCCAATTGTGGTTACTAAACAAGGACTACCTATAATACTCGGGGACGCAGTGGCACAGCGGCTTAATGATGCTGAAAGTTGCCAGCCAGAAATGGTCGACACTTCAGCGGTTCAAGCCCAGCTCCGCACAGCAGAGTGAGCTCCTGTCTCCTTCCCAGCTTCTGTCAACCCAGCAGCTCGAAAGCATCCGCAAGTAGATAAATGGGTACTCTCACCCCAGTGGGAGGAAAAACGCTGGTAGCGCCTTGCACGGGAGACGGGACCAGTTGCCAGTAACGCGGAAGCCGCGTACACCCAAAAAAGGCACGAAGCAACGGAAACCCCGCCTCCTGCGCTCACCAGCTGGACTCCACTCTAGGAAGGAGGCAATGGCAAACCACTTCCAAAATACCTTGCCATGAAAACTTCAGAGACTCATCCAGGCAGTTGCTGCAGAGTGCGGATAAAAAAAACAAACGAACCTGTAATACTAAATGCCGAATATCTGTGATACCTAATCTGTGGCTTTGTCTTCCTTATTGAATTGCTGTTGGTATGTATTGTTTTCCCTGGATTCACTGATGAGTCACTGACACTGCATTAGTGCATCTCATCTCTTATATGGGTGGATATTTCCTTAGTCTACTCAATGCTTCATTCATTATTAATATCCTACAAATGCATATCATTTATAACTTGACTTGTCACAAATAATTACTCTTTTAGTTATTCCTTGGGCTTGTTATAGTTAGTCTGTATTTTATCAAACTGATTTTTATTTATCTGCTCTGTGATAACATGAGTATTTGGTGGGTAGAGAATTTGTAACAAATTCCATTAGATGTCAGTCAGTGGAGATCAATTAGCTTTCACAAACCAGATCTGCCTACCCTTGTTATAAAATTTAAAAGTGACTGAAAAACAGTTCTTATTATTAGGATAGTGAAAAAATATCTGCCTCAGACTTGCAAATGTCAACTTTATTTATGGATTGGTAAGTTTATTTAGATGTCCCATGCAAACAAACAGAGAATACTCTCAGTGTTCTTTATAGCTGGAAAAAAAATAAAGTATGATGCATGAAAAGGAAATCCAAGGTTGTCGTTTGTGGATGGTAAATAAGAACATATGTCTTCGTAGTCCACAAGTGGAAAATGTTTTGATCCTAATTTCTGAATTTGCACATGAACTACATTCCTTTATTTCAAGGGATATATGAAAAATCATTCTCTGTGTGATGTTGAATTCCACTTGCCATTAAGCCCAGCTGATAGGGTCAATAGCATGAGATCATGGGAGTTGCAAATGCTATTAGTAATAACATTGTAAGCTAATTTTCCCTATTTATAGATAGATCATCCCCAGAAATATTAGTTGGGGGTTAACTGCCATATCAAAATTGGGTAGGGCTGTGCTGATCTCCAAATTCATTTTCAAAGCTGTGCTTCAGAAATGGGGTTGCAAACATAGCATACTGTAATCTGCAACTCTTTAAAACAATTCTGTCTTTTCCTGGGATCATGAAGTTGCCCTCCAGCTGCCACTCAATCCCTAGAAAAGTTTACTTTAAGGAGTTGGGGACAATACTACGAAAAGGTAAAATCATTACCCTTTAATTGCAAAATAGTGCTTAAAATGGTTCCTAAATAAGATATAGATTTCATCTGAAAACAAATCACTCAATGTGACAGTACTGGTTGGAAATCATAAGTCTAGTAGGTTACATATTCTACTTCCATGCTTAAGGTTTTTTACACACACACACATACATATATGGGGGGGGGAGATGAAATGCTTGTATGTGTATATGTGTGTGAGAGAAATACAGATATCACCTTAAAAGATATTTTAAGTATTCACATTTAAATCTTTTCAACATGTATAACTTGTATTTCTCTCCAGAATGACATGTTGATAATTTATGCAACCTGTTAGGAAAAACATCATTAATATAGTTAATATATAATGAACAGATTAAAATAAATCTGTTCTTCCTTGTCAGGCTTTTTAAAGTTCTTTGGTGGTATGTCATTTTTTTTCAGCCATGTTTGCACCCCTTTAAATATCGCTGAAATTGTGTTTAAATTATCAGTGATAGATGTATTTAAATTTTCCAATATTTTTCAACTAACAAAATTAATTAAATCCATTTCTTATGTTGCACCAATATCTGAGCCTTAGATGTAAGAAGATTCCATACCTAGAAAGACTCTACCAATGTGGAAAAGGGGAAATAGAATCAGTGGCTTGGACATTGTCACCAAAGATGATCAAATGTGCCCATTTTGCTTCCCTTTGCACAGGAAGTCAATGGTTCTTGATAGATTTATAATACTTGAATGTAGCTATGCAGGATCTTAACCGACAACAGTTGGTATGCCAGGGGTCTGTTTGGGAGAACATTGTCTTATCCAAAATGCTTAGAAATTACAATTTTTCTATCTCAGATGAGATCCATTACCCTGGCCCAATATAATGTTATGTCTTCCTCCCTTTTAGAAGGAAGATTTAAAAATGTTGCAGCATGACTTTGCCCATGCCCCATAGAGAAAATATAAACATGTTCTCTTGCAATGCCATTGTTACATGAGATGGCCCATTGAATTAATAACCTTTGTCTGATTCAAAGTCATGCAAGATTAGATGAGGAGATCACTTGCTTCCTTTTAGCTGACACCTCAGGAAACATTTGTAGATGGATTGCCAAATTTCTTGCTGTCACTATTGCTGCAAGATGATTAATTGTCTAGCAGTCCTGATCTTTTTTTTCTTAAGTTGAATCATACTACTTTCTAAAATGCTTTTTACTTATTCCTCTGGCTTTTAATATATGTGATATCTCAGTTTTGCTTTGTATGCTTTGCCCTCTGACCATAAATGTAATAAAAATAATTTTAAATTTAATAATTATTTTCCTGTTTTCCACTATGTTTTTAAGATGGCAATTTTGGACTGTATTATACTGTAATATGGTTGACATTTTAGTCTTTGACCCCAAATAAATGTTAACTATTAACTAACTAATTTCTAAGTTTTGTTCTCACATGCACATTTTTATTACTGTGCATAATTTTGATTAGGCTGCCCACTCTCTTTCCACAGCTAGGGTTCATATATAATTAGATTGTTGGAAAAATAAAAAAACAAAATACTGTTTCCTTAAACCAGCAGATCAGTACTGTCAATTATTTGTGGCCTTGACTCTTAATTTGAAGCTATACCATCACAGCAGCTTGGTCAATTAAAATGCTGTGCACAAATATGTGCTTTATTTGAAATTTTCCGGACCCTCTTTTCTGTTTTCCTGGATCCCATTTTCTATGAAAATACGTTCTGCAAATTATCAGAACTGAGTATGAATAGCTCCCAGGTTTTCTGTGATCAGTGTTTTTGATTATGATGAAAAAAAATTGCCATGCCACTAATTCTGTGAACAGCTAGAAGAAATAAAGCAATTCAATGTATGTATAAGCAGTAGTAGAATTCCACCATATTTGCCAAAGATCTGCAATAAGCAGTTCATAGGGATCCATCAACCACCTTCTAATGTTAAGTACAAAAGATAATGGAATAGTATCATATGCCTGACATCTTAAACATGATGCTTAGGGACAACATCTGGCACCTATATCCATTAATGCTTATATGCACCTCCTTTGGTGTTCACTAATATACCTATTTCACCTATCGTTGTTGTTTTAATTACAGTGTGTGTTTTTGTGTGCAAACTTAAAATTAAGCCTTAATGTTTCAAAATTGCTAACCAGTGAACAACCCTGCCATATGTTATGTGGCCAATGACATGTATTTTGGACAAGTCACGTTCTTTGGAGAAAACCAGTTGAGGTAGCATTACAGATTTAGTAGGGCTGTGCAAAGCATTTAAAAGAGGTTCTTTGCAAGCAAAGCACCCCTTCTCAAAGCCACATCCTCTGGAAGGATTTAGCAGAAGTGCTGGCTGTCCGTGCATGCACAAACACTGCCTCTAAAGCAGCCAAATGCCATGATTGCTTTTTTTTTCCATAAATTTTAATTGCGTTCTAATCAGTAACAAAAATGAAAAGAAAAACAAAACACAAAAATAATAATACACTATCAAGAATTTTTTTTTAAAAGTGCTATTACAGAAAAGTGACAAAAATACAACAAAAAGGATTAAAAACTTAACATAGTATACCATTATAACAGTAAATAGTTACATACATACATACATACATACATACATACATACATGTAATGCAAATATTATTCAGATGCATATATATTCCCAATACATTTATGTGACTATCATTTTTTTAACCTACTGTATTTTGTATAAATGAGTCCCATATTTCATTATACTTATCCATACAAAGTCTGTGTCTACAAACAAAGGCCATGATTGCTTTAATGCTTAGAGAAGAAGTGCTTTACTCACCATAGCATGCTTTGAGAAGCATCTTGTTCAAACGCTTTGGGCAGCCCTGATGTTTATCATTCTGGGTATATCAGCCTTAATGCTCAGAGTTTATTTACTTTAAGAAAATCTGAGACAGAACAACCATAATAAGAACCCAAGTGAAGGCAACCACAAATATTTTCCACAGAGATTAGAATTTCATTTTTTATAGTACTGAACAACTTCCTCTGAGTTTTCTCATTGCTCTAAAGAGCAGCCTCTTTAACTCTCTGGCTTATGTTCAGGTTAAACAGAGTATTATTCCCCCCTCCGCTTTCAACTTCCTTAATCCCACAGACCAGTTTCAGGAAATCCAGAAGTGGGTGCATGGGGATGAGAAATTCAGACTGTTAGCATTCTAAAATAGGCAACTCCTGCCACCTATTTCTCCTATTAGCCTAGTTCCTAGTTGGTTTTCAGGAATTACAGTATAATATAAACTTTTCCCTGCCTTTGTCTCTAACAATAAAATATCCTCCCTTATTGAAACAATGGGGCACAAGTTAACCAGGATCTTTCCATAATGCATGAATAAAAGTATCCTGAACTCTTCAACCAAATTCCTTTTACAATAGGGTTATCACATCTCGGCTGCCAAAATCCAGACAACCAAGAGATGGTAGCTGGTAACTCTTTACTGGCGGCAGACGAGAACCTGCCTGCAGATAATGCAGGTGAACTGAGAATGTTAATTGTATTACAGTGTACATTTTATGTTTAAATTGCATCATAAATAAGATGAGAATGCTTCCCATATTTTATGTACTCACATTATTGTTGTTAATATTAATTTTTATTATTTATTTTTATTTATTTATTTATTTATTTATCCAATTTCAAAGCCACCTGATTCTTTTGCAGCTCTGAGCAGCTTACAAATAAAAATGAAAAACTGTACATTTAAAAAAGATCATAACTAACCAGAAGAGCAATATAACCGACTATAAAAACAGACTTAACTAATGGGGATTCCACACCCACTCTATCCCAAGGCCTAGGAGAACAACCAAGTTTTTAGTGATTTCCTGAACATCATTAGAGTGGGAGCTTTGCAAATCACAGAGGAATGCCATTTCAGAGGGCAGGTGCTGCAACAGAGAAGGCATGTTTCCTGGGTTCCATAAGATGATACTGTTTAATTGACGGGACCCAGAGCCCACCTACTTTGCTTCATCTTACCGGACAGTCAGAAACAGTCAAAGATATGTGGTCCCTTCATGATGGCCATGAAGGTTTTTAAAAGTGATAACCAGTGCCTTGAGTTGCACCCAGAAGCCAATTGGTAACCAGTGCAGTTTGCAAAGCACATGAATGTAAAGTGCATTCTGAACCAGCTGTAGCTTCTGGATGGTTGTCAAAGGCAGCCCCATGTAGACCACATTACAGAAATCCAATTGTGAGGTGACTAGGGCTTGAGTGATTGTCTGGAGGGCCTCCTGGTCCAGGAAGAGGTACACTGGCTCACTAGATGTACCTGTGCAAAGGATCTCTTGGCCATAGCTGCCACCTTTGAGCAATAGCTGAGTCCAAGAGGATCCCCAGATTGTGCACAAATCCAAAGTGGGGAAATGCAATCCCATTGAAGACTAGTGATGGACTATCCCGGGGGGGGGGAATAAACACAGCCACTCTGGCTTGTCAGGATTGACCCTGAGTCTGTTCCTCTCCATCCAGATCCACACAACCTCTAGAGTCTAGACACTGGGCCAGGAGTTTGACACCATCGCTTGGTCAGCCCAGGGTCAAGATGTACAACTGGGTATCATCAGCATATTGATGATACCTGATCCCAAACTGATGGATGACTTCACCCATGAAGTGGGTGAAGATATTAAACAGAAGGGAAGAGACTGTTGAGCCCTGCAGCACCCCACCAATGATTGGCCACAGTCATCATCCCTCCCCACCTGTCAATACCAATTGAAACCAGCCGCAGTTTAGAGGTGCCTTCCACTCCCAAGCTCCAAAGCTGATCAAAAGGATAGCATGCTCAATGGTACTGAAGGCCGCTGGGAGATGAAGAAGCATCAGGATGGATGAACTACCATCAGCTCCACCACAGGTCATCAGCAAGCACAACCAATGCTGTCTCTATACTGAAACCTGACTAAAATGGGTCCAAATAATTCATTTCCTCCAGGGTCCTCTAGACCTGAAGTCCAACCACCTTCTCCACAATCTTCCCTAAGTAAGGAAGGTTGGAGACTAGATGGAAATTGTCCAGGACTGATGAATCTAGCAATGGCTTCTTGAGGGGAGGGTACACCACAGCCTCCTTCAAGACTGAGGGGACTGCCCCCTTTCTCAAGGAAGCCAACACCATCAATGGAACCAACCACAGGTCACCTCCTTGGCGTTTTTAACTTAGAGTCTTCCACTTTCCAGTCCAGCATCTTAACCACTACATCAAACTGGTTCTCCATGTTCTGTTATAAAAGTGGACAGAGCTTCACCAGATACGTCACTTTTGCAACTAAAAGCTACATACAGGCATTGGACTTCTAGTTGCCTTTCATGACATTAAAGGGCAACTGGAATTCATGGACATTCATAGAATTATGAAACTGGAGTCGCAAAATATCTGAGAGGCCAGGTTGGGAAGATTCTTCTGTAAAATGGGATCAGCTTTCCTGGTGCAAGCAATCATCCTCAGAATATTGGAGGATAATTGCAACAGAGGACAGAAAGTGCACACACCCCAGATCTTCGACAATATCTTATAGTAATATATAGTAATATATTGCATATATATATTGCATATATAATATATTGTAATATATATTATAGTAATATAGTAAGCAGCGGCTTAATGATGCTGAAATTTGCTGGCCAGAAATGGTCGACGCTTCAGTGGTTCGAGTCCAGCCTTCGCGTTAAACAGGGTGAGCTCCTGTTTCCTCCCCAGTTCCTGTCAACCCAACAGTTCGAAAACTTACGTGAGTAGATAAATGGGGACTCTCACTCCAGTGGGAGGAAAAATGCTGGTGGCGCCTTGCAAAAAAGGAGTTGGGAGCAGTTGCTGGTAAGCGCGAAAAACCGCGCGCGCCCGAAAAGGGCGCAAAGCAACGGAAACCCCGCCTCCTACGCTCGCCAGCTGGGCTCTGCCCTAGGAAGGAGGCTCTGGCAAACCATTTCCGAAAAACAGTTGCCTTGAAAACTGCAAGGACTCGTCCAAGCAGTCACTGCAGGGTCAGCAATGATTGAGCACAGATAAAAAAAAAAAAAGAAAGAAATTAACAAAGGTCTTCAACTTAAAGTCCAGAAGCCAGCAGCAACCTGTGCAGAACCATTCCAAAGCTGCTTTTGTAAGCTGGTCCATTAGTCTAAATTGACTGCAGATGCCATGGCTGACTTGGCTAGAGGCAAAGGAGGTGTCCTGTTCCAAAGATGGAGGTAGCTCTATCAAGCTAGCAGTTTGAGGAGAGAGAAGAAACTGCCATGTGGGAATGATGCTGGTTTTACTCCCATTGCAGTGCACGCCTGCTATTTTAGTTTTTAAAGTAGTCATGTTAAATTGAAAAACATTTTTAATATAATGTGCAGTTTGGCCTTCAGGCCAGCTTGTCACAAAAGTAACTCGATATTGAGCCTGTTTTTTCCCAAAGTAGCTTGCATGATTCATTTTTTTGTTCTTTCAATCTCCTCAAGTAGTTCAAGTTGTACTTAAAATTCCTCCACGTTGCTGAAATTTCCCATCAACCATCTGCATTCCAATGAAATACCATTTTGGCAAAGCTAGTATGTACTTGTCAAATAATGTCAGTAAATGTGAATTGCTCGGTTATTAATAAGATTAGATGAACTAAATGTGTTTTTTTTTTAATGCATGTGTATTTTTTAATTTTAAAAACATCCATGTTTGCTCTAAGGGTGTTTAAAAAGTGTACTGAAAGAAAAGTGTGTGAGGTGTTAGGATTTCCCATTCCTAGTTTTCTTATTTTATGAGTTACTTTCACCTTCACCTTCTTACCACATCTCTCCTGTTTCCTTGGATTTTGTTTCTGCAGATAAAAGGAGGGAGGGGAGTTTTTATGAGAGAAGAGCATGTTTCTCTGTGTAAGATAAAAATGGTTGCTACAGTATTTGTAAATGAAAGGTCAATTAATTTTACATATAGGATACATTATTTTACAAGCAAATGTTTTTAATCAGCATGTATTTATTCAATTAATGTTGTTGTTGCTCCGGTCTTGCTCTTTTTGTCTGTAGATCTAGACAGACCATACACATGGGTCATATGTGAAGCCACTTGACCGCCCAAATGAAGCTGTTAAGGTTCTGTCCCAGCGTTTGGAGGCTGTGAGGGTCTGGATGGGGAAGAACGGGTAGTTCAACTCGGCCAAGACTGAGTGGCTGTGGGTTTTAGATCTGGGAATCAGAATGTTTCCATCTTTGACTCTGCATGGGATTCTGCTGCCTTGTTCAAATTCAGTGCACAATCTGGGGATCCTCCTGGACTCACAGCTCCTACTTGAAAAGCAGGTAGTAACTGTGGCCAGGGGGGTCTTTGCAGAACTTTCTCTTGTGCACTAATTACGCTCCTTCCTGCACCAGGAAACTTTGCTTACGGTCACCCACATCTTAGTCACCTCCCAATTGGATTATTGCAGTGCACTGTACATGGGTTGCCCTTGGACTATCCAGAAGCTTCCATTGGTCCAGAATGCAACAGTGCAGATAGTTATGGCTGCAGCTCATTGTGCCCGTGTGACACCAGTATTCCACGAGCTGCACTGGCTCCCAGTAGACTTCTGGGTACAATTCAAGTTTGCTGGTTATTGCCTTTAAAGCCCTACATAGCATAGGGCCAGGCTACTTGCAGGACTGCCTGCTCCCAAGAACCTCTGCCTGCCCCATGCATTCCCATAGGAAAGGCACGCTCCAGTTCCCCTCACTTTAACATTGTCACCTTATGGGACCTACAGTAGAAAGTGTGCCTTTTCAGTGGCTGGCCCTGTTCTCTGGAACAATCTCCTCCCCAAGAAAATGACAAGTCCAACCCTGCTTACCTTTAAAAAGGTTGAGACCTGCTTTTTCCCAGGCCTTTAGGTCTAGTTGACTAGAGTCCCCTTTTGGTTGTCCAATTATCCTGTTTGGTCACCATTTTATATTTTATATATTGGGTTGTTCCTTTTAATGCTGCATGGTTATTTTTCTTTGTCTATTGTTTGTTTCTGTTGCACGCTGCCCAGAGTAACATTATTTGTTTGTGGGGTGTTATGTTGTTGTTGTTGTTTCTGGCTATTTTTCCTTTGGAAGGGGCAAGTCCTCTTAAATTCAGGGTCATTTTCTTTTTAGTACTTTTTATTTGGCATCACCTTTCTCTTTCTCTGTTTCATTTCCACAGCAAGAGCTAGTACTGTGATGTGCTGTGAGTTCAAGGCTTTATGAAGCAGTGCAGCTTCATCATTTTCTCTGAAATTCAGTGATTAATTTCCTCAAATTCCAGCCACACCAACCACTTTAACCTTATCACAAGCACCATCAGCAGCTGTTTGTTTTATTATCTCAAGCAGTTAGATATTTTAAGATGCCTGAAACTACTGGCATTATATTTCTAACACAGGGTTTTCTGCTTGTTATTTTTTTTTCTTTTCTTGTGCTGTGTCCAAAGAGTAACACAAATAGAATAAAAAGTACAAAAATTCTTCCAAAGTGTTTCAGACAAATTTAGTGATGCACTACAGTATTTAATTCAATAGCCAATGCTAATGTAGCAAAGGAAATGGGAGATGATACAGTTGCACAAAGTTTAGCGGAGGTAAGTATAAGGATTAGACAATTAGTAGTTCATGGACTTGATTGTTCTTCCAAGTGTGTTTAGCTCAGATGTGAATGGGCTTTTAATGAACATCTCTGTTACATTTTTTGTTTTTTGTGTGTTTGGTCTATGACCATACATTTTTAATAAACTAAATGTGTTAGGCATGGCAGAATTTATGTTTAATGGCTGAAAGGCAGCCATTTTTCTTGATTAGGGAGCAATTTTCTGGTACATAAGATGCCATCACCACCACTTACACAAACTCCAATCATATGACAGAAATACTTGGAATAAAGTAAGCAATATCCAGAAATAATCAGTGAATTTTGGTATAGATTTTCAAGTATCTTAAAAGAGATTTGAAAGAAAATATTCTGTAGAATTCCATAGCAAGTGAAAGTGCATATAGGACTTTTATTTATAGCTACATGATTACATTAAGAGTTGCTAGCGTTTGTTTATGTTAGTGTGAATTAAGAAAAAATAGGATGGAGACAGGGTGAGGCGAAGGAATAGCTACACTAAAAAAGGAAAGAGAAATTTTCTGGCAGGGAAGGGAGAAAGAAAACTGGATGGACCTGAACAAGAAAAGGAGGAACCAAAGCAAGCATTTCTCGCTTTTATAAAGAATCGAGAAGACAGTCCTTTCCATGCAAAGAGGCGCACACTTTGCAATAGCAATAACTGCAGTCATTGGCTGCTCCAGTTCATTTGTTTTCAGCAGCCGCTTCCATTCTCAGCATATGTAAGATGTGTACACCCTCAATTCCTAGGTAATTTAAATAAGGAGGATAAACTTGTCTTCCTATAGATAGCATATATAAAAGAACATAATCTTCTGGAGACTAAAATTTTGATGAATAGCTGGACAAAGCCTTAGAAACTCATCAAACAGAGGATGTGCCTCAGGATGCACTTCAAATAACTCTTGAATGGTACAGAACTAGCCACTTGTTATCGCTAGAAATATCAGAAGATTATACTCTGTTCTGTGGCACTATACAAAAGAGACAGGCTATGTAATTTAAATGGAGCAGATACACTCTCCTATTCTGTATATCATTTTCAATATAATAATGTGGATGAAGATTTGCACTGGTATGAATTATTTTATTATACCAAAATAATGTAATTTTATTCTTTCCATGTACAAAGATTATGAAAAATAACTCTCCATTCCCATAAGTTTCCAATGTAATATGACACAAAAAGCATAAATTAAGAACAGAAAAACAGTCAAATTCATGTATTAATTCTTTATGATCTCTTACATGTTTCATTACCCATTGAGGTAACCATTCAGGGATATTTGAGGGAGGGAATAATTAGCCAAGAGGAGTGGAATTTACTGTTTCTTTACTCCTCAGAAGCAGGCAGGAGGAACAACAGATGGCTCGGTTGTGTTAAAAATATAGTAGTGCTTTGGTTGATTATCCCATTTGTTTTGCACAATGGGAAAATGTTGAATAGTTGGCATTTGGAAACACTATCTGCTATTCGAAGCAAAAGTTACTGAAAAGTTAAATAGAGATAGATAGGCAGTTTTTCACAACACGTTCACCTCATACACAGTGGTGCTTTGGATGCATTTATTTTAAGGTAGATGCATTATAGTCAATGAAGTCCAATCTTACTATTAACATACATTTTTGTTTTTCTATTTGGCCATATTTTCTTTTTGTGTTTGTAGTTTCTCCCTTCAAAATAAATAACAACTATAAATAATAAATTTACTTTGCAGTTTAGAATGATAAGAAGAATATTTGAGAAAAAAACTCCCTGGAGCCAAACTCAGCTCGATGATGACATGTCCAGATAGTGTTTCTCACTAAAAAAAAACTTTGCAGCTGCCTTCTTCCAGAATTTGTGAAATAAATTCTCCTGAGTATAAAAAAAATTCCTAGAGAAGAATCGTTATTTTGCTTCAGTTTTTGTTTTACACTCCTTTTGTTTAATCCCATGAAGGCTGAACTTCAGAATGCTTGGCAATGTGAAATGGAAAGCAGAAATTTGCTCTTGGAAAAGATAGTGACTGGAACCTAGAGACCCCACTTTGTACATACAGAATAGAATCATATTTCCCTGGGAAGGTAGCCGGTTTTTCCTTTTGGCAGATACCCCTTGCTTCTCATCAGTCCCTTTTCTCCTACTGTCATTTGGGTACTGAAACATTCTGAGTACTTTAATTCATTGTGTCTTGGTTGTAGATCCTGGGATGTATTTTATATACAGTACAGTTTTCGTGGTAACAGCTGTAGCCTGTTTGTTTGTCAGATAACAAGAGGATTCTCTTTCAGTGGGATCTAGTCTTTGTTCCTTTATTTTATTCTCACAAGTCTCCTGAAACATGGAAGGGGAACCCTGTGTTTAAAAAAAAACTAGAATAAGAATCATAGGCATGGGAAGTGAGGCTTGGATTAGAAGGCTAGCTGCACAGGCAACAGGTTTACTAAGGCTTAGTCTGAAATGCACTTATATGAACTGAAGCACCTTTCTTTGTCAAGATCAGGTAAGGTATTTGAGTAATCAAATTACTCTATGTGCCAACATCAGCTATCATCCTATTTAATAAAGTGCTGCCAAGGAAACAGGACATCTGAGCAAATCTATCTCATATAAATAGGAATTCCTTTGCATAATGTGTCCAAAGTATGATAATTTGAGCCTGATCATTAATGCCTCTAGTGAAAACACTGGATTTATTTGTTTGACGATTCACTGGTGTGTTTTCTTGGCTATCCACAGTATACTGAAGAGTCTTCTCCAACACCAAAGTTCAAAGGTATTAATCTTTCTGTCCTGTTTCCTCAAAGTCCAACTTTTGCTTCCCTATAATATCACAGGGAAAACCAATGCCTGCATGATTCTGATCTTTGTAAGTACAGACATATCCTGGCATCTGAATATCTTTTCCAAGGTCTTCATTGCTATCTACCAAGTGCTAGTGTGTGGCTTTTTTTTTTTTTTTGACTGCTGGCTCCTTTACTATTGAAAATTAATCCTAAAAGGCAGAAGCTTTAAGTTCTTGTAAATTCTAAGGCTGGTTGCTGTACCAGTTGTCACTAGTTGGATCTTTGTATTTAATTTTAGTCCCATTTTTTTCACTGTGCTCCTTGATTTTCGTTACTACAGCTTGCAGTTCATTTGTATTTTCAGCTATCAGAGTAGTATTGACACAGCCCAGGTCATTGATATTGCTTCCTCCAGTTTTAAACCACACTCCTCTTCTTCCAATCTAGTTTCCTTCAGTATGAATTCCATATATAAGTTGAATAAATAAGAAGAGAATATACATTTTTGTCTCACACCTTTGGCAACCTGGAGCCAGTCTGTTCCGTCTGTACTGTGGCTTCCTAACTTGTCCATATGTTGCTTAAAACTGAGTTATTTAGAAGAGTATTTGCATTGTGATTTCTGTTATCTATTTATTGGCTTTTAAGGTTTTGACTATTTTTGTAGTTTTTATGTATTTTGTTATATGTGTATTTTATTTGGTTTTTATATTATTATTATACTATGAGTGGTTTAGTGTATTGGATTATTTTGTAAGCTGCCAAGAATTGTTTGATTGTGACAGGTAACAAGGATAATAAATATGTGAGCAAGCCCTAAGAAAGCATAAAAATAAAAGAGTACATTTGTGTTGTGTGCATTCAAATTCCTCATCAGTTGCTAGAGTTCTACACTTTTTTCTCACAAAGTCACACATAAACTTGGCACGAAGCTTTTAATGTCACTTCATTTAGAGGATAACATAAGGACAGGGAAATATTTCTTCTGTATAGCAACTTAGGCATGTGTTCTGCTTTGTCAAGTAGACTTTGCAGAAAACTTGATCAGGCAATTATTGAAAAGTTGTGTAATGCCAGTGTAATGGAGCAAAACAGGCTCTACTGTTCATTAGAACAGTTTGTAATTGAAAGGTTTTAAACTGAGTGTGCTTTTTTTAAATCAAGGATGCACTGCAGTGCTACAGAGTGGGAGAGATTAGAATATGATCCAAAGCAAAATATAAGAAGATTTTTACCAGCTGGTATGAACACATGGCTACTAATCATTATTAAAAGGTTAACCCACAATTTAATAGTATTTGTTTTTCTAAAAAGCTTCTTTCATAAAGACCCAATTAATTATACAAGCATATAGTAGAGGTTCTCTTTAACATCTGCTTCATAGGTCAAAATTTAGGAGCTTTTCCTAATATGAAATATTATTTAGTATGCAAAACTAGGGCACCATAGCTATTAATTTATCTGAATGTTGAGTTCCTGCTTTTTCTCATTTTACCAAAAAAAAAAAATGCATTGCAATGGAAAGTGAGAGCTCTAATTAGTATGTAGAAAAGAAGAGATTAAGACTATATAAGGGAGAGGCATCCTTTTCTTGTTGGTACATCCTACTCTATTGCCTTTGCCAGGCTCCATCAGTGCAGTTGAGGGAGCTAACTGAATTGAGAAGGAATTGAAGTGGGGACAAAGGAAGCAAAAAAAAAAAAAAAATACCAGTTAGGTCAAAATGCTGTTAACTTCCTTAGTCCCTTCAAATAATGTCCTAGAACTTGATTTGTTTTCATTTTTTCTTTGTCCCTTCTCACAAAATTCTTCAAAGCTTTAACAAGACTCTTGTAAATCCAATATAGGAAAATTATCCAGGTCACTCTTTTGGCTTGTTATTGGTATATCCCTTTTAATTATTAAGACATCAGCCAGTTTCATGTGTATGTCCAGCGTAGCATCTTTTTCCATATCATTCTTGTAGCCTGTCATTTTTAAATCCACTTTCAGATCAGTCTCAGTCTTGTCTGGTAAAACTTGTTCCTTTTCCATAACATCTTTTAAACACAGTCTATCTATAATAGTAGACATTGTTAAAATTAACTTCTGGGTCCATTGTTCAAAAATATCCTTCAATAAAATATTTTGTTCCATTCTGTGTTAGTAAGTCAAATTTAAGTGTTCTTCTCCTTTAATTGTAATCTTTAGTTCCTTCTGGTTCCCCCTAGTGTCCAACCTTCAAAGTTTCATCTTATCTTTTTTTTTAAGAGAATTCAAAACAAAAACATTTTCCCACAGGAAGGATTCTTATAATTAATTCCAAAATTTCAAATTCATCTGGACCCTTAGTCTGCTTGTGACTTTCCAAAATCTAGGTTCTAATTACCCTTTGGCTGTTTATTCCAAAAGAAAAAAAAATAAGTCCTTAAACTTATATTTTAAACTTCTTTCACTAAGGATTGAAGGAAACTCACCCAGCGCTGTAAAACTTGTTGATCTAAAGATTCCTGATAGCTGAAAAACAGTTAACAAACTATTTCCAAATGTGATTAGAAAAGGAAGTATGAGAACCTAGTGTCTTTAATGGCGCTGACCGTGGTTTGAGCAAAAAGATGGCTTTCCCTTGTCTCCCAGAGCTCTAAACCTGCTAGAGACCACTCTCTTGCAGTCTCCTCATGAGGAGCAACTGATGGAGCACTTGTGGGTGGTCTCAAGTGCTCTCCTTATCTGAAGAGGAATTACAAACAGCTGGTCTACTTGCTGGCTCTTCATTCTGCCATGGTCTTTGGCTCTGCTGTCAGCAGAGCTGTCTCCAGTTCACCATTTCTTCCCCAGAAGTCCTCAAGTTCAAGATTTGTTAAAAGTAAAAGGAACAAATATAAAGTTGGTTTATTTGATCAAGGTTAAAATAGTTATGTTGTTATCTCTAGTAACCCTTAATGGACTTTTCCTGATCAGGACTGAACGATGAGGCTTTAAGGATTTGTTTATAGATAAGAGATGGGATATGGGAAGAAGAGATTATTTGTTGTATTTTAAGAGATGGTGATAAGTTACTAAAATTGTTTATACTTGTGATTAAGGGGGAAGTCATTATATATATATATATATTTTCCTTTACTATATTATTTCTTCTTTCTTTTCTATTTCTCTTTGTATTTTTTCATCACTTGCTATTTTTTCTTTTTATTCTTTTTATTGTTTTACTTTGTATTAGTTTTTATCTTTTTAATTGTAATTTTTAATAACATTACTATTTAAAAATGCTATTAAGTTTCCTCTTAGGATAAAGGTAAACTACAACAAGTGGCAACACCTAGTTGCTCTATGGCCAATCTCAAAAAACTAAGCAGGTTCAGGAGGAGGAGCCAAGATGGCAACACACTAGCAGCTCCTGAAATAAACTCCCAGCTTGTGACTGGCCTCATCCCTTCTGGCTTAGTCCTACAACCCAAAATGCCATCCAGAGGCAAGAAAACAACCCGGACCAGCCCCAGTGATACTTGGACCCACAAATCCAATAAAGCAGAGAAACAGATGAGGATTGATTCCTACCTCCCTACCATAGAGACAACCAAAAACATGAGTAACAGACCTACAGCTTCAAGATTCCACTCACCCCCCAAGAATACCACAACACGGAAGCCAGTAACAAGACAGGCCTCCTCCACAACCCTCCATTTCAGCCCAAGTTACCAATCGGAACAGGGAAGTAGTGGAGATAATGTTCTGGAACAAGTCTCCTGCCCCCCCCCCCCACAACTATATTACTCAACCTTTCCATGAGGTCTGCTTTTATCTACAGAAACACTGATCTTTATATTGCAATAGCTAAATGACATTGCAGTCAAGCCCTTGATCTGCAAACCCTCCATGGCAATCAGGGTCAAAATGCCAGCAGAGATTGGCCACATCGGCATTCCGGCAGCCTGCCTTATGTCAGCAGGGCATCCAGAAGCAGGTGGCACAGCCAACTATCACCATGTGCTATAAAAAAAGCAACTCCTCCTAGAAATCCATCAGAACGCCCATAGATGGAATAGCCACAAGACTATTGTGAACTCCCTATCTCAGCTCCTAAACTGCCAAAACAGAATAATTAATTTGAAAGATTTTCACTACCTACTCAGTCCAAGAAATGTTAAACACATATTCCTGAGTTTCAAACAGCCATCTCTCCCCACCAGACTCACGCAAATGAGCAAATTCCTATGGCAGATTCATTGCATCCAAACTGTCAGCATCTTTAAGGGCGAGTTGGTCCATGACCTCATCACTGGGAAAGTGATAAATGGCCATGACCCTGCAGATAACAGCCATAAAAACTTATGCTCCAAATGCCGTAAATCTGCCAGCTACACCAAGAGCGAAGATCCTAAGCACACTTCAAGGGAGGAAGCTAAATCTATAACTACAAAACTCATTAATCTGAGAAAATAACTAGCAGATATCAAAACAATTCTGACATATCCTCCTAGTGCTGGTAGTGATATGGAAGTCTAGCACCAATTTAATACATCTGCCCCATTTAGATGCTCATCTAAACCATCTCACACCGCTGCCTCTCCTCTAATTCAGACACGTAGGAAGCTGTCAGCGCACTACTCTGACTTCCTCACTAACAATAGTGAAAGAGAAAGCGACATTGAGAGTGACTCATCTGAGAGCTCCACACCAGCAATACTCAAAGATTGCAACCCCAAGCAGCTGACACCCAAAAGAACAAAACAAACCTCAGCCAAGCACTACAGAAACCCAATCTGGAGATATACCTCATCTGCTTCCAAATTAGAGGGGCCTCCCCTGGCCCTGCAGAAACCTGATTCACAGGAGAAACAGCTCCCCTCACCTCTCCTTCCACTGGACAAGTCAAAGGATGCTCCCCCTGCTTGCCAGTGATCCACATTTTGCTGCCCAAGCTACACTGATTCTTCCAATCCCTTTGCGAGAACTACAAGCTCCCCTGCCCCCTCATGAGAACAGAGGCTTGATGGACAAACAGATGGCAGAGAAGGGAGACCAAGAACTTGATAGTACTTTCCTTCCTTCCTCCTACAGAGGGAGACACAATTACAACCATCTGAACCAACAATTAATATGAAGCTACTGCCCCTGCTAAAATTACCCACCCAGCCTGGTTCTCAGTGTGTCGGCTTGACATCCAAGTCACCAGCATAAGGTAACCCTTCTAACCTGGAATGTAGATGGATGGTTTGCATCCACCAGAGATCCTTGTTTTACTGACTTCTTCTCCCGCCACAACATATTGATTCAGGAAATATGGATTGCTGATGAACTGCTATTAAATGGATTCCATTCATTCTCAGATGCTGTTAAGTGCTGCACTCAATATGCCAGCAAGTTTGAAAAACACAACAGTGGCCATGGGATTGGAAAAGGTCAGTTTACGTTCCAATTCCAAAGAAGGGCAATGCCAAAGAATGGTCAAACTATCGCACAATTGCACTCATTTCACATGCTAGCAAGGTTATGCTCAAAATCCTACAAGCTAGGCTTCAGCAGTACGTGAACCAAGAACTACCGGATGTACAAGCTGGGTTTCGAAGAGGCAGAGGAACTAGAGATCAAATTGCCAACATTCACTGGATCATGGAGAAAGTACGAGAGTTCCAGAAAAACATCTACTTCTGCTTCATTGACTATGCAAAAGCCTTTGATTGTGTGGATCACAACAAACTCTGGCAAATTCTTAAAGAGATGGGGGTAGACCACCTTACCTGTCTCCTGAGAAATCTGTATGCGGGCCAAGAAGCAACAGTTCAAACTGGTCACGGAACAACCGCTTGGTTCAAAATAGGGAAAGGAGTACAACAAGACTGTATACTGTCACCCTGCTTATTTAACTTATATGCAGAGTACATCATGAGAAATGCCAGGCTGGAAGAATCACAAGCTGGAATTAAGATTGCAGGGAGAAACATCAACAACCTCAGATATGCAGACGATACCACCCTAATGGCAGAAAGTGAAGAAGAACTCAAGAGCCTCTTGATGAGGGTGAAAGAGGAGAGTGCAAAAGCTGGCTTGAAACTCAACATTAAAAAAACTAAGATCATGGCATCCGGACCCATCAGTTCCTGGCAAATAGAAGGGGTAGAAATGGAAGCAGTAACAGACTTCATTTATTTGGGCTCCAAGATCACCACAGACGGAGACTGCAGCCATGAAATTAAAAGACGCTTGCTCCTTGGGAGGAAAGCTATGGCAAACCTAGACAGCGTATTAAAAAGCAGAGACATCACCTTGCCAACAAAGATCCGCATAATCAAAGCTATGGTTTTCCCAGTAGTAATGTATGGCTGTGAGAGCTGGACCATAAAGAAGGCTGAGCGCCAAAGAATTGATGCCTTTGAACTGTGGTGCTGGAGAAGACTCTTAAGAGTCCTCTGGACTGCTAGGAGGTCAAACCAGTCAATCCTAAAGGAAATCAACCCTGACTGCTCATTGGAAGGGTTGATAATGAAGCTCAAGCTCAGATACTTGGTCACCTAATGCGAAGAGAGGACTCTTTGGAAAAGACCCTGATGCTGGGAAAGATTGAAGGCAAAAGGAAAAGGGGACGGCAGAGGATGAGATGGTTAGATAGCATCACTGAAGCAATGAGCATGAAACTGAGCAAACTCAGGGAGGCAGTGAAGGACAGGAAGGCTTGGTGCGATAGGGTTCATGGGGTCACGAAGAGTCGGACACGACTTAACGACTGAACAACAACAAATTCATTCTCAACTGGGGCAGAACCAGGGGTAAAGCACGGAAGAGCGAAAAAGGGCCAGAGGGTCCTAGTCTCCACTACGCTATGTACCACATCAAGGCCCCTACCCTCATTCAAGTTATATGCCATGGCAGTGTTAATCCAATTCAGTCACCATGCCCTGTTGATAATAAATGCCTACATGCCCCCCATGAAGCAGAAACCCCAGATCAGAGCCTTGTGGGCTGAACTGGAAACTTATGTTGCTGACCTTATACTGCTGAATTCCAATGCATTTGTAGTCCTGGGAGAGGACCTCAATGCTAGATTGGGCCCCAATGACCACACCCTCTACGCACAGCACAAATGTTTCCCTTCCAGCCCTGAAGACAACGGATTCCTCCTCACCCACTGCTCAAAAGATGAGAAATCAGACTTTGCAGGTGCCTGCCTGGCTCAAACAGCCCTCAGGTTAAATCTCCACATTCTAAATGGTGCCCTTGAAAGTGACCATCCAGTTCAATTCACCTACCTATCTGGCTCCAGAATGAGTGCTATTGACTACAGAATTGTCTCTAGGGACCTTCTCCCTTATGCCAAGGCCCTAGAAGTTATGTCTGCAGCAATCATTTCCCAATCCTGCTCCAGTTAAATGTCTTTACTCAAGAAACACATACTGAGGACTGTTACCAACCCTTTCTAATGGAGGCAGGAAGAACTTACTGCCAAGCCAAGTGGACACCTCACCTAAATGAAAGGATAACTGAGCTACTGGCCTCAGACCACCTACAGAGCCTTCAGTCTGCCCTGACTTAAGCTGAGTCTTCTGATGCATTCTTGGACAACTATAACTCCCTTATCTAAGAGCTCCACCAACATCTAACTCATAGTAACAGTGCACCTTGAAACAACAACAGCACCACTCCAAGCCATGGTTTGACAAGGACTGTGTTAATGCCAAAAAAGCTCTTGCTATCACTTATCAGGCTTTTGTATCCAATACTACACCGACAGCTGCCCAGGGCCTCCTCCAGCAGAAGAGATACTACAAACAATTGCTGGCATCCAAGAAAAAGGAAGCCATGTTGTAATCCATCCAGAGTCTTCTGAATAGGGCAGGCTATTAAAAATTGTAAATAAATAAATAAACTGTTAGGCCTGTGGGCGGCCAATCAAAAGGGTAAAAAAATACCTGTTATATGTCCTTATATCCAAATCAGAATAGTCGAAAAGGAACAAAGAAAACAGACATAAGCCAAAATCATTAGGAACAAAAAGATATAACTTTCTATAGGGGCAAATGGGGATGGGGCAGGTGAACCCTTACAGGGCCGCTGTGAGAGCTATTCTTGGCATCTGTTGAACAAAGTTGCTTGATTTCGTTCAGAGTTGGACTCTGGCTGGGCAGATCCAGTGGAAATGACTGAGGCATGTCCTAGCTTGGCTATCTGGAAGGAGTTCAAGCCTGTCAGTACTGACGAGGTGAGCTCTGCCACCTGTAGTTTAATCTGTGTCCCTCCTGGCTGGTTAAGGCCTCTTGAGAGATGGCATGTGGTTGGATCAAAGCAGTGGTAACTGCCTATTTGTGGGAGGGAGTGGTTCTGCTGGCCTTGAAAGAGGCAGTAGTTCACCCACTCCTCAAGAGACCATCCGTGGATCCAACAGTTTTGGATAACTTCCATCCAACCTTTCCTTTCTAGGCAGATTGTTGAGAGGATGATGGGCTCCCAGCTGTGGAGGACCCTGGATAAAGCAGATTATCTGGATCTTTTTCAGTCAGGATTCAGGCCAAGCTATCATACTGAGACAGCATTGGTTGCACTGGTGGAAGACATATGGAAGGCTTGGAATGGGGGTAGTGTATCCATCCTGGCCCTCCTGGGTCTCTCAACGGCTTTCAATACCACTGATCGTGGAATGTTGCTGGACCAGCTCTGGGGATTAGGAGTGGGAGGCATTGTTTGGCAGTGGTTCTCTTTTCTCTGAAGCTAGTACCAGTCTCTGTTAGTAGGGGAGGAGAGACCCAGCCCTAGTTCCCTGTTATGTGGGGTGCCTCAGGGCTCGGGTTTCTCTCCCCTCTTATCTAACATTTATATGAAGCTGCTGGAAGAGGTCATTTGGCAGCATCGGTATCACTAGTATGCTGATGATATACGATCATACATATCTACCCTATGTCGGGCAAGTGATGCTGTTCAGGTGCTTGCTCAGTGCCTCGGGACTGCAAGAACCTGGATGGGGAGAAAACAGCTGTGACTCAACCCTAGCAAGATGGAGTGGTTGTGGGGCTTTCACCTCCAGGGTCAAGAAAATTGACATCTCTGACTCTGGAATGGATAACACTCCCCTGGACTGATCTAAGCTTAATTTGGGGATCCTCCTCGATTCCTGGCTCCTGCTGGAAGAGCAGTTGGTATCTATGGCAAGGGGAGCCTTTGCAGACATTCATCATTGCACCCATTCCTGGACCAGGAGGCCTTGCTGAAGGTCACTCATGCCTTAATCACCTCCTGTTTGCATTATTACAACATGCTCTACATGGGGCTGCCCTTGAAGACCATCCAGAAGCTGCAGCTGGTCCAGAATGGGTACCCTGTGGTTTACCCGAGTTACATTGCTGCTGCATGAGCTGCACTGGCTCCCAGTTGCATTTTTATGGTGTATCCCTTTTAAAAGTACTCTATGTATGGATAGTTACCCAGGACATGCCTTCCTATCCCTAACCTCCCAATTAAGTTACAGGTAAAATACCACTCTGACCTTCCCAAACTACTGTACTCCAGCCAGTCAGATTGTTTTGGCATCCTACTGAACATTCAAGATAGCCCTTTCTTTGTAGTAAAATTATGGTAATGAATTAAATAAATAACAATTGCTCTCCATTCATGACATCTAAAACTGGCTGTGTGCATCATTGCTGAGAGTTCAGAATTCTCCTGTCCTGCACCCCTATAATCCCAAATGTCCAAGGATGACTCAGCAAAATGTCTTCCGCTCATTCTCAAAATTTCCTTTTCCCTTTCAGGACTTATTTCCAGATTCCTATCCAATAGAATTTCATTATATAGCTCACTCAAGTCAGTGTCATATCCAATCATGGTTTGAATTAACCTAGTATAGGAATGAGAGTTAGATTACTTCCAATACTTTCCTCTGATGAATAAAATCTTCCTTGATTTTGAGGAACAGGCTAAGGATCTTTGCTGCTGTTACCCAAAATAAAAAATTGTGAATTAATTAAAAATTTGTTCTGGGAAGACTGCTTTGCAGACAGGATGCAAAATAGTATTCTGATGTGACCTCAGGTTTTTGGAACAGCTGAGAGGAGTGGTATTGCATTATAAATGTTATACTTTATAATTCCAGATTAATTCCTACAGCAGATTATTAATTATGTGTTTAATGAAAATACAAATTCTGTCTGTGATGATGGATTCTTAGGCCTTTTGTCAGCTGTGTTGTTTAGCAAATTCAACACAGATTTAAATTTAAAAATCATATATTGGACTGTAAGGAGGGGAAGGGGCACTGGATAGGCCATTACAGGAGAAGGAACTCTCATGTTACTGCAGGTCCCTTCTTCTAAGCTAATTGCCTCTAACCTGGGCCTATTAGCCATATGTCAGATTCCTTGGTCTCCAACTGCTGTGGTGAGTTTCAGCTCTGTATGCAATAAAACTCCATCCATCCATCATGTGGATGAGGATACAGTCCTGGCATGTACTATTAAGACATGTATTATTCATGCTCAGTGATGTAGCCCTGTTAGAAACCTGGCCATTGGGTTCCAGGTTCTGCAGCAGTCACAACACCAAGCTTAAGAAATAGGAGCTTCTGTTTGTGAAAACTTTGCAGTGACCAATAACAGTGACCCAGAGATGATTAGCTGCAAGTGCCTGTATTCCAGAGATAAGCTACAGCTACTAGTGGTGTAACAGCTGGCTAGCTGCTGGGAAATGGCCCTTCACAAACTCCTATATTTTAACTTGACAGCGGTGTGTCATCCCCTGAGGCATGTGATCTTGGATGATTTCAACCTTCATGCCCGAGGAGGGAATTCTAGAGTGGCTCATGAGTTTATGGTCTCCATGACAATCATGGGCATAGCAGAAGCAATTGCAGCTTCAGTGCACATAGGCAAGCACCTGCTTGTTATGTTCTTTATTTCAGAGCAGATGAGATGAGATCTAGATACGAGAGACAGAATCTACAACTGTCCTTTGCCGTAGTCAGATCATTTGCTGGTCAAACTGTGGGTTGTAGCCTTCTGGATCTCTGCAAAGATTAGGGTTAGGGTCTGATGGATCCAGACGGTGCTTGGGAATTTTCCCAACAATTTGGTAGGCAGCTCTGACTTACACTGGATCAGTCTCTGGAAAATTAGAGGCAGCCTTCTTTCTAATCTCTGATCCCAAGCAGCTCAATGTTTTGTTTGTTTGTTTGTTTGTTTGTTTGTTTGTTTTTTATTAAGTGGGAGATTCAGTGACTGAAAAGATGATGAGACTGACAATGCATAAAAGTAAAAGTGAACATAACCAAGCACAGGTACAAGCTCATGTTGGAGCCTACCCAGGGCTAATAAGAACAGGGACATATCAGTCCTTCTCCACACTTATTGCATCCATTGACTCCTGGTTCACTGTAACTCAGATCCTTTCAAGGAAGTACAGGCAAGACAAGGCACCTGCAGGCCATCTGGATGGTTTTATAATTTTTCTTGTTGATCAAGTCACTTGTATTCACTTTGGTTTGGATTCCAGTTGGGCTGCTCCAAGTGAGGCAAAGGGGCAGTAGCTTGAGTTACGACATAGGATTCTTTTGAGTTTGTGGAACCTCAGAAATGCATAGGATTCGCTATAGTATGAGTTCTACCTCTGGTCTATGACTTGTGGGTTCTTCTGGACTCATGGGTCCTGCTAGAACAGCAGGGGAAAGCCATGGCCATGGGTCTTTGGCTTCTGCATTAATTATAGCATAGCCTGGACCAGGATGCTCTGATGACAGTGACCCATGCCCTGATTGCCATATAACTGGCCTATTGCAATTCACTCTACATGGGGCTGCCTTTGAAGATGATTCAGAAGCTGCAGCTGGTTCAGAATGCAGCACAAGGCTGCTAGCTTAGGAGGCCTGCAATTAGAGGATTACATCTATTAGGTCACTGTATTGGTAGTCACTAGGCTACTGGGCTCAATTCAAAGTCCTGGTCATCACCTAAAAAGGCCTGTACAGCGTGGCACTGGTATATATTGGGATGCAGCAAACATGGTTCTACCCATCTGCCAGCCATTTGAGGTAGACCAGTCAAGAAACAATCACATGAACCATGGAATTCTGTTGTTATAGGATATAATGAACAGAATCTTGAAAGCTTGACCAAGATTCTCTCCCTTCTTGTGCAAAAAGTATCAAGGCAGGGCAATCTTGAATTTTTTTCCTTCTACATCATCCAGGTGAGCCATCAAGAGAAGGCCTATTGAGACTGTTCCTCCCCAAAGAAATATATGGGGTGGGGACAATATGACTTTTTTTCTTTCTCACTTTTTCTTTTTAGCCCTCTCGCTCTGGAATGCTCCACTTACAGAAGTTGGGCTGATACTTGCTTGTTTTATAGCCACATTTTTTAATGGCTGCATCATTATACACACATCTACCACTTGATGGATATCATTCAATATATTTGAAATAGTATATTTCATCCATTAATTAAACTCAGCAAAAATGTGCAAATATGGTTTAGAAATGTACAATGCAATCAGAGTGTGTATGATATTCATGCCTTTTTATCAGAAGTACTCTCTTAATTTTTATTAGAAGAACAAAGAACTCTTTTTTACATATATTTTGTGTCATTATGTTTTTTCAAAGTCTATTACAGTTCAGTTGTTAGGCTTTAAAGCTTCAGTCCATAAGGCTTTCAGAGTATAAAGTGGCATGCTTGGGATGCATAAGGGCCTGTTCTAATATAATCCCTTCATTATTTGGAAGCATAATCATGTTACTATTAAGAAACTGCTCACCGGCTATAGTCATGGACTTAATTAATGCCTTTAGGGAACCTATAATATAATTGCAAATTTGGACAAGTAAAGGCAACTTCTGTTGATTAGGAGAAGTTCAGTCACTGGAATTTTCCAGCATCCTTGACTTATTAAAAATGTGCTCTTGCTAGAGAATAAGCAGTTGACAACTCTAAAAGATTGTGCAGGAAACAGATGAATATATTGAAATGAGGCATCCATTTATTTATAAATATATCAAAGCAGTAATAGCACTTGCAGACAGCTGAATACAGTATGAAAGATAATTACAGTAACAGCATGATACTTTCAAATATGTTTTCCATATGTCTGCTACTGTCTCCCTGGCTGTAACACTGTAGATATTAGTATGATTTATAATACTGACTCCTAACCTCATCTCCTGCCTAACTCCTTTCTAACTCCTGATTCCCATCTGTGTCCATACCTCAGTTGTGACACACAAATGGTCAGAAAATATGCCTTGGTTCCTTCTATCTGCAGGTATTTCCCTATACTGTATATTAAACTGCAACTTTGCTTGGTAGCATTTTGATGAGCAGTACTAAAAATGTATGCTTCAGTTATATTTAGCCCAGTGTTAAGAATATATCCCGAGAATAAGAGTAAGATTTTCTTTGGCTTCTCTACAGGGTACCTAGATTTATTTGTTATTTCTTCATTTGTACTCAGCTCAGGTTCTTGATGCTTTTAATCACATGCCTTTCTAAAGATCTCATTTTTAATACAAGAGTGCTGTCACTATTCTCCATGATGGTTATTATGATAGTTTGTTCATTGAGCTCTTAAAATTTTGAGTACTATGCAAAAAATTGAATAATTCTGTGTCAAAGTGATATTTAGTTTGGGAGATATAATACAAAAGAAAGAAGGAACAAAACAGGAAAAAAATGTCACTTTCTCACTTTTCCAAAAGTGTCTTTTCCTCATAAGTTTATGCATATTTATTCATCAGATCACACATATCCTCATGCATATTTTTAAAGGTCTGCCCCAAAATTATGCATTTTTGTGCATAGATATAGATATGAATTGTTATTTAAATATGCAATTGTAGGTTCATGTTCTCAAATATATGCATTAATTGTTGAAAAATTCTTAAAAAGAAATTAAATTCAAATATCAGTTCTGGAAGTGAAAATTCTATAAGTTCATATTTAAATACCAGAAAATAAAATTATCCTTGATAATATCTCCCCAATTACATCAGCCCGTCCCATTAGATCTGGCGGAGAAGGTATGCTACAGTTTCCATCGGCCAGGGTCTTGCATTTGGTGGGTCCCAGGAGGCGGGCCTTCTCTGCCACAGCTCCCTCCTTAGTGAGGCTTGTTCCTTCCCAGCTATCATTTAGGAAGTCCCTCAAGACCTGGTTATGTCATCAGGCCTGGGGCCTTTGGGAACCAGAAACATCCTTAGATGGCTCCACTATGATTGATATTCTGCTCTCTCAGTGGGGTTTGTATATTTTAAAAATTTTGATAAGATTTTTATTTTATAAATACTTTTTATCACAAAGTCCAGAGTTGCTTTGTGTGAGATAGGCATAAATGTGACAAATAAATAAATAAACATCCTGCTGTTGTATAGATATTTATGCTGTTTTAATATTTTAACAATTTTAAAATAAAAAGTTAGTTTGTCCCCTACCTCAAGCTTCTGTAAAGCATCACATACAACTAGTTGTAAAATTCAAAATAAAATATCTTGCTGTTCTATAAATATTTATTCAGTGAATAATCCTACTGAATTTTATTCTTTTTTCCCTTATCCAATCACTTTTAAAAAATCCCTGATCCTGATCTGACTTCTTGAACCAATAGGCACATCATTCTCTTTTGATTTTTGTGAATTTTTAAAGTAGTTCCCAGCTCTAAAAGTATTATAAAATGCATTTATGAATACATATGATATAACAAAGGGTGTACAGCTTTGTGTACCTTGTGGAGAAAAATGTGTACATGCATTTTTTTTTAAATTCAGGAACAGACTAGAACAGGCTTAAGAAATGTTAAATGGGAAATGACCAAAAATAGGCTGATCCTTTCTAGACCAAAAGCTATGCTGTGGTCAGCTGTGAAATTGCAGTTAGTAAAATGGCATAAATAAGCTCTCTCCTTAGAGCACTGGCATCATTACCAAGTTAGTAGTGCTAGATCAAGGTTTCTGCTGCTATAGTGATCAAGAGAAAGCTGCTTCCATTGCTTCATTACAAAATTATTCTACAAAAAAGAGGCTCCATATGTCTAAATCTGTCACTTTTACATACCTTAATTCAGGGATGAGGTGATACTGAAGTACAACATCCACCTTTCCTCATCATTAGTTATGCTAGCTGGGCTGATGGAAATTGTAATCAAGCAACATTTGAGGGCCAACATAGAATCTCTCTTATTTTCAGTATATAAGCTTGCACTTTTAGTCAAATATAGCAAATGAAAAGGAAGCCTGGCAAATTCGAGAAATACAGTAGAGAGACAGAAGAAACAATGAATAGTTTAACTGTAGTATATGTTTATTTATTTAAAGGGGAGTAACATGTCAAATACTTATTTTAGCTTTGAATATTCTACCTTTGTGTGCTGCCAACAGGCTTGCTGTCTTTGTAGATGCTCCAATTGACGTCACCTTTTGTATTCAGATATATATGTATATTTAGATGTCTTCTTTCTTACATAAAACATTCAATTGTGCTGTTTGGCTATAAAAACATTAAAAGCTATGACACTTCTGAAACGAGGAAAAATCTGCATTAAATCACTTGCCTGTTTATGGCAACCTGATGGAAAATGTGACAACAGAGGAGTAGACTGCCATTGCAGAGGCCAAGCAGAATATGAAAGCTGTTCTTGCTCAGTTGAAAGAAGTGTGACTTGGTTTTATGTATCTTCTGCAACCAACCCTCAGTAAATATTCATGTGTTGAAATTTCATGCAAACAACTTTTTTTTTCTGGAAGATATTAACATGTTCATTATGTTATGATTTTGGCTGTTGCCATGTAATCAGAAAAGAGGTGTTAGGCCTCAAACCATTTTTCAGTATACAATTTACAAAATGCTTTCAAGTTATTCAACACTTTTTAAGAGCAGCAAAAATCCTAATAATGAGGAAGAATCCTATTCAGTATTTAGTTAAAGAAATTAAAAATAACCAATTACAGAATGAAGAATTTGAGAACCTTTTCGAGGCAAGAGGAAAAAAATGTTTCAACCTTGGAGAGCAAGTAAAGAAAAATGGATTAAAGGGATGAAGGGCATTCAAGAATCATAGCTTTTGTAAGGCCTCTCTTTTTTGTACAGATATTGAAAATATCCAACAAGGTTCTTCTCACTGCTGTGAAATTGGTGTGAAATGATGAAATATATAATACTACACATTGCTTGTTGCAGAGTTTGGGAAAAATAACAGGAAGAATAACGTCAATTATATTGATTAGCAATGTGGTTTTACATGGCACTAGGAAGCAGTGGATAATTCCATGTAAAATGTAATAGTTTTTTCTATGCCAGAGGATGTCATGAAGGGAGGTAATTGCCTTATGATTCATAATTTGCTCTGTGCAAAATATCCATTCAATTCTAATAGAGCAACTATTATGCCTTCTACATCATCCATCTTATTAGTTATATTTCAAATAATGAATAGTTCATTAGTAGCTTACATATTAGAAAACACTAGAAAAGTGTTAAAACATGCATGAATATAGCCTTTAATTATATACAGTCACTGTTATTCAGCCCAGTGGAATGTTGGTAAGTGACTATATAAAGGGGCTTGGGACTCTGTCCATCAGCAGAATAATTCTCTGAGAACTGAAGAGAACAGGACCAAATTTGGTATGGCAAGAGAATCCAGCAAAAGAAAGATCAGGTTAAAATAGCCCTTAACTAGGGGCTGCAGAGAGGAAAAAAAGTGCATCTCTCTGGGAGAGTCAGTTGGGCAATTAATCAGTATTTTGCCAACTCTTCCTGTCTAAGCCCTTTTTCCTCCTGGCCATGATACTCAGACATTATTATTATTAAGGAGTTAGAAAGAATTCCAGAAGCCATATCTTGTTTATAAACTCATTTTGGGGAAGATCCATGGGTTTTAAGAAGATCTACAGTATCTGGCTTCGTAGGTTAATTTAGCACAGCTTGTGTCCCATTGTTTGTGGTTAAATTTGTATTACTACCTGTTACATTAACCTTCCCAAATTTAGTATCCCTCCATTTACAACTCCCAATTCACATGCTGACTAGAGGACATCAAATTGAAGAAAATTGCATTTGATGTTATAGATCAAGTGACCCAAACTCTTCAGCTTATCAACCCTTCATGAAGTTTCAGATTGTTCATTGATCCCCAAACATTTATTATATGAAAATAATTTAATAAATACTACTTTAACTAATAGTACTATGAATAATAATAATAATAATAATAATAATAATAATAATAATAATAATTTTTAAAAAGAGACAATTCAAGTCCACTCTTGCTGGTGGCTGACCATCCAACCCTGGGTAAATACTGTCTGACCGCTAGCCACATCATCTTCAGGGCTAGGGACTGGCGTGGAGCTCTGCAGAGACCCCAAAAGATTAATTGACCCATCCAACCCTGGGTAAATACTGTCTGACCGCCAGCCACATCATCTTCAGGGCTAGGGACTGGCGTGGAGCTCTGCAGAGACCCCAAAAGATTAATTGACCCCAATTGAGCTTCCAGCATTTATCAACCATTTATTGACCCCCAGACATTTATCGTTGGCGGTCTATATTGACCACTTTGGGGAACCCTGCTATAGATTATAATCACTACCTCATAAAGCTGTAAACATCTATAAAAGCAGACATCATGTGGTAAATAGTAAATATTTTAAAATCATTTTAAAAGAGCAGATATCTGCTGAGTGTTTGAAATTATTTGAAAAGAAGGAAATCTGACATCTCAGTTGTTTTCATTTGGGATTTATATCAGCAAGAATAGCGTCTTGTTCCCATTAGGCCTTGTAGTCCCAGTCCCTTGCTCAGTGGGAAGGACATTTCAGAAAGGAATTGGATCACATTTCATTGACATGTTTCTCTTCTTTTTATGCCAAATAAATTTGGTGGGCCCTTCAAGGAGATGAGAAAGGGGACAATAGATCATTTGAACAGCTGCTAAAGTTTTGTTCTAAGAATCAGGTCCCCCTAGCCAAGGTAAACATGAGATCAGTAAAATATTGTAATTTCTCACAGTCATTTTGAGAAGTTAGCTTGAAAATGACATTACTGTCATCACAAAGCCCTCAAGAATGAACATGTGTTACAGTTTACATGTATCTTTTGTCTGAAATGTCTGGTTGAGTTGCTACCATATGTTTTAATCTTCAATACAGTCCAGGTACTATAGATGTAAACAAGGGTTTCTAGACTTACATCTATGAGTATTTCATACTTTATTTAAAATAAGCATAAATATACCTCATAACTTTGGCACTCTTAAACTGAAAGAACATGATCCAGCGGAGCAAGGTTTATTAGCAAGTGTTCAAGAAAGAGGAGCCTCAAATATCTGTGCATTTATGTTTTCCCAAATTGCATCTTTTGTGATAAGTTTCTGTTTACCAGGAAAATAAATGCCATATTTAGAAGTGACCTTCAGTTTCATGAGCTTTCCTTGTCATTATTGGTAAATCTGTGAGCTTTTAAATAGAGTATTTTAGCGGTTTTTATTTGTATTAAAATATTTAGCTTTAAAACTAAGTAATCCAAATCAGTTATGGATGAGCAGTGTCCTAGCAACTCTAAGAACTATTCCCAGTGATTATGACAAAACACTTTTTTTAATAATGTAGAGGAACATGAGATGAAAAATCAAAAATGTAAAACTATTATTGATTCTAAATATGCACTAGTTATTTTTCATGCCCAAGCCTTTACAAAATAATGCATGCATAAAGTAGAAATAATATATAAATGTAAGGTAGCAAGCTAAATAAGTGCATGATTAGCTCTTACAGTGTAAGAAAAAAATATCCTTTATGAGTTTGTTTAATAACAGCAACTAGAACCCCCATCAATAGAAGTACAAATTGTGTTTATTTTGGTACTAGAGATTGCAATAACAAGTCTAAAAAAGGGCAGGGATACAACCCCCTTATATAGGTTTATGCAAATCAAGGTATACATGTAGCTGCTATTTCTGTGAGAGTTATTCAGAGTCACAGCTGGGCTGTTATTCCTTTTGCTATTAATTTCAGTGAGCCTTATATTTGTATCTAATGCTTTGCATATACTATATGGAGCTAAGTCAAAGAAGGTTAACTTGCTTTGAGGGCTGCTAAATAATCCTCCTTTGATTTGTGTGATAAAATAATGGATTGAAAAAAAAATAGAACTTAATATTATAAAAGCAATGAAATTCAATTTACTGCGGTATACCAGATGGAAAGCATTCCTTGGGTTTGCTCCAATCCTTTCTGCTTAATTTCCAATGGCATCAACTTCATTAAAAGAATTAAAGGGAAAAAAATACTTTTTTCTCACTTCTGTAATATGGCACAGAAAATGATGCTACCTTTCAAATTGTGTACTATAAAACAAACACATGAAAACCAAAGATCTTTGGCATATTAAGTATTTGTGCTAAATGGCATAATAATATTTGTGCCAAAATAAAGGTACAAAGTGTCATAGATAGATAAACTGACAGACAGACGAAACGAAACATTTGCTGCCAGAAATGCAGGCAGCTGGGCAAGGAGAATTACTGTAGTGCTTTCCCGGATTTTGTTTGAGGAGATCTTACTTGGACTTTGTGATTACACATTGCTTGTACTTATAAGATAGTAATACACTTTCAGATAGTCTTTGTGTCTTGCATAGACAATGGGTTGTTGTGGATACAATATGATTGTCAAAGAAATCAATGCATAGTAAACTCTCTTACTTGAGAATTCATATGAAAGAATCAATTTTAATTATTTGTAACGATTGTCTTCATTCTAGTCTGTCTTCATTAATCTATCACTTAAGATAAAGCAAGAATAAAGAATTGTCAGAAAGCGTCTTATGCTTTAGTCCTTGTATTTATTACATATAGCAAGCCACACTTATGGGTGGGGGAACAGTGTCAATTTTGTTTTAACATGGTTATGTATTTGTTTTTGACATTCATGTGGATTAAGAGCCATAGCTTTGTAACAATTCTAGGCAAGCCTGTAGGAAAAAAAAATCTTAGCTAAACAACAGCTAACAAGTTTCCTAAAGCACTATTTAAAGAGCTGGGCAATTTTTCACACCCAAGGCAACCTGTTTTCCAAAATGCAGAGCACCTTCTTTATCAGATTAGTCATGGTGCATAATCAGAAAGAGCCCTGCAATTAAAGGTGAAGTACATAGCATTTTTGTAGAGAGGACAGAGAAAAGTCAGCCTAACTATCTTAGGTTTTTGTACCTATACAGGATATATTTCTTCAGCTATCAACAAAAGCATTTATATCACAGGCCTTCTTTCTGCACGTCCACGTATATCAATATCATGTCTGCAGATCCCCTTTCGAGTGCCTCATTGCCCACTGACCTAAACAATTGTTCACCGCAGGCTTAGATATACTCACATTACAAGATGATACAATGCAATCCTAAACACTACCACTTAATTGCCTCATTAAAAGAGGCAAATTAGGAGTGTTTCCTTTCAGTCTTCTTGTAATGCAGCCTCTATTTTGTGCTATTAAATTCTAGAGCTAGAGAGTATATAGATTTCAAACAATGGAATTGGAGCATTCCTTTCTTTAGGGTTAAAAGAAAAATATCATACACATCCACACAGGAGCTCACTCCCCCCAGGCTACTAATTCCTGGTGCACTATCTTTCAAATATCAGCTGTACTGTTGCCAGATCTCTGACACCCACAGACCACAAGATGACTTTGCATTTCCCACCATTTGGAGGAAAGCTCCAGGCAAGCCTTAGGTCTAATCCCAAGGGGTTAGGAGACCAAAGAAAATAGAGGCTTGGAATGGAATGCAGATGGACTTTGTCACTGGCATATCAAAATACTAAAAATAATCTTGGCTACATTGCAGCCTTTTGCATTTCTGGTAATGAAATAAAATCATAAATCATAAGACTAAGCAAAATAAATATCATCTAGCATTGGTACCATGTGATGAAAGCAACGTGCCCTGCCCTGGTTGCTATTTCTTCAACATTAGTAAGAACATTTTGGGAAAGGGAAAGCTTCTACAAAAAAAGGATACAATGAAAGGGTTTCACATTATTTCTGTTAAACAGTATGTTAAATATAAAGCTGGGACCAGTCCACAGTGGAGGACCTACTGTAGTCTGTCAGGACTGTAGCATTAAGGCACAGAGAATTAGTCCTTAAAATAGGATTCACCAGAGGATGTCTTTGTTCTTTCTGAGAAATGTTAAATGTCATTGGAAAAATATGGGAGAGTAAGAAACTTGGCAAGAGGAAGAGAATTCCATTTGGAAGGTTTTGATAAGAAACATACTTGACTGTACTGAAGCAGACAGCACTTATCACTATGGGGAAGCTGAACTGACATGTCTGACTAAAAGAACCATTCAAATTTTCTTTTTTACTCTAAAGGCTAGACTGTGAATGAAGAATTCTGTTGGCAGCATACATTTTTTAACTAAGGGGAGAAGTAAGGAACACCATCTCATTGGTTTCATCCACAAAGCCAATTATAGCTAAAGGGGCAGTGATAAATCTTTACTCTGCTGAAACTCAACCTCGCATCAGTGACTAGTTAACAGCCAAAGCATCACAAACTTGATACTGTAAGATATTTTTATTACAGATAAGAAGGATACCATATGTATACAGAGAGAGAGAGAGAGAGAGAGAGAGAAGGAGAAGATCTGCTTACAGGTTAACGACTGCCCTGTTTAGCAACTGTTCGAATTTATGACGGCACAGAAAAAGTAACTTTACAATGGGTCCTCGCATTTATGACCATCACAGCGTCCCTGTGGTCATATGATAGCCATTCAGGCGCTTCACAACTGGCATGCATTTATGACTGTTACAGCGTCTCGTGGTCACATGATCACCATTTGTACACTTCACAGCCAGCTTCCGACAAGCAGTCAATGGAGTCAATGGAGAAACCAGCAGTTAAATCGCAAGTTGCAGTTATGTGATGTCTCGCTTACAACCGTGGGTGGTTAGCTTAATGACTGCAGCAGAAATGACATAAGCCCGGCACGGTCACGTGATGTTTCGCTTAGCAACTGAGTTGCCAGTCCCAATTGTCATTAAGGGAGGACCACCTCTACTGCCAAACACAGAAATAGCCCTACATATATGTCAATCCCCAGGTTTAAATCCTAAGCCTTTTACTTCTGCTCTGTCCAGTCAACGGACTTTATGCCACCCTTTTCCCAGCCTTGAGATTGGAAGGCACGTATACAGTGTTTACACAATGGTTCTATCTGGCCTAAGCAGCAATGGTTTCCACCTCACCAACTTCAGTCTTTACAAGGAGGATGAGACTCAGATGTGCAGGAAAATCACCTAACTGCTAACCACTACCACCACTACCATCCATATACTTAATAACCCTGACAGAGAAGTCCTTGTGGCAGTTACTTACAATTCTGTACTACTTCCTGCTTCCCTCTTTTATGCTGTCCACCTAGGCAGCTAATAGGTGCAATGGGAAGAGTGTTTCCCATTCCCACAGTGTCATATAGACTGCAGACTAAATTTTCAGCACAGTGATCAGCATGAATGCATCTGTATGTATGTATGTATCTGTGTATTTAATTTGTATGCCACTTGACTCCCAATGACTCTGGTGAATGAATGAATTCCTAAGAAGTTTATCTAGGATTACTAGTGTAAAGTAATAATAATAGAGAACCAAGTTCCCTAAAAGAAATCTTGACAGTTGCCAACCCATACAATGTATATCCAGAGGAGAGTGTTGAGATGTTTTGAGAGGCTTTGATAACAATTTCAGAGACAAAAATGAGGCGAAGGAGGCCTGGCCAGGTACTGTTGGCAACATACAAGGAGTTTGTGGCAAATGTGCAGGCATTTGTCAGCAGTAAAATTCATGTGAGCAGCATTCCCTGTACATGGAAATTACAAAAATCAGGACATTCTCTTCATAGAGTTGCAAGATACACAGGATGCTTCCTGGCACAACATACGATGCATCAAGTATATCGTTTAGTTGAGAAACCATGTGCTGTAACTTCAGGAATTCTATAACCATGTGTTGTGTCTGTGTGCGTGTATTCCTATAATGTAGACAACTTCCTGTAATAAGTCCATAGTAGTGTGCAAAATAAGGTTTTAGCCAGGGGAAGAGGGTCATAGTAGACAAATATTCCACTTTTTGAACAGAAAGCAATGAGTGTATTTTCTTTTCCCACGAAAATGTTACCATATTTTTCCGACTATAAGACGATACTTTTTTCTAAAATCCTTACCCTAAAAATTGAAGGGCGTCTTATTCAAGGAAGTCAGCCAAGAATCGCGCGGTTGCAAAACTGCCCATACTTTGTTTCTGCAGAGAGGCTTCCTCCTATTGCTAGCCTCCAATCACGAGTGAAATAGCTTGTCTCCCAAACAGACTTCCTCCAGTCACGAGCCTGATGTAACTGACGTCAGCTGATGCTGAACAAACCAATTAGAGGAAATCTGTTTGCAGAGACAAGCTATCGGCAGTTTGAATGTAATCTGTTATGCAAAAGAGCCTGGAAATAGAGCTGCAGAGAGACGGTTTGGACCTCCTCCCACCGAGTGTATCAGGTCAATGTTAACTAATTACTAAATAAAAATGTGTTCTGCACTATCTTTAAAATATTGATTTCTTAATTTTGGGTTGGAAAAGTGGGGGTCATCTTGTACATGGGGGCGTCTTATTGTCAGAAAAATACGGTACTTATAATGTTTCACACTCATTATTCCAAATAATTTCTGTGTAAATAGCCAGAATTCTCATATGAATTGTTTGTGCTGTATTTTTTGTTAAGAAGTTATCTACATCTAACATCCTCCTTCCTTTTTATTGTAGGAATCTGAACTTTTGACTGTGGAATTTGATGAGATTGAATTGAATGAAATGTTGAAGAAGCTTTCAGAGATTGAAGACAGCATTATTTCTCTGACCCAAGCATCCTGACTTTTCAGTTAAAACAGTATTTGACATACTAAGGTTGACTTTAGTTACATATGTAGATTATTTTGGACATCATGCTGTTTGTTGCAACAGTGTTTCAGAACTTATACATAAATATGGGATCAAACAGGAAAAAATTATAACTGAGGCAATGCAAAGTTGCGCATTAAAACAAAAGAACATAGTTGGATTAATTTAAAGAAAATATTCCTGCAGAAAAATGGAGAATGTTGCTATTACATGTTTGTTTTTTTTCTAGAGCTGTTGACATCCAGAGAAAGAGTTCCTCTGACTCTAATTAGGAAACATGTAAAAACAGAAAATAGTTCAAAGTCTTGCTCAAGCATTTTCTTGGGCTGGTATTGCCGTTTGTATAGCAAAAGAACAAATGCATCTTCCATTATTCTGCCATAAGATCTGACACAAGAATGTGAAAAGCGTTGAGTGTGTGCTTGATGAATTTACAGCAGACCAAAGTGGAACCCCCAACTGCTTCATCAAGTGAATTTGCAGCAATGGCTGCTGTATTTTTGTAGATCCAGGAGAGGGAATCCCTTAAGAAATTTCTGGTTTTTTAATTTTTCTTCATATTTTTCACCAGTTCAAAAAGGATTGTTACTTGAGGAAAATGAAACAGTAGCGTACTTTAGTTCCATCTTCTTTTTCTAGAACAGAGTGGGAAATTTTAGACTCCCATGCTAGAAATATTTAATCATTTATAAGAGCTACATAGTGTTCATTACCAATGGAGAGTAAATGTATATTCACAAGAGTTTTCGGCATTAATTATTTCATCATCTAAAGCAGTGTGGTATTGTGTACTACAGAACTCATTGAAAATGTAGAGTGTATGGACAAAACATTAAAGGGACATGGATATAAATTCTAGAATGTCTCAGTGCTTACAATCTAAACTTTTATCCCAAATCACCTTCTCATCCACCCAGTTTTCCTCTGCTACTCAACTTGGCCCTCTGTGAAATAATTCATATTTTTAAATGTTGCCTTAGAAACTAGTCTTTGAAATGTTTATTCCAGAATGTATGCTTTCTACTTTATGATACAGCTGTTGACTTTTTTTAATGTCCACCAGGCTATCTGTACAATACACAGCATCTCCTTTTATGCCAAGCAGGCATATTCCTATGTGGTGATTTCATACCACAGTATCTGCCCTGGTATTAATTATGCACTATAAACTTTTAAGTAGTGCCTTCTCAAGGGAGTTCGTCAGTTATCTTTGTTCATATCTGAATAAAAGCTGCAACAGCTCTTTCTAGAAAATCAATAACTATGGCAGTACAAAAAAATAACAAATGTCTGTCACACCCAGCTAATCTGCAGTAGTTGGCCTATTACAATCTGTTGGTGTTCTCAAATCCTACAAAAGCTGTAATAAAGTTCATAAATGTTACAATTAGCATTAGAAAAAAGTACAGTTCTTAAGGAACCGTGTATTGCATTTATTTAACATACACAGATGTATGATGTTCTTATGACATTAAATGCCTCATTGACTATTTGCAGAAGTGCAAGCATAAAATGCCTTTACAATTTAAACTGCCCTTCAGCTTGATGCCCTCCAAAGACTTTCCAATTACAAGTCCCAGAATTTCCAGTTAGTTATAAATTATGATCCCAAAACTTCCCAAGGGCATATGGTTGGGGAAAGTTGGTTTAAAGCATAATCTTTAAGCTTCTGTTCAAAATACAGTTAGATTGTTTACATAGATTTTATTTTAATTTGGTTTCATATAGAGTTGTATTAATTAAGATGATTTACTTCTGATTCTTGTGGTTATGGGTAAACAGGGATATAAAATGAACGTTTTCTCTTGTCTATATAGTTTATGAGGTAAGAGATTAACTTTTTTTCATTTGTTTATCTGAAGATTAGAAATTGCAGTTAAAATGTTACTGCATTCTTAATCTCTGTTATTTTCTAAATATATTGCTTTTTCCATTACTGATATCACTGTGTGGTTAATTCATCAAGTCATTGAACCTTGTTTTCCTACACTACTTCCAGTTCACTGCCACCTTAGTGCTTCCTGCTCCTGTTAGCCATAATAGTGCCTCTAAAACAACTTTTGTCTTGCGCTGTTCTGTAACTGTTTAACTTCTTTAATTTTCTGAATATTTTCAGACAAAAAGCAGGCAGGCAGGCGGAGGGAGGGGGGGAGTTTTATCCCACCACGAGTTCATTTCTTAGCCTATAATAATACTCGTTATTATGTACTGAAATACTACTTATTTATTGAAATCTTATCTGCAAGATCATTTTCTCTTCTATTTGCTTAAGTTTTTATTGAATTATTATTATTATTATTATTATTATTATTATTATTATTATTATTATTATTCTGTGAAGTATAATTTTGCCGTTTTCTCTGCTTCTATTGGCAGAATCTTGTGAATCTTGTGCTCTGGATAATCATACAAATAATATATTTAAAAGCTTCAAAATGTATTTATCAGTGTTCTACATAAAAAATATATATCTTTTTTTGCTTTGTTATGATACAGTTCCTGAAGTTCCTGTATTTTTCCTGAACGTTTGCTTGCTTTTTTCCGCTACTTCCAGGAATTTTATATGGGTGTGTATTCCAAATATTTAGAAAGAGCGGCTTAGTTTAGCCAAGGACAGTTATGGCTATTCACATAGAAAACCTTTTAGGGAGATAATTTGACATGGCAATAGGGTAGGCCAGTGTTCTTTTCTAGCAGCCTATCTGGAGCTGAATTTCCTCCATCAGATTATAATGAAGAAAGGTAGCATGAATGTTTCTAATTTTGAAAAATCGCTGTGGATTAGATGGATGGAAGAGACCAGGAAAATAAATATAGGCAGTTGTTTAAACAGAGAGCACAAATATATATGTAGGATGTGAGAACAAGCCTCTAAATAAAAAACAACAAAGACAAATTAGGAACTATATTTCAGCTCCATGTCCTACTTGTAAACTTCTGGATGCATCTGGCTAACAATTATTTTAAATATTTGCTAGAAGGGAAGTACCTTCCTATGATTTAGTAGGGCATTCCGCATGCCATGATCCCTATTTAAAGTTTCTGGATGCTATTCAAAGCAATTGAGCTTCCCCTCAATCATTCTATTTGCTTCATATAAATGGCATATTGTAATCATATGGTTTTTAGATAGCCACTCCAATTTCTGGATTATCTGCAGATCTCCTTCCAAGAAAGTAATTATTTGTTCCTGTACTGAATAAGGAAGCTTGGGATATGTTGTAGATTCTTGACTGAATGACTGAAAACAGACATGCACACAAGAAGTGTGAGTCTAACCCCATGACTGGGGAACTTTACTGGTATGCCATAGATATTTCTTCCCTGGCCCCATCCCCCCTTGTCTTCATGCAGTCCAGTCCTTTAAAGGGAGAATTGGATTCTAGTTTTTGGAAGTTGGTGGTGCCACTTGGCTATTACTCCTGGCCTTTCCTCAGGTTCTTCCCAGTCCTCTAGGAGTAAGTACATTTGCCAGGGCATGGGTTAAGGTTTTTGTGAACCTATAATGATCATCACCATCTGCCTGGGTCCCTGTTAATTAGCCCATACACAGCTCAGTTGGGACCTGGGACTGGCTTCTGCCATTGGGCATGTGGTCCTGCCCTTTGCTGCAAGCATTGTTGCTGACCTTGGCCCACTGGGCATCTGCTGCTTAGCTCTGTTCTTCTGGCAGCACTGTTAGGTCAAGCTGCTCCTGCTATCACTCACAAGTCTCTCCTGCTATTGCCAGTGCTGTCCACATCCATTCTTCAAGTCTTCTAGGAGTTTCCATCTCCTACACCCATACACATCTTGCTTTCTAGTCAGCCTTTATTGGCTGCCTCTCCAGGGGGAGAGAGAGTGAGGCAGAATCCTGGAGCAGACTGAAGGAGGACTTCACATCTCTGCTGGTATAGATGGGCTAAGGTGCACAAATCCCAATTCTTTGGCTTTGGCAAGTCCAAATCCCCATTGGACCCAGAGAGTGGCTTAAAAGAGCTCTGTAAAAACTTTCGGGAGGGGACCTCCAGAAATGCATGCCCATGGAGAGGCAGATGAACAGGTCCTGATCTGCTGCCACGAACGTCCCCTGCCTGCAAGAGTCTGGATAGATAGAGGCTGTGCTATAGCCATGGCTCCATGCAAAGCTCTCCCAGTACCTTTGTTCCTCACCTCCTTTCACAGAGCACTTTCATTGCTCTGCTGTTTGGAAGTTGACTGTAAAAATGGAAGGCCAGAATAACACAGAATCAAGGGGAGATGTCTCAGAAGAAATGTAGGCTGATTTGCATGAGTTGCAGTTTAATTAGCATTCAATTTAGTTAGCTTTATTCTGAAGTATATTTTTATAATATCCTTTTTGAATGTACTTGTTCAACATTTTGTCTGCTTCTGGCTCCATCTCCCCAAAAAACCTCAAGATAACCTCAAATTCATACCATCTGATCCTTTTTAGATTAAGAAACATAAATAAGATTTTCTGATATAAGTCCTTCTGGTATACTCTCTGTATTCATTTTCAAGCAAAAATATAGTAAAAGATACATCAAATATTTATCCTTGGAAACTAAAATAACATGCAATGCAATAAGATTCCTTTTACAATTTAATTGCTTCCAGTAACTGGTAAGAAATTCAAATGCACAAGATAGCAAAAGGGAAAGGGGAACAGACATCTAAGCAAAAGTCAAAACTTATAGTTTAAAAACAACATTGAAAGGAATGATAAAGGGCATGCTATGATTAAGTAGTAAAGAGAACAAAGAGCAAGAGCATAGAGAATAGAAGGAAAGTACTGCAGGAGGTGACATAAGAATAATGTGGCCCAGATAGGTACTGAAGCTCCTTCTGCCCCAGTTTTCAATTCAACATTGTATGATTTCTAGTAAGTTTTAAGAGGAGCTCCAGTTGGTTTGAGAAGTGCTGGCTATCAGCTGTATCATCCCTAAACTGCATTGGATTGAAAGGTAATTGAGACAGAGTTGATGCACAAAATACAAGAAGACCATGAAGACACTATGCTTTGTCTTGGTTTGGTTGGATTCAGCTAATTTTTAAATTGCATTTGATACTTTCACTTGGAAAAGGGTGCTTTCTGACATTCCATTGGTAGAATCTTCCAATGATGGGAAGGATTATTGCCACTATTTGCGGGACACCAATGTACCTGTTCTGTGTTATTTCTAATGTAAACGTCTGTAGAGCTGTTGCCTTGCTAGTTTGAAGAGAGACTGTTTCCAGCTTCAATGTTTGAACCTCAGCTTTCTAGAACCTATGGTTTTTGTTGAGACATATTTTTTTCATGTCACCTTAAAGACTTGAACATAGGAGATACATATCTCCTTTTCATCATTTCTGCCAATTTAGTGTTTGTCCCTTCTTCCTGTCGGAAGTGAGGAAATCTTGTGGAAGATGCTTAGTTAAAATGTTACTAGATGAGGTAAGTATATGAGATATTGGATGGTAAGAGATACACCTTTAAGGCAACATGTTTGGCTGTGTGACATACATATGCACAGAAAGTCAGTGAACTGGCCATGATGGAATAGGGAGTGGTATCTGGATACAGACTGGCAAGCCAGATAGAAAAATCAGGGAGATTTCTAGTTGCTCACATAGCTAAAATGACCCATATTGTTTATTATCCCTGCATAGTCTGATGATTATCCATGTTAAAAATGGAATATTTTTCCAGCCTGTGTTCCAGTGAGTGACATGCAACTTATTCATCCATGTTTCAATTTCATATCTTTCTTTGAAATGTTCATCAAAATAACAAGAAATGTTAGCACAAAGATATATCTCAATTTGGGAACTTCTAATTGAATTTTAAAAAATGAAACATAATCAAGTAGGATAATGAATAAAATGTAGTGCGGGATTTTCATTTTTTCCCCCCGTTTTTTTCCCACACTCCTTCCTTAGTATTCTATGTATTCTATGACTTACCTACAGGACCTCCTTCTTTACACAGAAGCAATAGTGAAGGGGTGGCAGTTCAGAGTCAGTGTTTTTCAGTTGTGGTTCCCATATGGAACAATCTCTCTTTCTCTGGAAATTAAACTAGCACCCCACTGTCGGCCTTCAAAAAATTATGAAAGATGAAGCTGTTCTGGAGGATCTTTTGAGACGTATGATGACCATTGCGCCTACTATATTATAGCAGATTTGTATTTCGTACTGATTTTATATTTTTATCATATTTTATGTTTTTTCAGATGTAAACCACTGAGAGGCATTTTGGAGTCCTGCAGTATTAAAATTCAATAAATAAATAATATAAATTACCATTGAGAATGTCTTTGTTTCTCAAAACTTCCCAAGTTCGTACCCTCTCATTTTAGGAGGGATTTAAAAGTTTTGTATACCTTGAAGCTCACTTTTGATTTTCTGTCACTTGTGTGAGCATGGTATTGTTTTGGAAATACTTTTGCTTTTAATTTTCCATTATAGATTGTCTTTCTTATATATTAAGAGCTGGTGGCAAATATTGCATTCATAAGTATATTGACTAATCTATTTGTTTCTGTTTCTGTTGCACCATGTAAGAGAGGAAGTTGCTACTTCACACCTTTCTATGGCCAAGATTTCAATGTGTATTCCTGATAAGTATGCCACTATCCTTTAATATATTAATATTAATAAAATTCTAACAATTTAACAATTACTACTACTACAGTGCCTTATATAACAAGCTGTAGTCACCGTTAGTGAAAAATTAGATTGGTTGTAGTCCTATAGAAAAGTGTTTCTTAAATATCTCAAGACCACACAAAAACCAAAATTGCTGTTTTAATGTTCAGTACTAATGATTGATTTTTCATTTAAAAAGGAAAAAAGAAATATTTCTATAAACGTATTTTATTTTTATTCTTTATTTTCCCTTACATTTTCATACATAAGTTACAAATACTAAGGGAAGTATAAACTTGTAGCATATGATAGCATATTTCATCAGTGTCTTGAGTGAGATTTGTTTTAAAAACCCTAAGGTCCTTCCACACTGTTAAAGTGTTATCCACTACTTCCTTAGGTGGCATGAAACAATGCAGCATAAAATATGCTATTCCTATCACCAGGCCATGTTCTGCTCTGCTGCATCTGTCCCAAGTCACTGTGAAATGGCTTTGTCCTAATTTGTGACCATGCTAATTCTTAAAACCATAATTCTCCCCCCACCCTTTTCTGGCTTTGCTGCTTCAGCACATCAGCTACCAGTGGCAACAATTATTTTTATTGAGATGATGATGATGATGATGACGACGACGACAGAGAGAAAGAGAGAGAGAGAGAAAGTTATTAACTTTTTTTTTCAAAAGGAAGTTAACTAATATACAAATATTAAGTTAACTAATAATACAAAGTAAGAAAAAAGAAAAATCAAAGAGAAAGCTAAAAGTGCAAGATGGGGGGAAGGAAAAGGAAAATAGAAAAGAAAGAAAAAGGGTACAAAGAAGTAGCTTTCAATCTTCTTTACAGCAGTTATAAGTACAATTATAAATTTACCTTTTTATAAATTTATAAATTTACCTCTCACTCTATGTTTACAACATAACTCTCTTCTTTCTATAAACTATCCTGTCTAATAATCAAAACCATGAATCAGAAGTTCATTTTTTTTCTGTTTTCCGCAAAAAGTCCTTAAGAAATTTCCAGTCAGCAATAAATGTAGATCTTGCCTTTTCTCTGATCAAAGAAGTCAATTTAGCCATCTTTGCAAGTTCCAACATCTTCACCAACCATTCCTCCATTGTGGGTAGTGCCAAATTTTTCCATCTTTGTATATACAATAATCTTGCTGCAGTTATGATATACGGACAAGTATATCATATACTTGTGTAGTGAGATGGGCGGCATATATAAATTTGAAAAATAAATAAATAAATATACAAAAAGGCAAGTTATTTTTATTCCGCTTAGCAATTAGCATAATAAGTTTATCTTGGGACTGGTGCTGGAATCCCTGGAGTCTGCCATCTCGGGAGGCTTCATTCTTCATGCCCTGGATGGAGGGATCTAGGTTGGGCTATTATTTCATGGCCTCCATAATCACTATGGGCTTGTTTCAAGTATTAATAGCTCCAATATATGTAGGTGAAAGGATACTGGATCTTGTTTTTAATTTAGAGTGGATGTTATTTGAATATGGAAGACATTGACATCTGTTCCTTGCCATGATTGAATCACTTTCTGGTTAAACTGTAGGCTGCAGACACCATGGATCTCTATAAGGGGTCCATTACAATTCTCCACCCAGGATATCTGATGAATCTGTAAGGTTTCCAGAGGGTTCTTGAAATTTTCCTGATAATTTGGCAGGCAGGTCTGTGCCTGGTTGATCTTTGGAATACAGAGATGACTAACACATTGGATGAAATTGCTCCTGCAAGGCTTTTTTCATTTGCTGATCCTGGGAAGCCATCTGGTCCTCAGATGAACTGTGGGAGATTAAATGACTGAAAAGATTATTGGAGCGATGATGGCAAAGAGCCAAAAGTAAATATGTGTTTACATATTTACTCATGTCCGAGCCTACATAGTGGTGATAAGAGCAGCAAAACATCCATTCTCCATGCTTACCGCATTCATGAATTTTCACCTGGTGGCTCTCTTCAGGGTGACCTAGGCCTTTTTAGAGAAAGATGGGTGGGACAAGATGCCTATAGGCCATTCAAATTACTTTGAGGTTTCTTTGCAGGTAGTTTCTCATATTTCTTGTGATTTGGATGCTAATTGAGCACAGCCAAATAAGATGAAAGGGATGGCATAAAAATACCATATTTCAACCCTGCTATACTTGGCAACTTTTGCCCAAATGATGAGGAATCAAAGGGGTCCTCTAGTTTTCAAACCCATCAAATGTAATATTCTTCTGGAGTGCCTGTGCCATTTTGCCATTGCTCCATTCCTACCTGGGTGGGCAGTTCTAATTGATAGTTATGGGGAAAGAAAATCAAATGCTGGTTCAGTGTGGAGTACCATAGGACTCAGTTCTTTCCTCTGTATTATTTAACATCTATAGTTTCATCTACTGAGAGAAGTCATCTGTTGGTTGAAGGTGAGGTGTCATTAATATGGTGGAAAGGCTCAAATTGTACGTTGCTATACCAACTGGGGTAGAAATGCTGTGAATACTCTCTACTGGTGTCTGGAGAAACTGGATGGGGAGAAACTGGTTCAAGCTAAACCTAGTAAGAGAGAGGTACTGTACAGATTTTGATTTCCAACAGCATTGTCCCCTGAGCTTGTTTTTGGCAGATTTGTGCTCACCCAAAGAAACTGGCCCATGATTTTAGGTTCCTCTTTGTTCACAGTTTCTACTTGAGCAGCAGGTGGAAGCTATGTTCAAGGGAGCCTTTCCTCAACTTTGGTTGGTACACCAGTACTAGCCTTATATGTACCTTCAAGCCCTGGTGATAGTTATTTACACCCTGATTACTGCAATGCATTCTATATTGGACTGAGTCTGAAGAAAAGTTAAAAGCTGCAACTGGTGCAAAATTTGGCAGCCTAACTGCTAGCTGGGGAAATCTATTACAGCAGAGATACAGCCATCTTGAGATCACTGCATTGCCTGTAAGTAGGCTTCTGCATTCAGTACAAAGTGCTGATTGTAACTTATAAAACCTTTACTACATGGCACCAGGCTATATGAGGAGCCATCTTTCCTGGTATGATTCTGCCCATCCAATCTGATCATCTAAACATTGTCTGCCAAGAATCTTGCATCCACCAGAAATCAGGAGGGTTGGGATGGTCAGCCTCCTCTGTATTAATCTCAGTTCTTTGGAACATGCTGGCCCTGGAGCTATACCTGGCCCCTTATGGAAGACCCTGACAGCCGTTTTGTTTCAGTGAACCTTTGGCCTATAACAAAAAGCTATGGATGACCACTGATGGTTGTTGTTGCTGTTGTTATTAATGTTTTGCTATAGGTTACTAGAATGTTGAGTTTTCTTTTTGTGAACTGCCCAGATTCTGTATTGATTGGTATGGTGCATAAATGTTATAAAATACATAAATGCTTCTCTGTAACAGTGAAGGTGGTTTGATGGAACTGGTTTTTAATCACTTCTGATATCAAACATAGGCTTTTCTCTGTTCTCTGTGGCTTTTTTTCTTTGCTTTTTAATCGATCAAAAAAAGTGAAGTGAATCTATGAAACTAAAATGGCAACTTCTCCCTTTTCTCACCACTCACTTCTTGCTTTACTTGTCATTTCAAACTATAACCCTGTCTTTTTCCCTTTCAGATATGAGCCACTTATGGAGGAAATCATTGTTTAAAGAACAGAATGAAAAAGGAATAAATAAATATTTATGTTCAACACAAAGTTGAACACAAACTTTTGTTCATTGTTGAACTGAATTGTCCCTCCCTTTTCACCATTCTTCTTTCCAAGGTGGAAAAACTGGGTGCTATTTTCAGCAGTAATTTGAGATTGTGAGGGTGAAATAAATAAAACTTAAAATCATCTATTTATAATTTCTCTTTATAGTAACAGTTTGTCTTTTAAGACAAAACTGTCCCTGTTGGACAAAATATTGTGTGGTGAGTGGCTTAAGATATACAGTATAATTTTTATCATCAACATTATTAATAACTGGGAGAGACTCTCTTTTTCTTCCATTTGTAAAATCACCTTCTCATATGGCAATTTATTAAAAGTCATAATTTTCTGATTTTTCTTGCTGGCCCTAACAACCCTTCCAAATTATATTTGAATAGGATTAAGTATTCATTAGCTCGTCTTCTTGCAAATGTTATTTTTCCTTAAGGAAGAACTTCCATTTCAAGTAGATGCTTGTTCCGCCTATGTTTTTGTTTTTCTTCAGCAGGTGAGATCATATGATTTGGAGAACTGCCTAGAATAAGATTGCATGAGAATTACTCTTTCTACATGCCCATTTTTGACAAGTCATACCTGTCTCTCTTCAAATGTTTTTCCCATGTTGTGATCCTAAAACTAGCACTCTTCCTACAAAGAAAGGACACTGATCCTTGCAATCAGAAACTCCACATAGCTCAAGGCACAATCTGGAGAGGTGCTTTGTTAGAGCCACCAGAATCTTTAGCAGTAGTCATTCATTAATCACATTCAGCGGTGTTTCTTTTCAGCCCTGCTCCTCAAACTGCATATTTTTCAATCATTTGTGGAATTGAGGATATTTGTTTGCAAAGGTTTTGGGGGATGTGTCATCATTTAGAATCCTGAATGTTGCAATTCCTTTACAGACAGTGTTGCTTAATGAGAAACTGCCAAAAAAAGTTGAGCCCAGAGCCAGCAGGACAGCCTTGTTCCTGCTTGAATGTGGAAAGCTTGAAATTGGGTAGAGGATGGGTCTGGGTGCACTACCATGCCCCCTGCTCTCCTCTAACTCTTGCCATTGAACAAAAAAAGATGGGAAGATAATTTATTTCCATTCCTTTGGACACGAGGAACACAACCTGTGTAACTTGAGACTTTTACTGCATGGGTTTTCGAAGCTTTTTATTGTGTTAATTTTGCAGCCAGAAAAATTCCCCACACTTTTAATCACCACTGATCTAAAGAAATACATTTTTAGACTTCTGATAACAAACCCTGGCAGCCAGTAACAGAAATTAAATCAATTGTTGCATCCTTCTAAAGCTTAGTGATTGTGGATAAGAAACCAAGAGTAAGATTTGTTGCAAAAAACTATTGGGTAATTTTCTCTATTTCTTCAAAACTGTCAAGCTAATGGACTGGCTATTTGGATTTTGCCATTTATTTATTTAAAATAGTTATATGGCTGCCCGTCTTACATAATGTAATCCTGGGCAGCTAACAACAGCAACTCCATACCACTTCCATCCGAAATCCACATTTTTAGTTTAAAAAACGCATCCATATCTCTTGCTGAAATGCAGTGGCTTCACCCATCTCCAGTCCCAGAGATACAATCCCAAAACTAAGAATGATGATGATTTTATAATATTAACTGAAAGAAAAGAAGAACAGACAAAATCAGAAAAAGAGAGAGGAAAATCCCAAGTGGTAGTGACTTAAAAAAAACAATTGTAAAGCCACCGTCCAAAACTTTGGGCTTTTGCACATTAGAAAGAAATACTGGCCCTTGGAATATTCTTCCCTCTCTTTCTGCTATGGTACTAAGGAAAGCACAGCACATCTCTTCTTAAAGGAGAGAAAACACTGCCAGAAAGGTGCAACACTGTTCAGGCAAAATGGGCTGCAGATTTTTGCATTTATCTTTCATATAAACACCTCCATTTTAGAAAATTAAAGCTCTTTTGGTAAGAGGAATTCTCAAGGTATACTGCTGTTATTGCAGCAATGCAGGCTTTTACACATTTTACATAAAATACAGGGAGTTACCAATCAGCCCACAAGCCTCTAAATCCACAATGTATACTATGACAGCAGGCTGTTTTGTTGAGACAAAAATAGTTGCTTCTTGTAGCAGATTCCTATGAGAATAAAGTTTGAGATAGTGTTTGTGATTAATGCAAAACACTTGATCCTGCCTGCCAAGAGTCCCATATGACTTTCGACAGCACTGTCCTCATAGAGAACAACAAAGCCCTTCAGTGAGTGGGAATAACCTATGAATGTTAATAACATATGTTAATGACAGGTGCTTTTCCTTTTGTTTTAAATGAGGTGCAGAAACCTTCTTAATGCCAATATGCTGTAACCATTGGTAAAGGGGGAAAAGCAAACTAACTGACAGAACTGTGCCACAGGTGAATCACAGAGCAGAAGCCAGGAGCCTGAAGAATGGTATTAACGTTGCCTAACGTTATTCAACATTATTGTTGTTCAACATTAATGTTATTGCCTAACATTATTCAAAGCCAATTTTAAGAAAAATCTCTCAGGCCTTTCAAAGTCAGGCAAACCCGCAAACAGCAAGGAATAATAATCTACTTTGTAATGAAACCGTTTGCCTCCCAGGCTTAGAACATGCTTGGCTAGGATCTAAAATTCACATATACGCTCACACATGTGGTTGTTAGAAAATGTGCATAATTTTTAAAAGGCTCGTTACATTCCCCTGCTGTAGCAATGTTTATGGCTATCTGGAATGCTTGCTAACAGGCTGTAGCAATGTTATCTTCCTGCCACCACTATTGGTATTTTCAGTTTACTTATTTCAATCCCACAGAAGCCATCTTTCCTCTCCCTCAAATTGAAAGCATATAGCTACTTTGACTATGTTATATTATGTATTTTATTTATTTGCTTGTATATTTATTAAAAACAAAAACAAAAAGAAGTGATCCATTTTCTCCACTGTCATCTTTTTTATGCACATACTGGATTATGTCTTGAAATTGGGATTTGTAGAAGTAATCTACAAAGGCTAAAACATAACTCAGACATTGGTTCTCCTTTTCCTGAATGAACAGACTGTGTCTTCAGTTCCAATTTTCACCTTTTCTGGTCCCAAGGTGATTTTCCATGTTCTAAAAATGCTACCAAAATAGCAACTATTTCAGCCTTGTTATTCAACAAGTTTCACATAGCTTCTGTCTCTAAGAAATTTTCCCCAGGGTGAGATGGGCATTGCCTGGAGAAACAATATTCCAGGATAAAGACAGAAGAACACTCTCATTTAGATTCCTCATCCACCCATCCTTAAGGATTCCACTTACTCTCCTTCTATATTTAATTTCTTCACCTGTAAAAGGGAGATAACTACATGACTGCAAATTGTGGGGAGACAGGGAGGTAATGGCTTTAATATGCTTTCAGGATGGTATGTTGTCACTAATGCTACATATAATTAGTTTAACATCCAAGGGTGTGTTCATTGTAGGTCAAGCAGGGCTCTTTTTTGAGAGTTTTACTTACTTCCAGGGCTTACTGTATAGCCCACTCCAGTCAGAACCAACTCGTGGCATGCAATTCCTCTTCCATAAGTTGGGATAAAAACATAACTAAATGCCACAAAAAAAACCCTATGTCCAATGGAACGACTGTTCGTTTTATATAATTGTGTATCATTTACTGTATGTCTCAACTTTAATTTCTTTGGCTTGCACTTATGTAACAAGGCATTGGTAGCTTTCAGTTTCAAGCTTGAGTAGAACGGGGAATAGAAAATGCAACACAGTGGGTTCTAAAAGTGAGCCAGCAACCCTTCCTGCAGCTGAAACAGCTGCTTTGCTGTAGAACACTGTGACCCTGTCAGTTCATCAGTATTATTATACTGATTGTATACATCTCTGCCCAGGCCATCTGAGTGATATCATCAAGGTTCTTCCCAGCGCCTGGAGACTATGAAGGTGTGGATGGGGAGGAACAAGTTTGGCTCAACTCTAACAAAACTGAGGGGATATATGTTTTAAGGGCCCCCAGATCTGGAGATCTTCCATCATTAACTCTGGTTAGGGTTATACACGCCCAGACAGAGTTGGTGCATAATTTGTGGGTCTTCCTGGACTCTCAGCTCTTGCTCAAGGCACAGATGGCAGCCATGGGACAGGAGGGCCTTTGCCTAAACCAATGCAGCTCATGAAGCAGAGGTGTAACATGCACAGATTGAGCAGCACCCATAACTGCCTGTGCTGCTGGATTTTGTACCAATTGCAGCTTCCAGCTGCTCTTCAAGGGCAGCCCCATGTAGAGCGCATTCCAACAGCCCATGGTATGTTGGCTTTTCCTAGACAGTAATCCCCTACCTCCAATATTTGCCTTTTAATATATTGTTTTCATTCATATTATTCTAATAGTAACTGGATTGGTAAACTACTTCAGTATGTAGTCTTTAATAAATTAATAATAAATGGAAAAAATGCAACAGCTTGGATCACTAAAGGCTCTTTTGTTTTCATACTGACTAAAACCCTTTTCAAATATTACACTTCCCTCCCGGACCCCAATCTTCTGGGACAGATTTGTAAGGGGCACAAGGATAAGAAGAGGAAGTGTGCAAATTCCCTTTCCCATTCACAACTATATCTCTTCAGCAGAAATCTGCTAAAGAGTTTTTCTCACCCTGGGAGGAAAATGCCATAGGACCTCAGCAAAAATTAGCAACCATACATAGCAAAAGGTGATCAATTCCCAGAGGGATGGAGAGAGATATTTTTTCAAATCCTCTAAAAAAGCAATTGCTTCTTCAAATTCAGTGAATGAACTCTTTGTTAAAAAGCAGGAAGGAGTGTCTCAGGAAACCACAAGCTTCTGCTTAAAAAATATTTTGCTTGAATCCCAAAATGATGAGGACAGTTCATATCTGAAACACTTTACTGTAGTCACAAGATCTGAATAAAAATATCTTGAACTGACCCTAATTTGTGTCACATGATAAAGCACAGAGACAAGCATCTTTTCTCTATTGATGAAGCCTGAGAACATTTGAAAATAAGATGTTCTTGGCATTCTGAAGTCTGTCCTTCTAGAAATAGCTTATACATATACATGCCTACATATGATATAATTGTCATGTGGGAACAGGGAAAAAGTAAATATTCTGTCTTTACTTTGTAAAGGGAAGAAATATTAATATTGTAGTAAGCCATATCAAAAAGAAGGAATGAAGGAAAATAAATATCACTCACTGATGAAATATGGGTAATTGTCCAGAACTTGCCCCATTTTCTTTGTTTTATATCTACCTAAGCTTTAATGGAAGATACATTTCTACAGGCAGAGATATCAACCTAAAAAGTATGACCTGGCCTTTATAGCATTTTGAAAAACAGCTTAACCACTTACAACTCCAGAATTCATTAACCTTCAAGTTGAAGACCACAGTCTAAAAGATGAAGCTATTTGAATTAGAGATGAAAAGAAACTTGTAGGGTTCACTTTTAAAATGCAAACTTTATACCTTAATTTGTACTTCTTGAACCTGTATGTGAACTGGAACTCAGTTTATGCTGCACTTTTCCAAATATGCCTTATGATGAAAGGTAACTATAGGGAATTAAACTTGAAGATCAAAGCCAGTTATATAGTAAACATAAAGTTCTATTCTCTGAACTCAGAATCAGGTTAATGAATTCAGAAGATTTGAACCCTGGGCATGTAAGCAAATAATTAATCCATTAGTACATACAAAACTCTAGAATGCAATATCACAAGTAAGAATAGACACTTCTGTCCATCCCAGTTTATTTCAATTTCTCATTTCTAAAACAATACACAAAAGTGTATGATTTTCTCCACATATCTTCTAATGTATACTGTACAAGTACATGTGATATACGATATATAATTATATGAATTATTGAAAGCAATTTTCCTTACTATGATATATTTGACATATTTTTGCACATTCTGACATTACAATTGGAGAAATAAATAGTTCAAAGTTTGTACATTATTTCAAAAGTTCAGAATTAGTTAAAATACAAACATACTGAACTGTAACTCCTAATATTATATTGTTATACTTTTGTATATAAGACAAACATATTATGTAAATTTGCTTCTGCAATGTTATACATAGCTGAACAATATAATGCCACCATTTCTACAGGCAACATTAATTTACATGGACTCAAATAGTACCCAAGTTACAAGATAGACTTCAGGCCCAATGCTGCTAGTTAGATCACATGTCCAAATTAACGTGTTAATAAGCATGTCTTGACTTATTTTTGACATTGTGAACATTTTTGGCACATGGTCCAATTGTGCTATTTTCAGATATTTTTTCCAGTTATTAAGTTACTGTATAATTATAAAATTTCAGGGCAGTAAGAACATACAAAAAATAGTGCTTCCATGTATATTACCATATTAAGAAGGGGACTTAATATGTACTGGGTTAGCTATGAAGTATCCTTTAAAAGTCAATGGAATAGTTCACATATTACAATAAATCAAAATGTGGATTTTTTTTCTTAGCATCCAATGCAAACCCAATTATGTGGTCTCTAAACTATGATCGAAGATTCAGTTATGGTTAATTCAATACACTATGATTAAAACCGCCAGTTACAGTTAATTAAATAAATCATATTTAAGCCACATAACATGGAATTCAATAAGGAATAAAGCACAATGATTAAAACAATGAGCAAGAGTATGCTACAAATGTGAAGGAAAGACAGATTTCAAAGTAAGTTGGTTGACTGATTAGGTGCCATTAAGGCACTGTTGACTCTCAGCAACCACACAGATAGATAAAAGGATCTGTTCCCAACCTGGTCCTTCAGGTCTTCCAGTGGTGCAGCCACCACCACTATAATTGAATCCATCCACCTGGCTGCTGGTCTTCTCTTTCCTTCCACCTTTTCCAGCATTATAGACTTCTCCTGAGAGCTAGGTCTTTGCATAACATGCATGCTATGTGTATGATAATCTGAGCTTTGTCATTTGTGCTTTGAGTGAGAACTCTGGGCTGATGTGTTCAATTACCCATTTGTTTATTTTCTTGGCTATCCATAATATTCTCAGGAGTCTTCTCTAAACACCAAATTTCAAAAGCAGTAATACTCTTTCTATTCTGCTATTCTTCAAAGTCCAACTTTTACTCCCATAGAGTGTCACGGGGAAAACCATTGCCTGTATGATTCTAATCTTTGTAATTATAGACACATCACAGCATCTGAATATCTTTTCCAAGGCCTTCATGGCTACTCTACCAAGTGCTACTCTACAGTGTATTTCCTGCCTTCTGGTTTCTTTACTGTTGATCTTAAAAGGCAGAAACTATCCACCACTTCAATATCTTCATTGTCAGTTCTAAAGCTGGTTTTCTACCTGTTGTTCTTAGTTTGGCCACCTTTATATTTAAGCATAATCCCATTTTTTCACTGGGCTCCTTGACTTTCATTACCAGGGCTTGCAGATCATTTGCATTTCAGCTATCAGAGTAGCATCATCAGCATAGCACAAGTTATTCATGTTTCTTCCTCCAGTTTTAAAACCATGCTCATCTTCCAATCTGCCTCCCTCAATATATATTCCTCATATAGGAAGATTTTAAAGATTAATATTCAATCAAAACCAAATCCTTTTGGGCTTGATGGATAAACAATTGGAAGAAACTTATGGAACTTTGTTCTTATACATGATAACAGCAGCAAGAAGTGGAAAGATAAGATACTACCTACAATGGAAGAACGGATGGTGAAGCTGATGGAGTTGGCTGGGATGGCGAAATTGACGACTTTGATTCAACATGAGACATTGTGTAATTTTAATGCTAACTGGAAACCTTTTTTGGACTTTTTGAGGGAAACAGAAAAAAATGAATGGATTTGATGATTAGAAATAATATGGGTTAATAGAAATAATTTATGATTTATTAATTTATGAAGTTATATTGTAAATTTAGAGCAAGAGTTTGATGCATATTGTTACTTCAATTATTGATGTAAATTTAGAGCACAAGTTTGATGTATATTGTTATATCTGTTGCAAGGAGGGTCAGAAGTCAATTTTTTTTTCTTTTGTCTCTTTTCTTTTTTTCTGAACGTCTAATCTTTATTATCCTTTTTTTCTAATTTCTTTTTTCCTTCTTATTCTTTTTCTTAATATTAGTTCTTGTTAGTTTTTATTGTTCTTTTTTCAAAAAAGTAATAAAGTTATTATAAAAAAATATGGCTTCCTGACTTGTGTATACATTTCACATGAGGACAATGAGATGTACTGGGATTCCCATTTTTCCAAGCACATTCCACAGCTTGACATGATTGACGCAATTGAGTCCCTTCTATAATCAAAGAAGCACATATTGACTTCTTTTGGGTATTCTTTGGCTTTCTCCATTATCCAGCATGCATCAACAATGATATATCATGCTCCTCAGCCTTTTCTAAAGCTATTTTGAATATCTGGCATCTTCCTCTCCATGTAGGCTTCTGAGCTGTGTTGGATAATCCTAAATATTATTTTGTTAGCGTATGAAATTAAGGATATTGAATGATAGTTCACACAGTGTGTTTATTCTTCTTTCTTTGGTACTGATATACAGTGGTACCTCGGGATACGAACTTAATCCGTTCCGTGACTCTGGGCGTATCCCGAGTTGGTCGTAACCCGAAGGAAATTTCCCCATAGGGTTCAATGTAAATCAGGTTAATCCGTTCCGCCCTCTGAATTTGGTCGCACCCCGAGGCAAATTTCCATAGGGTTCAGTGTAAATCCGGTTAATCCGTTCCGCCCTCCGCCCGAATTTGGTCGCAACCCGAGGCAATTTCCCATAAGGTTCAATGTAATTACCGTTAATCCGTTCTGGCGTCCACGGACCACACGGAAAGCGGCCGGGCGCGGCGTGGTGCGGCGCGAAAATGGCCGGGTGCAGCGCGGCGCAGCGTGAAAACGGCCCGGCCCGGCGCGGCACGGCCCGGCGCGGCGCGGCCCGGCGCGAAAACGGCCCGGCCCGGCGCGGCGCAAAAACAGCCCGCCGCGGCGCGAAAACGGCCGCGGACCACGCGGCAGGGCCGGAAAAACAGCCGCGGACCACGTGGCACGGGCGGAAAAATGGCCGCGGACCACGTGGCATGGGCAGAAAATGGCCGCGGACCACGTGGCACGGGCGGAAAATGGCTCGTACCCCGAGGCGGAGTTCGCAAACCGAGGTAAAATTTTGGGGCCAGAGCTGGTCGTAACCCGAAAAATTCACAAGCAGAGGCGTTCGTATCCCGAGGTATCACTGTATAGAATGACTTCTTTCAACCTCTGGCCACTGTGTCATTTCCATATTTGCTGGCATAGCTTAGTTAGAGCCTTTACTGATTCTTCTGTTTCTCACCATATTTCTGTAGATATTCCATCAATTCCTGCAGACTTCCAATTTGGTAATAACTGGAATGATCTAACTTCATCTTCTATTACTAGATCTTATTGTAAATAGGGAATATATTTTAAAGTAACTTGAATATTGACAACTCTACTGTGCAGATTTCAGTATACTCCTCCCTCCTTTGTTTGATGTTCTTTTACTATCAGTTACTATCTTCCATTGGTGTCCTTTAGCATACCAGTTTGAGGTTGGAATCTCCTTCTGAGTTCAGAGATCTTTTCTCTTTGTTTTCCCTTATCTGTTTCCATCTTCAATGTCTTTACAGATGTTGTTGTAATATTGCTTCTTGTTTCTTCTAAGAGCTCTTTGAAATTCTCTGTTAAGTTTCTTCCTGAAATTTTTGTCTTTCTTGGCTTTGGCTCCTCTTCTCTTCTTGGCAGTTTCCATGGTTTGTTCTAACATCCAGCTTGATTTCTTCTGTTTGCTGATCTTTGACAGTCTCTTTTCATATTCATCCTTCCCAATTATTGAGATTCAGGACTTTAAAGCATTCCTCATGTCTCCTTGAAAATGGTGGGCATGTGCTCAAGATTATATGGCAGAAATGGGTTGGCTTTCTTTTTCCACTTTAGCTTAACTTAAAACTTGCAAATGAGCAATTTGTGATCAGTTCCACAGTACCAGCCTCTAGCCACATTTTTGCTGTTATAACTGATTCAAAACATGTAGCATCCCTAATGTAAATGAAGGATATGGATGGTTGGGGTTTCACAAACCTGTCCATTTTAGGTAGGTCCTGGCTGGTGGTTATCTTAAAAAATGGGTCATCTTCCATTGTGTCTGTTCTAAATATGCTATGATAGGAGTATACCAACAAAGGACCATTGGGTATCTCAAAGAAGTTATCACTAAATCAATTCTGCTGTTAAATGTCATTTTCCCCCAGGATTGCTGAGACTGGGAGATTAAGACTGTATCTAGCATAAGAGAGACCATGGCATTTTTTCTGATACTGTACAACAAATTCCTTTTTAGGCTAAGGCATTCATCCCCTCTTAAAAGATATTCACATTCCCTTTAGTACATTTGTACTTCAGACTGTTCTTTCCAAGGCAGCAGAAATAAGGGATACAAAGCTGTCAGATAAATTATTACTTGGGCACATCAGGAAATGAAAATTAGCTCATCACAGACTAGTGTTTTTCATCCATCTTCAGCAAAGCTAAACACATGTTGCAAGGACAAACACTGCAGGCTGTTCACTGTAAACACTGCCACACAACTGGAAGAAAGAATATGACTTCTGTTTTTCTCAGTCTAAAAGCAAAAGATGATGTTCACAGATTAATTAAATACCTAATGTGTCTATCCACTGAAAGTAGTAAGATTCCAGAGCAAGAGCATTCATGACTATTAAGAACTCCCACCAAGTATCTGTTCTTTATAAAATGGACTAAAACTTTAACATAGTCATTTGTTAATTTACAAGAACAGAGAGAAAAACTGCTCACAATCCTTCTAGTCTGCTTTTTCAGCTGCTAATTCTTGCTTTGACCTTTCTGTGGAGTCCTCCTTTATTATGACTAAGATCAGGTTTATGTAAAGAGGGTAGGGCAAATAACCAGCCAGGGAGTGGATAATAACTGGGACACAAACAAACAAGGTAGGTTCCAACACCAGCTGGGCTTGCATGGGCAAGCTGTGATGCACCAGAACTGATGCTGCTTGCCATGTTTCTTCTGCAGTCCTCCTTTATAAAAACCTTTCATGCCCATTGGTCAGCCTGCTGGGCATTTATTTTAATATCTTTTTTAATTTTAGTGTACATATTTGTTTCTGCAACCAAATGGTGGTTATTCTCACGGCATATGGCAGTCTAGAGGGAGCCTCCAGAAACCCCTGAAGTCTGGGTTCTAAAAGTACTTAGCTGCATTTCTTCTCCCACCTCAGTTACATCAGACAGATGGGATGGGATTGAATTCCCAAAATCACTTCACATTTGCTTGTTCAAGACAGAGTTGGGTCTGTTTTAAGAAAAGCAGACATTCTCTATTTACACAGGAGAAAGACAAGACTGAATTTAAGATGATTCCCATACAAAAGAAAAATACACAGATTTAAAAAATAAAAAGACTAAAATCTGGTGCCATGTCCAGTTTCCCTCTCTTATCGGCTAGGCTTGCCAACTCTAGCTGAATCCAGTCCTGGGGATTCCCCTTTCACCTGGTAATAGTTTGCATGTAGCACATTTGGCCTGTGTGCATGAGTGTACGCATACATGCATTTGCAGAAGCCATACCATAATAAATGACAGATCCAGGACTCCCCAAAAATGTATTATTTGATCAACTACTAATTAAAATGGTGATAGAGTTATAGTAACCATTCTCACATGCAGAAACATGCAAGTACATACACCACATTCTCCTGCTTTATTTATTCAAAATAGCAGAAAAGAAAGAAAACCGGGGGGGGGGGATACGGGGGTGACAAGGGAGATGAGGTGAGGGTTAAAGGTAGATTCATTGGGAAGGAAAAGAAAGAGAAATGAGAACAATACTGGGTAGAGATGAGGCAAAAAAAGGGAAAGAGGTGATTGGACAGGGAAGAAAAGAACAAAACTACTGAGGAGCAGCTCTGTTCAGGCATTTATGAAAAGGGTTCCACTTAGCATTCAAGCAGACTCTCCCAAACAAAGTTAATCTTCAAAGACCTCCAAGCTTTTCAGCAGCAAGGTCTTCCTGAAAAACCTTTCTTTCTCTGTTGCTAATGAAGATTTGTTGGAAAGCATATTCTCAGTGAAATGTCAGAAGCCAGCAGAAATGCTAAAGAGGTATGCAAGCTGGGCTGAATTTGAGTGTCTTCCACAGGTTTTTGTCACCAAAGCCAATCTATTTATACTGTTTACTTTAAACAGGTGCATGTCGCTCATTCCTTTAATAACTCTGGGCAGCTTACAAAATTAGAATAAACATCGTGACAAGGTGTAGTTAAAAGTAAGAAATGCAAAACAGTAAAAATAGAAATAGGAAGCCCTTAACATTAAAATTCTAAAATGTGAAAAGGCCAGAGTGAATAACTCTGGTTTTGCCCCTTCTTAAGCTATTCTACGGAGAGGTCTTATTTCAGTTCCAAAGGCCATTGATCCACAACATGGGCACTGCCACAGGAGAAAACAAGCAAACAAAACATAACTTGGTATCAATTGCATCTATGCTGGAACCTGCAACAGTGGCTGCCCTGATGAGTTAAGACTGTGCGATGGACTATGCAGAAGTAGGCAATCCTGAAAGTAGCTCACGCCAAAAACTTACAGAGCTACTAGATCTGGGCTACAGAAAACTGGATGATCACTAGATGGCAGCAAAGAGATACAGAAAACTCCAGGGTTATCTGGTAATCATCTGCATTTGGCAGCCCAGAACTGTGAGCCCTACTTTTTGCACTGCTGTGAACATCGTCAACAGGGCTAGGAAAGCAACTGGCAAGCAGTGATATTGTTTCAAAGTACAGTTTATATCTGGGTCCTTTCAGAGGCACCGTTCTGGGCCAGCTGCAATTACTGGACCATTTTAAGGGCTGCCCCATGAAGAGCACAGGGAGCTGGATTACAGTAAGTGTACTGTACTGTACTGATTACAGTAAGCATACCAGCATGTGAGTCACTGAAGCTTGCTCTCTCTCTCTCTCTTCCAAGGACACATCTGGTTTATCACCGTGTCCATTAATTAGCTATTCCCCGAGCTGCAAACCTGATTCCTAAGAGGGAGCGTAGTCCCTTTTGGAACCAGTGTATCTCCCCCAAATGCAGTCCCAGAATCAGTAACAACTCCATTAAAAACTCCATCTGGTCTGTATTTACTTTCAGCTCATTCTCCCACATACAGACCTTGGCCTAGGCTGACTGCAGCCCCTTGCTAGCCTCTTTTGTCGTTGATCAGATTCACCTTCTTAATTAATTGAATTAAATTAATTTTATCAATTTAGGTGCCACCCAACTCCAAATGACTCTGACTGGCTCACAATGTAACAAAAAAGATAAAATACAATAACAATTCAAAACAAAATCAACAAAACAAGTAAAAAGCAGATAAGGACAAGAAGGTGAATCTGATCAACAACAAAAGAGGCCAGCAAGGGGCTGCAATCACCCTAGGCCAAGGCCTGGGAGAAGAACCAGGTCTTTAAGGCTCTTCAGAATGCTGTTATGGTGGGAGCCACCCAGACAGCAAAGGAACTGCATTCCAGAGGCAGGTGCCAGGACAGAGAAGGCATGTCTCCTGGGTCCCGAAAGATGACACTGTTTAATTGAGGGAACTGAAGCGTGCCAACCCTGTCAGTTCATATTGGCCAGGCAGACACCATGTAAGACAGTCATTACTTGGATCTATGCCATTTAGGGCATGATCAGCACCTTGAATTGATCCCAGAAGCAGATTGATAACCTATGCAGCTCGCAGAGCAGAGGTGTCATATGGCATATCAAGGCATGACCATCATTGCCTGCTCCACAGCATCCTGGACCAGTTGAAGCTTCCATACTCTTCAAGGGTAGTCCCATGTAGAACACATTGCAAAAGTCAAGCTGTGCAGTAACTAGGGCACAACTGGCAGAGCAGATGAGGCTGTGCAAAGGCCTGCTGCCTCATTCATCCCCTTAACTTTGAACAGAAGGGGAACTCTTCACAGGCCTGCCTGAGTTCTCATCTGATAGGCAAATTCAATTCTGGCAAGATGATGCCTGATGTAATCATATAAAGCCTAACTGTAGGTCATTACCAGCACTTGGAATGGGGCTCTGAAGCCTATTGGTAGCCAGCACAGCAACTTCAGGAGAGATGTTATCCTACAATTGTGGAACTGATCTACCAGTCTTGCCACTACTTTCTGGACCAGTTGTAATGTCTGGGTCTTCTCCAAGGCTGCCTCACATAGACTTGCAGTAATCCAACTGGGTGGTGATCAAGACATGATCATTGCTAGGGTTTGTAACTGACACACCACTGAAGCCAGGCAGAGGCTTCCCTGGCCACAAACTCCACTGGCTGTTTAAGCAGTAGCCATGAGTTCAGGAGGATCCTCATGTCACATGAACTCTTTTAAGGGGAGCACAGTAGTGCCCAGAGTAACTATGGGACCAATGTTCCTGGATGACATTTATTGATATATAAGAACTCAGTATTGGAGAAATTTAATCTGAGTTTATTTTTCCACATCATTACTCTGATATCCTCCAGACACTGGTTCAAGCTTTCCATGGCATCTCTGTCTCAGTCTAGGTTTGATATGTGCAAGAACTTTGCAATGCAAAGAATGAAGCTAAAAGTAACAATTTTGAACTCAAGACAAGCACTTTAATTTGCTGCATGTATTCTGTTGTTGTTGTGTTGTTCAGTCGTTAAGTCGTGTCCGACTCTTCGTGACCCCATGAACCATATCGTGCCAGGCTTTCCTGTCCTTCACTGCCTCCCTGAGTTTGCTCAGTTTCATGCTCATTGCTTCAGTGATGCTATCTAACCGTCTCATCCTCTGCCGTCCTCTTCTCCTTTTGCCTTCAATCTTTCCCAGCATCAGGGTCTTTTCCAAAGAGTCCTCTCTTCGCATTAGGTGGCCAAAGTATCTGAGCTTGAGCTTCATTATCAAGCATGTATTCTATGATGTGTGAAACAGCATTCAAATTCTAAGCAATCTACACCTGGGAAATTACAACACATTTGATGCAGCGTTGCTCTCTCTCAGCTTCTTTGTATCAACTGTTGTAACTGGTTGGGCCTCGTGACATAAGATCCTTACAGCCTTTTCAATGCTAAGGAACTATTGCCTTAGGTACCCATAGAACATATTGGCTGGGATCACATTTGCTAAGCCATGGTTTGTTTAAACAAGACTTATTAAATAAGCCACAATTGATTGGGTTGACATTACACACCAAGCCAAAATCAAACAGATCATATGATAGCTTGTGATCAAGGGTAAGCTTTTTGGTATGCTCTCCCTGCAGTAATCTCTTCAAAGCAAAGCATGAACAACAACGACAACAAAAGAACTCATAAAGTTGCCAAGAAGATCAAGTGGATAATTTAAATTACACCATATATTAACAATGATACAGTACTTAAAACAGTTCCAAATCACCTCAAAGTGTGTTGGAACAACTGCCATTTAGTAGACACATCTGGAGGGGACAGTTGAGGAAATGACAGTGTGTGAAAGGTATAGTAAATATTAGGAGACGGAACAGGAAATATAAATTCCTGTTTAAAAAAAACAACACGGTGGCACATGTATTTACATTTCCAGTTTATAACAGGAACAGGTTTCATTCCACAGAGCAGAATGACAGAAGAATTAAACTTTAACCCTACTTCCCTAAAGGTATACAACCATATTCTTACAATCACCTGAATGTGGTATTTTCAAATGTAGTGCTACTGAATAAGTAGAATGTGATTATAAAACTGTCAAGACACTTTTTGAATGAGAATAATTACATCACTGATAACTGATACAATCCTCCTATACTGCATCAATGTCTTTTTGTGGCCTTTAAAAATGCTCTTTTAGTTCTTTCAAGGTTGAGAATTACACTACTTATAAATCCTTTTAAAAAGAAAGTTGCAACCACTATAAAAAATTGATCCGTCAGCTCAATCTTAGCCTTTCTTTGTAATAAGCTCCCATTCCAGTATTCCCACTCTTTTGTTCTCTTCTGTCAACCCCCACCACCACCCACACACATCCCAAGAAAAAAGTGTTTGGCAAAAGGTACCTAACAATCCCTGCCAAAAGATTACTCACATTTTCCCCATTACATATAATGAAGACACTAGCCTCCAAAATGTGCTGCCAGCCACATTTCTGGGCCATACAGAATTATACATCCATCCCCTATTGTTCCTAAAGGTACAGATGCCTTCAGGTTAAGTTCAACTCACGGTGACCACATCCATGCAGGATTCTTAACAGCATTATAAAAGTGCTTTGCCACTGCATTCTTCCAGGATTTATGCTTCCCAGTCTAGCCAATAGCCCTCAGATTTTCAGGCAGTTCCCCATTCAAGGACTAATCAGAAGCACCTTCTTCAGCCACATTCAGCCAGGCACTGCCACCTGCTAAATCTATTTTCTTACATTTTGTCAAACAGAGTCAAAGCAACAACTGTCTCGGTTTTGGAAGCTGCATATATAGGGTTGCCATACTAGTTAGTTAATTTAAATATGTGCAAATGTAATGGCACAATCAATCAAATCTCAGCCTGTCTTAAAACTGCCAGCTTCAGAATTAACCATTGTTGTGCTGGTGAAGAATGAATGTCCTCTCCTAGAAATCCTCTGGGTCTACGATCATAACTTTGCCTCTTGCCTTGATGTAGTAGTCTGGTAATTACTACTGCCACCACTAATCTTCTGGTGATGGGTTCATCTTACATCGTCCCGCTAACCCCGGTGTGTGAGAGAGATAGAGCTCCCACAACCTGTGTAGCTTTTCTGGCAGATTAAAATTAAAAATTACAATAAATAAATACATTCTGTAATATCACTTCCTGGCCCTATAGTGTTGAGTTAGGTGTTCTTGCCTCTCACCCTTTGGAGAGACAGATCAATCTCACAGGAGATAAATAAATTAAAACTCTATTTTTAAAAAAGGAAAAGAGGGTATTAAAAAAAAAAAAAACCTCCTTATTGGCTTTAAGTAAATGCAAACAAAACTTTCCCTGGCAAAGGGGATAAAATATAGAGTTCAGATCACAGATCACAACTGAAAAGGCTGTTCCATAAAAAATATAAAGAACAATACAGCACAAGATGATGCTGGTCTGCTCCCAATGTAGAGGCAACTCTGTTATAAAGTGTTTCTGAGTTGAAAACACATACCATTCCTGAGGTTGTACAGAAAACCTAGATTCTAGAGACAAAATGTTAGACTTTAAACAAAAACAAAGCGTAAATGTTATGCAATATTTCCAGCTAAAATACCTATTATTTCAAGAAATCTTGAAACAGATTTCTTTAGGGCGTGTAAGCATTTTGAAACTCATATGTTGCTGGGTGTCAGTGCATGTATACTGGGGGCTTTACAGAAGTAAAACTTCCAACTTATTCAGATCAAAACTGAGTTAAAATGCTATAAAGAAGGGAAAGATAGTTTAATATAATTGTCTTTGAAAAGTTAACTGATATGTCTGGAGGAAATCAATCACATGTACTGTGTGGGTAAATGTAACACAGACCTTCAGCTGTCAAGAGATTTTGAAATAGACTTCCTATTCTTTAATACATAATATATTTGTTGCAGAATTAAATAAACTTCCCAGAACTCTGTTCCATAAAAATGAGCTGCCTTTTTTTTGCTACATCTTATCAGAATCTGACATTCTTTTCCTGGTTCCAAAGGATTTCCTTCCTTCTTTCCTTCCTCTTGAACAATAGTATGTCATGCCATACCATGCCATATTTTTTAAACTTGATGGCAAGAGTAAGTTCACGAAAGATGTCTTTCAAAAGCCTTTAAAAAAAAAGAACTCTGAATGTCCCAAAGGCAGAGATACCAAATGGACAGCGTTTTATTTTTTCACACACACACACACACACTACATATAGCATCTTTTCATCTGAAAGAGATGGCTTCATATTATAGGTCAAAGTTTTTTCTGGAAGCTCAACTGTTTTTAACAGCTACATTTTGAGCACCTTTGTTCTGAGCTAAAAGTTTTAGCAGGATGATTACTGTATCCTATGACATTAGGTTACCCAGTACTGATATTCTGGCAATCTATTAGCATTCTAAGATTTGCAGTACAATTACAGTGTCTATAAAATGTATGTGTGGATTTGTAAAATAATAACAGAACAAGATTTTTTGAGGAACGTAATTTTTAAGCATGTTGTCTCCTTGCTCCAAACAAATGACACTGTTATTAGATACACAGCACAGAAAATACCAGTACCAACAATTCACTGGTTTTTTTTTTCCTGCAATGATGCACTGTACATTCACTGCATTTCTTCAGATTTGGGGACTGTATTCAACCAAGCATGAAAGTGTTGCACAAAATATAAGTCTTTATGTGCAGAACAAACTGTTCAAGGATAAGAAGGCTTCCTTAAAAAAATACATTAAGTATGCTAAGTCATATTTTTTTAATGCACTAAAACATTGCCATGTCTGACATCAATAGAAGGTGATTTTTGCAAAGTCTCCTATATTGCCTTCTTGGCAACACAAATTTTGACCATATCACCTCTTAATGAATTCTTTATATCCTAATATAACTCTTTTTATTTATATCCACAGAAGGAATGCAAGGCATATAAACTGGCATATATTGTATGACTGCATACCTTGATGGACTTGATAATGGGCTTGATGGGCATTGTTGAAGTGGGGCAGGGGGGTTCATTCATCCGTTCCCTGACCCATTTTGTTTTCTTTTTTCTGAACCCCCCTCTTTTTCCCCTCTTACTTGTACTGATAACAATTTCTGAAGCAACATCTGCAGAGAATTGACAGATATATCTGGTGTCTTACAGAGGCATGTTTAATGTTCTTAGAAGTACTAAGAAGAAATAAATATGACTTCTGAACAACTCAGTCCCAATGAACTCAAGAAGATTCTTGCTAGAGGTCGTAGCTAATAAACATAGCTGGACTGAATTTGCATGGTCTCTTGGAGTTCCTTGGGCTAGGCCTGACATCAATCTTCCCAGACTCAAACCCCAGTTCCCAAAGTCCTCCAGTCACAACAGTGTGAATTCCTCAGGGAGGTGCCAGTCTCATCCTCTTGTTCCTCTCATGCGGTTCTGGCGAGCTAAAAAATGTTTATCTCCCTGAGCTTGGCCTTCATAATTCCATTAGCCTATTTCATGCCATCATTTGAATTACTCAGGACTAGTACTTATGCGATCTCCCTTCTTTCCTTTCTTTTCCAGGCTCTCAAGTAGACAGCAGCACTGGCTTTGGGATGACAATAATATGGGAGGAATAGAGAGTAAAACACTTCTGCTGTTCCAACAAATAGATAGTATTATTTATTTTTCCTCCATCTACTTTCTCTTCTCACTTCCAACCTCTGGGTACAGCTGAGCTATGCAAGCAGAAGTCCCATGGAAAATTAAATGGCAGAGGAGAGCTGTGGAGAAGAATTCTACTTGAATCTATTATTTCTGTTCTGTTCCATTTCTGAATTTTAAGTACCTAGTACTTAAAAGAGTACTGCTGGACAAACATCTGTATCTTTAGGTTATCCATCATTCCCATGCAGTCCCAAAAGACTACATAGCACTGCATGGCTGAAAGATGGAACCCAAACTCTTGCCTCATACCTGCCTTACTAAGTTTATACAACACAGTAGGCAAAAATATAGCTGGGCAAACCCAACCAGGGTAGTATTTTTATGGCTTGGTGTATTGTATAAAGCCATGCAATTGAGTTAATTTAGTAAACCATATTTCAGTTCACTGTGGCCTAGCATATTGTGCAAATACAGCCTGGAACAGTAGTATTTCAGAATTATTTATCCTCAGAACTTCCCCAAAGGATGAAACAAACAATCAAACAAACTCTTAATTGATGTTCATATTATCTTTGTTTTGTTTTAGCTTCCTTGACTATATAGTACAGTCCCATTTCTATCTTTAAGAACCCCCATAAAAGCAGCCTCAAATCATGCCACTATAATTTAGCCACTTTGTTTAAAATTGTGGGGCTGCATCTTCAAGCCATTTTCAGTGGAGTTGTTTTCAGTTGTGTGAACACAATAACTGTTTTCTGAAAAAAAGACTTACACTTTTTCCTTATCAATATTCCTCAAAAAATATTGGTTGTGTTTGTCAATACAGTATCATTGAGTGATTTTTATTAGAACTTTTATAGTGTCAATTAACCAAGTCTTTCAGTAATATATCATAATTTACTCAATTAAGCTAGTTTTCTGGATTTGTGTGATAAACTGAATCATAAACTGATAACACTGGCTAGGTGTACCCAACATGTTAGGCAACAATGCAGCCTACATTGCATTTAATTATAATATAGTTTGGCTTGGGCACAGCACCTTATGCAAGCTTAGACATTGTGATATATAAAACTTGGATTACATTTTAATGTATTGTGTGAACCTAGTCAATTTTGAATTATTTAACTACCATGGATTAGAATTATATGTGAATTTACTCTTTATTTTACTTTCTATTATCAATGAATTAGTGCAACTTTAGCTCCTACGTACTTGATGTTGTGTCAAAGTGTTGAACTGGGGAGACTCAGATTCTGAAACTTTTCTCAGTCATGGAAAAAGTACCATGTGAGATTGAACCAGTCTCTCTCTCTCTCTCAACCCTCCCTCCCTCCCTCCCTTCCTTCCTTCCTTCCTAGGGTTATTGTTGCAAATCTGGAAGAGGGAGTGCTATCTATACCACTTTGAGCTTCTGAAGGAAAGGCAGGATATAATACATCTAACAAATACAAAACAATACACTTTGGCTTGGTCCATCACATTCATTAAAAAGTTAATGGCAAGTATTTGGGGGACAGCCATGCAATTGGTATTATGCAAATATTTAAGTTTATATGAAATATGTGATAATTTATATATTAAAATTACTGCATAGTGCTTTCAGATGATGAAGTTTTAGTCATTTAACCTGAAACCTATAGGAGAGCTGAACTGGCCCTCTGACCTTGATAATGCTCACCCATCACCCACTACTTACAGGTTGTCTCTGCATAACACACCAGATTAACCTGTAATTGGCTAGTTTGTAGTTCGAGGTAGTGTACAAACTCAGGCTAGTGGGCTAATTCGATGAACCAAGTTGCTGAGTGCAATCTACAGGCTAGAAGCTTGCCTGATTTGGCCTCAACAAGGTTACTTAGCAGATGCCTTCTAGAACCCGGACTTGTTGGAAGGAGAAACGAATGTCAGCAGATGCTTAATTCTAACGAGAATCTACTCCAGCAAACCCCAGGAGGAGATGCTGTTTTGACGCACTAATTGCTTGTGTGTGTAATTACAGCGGATGTAGGTGGGAAAAGAAATTGAGGCATTAATTCGCTGTCATGGCACTTGAGAAAAAAAAATCGGTCAGCACAGCAGCGGACACGCTCAATGTCATCTGCTAGGTCCATAGCGGGATCTCTGCAGCTAATCACTCTGTCGCCGGGTCACTTTGTTAAGGTAGTTAAACATTCCCACCAAGGCGGCTCCAGTTACGCCAACTCCTCCCCTCCCCGCCTCTGGCACCTGGTGAGGATGCGCAAGCACACGGAGAGGCGCTGCGAAGTTTACCACCGTGTGGAAGCAAACGGTTCACGTCTCGTCAGAAAAGCGAGCGTTTCTCCACAAACCAATCCTTCGAGCAGGGACAAACGGGCCGAACTTCAGCCCTGTCTGCTCACTCTTTTTTACTCCCGGTCTCCTACCGCGCCGAGGCCTTCTTCTTTAGCCGTCGGGAGACCGCCCAGGAGGTGTGGCTTGGAGCCTGTCTCCGGCTGTCGCTTTTCGGCAGCCGAAACTGAGCGGGGGGACTGGTTTTGCTGGATTTTGTGCCCCCTCGGCCTGACAAGACGCAAGCTGCTGAGGACGAAACTCGGACTACAAGGCGAGCGGAGGACTCTGGCGAGTGCGCCGTCCAAACGACGGCGAGCAACAAGTCTCTTCGGTCCTTTGCCTTTCCGGCTGGGCCGCATGGGAAGTTAGGGGTTCGGTTCCACAGATCCCTGGGCTGCCTGTAAGCACGTGGCCCGGTCCTTCGGAGGTGGACGCCTGCGGTGGAGCTGAAGGCGCTGGCTCAGGTGCCCTCGTCTGCTACCGAAGGAAAAATCAGGGAGCCCTCGAGGAGGTGCGCTGAAATGGGAACGAGAGAGGTGGCCGCAGCGGGATGAGTCACGGAAGTGTGGAGGAGGAGGAGAAGGGAGACGGAAGCGGCCGTGGCGTTTTTTCTTTTTCTCCCTTCCCGGAACCGAAATGCTCCCTTCCTCGCCGTCGGTGAAAGCCCCGTGAGCAGCCCTTCTTTCGATTGCCCACGCCGCCCGCAGGTCTGGAGCAGACGTCCTCGGGAGGAAAAACCACCCGCGTTTGTACCTCGGGGGATCCACTCCGAACTGTGGGAGGAGCGAGGTTTGAGCGCCGCTGAAACAACGTGTAATGGGGAGAGACCCGGCACATCCCGGCGCTGCTGGCGGGGCCATCACCACCTAAGAGCGATGGTGGCGGCTTCATCAAGGACGACAGCAAGAGCACCAACTCCGGTCACAGGGACCCGGCAGCGTAGCAGGAGGAGCGGGCCCCGGCCATTGTCTGCCAAGGTAACGGCAAACCTCCGCCGCCGCCGTTTCGGTTGTCTGCGTGTCTGCGCGTTTGCTTGGCGGGCGGAGGAGCAGTTGGAGGGAGGAAGAGAAGGCGGCGGCGGTTTTGAAGGGGGTTGCATTCAAGTGGACCGCGGTAGGGTATCCAGGATTGGGGCTCCCTGCCTTCGCGCAGAGGCGCTGGCCCGCACGCCCCAACAATCCTGTTCGGGCGGTTTAATGCTTTCCCCCGCCACTCCCTGAGTGCGAAAAGCAGACTGGATTGGACGTGGAAAATTCTGCCCCAGAATATGGCTCGTCCGTGCGGCGTCGAAATCTGAAAGAATCAAGGGGGACTTGCTGCCTCTGGGGTTTCTCGACGGCCGAGTGTAAAAGACCAACAGTGTTTTTTACTTTTAAGAGGGGTCGGTGACATGACCCTGCCTTGTTCTACTGGCCTCTCTTCTTCCATTTCAGACCTTTTATTCTCACGTTCTTTTTCCATTGTAAGTTCATATCTGGTTGAATTTGATTGATCGGATTATATTCTAAATGTATTCTGGAATGTAGAATTTATATGGGAACTAAACAGCTAGAGAGAGAATTTGACAGAGTTTCGGTCAAATCTGGATGATTTCATCAAAGAACAAGTTGACATAGAACTGTTAAGATACTGTTGTAGAAGTGAAAAAGCTGTTGGCTTTCAGTTTATTTTCTACCTTGCATTAGTGCAGGAACTATAGAGATTATTCTGATTTTTCTGAGTTTCTTTGAGGATTGTGCCCGGCTTGTAAATGACAGAGAAATGACGTAGCATGGAAAGTCTGTTTCAGAAGATAGAAGTGCTAGAAATACTATATCCTTAACACTGACATCAGTCCAGTCAACTGACATTTGATATCTTACTCTGAATATGGGGAAATAAATTATTTGATTATTTGTGTGAAGAAATCGAGCAAATTGGAGGGAATAACAGGCCATCTTCAGTTTTAGTTTTTGCTAAGATTTAAATGTTTCCTTTTAATGGTGTCAGAGCAAGATTTACAGACTATTTGGATGCTCTCAAGATAGGCTGGAAAATGATGGTATTTTCTTTACTATATGTGCGTGTATGTGTGTGTTTAGCTAATTAATCATAGAACATGAGATCTTCTGTTTATTTTGGAGTTCTAAAGACCAATGAACCTTCCTCCAAGTTTATGTATTAGTTTTATTCTGTGATTTTCACAAAGATAAGATTAAGCTACAGTGAGTACTCACAAGATCATGCCAGTTCTGTAAAACTTCAGATAGTGTTCTCCTTTAAGGATAATTTTGTGCATATAAAACTTTACACACTGATAACTATGTCTAGTCTACACCCCCCAAATCACTCTTATTCCAAATAGTGAAACCTACTTAATATTCTCTTTGACCTCCATATAATCATTAGACTACATAATACAGATTATTAACTCAAGGATTCAGCAGTGTAAAACAGAATCCACTCAGCAAGAATACATTGTTAAGAACAATTTACCAGATAAGAAAAATCCTTGACAAAGATTGTAAAAAAATATGTGCTGAAGTGATCATGATGATGCATAGTTACTTTTCTCTGAATCCCTCCCTCCAAAAAGCCCCCAAAGTAGCTAACACAATCTGAAACAACCATAATCCAAGGAAAAAGAAATGGCAAATAGAAAGGAGGGAACATGTTAGCTCTGGCACCAGAGCTTAATTAAAAATTCTTTTCATCGCGAATTGGAGTAAAAGCTGCTTGGGGTACCTTGATGGCACAGCTGATCATAATTTGGAGAGGCAGACTCTAACCTAAAATTTGTATGTTGACAAAGTAATGCTAGCTTTGGGAATGTATCCCATATTTAGGAAATACATGACATTACCTGAGCATAAAGATTTTTGGTTGTAATTAAGCCTTTGCTTTGAGTAAATTATATTTTACATAAATTGAAGGGTGGAAAAAGTGACATGAGAGTGCAAGTAGAAAGATAGAAAGGTGTTTTCTAAAACTGCTAGGTGTGCCAATACACTATGACAATAATAGGCCTACCTCTTTTCTTATCCCACTCTTTGTCACATGCTGGGAAAATGGTCACGTAATCACATTAGATGTCACACTGCATGTAGGAAGGAATCAGCTGGTTGTTTATGATCTTGGGGAACAAAGAAGAGGTGAAGACTGAAGTAGATATTGATATCAGAAAGTGTTACAGGTTGTTTGGAGCTGATACAGACTAGTGAGGTTTAGAATAAAGGTAAATATTTCCATAATGCATTTAAGCTTGGTAACTGTAAAATTGTAAAAAGTTTGGTATGGTAAAATGACAATGAATTGTAGATTCTAGAATGTTCCAAATAATCTGAATGATAATCCAAATGTACATACAGGTAGCTTGAAATATTTACATATTAGATTGCAGGAAAGAAGACTTTTTGTACACAATAGGAGTTAAAGGTAGATTATCATTTTTGAAATGTTTAGAAAACCCATCATTTTTTTAAATGAATCCTGACAAAATTGGTACACATTGGTACCAATTTAACAGTTGAAGTGATACATTGTTAACAGTTATGGCATGGACTAAAAATGAAATTGAAGATAGATGTGTGTGACTATATTTAACATAATAAACTTAACATTGATTCCACTCCACTTTTTAAACTATTTCTTGGGGGGGGGAACCCTCACATTTTTGCATTTAATCAGGAATCTGAATATTTTAAACTTGCATAGTGAGCACATAAGTTAAACTCAAAACTATAAAGAATAAATTGTAATAAAATATGAGAGTATCTTAATATATGACATTTCTAATTACTTCCACAGCTGGGGATTGTTCAGGTTCCTCTGGTCAATGCAGGGTGGTCTGAGATTGAAAATATACAGACTGGAATACATAGGGAATTTAGGGGACAGATCAGCACATGCAGCTCTATCTTTCTAGATGTTCTGAACACTCAGGTGTGCTATCAAATGCATAAATAGGGCCACTGAGACATGACTTTCAATACAATGGGGATGGAAGGATGACCTTGATTTATTACTCAGTTTAAATGATGCCCACTCACATGAGATCCTGAGCAGCTAAAAACCAGTTAGAAAGAACCACAAACTAACTGAATAACAACAATCACAACACATCATGCTTGGAGTGACTCATAAGCTGCACAATCTCATCCCTGAACACAGACTCACCCAGTATCTTGGCCCAAGAGAAGAACCAGGTCTTCAGCACCTTACAAAAGGCCAACAGAGTCAGGGCCATCTGAATATTGGGGTGGTGTTCTATAGAGCAAGTGCTGCAACAGAGAAGCCACACTTCCTGGGTCCCATCAGATAACACTGTTCAATAGAAGAGACCTAAAGCATGCCCACCCTGTCAGATCTTGTAGGATAGGCAGAATAATTGGAGACAGGAGGTCCTGCAGATAAGCCAGCCCTGTGCCATGAAGGGCTTCATAGGTGATAAACCACATCTTGCACCTGGAAGCCAATTGGAAGTCAACATAGCAGAAGTGTTACATGGGTATACTGAGGTATGCCTATAACTACCCATAACTACCTGCACTGCTGCATTCTGGACCAGCTGTAGCTTCAGGGGGAACCCCATGTAGAGCACATTGTAATGATTTAGACAGAAGGTGACCAAATCTGATGGAATCCTTAACAGATCTTGGGAATATAGAGAAGGTAGCAAGACAATTAAGAGTAGAAACAGGGCTATTACAGATAACAGGTGGTCCTCACTTAACTACCACTATTTCAACAACCATTCAAACTTATGATGGTGCTGAATGACTGATACTTACAACTGGTACTGAAAGTTCAAGCTGTCGTAGCACCTCGTGGTCACACGATTGCCATTTGTGACCATCACTGCTGGCTTCTGACAAGCAAAGTCAGTGGGGAAGCCAGCAGGAGGTCACAAATGACAACTATGTGACATTGGGCTTAATGACATCATGGAATTTGCTTAACATCAGCTGGAAGTGCTAGAACCGCCATTGTTAAGCAGTGCAGTCACATGACATCGCACTTTATGACCATGTCACTTAGCAGTGGAAATTCCAGTCCCAATTGCCTTCATTAACGGAGGACTATCTGTACATTATTGAATCCAGGGAGGGGGGAAGTGTGAGAAAGAGACTCAGACTAAGACCACTTTAATTACACTAGGTATACATTGTGTGGGCACATTACTTGGGTAGGCTTTCACAGTAATTGTCAAGCCCTGGAAACAAGATTCTCTTGGATTTCTGGAAAGAACTTTATTGCTAGGAGGGTAATGTAACAATCTCAAAAGACTACCGAAGTAATTCTCCCACACAACTTATATCTGGTATGCAAGAGACTTACTCATCTGTTTAACACATTTCTCCCCTCCCTTGCACTCAAGAATCTCTTGGGTAATGGACCTGTTTCTTCCCTTAATGGTCTTGCCGCCTCCTGCATTCACAAGGTCTGTTAAGCACTCCATCACACCAAAACATGAGTGACCTACAGTGGGGCAAAAAAGTATTTAGTCAGCCACCAATTGTGCAAGTTCTCCCACTTAAAAAGATGAGAGAGGCCTGTAATTTTCATCCTAGGTATACCTCAACTATGAGAGACAAAATGGGGGAAAAAATCCAGAAAATCACATTGTCTGATTTTTAAAGAATTTATTTGCAAATCATGGTGGAAAATAAGTATTTGGTCAATATCAAAAGTTCATCTCAATACTTTGTTATATATCCTTTGTTGGCAATGACAGAGGTCAAACGTTTTCTGTAAGTCTTCACAAGGTTTTCACACACCGTTGCTGGTATTTTGGCCCATTCCTCCATGCAGATCTCCTCTAGAGCAGTGATGTTTTGGGGCTGTCGCTGGGCAACACGGACTTTCAACTCCCTCCAAAGGTTTTCCATGGGGTTGAGATCTGGAGACTGGCTAGGCCACTCCAGGATCTTGAAATGCTTCTTACGAAGCCAGTCCTTCATTGCCCGGGCGGTGTGTTTGGGATCATTGTCATGCTGAAAGACCCAGCCACGTTTCATCTTCAATGCCCTTGCTGATGGAAGGAGGTGTTCACTCAAAATCTCACGATACATGGCCCCATTCATTCTTTCCTCTACACGGATCAGTCGTCCTGGTCCCTTTGCAGAAAAACAGCCCCAAAGCATGATGTTTCTACCCCCATGCTTCACAGTAGGTATGGTGTTCTTTGGATGCAACTCAGCATTCTCTCTCCTCCAAACGCGAGGAGTTGAGTTTAGACCAAAATGTTCTACTTTGGTTTCATCTGACCATATGACATTCTCCCAATCCTCTTCTGGATCATCCAAATGCTCTCTAGCAAACTTCAGACGGGCCCGGACATGTACTGGCTTAAGCAGGGGGACACGTCTGGCACTGCAGGATTTGAGTCCCTGGCGGCGTAGTGTGTTACTGATGGTAGCCTTTGTTACTTTGGTCCCAGCTCTCTGCAGGTCATTCACTAGGTCCCCCTGTGTGGTTCTGGGATTTTTGCTCACCGTTCTTGTGATCATTTTGACCCCACGGGGTGAGATCTTGCGTGGAGCCCCAGATCGAGGGAGATTATCAGTGGTCTTGTATGTCTTCCATTTTCTAATTATTGCTCCCACAGTTGATTTCTTCACACCAAGCTGCTTGCCTATTGCAGATTCAGTCTTCCCAGCCTGGTGCAGGTCTACAATTTTGTTTCTGGTGTCCTTCAACAGCTCTTTGGTCTTGGCCATAGTGGAGTTTGGAGTGTGACTGTTTGAGGTTGTGGACAGGGGTCTTTTATACTAATAACAAGGTCAAACAGGTGCCATTACTACAGGTAACGAGTGGAGGGCAGAGGAGCCTCTTAAAGAAGTAGTTACAGGTCTGTGAGAGCCAGACATCTTGCTTGTTTGTAGGTGACCAAATACTTATTTTCCACCATGATTTGCAAATACATTCTTTAAAAATCAGACAATGTGATTTTCTGGATTTTTTTTTCTCATTTTGTCTCTCATAGTTGAGGTATACCTATGATGAAAATTACAGGCCTCTCTCATCTTTTTAAGTGGGAGAACTTGCACAATTGGTGGCTGACTAAATACTTTTTTGCTCCACTGTAGGTCTTCTGGTCTAGACACAGGTACAGTTGGCACACAAGATGGAACTGTGCAAAGGTCTTGACTAAAAGGGATCCAGATAAGCTGCTTCCACCAGGGCCCTCTGAAACTGCAGTCAGACCATCTTCTCAACAGCCTTCTCCAAAAAAAGAGAAGATTGGAGACAGGATGAAAATGGTCAAGGACTAATGGGTCCTGTGGTGGTTTCTTAAGTAGGGGATGGACTACTGCCTCCTTAGGTGTAGTGGGTCTACCCCCTCACTCAAGGATGAATTCACCACTGCTTGGACTCAACCACATGTCTTCCAGGAGGCCTTAACCAACCAGGAAGGACATAGATCTAATACACAATTGACCACATTTGCAGCTCTGGGGACTCTTACTCAGGACAATACAAGTAGTTCTAACTTACCAACTACAATTAGGACCAGCAACTCCATCGCTAAGTGACATGGTTGTAAAGTGAAAAATCACATGACCGTGCCTGACTTAAGACAGCAGTTTGTCAGTTCTGGCTGCCATCATTAAGTGAATCACTGGGTCAATAAGCGCAATGTTACATGACCACAACCTGCACCTTCCTGCCAGCTTCCCCACTGACTTTGCTTGTCAGAAGCCAGCTGTGAAGGTCACAAATGGCAATCATGGGACTGTGGGATGTTGCAGTCATCCTAAATGTGCGCCAGTTGCCTAGTGCCTAAATCGCAGTCACATGACGGCGGGGATGCTGTGCAACTGCAACTTCGAGGATTGATCACTCATTATTCAGTGTCATTGTAACTTCAAGCGATCGTTGAATGAGTGGTCAGTGAGTGAGGACTACCTGTAGGTCAAAACATTCGAATTTGTAGCCTGTATCTTTTGGGGGGACAGAAAGCCAAATAGAATTTCTTTCCCTACCTAGCTTTCTTACTATGCAAGCAAGGGCACTAAGCAAAATTACACAGGAAATTCCTGAAAAGAAATCTTAGAGTTATCATGGCCAGCTCAGGAACAATGTCAACCCAGCGTGTAGTTGCTGTAAAAAAAAGAGAAAGGCAAATGTCATGCTTACTATCATTAGGTAGGCAGTTTAAAATAGAACTGCTGATAAAATAATGCTGTTATACAAAACAAGCTAAAACAAGATACACTTCTCATAACTACTTAAATAGGTTTCAGCTAGAAAATAATTGAAAAGAAGTGATCAGAATGATTAGGAGTCTCAAGCAACTTTACTATCAAGAAAGACTACAGCAATTGGGCCTCTTTAATTTGTAACAAAAGAGGAAAAGGACATATATGGTAGAGGGGTATTAAATCATATATGGCATAGGTAACAAGGGATGGCAAGGAGAATGGTGACATTTTCTCCCTCTGTCACAATGTTAGAATCCATTTTATTCCACTGAAACTTGAATATGGGGAGATTCTGGACCAATGGAAGAAAATACTTTTTCACACAATGCATAGTTAGAAATTATAGTCAGCAGGCTGACAATTTGGATTGTTTTAAAGGGGGCCAACATTCGCTGGATCATGGAGAAAGCATGAGAGTTCCAGAAAAACATCTACTTCTGCTTCATTGACTATGCAAAAGCCTTTGACTGTGTGGATCACAACAAACTGTGGCAAATTCTTAAAGAGATGGGGGTAGACCACCTTACCTGTCTCCTGAGAAATCTGTATGCGGGCCAAGAAGCAACAGTTAGAACCAGTCATGGAACAACCGCTTGGTTCAAAATAGGGAAAGGAGTACGACAAGGCTGTATACTGTCACCCTGCTTATTTAACTTATATGCAGAGTACATCATGAGAAATGCCAGGCTGGAAGAATCACAAGCTGGAATTAAGATTGCAGGGAGAAACATCAACAACCTCAGATATGCAGACGATACCACCCTAATGGCAGAAAGTGAAGAAGAACTCAAGAGCCTCTTGATGAGGGTGAAAGAGGAGAGTGCAAAAGCTGGCTTGAAACTCAACATTAAAAAAACTAAGATCATGGCATCCGGACCCATCAGTTCCTGGCAAATAGAGGGGGTAGAAATGGAAGCAGTAACAGACTTCATTTATTTGGGCTCCAAGATCACCGCAGACAGAGACTGCAGCCATGAAATTAAAAGACGCTTGCTCCTTGGGAGGAAAGCTATGGCAAACCTAGACAGCGTATTAAAAAGCAGAGACATCACCTTGCCAACAAAGATCCGCATAATCAAAGCTATGGTTTTCCCAGTAGTAATGTATGGCTGTGAGAGCTGGACCATAAAGAAGGCTGAGCGCCAAAGAATTGATGCCTTTGAACTGTGGTGCTGGAGAAGACTCTTAAGAGTCCCCTGGACTGCTAGGAGGTCAAACCAGTCAATCCTAAAGGAAATCAACCCTGACTGCTCATTGGAAGGATTGATAATGAAGCTCAAGCTCAGATACTTTGGTCACCTAATGCGAAGAGAGGACTCTTTGGAAAAGACCCTGATGCTGGGAAAGATTGAAGGCAAAAGGAAAAGGGGACGGCAGAGGATGAGATGGTTAGATAGCATCACTGAAGCAATGAGCATGAAACTGAGCAAACTCAGGGAGCCAGTGAAGGACAGGAAGGCCTGGCGCAATATGGTTCATGGGGTCACGAAGAGTCGGACACGACTTAATGACTGAACAACAACAAAAGGGGGATTGGACAGGTTCATGGAAGATCAAGCTATCAATGACTACTGATATTGGCAACTGTACACTGCCTTCTGAATCATAGGCAAGATTCTTCAGGAATGCTTGCTGGGAAGCAACTTTGGAAACGCTGGTGGTGATGATAGTGATGATCTGTCTCCAGATCAAGCTTACTCACTTCTTACATGTATCCAGATGCCACTGTATGCTATGGAATGGTGGATGAAATGGGTCTGTGGCCCAATCCAGCCACACTAAACTTCTTAGGTTCAATCAACTATGGGGTGTTACAGTTACAGATTTTCTTGACAATATTTTTTTGCCACATTATATATGTTGAAATAAATCTGTAGCTCACTTTTCATAACTCTGTGCAGATGAGCAGTGCACTCCCATATGTACAAGGTAATTTTTCATGGACCATATGCTTGTTCTTTTTGGAAAAATAAACTCTTATTTCAGTGTTTTAATGATACCTTTTTTGCATTTTTCTGAATTGAAGGCAAAATACCATCCATGCGTCAGAAATCTGGAATTCATTTGTTGAAATGGTCACAGGTATATGAATTCAGATCTACTCATACTTCAGAAATAATAAGATGATGGAATTCCTTAAAAAGATGTTTTTTCTCTGAAATGATAGTCAATTGCTGGACGTCGTTGTTCATGTAATGCCATAGTGTTGAAAAGAATGCTAAAATTTAAAATAAATTAACTGAAGATATATTTATGCAGGTACACTTTCTGCCCAATATTTTCAGGAAATTCATAACTAAAATGCAAGCTTCATTTGTTGATTTGCCATAGAATGATCCAGCAGCCCTATGACAGAACTGCAGGGCTTATATTTAATGCTGGTTTCCAAACATTTGGGGGGTAGTGAGTTCATTTTGACAGCAAGCAATCGATGCTCCACCTCTCTTGGAGGAAAGGGGGTTGCCCGCTCACAAAATGGCTGTCAAATAAGTGTGTGCAGTCTCAAAAGACCAATTGACCAAAAAGCAAACCGCTCCCTGTCATCTTTCCTTGCATCCCAGGTGACTTGTTATCAGTCCTTAGGTTATTTGTCTTGATTGGGGGTAAGGGGGCAAGTGGGCAAAGCTTTGTGCTTCAGCCTCACATTTGTCCCCCAGTCAGAACACTTATTTGGAGTTCATAGTATTCTTGGAAATAAAGATGATTGTGGAGACTGCTATATTCCTCTTTTGTTCGCTTAATTTGTTCTTTTAAATTACAAGTAGAGTGGGCAGGTACCAAGGAGATGCCTGCAAGCATCCTACAGAGGAACTCAAACCTTCTGCCTGCCTGTGCAGCTTCGCCCCCTGTAGGCTGTGTGGAAGGGAAGGCTTTATGGCCCTTGGGACTTGCCGTAGGGAAAGTCAAAGTCCTGGCCTGAGTAGGGTTTGGTGGGACTCTGTGATGACACAGAAGAAAATGGGTGGGCCACTTTAAAGAGGAGGGGGGCCAGAGGGGCCAGCCAGGGGAAATAGAGAAGTTTCTGGCTTCTGCCCTTAGGCAGCAGCGTTTTTTCACCACTGCCAGAGGCTGAAGCCCATCCAGTGCCTCAGGACTGAGAAATCACAAACAGGTCTGTGAGGCACAGAATGGTCGCCTTTATCTAACTCCATACTGAGCTCCATCCAGTCCCACTTTATATGGTGTACTCCTGGGCTGCTTCTCTTCCTTCGTTTCCCCTTTTCCCAGATCCTTATCCTACCTCTTAGCTTTTCGTTTGATAAACCTGCTCGTTACGGTTTCCCCTGTTCCCCTTAAAAGGGAAAAAGAGCAAGCTGGAAGCCCTGCGTAAGATCCAGGGGTTCCTGAATCCCTGTAATAGAAGATCGGCTTCCTTCCACCAGAGTCCACCCACCCACCCACCCACCCAAAGCTGGAATGAGGCGTGTATAGCTGGCTCTTCTTTTCACCTGCAGTTTATTCCCCTTCATGGTTAAAGTTTTTTTTTTTTTCTTGATCGTTTTTCCTTTGGATTTCTCTCTCCTGATAATGATGCTGGTAAGTTGGTTAATTGTTACAAGAGGATTGCTACATGTATTCTATGCAGGCTGTTAAAATGGATGGTATTCAAATTGAGCTGGGCTTCTTTGAGAATCAGTGGTGAATAACCTGCAGTTGTGAGATAAAATTTGAACATTTTAAACAACCCCCAGGAATGCTGCCTTAGGGGGATGTAGTATGAATGCTGCAGCTATGTTAAAAATTGTGTGGAATAGTGGAGAATTTGTTGGACTAGAAGCAGGGAGACCAGGTTCTAGCTTCCCCTTCAGCATCAGAAACTCACTGGGTGATATTTGGTGAGTCCCACTCTCTCAGCCCAACCTACCTTTCCACCCAATGTTGTTGGGTGGAAAAAAAACAGGAGAAGGAACACTGTTGTACACTGCCTCAGCTTCTGAAAGAAGCTGGATATGAATCAAATTAACAAACAACAATTGAAGAGCCTACTTAAGTTTTGCTAGGTCCCCATTACTCCTAGAGCACAGCTTACTTTACAAAGTAGAACCCTAATTTTTCCCTAAAGATTTTCTAATAAACTCCATGGTTTCTTAGAACAACAAGCAAGAATGTCTTAAGACTTTGGATGTGATAGGTCTTTCTCATCCTCATGCCTCAGGACCACATCAGACCATCCTATGTAACTGGTAGTATCTATAGAGTGGAGTTACCCCAGCTGACAAAAAGTGTTTTGGCTCTGAGTTGGATCAAATAATACAAATTCTACCTGGTCATATTCTAGTCAATTTTTTTCTGATGCAGAAAAACAGCATGACTTGAAATTTCCAGCTTTAAATATAACCAGTATGTTAAGAGAAAATCTCAGTCCTACAATACAAGCTGACTTTATATTCTTGAAAAAAAAAATATTGTTGAATTTCAGGGAATGTACATGCTTTTACATTTAAGGCAGAATCTGGATTTTCTTTGGAACTAAAACAGCAGCAAGGAACACTTTTCAGCCTGAGGACTGACTCTTCTAGGAAACTTCTACAGGAGTTCATTTTCCTTCCATTTTCTCTTCATCTTACCTCCATCCTCGGGTTGTGAAGGAGGTGGAGTTAGCTATATTATATGGGGAATTCTCTTCCTCCTCACTAGTTCAATGGTCAGCTCTATGTGCTAAGGAAAACTAGGCAAAAAATGAAGGGAGCAGGCAGTGGAAGCAGAGTTCTCTCCCCCTGGGTTATCAGGTTATTTATTTACAGTATTTCAGTTTCTACATCTGGCCACTCACACACTACTTTCAGCAATTTCCTCTTTGCAGCTGTTTCCCTGCTTCTCTGTCTTTCCAAAAACTTTTGAAACATATGCAGGTGCATGCATGATGGGGAAGAGAATTGTAGGAAAAGGAGATTGAAATGATAAATTCCTCTCCCAAGATAGTTATAGTAGTTCAGGGAAATGATATATGATGAATTCCTTATAACCAGTTTGAATTTAGTACAGGAGGAGAGAACTGCATGGAGTTTGAAGTCTCAAGCATATCTCATCATAAGCTTGAGCCTCACGTATGATTTCACCAACCTGTGGTTAAAAAAAAAAATCACCTAGCTTCCAGTATCATAAAGTAGGAATTATGAGAAAGTATCCTGACAGCTCATCCAGGAAAAGGCAGGAGGGAAATCTTAAGATCAGAAAAGGAGCTGTCAAGGTCCTTCCACCATGCATGCATGCATGCAAAAATAAAAATGCCCTGGGATATAAGAACAAAAATAAAATTCTACTATGGGTGGTACTGAGATGAAATAATCTGCAGACTATTTTCATAGGTCAGTTCATCATATTGCAATATGTTCATCATATTGCAATATGTGGAATCTGTGAGAGGAAAATTTTAGTAGCCTTCTATATGTTTTAATATTAGTTTTGATTGCATTTGATAAAGCCAGGTTAGCTTCTTGTGACCTGTAGGGCAATGACAGGAAATGTCAAATGCAAGACTAAGCAACTTGTTGGTGGGAATAGAACAGGAAGGTATGGTAAAATTAGCACCAAGGACATTACGAATCAGTTGCTAAACCTAGGAGTCATGTCTGAGGTTTGTGGTTTTAAAGGATAAAAAGGATTGCATCTGAGGGGGTCGGTACCATTTTGGTCAAGCTGTTTACCTGACGGCTCGATTAAAATGGTCACGACATTGCAATGTGAATCTAAGTAGGTACCTTGTATGCTATTGGTTGAATTTTACTTGCTTGTTGAACTAACATTTAATAAAGCTTTTAGAACTTTGAAGTGACTTGTTTTATGGTGTGTCTGCCTCCCGTGTTTAACGTGGTTTTTCCCCTGACAAATCATAAAGTGAAAAATTATAATTTTCAATATTCTGTGAATGCAGGAATTCAAATTAGAGCATCCCTGTAATGATTACATCTAAGAGGCTGTTGAATTCTCATATAATTTGTTCACAATACTGATACTTTAGTACTTGTATTTCTTGCCCCCCTCTTATAATAAATCATTCTTTCCAATTGGCAGACACCAATTTGAAGGTTGTTACAGTGAAGGACTGGAAAATATTCCATATTCTCTATAATCTGTGCCTCTGTGAAACATAAAACAGTAGAACAAATAAGAAATGGTTAGGAATTATAAACAGACTTTTTAAAAAGTTGTTCATCCTAATGCACAAGGTGAAATTAAGCTTGGATATGTTATTTTATTTTTTCTCATGCTGATGGATATTGAAAAGTCCACTCAGTTACCTTCTGCATTTAACCAATAGAATTTCTCTTTTAACTGTTGAGAAATATTACTTTTTTTTCTACCACATATGAATGATCAGGGTACAGAAGTGACAAAAATCAGTTGAGGGTTCATCAGCAATCTTTCTAAATAATGCATATCTCTGTAAGAAAATTTCCCCCTTCCTTGTGCATATACAGCGGGGCAAAAAAGTATTTAGTCAGCCACCAATTGTGCAAGTTCTCCCACTTAAAAAGATGAGAGAGGCCTGTAATTTTCATCATAGGTATACCTCAACTATGAGAGACAAAATGGGGGGGGGGGGATCCAGAAAATCACATTGTCTGATTTTTAAAGAATTTATTTGCAAATCATGGTGGAAAATAAGTATTTGGTCAATATCAAAAGTTCATCTCAATACTTTGTTATATATCCTTTCTTGGCAATGACAGAGGTCAAACGTTTTCTGTAAGTCTTCACAAGGTTTTCACACACTGTCGCTGGTATTTTGGCCCATTCCTCCATGCAGATCTCCTCTAGAGCAGTGATGTTTTGGGGCTGTTGCTGGGCAACACGGACTTTCAACTCCCTCCAAAGGTTTTCCATGGGGTTGAGATCTGGAGACTGGCTAGGCCACTCCAGGACCTTGAAATGCTTCTTACGAAGCCACTCCTTTGTTGCCCAGGCAGTGTGTTTGGGATCATTGTCATGCTGAAAGACCCAGCCACGTTTCATCTTCAATGCCCTTGCTGATGGAAGGAGGTGTTCACTCAAAATCTCACGATACATGGCCCCATTCATTCTTTCCTTTACACGGATCAGTCGTCCTGGTCCCTTTGCAGAAAAACAGCCCCAAAGCATGATGTTTCCACCCCCATGCTTCACAGGAGGTATGGTGTTCTTTGGATGCAACTCAGCATTCTCTCCTCCAAACACGACAAGTTGAGTTTAGACCAAAACGTTCTACTTTGGTTTCATCTGACCATATGACATTCTCACAATCCTCTTCTGGATCATCCAAATGCTCTCTAGCAAACTTCAGATGGGCCCAGACATGTACTGGCTTAAGCAGGGGGACACGTCTGGCACTGCAGGATTTGAGTCCCTGGCAGCGTAGTGTGTTACTAACGGTAGCCTTTGTTACTTTGGTCCCAGCTCTCTGCAGGTCATTCACTAGGTCCCCCCATGTGGTTCTGGGATTTTTGCTCACTGTTCTTGTCATCATTTTGACCCCACAGGGTGATATCTTGCATGGAGCCCCAGATCAAGGGAGATTATCAGTGGTCTTGTATGTCTTCCATTTTCTAATTATTGCTCCCACAATTGATTTCTTCACACCAAGCTGCTTGCCTATTGCAGATTCAGTCTTCCCAGCCTGGTGCAGGTCTACAATTTTGTTTCTGGTGTCCTTCAACAGCTCTTTGGTCTTGGCCATAGTGGAGTTTGGAGTGTGACTGTTTGAGGTTATGGACAGGGGTCTTTTATACTGATAACAAGGTCAAACAGGTGCCATTACTACAGGTAAGGAGTGGAGGACAGAGGAGCCTCTTAAAGAAGTAGTTACAGGTCTGTGAGAGCCAGACATCTTGCTTGTTTGTAGGTGACCAAATACTTATTTTCCACCATGATTTGCAAATAAATTCTTTAAAAATCAGACAATGTGATTTTCTGGATTTTTCCCCCCATTTTGTCTCTCATAGTTGAGGTATACCTATGATGAAAATTACAGGCCTCTCTCATCTTTTTAAGTGGGAGAACTTGCACAATTGGTGGCTGACTAAATACTTTTTTGCCCCACTGTATGCAAGACAGGGATTATGGTAGGGGCACCAATGAACTTGAGAGCCACAATTACCCTGACATATTCTGACCCCCTTAGTCCATAATCATTAGCTTCCAAAAATTGCATTCTTTTTAAGTTTCCTTTCTAGATAAAATACAGTCGGGGGACAGTTTAGCAACTGGCTATTCAGGAAATATTATGTGTTTCACAAACTGGTTAGTACATCCCCCCCCTTTTTTTATAAATCATTTAGTGATTACAGAACAAGAAGAACCCACATAAATGGAACTTTAAAATGTAGTAAGGCTAACTTTGTGAGTAATGGACTATAAGTAATTAGTGAGTCTAAATATGGTATGCAAGTTCTGAACCAGAAATTACATCACTGAAGTTCAGCATCAAGTTATGAATAAATGAAGATGTGTTTTCATGCCTATTCTCAGTGGTAAACAAAAATAGTGTAAAGTGGAAAATAAGCTTAACAAATGAAAAAAAGGAGTCAAGTAAAAAAATACCAACCCTCCCTCTTGTGTGCCAGTGCCTTGAAAGTAGTTCTGGGCCTTATATTGTCAAAGTAATCAGTCTTCACTTTTATTAAGCATGACTTACTGAATAAATAATTTAGTAGCAAGTTTTCAAAGAGCTCGGGACCACACCCAAGTTTTTGAGTCACCTGATTGAACACCTCAGCCCAAAATCATGATTTACAGACCACAGTGACTGGATTAACACAAGCCCTAAACCAAACAGAAACAAATTACATTCTTGTTTAACACGTTGAATGAACCCATTTACCTTGACCTTAAAATGAGGCTCTTTTATTACTTACGAATTGCGTATACAGTAATAAAAAACACACTGCTGCTAAACTTGTAGTGCTGCTGTTGTTAATAATAGATTATCCTTTAAAGTGTTTGAATGCAGTAAGATGGTTGAATAATGAAACATAGCTTTATAGTATATTCAGGTAAGGAAAAAGTAGAATGGAAACCTCTTGAGAAGCAATTAGTGTTCAACTGAGAATCCCAATGTGGTAGTTGGGCTGGTTGGATTTTTTTTTTTTTTTTTTTGAAAGAGGAATGAAATTTGATGAAATGATTTCATCAGTAGTCAGTTATAATGTAAATTTTAGGCAGACATGAATAAAATGTTACTGCACTTGATGAATGCTTCCTCAGCCAATAATTTATTCATGAAAGCATCTTGAGCTAGGCTTTATTCCAGGCTAGACAGCGTATGACTTAACTCCCAGAATAAAGCTTCTCTTAAACAATTTATGGCTCCTCCTACCAGAGAGAAAAGCCAAACAAACTGCAAAAGAACAAATCATGGCATATTAGAAGGAGGGAAAAAATCAGAATCCCAAATCTCAAAAGTAGCTTCTGAGATTTCTTCTTCAACTGTTCCTGCAAGCAGCCAGAGCCAAGTTGGTTAATTTAGCAGGGTGCACCAGCACAGTAGAACCCAAGATCATTTAACATGCTGTTTTTTTTAGTTGGGCAGAAGATTAAAGAAAATTCAGAAAAGACAGCCAAATAATTAGTTATCCAGTTGAAATAAGGATGCCTTATCTCTTGAATACTTTTAATACCAAAAATAATATTTAGAGCAGTGTTTCTCAACTTTGGCAACTTCAAGACATGTGGACTTCAACTCCCAGAATTCCCCAGCTACTATGCTGGATGGAGAATTCTGGGAGTTGAAGTCCACATGTTTTAAAGTTGCCAAGATTGAGAAACACTGATTTAGAGAGAAAAATAAGTCGCAGTTCTATTATTATGTGGGCACAGAATCAGAATTAGCTTACTTAGACACCTTCAACCTGGAAGTTCCTAACTTTAAGAAACTAGTTTGATTTGGCAATTCAAATATTGGATTTGATATTTTTATTTCCTGTTAAAGATGTATTTTACAAATATGTAACAGGTCCAGAAGCTTTTAAAATCAGCACTGCAGTGCAGAAATTTCACACTTTTCATTACAATATATAGTATTGTATTTAATATTCATTAAATCTATAGTGAAATTCTATTCAAGAGGGCAGAATTTTATTACTAACCTGACATCATTTAATCACATCATGCAAAATGGATAAAGACAATGAAACTTCATTTTCTGACTCCTGGAAACTTTGTTCAGCAACTCTGTTGAGTTCTGAGGTTTATGGGCCCTGCATTTACTTTCAAATAAAGATTTCCAACCATAAGTCCCACTGAACTCGCCTTATAAATACGAATGTTATCCCAATAGTCAGTGTGTCACATTTAATTTATTTCTGCATTATGGAATTCCAACATGCATAATCAACAATAAACTGGTTGATTATGCTTACATGATGAGCCAGTGGCTCTTAAAAGTAGTTTGAGATGAGGTAATGATTGGGTATTAGTGAAGGCAAAGCTTATCATACATAATTTTTGAGTTCACACCAAGAAACAAAAACAATTATCGGTATCGTGTGGTGAGGAAAATTATTTGAATATCATTGCACCTTAACATTTATAGTGGATAGTGAAAAGTATCCTGCAAGGAAAGTATGTAAGATCCCACAAATACAAATGAATAAGTTTCCAGTGTATCTCACCCTCAACAGGGATCCCCAGTGATTTTTTCTTCTCTGTCCCTCGAAGCGTTCAGTGCAAACAAAGCATTTGAGTTGGATTTGTGGGTAGGGTACACCCTTATGTAGGCATGCACAGAGTATTCTTGTAAAATTCAATTTGTTACAAAAAAAAATGTTGCGGAATGAGAAGCAGCAGGAGAAATCTGCCACTACTTTCTTCTTGGAATGCAGATTTTTTGTTTGTTTGTTTGTTTCTTGCTAAAATCATCCTGAGGCTTTATAGAAAGGGAAAGGCAGCACAAATCCCCTTTGGCTGTCTTTTTCCACTGCCTAGGGAAAAGCAATTCCTTTTCCTTTTCAAAAATGCCTTGCCTGTGCCAGAGGATTTAGCATTTGCTGAGCCAGCAGAAATGACTGAATAAGAGATTTGAGCTGAAATTTGTGGATACTAATTAAAGTTGATAACCTTGTTAATATTTTAGGTAGCTGATTTGTTATGTAATTGTGTTCTATTCAGTGTAAGATACATTTCTTACAAATTAATCCTTCCATGGTTTAAAATTTTCTAAAAGTTTTGAAAAATGTGCTGTGGATCTGTTTTCTTGTTTTTAGAGCAAAACTTTAATTCATTTCTAATAAAGAAATAATTTTTGATTGGCATTGAAGCAACAGTTAATAGAAGTTAGTGACAGTTAATTCCCACTTTTTTTTTTAATAGGAGGAAATTGTTTTCATACATTGTTACTTCTTAGGGTATCTTAGCTTTCAGAATTGCAGAGAATGAAAGCATAGATTATAAAACATGGGAAAGCTGCCTTTTTGTTTTGATGTTTCAAAACTTATCAGATTCTTGTAATACTGTAGCTTTGAGTTTACTAAGGGTATGTGAAGCACTTTATATCTACAATAATTTATTGTAGCAATACTTTACTGTTTTGTCATATTTCTTTGAACCACGGTAATAATCACCACAGAAGCTGGGGACAATTATTCTGGCTCTTGGTTTATTTTCTTTCCTCTACCTCCTTTTTGTCCTTTTCAGCTCCTCCCCCAGGAAAATCGGGAAATAATGTGTCATCCTAGCACACTGAAAAATGTCTGTAGGATAACTTAAATATTGTCAGCTTTAAAAAAAAAAAAGTTGGCAAGCAAAACAGTTTTAAAAATCTGAAAAAAAAATTGAGCAAATTCCAATTTTTCCATTACCCTAATTTAATTTGAATCTCCTTCAGAATAGAATATCTGTATTATGCATACCTTTAGCATTATTTTAACTCTTCTTCCAGGATGTGTAGCATCTGCAGCCTGATGATGCCTTTTGTTCATTAAGTGCCTCTCTTTCAGTGTCAGTCTGTTTAAAATCCATTTATAATTTATCAGTAAGATCCTCTGGATAGTGAGTGGGATTTAAATAATTTTAATTAATATTCAGAAACTCTGAGTTTTACAACTCAGATATTACAGTTTAATTGAAGCCTATAAGCTCTATAAGCTATTTTTTTATAGAAATGGAAAGAATCTGTTAATGTGATCAAAATTCCTTCTGCATAATTTCTAGTTTAAAGTTGATGTCGAGCCTCGCACTTATCTCTAGTAGGCTTACCTGCCTTTTTTGGGAGGAGGGGCAGGGAACAATTAGTTTAAGTTATTCTATACCTCTAACCCTTAAGTAAATTGTGACAAGGTCTTGATCATGGTATATCTATAGTGCTTTTCTTCCACAATTCTATTATGTAAATCATATGAATGGGCATTTAGAAGGGGTTTTGATCTTTAGGTATGTTAGAATATTTTAGGTGTGTTCGAATATTTTATAAATATTTATTGAGCAATTTATGCTACTATGAAGTATTTGAAACAAAGTACCCTTTATTGTCAGAAATACAGATTCTTAGGCACACTAAGAAAGTTTTGTAAATAGTAATTGTTTATAGTAAATAAGAATTGGGACCAGGCAAATATATTTTTATACAAGGTAGGTACCTTCTTGGTTGCTGTAAGTCATAGTGATTGGCATAGGCTGTTGTAAGGTTTCTTCAAGAGTTTGACATAGAAACATAAAGGGAATTCTTTATACTTTGTACAACCCCAGAAGCCATTCTCAGAGGAGTCCCAAATTTCTTAGGAAGGATCTTAGATGTGGAATGTAGGGTTATGATGAGGGAAGCCACCTCAGAGCAGCTTCATTGATAGCAACTTGCAAAATCAGGATACAACTCTGAAATATTTGAATAACAATTTCATTGTCAGCGATATTGCTCAGAATCCCTGTGTTTGTAATGTTCCATATGCTTCTTTATTCTTGTTCAGCAACTGCCATATTATCCAATATCTCACATAATACAGATATATCTCAAAGTAACTTTCAGTCTCTCTTCAATTCTTTTATCATGATGTTGGTCTTAACATGTTTTTAGGCCAAGTATTTGGTGTACTGTCCAGTGCCATTCACAAGGGGAGGGGGTGTTAGAAAAGACAAGATGGCGGACATGGCATCACAATCAGTCTTGCCCCTCTTGTGCATCTGTATGACACTGGTGTGTGTACAAAAGGGACAGGACTTTCATTGCCACACTGCATCCTGCGTCTTGCCTTTTTTTACCTCTATCCATTGATACTATTTCTAGCTACCTTTTTTTTTTGGTCTTGTGTTTATCAGAGACACATTTGTAATCTACTGTATTCCAGTTCTGTTATTGCTGTATGTGTCTTAGTTTCTACTTTCCTCAAAGAGGAGATATTAACTTAGTTTACTTGTCTCCTCCTTCCCTGATAAATATTTAATTAAATATACAGAAGAAAGAGAAAGAAATAAAGCATTCTAGACCATTTGTCTTCTGATAAAAAACATTGGACGTATTACATGAAGAGAGTAATAAAACAACTTTTTTTTTTAATCTGCTTTCAATCGTGACCGATTCTACGGAGACTGCCTGGACGAGTCCCTGCAGTTTTCCTGGCAAGGTTTTTTTGGAAGTGGTTTGCCATTGCCTCCTTCCTAGGGCGGAGCCCAGCTGGCGGTTGCAGGAAATTGAGTCTCTTCCATTGCATTGCGTCCAGCAACCAATTCCCGTTTTCCCGTGCAAGGCGCCGCCAGCATTTTTCCTCCCACCAGGGTGAGAGTACCTATTTATCTACTCACTTATGCTTTTGAGCTGCTAGGTGGGTAGGAGCTAAGGGCGCAAGACGGGAGCTCACCCCATCGCACAGAGCTTGGGCTCAAACCACTGAAGTGTCGACCATAAAGCTTAGCCCCAATAACTACTTGTACAAGATAGGATGTTCCTTAACTTTGTGTTTACATCTCCCTCGTACTTAGGATCAACCAATTATCAAACAGCATTGGCAAATTCCTACTAGCTTTTCTCATTCACATTTTAGTTTTATGTAAGGAGAAAAGTGTATAAAAGTGAATGCACTACATTAAAAGGTTCGTTTTGTGCTTCAGAAGATTCCTTTTGAGAGCAAGAGAGATCTGTTCCTTCACTCCAGCCTCCATTTTCTTTCTGTAGATTGGTAGTTGGTTTTGTGAGGGTCTTTTTTAACCTGTTACATAATTACATATCTGTGTTTATATTAGAGAAAGATTACACTTTTGCAGTTGGTCATTCTATGTATGTTGAGACTGAGTTTCTTTAATAGTCTATTTAGCTAGAAGGCAGATTATAAATATTTTTTAAAAATAGAACAGATAATTAGCATAATTCAAGAGATACTGCTAGCATATAAATAAGGACTCACAAAACAAAAATAACCCTCAGGCTTGTTTTTCAAAATTCCCTTCCATGTTTCCTTTGGTTCAGTTTTTTTCTATTTTCAGGGAACTAGTCAGATGTTACATAAGGCTCTACCAATAATCACACACTAGTATTTTAGCCATGCTGCTACAAGTAGTCCTTGCTTAATGACCATTCGTTCAGTGACCGTTCAGAGTTATGGCGGGACTGAACAAAGGGACTTATGTATTGTCGAAGGCTTTCACAGCTGGCATACGATGGCTGGTGTGGGTCTTCTGGGCTGTGTGGCCATGTCCTGGAAGTTTTGTTTCCTAACGTTTCGCCGGCACCTGTGACCGGCATCTGAAGACGCCGGTCACAGGTGCTGGCGAAACATTAGGAAACAAAACTTCCAGGACACGGCCACACAGCCCGGAAGACCACACCAGCCAAAGGGACTTATGACCAGTCCCTGAAGTTACAGCCATTTCAGTGCCTCTGCAATCATGTGATCAAAATTTGGGTTCTTTGGAGAGGGTTTTTCTGGATACTTTTGAGGTTTACATATATACCCACAGTATTGATGATATTGTCCTGTTCATTGTGGCTTCCAATCAGGGGGGAAAAAAAGCAAGTGAAGCCTTTCAGCACTGAAAGATGGTCCATTTGTGTTGTTTACCATTTCTGTGCAATTATTTTATGTAAACTGATTTTTGCTCCATAACCAAGAGTTTTTAGCATATAATAAGCCTTATTAGTTAGAGAAAAATGATGGGTCAAATATATTTTAAGACTGCTTAAAATTGTTCAGTAGCTAGCTTTTCTCTTCTTCAGATGTGAGCATGTTTTCTGCAGTGAAGGGTCTTGAGTGATGTTAATTCTCCTCCTGTTCAAAGACTTCCACTGACTTTTTGTTTATTTTGCATCTTTTTTTGGGTCATTGCAGGCAGTTTGTGTAGTACAGATAGTCTTTGTTTAGCAACCACAATTTGGACCAGCAACTCAGTCATTAAGTGAAGCAGTTGCTAAGTGAAATCGCCACTGTGCTTATAATATTATTTCAGCTTCTTTTTTTTTTTTTTTTTTTTTGCGCTTTATAGGCCTGTGAAGGTCATAAATGCAGGGAGGGATTGGTTGTAAAGTTACTTTTTCATCACTGTCATAACTGCACACTGTCACTAAATGAGGCAGTTGCTAAACGAGGAGTATCTGGATTGCATATTCTGTTGAAAATAAGATCTCAATTTGCTAAGTTTTTCATTCTACCATATTACTATTTATGCAAATCTTGCTATATTAATACATGTTTTCTGATTTAAATGTTTTCCAGATATGAGACATGATTGTTGGACGCAGAAGATTAAAGTTGCTGGGAATTCTAATGATGGTAAACTTCTTTATATATGTCATTGTGGAAGTCTCAAAAAATAGTGGCCAAGAGAAAAATTCAAAAAGACAAGTTGTACTCCCAAGCAGCAGATTTTGGAGAAAGTATACTCCTCACAAGGCATATTGGAATAAACAGCAGCAGAAGTTGGAACGCTTATACAATCCTATTTTTGCATTACTTTTCAATATGACTGTGGAAGAAAGGTTATCTTCTAATAATAGCTTTTTGAACTCCTGTGATCCTGATCCATTTGTATCTTCAGAACTTAAAGACTTTGAAAAGTTACCAGATAGGTTTAAAGACTTTTTTCATTATTTAAGATGTAGAAATTATTCATTATTAGTGGATCAGCCACACAAGTGCAAACATAAACCTTTTTTGCTTCTGGCTATTAAATCACTCATACCACATTTTGATAGAAGGCAGGCAATCCGGGAATCTTGGGGAAGAGAAATTAAATTGGGAGACATAACTATTGTGAGGGTTTTCCTGTTAGGTCAAACTCCTCCTGAAGATAACTATCCCAACCTCTCAGAGATGTTGAAATTTGAGAGTGAAACCCACCAAGACATACTTCTGTGGAACTTCAGAGATACCTTCTTCAATTTGACTCTGAAAGAGGTACTATTTCTAAAATGGGTCAGTAATACCTGCCCAGATGCCCAGTTTATTTTCAAGGGAGATGATGATGTTTTTGTGAATACCCATCAGATCCTGGATTACTTGAAGAGTTTAACTAAAGAAAAAGCCAAAGACTTGTTCATAGGTGATGTCATTCATGATGCTGGACCTCACCGTGATAAGAATCTGAAATACTATATCCCAGAAAGTATTTATGAAGGCTCTTATCCTCCATATGCAGGAGGTGGTGGATTTCTTTATTCTGGTGATCTGGCATTAAGATTAACTAACATATCTGACCAAGTCCTTCTTTATCCTATTGATGATGTGTATATTGGAATGTGCCTTCAGAAACTTGGGCTTGCTCCAGAAAAGCACAAAGGCTTCAAAACATTTGACATTGAAGAGAAACAGAGGGACAATATTTGCTCCTATACAAACCTAATGTTAGTCCACAGCCGGAAACCTCAAGAAATGATTAAAATCTGGACGAACCTGCAAGATCCACAGTTAAGTTGTTAAATATGTATGTGTCCAAAAATTCTTCCCAAATTTCAGTTTAAATGTTTTGGCTATATGGTAAGTATAATGTCTTCATTTGGTGGCTTGTTTTGTAAACCAAAATTAGCTATTAACAGATTGTCTAGTACTTCTAAAAGTGAGACTACAACCATAAGAGCGCACATCAGAAGATATGGCATGAAAATATCCTTATTATACTACTGGCCTAAAATATTGAAAAATTAAAGCTTTCAGAAGTTGTGATTAAGACTGATTAGTCCAGTTATATTTAATAAATTGTTCTTGTTCTGATACTGTAATTTCATTATGGTAATAGATTCCACCATCTTTCCTAGGATGAGAAATTGTAGAGATTGTGCTGTTAATTCAGACTCTTATTTCCCAACTTAACTTTCATAAATAAGTTAAATAATGTCATAATTAAAAAGGGGTTTTTTTGCAACTTAGTTCCCCACCTTCAACTCCAATCTCTTTATCCCTCCACTAAATAATATTTCAGTTAAAGATGGTAGAAGCATCTCTAATATGGGACAGTGCATTTAAAAGATCAAATGATATGCCTATGAGAAGTTACACAACTTAGTTTAAATTGCAATTTGAGAGGCTAAATATTTTTTGTTTCAGACATAGCTAATGGACAACTTTTAATTGTCATCAAAACTACAACATTGTATGATTTGATTTAGATTTGATTTTGCTTAGTTGCTATTTTTAATATTAATAGTAGTAGGCCACTTGACTGATGAAATTTCATATAGATTTCTATAGATTTGGTTTACAATCTAATGAAAATGGTGGTGATTGAGATCCCAATTTTTTTTTAAATCCCTAACATTATTGAGTCTATTTCAAAAGGAATAGGTTCTAAAAGTCTCAAATTCTTAGTTGCCATATCTTCATATGTGTTATATCTGACAACTCAAACAGCGACTGCGGTCTTTGTATATGTAGAAGTGCCTGTATTTATTGTTTAAATTGAAGACCAAAATATTTTCTTAAAAATATTTAAGAAACATTTGTAAAGTGCTGTCATTGCTATTTTAAATGTGTTGAAATGCAAAATGTTAAATAAAATTGTTTTTGAATTTGAAAAAAAAGTGATTTGTGTGCATTGCGGTGTTTGTGTAATATGCCCAGACAGTTGTAAATACTTCACTGCTTGACAATCATTGACTAACACAGCAGTTGAAGAATTGAAACCTCCACTTATTAGAGCTCTGCCATGGCTTGCTCTGTTACATGAAGAAAAAAAAATGACAAAAATTGACTGAATAATTCTCATGTCTTTGCCATCTTCACAGGACTGCTGTCGTGGGGAAAAATGGGAGGACCGAGTAGTGTGTACGCCCCTTGAACCCCTGAATGAAAAACAGAATAGAAATAAAATGAATATAGCTTGCAGAAGCAAACTATGTTTAAAAGGTAGCATTGAATGACACTTTGCACTGGAAATGTCCTTCTATTGGTACAACAGTGCTGCCAAAATTGTTTCTGTTGTTCTAATTCAGGAGAAAGCAGAGTTCTGCAAATACTGGCTATAGCTGTAGTGTTTAAGGTCTTGCAGGCATAAAATAATGACATCTATTATTCTGATGTTACTGAATTAAAATACTAGCAAGTATATTCCACATTTAGGTACAGATTTAGGGTGAACCATCAAAGAAAACTAGAACTTCTCCATGTTGTCCATCTTTACCAAAGTATATATAGAACAAAGTTCATTATTATTAATTGCTTCCTAGTATGTTCTTCGTGTTAATTAACCAAAAAATGAGATATCCTCAGGTAGCAACCCTATACTCATTTAAAGGCTGCTATCCATTGAATATTTTTGAACATTGAACATGAATATACATCTCAGTGAACTTATTTCTGCATAAGCAAAAATAAGATTGCACTGCAAGTATATTTTAATTCATGAAAGTAGCTATAGTATCTTGCTTTTGTTCTTTGTGTCAGCTGATCAAACCTATAGAATCAACATATTTTTGTAACTAATAAAATACCCTTGAATTTGGAAACTCATGTGATGCTTTAAATCTTTTCTAAAATGTGCTTATGACTTTTTTATTATCATGTGATTGCTTATTCTATCATGACATAAGTAATGGGTACAGACTATTGATTAAGAACACAGAATTGAATTGAGCAATGAATTGATTAGACAGTATTTGGCACATGATCTTTCTCTATGTCACAAATCTGGGGGGTTCCTAGAAAGGGGGCATTCTTGGAGTTTTACGTACCGTACTGTGGAATTGGCTTTTATGTAAGAGATTGTATGTCAAACGCTATAGATTTTGTAGATCTAGTCTGAATTTTCCATTGAGACCCAAAGTTACATTGATGAGCAAATAATTGTCCTATATCATAACCTTGCCTGTAAGGATTAATATAATTAAAATATTAATTGAAGTTATTGATGTACGTTATAATTTAAGTTATAAATATTTGGAGTTATATATAGTAATTAAATGGAGTGCAATGGAATTATCTTCTATGCTGCTGAGAGTTCCTTAAGAAGTATAAATAAAACATTGATTTATTAAGAACTTACTGCTAAGTGACAACATTAAGGAGCATTTTAATTTGTTGCCTAAGGCAATTATCCCTAATAGAAAGCAGATGTTTTATACCGGGGAACATTTTGAACTATGCTATACTTTTAAAAAGTAAATCCATGAAAAATGCTACATAATCAAATTTTGAAACATAGTGTCCATTTATATTTATTATGCCGAGATCCTATTGTTCCACAGTGCATTCTCCCAACTGAGTGTGTAGAGGACTTTAGCCCCAGTCACAGATACAACACATGCTTTATACTGGACATTCTTATTGTTTAATGCTGTAGCTTTTTTGATAAACAGAGCAGTCGTTCCTGTTTCCCAAAGCTGAGTGTAATGGACCCAGCATTGCTAATAGCAGTGTATATTTTTATCTAATATATGGCATCTGGGCTGAATATTTTATACACAACTGCAATAAAATATTGGCAGTCTCTGTCTAAAAAAAGAAAGTTACAAGAGGGGATCAGTTTGATCAAAAGTGCTCTGGGGTGTGTTGCAATTCCCTATATGTCCTTTTCCTGTCTCCTGGAATTTCAGATATCAATATTGGTGCAGGCCATAAGTAGCACAGTGCTGAAAAACATGGAACTCAATTGAATTTGTTGTCCAATGATCCTTGACGTACATTTTTGTATAAAATTGTTCTTGCAACTATAGTTAGCTAGAAGGATAGCTGTGTTAGTCTGTTGCAGCCAGAGTAAGACTTAAAATTGCTTCCAGAAAGCTCCAAATACTGGCAATGAGAAGTTGCATTAGTAGTTGGTGAGCAGAACTGTCTGAATACATGTCAATTTAATAGCTGATCTCCAGTGAAACCTCTAAATTTTGTGATATGTTCTGCTGTCTTGAAGAGTTGGAAGTTTAGCAAACATGATCACTGAAATCAACTTATGAGTATCTACCTTTTGTGAATGGAACCCTCAAATTTCTGTGTCTCAATATTAATTTGGGAGGATTGAAAAATAAGCATTGCAAAAGTAGAATTACACAATGCAATTTAGTTTTCCTTAAACAGTTGTTGCTCTAGATTGTTTTCAACTGGTATGCTTCAAATTAAGCAGGGAATTTGATTGTTTAAACTTAATTATAAAAGATAAAATATTATTACTTACTTACTCACTTACATGACTTACGTGGCCACCTATCTCATATAATGAATCTAGGTGGCTCACAATAATCCATAAAAACATGGTTAAAAACAAAAGTACCCTTCCCCCCAGGTGCCAGACCAAACATCAACCCCCATCTTAGCCCAGTGCTTGGGGGGAAGAATTCATCAAGAATGTTTCACAATCCCATTCACTTAATTGCTGACAATCACATAGTTTTCCATTATATATGGGTTACAGATTAACCTCAAATGTGAATAAGATTCGTCTGAAGACTTAGAGCATTCTGCAGGGCTTGAAGTAAAGTCAAGATTCTGGCACAATGAAAATATGTGCATTATCGTATGTAATGGGATAGATGGCATTGAGTAGGTATGCTTTGGCTTCTGAGTCCTGTTTTTTGTATAGTGTAAACCACAATGTAGTACAGGTAATCCTTGACTTACAATGACAAACTTGCAGTCCCTGTTGCTGTTAACCAAATCCAACAGTCATTAGATGAGGCAACTTCTTGCCAGCTTCCCACAACCAAGGTGGGGTGACAAGAAGTTGCAAGTCCCAGGCCAGCAGGCAGGTAAGTGGCTGCTGCCAGGTGGGGGAAGAAGCAAGGGGCTGCATGGGGGAGGCACAGGGAGGATGCCCGGGGGGGCACAAGAGGTGCAGTGAGGGTCAGGGAGGGTATGAGGGGGTGCACAAGAGGCACACTGCAGGTCAAACAGGATGCGAGGGGGTGCACAAGAGGCACAGCAAGTGTCAGGATGCACAAGGGTGTAAGGGGGTACATGAGGTGGCAGGGAGGTTGCATGGGAGTGTGGCACAGGTCAGGGAGGGTGTGCAGGGGTGCACAAGTGCCAGGGAGCACAAGCGCAGAGGGACTGGAGGAGGGTATGTGGGTGGGGGAGACTTACCCCAGTGACTTGCAACCTTCCCTGGCAGATTCCCCATTGATTTTCTGGGGAAGCCAGCAGGGAAGGTTGCAGATGTTGATCATGTGCTTGTGGGGCACTACAACCAGTCATAATTTTGAACCAGTTGCCAAGTGCCTAGATCGCGATCGCATGGCTGAAGGGGTGCTGGGATGGCTGGAATTCCAAGGATTGGTCATAAACTCCATTTGTTCAGCACCACTGTAACTTCGCTGAACGAATGGTGGTAGATCAAGGACTGCCTGCACTTCGTTTTTGATTTAGTATGATGAGTAGATATGCGCATTACAGCTTAATACAATGTGCAAACCAAGCCACTATGGATTATCCAACAACCATAGTTTAAAATATCCTGGCACGGTGATGTTAGAATGCAGTCCCTGTGATCATTGATACTAGCTTCTGGTTTATTTTAGCCATGCTAAAGCCATAATTTCTTATGGGAAACTAGTTGGGCAAAAACCTATCTTCCTCAAAGCCAGGCACGCAATTAGAGTAGCACTAGAAGTAGGCCAAAGCAATGAAGATGGGGGAGATCCATATAAATTATTCTCCAGATACTTCTGCAGCTGTGTTTATTTTTGTATATAATGTGATCAAATAGCATTACTATTATGTAATCGTGTAACAGTAAGAACATCTTCAGTGCTGCTTGTCTTGAAGATCCATAATTAGCTTCCTCAAACATGTTATTATTCACTGTGCCATTTCTCTCTGCTTGTACCTGCCAATGTGATTCATGGACAGATTACTCCAAACATTTTTCACTTTCAGAAAAACCATTATTGAACCAGATAGCAGTAGCTTACATGAGTAGCAGAAGCTGATGGGTGGGAAAAAAGGAAGCAGCTTTTTAACTAGAGTGTCTTAGAACTGAATTGGCATAGTAGGCTTGGAGAAAATATTTCTCTCTCCTCTCATCTTGTTATGAGGAAGGATTTTGTTTTGGTTGCTCAGACAGAATTTAAAAACATACCTCATCTGAAAAGTTCCCCTGAGATCAATTAGACAATGATAATATCTAGCACTTACCTTATGTGCTTGTGTTGATCTTACATGTGCCTATATATAAGATATACTAACAAATATTTAAGGTTTAGCTCTGATGTATATTTTAAAAGGTATATAATGTTAATAATGGCATTCTCACAGGATAAGTGCACATCAACTTATCTGAATGCAGTAATTTTTATTGTAGACTCTAAAGAGAAATATAATTAAAAGTGACTCAGAACAAATACAGAAAGAGAAATATCAGAAACTTCTGTGTTGGTTTGGAAAGGGAAAATAGCATATTTACCCACCCTACTGCCAGAAAGATAGTCTGGAAAAAAAATGTTTTTGACTGCTTTGCCACTCTAAGACTATTGGGGGAAATCCTAGTCTTCCTTTTGAGTAAATACTGTTGTGTCCTTTAATAGTAAAGATATAACTGAGAAAGCAAAGGACGATCAGTCTCCTTCTGTGTTTTAAGCTATATGTCCCATTTTTCATTGTTGAAAATCTTGATTCCTACCTAAAGGAAGCAGGTAGGGGGGGATGGGGCTGCCAAACATTGTTGTTCCAATCCTGGGCTAAAAAGGAGAGACAGAACTGCATTCAACATGTTCTTGTGATGAAGCTCAATATCACACTAATGGCATTAATGTGATTAACATGTGTATCTTTTGGTAATGGAAATAGGAGCTGTAGGAAAGATGTGATCAGCAAATTGTCCTTCTGAAACATCTGTTTCCATTTCAAGGATGTTACAACAGTTAGACCAATGGGTGCTCCCCCTGGTAGTTAATGCCTTCGGGTAACCAATTTTTTGTCAAGATTGCGTAGGTTATCCAGTGGCTGCTAATTATATAAAAACGTGATTGTAGACACAGGGCTTTCTGAGCAATTTGCAATATAGCAGGTGTACTGCAGTAAATGACTTGAGGACAGGGCTATTTTAATGGTGGTAGGAATTATTTTGGGCCCAGGACATGGCAGGGTCCCATCCAAAATGTATTTCAGTGTGATCAAATTAAAAAACTGCAATGGGTACCATTAGAAAGCTATTATATTATCCCTGTGACACCTGGGCAGGACCTTGGTCCCTTTTTTAGTAAAAAAAGAATTATATTTCCAGCATGAAAGGCTGCAAAGCATATTTAGAATATGTTGGAATAAAAACATAATTTTGATCTGCATTGCCATTATAAATGTACACACTGTAATAATTTGAAAATTGGGGGTTATTTACTCAAATGTGTTCATCAGCTAATAGGGGTAGTAATCATCTAAATCAGTTTATTGTTTTTTAAATACTTTGAATTACTACAAGAGGAATTTGGAATATTTAAAATTGCAGAATGGATTATAGTAAACTTCTAATTTCACAATTTGGTCTAAACATGTTAGCACCACCTAAAGCTCTTGATTAATTACTTGCATTGAAAGGTTCTCCCAAATACACAGTATTTTAATAGGCAGATGAAGAGTATTATTAAGGAAGCTGCAAGTTAGTAAGCATAATTAAAAGAACAAATGAAACCACTGTCTGTTTAGGATGTGCCCAGAACATCACTATGGATAGAGATTTAGTAACCATATATCAGGAGTTGAGGCAGAACAACAAAATGACTTATTTTGAGAATAACATTGTTCTTTATCAGGCTTTGATTGGTCCCAAATGATCACTGTTTGCTTACATAAGACCAAAGGGAACAGTCTTATTTTTCAGCTAAATTACTTTTCTTCCTTTCACCCAGAGGAAAGAGAAGCTTTGCTGGTAGCAGTCATAATGTTGCTGTCTGCTTCAGTTAAGAAAGAGGTTTATTCAAAGAGAATCACAGGTAAGGAAAGATGGGGTCTCCAAAAATCAATTTCACCTTTAGAAGGGGTGGCTGGGTAGGAACAATTCCCTTATTAGCAAAAAGAAGCACATATATTCTCCCTTCCAATTGTCATACTTAAGTTAAAGTAACTAAGTTTGCTTGGTGGTGGTGCAATCCTTCCCTGAAGATCACATAGTGATATAAAAGCTGACGGAAACCTGGCTTCTAATGCTGCTAATGAGATAACTCATCATAACTGCTGCTAATAACTAATATTGTGCTGTTCTTGTTTTTCTGGCAATGGGTTTCTTGGGATATGAAAGAAGATGGAAGGGGTCACAAACAGAAGACAAGATCCCTGGATCCCCTTGTAACATTCTGTGAATGAACAAGGTGACTGGACGTTCAAACCTTGCCCGGAAGCATTCTAACATATTTATGGTATAAATGTGATGTACATTTTCAAGGGTAAAGAACGCAATCCAAAGCAGGAAAATGCACAGTTCCAGAAGCACTACATGGAACAGACATCTCCAGGCAGGGCAGCTGCTGTTTTGAAAAACATTTTAATTAGCTAACCTTAAGTGATATTGCAGCCCTTCAATTATTTTTTCTAACTCTGAGGCCATTTAATCTTGTTCACCCTTTAGCTTACCATCTCATCACTAGCCATTCTCAATCATACTATGGAGATCATAAATCTCCCCGCTCATTTTTTAATATTATTATTCTTATCATTTTCTTCCTCGTCCTCACCTCATGTGGGAGATGATTGACTGATTGACTGACTGACTGATTGATTGATTATGTATCATCAAGTCAGCATTGACTCTTAGCAACCACATAGATTTCCTCCATCATGATCTGTCTCCAGGAGGAGAGCCTGGTACTTTGTGCCTCAAGTGAGATCTCTGGATTGATTCATTCAACGATCCATTTGTTGTTGTTTGTTTTTCCCTTGGCTGTCCAGGGTATTCTCAGGAGTCTTCTCCAACACCAAAGTTCAAAAGCATCAATACTCTTCCTCTCCTGCTTTTTCAAAGTCCAAATTTTGCTTCTACTGTCTACATGATTCTTATTTTTGTAGTATAGACACATCACAAGATACGTATCTTTTCGAAGGTCTTCATGGCTACTCTACCAAGTGCTAGTCTGTGGTGTATTTCTCAACTGCTAGTTCCTTTACTAATGATAGTTTATCCCAAAAGACTGAAACTACACCACTTCAGTATCTTCATTACTAATTTTAAATCTGGTTACCTATTGTCATTATTTTGGTCTTTATATTTAATCTTAGTCCCATTTCTCTCTGCTCCTTGATTTTAATTACTAGAGCTTGCAGATACAATAATTTGCATTTTCAGCTATCAGACTAGTATCATCAGCATAGCTCCAGTTACTGATGTTCCTTCTCCCAGTTTTAAAACTACACTCACCTTTCTCCAATCCAGCTTTCCTCATACAAGTTGTATAAATAAGGGGAGAGTATACCTCCCTGTCTTGTTCCCTTGCCAACCTCAAGCCAGTCTGTTTTGCCACACTGTGTCTGTACTATGGCTTCCTGATCTGTGCACTGGTTTCGCATGAGGCCAATGACATGTTTTGGGATTCCCATTTTTCTAAGCATATTCCACAGCTTGACATATGACTGACAGAAACGAAGGATCCTCCATATTTCTCACCTCAGTGCATGGATAGTTTTGTTGCTCTGTGCAGGGAGGATATTGGCTTTGTCAAATGTGTTGCCCAATATTGACAGTCAATATTAGATGCAGAGGGGAATGTCAGTAGTAGACTCTACCCAGAAGAAACCTGAACAGTGTTGCCTATCTCTCAAGTCTATATTCAGGTTTTCTTGGGTTTCTGGATCACTAAGTTTCACTAAAAATCATTGGATCCCATTAAATGGCTATTATTTTTCTTCCAAGGTATAAGGGTATGCTCCAAGTTTTGTTTTTTGTTTTTACATTGACCCTTCTTGGGTCCTATTGTTTGATTGTTCCTGCTTTCAGAAGCCTTTGGTTTGAAGTTTAACTATGTTAAGTCCAGTATACATTAAACATTTTAATTCATATTCAACACACGGTGAGCATTCATTTAATCATTAATGTTTACATATAATGTTGCCAGGTTCTGCACAGCAGCGATTAAAATTCATCAGATGCTAACCTGGGCCATAAACTAGTCTTAATGAGAATCTAGTTCGTCATACTAGAGTGCTCTGTAATTTGATAGTCTACCATATACTAACCTTTGTGCTCCCCTACACCCATCTAATTCTCCTACCCCTCCTTTTAGATTCCTGTTAGATATATACTTTCTATCTTTTAGCTTTTTATTATTTAGACTCTGTGTAATGATCTGCCACCCGCTACTCCCAAGTCCAGTAACTTCTCTTGCAACCAATATTGATTCAAAAGAAAGTTCATTTATTGAGAACAAGTGTACAGTTCCAAAGCATTGCGAAGACTAAGCCTGTGCGGGCCAAAAGTTGTTTTTCTACTTTTTCCCTCCTTCGCCCCCCTTGCCTCTTTAGTCTCCTGATTCTCCCACTGGTACAGCCTTGAGCATTCCAGCGCCTGTGATAAGGAGCCATCTGCCTCTAACCGTGTTTCATCCATTTTCCCGCCATTCCCCCCCCACCTTTTACAATGGCAGAACCGCAGCATGTAAAAAGCAAATACCAACTAGCCAACACTAAAATCTACTATTAAATCTTGCAAGGATTCTGACACTCTGATGTATTTTCTATGCTTTTTAATTGACTGTACCCCACCTTCCTTATGCTGGTCTTTGACCATAATAAAGATTTGATTTGATTTGATTAATGTTTAAGGCTTGAAATACTTAGGTTTAATTCTAACTAGATAATCTGTCACCCACTGGGTCATTGTTTCAGATATATTTCCTTGCCTAAACAGAGAAACAGAATGATCAAGGGCAAAAAAGCAGCTTGAGTGTGAGCGACTTACGACTTGCTACCGGCTTCACTTTGCTTGTGGGAAGGTGGCAGGGAGCATCAGAAATCTTCCTTCCTTCCTCCCTCCCTGGTGAAGCTTCCTCCTCCTTTTTGGCTGACCTGCAGAACTGCCTGCCACTTTGCTGGGGGGAGGTAGAACAACAGGAGCCATAGATCACAAGGAAAACTGCATCCCTGCTCCCCATTCCAGCATGTCCCCAAGGGCTCCCTTTCTCAAGGGAGGAAGAGGACTCACCCATCAACCACCAGTGCCCTCCAACCAGCCCTGCCTCACCAGCAGGCATCCAAGTTGCTCCTTCATCCTTCCCTCAGTGCCCACCGCTGTTAAGAGATTTAAAATGTTAGCCTCAGTTCCAAATCAGCCAATTGCCGCTTGCCTGTTTGGACTTGCCACCAGCCAATTGGGCACAGGGGCCAGAGGGAGGCAGGAAAGAGGTCGGGGATATGCCCATGATGATCATGTGACCTGGGCTGACCATAGCAGCACAGCAGTGCTGAAGTGGCCACAAATTTTCCAAATTTCAATCCCACAGGAGTAATAGGTGCTAGATTTTGGATGCATTCTGTATGTTAGCCCATTTGAGGTACCTTGGTTCAAAAATTGTTGCCCTATGACTCACTGTTCCACCCAGTTGAAGGTTACAGACACAAGAGTTTTAGTAGTATATAGATGAAGAATATTGACAAGTGTTGCCAAGAAAATACAACCTACTAATAAATAACTCTTGTGGACTTATCAATTTAAATAAAACTAGTGAACTAACCATCTTCACAAATTCTAAATCTTTCACTCTTCAAGAGTATAACCTCTATAAAAGCAATGCTTATTATCTACTCTTCCTTTCTGAAACATGATTTCCTTAAACAAACTTAGTGTCAGTCACCAATTTATTTGTCAGAGAAAAATAACTAGATTTCTAAAACTAATTAAATATAGGGTAGGCAAATCAGATCAAATGCCAATACTAGCTTTCGGGTTTTATCTGATTGCCATATTTTTGCATTTTGTTGAGATGGTAACTTTATAGGTTGGGGACTCCTTACATTATTTCCAAATGTTATACTACACTATACTTTTTCTATAATCAAAATAGCAATCCTGTTCCACAAAGCTGTGTAAAAGACCTTGGGTTTCTGATCCAAATAATTGCTCCTCTTCTCTCCATTCTATATCACCCCAAATTTCTTTCCCAACTGTATTATATAAACTTCAGTGGGGAGGGGGAGGTTTATATTAAATTAGATTAGATAGGATTATTGACCTAATATGGCAGGGTAAACCTGTATTTGTAGTGATCCTTTGGACAAAACTCCACAGAATGCAGCTAAACTGGCTTAAAGTTCCCCAATCCAAACATTTCCTTTGTTCTTTGTGTTTTATGTTTTTTGAATTAGGAAATTATGAGGGCTATGAACTTAAAAAATATAATTTTGAGATTTCTGAGAGCTGATCAGGATGTTTAATTTTTAGCAAACGTATACAAATTTCAGCAACTTCACATTGGTATGTTGTCACACTGCAGTGATTTGCATGTTATCAGTTTCTATTTTCATTATTAGCTTCACTCCCTCAGACTTTCACCCTGAAAGTATCAGGTTGGGCATAATATTTTCAGCAATGAGGACAGAACAAAGAATTAATTGAACTTCTCCTTTTCTTCCATTAAAATTCCTTTAACTGTATTGTCATCCCAGTTTTTGATGCATGCACAAATACACACATATACAGTCAGGTCCAGAAATATTGGGACATCAACACAGTTCTAACATCTTTGGCTCTATACACCACCACAATGGATTTAGAATGAAACAAACACAATGTGCCTTAACTGCAGACTGTCAGCTTTAATTTGAGGGTATGTACATCCAACTCAGGTGAACGGTGTAGGAATTACAACAGTTTGCATATGTGCCTCCCACTTGTTAAGGGACCAAAAGTAATGGGACAATTGGCTTCTCAGCTGTTCCATGGCCAGGTGTGTGATATCCCCTCAGTACCCCAATTACAATGTGCAGATAAAAGGCCCAGAGTTCATTTCAAGTGTGCTATTTGCATTTGGAATCTGTTGCTGTCAACTCTCAAGATGAGAGCCAAAGAGCTGTCACTATCAGTGAAGCAAGCCATCATTAGGCTGAAGAAACAAAACAAACCCATCAGAGAGATAGCAAGAACATTAGGCGTGGCCAAAACAACTGTTTGGAACATTCTCAAAAAGAAGGAATGCACCGGTGAGCTCAGCAACACCCAAAGACCCGGGAGACAACAGAAAACAACTGTGGTGGATGACCGAAGAATCCTTTCCCTGGTGAAGAAAACACCCTTCACAACAGTTGGCCAGATCAAGAACACTCTCCAGGAGGTAGGTGTATGTGTGTCAAAGTCAACAATCAAGACTTCACCAGAGTGAATACAGAGGGTTCACCACAAGATGTAAACCATTGGTGAGCCTCAAAAACAGGAAGGCCAGATTAGAGTTTGCCAAACGACATCTAAAAAAGCCTTCACAGTTCTGGAACAACATCCTATGGACAGATGAGACCAAGATCAACTTGTACCAGAGTGATGGGAAGAGAAGAGTATGGAGAAGGAAAGGAACTGCTCATGATCCTAAGCATACCACCTCCTCAGTGAAGCATGGTGGTGGTAGTGTCATGGCGTGGGCAAGTATGGCTGCCAATGGAACTGGTTCTCTTGTATTTATTGATGAGGTGACTGCTGACAAAAGCAGCAGGATGACTTCTGCAGTGTTTCGGGCAATATTATCTGCTCACATTCAGCCAAATGCTGCAGAACTCATTGGACGGTGCTTCACAGTACAGATGGACAGTGACCCAAAGCATACTGCAAAAGCAACCAAAGAGTTCTTGAAGGGACAGAAGTGGAATGTTATGCAATGGCCAAGTCAATCACCTGACCTGAATCCCATTGAGCATGCATTTCACTTGCTGAAGACAAAACTGAAGGGAAAATGCCCCAAGAACAAGCAGGAACTGAAGACAGTTGCAGTAGAGGCCTGGCAGAGCATCACCAGGGATGAAACCCAGCGTCTGGTGATGTCTATGCATTCCAGGCTTCAGGCTGTGATTGACTGCAACAGATTTGCAACCAAGTATTAAAAAGGGAAAGTTTGATTTATGATTATTATTCTGTCCCATTACTTTTGGTCCCTTAACAAGTAGGAGGCACATATGCAAACTGTTGTAATTCCTACACCGTTCACCTGAGTTGGATGTACATACCCTCAAATTAAAGCTGACAGTCTGCAGTTAAAGCACATTGTGTTTGTTTCATTCCAAATCCATTGTGGTGGTGTATAGAGCCAAAGATGTTAGAATTGTGTCGATGTCCCAATATTTCTAGACCTGACTCTATACACCCATACATGTATGTATAGGTGTGTGTAGATAGATACATATAGATCCTACTTTACATTTATTATAGCTTCCTCAACATCCTTGTTTTTTTTTTTACAGCACTTGTTGTTTGCTTGTAATTCTTTTTTGCAAATGCATATTCCTATGTTCTTATTTGGGCCAGAATCTTATTTCGTAAGATTCTGGCCCAATTATGTAAGATTTTCTTGGCTTGCAGAATACATTCTGAGCTCTGCTATTGTGATTTTGAGTAACTTTCAAGTATTCTGGAGAGATCCAACACTCTTGATTTTGTCTTTCAACTTCCTGTTTATTGGTCTCCTCATTTCTCGTAAGTCTCATTTCTCTGAAATCAGATATGACTGTTTTAGACTTTTCTTATTCACTTACAGAAAAATGAGTTTTGATAGCAATCAAACTACCTCCAGTCATTTCAACAACACATTCTTCTTGCTCCAGATCTTAAGCGTCAGGTTTATATTCAGATATACCTTCCTTCTGGCTGGTTTATTAACACATATATACACACATTTGCTCTAAACCTTTGCTTGGAAGATTGATTCAATCCATGTGAGGATAATGGATAACTCAAATCACTCATTACTACCACATTTCTCTTTGGTTACCTCCTTGCTTTTATTTGTCATTTCAAGATTTCTGAGCATCGACCTCCTATTAGAATTACCTTTGGAGCTGAGTGTGGTCACCCATAGCGATTTTGTGTAGGCATCGAACCCTTTTCAGGTTTGCAGTTTGTCTGAAACCTTCTGTGACTCCATCCCCATTACCCACTGCTCTGTCTTTCCAGTGCAGCTTGGTACCTTTCCTTCCTTCTGTTCATTATATCTGCCGTTTTCAAAGCCTTGGCTGTTGCCTACTCATTTCTTGGTTGATCTGAAAGCTGTTGGTTCTGAACAGCAGCTTAAAAGTCCCAGCATGATTGTTTGTTATATATTATACTACCCAAACCACTTCTTGTAGAATAGTTTAATGAAAGTAGTAGTCCAACATTTTAGGAGGAATTAACCTGTACTACACTTAAAATAATCCTCCTGACACAATTGTTCCCAAATATTCTGTCATGTATTCATCATAAATATAAATATTTGAATGCTATCTAAAATTTTAAATGCCCACAAGTGGATTTTATGAGGGATTATTAACTTTCAGATTGCTGCAATGCATTTTAAACTAATACATCCTCTATCTAAATTTAGAAGCAAACTCACACTTTAATATTGCATAATTTGAGGATGCTAAATCTTGCCTTTGTTTGCGGATTTAGGCAATATTTAATAACATGTGAGCACGAAAGAGCTAAATTTAGATGATTACAGTCAGATGACAGAAGATATGACAATAAGGGAAGAGGAACATATTTAAGAAAATAAATATCTGCAAAAAATGAGGAGGGAAAGAAGAGCCACTGGCTAATTTGTTTTACATGGAAACTACTTGAAATAGCTACAATACTGATTGACTTTCACAGTACACCAAAGGGATCAGGAGATTCTTGTTGCTCCGGTTTAATAAGTTAATAAGGCTATTGCTCTGGAAATTTCAGGGTTTTTATTTGTAACCTCATCATATTATGGAAAAAAATTGCTTTTACTGTTGGAGACAGACGGGGTTGAACAATACTTCAAATTGTTTTAAAAACATACTTCTACATGCACACACAGAGTGAAGCAATCTCTTCTTATGGTTAACTGAGTCACGCAATGAAATATTTTAAGTGTCAGTTGAAAGGAAAGGTGACAATATTCTGATATTCCATTTGAACATCATCCCTGGTAATAGATGCCTTAGGCTGGAAATGAAAAGCCCATCTTTTAACCCTGTTTTCTCTCTTATAATCCATTACATGCATATTCTAACATATATGCTGAAAAAGGATGAGCAATCACTGTATTAGTAAACCAGAGGTAGGCAAAGGGGTGCCCACAGATAACCTCCTTGATGTCTTCCATGCTTTCAGTTCCATCTGAGAAGAAGTTGGCATGCTGCCAAGCACTAACCTCTAATATCATAGTTATTTTCAGAAACGCCTTTGGGTCCAAAGAGGTTCCACTGGGAAAGTAGATAGCAGGTTGCGGGGCTGGTTAGTCTTCTAATGTTTGCGTGTCTTTTGATTAATCACACCCACTATGGTGGCTGTTTTGTGCATAGGCAAGTCATTCATGACTCCCCATGTTCACTCAGCCCCCCAGAAAGTTGCTTGTCTGTCCTAAATCCACTTCGAGCAGAATCTTTTACTGAGAAATAATTATAATTTTGCTCATCAGAGCTCATTGCACTATTTCACCTCTATGGAATGGTGACCCTTATTTCAGGGTTTAGTCACATCCCCAAAACACCCTTTCTAATTCTACTATCATCCCAGAAAAAGCTATAGATGTGTTCACCCAAATATGTTTACAATCCCTTTTCAGATCTCCCTGCAGGCCTTTTCAAGGAGCTGATGGGATGTCAGTGTTTTTATTTATTTGCTTGTTACAAATGCTTTTATGTCACTTCAGTCACCTGACTCTAAGAAGCTGACAGGCAGTAACTTACAGATACAGTGGTACCTCGGGATACGAACTTAATGCGTTCCGCGACTCTGGGCGTATCCCGAGTTGGTCGTAACCCGACGCAAATTTTCCCATAGGGTTCAGTGTAAATCCGGTTAATCCGTTCCGCCCTCCGAATTTGGTCACACCCCGAAGCAAATTTTCCCATAAGGTTCAATGTAATTACCGTTAATCCGTTCTGGCATCCGCGGACCACGCGTTGGGGCGGGAGAACGGCCAGGCACGGCGTGGCAGGAAAAAGGCCGGGCGCGGTGCGAGAACGGCCAGGCGCGGCGCAGCGGGAGAACGGCCGGGCGCGGCGGGAGAACGGGCGCAGTGCAGCGGGAGAACGGCCGGGTGCCGTGGGAGAACGGCCGGCCGCGGCGCAGCGCGGCAGGAGAACGGCCGCGGACCATGTGTCAGGGGCGGAAAAATGGCCGCAGACCACGTGTCAGGGCGGAAAAATGACCATACCCCGAGGCGGAGTTCGCACATCAAGGTAAATTTTTGCGGCCGGAGCTGGTCGTAACCCGAAAAGTTCGTTAGTAGAGGCATTTGTATCCCGAGGTACCACTGAATATAACAATATGCTAATTAGCAAACATCATAAAAAAATAAATACAGTCAGCAACTATATTCATAAAACCACAATGCTGTATGTCAACAAACAGCAAAGATCCCTCCCATATTCGGGTACCTCAATCCTTTCTCACCTCAGTCCCGAAAGGCATATGGAAACATTTTTTAAAAAGCTTCCTGAATATTAAAGGTGAGGATGAAGTTCTTAGATCTGGCGTGAGTGTGATCCACAGGAGAGAATATCACTTCTGAGTGCCTCGTCGTTGATCTTGTGAAGAGCAGGAACTTTCAACATGCTCTCTCAATAGGTACGTCTTAGATAGATACATGCTATTTGGAGGAAGCAGTCTTGGGGATAGCCAAGTCATTTATGACTTTAAAGGTGATCACCAGCACCTTGAAATTTTCAAATTTCCGCACCAACTTCAAAAACTTCGAAAAGAAAAGAAGTCCAATTACCATGACTCAACCTCCAGACAGCACCTTGAATTGCTCCAAGAAACAAACCGGCAACCAATGTAGCTTCCGCAATATAGATGTTGCATGGCCGTGGTGAGATCTGCTTAACGTGTGCACCACTGCATTTTGCACTACTTGCCATTTCTGAGCAGTCTTCAAGGGCGGTCCTGCCTACAGTAATTGACCTGGGAGTGACAAGGACATGAGTGACTTCTTCTCCAGGACTAAGTCAGCTGAGGCTTGTGCAAGTACAGTATAGGAACAGCTCTATCTAGGGCAATAGATATTTTTCTGCACTGCTTCAGTGTAAACACACAAGAGAAGAGTCTCTGAAGCATTCAGAAGGATGAGAGGAAGATGATTTCCTCTCAAAATAAGGTGCCCTGATTTTATCTCTCATAATTAATCATACAATATCATCCAATAGAAAGCTGTAATTCTATGCAACCACATTCCACGTAATGATGAGAGCAAAGAACATAGTAACTGCGAAGGGAGGCTCATTTTCCCCAAGTATGGGGTAGTGTGGTTTGAGAGCTTCAGAACTGGGGAAGGGGAAAATAACCTCTGCAATGACAAAAATTACTCAAAGGAAAGATATGCTAACTGCATGCCTTTCCCCCCACAATGAATCTACTATGTAATTAATTAGAAACATTTGGAAACATAAGGAATATTGTCACCATTTTAATGAAGATGTCCAGTTAAGAATCTTTGCTAAACACAGAGTATATTTTATTTGGGATGATCTGAAATCCTTTCTGCCTGCCTGCACCCAAAAAGCCTGATGCTTTTGATTAGCTTTATATTTGAAAAGTCATAATATTTTTACTAAATATTTGGAGTTCATATTCTTGTCTAAAATAAGATTAAGAAGGTTTTATTTGTCATTTATTTATTTTATATATTGCTGTATCTAGTGACTCTTGGCAGTTCATAATACAATACAGCAATATGGTAAATTAAAGTTAAAAATAAATTGAAGTAAAATTAAAATCACTGAAGTTCCTTCCACCTAACTGCTTAGCTGGAAAAATGTAGAATTGGCAGTGGGCTAAGATAGTCCAAGGTAGAAAGAAAGTAGTAAACAATTGTTCAGTTAGCTTTAACCGCTTTTTCTTTTATGATTAACTTGATTTTCCTTTTATTATTAACTTAGTTTTTCTGCTGAGTTTTAATATAGTGTTAAGTTTCTCTTTAACTGGTTGTACACAGTTTAAATATAAAGTCCATCTTCATTAAGAAAAGAACATGGGCCTGAGTTCAATGTGCAGTAGTATATAATGAGTTGAATATCTGCAAATTTGGGTGTGATCCTCCCCCTATTTCAAAGTGTCATGTTTAAATTAGCATTACGGTATTCTGTTGCTGGAAGGGATATTGGATAGGTAACAATTGTTGGCCTAAGTTCTTTTGCCTATTGTTTCTCATTTGCAGCATTCCACTGTGTTCAGTAATAGTGAAGCAGTTGTTGACATCAGCAGAAAGCCACAGCACCAAAGCAAAGCTTAAATTTTATAGCTTCCCCCAAGGCTGAAAACTATGCAGACAAGGTTCTACTCACCATGGGATATGATCAGACCAAAGCGCTCATTAAACAGCGTGTAGCAGGCACAGAGCGCCAGCTGGGTCTAGCCAGGTTCCGAACCTTTATTGCCAGTGAATCCAACAGGTACTCTGCCTCCCCTGTGGCATATGTAACTAAACTCCAAGTATCTAACCACTGGAGGGCCTTTACTCTGGCATGATGTCACACCATCCCCTCAGCTGTCCTTGAAGGCCAATACGGGAAGATCCCATACCCAGAGAGACAATGCCCCCGTGACTCTGGACACACCGAAACAACAGAGCATGTGCTTCTCCAGTGCCTGTATTATGGAGACCTTCATACTAGCCTCATCTCACCATTACTGCATAAATACCCAGGGCGCACAGGACCATTCTACACCTCTCTGCTGCTTTCAGATACCAACCCTGCTACAACATATAATGTTGCCAGGTTCTGCGCAGCAGCAATTAAAATTCATCAGATGATGACCTGTACCATAAACTAATCTTAATGAGCATCTAGTTCGTCATACTAGAGTGCTCTCTAATTTGATATAGTTTGCCACGTACTCTTATGCTCCCTTACACACATTTAATGCTCCCACCCCTCCTCCTAGATTCCTTTTAGATATATACTTTCTGCTTTATATCTTAGCTTTTTTTATTGTTGTTGGTTGCACAGGCAGATGTTTAGACTGGATTTGGCATTTTTATCCACTTATCCAGTCCTTCCCAAGAACCTGGGATAGGCAGATGTTGTTTGATGGTGTTAAAGGTATCGTCACAGGATATAAGCTGTTCCAAGTAAAGCTGCCTTTTGCAATTGACTGGTGGTGATTTTGTCAATGCTGATATTGTTCAAGTGGTGCTCCAGATGTTTTGGGATTGCATCTAAGGAGCCTATTACTATTGATATTATCTTTCCTTTTTTTGCCACAGTCGTTCTATTTCTATTTGCAGCTCTTGAACTTTGTCCAGTTCTTTCTCTTCTCTTCTGCTGTCTCCAGGTATTGCAATGTCCACTATCCAGACTTTTTTGTCTTTCTTATCAACAGTTGTTAAGTCTGGGGTGTTATGTGGCAGGTGCTTGTCTGTTTTATTCTAAGGTCCCAGAGCACTTTAGCTTCTTCATTTTCTATTACTTTGTCCATTTTGGGATCCCACCAGTTCTTGCTTGCAGGCAAATGGTATTTCAATGCACCATTGTTGCTACTTTATCATGCCATTGTTTGTAGTCAGCCTGTGTGATCTTGCAGCAGCTAACTAGGTGTTCCACTGTTTCATCAGCTTCTCTGCAGAGGCGGCATTTGCTGTCTGTTGCTGTCTTCTTGATTCTGGCTTTGTATGCATTTGTTCTTAAAGCTTGGTCTTGTGCAGCCAGAATTAGCCCCTCTGTCTCTTTCTTCAACTTTCCTGCTCTTAGCCATTGCCAGGTCTTGTTGTTATCTGCTTTGCCTGCTAGTTTTTTTGTGTGTATTGGCCATGTAATACTTTGCCTTGTTATGTCTCTTTTCTATTCTTCATTTGGTCTTTCTTGGAGATTTCTTCAGCTTCTTTTTTTTCATCTGTTCTAGCCTGCTTGCATCTGATCGAAGCATGCTGATCTTATTTTCCAACCTGATCTTCCATTTTGGTGGTGCACTGTTTGGCTTTTTTTTTTCTTGCTTGTTGATTTTGCATCCAAGGCATTCAGTTTTAACTGCAGCTGTGCTGTACATTAGTTGGTTTGTCCCTTGCAGTGAGCTGGTGCTTATATTTGATATCACAGTATTGGCATCTTTTAACACTTGTGCTAGCTGTTTCTTTGTAGCAAGCTTCAATGCAGGCAATCTTATTCTGTTCTTTTTGTGCTGTTCTAGATGCTCAGTTATTCTCTGTTTCAATTCCTCTTGTTTTTTAGTTAGAGGGCTTTGTTCTTTCTGAGGAGAAGGCAGAGGAGAGGGTGCCTGGTTTGGGAATGAAAACGATTCAATAGCTATGCTGGCTTCTTCTACTGCCGACTCCCCCTGGTTTGCCTCTACCGTCTGAACTACTTCTGGCAAGGCTTCGGTTTCTTTGGCCTGGGTAGACCTTTGTAGTTCTTCCAATTCTACTTCTGTGAATACTTTATTTTGTATTATAAATTGACGTTGATCTGCTACCCTCTGTTCTGTTGTTTCTGATTCTGGATGTTGTTCTTTCCAGAACTGGTACATCCTTTTCAGATTTTTCATTGGACTTAATTTGTAATAGCAGATCATTATTTCTTTGTTTTCATTCTTCATATATTTGCAATGGGTAAACAACTTTTCTTCCAGTAGTCCTGTAGCTGCTGGCCCTGGTTGCTCAGCCAACAGTCCTAAGTCCTGTAGCCCACTTGTCACCAGATGTCCAGGAACTAGAAAACCTAGTGTGGTCCTTGTTGACCCGGGTGATGACCAATCCAGTATAGGTTTCTGTAAATTATGTTTCACCATATTGTTTATGGGAGAGAGACTCTTTGACTCCTCTGATGAAACCTGTCCAGTATGGTTGAACCTCTGGCATAGCGCTCATACTCCTTGGAGCATGCAAGCCCCACAACTACGTCAAGGTAGTGCCTCACTGGGGGATATTATTATTATTATTATTACTATTATTGTTGTTGTTGTTGTTGTTGTTATTATTATCTGATGTATTTTCTATGCTTTCTAATTGACTGTACCCCACCCTCCTTATGCTGGTCTTTGATCATAATAAAGATTTGTATACAGATAGGGAACAGGGACAAGCAACTTGGCAGCGCCTTCCAGTTGTTTTGAATTACAGCTCATATAATCCCTCAGTATTGATTAAGGAGCTGGCAGGGATTGAAGTCCAAAATGTCTGGAATGTACCAAATTGCTTACCCTATTCTCAAAATGAGTCTTTAGGTAAAAATTAATTTCTCTGATCATTCTTCAGCTGCCTTGTCTCTTTGCAAATGCAGTAATACGATTTAGCTAGGCCATATCGAAGTTCATTTGACAGCAGTGTGGTGAATCAAGCATTGCATGACTCAACCATCTCAGCTGTGGATTGGCTGTAGTTATATGTGCTTATGCTGAACTTTTCCATAGGATATGCCAAAAGGAATATCATATGATTGTAACAGCACTAAATTACATATTACACCCCAAGGCAGCTCCACAGCTACAGAAAAGAAAACCATAAACTTTAGACCTAGGTGCTTCTGCCGTCATCCTAAACTTCTGTAGGTGCTATCCCATTTGTATCAGAATGTACACACACACACACACACACACACACAGAGAGAGAGAACAAGCATAGTACCAAATGCATTGGAGAGTGAAATCATTACTTACCCTGAAGTTATTAAAATATGTAGAAGATTCTTCATTAGACTGTGCTTCTTTACAGTCAATAATTTTTACTCATTATAATAAGGAGATATATTGTTCTGTGAAGTTTCACATACTCCACCCAGTGTATAGTATACACTGGTTTTTTTTAATGGAGGAATCATCAAAAAGGCACCAAAGTTATTAGGTACCAACATAGTGAAAATCTATATTTCATGGATTACTATCTCCTTTATGTTGATGGAACAGGTCAAATAATTCTAATTTGCTAAATTTTCTTATTTATACCTTTAAGAGATTTTGAATAGAAGCTGTAAGTGCATAAGTCAGAAGCTGGAGAGACCACTTACAACTTAATGCTGGATACTTATAGGTCCCAGACACTGTGACTGTGCATCTTACAGCCCCACATCTATGCAAGTTATAGGTACACAGGAACAAACAGAGGAAAAAGGGGGCCTTCTCAAAGATGTGGTGCTCACAGTACAAATTTGTAGGTTGAATTTCTGTAATAGAGACATATTTATTTCTAAATATAGAATAGTTAGCTCAAATATTATCACGCACCCTTACACTCTACTATTTTAAGACCTAAGCCTAGAAGAAGATACGCCATTCCAACTTGGGAAGAGGAGTCTCTTTCTGGCCCATTTTAGATGGCAAATTTCTGAATACTCAGAACAATTCATAAATTTCTAAGCTCTCAGGGACAAAACTCTGTGACACGTCGTCATCATCATCTATCTCTACTATGTCCAGATTCAGTAACTTGATCATTCCTTTAGAGGCAATCAGAAAAAAACACTAGGAAAAAAATTATCAACTGCCTGTTAGTATTTATTAACAGGTTATAAGAATGTTTATCATTGTGTTTTAATGTTTAATCTCACATTTTGGAGAAAACAAGCAGAAACCAATCATCCCAAAAGAGAGCTAGTTTGGTGTAGTGATGAAGGCACCAGGCTAGAAACTGGAAGACCGGGAGTTCTAGTCCCGCTTTAGACACAAAGCCAGCTGGGTGACCTTGGACCAGTCACTCTCAGCCCTAGAAAAAAGGCCACACCAAGTCACTTCCAAAAAATGCTGCCAAGAAAACTGGAGGGACTAATCCAGGCACTTGCCGAGACTGACTTGAAGGCATCCAAAAAAAAAAAAATCATCCCAATAGCTAGAGTTCCAGGACCCAAAGAAGCCTAATTTTCTTCCCATAAAGAGATTTTGTTGAACTGCTACCTCCCTTTCCTTTGCTGTTCCTCAAGAGGCATTCCTTTTCTTCCACTTAAGAGCTTTACAATGTAGAAGAGGTCTTCCAGTGCCTTTGACTTGCCACTCAGTTCCCTCTTCCTGCTCACTCCTGCCAGGAGCTCGCTCTCCCCCTGCATTCACATGCTTTTCAGCTAAACCGCACAGTTGTTAAATATGTGAGCCTTACCAGCTGGAATTATTGGAATTCTTTGTTGGAATTATTAGCTTGTGTGCGTTCGTTTTAACTTTGTTATTAGTAACTCTTTAATTATTTTCAGTAAAGAAATTCTTGATTAAACAAGTAAAAGTCTTTTTACTTTTCCCTTCACTTTGGCTAAGTTTTGACTAAGATCCTAAGTTCTGGAAATGCTCAGTGTTAACAGTCCCTCCAAGTGCAACAATTCCATGCCAGAAATGAATACCCAATAGCATAAACTAGCATTTTACTGATGAGAGATCACATGCACATGGGATGGGCAGAGACATTCGAGAAAAACAGCTGGGTTAGTACTGCACATCCTTTCTTCTCCATATGGACCAGTATTTTGATTCTTACTATCCTGACATAGAGAAAATTCTGAAAATTGTAGACGTTATTATTGTCAAATAACCATTGGAACCAGGTAGGGTACGTGTTGTGGGATAATTAGGAAACGTTCAAAGGGGGAGGCAATAAGGACCCCATTTCTGGATCTGTCATATGTAGTGAAATACTGTTTGCGCAGGTGACCCATCAGTTTTGCAAGCTTTAATGTGAATTTCAGTGAGACAAAGGATCTCAACCCAGAACCACAACAGCTAGGAAGAAAACAAATTTAAAAATGATAAAATGGATGGACTATGAATGTCCTGGTCTGGGTCCTATATTGCACCTTACACCATTTGGAGCAGATGTTAGCTGCTCTAATTAACACAAGGAATAAGAGCAAGGGACTTAAGATTGTTGCTAAAAAGGAATAACTTGTGCCATTAAATACAAATGCACTTACTGTAATTGGTGGGAAACATTTGCTCCAGCCTTTTTCTAAACACATGTTTTATCTGTGAGTCAGTTTCCGGTGTGGTTCATCAAAAAGATTTATGCATCATTTTGTGAAAGGCAAATTCCAGCAGAGTCACATGCAGCTGGCTTCCTTGTAAGCACCACATGGGGGTTGGGGGGGGGAATGATGAGGGCATTTTCTAGCACATGGGTAGCTTAGTGTTATGACCCAGACTCCAAAGAATTTCTGCATTCTTGCTTTCTCCGTCTCCAACTATAGCAAATAGCACACTATCAACAACGTAAGTCGTTTAGTTTCTTTATTCACAAGGCCCTGCTAGAATAGCCAAATTCTAATTCAAGTAAAATGCTTGTTTAAGTATAGTAATATACAGGGCTCATCTTCACAGCCTGCTTACCACGGCCCAAAGATGTTATCTGTTTTTGAGAGAGATGTGTTGGAGGTCTAAATCTAATGGCACTGTCTCTTCAGCCTTTCATGCCCTACTGACCACAAGAGTGTGTAGATGAAGAGTTAAGTGCCCTTAGTTGTCTCTCTCTCTACCTGTTCCTTGTCTATGAAATTGCTAATCCAAGGTCACCTCCTTCCCAGGGGCACACACTGAGCACGTGCTTAGACTCTCCTCCTGGTAGGATGTAGGGAGTTAGGTGTTAGGTCTTTCAATCTCTATAATGTATTTCCTGTAAATAAATCTCCTTTCTGCTATAGTTATAAAACCCGTGTCACTAACTTTGTTCAGGTTTGCTCTCAGAATGCTCACAGACACACAAAGAATGTTTCAATTTCCAACAGGATTGTGGGCTCCACTTTACTTGAAATAAAGGGGCAAAGAGATTCATTCCACAGAGGAGAGAGAAAGATCATTCCCTGCACAGCTAAGGAAAAGGTTACAAAGATAGCCAGAAGCTTCTCAGAAATGGAGTTAGGAAAGTTTCAGCAGACGCAAAAGCTGGAAGGGTCAGAATTCTCCCTCTGGTCACTCAAGATGAAAATAGTCCTGAAGTCTCAAGGGATTTTGCCTTTATGCTCAGCAAGAGAGAGCAGAGAAGCTGGGCAGGGGCAAAGAGCCTGAGATGCTGCAAACCACAGAGCAGTTGGGGCAATGTGTCTGATAGGGAGTGATTCCATTATTGTGCATTTAAGGGATTTATATTAAGTCAAAGACACTTTGAAAAACCCTTTCAGACTTTCATGAGAAATGATCCACGGCTTCCAAAGGTTAGGGTTAGGTTTCAGAAAGCTATGCAATAAGCAGCTGGAGAAGGGAGGGGATCCACATGTCTATATAAACCAAATAAAAGATATTGCAAGTCATCTTAAAAAGCTACACATGCCTACCCAGCAGGGTTCCTCAAAAAATGGTCCGAGGGTCTCCCAAGACCCTCTCAGGGGTGTGCAAAATAAAAATTATTTGCCAGCTTACGTTGAAAAATAATACAATATTAAAATCCCATCAAACATGAGAAGCATTAGGGACAGCAGTGGAGGAACAGCAGAGCCCTGCCTGGATCTATCTAAGTGGTGGCAGCAGCAGATTGGCAAGCTGGCTGCAGACGGCGGCATCTCAGCATCAGGAACAGGGAATGGTGTTGGAATGGCGGGGTGGAGCCTGGCAGGGCTGTGGATCGTCTGTTTTTGGTGCAGCTGACTGTGGAGTTTGGCCGGCCCCTGAAGGTGCAGCAGCGTGGTGAAACAGAAGTTTTGTTCTCCATAGCCTGTTTTCCATCCTCCATTTTGCAGCCCACTCTGGGAATAGGATGGCAGTTCGCTGGGCCAGCTGTGTCAGGGTGCCTGTGGCTACAGCCCTGGGAGTAGGAATTCTGGCTGACCAAGTGGATGGCGGCAGTGCAGGAGCAGACAGTGGTGCTGTAGGAGAACCAACCTGGATCCTATGGCTACCAACTAATTGACCACATGGTCCAGTAGCCATATTGGGAGCTGCTTCTTCCCTGTTTGTGGGACTCAGGACTTAGATGAACTGTTTTGATTTGATCGTGGTGGCTGGTGGCCTGAAGGGAAGACCTGAACCAGTGAGGATGTTGTGGGGTTTGGACTGTTTGGTTGGAGTGGGGCCAACAAAATGAAACATGTCAACATTTGGAAGATCTACAGAACTCAGTGAATCAGTGTTCTCCAGATAAACCCTAACATTACAAAATTATGCATGGATAAAAGATCCATTTGAAGTACTAGATCATCCACTAGGTTTAAATGTAACCGAATACAAAAAGTTCATCGATATATCAGATTCCACATTGCACCTAATGTTTGAGAAACTACCACTTACCAAGTTTTGGTGTAGTATCAAAGAAGAATATCAACAATTATCTGAGAAGGCTGTCAAACTATTTCTCCCTTTCTCCAAGTACATATCTGTGTGAAGCCAAATCATATACTTCAACCAAAACAACGCATTGCAATAGATTAAATGCAGAACCAGATATGAGATCCAACTGTCTTCTATTAAGACAGATATTGAAGATATTTGCAAACATCTAAAATAATGTCACTTTTTTCATTATTTTTTTTATTAAAATAAATAGGTTCTTTTCATGAAAAATATTTTATTTATGTTAATAGCTAATGGTTTAATATTGTTATTTTTACATGATTCAATAAATATTCTACAAATGCATCAATTTTTAATACAGTAAATATTGATAAATATAACTTATACAAACAAAAGTCTTTTGGGGTCCTCCATAATTTTTAAAAGTGAGAAGGAGTCCTAAGAGAAAAAAGTTTAAGAAACACTGCTATACAGGAAGAAATATTGTTGCCTTTATTTTAAATTCTTTGCCTGGTACAAGCAAGAGAAATGAAAGAGGAAGCAGATAATAATTTTGTGATAAATGGCTTTCAAGACTGTAATACTGTATGTGTAACTCTCAAGACCAAGAAGCAGGTCTCAGTCAAAAATCTGCTTTTAAGCTTAGACAGAAAGAAAATTAATGTTTTGCATGCAGTAGTTTGGGGATCATTTGTAACTAGGCTTAGGAGACTAGACAAACCAGTTAGACTGTATTCCAAAGGTAATAACTAACTTCACCCCAGTGTCAGAAAAAGCCAGAAAAAGATAGAGTAATATAACATCAGAGCAAAGGGGACACCAAATGGTGCTTGTCTTGATTCTGCTGCAACTTCTAATTTCACTAAAGAAAGAGTGAAGAATGTATTGAATCAAATGAGTATAAATCTACCATTTACTTTGCAAATGCAGAAGAGATAACCTCAGCAGGGAAAGGTTTTGTAAGATTGCATTGTGCCATTAGGCAAAAGGAGAGGTACTCTGGGACTGAGATCTGGAGTCAAGTTAGCTCACAGAAAAATATACCACAGAGAAAGGGTGCAACGTCTTTAAAACAGTCATGAATGGAGAATTGCTTATGAATGACACCTTCCAGGAAAATGGACTATTTTAATTAAACTGTGCAGAAGATAAAGCAAGGGCAGCAAAGAATTGCAATCATAAATGGCACCAGAAAATTGGGAACAGAGATCTAAATGCTGTTTGTAAATCAGACAGCACAGCCAAAGGATTAAACCTGCAGCCATGGGTGAATTGGTCCAGGCGTGTCAAAGGCCAAAGAGACTAAGCTGATACATGTGGAAAGAAAATAAAAAGAGAGAAGCCATTAGAAATGGTTCACAGAGACTTTTGTAAGCTGATGCATGTCATCACCCAGTAAAAGGTGAACTGGTGACTGAATATTTAGAACAGGAAGAGATCCAAGATCCTAGAACCTGCCGCACACGCCATTAAAATACGCAGCAATGTTTATCTTGATGAGAGGGGGGAAAAAAGAATAACCATGAATTGAAAAATTAATATTAATTTTAAATCTAATATAACACATATATGCCAAAACAGTTTTCTATTGAACAGTTTTCTGTATACTTCTTTCTTATTCCATGCCTCACTGTATTCTTGGACATCTAATTTAGTATAGTCTAACAACTATTCATAAATATTTACTATAAGATTATTGTTTAAAGAAATATTAAACCTTTTAGTCCTAATGGAAATTCCAAAGCACTTTGCACCACCAGCCCATATCTAAATGTCAAAAGTCATTTTGAACTGAAGATATCAGGAAACCAGTTCTCTGGAGGTCAAAATCTAGAAACTGAAGGTTTGTTTACCAGTCCTAAATGCATGCACAAACATTTCCCAAGGTGATTCAACATAGGTAAATCATTGGATGGGAGATAATATAATTAGAACAAATCACGGAGTGCCAGTGTTCCTGCTGCAATGATCTTGTTACACTGCTGCAAAGGACTGGATTCCCAGGGATCTGTGTATCTCAGTGAGAGGCAATTATAGAAATTCAACTGATAAATTCAGCTGTTCGCAAACTATTTGACCAGGCCTGTTAAGGGTACCAAACAAACACAGTATATTGTAGTAGAAAAACATGAGCTGATCAAATTTGAATTCCAGATCATAGTAAGGTAAATTTCAGTCACATCCCCAAGAAACTGCAGTATCCTGAACAGATTGAAACTCACTGAGAAATTTGAAGTCAGTTAGGCTCAACTATTCATTCTAGCTGCAGCCTTCACACATGACAAAGAAAAAAAAATACACATAACTTCTATCATCCAGTTCAAGTAGAAACAGCAACTCTCTGTTTTTTAAACAACCAGAAACCATTTGGGAAATTTATGCAATTGGCAGAAACTGGGAAGATGTATTTAAACTGCAACTTTAAGGGCTATTTGATTTAGGGGAAATTAGTTTCAACTGTGATTTGGAAGTCAAATGAACTGAATTATTTCCTTGATTTGCCATGTGGTCCAACTCAAAAGAGACAGTTCCTCATTAGCGAGGAAGAAGGAGGAGGAGGATGCAGCAGCAACAGAATTGGTTGCTTATTCTAGAATGCTGATTTTTGATTAATTGGTCATCATGGTGATTAAGGAATAAGTAAAGTTAAGTCCTTGGTGCTCTCTGAGCTTGGTTGTTTGCTTCCAGATGTTTCATTACCCAACTAGGTAATATCATCAGGAGGAGGAGGAGGATACTAGTTAATGAAACATCTGCCAGCAACCAACTCAGAGAGCACCAACAACTCCACAGTTCAACCCTGAGCTGTATATATATTCTCTTCTGTAAAATAAGAACATGATCATGTACATTATACACACTGCCAAGTGATCCTGGGTCTTTTTCCCTGCACATTTCAAACTTTGCCAAGAATACTGAAAGGAATCAGGGCTGCAAACATGCCTCTTAGGTTAAGAAACTGAATCACAACAAGGGGATGCTGTTTTGAAGGCCAGTTTGCCATGTTGTAATGTACCTCTTAAATTCATTGAACTAGCCCTGCATTAATGTCACATTTTTTCCTTTTTAACAGAGTGAGCTTTTTTAGGAAAAAGCCACTGTTCTAAGAAGAAGAAAAATTCCTCCTCAGCTCCTCAGTCATTTTGACTCAGTAAAGAATTTCTTCATTTCAGTCACTTTGAACTTAGATGTTTGAATACACAGAGACAAGGACAGAGATTTAATCTAAGAAGGAATGAATTCTGCAGTACATTCTAGCTGCATGTATGTTATTGAAAACTATTGGAGCATTTATTCAGCATTATTATCAATGCAGTCACTGGAAGGAGCATGCATGCATTAAGAAAATGTTTATCCTGCCTGACAATAGTAGAGATAGCTCACAATGAGATTAAAATGATCCCTGAGTTGCAAAAGACCTTTTCCAACAATAAAAACCATGTCATCAGCAGCACAAGAAGTATCAAGAAAGAGAGACCACTCTTGATCAACAAGGAAAGCAAAGAAACCAAATCCATACTTGAGTAATAGTTTTGTAATAGGACCAACCAAGATGACTCAACATGTGAGCTTTTGAATTCTCCAGAACGCATGAAGGGGAGGGAAAGGGGAGGAAGAAGCAGAAGACTTCGAAGATTAGGACTAATGTTTTTGTTTGCCCTTAGGTCTCAAGATGCAGGTTATAGACTTAAGGCATTACTCACCAGCAGCATTACAAGTATAGATTTTACCTATCATTCTGGGACAAAGAAAAAAACAGGATGACCTCCTGATTCTAACCTTGGGCAAAGTACACAGGGTCTGCAATTAATTAAACCATCTCTTGAGAAATTATCATTTTTAGTAACGATCTTAGAAACTGAAGAACAGTTTCTAACCTGCCATTTCAGCAGGGAGCTAATTGGTGATGGGGAATCTCTTCTCAGGGGGGACTTCTTTTCCTTCTCAGTTGATTGGTCAATCCCATATTAGGATTAAGAGAGTTTCAAATTAACTTCCTTTGTTCTTTCAGATTTCATATATGCAGGTTTGGGGTCAAAGCAGAGCAGAACTGTAACATTGTCAAGGCAACTCTCCTTTGAGCTGAGCTCCTGATGACTTCATGAACATTCCTGACCGTTTTCTAGATTTTCAGCTCCCAGCATTCCTTTTCAATTTCTCTATGCAGCACTGTCTTCTTGGTGATAGGCCTGAGATACCAAATCAAAAATTTTAGAATGACGAGCAACTTCTCCAGATGAGATGAATCTGTGGGAAATATTGGACATCTGATTTGTAATGCACTGAATGGGAGCTGATAAACTTGAGAAAAAGATGTTGTGAGTCAGTGGTTCACCTCAAAAGGTTATGGTATTCAGCTACTCTAGAAAGGACTTATTTTTCCTCACAAAAAATCAGAATCACACCTGGAAATGGTGCTAAACCTGGCTTTCATGGCCTCCATGGCATGTATCACCAACAACTGGCTTAGGCAGGAGCTATCAGAATGGTATATATAGTCCACCTTCCTTTAAGCTCCGAAAGAGAGAGAAATACAGAGGGTACATTATGTCATGAGCCTGTGTACAAGGTTTTACATGGCTTCCATTTCCCTTCTTGGAACAGAGAGTGGGGTGGAACTCATTTTTATACGGTGTATCCTGTGTGATATTTTCACTTACACTGACCACCAAAATGCAGGATGTGATGAGTTTCATCCTTATTGGGACTCATCAGGCTCCCTCAAAGCCCTTCACCTGCTACCTCCTCGTGGCCATTATAACTACTAATTCCAACTACAACTACTCTTGGGTAACTATAGAGTCCTGTACACCTGGAACAAACCAGTATGACTAGTCTCCCAGTTCAACAGTGTTTAGAATCTGGTTTTGACCACATATTGGGCAGATGATGATATAAACCAGATATCAGTAACCCAGTCTGCATCACATTGTCAGGACTAAATTCTAGCCAGAGTAGAACAATCACATTGGGGGCATTCACACAACATGCTAAAAATCTTGTGACTTGGTAAGGAATATTGTTTCAATCCAAAAAAGGCCAAGGGTTGAGTTTTAGTTTTCCTTTCAAATTCAGGTTATGAAATGATGGGGGCATTCCTGTGCAGCCTTATATTTCTCCTTTGAAGGTTCACTGTTACAAGTGCTCTCTAAAAATAAAGAGGATATATTCACTCTGGAGCTAAACTCTACAAAATTCACTCTAACTTCTATCCCAGAGTTAAGAACATACAGTACTGGCATCTGCAGAAATAGTAATAATGGTATGAACCACATCCCGGATTTTCTATATAACCTATAGAGCAAAAGAAATATTACAATGCTTAATATAACATATTAAAAAAAATTTTTAAGTAGTTCTTCCTTTGGCTTGTCCTGAACCTCAGTGTCACTTTCATTGAATTGTCCTTTTCTTAGTCTTTTTATAAAAAAGAGAATAATTTTTCTTCATTTCCTTCTCATAGTCCGTCATATTGGCTGGATCATGCATTTCACTAAGCCAAGCTGGGTTAATGTCTAAACCACAAATGGTGTGATTTTCCCATGATGTGAATTCCTAATCCATGGCTTACAAACCACAGTAGGTCATTTCACAAAACTCAACAAATCACACTCTGGCTTAGCGAGATGTGTGAATCCAGCTTTTGAAATCATCTGTCATCCTCTATTTTTCCCTAACAACTGTGTTGCTAAAGTAAAATTCCACAAAGTCTATATCATTTTCTTTGAAAAGAAAATACTACTGCCTTCTCCCCTAGATCTGCAGATTTGGGCAGCCCAGAACTGGGGGGTAAGGCTATTTATCAGTTAAAAATTGCCCCAGCAGCCTTTTCTTTTGAAAGCCAAGAAGAATGATGCTACCCAGAGCATTTTTGTTCAGGCTCACGGGAGATCTCACATGGTTGGCTGTACTCAGAATTGGAGCCAATTTACTTCTGGGCCAGCTGCAGTATAACCAGAGCTACCAAAAATCAGCACGTCAGATCTGAAGAGCTTGGAGTAAGCTGTGTCCCCCATTTTTTGAGAATTCTTCTGTCCCCCAGTCCTGAAACAATCCATCCACCCCATAGAGCAGGGTTCCTCAACCTCAGCAACTTTAAGATGGGTGGACTTCAACTCCCAACTCCCATGGCTGGCTGGGGAATTCTGGGAATTGAAGTCCACCCATCTTAAAGTTGCTGAGGTTGAGGAACCCTGCCATTGAGTTTCTGAAACTTCCTGAAACTCGTCTCTCTTTCCTCCTCCCTCCTTTAGGAAAAGCTCCCGGTTACGAAAATCCTGAGATGCAGTCATTTCCCCATTCTAGCTCGCAAGAAGTTGATGGGAATGGATATGGGGACTGAATTTGATAGTGGACCTGAGTATGTGGAAGTTGAACCTGCATATGAAGACATGTGTGGGGGGCTGGCATATGAGAATGTGCGCATCTGTGATAGAAACAGTACTCAGTGTTCTTGTCAAGGGTGATATATTACTTCCCAATGACATTCTGGTAAAGAGTGATGTATCCCTTGCTTGTTTTTGTGCAAATGACATGTCTATGCAATTTTTAAAGATAGTTATGTGCTTTATGGCTTCCCTGTAACCCCTTGCTTGTTTCTGTAGTCTTTAAGCTTTAAATATAGCTATACTATTTTAATGCTTTCATTGTATCCTTGAAGATAAGAATGGTTGTATGGTTTGTGATTTCCTTGATCCTATAGAAGAGATGGGAGAGACCAGTTGTGGTCAATCCGATAAGGGGCCGTGGCTGGGGCAACTGACAAGACATACAAGATCTTTATGCCTGTAATGTTGTTATCCTGATAGGGTAAGGGGAAGAGAGCTGGGGTTAAGATAAGTTGAAGATGGATAATGAGTAATAATTAATGTATAGCCGGAAGGATGTCTATCTTTGATTGAATTCACCGTGACCTGGTGAAACATATATTTGTAAGAAGTTAACCAGTTTCTTTGTTTAAGCTGTCATGTGGATCCTGTGAAGAAAAAGTATATAAGCTATGTAAAATCTGTAATCAGGACTCCCTCCTTTCGCTGGGGGTCTCCAACTTATTTAGAGCTCTGAAATAAAGTGGATAAAAAGTCTGATTTTCATCTTGCTGTTCTGTTCACCTCGCACCAAGTCCCGAACCTGGTAATTAGGGTCGATTGGCTGGACCCAAACAAAGTCACACCGGCTCAGAATCTTTTTTGCAGCCATCCCAATACATATGAGATGGGGTGAGGGTGCTAATAACGTCTTTCTTTTCTTTCCCTGTTGCTTGGAGATGGGAGGAGAGGTTTGCTGCTCCAGGATCTGCGATAGCTTAAGCAAACAGGACTCTGATCGGATGCCATTTCTCACCCTATTGGTCACCTCTGACTTGCTCAAGGTGTTCGAGCTATTTCAAGGTTGGCAGGGAAAAGCAATTCAGCTTTAAATTGGTCTCTAAGGGCCTGGGGAGGGAAAGCCACATGATGTCCACAGTCTTCAGGTTCTGATAGAGATATATGTGCATGCGGGACACCCATATTTGCACTGAAGCATTCCACCAAGATGACGACAACAACAACAAAACGCGTCTCTCTCAGAGCATGAACAACGTGGAAGTGATTTCTGAGAAGCTGACTTCCGTACTACACTAAGTCCTAGAATGCAATGGCGCCACCTGCTGGCGGAAAGTGGAAGGGACAGAAAGTACCGGCGCGGTGAAGCGCTATATATATATATATATAAAAAAAGCACAGATTTTCCCACACTTTTTTTTTTTTAAAAGCAAAACAGGCAGGCATGTCTTCAGGAGTGGGGATGCTCTTATTCAGATAGCCTGAATGTGCTTTCCTGGGGAAAAAGTGAACTTGGCAGCCACAACTATGCAATTAAATCCCAGGGTTTTTTTCCATGTGTCATGTGTGCAATGTTTGTTAAAAAGGAGGGCTTCGCTCACAGCTACCATCTTGATTTTTTGACACACACATACCCACCATACACCCATCTCATCTCCTTACCAATTCTAGAAGCATTGCCATGGGAACTATGTTAATAGTATTTCCACTTGTAGTTAATTATGTTCATTTCTGGTTATAGCACATCAACTTGAAAAGGAAACAGAAGTTGAAAGCAGGACCTTGGTCTTAAATGACTTTTTCCAGTTTTGAGCCTAGTTCCATGTTATGCCCAAACACAATCTGATTTCTGTAAATGCTAGAAAACTGTTCTCAAAACTGGAGCCAAAGTTATATGTACCAAATTTTGCTTTCCTGCCTTCCTGCTTGGTTAGAGTAAAAGCTCGGACTTTATAGAATTCCAGTAGTAACTCACTCTGTTTTCCTTCTCCCCACACTGTAAGATTTTAAAAACAAGAGATGCCATGACTCACTTCTGTGGGCAAGCCATAACTTCTCACCTGAAAATTGTTTTTCCAAATCCAGCTAAACAGAACAAGCTATTATTACTCAGCAGGATGAGGCAGGTATATCCACGTTCTAGGCTCTAGAGCCAAGCTTCTGCCTAGCAGTTGCTTCAAGTACAACTCTGCCCTTAGTGTGCAAACCAGGAATTGGGTTCAGACATCATACCAGGGTTGTTTAACCACGGCTTCTTGATTATGTGCCATCAAGTCGGTGTTGACTCAGTAGCCATACATTTTCTTCTTGATGCTCTGTCCCTAACCTGGTCCTTCAGATCTTCTAATGGTGTTCCCATCACCACTGTAATTGAGTCGACTGACTTCTTGAATAAACCACAATCTCCTGAATTCTCACAATAAGCTAAGCTATAACCTATGGCTTACAAATCACATTGGCTAGATTCTCACAATACAGTAAGTGTTTAACAAAACCAAGCAAACACATATTTGGCTTAACTTAGTGAATGAATCCAATGAATAGATGTACATCAGTGAGGAAGGATTAAGCTGAGAAGTTTAAGCCAATTCTTAAAGTGGAATTCTTCTTCCGTGTTTTTCTATAATGAAATAGCCCATGTTGCAGTAGGGTCCTTTCTTCTGTGCATTTTTACGCAGAACTAAACCCCATAGTATTAAATGGGGCTTGCTCCAAGGTTTCTGGAGTGAATTCTTCAGCATAAAAATGCTGTGTTGCAGGTAAAACTTTTCCAGCATATCCTATAAAAGTTGCAGGGGAAAAAAAATTGTACCAGGTGAAGCTTTCTCCATCCTTGGAGAAGATTTCTCCACTGATGGTTTCTTGTTTCTTTGGTACTACAGATCAGTCTCATGGGAGATTCAAAACAAAACCACTGGTTATCCAACTACGAAGTTGGATGGTGATACGGTAGATGGTGTTTCTTTTTGAAAAGAAATAGGACATTTTTGAGACATAATCTGCTTCTCTGAAGTGGATATTAAAATATTTGGTAGGTTTGGGGATGAGATAGTATAGTAATTGAAACTAGTAGGATGCTCTTCTTCAGGTAGCCTGAATGTGCTTTAGCTTCCACGGATGTACTTCTTTTGGCTACTCACCGCATGACTCCTGCTAACACAGCATATGGCCACCAGAGAGTGCTAGAGGACCAGCATGGTATCCTCATAAAAAAAAAAAATTAGGCAGCAGCAATGAGATCTCTATGTAAAATGGGAAATAAAGGGTTGTTAAGGGTTCGGGTAAAACTTATAAGATTTGCAAAATTCAGGCCGGATTTACGCAATACTCTAAAGCAGTGTTTCTTAAACCTTTTTCTCTCAGGATCCCTTCCAACTTTTAAAAATTATGGAGGACCCCAGAAGAGCTTTTGTTTGTATGGGTTATATTTTTCCATATTTACCATATTAAAAATTAAAATGGACACATTCGCTGTCACTACTGCTTCTCACGATTGTTCGATGGGATTTTAATATTGTATTACTTTCCAGCATAGACTGGCAAATAACTTTGATTTTGCAGACTCCTGAGAGGGTCTTGGGGAACCCGCAGGGATCCTCAGACCACGCTTTGAGAAACGCTGCTCTAAAGTTATGTACCTTTATATGTGTCTTCTGAACATTATGATTTATTGAGCAAACCTTAGTAAACATACAGTGTTCCTTCAGAGAATCTACTTCTGTTATAAAAGTTAACCCTAAATTTAATGACCACTTACAGATTATATCCCAAATCACGCTGGGACTCCCTTTTATTTCTATTAGGAAATAGAATGGGTTTGCGTGCCTCCTAACGTATTAGTTGGGGCTAATTAACTGTTAAAACCATAACGCTTCTGAGTAAGTTTGCAAACACTTGTGCTCCCTCTGTTTCAGGATCTTCCAAAGTAAAGGGGCCTTTGGTGATTAATGAGTGTTGTTTGGCCCCTTTAAATCTGATGAGATAATAGAGTACATTTGAGCAGACAAGACAAGCATAAAGGAATGGTTTTGAAAGGTTCCTCCTTCCACCTTTTCCTGCCTAATTAAGCACACCGTTAAGAGCAAAGAGCTAGGAAACAGATAAAGTTAAATGCTCCAAAAGATGTGCAATATTTCATGAATGCTCTAGAAGGGCAATAACTGCACGTATATGTGTGTGTACATGCACTCATTCTGTCACATATAAGCAACAAAATGTATCTTCAGTGAAGGCGCTTGAGGAATCATTGCAATGCTTTTTCATCTGTTGTTTTTTACTTTCTTGTGGGGAAATGATGCTACCAGTCAAGTTCCAAGGGTTGATGGAGTAAAAGACAAGGAACTGGTGAGTAGTGCTATTGTGCTAAATGTCAGAACAAAGTATGTTTTTTCTATGAATAGATTATGAACATGCCTGGTCCCTATGAGACCCTTGTCTCAAATACCACCGTAGGCTAAATAAGTGCATCAGTTTGTTGGCAGACTTGGTCCAACCTGAGTTTGAACTTTGCAGTAAATCAGTGAGAATAAGTTGAAATATTGCCATGACTGGAATCAGGGAAGAGTGCTTGGATCCAGTCTCTATTATACAAGCCCCTGAATGTATGCCTACATAAGAACATGATTTAATTTTTGGGTTTTATTTATACAGACAAAGGCTTCTTTTGGAGAATCCCAGCAACCCCAACCAGGTAAGCTTTAAAGTCTCTAGTAGAATAAAGTGGGCTTATTTTTATGTTAGTTTTATGTGAATTAGCTTAAACCTAAAGTGCAACCAAGAAGTTTAAAAAACATACATAATTAGCTAGCCTTGCTGTAAACTCCAGCAAAGCTTCTCCCTGCTCCTGAACTATTTTGATCCAGATGGTAGGATGGCCAACCGTTTCTCCTGATTTCTGCCAGGGTAGTTCTTTCCTGGTTGAATCATAAGTTTGGCCTCCTTTGAAATAAGTATACTTACAGGAAAATCACAGGAGAGGCTTCTAATCCAGATCTGGGGAAGAAAGAGAGAACATGTTCTATGTATGTCAGCATTCACACTCTTCCTCCAGCACAGCAATGCTCAGAACGACTACCCCACTCGATCTGCCTAGAACGCCACGCCACTCTTATGCTAGAAAGCCATTCATCCTTGTCCTGCAGTTTCTGGCCCTTCTTTCTGAATTACACTATCCTGTTGTTGTTTTTTCCAAGTTGTAGTGATTCTCCACCAGTTTCCTGTGTGGTCATTCATTTTCCTTAAGCCAATTCCAGATTTAGCTGTGTAGGTTAAAACTCTGTCAGTAGAATAACCCAAACGGGTCTCACTTGGCTGGAGGAACAGGCAATAGGAGCTGTGGATTTGGAATCAGTATCCTGAAGGAGCAAGTGAATTGTCACAATGAAAGGATGTCAAAGAGAATGAGTTTGCACATGGGGTATAACTGAGGCAGGATCTTCTTGGGGATGGCTTTTTTTTTTCAACAGCTGCTTTAGAAGTCTTGGAATTTAACCTAGAAATATCAATTGCCTGGTTTGACAACATTCATTTTTGTGCTCTTCATAGCAGTATTGCTTAAAGAAACCACAACTGGAAATATGAACCAGAAGATTTTTGTTCACATAGCACATTAATATGCCAATACAGATTTATCAACAAAAACACATAACTGCAATAATTTTGAAACAGCAAAATAATCATACAGCATATAACCAAAAGCAAAAGGACACATACATACGTACATATGCGTATTAAAACATCTGGTAGCATCTAAATTGTATTTAGTTGTTTGGGAGTCCATATGTGAGTGCAAGAGATTAGAAAGAAAGACAAGCTTCTTTTTATCATCATTGCAACCTTTCACAATTACACAAGCAGTTCTTCAATGGGGGGATGAAATTCCTCATCCAGTTTCTGGCAATCAGAACCCTAGCAGTACTCTGTAGATTTTAATCAGTTCTTTACCTCTAACAGCCTTCTGCAATTAGAATGTCTTCCTCTGAATCATGCCACCTAGCTCCTCTAACAGCATCTTTATTTACAAGAATATCTCTGGGCACAGAAAATAAAAATGGCAGGTGTTTGTAGCTTAATGCTTGAGCTGGAAATGTACTCATCTGTCCAGGAGAAAAATTAGAGCAACCTGTCATTTTGTGAATGGGCAGCCTTTCCATGGTAGCCATTGTGTGAGACAGGCCATGACACACTATGAACATTTCACAAGGGTTTTGAGGCAGTTAAAGCATTCAAGTTCTGTTTATTCTAAAGTCTGTCTGACATATTTAGACTTACAAGCGAATATAATTTTAGAAACTCAAATTATTTATGTTGTATAAGACAGTGATATTCCACAGACCTTGAAGGAGTTAATGTTCCAGTTTTTCTGCCAATGTATGAGACAATTTTATTGATTTCCATGGGTCTACTTAAAGTATAGTAAAGTCTGGATCCATCCCATTCCTTGTAATAGATGGCATCAATTTTTGTTGCTTGCAAAAAATGTATCTATCATTTCTCTTCAGTGGGAAGAAGGATGGGAAGATGGCTATGATGCTTTGTGGAAAGATTCTTTACTGGAGGTTGGGGGGAGAAATCAGTTCCTGATAACTTATGTCATCTTCTTGCCTTCTAGTGTTAGATCCCTCCTGGATATCCATGTACATCCCTGTGAAAAGCTGTCATAGAAAAATGAGAAAGAAATATGGGAAATTTTCTCCCCCAGCATATCTGAATGGCTTTGAAGGAAATATCTGGTGCAACTGGACTGTTTGGGCAGGTTCTAAAAAACACATCATTATTTATATCACAGGATTTAAAAGTGATGAGCTCTGTGACAAAAATGAGGATAGGATTTTTTTTCATGGGATTTCTTCACTTGCAGAGAACATGGTGGTATATGCTTGTTGGGGAAAAGAGATCCATGCTTTTGCTACTTATGCTAAAGGGGTCCATGTTGTATTCCTGATGAGATATTCCACTAGTTCTAGAAGAGGAGGATTTGCAGGGCAGTACTACATCTTCAAGCAACGAGAAATTAGGCCTTATTCCAAAGATGTTGCTGGTTCTGGAATGTTTGCTCCACCACCATCTTTGCTGGTTTCAGCCAACATACCTCAGCTGAATAAGGAAACATTGCTATTAAAACGTGATGATGCCCATTCTCATGTATCTGCAAGACACAGAATTGACCAGGAAACTGAACTGAATGAGACACTGCAGACAAGAAAAAAAGTTGTTACACCTCTTGAAGGCTTTGCTTGGCAGACTCCAGGCATTCTACGCATACAGTCAGTCAATCTTAGTTTGCTGTCCACATTTTTAAAGGGCAGTGCAAATTCTCCTCCCAGCTTAAAATCTTCTGCAGAATTGTTAGAAATGAGAGGCCCAGGAATCAAAAGAATCAGCACTGAAGAAATAACGCTGGGCCTAATTGAGTCAGTTATGCCACTCAATGTTTATTCTGATAGTAGTGACTTAAAATTATCAACTCCCAGTCCCACAGAAGAAGTGGAATTTCCAAGCCAAATTATAAATTCTGCTTTGGGACTTTTTATTGTGAACCACCTGTGGATAAGTAGCAAATTGGCCCAGTTGGATTGTCTTGCTTTGGCTGCGCATTCTCTGACTCTGTCCCCTGACAGGATGGTTATCCAAGAAACAAGGAATGAAATGACTAGTTCTCAGAGTTTCGAACAAGGACTGACAAGTTCCCAAATAAGTGTTCTGGTTCATGAAACAATGAGCAGCGAAGTTGGCTTGGAGAGGATCTTGCTACCACTCCCAGAAGAAAATTGCATGATTACAAAGATGCATGAGAATGACTTCCTTCTCTCTTTGGAGACACAAAAAAGAGAACTGATAGGTCAGCTGTGTAGAACTGCACCTGTTGTCAGAGATGCTAAATCTGCTAGTGAATGGGAAATTGGAATTGCACCAATCCTTGATGATGAAGCCACTATACTGTTGGATACTGGTACTATTGTAAAAAGCTTTGTGGAAGCAGCCAATCATCTAAAAGTCATTTCAACTGGGACACTGCCATGCAATAATCTGAAAGAAGGATTGCACTTGAGGTCAAGAAGTTACCAAGAACCTTCTAGAGTTGACATTTCTCATGATCTAGCCTCCAAGACAACACATGAATCAGACAAGTTTAGGTCAAAAGTGAAAAGGAGTTGCCTTTTGGATTTAGTTACCAAATCCAAACCATACCTTATCCCTAGCAAAACCACAGCTGCTCCTTTAGTTACAGAATTAGAAAGTTCCCATTTTATTTCTTTAAGGATGGCAACCCCCTTCCCTTTCCTAGCTGATGAACGAGAACCTCCACTTTCTCATGACACAACAGCAGCAGCTCTTCTGCTTGCTACTCCAAGTCTAGAAGATGCCCTCTTGCCATCAATGATGCTCACTTACCCAGTTACAACCATTGGACCAGACCAAACTCTTTCTCTAGCTGTTATGTTCCAGGATTCTATCTTTTCTGTACATGACCCCAGTTTCTTTCCAATAACTGCACCAGACTCTTCATTTGCTGTTGGAGAGTTAGGGCTGAATCCTTCAGAAAGGATGTGTTCCTACTGTAGAACAGGAACAACAGAACTACAGACCATTTCTCCAACTGCTACAGTGCTAGAGGCTAACCAACCCCAAAGACTTGTGGTTAATACTTCAGTAGCTACAGAGATCATATCCGCTTTCTCCATAATTAATGAAATGTCTACTTCCATCAGATTACAGATCAGTACAGTTAGACATGAGACATCTTCAAGGAGTTCTTGTGGCCAGCATGGGCATAGCACTTCCAAACAGGAAGATGTTTACCAACTTACAACTTTGTCCTCCAGTTTGACTCTCCCAAAAGCAACCATTGTATATGGTAACCAGGGCATGGACTTGGAATATCTTTCCCCAGCTGCTGTGATGTCTCCTATCAAGGAAAGTAAAGAAGAGGTCTTATCTGGTACAACAGCTGGAAAAATAATAAAACATATATTCTCCTCCTTTACAGACAAAATCTTAAATTTAGTGTCCAAGTCAGAATTGCGTACACTCCTGGTTAGATTTATATTGAATACACAATCTCCTCTGAATGAATTTGTCGCTGAAATGTCATTGATTCCTGGGCCAATGATAAGCCACCAGAATAAGCAGACTGTGAGTAGGACTGAACCTGCTTTTACTCCTAGCATAAGTATCCCTATACTTCCACAGCAGACTGAGGAGTGGACTCCAGCTACATTGCCAATGTCCCTAACATTTTTGGAGGAAGGAAGTGGTCAACTGTCAGAGCCTCAAAGATTTAGGAAAATACAGCAGAATGCTAAATGGCAGCAGAACTACCCAAATTTCTTAACTGCTGATCATAATGTTCCAAGGCCTGTCACAGAGACATCCATTCTCAGGAAAACCTTAAATCTGTCAACTCTACAAGTTTCATCAAATACTGAGAATAAAATGGCTCCCAAAGTAGGGCCAGTCTTGAATCACTTAGGTAATGTATTATTCAGGTGTTTATTATAATTCTTCATTGGTCCTCAAATACTTAGCACTCACCTAAAAGCAATAGGAATGGAAAAGGTAGAACAGAGTTAACCCAGGATTCTGCCTATACTGCACACTATCACTAAATTTACCTTTATTTATATATTGCTTTAGAGAGTCAGTTTGGTGTAGTGGTTAAGGCACCAGGCTAGAAACCGGGAGGCTGTGAGTTCTAGTCCTGCCTAGGCACAAAGCCAGCTGGGTGACCTTGGGCCAGTCACTCTCTCTCAGCCCTAGGAAGAAGGCAATGGCAAACCACTTCTGAAAAACCTTGCCAAGAAAACTGCAGGGACATGTCCAGGCAGTCTCCAAGAATCGGACACGATTGAACAGGTTTTTTTAAAAAAAGTATTGCTTTAAAAGTAGAAACTCCAGGCAGAATTTGAAGCCATTTCAGTATTGTGGAATCATTTCAGTGCTGTAGCACCTAGGTGATTCAGGTGATGCCATTTAAAAAGATAAAAGTAGGATTGAATTGAGGGCAAATCCCTCCTTATTATCCCTAACTCTTGATAATTATTAATGGTCTTGATAAAACCAGTAGTGGCCCATTCACTTGCTAGATGGCAAGACAGAGGATTGCAGAAGTATTGGCTTCAGGAATTGGTACACCGATTCCCAAAGATAATTCAGTTCAAATACACTTCCAGGATATGAGTGAGTTGAGGTTAATGATAGAAATGGTGCAAGAGATGTAGCTCAGCCTGGGAACCTCCCCTTAGTAACCAAGGGATTAAGCCCCATTGAACCCAGTCGGAACTTACTCCTGACTAAATACATATAGCATTGCTGTGGTGTTGGAACAGACTAGACTGAAAATGAACTTTCTCCTCCAAATTCTCCTTTGCAACTCTCCTTTGACTGAAATATTCTTCAGATCAGTTTCCAGTAACTGAATATTCTATTAATGTTTATCTGTATTTATACCTTCTGATGATTATTTCTTTTAATGTTTCCTACATTTTGATTATCGGTGTCCTGTTATGTTGTGCCTGGTATCTAACTGCATTGCTACCTTGGTGTCTGCAGTTTAAGATACAAGGGTTATCAGCTTTTTTCCATGGGCAAAAACTTCCTATACCAGAGTCTACCAAATATCCACTTCATGTGATTGAAGCTCACGTTCAGTTTAAGAGTGAGGGCAATACTGGATCTCACCACTATCCTTTATGAAATCAGTAGGATCTCTAAAGTCCATTTGACATTTTGCTGGGTCTAAGCATTGTAGACTGAGATCAGCAACAGTAAGTAAGCTTTCTGTTTCATTAGTAAACTAATAAATTTTCAAAAGAAACAAGGTTCCCTGGAAGGTAATGGTTTTCAAATTATTACACATCATTAAGTGGGTGGCATGCAATAATATTAACCTATTCTCTGGAAAACAGTATTCCGCACATTTAATGAGTTTTTACAAATGAAGATCAGCCAAGCCAAGATGCATATCAAGTCTGAAACATTTACCTCTTGAGTTTAAAAGATTGCTTTCAAATGTTAATTTGTTTTACCATTATTCTTTCCAAAATGTCACTGGCAAAGTTGGACAATAGATGGATTCCAGCTATTTATAGCTATAGTTAGAAAATGAGTAGAATAGCCCAAAAATTATGAGAAGAGCCCAAAGGTTACAGGCCAATAGATGGAGAAAATGGTAGCAATGATAGGTTGCTTGTAGATTGTTAGTCTAGCCCAGTGTTTCTCAACCTTGGCAACTTTAAGACCTGTGGACTTCAACTCCCAGAATTCTGAGAGTTGAAGTCTACCCATCTTAAAGTTGCCAAGGTTGAGAAATGCTGGTCTAGCCCTTTCCCTACCAGTTTATGTCCTCTTAAAAACTGCACGGGTACACACATACCCTACCTAAAACTGGCTGTCAGATCATTGTTTTCCAGATAACATACACATTTCTCACAGTTAGTTTAAAGATTGTGACATGTCTTAAATTTCATGGTTTCACCTAACGTTTGTCTTGTTTTTCCCAAGGGAACTCCTAGTTAATTGAAGGAAGGGGTGGTATGTACCATTACTTTAGGCTCCTGGAGGAAAGCCAGAGCATTTAATCTAAGTAGTAATAACAATATGACTTTATTTCACTAATTCTAACATTCCAGCCATGGGGAAATAACACCTGCAAAATGAAATAAGACAAACTCAATAACTGTTGTCAAGGTTGCTACTCCTAACGTGAAATGTTCCAACAAGAATAATGTATCTTCTACCAGTGTAAACCAGATTTGATCGATAAAATGATGGTAATGTCATGTCTTTATTTTTCCTACCTACAGATTTGGGATTTCCTTGGCTATTGGTGTATCTTCCTGTAAAAAGTTGCCATGTTATTCTGAAAGATGAAGCTGGAACTTTTTATCCTCCATCACTAACCAAGACTGAAACCAATAACTGGTGCAACTGGACCATATGGGCTGGTCCTCACAAGCATATTCTGATTTATATAGAAGGATTTGAAGGAAAGTCAAACTGTGAAGAAAATCAGGATAGGATCATATTCCAAGGGATTTTGTCAAGTATTGAAAACAAAGTAGCTTATGCATGTAGAAACCATGGTACTCTGATTTATGCTACACAGGCAGTAGCAGTCTATGTAGTGTTTTTGTCAGAAGCTTCTTCTCAGAACCAAAGTCATATGCATTTTAAAGGACGGTATTATATATTTGATGATTATGTAAATTCTACAAGTGATGAAAAATCAGTTTTGAAAACTAACAGCAGGGTTGAATTTTCCCCTAAGTCATATGTATTGCATTCAGGACATAGTTTGAACTCTGTAGAGACTAGCCAAATGCTCAGCAAAGAGAATTGGCTGCCGGTGACAAATAAAAAGACTACTAAAACAGGGTTAGGAACATTTTTAAAGCCAGCTGTTGGCAAGCATATGCATGCTTCTCTCTTGAAATCAACAAAAAACGTTAGCTTGAATCCATCTGATATGAAGACGATGCAAGTTACAAAACCTTGTATTGATAATAGTAGAACTTTGGATGAAAGTCCTACATTAGTATTAGAATCAAATGATTTGGAGAATAGGGAAGAAACTTTTACATACAAGCCGGAGGTCTTTTCAACCTCTCCTCACACGACCCGGAATCTGCAAATGATGACAAAATTGGAAGTAGCAAAAAATCATGGAGCTATCCCTGAATCTGTCAACCATCAAAATAATAGCCATGCAACCACACATTGGATGACAACACACATGAGAAGTACTGGAGGGGAAATTAAGAGTGCCATCACCTTTCCTCAAGTCTCCTTGGAAGAACACAGAACTCCAATCCAATCTCCTAAAAGTATCCCACCAAAGATGCAGGAACAAATGCTTCAACTGCTGCCCTCTAATTCTGGGGTCTCTAAGAAAAATGTAGATCTAATGGAATCTCCACAGCACTTGGAACAGACAAAAATATATAAAGGAGAGCAGATGGACAATCAAATCTATAGAGCAGAGAATGGCAACACTGCTGTGCAAATAACTGAATCTGAAGGGATTATGGCAAGTCCTCCCAAGTCTACTATGAAAACCAAATTCCATCAGACCCCCACTTTAGCCTCTATTGATGTGCACCATGCTCCTTTTCTGAGGTCATTTACTGATAATTTGATGGGTACTTCCACAACTGTGAATCCCCAAGTTATGTCTTCAAATTACCTGAGGAAAACTCAGATAAACACAGCTTTTACTATACAATACAAGAAGTCAATAACCAAGGATAGAGAGCATCTGCAAAAGAAGCAGACCAAACCAAATCCTTCCTATTCCCCTTCCGGTTGGTTGCCAACCAGTAGTACTCTCTTGAAAGTAAAAAATAAGTCCTATGGTAAGTCCTGTTCTTTTAACTGTTTATCCCCATGCTGGATCTGCTAAAGCCTTGTGCAACTGAATTATGTGGGAAGACAGGTACAGAACTAATCCAAGAACAATTTTGTGTATCATCGTTTATTTAAGGAAATGTCACTTAATTACAATGAAGTTGGAATCCTTTTGATCACAATAAATGTGATGCACATTTTGGAAAAGTATATTTTAAAATCATCAGGAAATCATCAGGAATCATCAGGAAAACTGTTAAATATATATTAAAAGTGCTTCCTATATTCAGTGTTCACTAAGCATTTACTAGCAGTTGCTTTGTTAATTCCAACTATTGTTATTGTGTACATTACAAAAGGGAGATATCAACAGCCTTGAAGTATTGGTCTGCACTCTCTTAAGAGGCCTGGATCCTAGATGCTTTAATACCGGACAACTATTTTTTTTATCTCCAAGTCCCCCTTTCTGGAGAATATTAAAGCAATGGGTGACTACTGGAAAAAGCCATAATTAAAGCTGTAGTCAGGTTTCAAACCTGGGTATGGACTTGAATCTGCATTAGTTACCTCTGTGAATGATGGGAAGACCAAGTATCCCATTCATCTTATCATGAAGCTGCTGGGAGGGATCATCCATTGTTTGGGTTGAGGTAACATCAGTCCGGTTCAAGTCTTTCATCATCCATGGAGTCTTAATTAGAGATTTTGGCTAGTTGCCAAGTCAGCCTATCTTATTTCACAGAGTAGTTGGTATGGGGGAAATATAAGGAGGAACTATTATGTATGCGATTTTGAGTTCCTGGAAAAAAGTTGGGATATAAATTAATAAATTTACCATGTGGTTCTTGCTCATTGAGATGTTGATGGAATTGAGTATATTTTTGAGTGGCCAATTACTGTGTTTAAGAAGCTGGAAAAGAATAGTCCTGTTGAGATGCTAGACTGATATCTTGCCATTGTTCTTCTTCCATAGAGAGGGATCCTGTATTCAGATCTCATGAACATTATTCTGTATTGGACTCTCAGCACAATCCGGGAGGTGAGGAGCTTCTCTCTCTTCTCTCTCTCCTCACTATGATTTCTTAAACTTTGCTTTCTCCTTTATACAATGACTCTTAAATGGATTGGTGACTGATTGTTATTAACAAATGTTACTCATCCCCTTAAGTAAGTTTTTTTGGATAGGAGATTCTGTCCTTTGCATGACTGTTGTTATTTCTGTTGCATGACATTTGTTACTTCAAAGTAGGTCTAGATGGATAGATAGCCTGTCCCTCATGGGGTCAGCTTTCCTGTCAGCTATGCCATCAAATTAACAGGTAGAAAAGTCTTCCCTCTTAAATATGGGAGCATCCATAGGCAACATTACATGAGTCTCCTAGCGTGCCATCTCCTACAGCACACGTGCTGTATATGGCCAGAACATCCCTACCTACTTGTAGAAAAGCTGTACTAGGCCATTTTCTTATAAGCTCCTCAAAGGAGCAAGGTGTACATCATGCACATATTGTGTGTCTTACTGTGTTTTGGCAGTAACACAGGTTACTTCGGGTTCTTCTACAGATCTTTTATTTGAAATAGTTTTTGGAATAGAGCACAAAGGACAACTCCCACCTGTTGGAAGCACTCTGGAAAAAACCTTCATAGATTCCATTAAGCATCAGGTAAGAAAATTCATGGTACAGAACTTATCTTAAAGCAGCTTGAGAAAGTAGATATATACAGGACTATTCGTTCAATGAGTAGATTCAGCCATGTTAAGATTCTTGCTTCATTTGAAGGTGAGGAGGAAAGCATTTGGCCTTAGGCAAATCAAGAGGATGTTGATAACCAAATTCAGCTGGTGAGCTGGATGTTCAAGTTTGATATCTAATAAAATAATGGAATGCAAAGATAACATTTAGAATAATTAAGGACATTTTGTAAGCTTCAATTTGTATCCTGCTGACTACATAAAAAGGTACTGATGTCTCTTAGAAGATGGTGTTCCAGGACAGTATGTTTAAAAAGAATTCAACTCTTTGGATTTTTTTTCCAGGTACAAGAGAAAGTGAAACTCTTCTCAAACAAAATCAAAGAATTCAAGTTAAAGGAAATTATGAGAAAAGAAGAAACTGAAATGGGCAGGTATGACAACTGAATATAGATTGTCCTATGAAGTTAGCAAACATTTCCTTCATATACTTTGAAATCAAGTGTTATTTTCTGTCAGTTGCATTTCTAAGGGGTGGGGAGAAACTAGCAACAATATTCCTTTAGATCTTTTGTTGATTCCTCCCCTCCTATCTGGAATAAAATTGAAACCTGCTCTTTATTTCTTGCTTATATAACTTGATGACAAATATGGATGACCCTTAAAGTAGTAGTGAGCAAGTTTTGCCTTTCAGGTCTGACTGAACTACACTTTTCAACTTTGCTGGTGGATACTGCTCCAAGATTTCATTGAGCAGTATCTAACTCTTTGGTTAAATAAAAAACATTAAGATGCTTCCATGTTTATATGTAGACAAACCGGCCCAAACATTGTATTCATGTTCTGGCTGCATCTAACATCAGAAGAAAAGAACATAACTCACTTACTCCATTTTCAACTGGAAGATCTTAGTGGTGTATTTATAGGAGCTGGCAAGGTCCAAACTGTTTTGGTGAGAGGTAGGTGAGCAATTATTTTGTTAATTAGGGAATATCAAATAAAAGTAGCAACTCCTGTCTTTGGAAGCTTAATTGCATACTAATGGAAAACTGTTTTGTCCATGCATGACAGATGTGAATGAATGCAGCTCTGGAATTGGTTTATGTGGCAATGAGGCACTTTGTCTCAATGGATATGGAACATACTTCTGTCAGTGTAAAGAAGAGTACGAGGACCATTCTCTGACAAAATCGGGTACTCTGTGTGTTCGTAATCCACGGTCAGGTATGTCCTTATGGCATTCTATCCTCACCTCTTCTTGGCCTAAAGGTTCTCCCAAATGCTCTGTGATGATATGCTATTTATGTGCTAAGCCATAAGGGAATTGCCTTTAGTATGCTGCTTCACAATAAGACTCCAGTAAGATAAAATAAAATAAAGAAAAGAAAATGATAAAAGAGGAAAAGGAAAAGGAAAAGAAAAGCCAGTTTGGTGCAGCGGTTAAGGCACCAGGCTAGAAACCAGGAGACTGTGAGTTCTAGTCCTGTCTTGGGCATGAAGCCAGCTGCGTGACCTTGGCCCAGTCCCTCTCTCTCAGCCCGAGGAAGAAGCAGGCAAGGGCAAACCCCTTCTGAAACCTTGCCAAGAAAACTGCAGGGACTTGTCCAGGCAGTCGCCAGGAGTCAACACTGACTCAAAGGCACAAAAATAACATATAACATAACATAACATAGTTGCAAAAAGTTCTTAGTGAATGTGAGGCCATCAGCAGGAGACTAAGGTGATGCCATCAGTTCCTTCTTCCCTGTCTCCATGTGGCTGCCCACCCCAAGGAAACACTTAGACTGAAAGATGTTTCTGTCTGGTGATGCTTCACATGATAGGACCATACAGAGAGGGGATTTACCCTGTGATTTAGTCCTTTTATACAAAACATTTCTACCATAGTCACCGACATTAGATCTTTGCTATCGTGGGCTTCACAAGCTAGAGACAAGCCATGAGCTGCACCACCGGCTTGCCATGGATGCCTCTTTGGATTTGAAATCCCCATCTCAGCGCAAGAGTTTGTGGGACCACAGCCAGTTTTCCTGAGAAAAAGCACAGTTTATGGGAGAGTTGAACAGCAGGTGAATTAGAAAGAGTTTTTCCTGACAACATTGCTATGCAATCTGCATTGGCAGTTCAACTTGGCAACTTCCTGTGGCAACTTCCAAGGCTGCTGGAGTAAGATTAAGCCATTATATTTCCAATGAAGCTCTGGAGAGGCTTTGATGTAGTTACACTTCTGCTCATATCATCTGAGAATATAACGGTGAAGCTGGATATGCTATTTAAAATGCTCCTTCTTTGCCGTAGTATAACAGTTTTAAAATTTGGCACACACGCACCAGCATTATATATGTGCATGCTAATTCAGCTGTCAGTCTAACTTTCCATTCCTGTTTCAGGTTGGCTTTCCTTTTGTTTAGAGTACCAGATGTTATTGAGGCCTTTTATAGATTCTCTTCCTGAATAACAAATCAAAACATTTTAATTACAGTTGCAAAATTGCTCCAAATAGTATAGGGGGAGGTTTACTAACAAGTGGCAGACAGCCAAGCTGTGAAAATGTTCCAGCTGTGAATTGCATCACAAAAAGCTGCATGTTCTTTAGAACTTACACTGTTGGGCGGCTGTAGGGAATGTAGCAAAGATGCACCCAAACTGATGCTAGCTGGCTTAACCCCGAAAATACTTTGTCTGACATCACTCAAAGATGCTTAGCCTCAGCCTGAAAGAAGTGAGAGAGAAGTAGAGAAGATATGAAGGCTTGGTCTTCTAGAATCCCTAGCTTGCACTCTAACCTGTTGACCAACATCTTTGCATAGGACAGCCATTTTAAAGATGGGGAGGGCTTTGAATGATTGAGTTGAACAAAAGAGTCTTCTTTGTCCACAGGTTTGGACTCCTTGTACAGCTACACCGAGATTATTGTAGGAATCACTGTTTTTTTCATCACTGTCCTTGTAGTGGTGATCAGTGTGCTGTGTACTATCATAAAGAAGAGACGTATTAAAAAAGACATGCATTTCCGAGAGGCTGCTTTGCCTGGAATGGCAGCAGGGCCACAGCTGCAACCCACAACCTTTGATCATAACAACATCCGTCCTCTCCTCACTCTAGACCCTGCCCAGTTAAAGGTCAGAGCCAAGGCACCAGAATGGCCCCTGCAGTTGAGAACTAGCCCCAGTGAAACGTACAGAGTATCTATTGAGCAGTCTGAATGCTTGTGAAAAATAAAAAGGAAAAAGAAAAAAAAATAATTAAATTAATTAAACCCCTCCCTCCCCCATTTCATATTAAACTTCCCTTTGTTGTGGTTGAGCAGATGCAACTTTTTGTTTCTTGATCAATCTTACATACATTACTACCCCTTTCTTCCTGTATCTATTTCCTGTTTATCTTAATGGAAATATAACACTTGGAAATGTATTCTTCTCTTCAGATTTTTGAATACTGAATTGTCTGCCAGCCTTCATATGTCAGATAGAAATGAATGTAGCTACTGTTTGTGGCTGTTAATTAAATTGGCATCTTGCTCTTCATGCAACTGTGCATTTTGGTTGATGTTTTGGAAAGTGGCATAGGGAATGGGAAGGGGTGCTCTAAGGTCTAACTAGATGCGAATCAGACTATTATGGCTTATAGAAAGAACATGGTTAGCTGTCACATGTGAAAAGCATCCTGCCTTTCACCAGAAATGTCTGGTAGAAGACAGAACGCTTCATGTGATTATCAGAATTTTGCTATACCTACTTTATTAGATTTCACTGGGGAGAGCTGGGCACTTTCTGACCATAGTTACAATTTAGCTGGCTTTAGAGGATATTGCAGAATAAATCAGAAGATGCTATTCTTGCTAATGTCCCTGAAACAATTGACTTGTTCCTTAAGAGTTAAATTGTTGGCTTGTGGTGATCAGCTCAAATGCCCATCTTTCTTCGTGTGGAAGGTTGTGTTTTTTGACCGACCACCGTCCCATAGTGCTGAGCGCAGGCAGCTCATGTAGGACTCATTCGGACAGCTGCTTCGTGCGGTATATTTCGCTCTGTCTTGACAGCTAATCTTTATTTCACCTCAGCAATGAGCCTGGCAAGTGGTGTTGCCCTGACTATTTTAATGAGGGCCAAGTTAAGGGCGGCGATTGGCTGTTGCCTTTCCCTCCCACCAGCATTGCTCCACCTCCTGAGCTGGACAAGCCATCACACATCACTCTCCTAAACATTGTAGTGGGCCTTTCTTGGGTGATGAGAAACTGCAAGTCAGAAAGCTGGCATTCTTCCTCCACCAGAAGCTATTACCACCATGTTGACAGTTTAATCATCATGTTGAAAACAAAACAAATGCCCTGTGTCCGTCTTTCAAGTTGTCCTAATGGCAGTACATCAGCCCAGAAGTGCTGTCATTTGGACTAGCTCTGAACTCACATCCTGTGTTATTTCAGGAGAGGAGTAGACACGCGTCCAAAATTGAAAAGCAAGTTAACAGATCAGAGGTGCAGTGTGGGAGAAGTATGAAGGAGACACTGGCTGAGTTTGTCCTCTTTCATTGCATCCTCAGGCACCCTTTTTCGCCTGATGGCTCTGAAGATTGACGTCCACCACTGCTCCCACTGCTCCCGCTGCCTTTAAAGGGAACAGTAGTGGAGAACAAGTTGTTGGTAATCATGCTGTTACTGCTCCTCTATTCCTGTTTCTAAAGAGATATTCTAAAAAGAAAGAAAGAAATCTCTAGCACTTTCTCACAAGAGCAATGTTAGTAAGGAACACATGCAACATCTGATTTGTGCTTTGGAAAACATCATTATGCGGGCAGCTGCCAGTAGAATCCGGGAGTCACGTCAGTCCACTAGCATGAACCAAAATGGCCATGGAGAGCAGTGGGCAGTAATTAGGGCAGTGTTGTCCAAACTTGGCCACTTTAAGATGAGTGGACATGGCTGGCTGGGGAATTCTGGGAGTTGAAGTCCACTCATCTTAAAGTGGCCAAGTTTGGACAACACTGAATTAGGGGGTGGGGAGAAGAGGAAGCATGTACCCTGCAGCAGAAAGCAGCCAATGGAAGCTAGTTAGATCCCAGCTCCTGGCGGCAGCAGCAGCATCACCATGGTTGCTCCCAAAGCACCAGAAATCACGCGTACAGCAAGGTTGTGCCAGGAGATAATGGAACAACTGTTCTAACATTGGATCAATTAAATATGAAGTTAGACAGCCTCAGCTATAGATGCGGTGAGGACGTGTCCTTAAAGAACAGGTAGCGAGCCATGTTCAAGCTCCCATTAGGGAATGTATGTGGATCATCCATGGGATTGAGAGGCACCTCAGAGAAAATCTAGTCCAATCTCACCCAGGAGATTGTGCTGGAAATTAAGTGGCTGCTAGGGGCTCCTATGCTCGTGGCTGGTTCAAATCAACAACCTTTGCTTTCATACACTTGCTAGTAAAATTCTTTATTTCTTTAAATTGATTTGCTGGCTTCAACAAAATCTTGAAGAGCATAGTCTTAAAAGAATAAATACCTTACTGCTTCCTTGCCTGAGTCCTTCAGTTCTTCGCTGGGACCATGAGGACTAGAAATGCATACTTTAAAAATACTGTGTACTCTTGCTCAATAAAATGTCAGAGGCACGCAGAGAACTGCTTAACACTTAGATGGCATTGGTTTAATAATGCTGCTAAGGCCTAGTGAATAGGGAGGGTGCATCATCTAAGATGGTAAAACTTTAATACTACTGTATTAAAATTCTTACAATAGATAGTACATTGAAAATGACAAGCATTTCCATTTTCTGAAGGGTCATTTCGGTTGTCAGTTTCCCAAAAGAAAAGCACGCAGTGTATGTTATAGCATGCTTATAGCCCTTGCTCTTATTTTTTGTTTGTTCCTGTTTAAGCTTGGCTTCTGTTATTTGGCCTCAGCCCATTGAACTCAGTTTTTTTTCTGAGTAAGCAAGTCCAAGATTGCAAGGTTTGCCTTGAACAGGTTTTAAAAGAGAGCCTGTCAGGGTAGACCTTTGTCCACAAGGTGACAGTGTCTTCCACAGAATGAAGCTTTCAGTTTTATTATAGCTTGCACTAGTGCTGTATAAGGCAGTGTTTCCAACCTTAGCAACTTTAAGATGTGTGGACTTCAACTCCCAGAATTCTGGGAGTTGAAGTCCACACATCTTAAAGTTGCCAAGGTTGAGAAACACTGGTATAAGGAATGCATTTCAGGTAACTGTGTTAAACATCCTCAGGCCTCTTATTCTGTATTCCTAAAGTGAATGTTTTTATACTCAGGAGCAAGCCAAAACATCAAAGGAAGTGATAGCATAGACCTAATTTCTGCTTAGTGTGTTTGCTCTCCTCAAAAATAAATCTTCAGTAAGGGGAGTGTAACTCTGTGAGTTAGAACTTGATCCTGATTTTATTTACAACATTTATGTAACTGTTTATTCCCTTTCAGCATCTAGTTCTTCTCAAAACAAGAACAATATATACAAATGATACAGGTGATTCTAAAAAACCCTAGGGACTTGAACACTTCAGCCAGAATTAAGTATTATTCCCCTGAAGAAGTGGCATTCTGTCAAAATGTACTGGGACTTTTTTTTGGGGGGGGGGGTAATAAAGAAGGTATATTTTCTCATACCCCTTTTTTCCCTATCTTCCACTGATTTATTATCTCAAAACTCTCTGCAATATATTTTACTTTTGTTGTTTTATATTGTGACTGCAGGGATTTCTTCTGGTCCCTTATCCTTTGAAACAAATAGACAATTTCATCTAAAGCATTACTTTCCACTTTGTTTCCTTCTAAAAGGATTGCCTTTTGCATACATGAGAATGTGCCTCCATCTTTTCATATGTGAAATAATTCTTTCCATGACTCCAAACTTCTGACATGGGGAATGTTACTCTAATTATTTCTAAGAGGTGTCTGCAAAAGTCAGCAAAACTTTGCTCTATAATACAAATGCTTGTATAATTAGTGTGTATTAACTCAGCCTTTCTTCCATTTTAAAAATTAAGATGGCTTAAATAGGATTCCCAAGGACTGAATAAATAGTGGTTTGAAAGGTGATGGGTGAAATGCAATACTGTACAAGTAGACTTCGGTGATGGGAATTTTTCTGTCTGCATCTCTTACATCTGCTTGGGAGGAATAGGGCTCCTGTAGTATAGATTTTTTTAGTGGGCATTTGTAGGAAGAGCAATTTAAATGGAAAATCTACCCTCCAAGTTCTGCTGAGGGAAACAGAACATTGGATTTTATCCAATTATTCTATTCTTTTAAATATTCCATATGTAAATATAGGTATAGTGATATGAGTAGAATTTTGAAATTAAAAATAAACTAAATTTAAGAATCTTTTTTTATGCAAAAATAGATACTCTTAAAAATATATCAGTTAAGATTCCACAATTATGAGCTTTAAAAAAGATAGTGATTTATAAATCCTTTCATTAACGTAGGTCAATAGTAATGGAAAATCAACATTTCCCACCATTTCTGGCAATTGACAAGCATAGCCAAAGATGTACAGTATAATAAAAAATAGAGGGATGGAATAAAGGAAGAAATTCCTTTTCCTTTATCTGTTAGGTAATGGCAGGCATATAAATTTGAGGCACTGTGTTGGAGACAGGTGAAAAAAAGGCTTAAGGCCTTCTATTTTTACTCCAGGCTGAATCAAAATATTTATTACATGTTGAAGTGAGTGTTACAAGTCTGCCCATATTCCTACTGGATATATTTAGAATCATCCTACTTAGAATGGTGAAGAAATGATTCACTACAGAAAGTACTCTGCAGGTACTTCCATGCCCCCAATATTGTCACCCTTCACATCCTGCAGAAGTCCAACCTGTGGATGTTCTTGCCACAGCAACCCCAGCATAAAGGCGTCTCCCTCCCAACAATGACAGTAATTTAAAAAATGACATTCAACCTGCCCTTTTCCTTGGACTTTATGGGTTTAGTGATTACTTTAAAAATATTGTAATTGCTATGATATGAGGAGGTTGACAAGCCACCACAACTTTATTCCCCCTGCTCAATGCAAAAGACTAGCAAAATGGTGATAGTAAAGAATCCAGGATTCAGAAAGCCAGCATGCTCCCACAGCTGGGAATAACCCACAGAGTTTCCACACTGAAGGCTGAGACTTACTTCTTGCAGTTTCTGCTCCACCACAATCAAGCTAGAAGTAATGGTTCAGATGCCTGACAGTGACAGTGGTGTGGGATCACAAGGATATGGCACTGATGGGGAAAGGCATCCATTTTTCATGTGGAAATGTCTTTAGAGCAGAAGCGGAGCCTATCCAGGCAAAGGTTGTCCATCACAGGATCCAGGGAGCCATCACATGAGTGTTGCCTCACCCTTCCATCTTAAGATTGGGACAACGGGGTTTGCACTGCAACTGATTAATTGCTCCATTATTATTTCTGGTCATGTTTTCCTTAAACTACTATATTCCGGTTCTTGTGCAGATAACCATTGCATCCATTCCCCCACCCCACCCTCCAAAATAATTCCTCCCATAGGCATGGATAGTTCTCAGATTGATGCCTTCTAGTCTCCAGGAAATTATTGTGCAAAAATCTACAGGCTTCCTTTTTTGTACACCAGCATGAGGGAAAACAATACATACGTGCTCCACTGACCTGTAAGAGCTGATGATATCCATAACCTGCAGAGGTTGAATTAATGCAGAGGAAGTAACATGGTAGACTGCAGATGTACAACTCTGATTAGCTATAAGCTGAAAGGCACCATTTTAAGTCAGTTGGCTGCCAGGCTAAGTTCAAGGGACTTGTGATGGGATATGAAGCTCTAAACAGCTTAAGAGCTGGAGATGTTCCTGTCTGGGTATGAAGCTCTAGTGGGTGGGTTCCTCATCTGCCAGGGATATATGCAGTGTAGCAATCAAGAGAAGACATTCTCCATACAAATATCCCTATTGTGATAGTATCTTTCTATGCCGAGTTACCCTTGTTGTTAAGTTTTGTAAGCGGGGAAATAGTTATTCAGCCACATTCAGGGATAAAAATATGTGATTCTTATCTTTCTATCTGTTTGCTATTCATATCTGTATGATGAGATTTTCCTGCTCTGTATTATGGAGTTTTAAACCACTTTAAAGCTGTTATAAGACATGGGTATTTTACAGAGGATTTTAAAAAATTATACATTATTTTATTGTAAATTGTTTGAAAAGGTTGTATCTCCACTTTTGCCGATAAAAGTGGGCTAGATGTTTCATAAGTAAAAAAATAAAATCCCCAAACAGCTTGCTCAGGAGTTGGCTGGCTGAAGCTGATGGGACCCATAGTTCGAAACATGTACAGGTGGTCCTGTTTAACAGCCACTCGTTCAGCGACCATTCAGACTTGTGAGGGTGCTGAATGAGTGATAGTTATGATCAGTCCTTGAAGTTCCAGCTGGTGAAGTGCCCCCACTGTCACATGATTGCAATCCGGGCACTCAGCAACTGGCCCAGATTTCTGACTGTCGCAGCATCCCACAGTCATGTAATCACAATTTGCAATCCTCCCTGCTGGCTTCCCACAAGCAAAGTCAACAGGGAAGCTGGCAGGAAGTTGCAAGTCACAATCATGTGAGATCCTTGCTTAACAATGGTAACTGTGGATTGTTGGATTGCTGTCACTAAGTAGCATGGTCACGTGACATCACACTTTATTACTGCATCACTTAGCGATGGAAATTCCAGTCCCAGTTACCATCATTAACTAAGGACTACCTGTAGTAGTTATCACAGTGTTTTTCTTGGCAACTTTAAGATGTGTGGACTTCAACTCCCAGAATTCCCCAGCTAGCACGCTGGCCAGGGAATTCTGGGAGTTGAAGTCTATATATCTTAATTTGCCAAAATGGAAAAACACTGGGTTATTAGATTGGGAATGGTGTAGCCATTTTATCATTTGGCCCTCTTACCATTTATCAGCCTGAATATAACAAGGGCTGTGGTCCATGCAATAATCTTTATTATGAGTCTTTCAAACATGAGAAATCTTTAGTCCAGATGAATACCTCCCTCCCCACAAAGATTTTCATTCAGTACTCTGTATTTTTTCCTGTTTGGTTTGGTTGTTATTGCTTAAAGGAGATTCTTTATTGCTCCTTGAAATATAATAGTGGCATTTTATCTACATTTTTCTCATTTTCTTTACCACTTAATTAGCCTTTTTAATGGTGTCATTGCACTAAAGGCAATTTTCAATGAGTTATTTACAGTTTCCCTGAATTTACAGGAGAAACGTGGGATCTTTTGCTAGCACACTTACATGCATTTCTTACCCCAGGATGAACAGGAGGGGCTGCCAGAGGCGCCTGTCATGAATGAGGAAAGAAAGAGATCCCCATGTTTTCTTCTCCACCAGTGTGCCCCAGCAAAGAGGCATAGCATTGTGTGACACTCTTATTTTCTCAGGCAGTCACTTGCAATGGCGCTGAATAAAAGTGCTCAAGGGCTGCTGTCAGCTGAGTCTCCAGCTGCTTTCCAAGAAATGGCTGTTGAAAGTCTGGGAACAAAACACGCCACCAAACGTCACCAGCATATTTATTTTAAAACCTCTGAGTGCTGTTAATTACCATGCTGTGGAATGCGAAAGGAGCAGAGGAGAAAAGCAAAACAAGAACTTGCCTACAGCAACAGCTCACACAACACCTTCCCCCTCCTTGCAGGCCATTTAGGAGAATTTTGCATGGTGAGCCGCCGAGCGGTCCGCATGCAGCAGCGGGTCACCAGGTGATCCGAGGGATTTTCTGGAGATCAATCGAAAGCTGCCTTTTAAAGTGGGAGGGGGAACAGTTGTATTGCGATATCAAAAAATCCCTGATCCTGCTGGTGAGCTGCTCTATGCACGAACAGCTTGCCATCTGGGAATTTTTACATGCCATATATTTCCTTGGGGAGGGCACTGAGAACCATGGAGTCTACCCATTCCCAGTGCTATTCTTTAGAGCATAAGAATAAAATATCTGGACAGCCAGGTTCCTCCTCTAATGCAGCTGCGTGCCCTGTAACAATTACGGACCTCCATCCAGAGCCATTTTCTGTACTTGAGCCCATCACCAATGATCCAAAACCCAGATATTTGCAGGTGGCAATCTCTGGTTGAACTTTTGGGCTATAATTTGTCAACTCTGTGTTTCTGGAAAAAGGAGCAGAAGGGACATTTCAGAAATGACATTGATTCCCATTTTGGAAAGCCCCACAATGTTTTCATGGGACCTAGAATATATCAGAAGCAAGTGATTCTCTAGGATTTCAACAGGTTTCATTTTCTGAAGGCAAATTGTACAGCAGAACAAGCCAGCAGATGACAGCGAAGAACAGAGATGCAGTGACTCAACACAAACATTATTATATACTTAAAATACAACAAACAGGCTTTTTACAGCAAGCGTGATTGTTAGACACATAAGCAAACACAAAGCATGAATGGCACACTTACACACTTTGGGGATCTCTACACCAATCATGGCTTCCAGAAGTATGGGGAGATATTTTAAAATGGCTTTAGAATAAGGCTTATTTTCATAGAAGCATATTAGCTGAGTCCATGGAAAGATTCTGCAGATTTGCACTAATTTTTTTGATTGTATTTAACATAATTTTGATACTTGAATTTTTAAAGCAGATGAGTATGTCTGATGCCCAAGGGCCACATAAGGCCCCCCACATTTCTTCCAGATTGTAATTTTGAATGTGATGGGACATTATTAAATGCATGAGAATGTATTTTTTTAATTAAAGTTGAGTACATTTAGATCCAGTACAGTATAATCTAGTTTTTATCTGATCCTGCCAACTTTCTGGAGTGTGACCCCAAAGCCAAGCACAGCCCCCCATCTGAAAAAGATTGTGCACCCCATATTTAAAGGTTAAAAGATTTTAAACTGAGATTAGAAACAAAGATCTAGTGTGACCCTTGCTCCCAAGCCAAAGTGTGCAAGCTTGCATCAAGATATAGAAACAGAAAAATGCAAGCAGCACGCATATTGTATAGCGGTGGGAATATGTTAACTGTACCTTGAGGCTCAACATTTTGTTCTTTTGGAATCAATGCAGTCCTTGACAGATGGGTTATTGCAGCTAAAGAAACAGAATCAAGCTCTGACAGAGAGGAATGCTGGCAAGAAATGAGGTTTTAATCCCTGGCCTCGTCACGTGAGCAGATTTAAGCTTAATACTCTTGCCCTGTGACAGGCTGCGTAAGTCACTGTTTTGTTGCTGTCTGACAAAGCATCTGTTTGTTTTTGGACACATACATCAGAATTTGCTCGCCTTATTTACGGGTATTGTGTTCCACTTGGGTGAGTTTTGATTTTTCTTTTGCCTCTGTGGGCAATCCGTGGGTTCACACCCTTTGTGGTTTCAGTTTTGCACACCAATTAAGGTATTGTTTTCAAAGTAGTATAAAAATACTACTTACATCCAGAATCTGATAGGCCTGGATAGCCATTCCCCTGCCATTTATTCGCTCAGATAATCCACTTGTATAAATGACATTGCTTTTTAACCTTCCACACAGTTGCCTAATGTACGCAACACGCTCTGGTTATGTGAGGCTTCCCGCTTACAAAGCAATCCAGTAAATAAAATAAAATAAAATAAAATAAAATAAAAAAGCAACTTCATAAAGCAGTTCTAAATTCTTTAAGGCTTCCATCCACATCAGTGGGCAGAGGGTGCAGACTAAGTCACCTCTTGCTGGTATTGTGCAGGGGGAGAGTGATTTTGGGAAGAGATGGCTAGGAGTTGCAGACAGCTTTTACTAGTGTGGCCTTGTGCAATCCCAAGTACCTTTTTGCCTTTGAATCTGAAGCACCACCCTTGCAACTGCTGAGAATTCCCTGAGGGTGACCATTTAAAGGGGAACGGGAGAGATGGGCATGCCTGAACATCCTGTTTCCTGAAGCCCACTCTTGAAACATTGCATGTCACCACAACTGGTCAAGAGGGCCAAGAAGAAAGTCAGAAGAGAAATTCAAAAATATATTAATGCAGCAAACATAAGACAGCCCAGCATATAATTATAACACTGGGATGTCTTCTTACACTGCACAGCCTAATCTAATGCAAAGTACACCTAATCCAAACGATTGAAAAGTAAAATGCAAGATGCACTGAACTGAAGTATTTTTGTGGGAACATAGGGTGAAAAAGTCACCTAATGCAAAGAGAGGAGTCTTTGGAAAAGACCTTGATGCTGGGAAAGATTGAAGGCAAAAGGAGAAGAGGACAGCAGAGGATGAGATGGTTAGATAGCATCACTGAAGCAATGAGCATGAAACTGAGCAAACTCAGGGAGGCAGTGAAGGACAGGAAGGCCTGGCGCGATATGGTTCATGGGGTCACGAAGAGTCGGACACGACTTAACGACTGAACAACAACAATAAGGGTGAAAAAGTAACGTAAATCTGAGTAGATTGGGAAGAGGAAGGAGAGAGAGGGAAAAGGCAACTACCGGTATCCCACAAATGATTGTACTGAAGTAAGGGCTAATGTCTTCAGTGGGCCTACTACTAAGGAAGGATACCTTGGCTTAGAGAGGGCAAACCATTTTCTGTTTCCTCTGGTAAAGCTTTGGGCAGATATTTAAAGCATTTGGTTTGAAACTTTCTATAATTTCCACTCGTACCAAGTAAAACATAATATTGCTCCTGATTGGGGAAGCTATGGGGTCTTCTTAAATAAAGGAGGGCAAAAATGGAAAGGGGTGTGTGTGTGTGCAAGCACAAACAACTGTGTGAATGTTATGCATAATTCTGATCAGTGGCCACTTGGTTCCCCTTAAGAGCTGGAACTTTAGATAAAGCAAGCCTGGCTATATTGGCCACCAGAGGGAGGACAGAGGCACAACAGTAACAATGAGCTTTACGATTTATATCCCGCCTTTCACTTAGGAGCTCAAGGCAGCGTACATAGTGCTTCCACATCCTATTTTTCCCCACAGTTAACCTGTGGAGTGAGTTGAGAAAGAGTAAGTAGCCCCAAAGTCATCCAGAGAGTTTTTGTGACTGGACTGGACTGGACTAGAACCTGAGTCTCCTTGGAGCCAGTCCAGACTATTACCCACTACACCACATTGTCTGTCTGTCTCAGATTTATATGATATATTTATAGGCCACTTTTTCCAATTGTACTCAAAGCAGCTACCAACATATAAACAACCATGAAAAATTAACACTAAAACAAACATATAATAAAGGGTTATGCTCAACAAAATACTACAAAAATCAAATCAAATAAATTAGACATGGTGTGCCAGTTTATTAGATTTGTGTCCCATCTTTTGTACAGGAGCTCAAAGCCAGGTACACAGTACTCCCTCCTCCTAGTTTTTCCCATCCCACAATAACAACCCTGTCAGAGAGAGACTGACTGGCCCAAGGTCACCCAGTGAGCTTCGATCACTGAGGGTGAACTTGAATTTAAGTCTCCCTGCTCCTAGTCTAACACCTTAATTGCCACACCACCTTGTCTCTAAAAAATAACTTCTGTGATATAGAACACAGGAAAGAAAGACAAATAAAAAGGGCATTTCTACACGAATTAGTTGTCCCCAATTTAATGGCCTTTGGATGCCCTCTTTGGCTCCTCCTTGCTAGCCACAAATGTGTAGCAGTGGGCTAATATAAAGCAATGCAGAAGATTCTGGAATTTGGATGCTACTGATTGTTTATGTGCCATCAAGCTGGAGCCAACTCTTAATAACCACACAGATCTTCTTCAGGGTGATCTGTCCACAACCTAGCCCTTCCAGTCTTCCAAGAGTTCACTCATGGCCTCTCACCTCTATGAGGTAAACCAGATTAGGAAAGTCTAGAACTGTATTTTATTGAAAAGGACCATAGTTACAGAATCTTGCAAGTCTCTCTATGTTTTTCTGCCCATCCCTTGTATACTCCTTAGTTGGGGTGGGGGGAGAGCCAGTCTGAGTCTTTTTCTAATACTTTCCTGCCTCCCTGGGCTTAATGCGTACTTCAGCACCTGTTGTTGTCTTCATGGCTTCTGGATGCCTTCTCCAAGGTCATCTCCATGGCTCCCTGCATGGGCCCTATAATCAAGGCCACCCACCTTGCTGCTGGTCATCCTCTTCTTCTCTTTCCTTCCACTTTTCCCAGCATTGCAGATTTCTCAAGGGAGCGAAGTATTCATATAACATGTCCAAAATATGATGATTTGAATCTGGTCATTTGTGCTTCAAGTGAAAACTCTAGACTGATTTGTTCTATGGTTTATTTGCTTGTTTTTTGGGCTATCCATTTTCAGGAGTCTTATCTAACACCAAAGTTCAAAAGTATCAATATTCTTTCTGTCCTGCTTCTTCAAAGTCTAACTTACACTTCCATAGAATATCACAGAGAAAACCACTGCCTGCTTGATTCTGACCTTTGTAGATATAGACATATCCTGGCACCTGATTATCTTTTCCAAGACATTCATTGATACCCTACCAAGTGCTAGTCTCTGGCATATTTCTTGAGTACTGGTTCCTTTACTGTTGACTGTTGATTCTAAAAAATAAAAGCTGTCTACCATTTCAATAGTTTCATTATCAGTTCTAAGACAGATTGCTGTACCTGTGTCATGAATTTGGTTATCTTTGTATTTAAGCATAGTCCCATTTTTTCACTGTGCTCTTTGACTTTCATTACTAGAGCGTGCATATCATTTGCATTTTCAGCAATCAGAGTAGTGTCATCAGCCTAACACAGGTTATTGATGTTTCTTCCTCCAATTTTAAAACCACACTCAGCTTCTTCTAATCCAGCTCCTGCAATATATACTCCTCATATAGGTTGAATAAAAAAGTAGAGAGTATACAGTCTTGTCTCACTCTTTTGCCAACCTAGAGCCAGTCTGTTTGACTGTGTTCCATCCAGACTGTGGCTTCCTGAGCTGTGTATAGGTTTTGCATGAGAACAATGAGATGTTCTGGGATTCCCATTTTCCTAAGGACATTCCATTGCTTGACATGGCTGACACAATCAAAAACCTTTCTATAATCAATGAAACACATATTGACTTCTTTTTGGTTTTCTTTGGCTTTCTCAATTATGCACCCTACATCAACATTTCTTTTGTCTCTTAGCCTTTTCTAAAGTCAGCTTGAACATCTGGCATCTCTTTTTCCATGTAGGGCTCTAATCTGCTTTGGAAGATTTTAAGTATTATTTTGCTAGCATGTGAAATTAATAATATTATACAATAGTTTGTATGCTCTATTAAATCTCCTTTCTTTGGTATTGGTATGTAGGCTGACCCTTTCCAATCTGTTGTTGTTCTCCACATTAGCTTGGATAGAACTTTTACAGATTCTTCTGTTATTTGCCATATTTCTGTAGTTATTTCATCAGCTCCTGCTAACTTGGTAATACAGGAGTGCTAATCTAACCATCTTCTAGTGCTAGAAGTTTTTTGGAAAAAGATCTTCTAAGGTATTATATATATTGACATCTCTACTGTACAGAATTTCAGTATACTGCTTCAATCTTTTTAGATCTTCTTTCAGTCAGTTACTGTCTGTCCATTGGCATCCTTTAGCATACTAATTCAAGGTTGGAACCTTCTGAGTTCAGAGTTCAGTTCTTTTGAAAGACTTTCCTTTTCTTTTCTATGTTTATTTCCATCTTGAGCATATTTATAAATACTGTATTGTTGTAATATTACCTCTTGTCTCTTCTAACAACTCTCTTAAATTCCTTGCTGAGAACTTTGTCTTTCTTGACTTGGCTTTTCTTCTCTTCTTGGCAATTTCCATCTTCCATTCGGACATCTAGCTGCTTTCTTCTGTTTCTTGGTCTTTGGTAGTTTCTTTTCACATTCATCCTTAACAGCTTATTTAATTTCATTCCTTAGTTCCTCTGGTTCCCTTTGAAGTCCTCTGGTTCAGGACTTCAAAGTGATTTCTGATGTTCTCCTTGAAAATGGTGGGCATATGCTCAAGATCAAAATGGTTGGCTTTGTTCTTCTGCTTTAGCTTGGCTTGGAGCTTGTACATGAGCAGTTCGTAATCTGTTCCACAGTCAGCCCCTGGTCACTTCTTGTTATAATGGAGCTTTTCCACCTCCTTGTACCAAGAACATAATTAATTTGATTTCTGTGTATTACATCTCATGATGTCCATGTATATAGGTTTTGGTTGTTTGAAGATTGTGTTAGCAATGAAGAAATCATAGGACTGGCAAAAAGTGATAAGTTGTTCTCCTGTTTTCTTTCTGTTACCTAGGCCATCCAGTTCAACTATTTTTTCCTCTTTACTATTTCCATATTTGTCATTCCAGTCTCTAACGACAAACAGCACATCTTGCTTGCATGTTCTGTCAATTTTAGATAGAACTTGACCATAAAACATGTCAACCTCATCTTCTTCTGCATCAGTGATTGGAGCATACATTTGGATAACTGTTATATTAAAGAGTTGTCTGCAAAGCCCAATTGATATTATTCAATCATTGACTGTAACATTTTTGCTATATCATTCATCACTATGAAAGCAATGCTTCTTTGTACTTCATGTCCTGAGTAGTAAATAGTGAAATTACAGTCCATTTCAACTTGCTTATATCTAAGAAGTCAATGTATAGTCGATTCATTTCATCTCTCATTATGTTTCCCATGTTCATGCTTCTTACGTTCCATGTTCCAGGTATAATTCTGTCTCTGCAGCTTTGGATTTTCTTTTCTTGCATGGCTACAGCAGCAAGTTGACGTGCTAAAGGCTTTAATCTAGTACTCCGAAACATCCTCAGCTCTTCCTCAGTACCAGGAGCTGAGGTATGTGGGAGAAGGGCATGCTTTGCAGGGCTTCAGACAAATACTCAGTTCCCTAGGACTATGAAAGACCATGAAAAGCAGGCAGAGGAGGAGTTCAGTACGTATGGGAAAAGGAAGCCCCAGCCAAGTTCAGCTGTGGGAGCTGTGGGAAGGAAACACTTCAAAGATACTCCATCTTAATTGGCCTCCCATAAGTCTGCCTGGGAATTTACTCTGACAATTTCAAAGATTATGCTTTTACCCCAACTAGCATTAAGATCCTAGCTTATTGGATTTGCCAGCTATGTGGGGCTTGACAAATACGTATTTTGGAAGCATATCTTTTATTTATTTATACATTTTGTATGGCCTGTTTGCCTCAATTTCTGGCAGAAGAGGGTCTCTACTTCAGATGGTGAATGCTAGGATGGCAACTGATGAGTTGAACAGGACTAACCCCAAAGCAGGTTCAGAATTAGGCTTGAATCTTAGGGATCGTTTCTGGGGAGAAAGCTCCACTAACTCCAGAGAAGCTTCTTCTCAGTAAACAAGCAAAGATGTAGGCTGAACCACAACGGCTTCCTTAATAGTCTGTTCCACTCCATTCATTGCGTCTCTCTCTGAGTAAATTGGCATGCATAGGATCAGAGTGGAATAATAACCATCAGTAGAGTGCAGGCCTCTCTTTAAGATACTGTTTTCTTGCAGTGAAAAAATGTAGTTCAGAAAGATTTCTTGGGTAAATAGTACTGACTATAAACTGTCAGAGAATGCAGAATCCCAAGTGATCACCCTTTAATTATTATGCCATAAATTATTTTCAGGTTACTACTTTCAGAGGCAACTATTATTAAGTGGTGCTTGCGGAACCGTCTCTGAATTTCAGTCACAAGGGCAATTGCTTAATTACAGATCTTATGTCCAACAAGTATTGCTGTGGGAAGGTTCTGAATCACTTGGGTGAGAGCTTAATAGCTGGAGCAGAGCCTGGAAACTAAATAAAAACAACAATTTTGAATCACGCCATTAGTCTAATCAATCCAGATTTTTTCCCTGAATCTACAAACTCACATGAGAGTTATGAAAGTCCAGATATGTAGATTTCTCCTTATGATTCTAACCACCCCTTCAAGCATTGGCTTGCTACTGTCCCCAGTCAGGAAAGGGTCAAAGTACAGATAGTCCTTGAGTTACAACCATTTGTTCAGTGACCGTTCAAAGTTATGACTTGTGGTTATGACTGATCCTCAGAGTTATGGCCATCCGAGCACCCCCATGGTCACATGATCACCGTTTGCAACCTTCCTTGCTGGTTTCCCTAGAAAGTCAATGGGGAAGCCAGCAGAGAAGGTCACAAGTCACTGGAGTAAGTCTCCCCCACCCATACACCCTCCCCAGCCCCTCTGCACTCATGCTGTGCCAGCCACTCATGCATCCCCATGCACCCTCCCCAATCTGCACCACACCCCTATGCACCCTTTCCGATCCACACTGCACCTCTTGCGCACCCCCGCGCACCCCCGCGCACCCTCCGTGACCCTCCCCCATGACCCCCCTCCCTCCCTCCCCCACCCAGCAGCAGCCATTTACCTGCCTACCAGTCTGGGACTTGCAACTTCCTGCCAGCTTCTCCACTGACTTTGATTGTGGGAAGCTGGCAGGAAGTTGCCTTGCCTAATGACCATAGGATTCAGTTATCAATGGCAGCCAGGACTGCAGGGATTGCTGTCACTAAGCAATGCAGTCGTGTTTTACAACCGCATTGCTTAGCAACGGAAATTCCAGTCCCAATTGTCATCATAAGTTGAGGACTACCTGTAGCTAACAATCAGAGAAAGGGGCGCTACGGAAATGATTTGAAGAAAAAGAGATCAAGGAGGCAGAGGGAGCTGTGGGGGAAAATGCACTCATCCCTTATCAAAATGAGGTATGCTATCTGAGAAGTAGGCCCCTTTCCAAGGCTAATCAGATGCTATTTCTTTAAAGCAACATATGCAGCTAAATCTTTCAAAGAACGATGCCATTTTCTGAACTGCGTTTTTCTACCATTCACTGCTTGGATGATCCAACAGCTGTGCTTTAGACTTTTTCATCTTGGAATGGAATGGGTTTGGCAGTCCACTGCTGGAATGTAATCATATCAGTAAAATATGACTACTTGCATTTGTAGCATTTTTTGGACAAGGGGTGGCAGCATTGTCAAACTGCTCGTCATGTAACAGCTTTTATGATCTTCTTTGAGCCAGGCATTTTTGGCATGCATAGGGTGCTTTGGGATCTTCAACTCACAGCACTACAAATGTCTCTTAAGAGCATAAGGAGGTAAAAAGGCAAATACAGTAGGTGAAGTTCACTTCAGGGGCTTCCACTTCTAACTGTGTTAGAAGTTTCTTTTAGATGGTATACCCATAGAAAATTTTAAATGCTCATGGAAAAATTAAAATCCAGACCATAATCCTCCTCCTCCTCCTCATCTGCTCTGTAGTTATCTGTTAAGAAATAGATCGTTCTTGAACTCATACTTTACATTCTTACAAAAATAAATAGTTTTTATTTACATTATCTTTTTAGCATACATTTCCGCCAAAGGGTCATAGCACCAAACTGACTGGCTGGTCAAACAAGCTAAGCTTGGTTCACCCTGACTAGTTAATACTGACTGTGGATAGATACTGTCAGCATTAAATACATGTTAAGAAAACAAGTCCAGAACTTTGACAGAGCTCAGCTGCCTCCGGCTAGTAGGCATATTTGAAAACAATATTTTTAATTCGGCCTCATTCTCAGGGTGTGGATCCTTATTTAGCCCAAAGTGGATTGTCATGTGTAGGGTATCAGTAGAATTAGAGAAAGTATACAGGAATACAGTCTTCAAAGTTTCCTCTTTAGTGATGAAAAACCAAACAGCCCAACGGAAACAGAGTCTGCTGGAAAAGATACTAGCTGTCAGTGAAGGGAGGGAATAGGGAAGGATGGAGTAACCTGAATGAGGACTGGATCTCTCAGCAGCAGGAAGCTGTAGTGTATTTGTTTCGTGGTGCCATTTATAACATCTTGGCTGGGCTTGAAAAGCTAAATAGGATCAGACATGCTTTGATGGGAAACCTTCAGAAAAATCCCAGGACTGCTTGCTAAACAAGGAAGTTGAAAATTAATCCCAGAACTAAGTAATAGCAAAATGCTCCTGCATTGTTGGCAAGGATACAACATAGGCATACCTACGTAGTCACCAGGAGTCAAGTCTGACTTGAGGAAATCTTTACCTTTTTCACTTCCAAAGAAACTTATGGGAGCATACATGGTTCTGACTTCAGTGTTAGCCTGATAACAGCCATGGCAGGTAGAATAGGCTAAGAAATAGACCTGGCTCAAGGTCATAAAGTATGTTTTTTGGCTGGGTGGAGATTTGTACCCGACTCATTGAATTGGGTACCGATTACTAACTCCCTGAGGTGCTGGTTTTGCTTGCTGAGGAGGAGAACATCCCCAACTTTATCAAGCATGGTTTTAACATAGTCCAGCTGGATCATCTTGTTTATTGGCAGCCATATTACCCAACTGTTCTGGGGCATCTTTACCTGATCCATCATGGTACGGTTCATCAACCCAGTTGGCTTCTCTGTGTAACGGAGCACTAACCACAGATGCTCACTAACTAGTGTGTATAAAAGGGAAAAAACAGAACAATGCTGCCTGCTTTACTGACTTCATCTGGCACCCCACAGACTAAACCTTAAATGGTTACAGAGTGCAGCTGGATAGGAAACAGAACAGCTGATTAAATTTGCATAGCATTGAAACCAAATAAGAAACAAGAAACGATGACTTTCAAACACAACTGAAACAAATCGGGAGGAAACCTGGAAGCAGCTCTTATGCCATATCACTGGGATCCTAACCCCTTCTGAGCAATCTGTAAGCCAGATATTTCCCCCACTCCCCTCCCCCCCCGGCCTGCCCTTGAATATAATTGGTGAGAAAATAAATGTTCTCCATACTCTGCTGTTCCTTGTGATTGCGCCGAGAGGTCAGCAAGGAAGAGGTTTGTGGGGCTCAGGCTGATTCACACACATTCTCTGGTTCATATGAGCTGTCCCCGCTCCCAGACTCTGCCAGTGATAGGCTGGACTCCAGTGAACCAAATTCTTCTTGAAGGGACAAGAAAGTCCTGGTCTATCAGGTGTGATTTTTGTGATGATTTTCACACGGTGCAAATTAAGCTGAAGAGACATGAATAGGCCAGCAGATCAAAATGCAAAAAAATGTAAGGGCCGGTGCACACAGTGGGCCAGGACTCTGGCAAGAAAAAAGGGGTCTCAGCGAGAGACATATCAACTTGCCATTGTGGGGAATAGAGGAAAGGTAACAGAAGTAGCCATGGTCTGTTATAACAATTTATAACCTGCTTTTCTGGTTAGATTCCCAGAGTAAGGATTCTGTCTCTGATTGGGGCATACAAATCAGGGCAAATCGATTTTATTTTACTTTCTACCTTGCAAGACTGATTTCAATTGCAAGATTTAAGCAGTTTTCTTGAGAAGTTTATTTGTTTATTTAAACCTTTACAGCCACCCAGACATACATGACTGAGGGCTAATAAGGGTTGAAAACAGTATAACAATTAAAGCTAAATCCCAACCATCATTCCAGGGGGAAAACCATTCTTCTTTACAGTACTTCCTGGATTGACCAAATGATGTCTGGGAGCATTTGATCACCCCAGGAAGTGCTACAAAGGAGAATCACCCTCTTAAGTGAGCCTTGCTATGAAAAGCAGAAAATTTCAACAGGCTCCGGGCCACTCATACATTTTCCAAAATGATAGGGTTTTTTGTTTTTTGTTTTTTTTTTGCTCCTCAGGAAAGACAAACATTAGCTAGAGTTTGTTTTTAGACAGTGTTCATCCTGCTGTGGATTTTATATGAGTGAAAAAAAAATCTACTTTAACAAGATACATGCTGAATTATATTACAAGTCTGTGAATCACTGAATTTTACTCTGTGAGTAAGGCAAGAAACATGTTGGTATTGACCATGAAGCAAGGAACAACTTTTTCTATAGGCACATTGAATAGAAGAACTTCAAAATAGACACCAATTTTAATAATTTGACTTAAATCAGACAAAGAATTAACATTTTTCTTCTATTGGAAAAGGATTCATATTAGGATCAATGTTGTTGGTGAGTGAAGAAAGCTGTATTAACATCAATGTCTAATTCTTAGAATCCTTTTATTTTTTAAAAACAATAATGTATTAAACTCTATACTTAACCTCCTCCTAGTACATCTATATGTTCTATTAATTTTCTCTTGAAGCCTCTGGTATTTCTCTTCTGTTTTATACTCTTGTTAGATTCTATCAAACTGTTCTGAAACAGAGAATGGTGAGAATTGTTTGTATTCAAGTGGTTAAAGTAGGAAAGGAAAAGAGTGTTTTTCTTTTGACCGTGTTCAAAATATACTTTCCACTGACCTAGCCTTGATTGCAATTTGGAACAAGGAGAGCTGGTGTTTCTTACATAAATTCTTAAAAAATATTTTCCTCTTGGCATATACCTTCTTATATTTTCCAAGGCAGATCTTCCTGTCAGATATCAGTGGCCTTACTTTTAAAACTCAGGAACAACATGCAATCCTTTTTAAGCTGTCTTCTGGGTGCAGCTCTGGAATGTGGCTTTGAAATTAATGAGATACCAGTTTTGAAAAAGTTGCCGTCCTCTCCAGCTCTTAAAAGTGCATGTCCAGAGACTCTATCAAATCTCAGGATTAAAGTGCTGCATATGGGCTGGCTGCCTATGTGGTCATCTGCTGGGAGGAGTCAAGCGATGTCATGCATGTCATAGCATCATTGTACAGATTATGTAAATTATGTAAATTATCCCAATTATATAATCTTGTTATTTTGCACAATGATGTCATGACACATGTGATGCCATTGTGACTTCTACTAGATGTCCTATAGTTGCATTGTTCCTGACAATGCAGTTACTTAAACATTGTGGTAAATTCTAGAACCAAACTAAATTGCAAAATCAATCCAACAGCTGGATTTGCAGGCAATTATATTGACAATAATGTTGTTGATTGATTGATTTGAAATCTTTTTATCCCCTTTTTTTGTTAAAAATGTGCTGGCATTACAGTGACAAAGCACAGCCCTGTTCCTGTAAATTGGTGAGAAAGCTGCAAGCAAAATTATACCAATAAAAGGAAGATATACCTGAATTCATCAGTTGCATTGAGCCAGTTGGTTTTAACTGTATTTGTTGAATTAATAACTCATGATTGGCTAGAGTGACACATTGTGCTAAGTCATAAATTATGGGTTACAAACTGTAGTAACAAAACATACCATATTTTGGCTTAATGCAATGTGTAAATCCTGTAGCCACAGAGCCATAGTCTTTGAGAAAGGATGTTATCACTTGAAAATTCTCCTGTGCCATGCTCTCCTGTCTATGCTTCTATTTTTTTTTTAGATTTTTTTTTATCCCACCTTTCTTATTTTTTTATAAATAACTCAAGGCAGTGAACATGCCTAATACTCCTTCCTCCTCCTATTTTCCCCATAACAACAAACCTGTGAGGTGAGTTGGGCTGAGAGAGAATGGTTGGCTCAAAGTCACTCAGCTGGCTTTCATGCAGTCACTGTGAGGTCAAATTCTAAACATTATCTCCTGGAAAAGAAAATCCAATCACTGAGAAAATTCTCACAAGCTCTTATCCAGGAATTTATCAGTTACTTCATAAAGTCATTCTTTAGTTACTATTTGATCTTGTGAGAAGGCAGGGAGAAGTGAGGGCCTCAAACGAACCATGTTTGCTAGGGGAGAGCGCTGTGCACCATGGGGCAGCCTTGGGGGGGACGGCAGGAGGGAGGATGGGCAGAAGGCACACTCGCACCAGAGTGGAGAGGGACGGCAGGAGGGAGGAAAGACTGCAGGCAAGAGGCACGTTCGCACCAGAGTGAAGAGAAACGGCAGGGGGCGGCTGTCGGGTCAAGTGGGGATTGGAATGTGTATTGCGCTGATTGGATTCGGAAAGTGGAATGTCTGCAGTTTTGCGGTTAATTAGCGGCGCTCCGGGGCGGTAAAAAAGGAGAGATTGTGAGCCAAGCCCTTGTAGGAGGGGGAGGACAGATAGGGGGTATAAAAACCTGTCAGACCTTGCTTCGGGGTTCCTCCATTGCTGCGGGAGGGACCCACCTTTGCAAACGTGCCCAATAAAAACTTCTGTCTACTGGACAACCGAACCCGTGTCTGTCGTTTTCTGACAAAATTGGCGAGCCAGCCAGGAGTCCTCGACGTGGACCGGACTGTGGGGAACCGGTGAGTAATCGGCCGTAACACCCCATTGAGGTGTCTCCCGTTTTCCCCGGAGTCGGGTCCAGGACGGGACTCCAATCGCCAGTCAGACAGAAGTAAAGAGGAAGTCGGCCGATGAGGGGACCTCTGGGAGGTCTGGTGAGTACAACCTACCCATAATCTCGGGGAGATTAGCGTGGTTACGAGGCGTTGGACGCCGCAAGGGGACAGAAGAGTCCGGGACCTTCTGTAAGGTGGGAAACGTAGTCAGGAAGGATGGGTAAGGCGCAGAGTAAGAGTGTAAGGCCAGGGGCCAGTGGGAAAAACGCAGTAGGGGGAATCCCCACGGATTCTCCATTAGGACAATTGTTGCAACAATGGGAGACACCCTGGTTGTGTCCATTCACCAGGGGTCTGGAAAAACCGACCATGATAACTTTGTGCACTAAAGAATGGCCAAAATATCCACTAGTGGACCCCGAATTCCCCTACCATTGGGATACTCTTGGAATCCCCAGTAATTACTGGGTGACCCAACTAAAAAAACTACATCGTGGAGCATAAAATGTTAACACAGGAACCCTATGTGGAAGTCTGGTTCCATGTTCATTGGGAGGGGCCTCGACCCAAGTTAGCCAAAATTTTTGTCCAAAAAGAACAGGAGGATGAGGAGGACCTCTGGCTGACTGGACCTCAATGGGGGCCGCCACCTCCTCCTCCTCCTCCTCTTCCTACCGCTCCCCCTCCGGCGCCCCCACCCTATCCCGGGCTGCGGAAAGAGCTGGACCAGCTGAACCAAGACATTCAGAACTTGCCCTTTAGTCTAAGGTCGGCCAGTGCCTTCCCCATCCGGGAAGTCCCGAACGGAACGAACGCACAGGGGGTGACCGTCACCAGTTACGTAACGGTTCCCATCAAACCCAGTGAGTTGAGGGAATTAAAAGACCCTCCCTCGTATGCAAGAGAACGCCCATACCGCCGCCGAACAATTGGAACTTTTTCTCGGCCCGGTGGAATACTCCTGGGGGAACTGAATTACATTTTAGCCCACCTCTATACGCCAGAAGAGAGGGGCCAGATTCGGCGAGCTGCGCTCGGGGCTTGGGAGCAAAGGAATGCAAATGTCCCAAATGCCCCGGCCGCGAATACTAAATTCCCTCTGGCAGACCCAAATTGGGATCCCAATAATGCTGAACATCGGGAGAACATGAGAGGAGTTTCCCCCTGTACGACTAGGGGGGTCATGGTTCCCCAACCGGGACCCACGGGGAACCCTTGGTAAACATCACGGTGGGTCCCACCGGCGAGGAACAGCAGTTCCTCGTGGACACCGGAGCCTCTCGAACATCGCTGTGCCAACCGATCCCAGGGATTGCGAAATCCAGGGGCGCGTCGGTATCGGTGATGGGGGTGGGAGGCTCTCCGATCAAGGCAGACGTACTGGAGGGAGTGAGACTGGAGTGGAATGGGAAGGAGGTAACTGCAGATGTGTTACTGATCCCACAGGCAAGAGTGAACCTGCTGGAAAGGGATCTAATGGGTAGTCTAGGAATGGAGTTGTGGAATGTGGAACAGGCAGAAAGGATGTGTTTGTTGCAGGAGGCGGACGTGGAGGTTGTGAACCCTGAGGTATGGGCAGGGGAGGGGGGGTGGGTCGGTTTCGCATAGCCCCAATTAGCATCCCCTGGAAACCAGGGGTGACGGGTTTGTGGCAAGCCCAATACCCACTGTCCCGGGATGGGAGGCGCGGGCTGAAGCAACAACTGAGATGGACGGTGCTGCCCCAGGGGTACACCGAGACCCCCCTCTTGTTTGGACAGGCATTGGGAGAGAAACTCCAGGGGTTCCGGGCCCCGGGGGGTTCTCGGGTGCTGCAGTATGTGGATGATTTGTTGGTGTCTGGAGAGAAGGAAGTAAAGGTGAGAGAAGACTCAGTGGCTTTATTGAACTGGTTGGCTGAGGAAGGATTGAAGGTGTCAAAAGGGAAGGTCCAATTTGTGGAAAGGGAGGTCAAGTATTTAGGACATGTACTCCGGAAGGGCGAGAAGTTGATTGATCCTTCTCGGATACAGGGGATAATGCAGTTGAAGCCCCCTCATACTAAAACGGAGGTGCGGCGGTTTCTGGGTCTAGTAGGATATTGCCGGCTATGGATAGATGAGTACATGAGCAAGGCTCAGTTTCTGTATGAGAAGTTGAAAGGATCATCTGACAGGGTAGAATGGACAGACGGGGACAAAGAGAAGTGGGGAGAATTACGAAGGAGCCTGGTGACGACCCCGGCTCTGGCTCTAACGAACCTGGCCCTCCCCTTTCACCTGTACGTCACAGCCCATGGGGGAACCGCCATTGGAGTGCTGACTCAGAGACGGGCTGGGAAATATCAACCAGTGGCCTTCCTGAGCAAAGCCCTAGAACCGGTGGTGAGGGGATGGCCGACTTGTGTGCAGGCAGTGGCTGCCGCTGCTGTGCTAGTGACAGAAGGGAAAAAACTCACTTTTGGGAGCCCCATGATTGTCCATTCACCCCATCAGATCTTAAGTGTGCTTAGTCAGCAGGCGGCTGCTTGGATGACAGAAGGAAGGATGTTGAAATATGAGACAGTTCTCCGGATAAGTCCTGATGTGGTGGTAGGAACAGACAGGAATTTGAACCCAGCGGAGTTTCTTGCGGGGGAGCGGAAAGAATGGGAGCCGGCGGAGCACGAGTGCTCCACCCTGTTGCAGCTGCAAACAAAGACCCAGGAGGACCTGCAGGAGGTCCCGCTGGAGGAGGGTGAGGTCTGGTTTGTGGATGGGTCTAGCCGAGTAGAGCAGGGACAAAGAAAGTCAGGATATGCGATAGTGACGGCGGAGGGAGAGACAATAGAGAAGGGGGCACTACCAGCGGACTGGTCGGCTCAGCTGTGTGAAGTGCACGCTTTGAAACGGGCACTAGAGTTGGGAAAGGGAGTGTCCCTCACCGTCTACACAGACTCGCGATATGCCTGGGGAGTAGTGCACACTTTCAGGAAAATTTGGCTGGAACGGGGTTTACTCACAGCTGCTGGAAAAGGAAGGTTGCAGGGAGGAAGCAGGTCATTGGGTTACAATTGAGGGGACCCCAGTAGTGAGCCGTGCTGACATGAGGGGGATGGTGGAGAAACTGCACGAAGGGTCTCACTGGGGGGTGCAGGCTTTGGTAGACACTGTAAAGCCGTGGTACTGGAGCCTGGGGGTTCGATGGGAACTCCACACCCCTTGGCATCCTGACTCCAGTGGGAAAGTGGAAAGGGCCAACGGGCTGTTGAAGCAACATCTCACCAAACTGGGATTGGAAACAGGGCTATCTTGGACAAAGACACTTCCGGTTGCCCTGCTTCGAATGCGGACAGCCCCTTGCAAGGATGTGGGGGTCTCCCCGTTCGAGTTGATGATGGGAAGACCTTTCCTGGCTCCAATGGGAGAGCCTATCCCCGAGCTAAAGGATGCCTTCCTAAGAAAGTATCTCTTGGTACTGTCACAATCTCTCTTGTCTCTAAGAAAACAGGGACTCCTCGCTCAACGGCCCCCTTGCTGAAAGACCAACACCCCCACAAGCCAGAGGATTGGGTCCTGATAAAGACGTGGAAGGATGAGAAGCTGAAACCATCTTGGGAGGGACCATACCAAGTTCTCCTGACAACTGAATCAGCGGTTCGGACCTGACAGGGGGGTTGGACCCACTACCATCGGGTTAAGCGAGCTCCCGACCCCCGACCATGGACTGCCCAACCGGGAGACGGACTCAAAGTAAAACTTAAAAGGAACTGAACTAAGGCAGGGGAGGAGATGACCAACATAAAGGCGTAGAATTGGCACAGACAGCTTTGATCACTGGGGATGATCCCCGTGGGGGTGATGTTCTATCATTTTGGGTCTTCTCCCATACCAAGACCCTGGACTAATCAAAGGCAAATGGCTCTAAATCTCTTGGGGACAACCAATGCAACTCAATGTGTATATTTCAACAATACCCAGAACCGTACCCCCATTGCCCTCAAAAGGTCCTGCTTTCACTTGTGGAGGGGTCTATAATATCCCTTACGCCTCAACCCCTCTATACCTATCTAAAGGTTTCTTTTTGTTATGTGGACATGAAGCTTACACCTATGTTCCAGCCTATAGTTCAGGGGGCCCTTGTGCCATAGGGCGCCTGACCTCTCTATATGCCCTGCCTCCAATGCAAGCGCACCCATCAAAAGAAAAAAAGAAAAAGGGAGCTGCCATCTGATTGTGAGAGTGATGTGACACTCTTGTCCAAAACAGAAGCCATGGCTCTGGCCCTCTCCTTAGTAGGGGTTCCTGCACTAAGCGGAAGAACTTATCTGGACCTAAGGAAGGTGGCCTGCCTCCTGGCTAAAAGTGTCAACCTTACATCCTCTCTCATTGCAGCCCTCACTGAAGAAGTCACTGAGATCAGGAGGGCGGTCATTCAAAATCGGATAGCTATAGACTATCTCCTATTAAGGGCAGGACAAGGCTGTGAATCTTTTCAAGGTCTTTGTTGCTTTAACCTAACCAACAATGAGAATTATATTGAAGCAAAACTAGCCAAGTTGAAGACCTTAGCCTCTCGCATATCCGAGGATCCAGAGGGATGGAATTGGTCGTGGCTCACTAGTTGGTTACCTAACTTTGCTTGGTTAAAACAACTTTCTGTACTAGCTATTGGCTTCATTGCCTTACTGGTCCTAGTATGTTGCTTAATGCAATGCCTCCCTGCTTGTGGGAATTACCTGTCCCAGTGTGTGAAGCCCCGGGTCCGGGACGAGGGAGCAATCCTGTTAGCCAGGTTTGAGGCCCAACAGAGGCGTGAAAAGAAAAAGGGGGATTGTGAGAAGGCAGGGAGAAGTGAGGGCCTCAAACGAACCATGTTTGCTAGGGGAGAGCGCTGTGCACCATGGGGCAGCCTTGGGGGGACGGCAGGAGGGAGGATGGGCAGAAGGCACACTCGCACCAGAGTGGAGAGGGACGGCAGGAGGGAGGAAAGACTGCAGGCAAGAGGCACGTTCGCACCAGAGTGAAGAGAAACGGCAGGGGGCGGCTGTCGGGTCAAGTGGGGATTGGAATGTGTATTGCGCTGATTGGATTCGGAAAGTGGAATGTCTGCGGTGCGGTTTTGCGGTTAATTAGCGGCGCTCCGGGGCGGTAAAAAAGGTGAGATTGTGAGCCAAGCCCTCGTAGGAGGGGGAGGACAGATAGGGGGTATAAAAACCTGTCAGACCTTGCTTCGGGGTTCCTCCATTGCTGCGGGAGGGACCCACCTTTGCAAACGTGCCCAATAAAAACTTCTGTCTACTGGACAACCGAACCCGTGTCTGTCGTTTTCTGACAATCTGTTAGATGAGTTGAAGCCAATAAAACAGTCTTCCCCAATTTGGAGTGCTTCAGATATGTTGGATTTTGACTCCTGCAAACCTTAGGAAAGGCTGCAATATGTATTTCTGAGATGAGAAGACAGAAGGAACACTCCTTGGCTGTGGGAATTTAGCTACATATTGTGGTGTGCTTATGAGAGATGTAAGCTCCCTTATTTGAACCACGTACCCCATTTACAACATTGTGACCTTCATCCCAATAGAGTTATGTTGCTGCAAATATCAACATATACAGCTTCAGTGCAGAGCATCTCATGATGTAATTATGTTCCTCTCCTGGGGCTTATACAATTATCTCACTATGTTTCTTTTATAGCCTCATCTACCCTCAGATGAGCCTGGAGGGGCAGGCAGAGATAATAGAGTAATAATGGGGATCTTTCCACTGACTTGAATGGGAGGTGGTAGTGGTGGTTTTTAATGCCATCTTTTGTCCAGTTCAAATTTACATCTGGCAAAACCACACTTTCTACTTGGCCCATTACCAGTATGCGCCACTCACTGCTTCCTGAGCACAAAAACATGCGACATTGTCTTGTTCCCAACCTCAGCCCATTGTGAATGTACTCCACACTTGTGTTTTCCAAGTTTGATTCAAAACTGCTTTTTTTTCAGTCTCAGCTGCCTTAAGCTCTTCAAGAGCGGATGGTCTCCAGCATTTCATTTAGTTCTAGTAGTCCTGATTAGTTGCTGTGCCTGGAATGCCCCCTCCCCTCCAATGGCTGATTGCTGCCTTGTGCAGCATTTCTTCCTGGGCTGCTGAGCTGTTCTGTTCTTTGCTGATTGGCAGTTGCTGTTTTTTTATAATCTTGTGGTTGTCCCAACAATGGCCTGTTAAATCAATGAATTATCCTCAGCCCTAGAAGCCCATGCTCCATTCAACCCTAGATCTTCAGTGGGCACCCTTTCTGTTTCTGCCTAGGCTGGGTGAAGCATGTTCCCCTTGCTTTCCCACCCCCTGACCACAGTACTACAAAGCTCCCTTCCCTTTCCTTATTTTTTTTCACATCTTTAAGTTGCAGCATAAGAACATTGCTACTTTATTTCTATGAAACTGAACGATCAATTCTTCCTTTCTACAAAGTTTCCATGGACCTACTGAGAAATACAGGGACAAAAGGATGACTGGTTCCCTTTTCCTCTGATTACTATAGCAGCAGAGCAATGATGATACCATAACAGAAAAAAAAAAAGACAAAGAGTTTGTGTTAGTGTCAAAGGAGATATGTGGGAAGGGATGAAGACATCCATATGTGCAATCATCTGAGAAAGCAAAGGCAAGACACAGGTATTAGTGAAAAGCAATCAGTTCTTAAAAGGAGAAGTTAGACATTGATCAACCAGTTCATACAGAGCTAGCCAACAAGGTTTACGTTCTTTGCATGGATGCGAAGGGCAAGATGCAGGAGAATGACCAGTCAGGTCTTGCTGTGGTTATAGTTCAGACTGAACACCATCCTGGTCCTGTTGCCAACCCACAACCGGATTGGAATTTCTGAAGTTGCCTTCAGAAACGGCTGGGGGCAGAATGAGAGAGAAACAGCTTAAGCAGTGCCGAATTGCCCATTGTCTGAGACACATGGTCACATCTTGAGTAAGTTAACCCACACTCAATTCAGCCCTGATATTTCCTTGCATAGGGAAGTACTAGTTGTATAGATGAGGTCAGCCCAACTGAAATGCAACACCAGTGCAAATTCACTGTTCTGGTGTACCTTTTCATTCTGTCATAAAACCCAAATTAGTGATTTTGTAATGTTGTTCAATATCAAGCAATGGCATTGCTTATTTTCAGAGAGGCACAGTCACAGCTGGCATGAATGCATCCTAAAAAGGTGCTTGTCTCTTCAGTATAAAAAAGTCCCCATCACTCATCCATTCTTTCTCTTTGAACGTCAGGTTGCTTTCAGCTGAAGATGTTGCAGCTGGAGTTTGATTTTCCCACATAAGTATGACAGTGATTCTACATCTTCAGAAGCTGCATTTTTAAAATAAGTTCCTTAATCCCTTTTCTTTCCACATTCTTGTGGAAATGATGCTTTCTGCTATGGCATGCAGTTGGGGGAGCCCAGAACACTTACTAAGTCTGTGACACTTAAAAAAAAAACACTTATTTTTAAAAAAAGTTATTTGTCAGGACTGGAGGTGCCCTGCCCTGCATCTGCATTACTGACAGCTCTTTTGTTGCCCCACATAACCTGGGTAAGACTTATGCATCACTGGAGCAAACTGCCTTAAGCAGAAACATTCAGATCATGCCTTAACTGCTCAGAGCTGTTTTCATGCAGTTCACAACATGTACCATTGTGTTTCAAAAGTAGGTAAGGATGAGGAGGAAATAGATATTATCAGGGCCTAAACAAAGCAGTTGCGATAAAAGTTCATGTTGACTTGGACGTGTATTCCATTTGGATTACTAACCAACCAGAAAAAACAAAATCTTTTGGCCTGTTTCTTTGCTCTTGGACAAGTTGCCAGAAACGCAATGATTAAGGTTATGGGGAAGAAGGAGGGAGCTACTGGGTCTGTTTATGGAAGGACATATGACACATTCTACCTCATAACTGAGCCTTTCTCACCCTTGTGCTATTCAGAGATATTGGACTATACTGCCTGTTATCCAAGGCCGTGTAGTCATGGGTGTACAACCAAGAATGGACAGAGATGGTCCCAGATATCTCACTATTCCTGGGGAAATCTGTGGACAGAAGCATCTTTTGTCTGCTTTGGCTGGTTAATCTGTGAGGTGCTGCGTGGAGAAGGCAGATCTAGTGATTCAAACATTAATTACATTTAAGCAAGACTACTGCAGCATGCTATACACAGGGCTGCCTCTTAAGAGTCTAGCTGTACCAATGGGGTGGCCAGAAATGTAAGAGGAAGACAAAGCTATTTACCCCAACTGCATGCCAGTTACATTGGTAACTCATTTGTACCCCATCCCAGTTTGAAGTGTCAGTGTTGTAAGCTTTACAGTAGGCTTTAAGCTTTCTCAGGAGGAAGATTGCACTTGCCCTTAATTCCCAGGGATGCCCCCCACCCCCGCAAAAGTGGATTGTGCTGGGGCAAAAACTAAATTTAACTTCATTTCAAATTAAGTTCCATTATTACATTAATCAGATAGTTCATATGCTAATTCTCCATCTACTCAATAATTTCTTGTTCAATCACATTAAAAATTACTAGATTATACTTTTGGAGTCAGACCCAGGCTTTGGGAGAGTCTATTCACACCTATTTTAAACCTCCCATTGGCTTAGAGAGAGAGGATTTCATGGACCGCTATCACACAGAAGAACCTGCCTACGTGTTGAGGTTGTCCTAAGACTTGGCCAGCCAAATGGTTGCTCTTTCTGGAAGATGATATTGTCCCAGCCTAGACCTCTCCTGGGAATGTTAAAACTCCCCATTCTTCATCTTTTTAGACATGTGCTAAAACTGTTTGTTATAACTGATTTATACTGATTCTTTGTTGCTTTTTATTTCTTCTTTTTGTTTGTTTGTTTTAATGCTGCTGTGTTTTGCATGTATTTAATCAGTGCTTTATTGTTTTTATTATATATAGGCATATCAACATACACCATAATATTCCCTTTCAGGGTAAACAATATTATGCAAAGTGCAGAAAAAGAGTAAGAAATAGTAAGACAACAACATTAAAGGCCTGAGATAAGAACAGGTAGTACAGCTAAATCTAATTTACCCCAAGATCATTTACTATAATTCTTTCTCCTATCGTGGTAAACCATCACTGCTTCCAGGACATCCATACGCTGCTTCATACATTGACATTTTGTTCTTAATCCTGCTAGCTTTATCAAAATCTCATCAACTCCATCTAATCACAGTTTCTTAGTCTTTTCTTCCTCTCAACTCATTCACGCCTTCATATATTTATTTTGTAATTTGATCCCCTCTAACCACTGCAGATACTTTTATACTGGTCACTCATTTCTATATTAAATCCACATTCATTCAGCACCCAGACTTTTTTACCCTATATCTTCTTGTTTTAATTCATACATGTCTTGAATAGCCCATTCCTGCTGTATTCCATTTACTTTTGTATTTCTCCTGGCATACTCAACTCTCACCTCCATATAACAAAGCGGGCATTAATTTTTACATCTGTGCTCTTCTTTGCATCATGCAGCCTACCAAACATTCAGGGCAAATCATTCAGATTGTCAGCTAACAGCACAGCATTCATCTGCACACAAAAGTACATAATCACATCCTCATCCAACACACCTCTAATGTCTCCACAAAAATTATTATACATATATCCATAAATACGTTAATACTTTTGTTTTTAACCATGTTTTTAATGGATTGTTGTGAGCCTCCTAGAGATAGGCGGCCATATAAGTCCTGCAAACAAGCAAACAAACAAGGGGACATCACTTATCTTTGACTTATTTCCTGCTCAGGGTTTACCAATTTGCTAAGCATTTCATTTATTTTCATGCATTCTTTGCTTCTAAGAAACACTGTTCTTATCACATTCAGCAACCAAGGCTGAATTCCATATTCATGCAAAATATTCACATTTATCCACTATATAATATACTTTCTCTGACTCAACAAGCATCCCATAAACTTTCTTTCTCATGTTCATACCCATCTCAGTTATACTAGGTAACTAAACTTTGGTTTGCATGGGCCATGTGTAGCACAGAGCCACTCTGCTCTTCCCAAATCTTGCTCATCATTGTTCCTTGAATCCTTTCAAACAGAATAATGCTCAACATTTTCCCAGGCACACTACACAAATAAATTCCCCTGTAGTTTTTGCATTCGTTCTTGCTGCTTTCTCATTTCTATAGAGGAAAATAATGAGAGTCTTCTGTCAGACACAGATGCAACCTTCAGACAGATGTCAGCAAATCACACAGCCAGTCCATAAGCAAACTACATTTCATCAATTACTGGGGCAACATTACTATACTTCAACATTTTCACAGTTTTTATAATTTTCTTTCCCTTGGTTTTTTCTTGGACACTAATATTTGTTTCAATCCCATTCTTCAACATATCACTCTCATTCCCATACAAAACTCTAAAGCGCTATTTCCATCATTCTCTGACTTCAGTTTTTCCCCAGATAATTTAATCCATTTTATTTTTAATTCCATTCACTCTGCTGGAGGCTCCTTATTTAGCCCTCTCCACCCATTTTCAAAACAATGTTTTATATTTATCAAAATTGCTCTGCATGTTCTCTGCCTCTTTCAGTCTGAATTATTCCTTGCTTTCTTTGACAATATTCTTTACAATCACTGTTTTCTCTATATACACATTTTACTGCAGTTCGCTCGCCCTCAGAGCAATCATTCCCTTATTCTTGACAGTACCAAATAATGGCTTGTTCCACATTCAGAATCTCTCATCGCTCTTGTATCTCTCTGTAATTCCTTCAATCTTTCATCATAAACTAATCAGCCGTGCTTTTCAGTTCATTCCTTTGCATTTATATGCATTAATATACTTCAAAAAACCAATATTAAAAACAAGCAGATGCACTTCTTACCCACCACAGACACAATCGTCATTCATCCTTGTGTCTGAGAATGGCCCAGTTATTTTTCTGTATTGTCTTACCCAATTCCCACCCATCCATTCAGGCCATCTAGCAGAATAACCTTTTTTAGAAATCACAGCCATTCAGTGTTGTGCAATTTTTCCCAAAAGTCATCCCTGCTTTTGTTCTTTCATTACCACTATCCCCTGGAGCATAACTTGCAACTATTGCCAACCTATAAGTTGTTACTGTCATATACATCCACATCAATCAAGGTAACACCAATTCATTTAGCCCTTGCATTCATAAGTAAACTTCCACCTTCATTTCCATGCAGGTGTTTATCAGCCTGATGCACAAGATCAGGCCATCCTAATTCTGATTACATCCTTCCCCTTTCTCTTAGTTTCAGAAATACACCGCATACATAGATAGAAAGATAGATCTATATCTATCCATCATCATCAACAAACGGGCCTGATCACCACTCTATCATGGCTTTTTAATAAGATAAAGAATAGTCTAGGTAACTGGCCTTTGTGGTACCCCATCACGTGCGGCATTCTCTGCTCGCTGTAAGGACAAATCCCGCTCAGTTTGGACACAGTATCCTACAAGTACAATCAAACCCCAGTTTTATGCCAAGCATGCTCATGCTATTTTATGCAAACTAGGATCTCTTACCTAGAGATTGCTTTGCAAGCCTATCTCCTGTTACACACGCTGCTCCCAGGTTCGGCTTATGGTCGCTCACTCACACACTCACAGCCTGTTGAGGCACGCGGATCTTGTCAGCCCCCCTTGCTTTCTACCTGGGTTTTCCAGATAGGTGCAGCTGGAGCAGACAGACACACAGCCCTGGTCAACAGCCGGGAAATAATTGGGGATACACACAAATCACTTCCAACCAAACATTGAGGCACAAGAGGTTCTTTGTAATACACGGAGACCCAGTGAATTTAAGGTAACAGCAAAACTTTACTGGTTGCAAGGTACATTTGCTCTTCCTCATACACACACACACTTACCCACGTCCTTCCCAACTAGGCTGCCAGGCACTAGCTAGAGGGACGGAAGCCGCCAAGTCTGGATGACTCAGACGACTCAGAGTGGGCGGGCTTTGGGGCCCCTTTTATCCCCAAAAGGACAAGTTGATGGGATTGGGGTGAGGGCCTCCGTGGGCTCAGGCCCAACTTCCTCTTTCTGGTTCAGGTCCTTTGTTTTTTCCTTAATTTTCCTTAAGGACTTGCTTCCTTCTTATCTACCTCCCTGAAGGGATCTCATAGATAAGATTCCTGGCTTTTGTCCTCTCTGCCTGCTTCATCGTTAGGTTATGGCAGCTTCAGCCTAGTCTCACACTACCATTTCTGCCAATTAAGTGACACATACAGTGTGCATTCAGGATAGATGAGTTGTTTTTTTTGTAAGCCACTTATTTTAAAACTAGGGTATAAATACTTGGATCATTGCATTTATAGGGGACGCAGTGGCACAGCGCTTAATGACGCTGAAAATTGCCGGCCAGAAATGGTCAACACTTCAGCGGTCCGAGCTGAGCTCCACACAGCAGAATGAGCTCTTGCTTCCTTCCCAGCTCCTGCCAACCCAGCAGCTCAAAAACTTACATGAGTAGATAAATGAGGACTCTCACTCCAGTGGGAGGAAAAATGCCGGTGGCGCCTTGCAAAGGAGACGGGAGCAGTTGCCAGTAGTGCTGAAGCCGCACACGCCCGAAAAAGGCGCAAAGCGACGGAAACCCCGCCTCCTGCGCTCACTAGCTGGGCTCTGCTCTAGGAAGGAGGCCCTGGCAAACCACTTCTGAAACACCTTGCCTTGAAAACTGCAGGGACTCGTCCAGGCAGTCACTGCAGAATCAGTAACGATTGAGTGCGGATTAAAAAATAAAAAAATACTTGGATCATTGCATTTAGGAAATTATGAGGCCATTGAGAACTTAGGCTACTGAGGCCATATAGGAACAGGTGACATTGTTACTGATTGATTCAAGGTGTACCTTCTTCCTAAGAAGTCTTCCCACTCTTCTTGCATTTGTGTGTGTTAAACTATGCCCTAGATTCAAACTAGGGATCTCCAGTAGGCAAACAGTTTTTGCAAGTAAGGTTTAGAAGAAGAAAAAATTATGCTGAAAACAGCGAGTAGCTCATCCAGAAAATGCACACTGCCAGCCTTCTATTAACCAACAATAGTATCAGTCATGAAAAACTGCCTCAGCAAAATGGCACCACAGCCATATGGTAAAATTAAAAAGCAGTATCCATGCCTACTAGAGACACAGGTTAATTTTTAAAAATGCATATATTAATCATAAAGTGTCAACCAAAGTTTCTTCAGTCAGTTATCTTGTTGCCTGCTGTTGGCTCCTGACTCAAGTATAGTCTCTATACAAAGAACTCCTTAGTTGCATAATTCCCCTGATAATTATAATTCATTGTGTTCCTAATTAGTTTTCAGAGACCAGTTATCCATGTCTTTATTTGGATTATTGCAGCAGCATAACTTTCCCACCTGAATGTTTAGTTCCCACCGACTGCAACATCTCTGCTGCAAATACAAGCTTAATTTTTTTTTTTTAAAATCTGGCATGAAACTCAAGGCAATATTCATGAGGTTCCTCAGTGTATTGCTTCCTAGGGTCTGGACAGACCAGGCTTAATTTCTTTTAGGAGGCTCACTCCATCCTATGCTTTTAGACCCTGGGTGCATTCAAATATTGCACTAAATGAGAATGTGGTTTTTTTGGTTTGGTTTAATGTATGTGTGACACCAGCTCTTGTGTGACACCAGCTCAGCAAAAGATGATTTATGGCATCATAACTCCTTCAGTAGAAAAAAATTAAACAGGAGGAAACATTTGTGCAAAATGTTCTGAAAGTTTTACCCACCACTAGTATGAAGTTGGCATGTTACAAAGCAAAGCCCAAGCTTCTAGCATCATACTTATTTTCAGCAGTGACACTGGATATCACAAAAGTCCACTAGGGTGGTAGAGAACATCCCAGGAACTAGCTCGCTGTGTTGTAAATGTTTATTTTGTGACTGGCCGGGCCCAACATAGCAGCCTTTTTTGAATAGGCAAGTGTCACATGGAAGTTGTTTTATAATGTGCTCTCAACATTCTCAAAGTGCCCTCCACTCAAAAAGATCCCCTTACCGTGCTTTCTCATTTAGTGTATTGCATGCAGCCTGCCAATTATTTTAGTCAGTAAGCCATGGGTAAACCATGGCTCAGCACGGTGTGAACCAGGTCAATGCCCTAACAAGTACTGGTTACTAATTATACTTTAAACTTATTTTTCCCACTCTTTAAGAAGACTTAATGGGCTAGTTCTATATAGTTATAGCTAACAACATAATCCTAGACATGGTTTACTCTGAAGTAAATCTTGCTGAATTCAGTGGGGCCATCTTGTTCAAATTTTTCACTTTATAATTCCCATATTGATTTATTTTGGGTGATGATTACCAATGACTACCAAATTAAATAATTCTTCCAGCAAATTTCACAGAACCCTTTTGTACTTTTCTCCTTCTCTTGCCCCTTTCCTTTCCTTTCCTTTCCTTTCCTTTCCTTTCCTTTCCTTTCCTTTCCTTTCCTTTCCTTTCCTTTCCTTTCCTTTCCTTTCCTTTCCTTTCCTTTCCTTTCCTTCCCCCTCCCTTCTTTTTTCCATGGCTCTGTTTTCAATCTTGGCTTATCACTATCATATTTCATGCCTGATGCTTCTGGAGGGAAAATTCAATATTGAAGAACACAGTAATCCAGGGCTTTCCTTCATTTCTGTTCTTTATATCCTAGGGCTGTCCCATCTCAATGGCCAGTTTCGATTGTGTTGCGTTTGGCAATTGCTAGTTGCCACCAGCCTGTCTAATCCTTTTTGTGGCTCCTTATCACTTATTCTTGTCATTTGCTCCCCCGCCCCCCGCCACAGCCTTTAATTTTGTCCGTTTTGCCTTCACAAGTTACTAGTGTGTATTTTGCCTCCTTTAAGAGGCTTGATGCTTTCCTTCACGCTCTTTCATTCAGGTTTCTGGTCAGAAACACAAAGACATGACCAGAGGTTAGCATCACATCTTGACAGTTAGCATTGCATTTTTCTCATCAACAAGAGAGAAAATCACCATTTTCCAATAAAAGGCTATGCCCCTTGAAGATTGCCATTACTGATAAGGCAGAATAGAAAATGAACCTCTAAATTGGTCATACTGAATGAATCACTATCTTCTGAAACTTTTCTTCCATAATGCTAATCTCACCCCCCACCCCCCATGTTAATCTCCGAGTTAAACTGACTTGAATCTCATAAGAACAGTGTAGAACAAAATGAATAAATTCCCCAGGGGGAAAAGAACTAACCACAACATTATCTATTTAAGATAATAGAAGAACTGAAAGAGCATTGTTGGCATCCTTGCATGAAATGTAGTAATGTTTGAAATATAGGACTCTAAGAAAGCTGAAATATTGTCATAACAAGAAATGCAAATATATCATAGGCATGCTGATTGCATAAAATCAGTGAATTCTCATTATGTAAATGTGCCTTGAAAAAATTGCTAATTCTAAATGGGTGCCAGCTTTGCTTTACTGACTTTGTAAATTAACCTAAAACAATGCTTAGAAGGTAGAATTTGACTTCGCAGATTTGATGAACTTAATTCTGAGGCCTAACATTGAGCAGAATTTACAGTAATGATGGGGCAATATCTTGCAGTATCATTTGGATTACTTTCAGTTTGTGGAGTCTAGGAAAGTGGATAGAGTTCTCTGGGGCTGCATTCTTCTCCTGTGGGCAGCCAGGGTGTGTGGATTCAGGAAGTGATAATGCCTTCTTTAGTGGAAGAGGTATGCTATATGACTTGAAGATGATGGTGACCTACATTGGGATCTGGATGGATAGAAGGAATCCTTCATGGTCTTATTTGACCTCTCAGCAGAGTTTGATTCAAACAATCCTGTTGATTCCAACAATGAGGGTTGGAACCCAGGGCATCATTTTATAGTGGTTCTGTTCCATCCTGAATTGTTGGTGCCAGTTGGTGGTAATTATGAGTGAGTAGTCAAGCCTGTGGTTGCTCCAGTGTGGGGTAAAACAGGGCTCAGTTCTCTACACAGTGTTATTCAACATCTACATGAAGCCACATTGGTTTGGGTGAGGTGTCATCAATATTCTGATGATACTCAATTATATATTGCCACCACAGGCCAGACTGAAAGTGCAGTGGAAATCCATGGTTTCTGGAAACTCTGAGGAACTGAATGCAACAATGTAGGCTTAAACTGAACACCACCACAATAGAGGTGCTGTTTGCAGGTAAACAATCTGGCTTTTCTCCAGTTCTTAAGTTAATTCTGGGCAAGGTTGCACTCTCCCTGAAGAGCAGGTCAGTGACTTGGAAATTCTTCTGGACTCATGGCTCTTGCTCAAGCCACAGATGAATGTTGTGATCAGGGGAGCCTTTGCACAGCTTTAGCTGATGTGTTTGTTTTGGCCTTTTATGGTCAGTAATTTGTGCCCTTATGGTAATCCACTCTACATAAGGCATCCCTTGAACAGAATCTGGAAACTGCATTTAGGGTGAAATGTTGTGGCCCAACTATTGGTGCAATTAATTATAGGCAGTTAACTGACACTCCTTTGGTGATCTATAGGTTTCCAATTCAAAATATTGATTTTAACCTATAAGACCCCATAGTTCAGCTCTCATTTACCTTCAGCCTTTTCAACTAGAATCTGCAGTCCTACATGACTATCCCAAGAGGGAATGCTTAGACCCTCCACCATGTAAGAGATCCAGGAGATAGGGCTTGGAGGCAAACCTTGTGGCCCGACAGTGTGGAACAACTTATTCTTTGCAGTTTACCTGACATTCGTCTTGCTAGCTTTCTGGAAAGCAGTAAAAACATTTTCAACAGGCCTTTGAACTCTAGTGGTGGTACTGCTTTGCCTTTTTCTTTTGGTGGTTTTTAATTTTGCTTATTGTTTCTATGAGAAGAATGGATTTTATTGGAATTTGGTTTTTGATTGAGATATATTTTACTATTTTCATCTGCTAGAAGTGTTTTGATTTGGTAGTATACAATTTTTAGAACAATTACAACAATAATTGCAATTTTTGAACAACCAGCAAATTCCTGGTAAAAGATCCCGGTAACTCTCCAACATACCTGCCCATACTGATTAGCTGTTGTTGCGTCTTTTGACATTTGAAACTTTGGTTGCTGATTTGGTTGATTCTTGAACTATTGTTTTGTTCATTCCAGTTGCTGAGGTTTAATAAATAGAAGGTGTAGCTTAAGGTCTCATCCACCTTCCATATGTGGTACTTCTTCAACAGAACCAGGACGTTTTCAGTAGGGCCTCTCCTGTAGATCTTGGGCAGATTTATAGCAGAAGACATGATCTCTCAGACAGTCATGCTGTAAATATTTAAATGTCAAAATAGCACTTGTAAACAGTTGGCAACCAGTGCAGATTTTCTAATATAAACATCTTAAGAGAGAAACCGAGGTCTAGTGGTCCCATCATAGTAGCCATAATTGAGCAAATGTGCTCTTTTCCCATGAATCCAATACAGCTGAGGATCAAGAAATAAAACACTGCTCTATAGGGAAAGCAATTCCATTCAAAACAAGCTGAATCTCACTCCCTGAATCTAGTTTCTTTTATCTTATCTGGATTTAAGCTTACTTTTAACTATTATGGAATGCTCAAAGGTTCTGGACAGTTCTTTTCAATCAACAGGAAATATCAGCCAGTCTTTATGGAGGAGGATATGAGACACAACTGGTAGAAGATGGAGGATATAAAGAAAACTATACTGTACAACAACTGCAATGTATGATAGATTTTTCAGGAAATCCATACTTTTAGAGCCACAGTTGTGGATGTTAATCGTATAATAAGGCTAACAGATCTGGGCTGCCAAAATCTGAACAACCTCTAGATGTGTCAGAGTCACCCATGTCATCTGGATTTTGACAGCTCAGAGCCAATAGCCCCATACTTATACTACCAAAATCCACAATTTTGGCTCCAAAATATGGTTACTGTAACATAATCAGCACACCATATTTACAAAAACAGCAAAACCTATCATAATGTAGATAAAATATATTGAATAATGTAACACACCAAGATGTTCTGTTTGATACATCGCTATCAGTCTTCACTTGAACAAGTTTGAGAACATGAATTGTTACTTTGAATTTTGAGATATCTCTCTTCCTGTTCTCAGCATATGAACTTACCAAAGTTCTTATGATGCCATAAAATCAGAATAGGGCTGAAGAAAAGATTGGAAACAGGAGCTTTACAATATGCATCAGTGCAAACAATGCATTCACTTTGAGGAGTTAGAGCAATCAGATCATTTGTAAAGCTCATGTGCCTGCTTCAAAAATTTCCTGTTATTTCTGCATGTATATGCACGCATAGCTACTTCACTTTGCTGGTTGTCCTAGCAGGAATCTATATGCACGTGCAATGAGAATTGGAGACAAACATTGGAGCAACATGAGCCTTGTAAAGAATGTTACAGTTCAACCATTCACTTTTACTTTCAAAACCACTGAGATACATTCACCTTACTCCTTCTTTAGGTTCTGCCTAGTCCAGAGACTAGGTAAGTGCAGCCAAGGCTTGGTGGTGCAGAATCTTGGTCAGTAGGGGAGGAATTCATTAGAAGATACACTCACACACTTCCATCAGAGATACAGTTCAGGAACTTATGCAATAATGAAATGCTCAAGGAAGCACAGTCTCTCTTAACCTACAAAAGTGCTATTACAATTCCTTAAGCATTACGCATACATGCACACAGGCACATACTCATTTGCTCTGTTACAGAACTGGCCAGGTGACGCATGGTGTTGTGGAAGACAGGAGTGTTTGGCATATGTTGATGGCAGGGTGCCAAATAAAGGTTTTCTTTAAAGGGCTGTGCCTTTTATCCTTTGCCAGCATTTCATCATATGTCACCTCAGCTGTCCTTTTGTTGGCAATTAGGTTACTGAGTCAAACATGACTTGCTGCATGGCGGTTAACTTTTTATCTCTGGTTGCTGTCATCTGGTTCTTGTCTGATTTCAAAGTTAACATCCTTATCTCAGTTAACTTGCTTGCTTGGCCACATATTTCCATAGGGTCAAATTTTGGGCATTCTACTCTATATGCTTCTCCCAAGATTTTAGTTCTTGTAATAAGGTGGGATGTGAATACTTTTAATTTTTTTAATAGTTCATTTTGCAAAACACTTCTTTCAAATGCTTTGCACTCTATCAGAAAATAGTTGAGCTATTAACAGTGTTCTTCTCTGAACATAGCTAACAATACTACGTATATGAATAAGTCTTGGCTTCACTTTATATAATTATATAACTTGCTTATGACTAGCCCAGCACTCAATCTCTTTTTAATTATACAGAGGTGATGAAGACTTCCCCCATTTCTGGAAAAGCAATAAACATTGGGAGATATTTGGCTGTAATTCTCATAGCATCTTTCAGTGAGAAATGCTAGTTTGTTTTTAAAAGGTTAAAACAGGAATATATTAAAAAGAGTATTTTAAAAATGTTTATTGTTTACAAAATAGTCCCATAGTATCTTCAAATAAAATAAAACCAATTTTGTTTAGAAAACCTTAATCACATTCCAGGTGTCCATAAAGGATTGTGAAATCTGAACGCTGATTCAAACATATTTTTTTCTCCACTGAAAAATGTCCGGATATGAATACATGTTGAAGGATAACAGATTAAGGCCATATCAATATGGATTCCATAAAATAGATAACATAAGCAGGAATGGGTGGAAGATGTATCTGCTCAAAAATCATGCTTGCAAAAGATGGGCAGATGTACTATCCAATGGCAATTTTTTCCCTAGCACTTCCCACTGCATCAGAATCAGTCTACAGTGAATATCTTGTTGATAACACTCCTCTTAGTTTGCACTATCCAGAACAAGGTGAATTTCTAAATCAGATTCTCTAAAACACACATAGTTAAGGCAACAAGTAGAGGAGCATCAATGTGTGGTTGCTCTGTGTCCCATCAAGCTCTCACTGCAGATCCCCAAACACCAGTTGTTGAATGAAATTCTTCCACTTTTTGTCCCATAATCCCTGGAGCTTCCAGTCTTCTTGTTTGCCAGGCTAAGTTATCAGAGGGAAGATGAGCATCTAGCCGGTCAAACTCATGAAGATGGAAACGAGTGGCCAGTTGGTTCACCATTCTTTTGAGGGCAAGGAATGCAGAAATAACTTGGAAGACAAGAAATACTACAAAAATAATGTTTACTGCTCGTTCCAAAGGTTGAATCTTCAGTCCTTCATTTAAAAGTAGGAAAAGAATTAAGGGCACTTGCAAAAGGAGACTCAGGAGCCAAAACCCAGCTAGTTCAGGAACCTATAAGAAGAGAGGACAAAAAAAGGAATCAACATATTATATTAACCTATCAACATGACAATTCAAACAGAGCACCGAATGGTACAGAAAATCTATTGGTCTGGCTTTCTACACCAGCGTTCAAGACATAAACACAGAAAGATAGAAATCCAAAGTCTGGACAGTTTTTCGGTGCTATAGTGCAAGAATCAGATTTCATGTTTTTCTTCTGCAGAAAAAGCTCCTTTTCAATTGTGGTTGTTATGATTTTGAAGACAATCCTGTCAGTGAAATGAAGCATCATTTTTAGACTTTTCAGGCAGACATCTCAGCCAGCCATCATTCTCTATATTATTTCAATGACAGGGGAAGAAAACACAAACAGGACTGAAGGCCAATGGGGGAAGGGTCATGAGATACAAGTTTGTCTCATTTCAACAGGAAGCACTGCATCTTAGCTACCCTTAAGAGCAGCAGATGGAAAATGCCATCAATCACTTCCTTTAAAGTCTTGCTCTGTGTCAGAGGCTCTGATTTGAAATAGTAGGCTCTGATCATGTAGAATCTTGGAGGCTAGGAGGAAGCAGAATTCAGCAAAAGCTAGGACAAAGAGGCTTAGAGGGGACAGAGATATAAATAGTTATACATCAATCTTACACATGAAGGCCACAGCTGAATACAAACTGCAGGCCCTTGAAATCAACACATTTAATTACATTCTATGTTACCTGTAAAACCTAGCACTATTCTTTTCATTTACCAGGAAATTACATTCTGCACATGGGCAACATAATTAAGACCTTATTTAATTAAACCTTATATTGGACAGCACAATTTTAGACTTCTATTGAAACTATAGGCAAAATGCTGGCCTAATGGAAGATCAACAGGGCACTTTTACAAATGTTTAATCAGAACTAAATCACACTGAGTTCAGTGCAGCCCACTTCTTAATCTGTGTTCTACAGCAAAGCTACACAACCAGAAGTCCAGCATTGTGTATAGCGCCCTGAAAGTCTGGGAGTGACCCCAAAGAGCTTCAGGGTTGTTAATAAATTGTGATTTTTAATGAGACTGAAAAAGAAAAAATATTAACTAGAAGAAAACTTTAAATTGAATTTTAATTAATGTTAAATGTAAATGAAATCAAATTCCATGACTCTTAGTATGCCCTCAAACACCAAGTGTGGTCCTCGCCCCCCAAAATGCTAATGTTTGTTTTACAGATACACACACACAGACGCTTTAGATAATTTTCATTTTAGTTCCATGTTAATTTTTAAACATTTCACTTTTAAACATTACAAATACTGTTTCAGTATATTATTAACTCTTAATATATCTCAAGAATTTAGAGGACTTCGTTCTTATTTAAGTAAGCCTCATCACAGCTGTGAAATTATGAACAATAGCAAACCTGTATATTGAAAGAGCCAACAGAACTTGTTCAGCTTTGAGTCTGTTACTACAGAAAAAATATGAAATAGACATAGGAAATATACAACTTCTCTTTATGTTTGATACTTCTGTTCTCAAGGAAATCAGTATGATTTCAATGTTTAAAAAAGGGATCAAGAAGAGATGCAGAAAGTTATAAGCAAGTTAGCTTAAATCCAATATATCTCCCTACCATAGAATTCATATTGTTAGAAGTCAGATGGTATGTAAATTTAATAAATAAATATTTTAAAGGTATTGACAAGAATATGGAGAGGGATGTGCAAACATCCTCTGACAAAATCCCTCATTAAAGACATCTGAGTAAATTAATTCACTGTGAGGTAAGAGGACCACAGCTCTCACAGAATGGTAATTGGCTAAAGAAAAGGAAACAGTAAAAGTAAATGGATCATTTTTGAACTGTGAGACAGTCAAAGTGAATGCTGAGACTGATATTTTTTAAATTTGTTTACGTATGGTCTGGAGTTAGAGTATTAAACGTTTGCCGATTCTAGTGAACTTTTAAGATAATTAAAAAAAAAAATCTCCAAACTGTGGGAATGGCTCTTTAAATAGCAAATGCAGCGTAAGCACTTGATGGTGAGCACCCTGACTCAAAAAATCAAACAGCTCATACATCTAATAGGATCTGATTGGGAAAGGGATCTTGGCTCTGGTAGATAGCTCAGTGACAAGGTCAACAGAATGTGTGGCTGCTGTTTAAAAAAAAGGCAAATTCAGCCTGCTGTTGAGGGCTTTTCAACTCTCTAAAAGACTTTACAATTGGTTGGTTCCTGAGACAGCGGTCGTCTACTTCTGACTTTGTCTCTTCACTTAGGTGACAGAGTGGAGCGGGCAGATATCTCTGACCTAATGTACCCACAGACAGTTCTGTTTGGGCCATTTAAGATGGTCAACTAATTACATTTAAATTAAATTAAATTAGATTAGATTAAACTAAACTAAACTAAATTAAACATGCAGAATGATTTGGGACTGCTAAAAGGAATTACTTCTTTGCATAATGCATAGTCAAACTTTAGCTCCTTAGACAAATTCATAGAGAATTGATCTACCAGTGGTTACGCATACCTTAAATCTGAACTATCAGCAAGCAACAGAGGAAGAAAGATGTTACCTTTCTGCCAGGGCAATGATATCGAAGGGTAATGATGACATGTGTGTAATGATGTCATCACATGTCATCATGTTGACATCATCAGTTTGCTAGACACTGCTGCCTTCCTGTCTACATTTGTGAGCTTCTTGAACACATGCATACTGTACACCACTATCAAGCTCAACCCTATATTCATATGAGCACATACAATTTTCTCAACAATAGAAATGGTTTGCCACTGCCTTCTTCCAGGAAGTTTTTTCAACTTCCTAGCTAGCCTACAGCTTTTTAGTAGCTTGGTGGTCTCTCATCTAAGTGTTAATCAGGAATGGCATGCTTACTTTTTTTTTTTCAAATCAACCAAGGTCAGCTAAGTGCTACTACACCTGGCTGAATTAAGAATGAATTCAACTCAAAGATGGCCCTGAATTCAAACTATACATTTTCCAATGTTTGTCTATTTCAAAGCACTGTATCCATTTGCTTAGAAAGATGGTTCTTAAGTACGTGAAGCACACTTACCTTCTCCTGCAAATTTCCCATGTATCCAAGGTACAGACGTATAACCTCAATTAAAGATGTTAATATAATGCTTGTCACAAGGATGAATTTGTAGTAGTCTGGTAAGACTGAATACTAGAATTGGGAAGAGAATGAAAAATAAATATTCTGCTTGGACAAGTTAATTTTATGTGTGAAGTCATCTTTCTGTAAACCATACCTCACTGAGAAGGTACAGATATTTTCTGCAAACTCACCTACTTCTCAATCCATCTGCATCAAATGTACCACTCAGAATATTCTCAGTGGAAATCTCTTTGCATAATTACAGGAGCGTGGTAAAAAGCAATAACCAATCTCCCTTACAAAAGGTGTCAAGAAACAAGAATAACAAAACTCAAAATGGTGGCGCATCTATTGCCTTCAGATCTTACCTTCAGCTGCAACATGGCAATACTGCTTGCCCACCAAAAAGGGAAGAACCACAGGTTGAAATACAGGGACATCTGTAAGGGCAAACTGGAGACTATTTCATTATCTGAAGAGGCAAAGAGAGGAAAGCAGCCGTGAGGAATCCGAGAGGTATTGCATACTCTGCTGGCAGGGAGAGTTACTCTCTAGACCCCACAGACCTCAACACATATCTACAGGTTTGTGCTGAAACAATGGCTTATAAGGAACTGCCATTCTGTATACCTAACTGCATTGGCCTGCAGAGCTGAAGGGGAAAATAGCTGCATTTGCCCTCTGGTTGTATAACGTGCCCCACACGGCAATAATTTTCTGTAAGAGGTAGTTGCTCTTCTAGACCAAATACTGTCATTATCCTTAGTTCGCATCCCGTGCTGCAGTACAGAGGTTATCTTCTGCTTTACGTGCTGAGGGCACCGCCACTCCAGCTGGTCCCTTTGGCAATAGTGACGTATTAAGAGAAAGAAAGGAACGACTGAATATTTAATATACTTTAAAAGAATGGGTTTGGAGGGTGGGGTGGTTTGAAACAAGGACTATCCTTGAACTAAAACGTTCTCCAGAGCCCAGACGCTCCGGGATGCGTCGCCACGGCTGACGGTCTCGCGGTCCCTCCAGGCATTACCAGGAAGTCTGGCAGCAGCTCCGCAGCGGCCACCGCGTGGGTGGCGACGGTGCCGCCGCCGCCATCTTTGTAGCTGGCAGCCTGGCACAACGCCGCCGCCGCTCCCTCACCCGGAATATGGTTCGCGTCGCCTCTGTTCTCGGGTCCCGTGCGGTTGTTATCCGTAAAAACAGTTCGGCTGAAGGAATTCAGCCGCCTTCTCACCGGCTCCGGCAACGACATGGGGCAACGCGGATGGCCGCCTGAGAGCCGTTGCTAAGGCAACGGGGTGTAGCCGAACTTCTTGACGCAACGTCAGTACAAGCCCCGTCCCCGGGGGAATCGCCGCGTGGTCACAGTTTCCGGTTCCGATGCTCCGCCCAACACCGGGCAAGAGGGAGGGTCCGCCCTTGGCGTTCCATTCAGGGCTGCCTTGCTTTTTTTGCAGAGGAAGGAAGGAAGGAAGGAAGAAAGATAGATGCTGTCTGGTGTGTTCTTTGGGCGAGGCGTCTCCTGCCTTGGTTTTGCTTGCAAAGAAAATTGGGAGCGGGAACGGAAGGAAGAAATAAAAGGCTGGCAGGCATTCGTTTGGTTCGCTTCATTTGCGAAGAAGCGCTATGAAGAATAAGTGTCTGGGCTGCCCCTGACGACATCGCGGACTGACAGAGCGTTCAGCCACAATTTCATCCTGTTGAACCCTAAAGAGAAGTTGCAGTTGTCCTTAGTGTAGCCAAAGAGAGAAGTGGCCCGTAAACAGGACATTGGAAACAAGATTCCTAACAGCACCGTTTGCAGTTCAAAGTTGGCCAAGTAAAGTTCACTGAACCTTACTCCTAAGGGACTGCGTAGAGGAGTTGCAGCCAAAGTCGCATTTGATGCCCGAGTTTTAGCAAGGTAGTTTATTTCTTAAATAGTTTGCATTGGCTCAAGCACCTTAAGGCAAACAGTGAATTCCTTCGGAATTGTTCCGCAATAATTTTAAGACCAGACAGCTGCTGTGATCATCCCGCCGAGGTAGGAACACAGCCTTCAGTCATTCCGGTACTAAACAAACAAACCTCCTTTTGAGTTGAGCTTGAATCCTGGTGACTTCATGGATGTGTCCATGTATTTTTCTTGGCAATAGAACAGAATTGATTTGCCACTGCCTTCTTCCGGAATGTTTAACTAGGTACAAAATATTGCAAAAACACAGCTTTGAATGATAATCTCTCAGTGGTATATCAGATAGAGACGGTAGTTTGCTCCATTTTGGACCTAAGCGATAAACAGGATGAATTTTCCTAGCATGGATGCAGCTCTTGTGTGTGCAATTATACCTAATGATCTGGTATATTGCCAGCTAGTGCACCTGTAAGAAAGGAATAGAAACAGCGTTCCTTTTGAGTCCTATGCATTCATGCCATGTGTCTTGTTAACCCACATTCTGTGTCTAGAGCATAATACTTAGGAGCTTGATAAAAGGTACCATTCTAAAGGAGTTATTATTTAAAAGATACTAAAAATACTGTTACGAAAAAAGACAAAAGGCCACTGCATGGGAAACTCACATCATACAGTATAAAAGCATTTTCCTGCTCATTTTGCTCAGCAGCAAGTCTAGATAGTCTGCCATTTAGATACTGGAAATAATATGTAGCCATCATGATTAGTAGTTCTTGATAGCTTTATACCTGAGTATGATTTCCTTTCTTTGCTAAAACCCTTGAACTTCCACCGGCTAACTAAATAAGTTAAATTAAAACAAAAGCATCAGTAATGCTTAAAATCGCATCTTGCAAACTAAAGCAGGCTTTACAAGGCAAGGACATCGCAGAACACCTACCCCTGCAATAGGTGGGGCAGAAGCTATCCAGTATAGGCAAGGAGGGTTTCAGGCTTTGTTTGGTCACTTTACTACATGCACGTGCAGTGTGTAAACTGAATGTTTATTTGAAATTCATTCTTTTTTTTTTTTTGGCAGTATGCATTCTTCAGGTTCCTATTCAGCTACATGGTGAGCATATAATACGCCATAGAGAATTTTTTTAAAAAATTAAATGCACCTTTCAATATTTATATAGATAAGGATCATAAGGTTCCAATTTTTATGATGGACTCATTGTAAGTTATTTATTCTTTATTTTAGAAGTTTACAAAATATAAACGGAGTACTGAAATATGTAACAATAGCAAAATTAAACTAAGCAATCCAAGAAATAAAAAGGGAAAGGGAAAAAAAGACACCCCTCCCCAAAAAACCGTAACAAAATATACCAAATTAAATACAAAAGGGATTAGAGTTAGGATTGAAACTAAAGATCTAACAAATAAATTAAACCTATAGATAGTCACTGGTTTACAAAACATTCCATATAATACTATATTATAATTGCATAAAAGAGGAAAAAATGCCTAATGATACCACTGTATTACAGTATTATAAAATATCATAAAATCAATGCTAAAAAATATTGCTTCATTCTTTGATCAATAGAAAAGATTGCCTTTTCCAAAACAGATAAATTGCACATTTCCAAAAGCCAATCCTTAAGTCTGAAATAATAGCACTTTTCCAATTTTTCAATATAACTCATTTTGCTACCCTTAAGGAGTGGTACAACCATAATTCCCCATAAACAGTCAGATTCCAGAGTTTTGGTATAAGATTCAACATCACATTAAACCTCTAATGTTGAGGGATTTCCCTATAAATTTACTTAGTACATTAAAATACTATTCCAAAAAGATACCAAAAATTCAGAGGACCAAATAATATGGGTCAAAAATCCCTCAAATTTTCTCCAGTAGAGAAAATCCGATGTCATTCTTTCAAGTACATTCTTTGGGGAGTCCAATACACTCTAAATATATTTTTTGATGAATCAGCTTTACTCTCAAACTTAATTATAAGCTTCTATTATTAATAGTTCATTGTTGAATATTATGGTTACAGGCAAATAAAATGAAAATCTCCATATGTTTGCACTTTTGGCTTTAAGATGGGGAAGGCACAATAAATGCTTAGTCCATTGAATTGCTATTATTTTTTTCATGTATACATTCTGCAAATAAAACAAATGTCTGTTCTTGGTTTTTATAACACAAGAATACTGATTAAAAAAAAACAAACCTGCATTTGTTCAGCTATATTAGTAGGCACTGGCTGTGCTCCCAGATTTAGGTCCTAGGGATGTTTGGCAGCAGTGCAGGGCCATAAATGTTAGATGCATTGTAACGTAACCAAATCATATACAAATCTTTCTGCAGTTCTTATGTTTGCCATTCTAGAAACACAAGCATCCACTTAAGCGTAGCCAAGCCAATGGTTTAATGTTTCACCAGAATCTACCACAAGACAACTTAATTTTTTGTTCAGAAGAGAACTAGCATTACCATTGGGCAGCTGATAATTCTGTTCACAATGGTTTTCTGATTCTAAGAGAGATTGAGAACCAGTGGCTGGAGCTGCAACTGGAAAGGGAGACTGTAGCTTGGTGGAGCAGGTTCTGGAGTTAATTCATCAAAACATGTAACTTGTGTGAGTAAGTTACACAGGTAGTCCTCATCTAGCGACCACAATTGGTACTGGCAACTCGGCCATTAAGCAAAGCAGTCGCTAAGTGAAACCGACTGTGCTTACAATCATCCTTCAGCTTTCATTTGCTTTACAGACCTGCAAAGGTTGTAAATGCAAGAATTGGTTGTAAAGTTACTTTTTCATCACTGTCATAACTGCAAACAGTTGCTAAACAAGGCAATTTCTAAATGGGGACAACCTGTAGTACATTCTTGCATCAGATAGACAGGCAGTAAGCTATAATATTACACATCTTAAAGTTCATAGTTTATAAAAATGGTCTTTTCTTTCACTCAAAGATAGAGAAAGTAGGAAGTAGAGAAACCAATGCAAAAAGTATTATTATTATTATTATTATTATTATTATTATTATTATTATTATTATTATTTATCATATTTATAGAGCCACCCATCTCACACAAAGTGATTCAAAAATATAATGATCCTTGGTGCCAATATAACATTTTGTTAAAGAGGAGCCTGCTTAGAGCTTTTTCAGAATTGGGTGGCATATAAATTGCTGTAATAAAAATAAAAACATAATTATGAATGAACATGAGTACTAAAATGATACATCTTTAGATTTCTACTTCTTACAAGAAAAAAAAATCACTGCATTTGAATTAGTGCTTAATAGTGGTTCTGTACCTATTAAATTTTCCCCTTCTGTACAGATATTCAGAGTAGATGACTCATGGACTTTTGATTATACTGTTCTTTAGTAATCAAAGCAAAAAAATTATAGCAAATGATAATTATCATAGTTTGTATATTTTTTAAAAGATGGTCAATCAGCTTGCCATCCTACTGCCAGAGCAACATTAAGGTCATTTTGTTAGCTTACAGGATTTCACGATAGCATATTTTTCAAAGCACCCCATCACTATTAAGTATTAGAAGGGAAATGGGGTTCATTCCAACAGCGTATTTTGAAGACCACTTTGTTAGACAGTCATGCTTATGTCATTCACATTTTAACAGCCACTGCATACTTTGGCTCAGAAAATATAGTATGTTTTACTAGAATTATCTGAAGATATATTTCTGCATGTACTCTGATTTGGTGCATATAATACACAAGGGTTATACAATATATGCTATTTACCATGATGTTAGTAACCGTCTTGCTGTTCCTTAGCTCAATGTTACTGAGGGTTGGTACAAAAATGTTAATAATAATTTAAATACTTCAGTGTCACAAATATAATTTTAAGGATATACTCCCAATTTAGATGTCAATCTGTCTTTGATTATATTGCTGTATAATGCTGTATTTCTTTTCTAAAAAAGAAAAGCATTTTTAAACAGAATACTGCAAGCTTCTCAAGGCTTGTGGGATAGCCATTTATGGAAGCTGAAAACATTCATCTACAAAACAAAGAGCCCTGTCAATGAGAATCTGTTTTTATTATTCTAATTCCAACCTGTCTCTGTAAGAGTCAAAGATATATAAGCCATTTCAGCTGGATTTTCAAAACAGATCTTCCAGGGTTCCAGATGTTTCTGTATTATGAATTATGTAGAACAGTGTTTCTCAACCTCAGCAACTTTATGTGTGGACTTCAACTCCCAGAATTCCCCAGCCAGTATGAATTCTGGGAGTTGAAGTCCACACATCTTAAAGTTGATGAAGTTGAGAAACACTGATGTAGAGTAATACTTAGAAGCTAATTTTTAGTTACTGCATTTAACTCATAATCTGAAGATTTTCTAGCAACAAACATAGCCTTTAAAAACCTTTGTTTATTTTATTAATTTGATACACCAACTTCCAAAGTCCTCCATCAAAAAATTGAATTGTGAGATGTTAAAACAGTTAAAACAGCAATTAAAACAAAAAGTAAAACAAGCAGAATTAATAATTAAAATTAACAGTTCAAAACAGTTTAAAAAGGATATATTTTTAAGGTTTTTTTTAAAGTGAATATAGATGTTAGACTCCTGAACTCTGCCTGAAGTGCCTTTCAAAGAGCCAGGGATGCAACAGAGAAGACTTAGTCCTGAAAGGCTGCCAGAAAAACTTGTTCCAGCTTCCTCTGATGATCTCAAAAAGTGTGAAGATTCATATGGAAGAAGGCATTTTCTCAAACAGTCTGGACCTAAGCCATATAAAGCTTTAAAAGTAATGGCCAGCACTTTGTACTTTACCCAGAAATGAATTGGCAGCCAGTGCAGTGCTTTAAGCACAGGTTTTATATGGTCTCTTTGTATTCTTCCTGAGGCCAAACTGGCTGCCAATTTTTATACCTTCTGGACTTTCCAGACTAGACACAAAAGCAGTCCCATACAGAGATCATTATGTTCCAGAAGAGATGCTATTGGGATATCAGCTGAAGCTGATAAAGGTGTTCCTGGCCATTTCCTCATTCTGGGAAACCAGAGACATATTTGGGTCCAAAAATAGCTTCAGTCTGCATACTTGCTTCTGGAAAGGTACAATCCCATTTAGAACAGGCAGAACTACCACCTCTCTGGAATTATGGCCCCTCATAATTGGCATTTCTGTCTTGTCTGATTACTTTTGTTTTATTATCCCTCATCCAGTCCATTATTGACTGCAGGCAGACATCTGCAGAGCTACACCATTTCCTTAAGATGTGGGTGTCATCAGCATATTTATACCACCCAGCTCCAAATCTTCCACAGTGGTTTCATGTAGGTATTGAAAAACATTGAGGACAGGATGGACCCCTAAGGAACACCATATAGTAACTCCTGTATTGAGCAGTTTTTTCCAAGAAACATCACCTGAAATCTACCTGAGAGATGGGAAGAGAACCACTGTCTGATTAGTTTTGTTTTATTATCCCACATGCAGTCCATTATTGGCTGCAGGCAGGCACTGGAAAGCAGTGGCTCCTAATTCCAATTTCTCATGTGATGCAGCAGGATACCATGGTTAATGGTATCAAAAGCTGCTGAGGGGTCAAGAAGAACCAATAGAATCATACTGTCAATTTCTAGATAAAGATCATCCATTAGACCAACCAAGGCAGCCTCAATCTGTACCTGTCCTGAAGAATGTTTGAAATGAGGGATTCAGATAAGCTGCTTCCTGCAGAACTGTTTGCGGTTGAGAAGCTGCAATTGTCAGCCCCACTAGACAGACCACATCAGGTAATCAACTCTACACTGTTCTCTTTATTATCTTGCATCAATTATAGACTGGCCTATTATTACTCATCTTTGAGGACTTGAGGGCAAGCTTCTTAAGATGATACCTGATAACTGCCTCCTTTAAAGGAGGCATCTTGCCCTCCCTCAGAAAGGCATTTGTGAATTAAGGCTTTTTAATTAATTAATTAATTCCTCCTGGCTAAAAATTGTAAGATATGTTGGGCAGAGATCCAGAAGACAAGTGTTGGGATATACCACTCCAAGTAGCTAGTTCACATCCTCAGGTATCACAAATTGAAATTGATTTAGTCTAGAGGAGTTACTATAGACTCCCATAGTTGGCTCTGTATCAAGGGTGGCATCCAGTCTGATCTGAATATGAAAGTTTTTTATCCATTAAAAAACACTGAAAGCTTTACAATAAACTTCTAAGTTCTGTAATAAAACTCTGGGAGAAAGAGGTGGGGATACAGTGAGCCCCTCCCAAAATAATTCAGATAATGAGCTTGCAGATGCAATATATAAAGGGGGAAAATGCTTTGTTGTTTGTATGACTGCAGAGTAAGCCTTCAAATGGGCTTTATGCTGTCCCTTATCAGATTTGAATCAGGACTTCCTCCTCTTGCAGTCTAGTAGTGTCTGCTCTCCAAGGTAGAGCCAACTAGGAAATCAAAGTCATGAATGCTAATACTACTTTTATGATAAGGTTACAGTAACAGAATCTTGCAATTCTGAATGTTCTTCCCCCCTCCCTCCTTCGTCTTCATGAGAAGAAGGGAGAGTCTTTGGGACATTTGCTTGGATTACAGTTCTATCCTGGACTCAGATTTCTTCTCCTGTTCCTCAAGGTTAGTCCTTCTTCCCATTACAAGTAGTCTATCTTGCTGCTTCAGCTCCCACAGTTCATCTGTGTACTACCAGAGCACCTTAGAAGAGGGTCAGAGAGAGTGCTTAGGAAAAATTGTGTTGATCACCCTAGCAAGCTTTCTCTTGCAGGTATCAGCCAGGACATTGAGAGAATGACTGGTAGAACCAGTTCTAAACACTTCCAAATCCTTTTGGAATCCAATTGCATCCAATTATTTTTCTAGGCAGACTGTCCTAATAAGTTCACTATCCCTTCAGAGTGAGGAATAGCCACAAATCCATCCTTAATAAGATAGTGATCCATCCCCAGTAATTGGGGTATCCCAAGGCACAGAATAATTCCGATCCCAACAAAGTACCAAATTGAGCATGTGACCAGCATCACGTGTTGACTCTGTAACCAGTTGGAAAGGCCCATTGATTATCATGGTTGCTATGAACGCCTGAGCTGCTCAAACAAAACAGCCCCAAGGTGGAAATTTAAATTCCCTATGACTTTTGCCAGCAATACCAGAACTGCAGATGATTAAAAACTGCAGAATAGAACAGCATTGACTGATCCTTAATGCAAAATTAGATGCAGTGCTAAATGTGCCAGTGCAAAACACTAGGTCTTCAAAAATTTGAGAGCAGTTTCTGGAAGGGTGACTTTTATAGTATACCATGCAGCGATGGGGCTCAATTCCTCAGAATTTTAACTAAGTAGGGCTGGGCTAAATTTAATCTATCCCTATGGTCCTGAAGACAATTGTTCAACCACCCATGACCTCAGCTTCTTAATCTTTTTTAAAACCTGGTGTAATTTCTTTCTGTACATTCAGTAGATGGTGAATGAATGGCAGATAATGTGACAAAAATAATACTTCATTTATTTTAAGATATGATTGTAAAATACCAGTTCAAAATTCATTTGCTTGATGTCTAAGAATCACAGTTCATAAGTTTTACTCTTTGTTTTTTGGCCCAGATCAAGTCAGTAATCTGCATGTATCTCCATTCTGTTGGATGGACTGACTGCGATGCCCCTTCCCTGCTATCTCCTGGTCCCAGTGAACATTACTTTAGGTCATAAGATGCAACTGTGATTTTTATTATTGGGGAAAAGTTCTCAAAATGCAAATCTGCTAACATCATGCATGTTCAGTGTGGCCATGTGAGATCACATTGTGCTTTCCCCCCAATATCAATCCCAAAGGGGGTGAAACGGGATTATATTTTGGTCATGAATTTATTCAACTTTTATGTTAACTTTATGGTAACTGCCATATCAAAAAAGAAATACCATCTCCTTATGTTAGCTAAAAGATGAGTTTCAGTCCTTCTATATGTGGATGATGTTCCCATTTTTTCTGTCCTCAAGTTGGCATGAAGCAATTCCTTTGGGCTCTTACATCATACTGTAAAAAGGCAACCTTACCATCAGTAGTAAAAAAACAAAATTATGGTATTTTCAAAAGGTCCTGTCTTTCACTATCATTCATACAAAATTGATAGCACCACAATCAACCAATTAGATCATCTTGGAATCTATTTCCAGACCTCAATGTCTAGGTCCAGATGGCTGAGATCTGTTCCCCTCCATGCCTATTGTGTGATGAAACCACTCTATGTTTTACTACCCATACTGGCAATGAGTATATTCTGGCAAAGCCTAGGCTCTGAACTATCTGATCTATGGAGCACTAATCTGTGGTTATTGTAGAAGTCATGCAGTCAAAAAGGGTCCAATTTTGCAAATCCCTACTAAGACCAGAGTAAAACCAGGGACAAGTTTTGTTTTTCTAGAGGTACAAATGTGACTGTCACTTGTTGCTCAAGTTAATTCTTCAAAAAGCCCCGTGGCAGAATAACTTCACTTCCTCATGGCTAACCAAAGAACATTCTAACTTAAGACTCTTGGGCTTCTCCAAACAAAACCTGGTTTTTTGGCTATAAGCAAGCTCTAACAAAGATAAAATACTAAATATTTGACTTCAAAAATTATTTTTCATCCCAAAAATCTGCAGTCCAGGAATGTTAGGGAATCTGTTCTCAATAGCTAATAGGATATGCTCTAATATCCTGTCTAATTTTCATCCTGTCAGTCATTCCATGACATAGTGGCAGAGGTGAGGTTCAGTGATTTCCAAAGCCAATCACTGTTCTGTAGGCATATGACCAGCAATGTAACTCAGAGTGTTTATAACATTTATAACACAAGTAGAAGGCATGGTTTTATAACCACAAGAGAATTGGCAGATGTATTTGGCAATATCCAGACAACCTTGGTTGATCTAAGAATAGGCTAAGCAGGGTTGGCCCTGGATAGTACTTGGATAAGAAACCACCAGGAAACTTTAGGGCTGTAGGCTAGACTGGGAAGTTAAAAAAGAAAGAAAAGAATTCTCAGTGGCAGATTACTTCCTTCCTGCTATCAAAAAAACAATATATTTTAGGATCAAATATTTTTGGCAACTGATAATACTGCAATTGCAGGCTCCAATTATCACTGGGCATGTTTTCCTAGCAGCAGCATTCATGCACACAATAGCTTCCTGCAGGTAAAAATGATAGATGTTACATCTGACACCCATTGTACTAACCAGCCTATGGAAATTGCGATGTGCAAAAGAAGCCTCATAAAATCACAGAAAATAGCAACAGGAAAAAAGATTGCATCACGTATTCTGAAAATGAAGTAATTGATACATTGATGGGTATATTGACCATGTAAACCAATCCCTATTTGTAGCAACCACAAGGTGACCATTTCTGGGAAGGGACTTGTGAAAAAAAAAAAAGTTAAAATTTCTTTTTTCTAAATATAAGTCAAGTTCCTTCATATAAATAAATGAAGCATTATTTCCAGCTTAGCAAAACTGCCTTTTTATTTCTGGAATAACTCTGGATGCCAGTTAAAGAAACTGGAAAAGAAAAACCAATTAAAGACTCTTACTTCATCCCATATTAACAAATATAACCCCATACTAGTGAATTACTGCACTGATCTTCCAAATTCATCAGTTTGAAATTCTTCTGATCTGAATAACATTCTCAAATGTGACATTTAATTTTACCTTAAGCATGAAAGTAACACCTACTCACTGAATTTTCTCCAAAATAATTTTTTCCCCCATTTTGAAACAAATCTGCATTACCTGCTCTCTTAGGAGTTTCTGTATCACCATACTTTGCACTCCCCAATATTGCAAAAGTAAGTTGAGCATAATCTTCACTTCTGCTATCCTTAAAAAACTTCATTAAGTCATTTCTTTATTTATTGCAGGTCCTAGAGTAATAAATATCCTCTCATCCCAATTCAGGCAAACAGCAAATGTAAACATGGCTTGCATCCCCATTCTTTCTTCATCCTATGTATAGCTTTTTGGTCATATGCAAAAATAATCTGAGCACTTCCTGTGATGGGGACCTACAGAGCTATCAGCTCTCTTCAGCTGATCAGGAGCAGATAGTTTGAACTGAAAGGCAAGCGCTCCTATGAATGGGAAATGAATTGTGCACAAGATCCACATAATCTCAGCCTTAAAAAGAATACACTGGTTTTATTGTTTCAAATACAGTGTAGCTAGCCAAAAGCAAATAGCTTCGACTTTTGAACAGAGCATGTCTCTGGAATTGCTTTCAAATGGGCCTAGAGTCCTTGTGGGAAGTTGGCAGTATATGTGGTCTTTTTCCAAGGTAAAAATGCAGGGCTATTGCTGCTTGTGTGTATCAGGGCCAGTTCATATGCATGCAAATTACCGGGTTTACATTCTTATCTTTGGTGAGTCTGAAATAATTTCAGATTCCAGTTGGAATATATATTTTTAAAGATCTTGTCTTTCAGCGAAATCACAAAAAAGCAGCAATGTTGAATGGTCTGACTAAAAACCAAAGCATCTGTGAACCTCCATAAGGCAGTCTTGAGCAAAATCAAATGATTTTTCCACTTCAAACTGGAACTTAAAATGATTCTTTGGGTGGCTCACACGATTCCCACTTTGGGCATTAATTATTTCAGAAACAGGAAACAGGAAGCATCATTCACACACTTTGCAAACTAGTAACTGTGTTTGTTGCACATAGGTCTATAGAATGTTATATTAATGAGCCCTCTTGTTTTGTTTCTTCCCCCCCCCCAAATATACAATTGATATAACACAACCAGACGTTTTTCTTCTTAAGATTACAGTCCTGTCCACACTTATTGAAGAGTAAATGGCATCAAACTCCATAGGTCTTGCTTTGCTTATGAATGGGATAGAGCTAGAAAAATCACTTCGTACTTGCTTTACATTTTGCCTTCAGATAGAAAAGTATGCATTTATCTCATGACTCTGAGAAATCTGTGCATGTAATATATTTAGACCCTAATGCCACTTTCATTATTAATAAAATATAAAGGATATTTAATGCTTTGTCTAGTTTGGCTTTTACATTGTTACATTATTCCATCAAAGACAAAGAATTTGAATTAGGGAATATGAGCCCCTGCTTTTGATTATTCCATTAAAAAAATAAGCAATTCCAATAGGCAGGTGTCTTTTTCAACCATTATTATGGAGCAAGTCATTGTATTTGGATATCCATATAAAATATAAAGTGAAAAACACTCTTCATTTCAAAGTTCCAGAGCATATAGGTGCACTCTAACACACTTTATTTTTTAACATTGTTAGAGATCTCCATCCCTGCTGAACTCTGTTACCAGATTCCTGTTACTTCTTCATACTGACTTGCTCAGGGAGGCCACACCTTGGGAACCAGCTGCCTTGTATTGCTTCTACAATTTCTACCACTGCTTCTGCTTGCTCACAGGAAGCAATCAACCAACCATGACATTTTGCAAGTTCTTCCTCTCTGAAGCAGTCTAAAGAAACAGTGTTCTGGTAGGCAAATTAGCGGTTATGAAAATCAGTATAGATTCATTTGTAGAGGCAAAGTACTGAGTTGGGGAAAGCTGCTGAATTATAGAATGTCATATTAGTAAGCATAAATCTGCTACTCTTTCCTACAGAGCAAGGAAGCCATTTTTAGCCTATATTTTTGATAAAAGAAGAAATCTGAAAGTTTCAGTTTATCCTGATGGAGGAAAAGATACTATAACTGAGAAGCTTAGCATCTCTTTCCACCTAGAAAGAAACTAGAAATGACATAAAGCCATTCTTAGAAAAAATATGCTGCCTAGAGATAATCAGCATATTTTTCTAAGGATAACCTTATGTTATTTCTAGTTTCACTGCAGATGGGAAGCTCAGAGGCATATAAGTTTCAGATATGCCTCCTGGATGCCTGCCCTAGCCCTAAGATTTTCCACCCCCTAGGCTTCTCTGAGAAGGGCAGAGAACATGGCGTGAGGTGAGAGGGAAGATCATCTACCACACACCAATCCCTTAGAAGCTCAAAGGTGGAACAAGAGAAGCTTGAGGTAGAGGACGCTTCCACTGCCCTGTCTTGTCATGAAAGGGAGGAGGCACCAAGTGATGTTTTTTCCCTCAGGCCTACTGCATAAATTTAGACACCATCATTTGTCAAATATTGCAAGAGCAAATGAAAAGAAGCAGATTAAAAAACAGCATGAGCCCAGTGACATTTGAGCTCCGTTGTAGTTCAGCCTTCAGTAACAACTGACAGTTAGTACAGTGAATGAGAAAAAGATACAATTTGTTTGCTTGTTTAAACCATTTATGGACGCTTTTTCCTGGCAGCTTCAAGTGGTTGTTAATCATCATCTTAGAATAAGCCTATACTAAGACTCCTCTAAAACAAAACAATTCAGTCAAAAGAGATGGCATTTCAGAATAGCAGATGGGAACAATTCATCCAAATACTGATTGAAGAGGATAGATTTCCTTTCTGGGAACCTAGCAAAGAGGCAAAAGAAGTTGTAAGTTTCACTTGCAGCAAGGACAAAGCAGCAAGCAGTGTTCTTTAACTTAGTATGAGTGGTGGAATGGACTCACATGTAGTAAAAAACATATTTTGTTTGCTTACATTCCAGATCTTGTGTTGTCTGAAAGGCTAAAATTAATCTGTGGATTTGAACCCAGAATCGGCATGATAAATAGGGGGCAGAATATAGATACACTTTCCTGTAGCCAAAAAGAGCTGAACAGCTGCATTTTGTATCTGCTGAAGGTTCTGAATTGTCTTCAAGGACAGCTCTGTCAAAGTACATTACAATAAGCAACCAGAAGTTATGGAAGTATGGATCTACATAGCAAGGTCCAAAAGGAAAGTAAATCTTTCTACTAAATGAAGAGTTTAAAAAAAGCCATGGTGCTATACCTCCAACCTGTTTCTCAACAAACAGATTTGTATCCTGAGTATTTCTAAATTATTTGCTTGAACAGATAACACTGATTATATCTGCAGCTCATCTGGTCATTCTAACTTGCATCACCTTTGTCTCTGCACTCACCTTCAACGTTTTCCTCTCCATCTACCAAATAACTAGTTCTTCCGTAGTTGCTTATTTTGAGAAGTAAACAGTAGGGTGTCAGCTTATTAATAACAGCCAACTCCTTACTTAATTGCTTCATTAGATATTAAGTAGCACTGGAATGTGTTTTTTAATTTTTTTTTTTTTAATCAAGCCTTGAAGTCTCCCACGTAAGTCACCATAGGAAAGGATCATCCAGAGTAACCATTCCATAATCCCCCCGCAAAAAGCTAAGCCATTAGAATGCACAGTCTCAGAGATAGCTGATTCAGAGATAGAAGAAACATGTTCACAGCACCCCAGAAGAACATTGTGGTTCGTGTTTGAACAATATTTGTGTTTATAATGGTTGCAGCTGGCCCAAGGACTACTTTGCCCCTAGTAATATATTCTCTAATGGTTTTGATCAGCTGCTTATCTTTGTGATAATGTTAAGACTTTCTTAAAAACTTCTTGGAATCCTTAGGACTTCAGTGCTCTAAACTCCATTAACAATAGAGCGATGTTCTCTATCCATTTTGGAAATGAATTATGTATTTGTATTCAGAGTGGAGCTGTTCTGTTTGTTCTCACAAAATTCACTGTTGTACTGCTCTGTTGTTTCATACCACTTATGTCCTGGATTTTTCCATTTCATTTTATGATTACATTTCAGATAGCACCTGGTTGTACAAAGCAAACAGTAATAACTGTATCTTTGTCTTTACTTAAAATCCAGTTGGTATATACTGAGAAGCTTGAGCGCAACAAACTCAAGTAAACTATGCAGTAATCTTTTTACCCTCTGAGAGGCACCCTTTATGATCACACCATTAGTTAGTCTAAAGATAAGTAGTCCCTCTTAAAATGAGAATAATTCAATTCTTTTCACATTTTGGACACCCAAGAGAATGTTTAAAAGAATTGTCAATCAGCATCCTTACATTGGAAGTATAAAATGGGTTGAGGCGATAGATACATGATAAGGGCTTGTCTCACTATTTTCCCATTTTGGTTCAATATCTATGTTTGTTTATATAGTGTTGCAAATATAATACAATTTAAAGATGTGAATGTACTCACATCACATCTTTATCAAAATGTGGAATTATCACTATATGAAAGATTGCAGATTTACAGAACATGGGGAAGGCAGCAAAAATAATTACACTTCATTATGGAAAGACAGTACAAATTAAGCTGATATATGTTTACTTTCTGTTTATGAATTGGCTATCAGTGTAATGAAAGGACTGATCAATATTATTCCATATGATCAAGGTTTAATGGTGTATTCAAAAATTAGGCTGAATGATTTCTTATATATAATTCAGTTTGTTTCCTTTTTCCCTTTTCCCTTTGTGTTTTTTCAATTTTCTTTTTCTTTTTTCCTCTTTTTCCTAATAATTTGTTTTTTTACCCTTACTCTCCATCTTCCAGTTTTTTACAAATATTTTGCTTGCCATGGGTTTAAAGTATATTACATATATTTAAATTATATTAAAGCAGCACACAATTATACCTTACCTAGTTGATCATATATTAATGTGCAGAATATGCTGAGAATAGCTGAGAGGCACACATTTCAACTCCTGGTAGGCCTAGAAATGCTTCCCATCATGTACATTTTGCAAGTTGTACTAATCGCCTGTTGGCAGAGAGGTTGGAGGGCAAAAAGGACGAACTCTAATGTTCTTCTGAATCCTTTATTAAAGCCAAAGATGGGCACTTGTAAAGAGCCGACCGTGGCCACACACATGGATTGGTGAAAGAGATTAGGGATAGGGAATTGGGACATTTTCACCTGCCATATACAAATATACTTCATTTTATACTATACAGCCAGAGTCAATAACCATGGATTCTCCAGATGTTGATGAACTACAGTTCCCAGCATCCCTCAAAGCCCCACCTGCAATGCTATTTCAGTTGGTGGAAGTTATGGTTCCATGACACTTAGAGAATACACTGTTATACTAAAAAAAAAATGTGCTGTATTAACATTTATTCTTTAAGTAACTATTAGCAAAGAGGTACATGTCAGTCTGTTTTGTAAAATACAGTGGTTTTTTATTTTTAGTATTGACCCCTTATATAGCAAAATAACACTACAAGAGAAGAGCATGCATGGGGAAGTAAAATAAAAAAACAGAATCTGGCGGGGGGGGGGGGAATCCAGTTGAAGAAAATGCTGGAAAAATTGTCCAGTAGTGACTGAGCCTGTTCAGAAATCATAAAAAAGAAGTGTTGGTTGCAAGTTAACATAGAACATAAGAGTTGGCTAACTGGTTATATCCTTAAGCAAGGATCCTCTGCAGTGCAGATTTTGCATTTGGTTGTGGATCCTACATTTTCTATGATTCAATTTTCTTCCATTTCCCCCTCCTCTTTCTTTTTAGAATCCTTTTTTGAACCGCTTATGATGTCACTGATTTGAATGTTCTGACTTGTAAACTGACCTAATTAGCAGATTAATGGACTCGGAGAGGAATTTGTAAAGGGTCTGTTGTAAAAGAATCTTGAATGCTAAAGTATTATTTATTATGTCAACTAATAATTATAAAGCTACTACTACTGAGAAGAAGTATGCAGTCATACAGAATATGATCTTTCTGTCACAATTCTCCCTGCAGTAATTGTACAACTTGCTGTTGTATATCCTATTCTTAAATAGAAAGCGATGTTACTGCACTAAATTGCAAAGGCAACTATTAAGCAACTTAAGATAAGGCATTTATCTGCTTGCTGTCCCTAAGGAGTGCCCAACACATGTCAGCAAAGGGGAGGTAAAAGCAGAAACACGATTGTTTGCCAGGACTTATCCAGCAAAACATGGCACTCATCAAATCCGTTAGCCAGTGCCAGCATTTTTCTGTCACTGGCTGTGTTGGAGGCAGAAGCAAAACATATTGTCAGCTAGGAGCTTCTGCACCCTGCGCCATCAGACCATTGTATCAAGATGCTGATTCACCAGATAACTGTCTGTGTGAAAGAGACAGAGGATCTATTATACTCTGCAACCAGCTGTAGCTGTCTTGCTGCTTTGACTAAAGAGAAGATCTCCAGGTGATGAAAGGTTGTGATTTGTTCCCTTGTATGGTGCTATGATGCAAATAAATAAAGGACGGGGGCCTTATGATGCTCCCTCAAGTAAGAGGTGTATCCAGGGACCAGATTGTAATCAGTCTGCTGCAAAGCAGAGAAATTGTAGACTCAGCACTGTTGACTGAGACTTGCTTGAGGTCTGTTGAATTGGCTCCCAATTTCACTGCCAAGAATGAGTGAAGTAAGCATTGGTGAACATGCACACATACACCCCACACATACACACACAATGAGAAAGAGAGAAGGAATATGTTTTAAAACGTTTTGTCTAAATTTTATTTAGTTTGATGTTTTTGATTCCACCTTCCTTTGTAAAGAGTTATTGCAGGGTCATTGTAAGAATTATTCTCAGCATCTGTTGGATAAAGTTGCTTGGATTTGCACAGAGTTGGACTCTGGTTGTGCAGGTCCTATGGAATTGACCGAGGCATGGTCTTGCTTAATTATCTTGGGGGAGTTTGAGCCTGTTGGTCCTAAGGAAGTGGACAGGGTCCACTTAGAGCTGTGAGTTCTGCCAACTGTGTTTTAGATCGATGCCCCTCTGGTTAGTTAATGCCTTCCAGGAGATGACATGTTGTCAAATCCAAGTGGTAGTGAATGCCTTTTTTTGGGAGGGGACAGTGTCACCTGTCTTCAAGGAAGCAGTGGTTCACCCTCTCCTGAATATACCACTGCTGCATCCAGTGGTGTGGACAATTTTCATCTGATCTTCATCCTTCCTTTTTTAGGGAAGTTTGTTGATAAAGAGGTAGGCTTGTAGCTCCAAGGGCCCTTGGAGGAAATGGATTAATGAATACTTTCAAATCAAATTTCCAGCCAGGTTATAGACCAAGAAGGCATTATTCACAGCAGATAGTGCCGCCATCCTAGTCCTCCTTGATCTGTTGGCAGCTTTCAGTACCATGGTATTCTTCTAGACCGTGGGTTATTTTAGATTTCTTTTTTGTTTAGCAAAAGCAGAACTTGTGAAAAGATGACAAGATCCTCAGTGGCAACTCTTTTCCAAGAACATGGGTCAGAGGGAGGAGCCAGTGATGATGAACTATGGTTACACAAACAGCTCATGTTTCCCCTACTCTTTGATTCACTTTCTCAAACATTACCCTAAGTGTAAATATTTGCATCACTTGCAAATTAACAACCCACTCATTCCTCAACATTGCCTAGTTACTAGAGGTTAGAGAGAACCATCTGAATATACAGTTTGTCCCCATTTCCAGGGCACTTAAAGGATTAAAGTGGGTCCTGAACCCAACCGTACATCACAAATTATGAAGGGATGAGCAAAGAAAGTCAAGCAATCTACTTGGAAAAAAAAGAAGCCTGACTCAGCAAATTAGTCTAGCTGGTAGTTAGGTCTATAAAAAAGAGACTCTGGTTTGATCAACTCTTTATGGCAGATAATCTACTTCCCTACCTGTGATTCTGACTGTATACTCTTTGGACTACCTCAGTCTTGGAGTGGAAACTGACTGTTTTTCGATCTCCACTGAACTTGAGATTTGTCTCTCCAGATTTCGTGTGTGTGTGGAGGGGGGGGGGATCTGTTTGTATTACCTACATTTTCTATGCAGAAAGCTTTAGGTCTGCAATGTGCTTTATGTTATTTCAGCTGAAGATTTACAACTGCCATAAATACCTTGAATCTGCAGCAGAAGCTGGCTGAGTTGTTTAATTGGGAGCATAGACCAATATCTTCATAGCCCATCCATGGTCTCCATACCAAAAGTTGGGAATCGTGGAATAAATAATTTAAAGTTTATTGTGGGTTTGCAAGTCATGCAAATGCAGCCAATTGACTTTCCCAGACAAAGGGAGAATAGAAGGTAATGTAAAACAGGAATTGCTCTTGCACATGGTGTATAAATTCAACAGGATGCACAAAACCCATTTGAATGAGCAAATTAATGAGGCAACACCCAAGACCTTTATATACAATAAAAGGGAATGTCCCACATGAAACATTAAACTGATGCAACTGTCTCAACTACCTTGAACTATTATTGTAAACTATTATTTGGTTATCTGTCATCGGAACTTGTCTGAACGGAGGGACTGGGAAGGGTACGGTATCTGGACAAGAAGAGGGAAGCAGCGTGGGGCTTTAGCGGGAGGGAGACTGGAAATAAGCAACCAAGAACCCTCTATGGTTCGCATTCAGCATTCAGGGCAGAGGTTCCCCAGGTCAATTACAAACACACACACACACACACACACACACACACACACACTTTTTTAATTTCTTGAGTTGAACAAAGAAGAATAATCTGTTAAGGGGCCAAAGAATTGTTTTAGGATGAAGCTTTATTACAGAAAACCAAATTTTCATATATGGGAAAGGTTTCAAAATAAATTAGACCAGGAAATGTTTAGATTTTTCTGTGTCAGACAGCTCTGAATAAGAATCTTAGATACTCTCTTTGCAGTCTATTGCAGTTTGAAAGTAAACAAATTGAAACAATGATGCTCCATGAATTGTAATCCTTTGTGGTTACCACAGGATTAGTTTGTTTTTTAAAAAAACAAAGTTAAATTAATTGAATTGTTGCACAGGCATTTGCTTGTTTGTCTTTCCCAGCAAGATCCTTGCAAAAGAAGACAAAGAGCAATTCAATTCCTAAGTTTTCCCCACAATTTCAGACTTCAAGGAAAAGCTTGGAAAGTTGAATTTCTATTAGGAAATGCTTTTTGTCTGAGATTTAGCAGGCTTCAGGAGAATTGGGTGTGCTAGCAAGAGAATGCATACTGGATGTGTATGTGTGCACATGCACACAAAATTCTCCCAGCTCACTTCCAAATGTCTTCTTCTTTTGCATGCCAGTAAAGCAAACATAAATGCACTACCTGATCTGACAGCAAATAAACTGCTTCTGTACTTGATCTGAATCATGAAAATCAAAGAAACCAGCTATAAATTTAGCTCTAATAACACCAAGTGGAAGACATTTCATTAAGTAGATCCCCCAATTTGTAGTCAGTTGTGGATATTTTAGCTAAGTCTCTTGCTTCATCTTACTACTGCAACATTCTGCCATAAGAGAAGACATCAAAATAAAAAAGCACTTCGTTAAATGCCCACCTTTATATTATGGAGTCAGATTGTGCACTTAGTAAACTGAAAAGTAGCCAGGAACCCTTTTCTTCATCTAGTCATGAACAGAATCCCAAATATATGTTTCTTGACTGACATTTTACTGCTCCAAGGCATGAGTTGTCATTGCAGAATACTGTCCAAGGATTGAGCAGTTGGACCCATTGAGCCACTGATGAAATAAGTTACACCTCACCGTGGCCTAACATTATGCCAGTAAGGATAACTCATTTTGTGAAATCCAGTAAACTGAAATAAACATTTGCATGGCATCTGGAAGGATCTATCCAAGAATTAATACTGATTTAAGGAACTTACTCTGGGACTTCTCCACAACTTTACTTTGGCCAAGCAGGGTTGGATCTGCAACTAGTACTTGGGGGGAAGATATCTCAAAATACCAGGCCTGGAGACATGGAAAAACATCCCAGAAGAAGGCAAGAAAACAATAGGGATTTATTCATGTAATCATCAGGAGTCAAGCTTGATTTGGGGTGGGTCTGGCTCTCAGATTCTGTCCCTCGGCTCCTTCCTATGCTGATGCTCTCACAAAGACATCAGAAGGGACCTGGCTCACAAGCTGCACTAATTTCTCACCCCTGATTTTCATTGTCTTTCCTCCTGCCAGGAGGTTAGTTACTTTTATATCATGTGAGAACCAAAATGAGTGAAACTGTAGGATAGAAGATTCAGAACAGACGAAAGAAAGGACGTCTTTGCATTCTGAGTCGTTCAGCCAAAAAAAAAAAAAGTGCTATCTCAAGAGGCATAGATGACCACCGACTTTGAATGGCTTTAAAAGACTGTTTCTTGGGGAATAAAGATAGCAGTGGTTAGCAGATATGATGGCTCTATCTTATGACCTCCAGCACTGGAGGAAATGGTAGGCCTCTCAACACCAGTTACTGAAGAACCTAAGTAGTGCATTTGATCTTATGGCTTCCAAGTGACCCCTGGGCGCCTGGTTGGCACAGTGGGAAAAGAATGCTGGATTAAGTAAAACTTTGATATGAACTCTCTTATACTTCATACCTGACTGTAATCAAATGTTGAAACTAATTATTGAATTAAATATATCAAGGTGTTTACTAAAATGACCAAGTAATTTGGTGGCTCAGTGAATACACTGAGATAGGGATGTCTCTAGTGGATTAAGCTGATCATCCCCAATAGCAGTCTGGCAGAGTAGCAGGGGGAAAGCTACAACATGTGGGGCACAGTTAGGGTTACCAATTCTGGGCTGCAAAAATTCAGACAATCACTAGAAGACAGCCAAGAAATAAAGAATACTAATCCTTTGTTAGCTTCTGTTGGTCATTTGGACTCTTTGCAGTGTAAATCTGGTAGGTCTGAAAATTTGTGTAGTGATTTATTTATTTATTTATTTATTTATTTATTTTTTATTGGATTTCTCCCCCCGCCCATCTCCCCCACAATAGGGGACTCTGGGCGGGTTACAAAGACATTAAAACTATAAATATATATAAAATACATACTATATATACAATTAAAACAATACTAGAAACAGAAAAATCCAAGAAGATGGAAAATCAGGGCCGGGACAGCCAGCCACTATGGGGCTAGCCATCTCCCTGCTTGAGATGTTCCCTCCCCACCCCAGGCCAGGTGGCAGAACCAGGTCTTCAAGGTCCTTCAGAAAGTCAGGAGTGAGGGGGCCAATCGCACCTCTGGGGACAGAATGTTCCAAAGAGTGGGGGCTACCACAAAAAAGGCCCACCTTCTGGACCCCGCTAGATGGAATTCTTTTACTGAGGGGGTCCAAAGCATGCCCTCTCTGTGTGACCGGGTGGGACGGGTTGAAGTCATAGGGGAGAGGCGGTCCCTTAGGTAACCTGGTCCCATGCCATGTAGGGCTTTAAAGGTAATAACCAACACCTTGAATTGGACCCGGAAGCAAACTGGTACCCAATGCAGCTCGCGGAGCAATGGTGTTACATGGGCCCTTCTCGGGGCTCCAAAAATAGCCTGGGCGGCCGCATTCTGGACCAGCTGTAGCTTCCGGATACTCTTCAAGGGTAGCCCCATGTAGAGCGCATTGCAGTAGTCTGTCTGGGAGATAACAAGGGCGTGAGTGACTGTTCGAAGGGCTTCCCGATCCAGGAAAGGGCGTAACTGATGCACAACCCGAAGTTGTGCAAAGGCCCAACTTTAGCTTCATTTTAATGCACCTATTTCAGAGAACCTCACTGTAGGAATGAGTCCTGTCGGAATTATTTGGGAGGAAAAGGTTGCATGAAAATTTCACCATTTTTAACATGTATCTGTGCAAGCCATTGAGTCAAACATTTTACCTGGATATAAAATGAAGTAAAAAGTTGGATGAGATGTTCTGCTGCAATAAATCACAGAAGTTTAAGAATTAACATTGCCCAGGGATCAGCACACCCTTTTGATTCCATTTAGGTTGCAATTTTTTTTGGGGGGGGTACGGTAGATTATTTTATTAAACTATATTATATGAGTTACAGATTGCAAAATGCACTCCAGAGCCAACAAGAAGATAAACTGCTGTGTTTGCTGTTTTCTAAGTAATTCTTGCGTTTTTGAGAGGCTAGTTGCTGAATTGAAGTTGTCAGTGAGTTATAATAATCTTATCAATGGTATGAAGATCCCTTTTTGTGTTAAATTGGAGTTGCTTATCAATCCCTACATCAAGAAAACAGTTTTTACATCAAGTAGATGGAACAACTTTACTGCTTAGGCAAATACTAAGAAGAATTGTTCCAAAGCTCAAGAGAGAAAAATAAACTTTAAGAAGAGATTCTCTTGAAATGAACTGGGAACCAAATTTTTGTGTGCTGCTTGTGTATTTGGTGCTTTTTGAATTAAAAAAAATATCCTCTCTTGTTTGCTTAGGTATTGATTCCCTTAGATTCAGTAAAGACTGTATTTTTATATTCAGGTATTATGTCAGCCTTTGTTAGGTGCAGGATTAGATACTGAAGAGGAACTCCAAGAACCTCATAATCTAAGAAGTTGAGGGCAACCTAGTTTTCTACTCTTTTATGTGACCAGCAACCTACAAAATAGCTGATAGCTATGTGCATGATGCCAGTTTTTGCTTTCTAGAGGAGCATCTCCATACACTCCATCTCTGTAGTTCAATCCATGGTAGTCACCTCCCAGAGTTATAAACAGGCAGCGCCCATACTAAGACAACATCATCTATGGGCCTTACTGACAGTAAATTACATTCAATTAATGCATAGGATTGGGCTGCACACATGCAACTAAATATTCCAAGAGATTAGCAATAAACTCTATGGGATTAGAGATCAAGAGGTTCAGAGGAAAATGTCATCCCAAACAAACATCTTTTGTTTATTCTTTTCTCCTAAAGCAGAAGCTTTCTTTTTGAGACCCTGCCACGTGTTTTTTGTTATCAACCAAGTAAAATATTATGATCTAAAATATCAAAAGATTTGGACAGTTTTAAAAATTAATTGGCAAAACAGTACTCTGTGTTTATTTTTCTTCAGATATATGCCACACGGCTTTGCCTCCTCTGCATGCATTTTGGGTCTTCTTGGTAAAACAAAAGCAGCTCCTTTGCAACCAGAGCCAGCCGGTTTTTTATTTTTTATTTTTTTTAAAGATTTGCTGGAGAGCCATGCAGATTGGCACCACTACAAACATGGTAGACCAGCCCTGGATCAGGTGAGGTGAAAGCAAAAATGACATATTACTACAGAGGTAGAATCCTTCTTGCTGAAGAGTAAAGATCCTCTAATATTCCAGACAGCTTTTTAGCTAATATGGCTGACTCATAGAGTGAGTTAATTTCAAAGAGACCCTATTTTCTTTGCTGCTGTAACTGAACTCCTAGGGTTAACTGGCTGGGTCAGTTAATCCCGATTTGCTATTTGGATAATGCATTAACCACCATCACCCCACAACTTGGTTCAATGTAATGTACATTGGAGTAGAAAAATACTGTTATATGTCATGTTGCAAAGTAAAAGCTAATTGTGACAATTTATCCCATTCTAATCAGAATGAGTAGAATGTTCAGAGGTAGGCATTTGGTGGAAATAAATATTTTCCCAACAACTTCCAAAGGCAACCTTGTGTACATAGCCATATACTGCTTGCAAAGTTTGCTCCAAGTTATTTTTATTTTGTTGGCTTTGAAGGCAACTATCCCACCTCCCAAATTCCCCTATGCAGAAGATGAAAAAATAAAGGAATCTTATTCCTTACACTGATGATAGGGAAGCCTCCTCCACGTCATTTGAGGAGAGCAAATGTAGGGCCACAGGAAAAGTTTTGCCTTGCATACACAGTTCTTTGTACCAACTCTTGGCCACAATGGTCTCTGTGTAAGACAGCCAACTTGCATTAGCTAATGGCAGGGCCAGCCCTTTGCTACTGGCAGTCCTTGGATGCTTCTTTTCACTAGGACCTAATATATTTAGCAGCATGCCAAAATAATTGTCCCTAGGAAGCCAATTTAATGTATAGGAAACTATGGTGCTGAAGCAGCAGTTGACTGGAGCTGTAGTTCTCTGAAGTGATAATTCCATAAAACAGCATAGAGTAAAATCCTGACTCGTGCTTTTCAGCCACAGCTCCAAGTATAACAGAATGGGGAACATGGCTTCAGCTAAGGCTCTAAGTGGGCAACAGTTTCATTAATATATGGACTACAACTTCCAATACAATTGTTCTGAATTTTCCATTCACATCTTCAGGGAGAGATACTAGGTTGTATCCTATGGTGCTGGTTCTTTCTCCTCCTGCTATTCCCAATCCACCTTTCAAATTTGTTCCAGAGAGCTAGGAATGTCAGACTAGATTTGAGAATGTATTTGAGCGGAAGTAGGCTCAAATAATATTGACTATAGCCTATTGATAAACATACACTAAACTCTGCCTGCCACTAGAATTAGAACATAGACAGGCAGATGAGAAATATCTTGAAACGCTGTTGAAACTGATGTCATTCCAACACTGATCTGTTGATAAATAAGCCTTTCAGGACTGTGGCTTAAGTCTTTATACCAGAAACATCTGTATGAGAGCCAGCACATCAACAACAACTTCATCCAAACTGTGACACAGAGTACAATCAAGCATCGAGTATATTAATTGTGTTCATTGAGTAGCACAACACAGTGAAACCATTGTAGGCCTTTCAAACAGAAGGCTCTTCCAAATTATTAGAATTTATAAGTCACTGCCTATAGATACTGTCTATTCAGTGTAGAAATAAATCAAGATCCTTCCCAAAAGTAACTGAAAAGCTCATGTCTATGATGTACACAAATTTTGCATATTGAGTAGATGCACGTTGTTTGGTCCGTGTGTGTGGGAAAGGATAATGGGCTTAAATCTTAAGTCCCTGCCTGTTTATACTTTTTCATGTTTCTGTTCCACATAAAAATGTTCACAGCCTCAAGAGCAAGAGGCTTGTATTTTGTGTGTTTAAATAAAAATAGAAACTTTCCAAGACCTGAATTTCGCAATGAATATTCCAAATGCTTGCAGGCATGATTGCAGAGATATATACAGAATAGACATAGCCTCCTTCTTTTCCTACTGTGCTTGAATTTTAATATTCCTCTTTAAAATATTATCCATGAAGAACTATATTTTCATTTCACATTTTTTTCCCCGTGAATTTAAAGTTCCGTTTTCAAGACTAACAGGCTGAAAGAAGAAACCCAGCATCATGCTCTGTGGTAGATAATTAAACTTTCTGATAAACTTTAGAAAGCCAAGAACACTTATTTAAAACAAAACAAAACAGGCAAAGGAATGCTTCAAAGCCACTGCATATGCTTTTGGTTTGAAGCAATCCCCAGCTATTTATATATATTGTTATATTCTATTAGTATATGATATATTAGTTACGTTATGTGTACTCGTTCATATACACTGGGTGTGAGAAAGAGCAGTGAATGAGAGAGAGACAATATAAATTCTATTTGACTTTGATTTTTGTATCTGGGTTAGAAGTCAAATTGCTGAGTCCTCAAAACCAAGCAGAACTGACCTTAAACAAAATGACACATTCTATTCACTATAAAATTCCCTGCTACAGAGCTGCTCTCAAGATTTATTTTTCAGCAAAACAACTTCAAATTATGAAGTATGTTACTATTTTCTTAGAAAACAAGAAATGTATTTCAATTCATCAGTGAATCCGATTTTTAAAAGAATGTGTTTTCTGTAATAACCATTTGGCTAATAACTGAGAAAATTCACTTTTCTTACTGCTCAGTCAGAACCAAAGGCTGATTATATTGCTGTTAAAATATCAAAATTATGTAAAATGAAAGCAAGTCAAAAGTCTACAGTAGTGGACAGGTAACCTGCAGCCTACCAGAAGGTCTGATTATAACTCTCATAATCCAATAATCCAACTGTCAGGTTTGCTCCTTGATATGTATGGGAGTTATAATTCAAGACTTCTGAACAGGACTACTTGGTCTATCCAAGTCTAGAACATGGTATTTTATGATAGAAGAAGTTGTTTATTTCATGGAGCTCCAATGTAATTTTTAAAATGGACATTGAATTTGGCTTTTGTTACTGTTCTTGAAGTATCTGTCTGTTGTACTTATATAACAGCCAGAGGAGGAAGTGTGTGATGAACCCAGAAACTCTGAATAATTCTGATGTGGGCAACAGTGCTGAGAGATGAATGCTCAGTTCTAGTGCTGGCTTTAGGTATTTTGGCATCTGAAGGAAATGTCAAAATGGTACCCCTTTCTCTCCACTACTTCATTATTATGCACTGGGGCAGAGAGCGGAGGCAGAAAAACTGGCAGTACTTTCTAATTGAGCTGCTGAGGTCAACTGCCTCTTGTAGATAGATAGAAGGATCGTCTGTTATATAATTTGTGCTAATTATTTTACTGGATACTGCTTCAACTGAAAAAAAATCATTTTAATTCATTTATAACAGTAATAATTAATCTTTCTTCCTGGAACTCAAGCATGCATGTTCTCCCCATCCCTTGTTCAAATCTTTGTCCATCAGACCACACTGCTGTGAATTTTTTTATTTTTTCACGATGCTCACTAGCCAGTCTTATCAGGTAGTCAGATCATCAGTTTCAGAATGATTCTGCTGAACTTTGCAATTATAACCATATTAGTTGTCTAATACATATGTCAGAGTTACAATCTATTTTCTTTTTATTCCTTGGGGATAAACAATGTCTGTCTGCATAACTGTAAAATCAAATTGGATGCAACACAATGGATGTATTCAATTTTTTTTCTCTTATAACCCTGTTAAAATATTGGAAGCCAAACTACTCATACTGTCATCTGATTAATTCTGATCTAGTTGATTAACTGGCTTATTTTAAATAGGTTAATCAAGTGATTTATAAGATTTATAAGTATACTGCAGGGTATTTTGAGTTTGTAGAAGGAAATTGAGATTTTCATCTTCAGAGAACTTAAACAAAAAGGTGTAAATTCTGGAGTGTAATCATTGTTATTATGTTTATAGTATAATCAAGATGATGGTGCTGGTAGAATGATTTATCCCATCTCTCTCCAACTGTAGGCCACAACACAAGACTGTGCATACAGATCCGATAAGAGAATTAGCCAGTGAAGCACAGCCCAGTGAATACTGTGATGCTATAGATGCATCCCTTAGGCCTGCTTCACACACAAACATCTGCTCTTAGATTGGAACAAGCTGATTTTGCTAATGACCTTTGAATCAATAAAAACTGGTGATTTTAATAGTTATAAAAATAGCAAGAAAAAATAACAGAAAGTGACCAGAAAAAACAGCTGTGCTGCAGTCACAGTGAAAGCAGGGGAATAGGTTTGTCAGGACTATCTTAGTTCCTGTAAATTTCAGGAGGAATTAAATGGAATCAGTTTTCTTTAAACGGGAGCCTCCTATGAGTGTTTGGAAAATAGAACAGAATTCTATGCATGGAGCTCTGTAGAGGAAGGGTCACATAAAAATGTAATAAAAATACATTCTACCTCCTCATCACCTCGTGTATTGGCTCCTAACACTGGCATGGAACCAAGAGTATGTGCAGTTTTGTTCACAAAATCAGCAAGGCTGCACATAATTTGCAATATTCAGATGCAGTGATAAGGAGCAAAGATGGGGAATTTAGGGATCTGGCTTCTTTTCTCCTTTACTCAAGTAAATTCACTTTTCAGTGGAACACAAAAGGAGTCTGTTCTACCAAACTAACATCTGAATAAACTGTGTGTGTGTATATTTAATTACAGTAAAGTTTGGTTGATTAATTGTCCCACTTAGTCAATTAAAGCTGGCAATTGTATGTACATTGAATTCTTATTTGGAATAGGGGATAACAGAGTCTTTTCAGCATTGGTATCATACGAAGATTTTGGAATGCCCTTTGCATGGTTTGGATACTCATTTAAATGCCTCCTTGTTTACACATTGTTTACAAATGGTAGAAATTCAAAAAGTGTCAGTGATGACGGCTGTGTTACCTCACTGACTGATAGAAGAATGTATTGAGCATTCAGATAATGGATGAAAATGGAAGCTTACTAAGTTATCCTCTCACAGGTTTTCAAGCAGCAGGTTTTTTTCTTAAGTGTCTCTGTCATTACTATTATTTTGCAGACATTCAAGTCTTAACCAACATTTCTGCATCACTGCACAAATGTGCAATTTATGCACAATAAAGTCTTCCTTACTGACTCAGCAGAAATGGTAAAGAAGTAGCCATTGGGAAAGGGAGAAAAAAAAAATAAAAACATTGTCAAGAGTTTGGTGTTTTGCCCAAACAAGAGTGAGCAGCAAAACTGATCATTAGAAATACATGAGACCTTACCAGTTCATTTGAATTTTCTGCGCAAGCAGTGCGGATCACATAGATACTGCGAACTGTAGCACAGACACACGATCAGCCTCTGACCCTCTGCAGCTTGAGGCAAACAACACGGCTTCTTCAACACATGTAATAAGGCAATGAGCAAAATTTGGGAAGTAGAATGCAGTTTTTTTGTTAGGTAGGGGACGTGAAGACCATAGTTTTCCTCTTCAGGAGGTCATTCAGAAAAGTGTAGATGTGAGAAAGAAACATTTCTTGCATATTGATTGACTTAAAGTAAGATAAAATAGACTAGATTTACTGAACAGTCATGAGAATATTGTTGGTTGCTGAATGCAATAACAATGATCTATCTAGAAGTAAATCATGTATGAGAATAAATGGAATTATTAACAAATGGTTCAATACTAAGGGGGAGTAAGACAATGATGTGTAATGCTCCTGAGGTTGTAGAATATATGTATGGATAAAACCATAAGGGTGGGGTGATGTTTATTTATAGTCATCATCACCCCATACAGTTATGTTGGGGTGATATTTATTTACAGCAATGGTTAACACAGAGAATCAGAGCAAGCTACTTAAAAGACAATGTTCAGAAATTGTCATCATTCTCCTCCTCCTCCTCCCCTCTTCCTCCTCCTCCGTAAACAAGCAAGCATGACAGAATTTGTTCTTGTCTGAAGGCAAATTAATGCCAGCACCTTCTAATTGCAAATGTTATAGTGCAAGATTTTGTGACTTTCACAGAGATTTCGATAGACAGATAGCTTCACAGAAAGTACAACATTTCTAATTGGAACCGTCCCACCCATCTGCTAATGTTATTCTTCCTAGTATTCTAAGAAAAATGACAGAATTTGAAATGCCCATACAGAATCAAGACCATCTACTAGGGTGTATATATAAACTGTTACTCAGATATGACACAGCGACAGAACAAATTAAAATGGCATGATAAAATGGATGCAAAACTTTAAAGAAATGATTACAACATAAGAATGGGAAGAATTATGGAACAAATCTATAAAATTTACTCCATGTTATAACTTAACAGTAAACTGGTATAAAATGTTTAATAGACAGTATAAAACTCTGTCAATAATTGCCGAGATAGGCAAATCATATAATAAGAAATGTTGGAAATGCCATGAGACAGAAGCAACATTTTATCATATGTGGTGTACATGTAAAAAATCTCAAAAGTACTGGAAAGAAATATATAGCACTATTCAGAGAATTTTAGACATGCAATTTGAAATGAAATCAATTTTTTTTACTAGGCATAATTCCAAGAAATATCAACAAAAAAATCACAATTGAGTAAGATACATGTTTATGGCAGCAAGGATAAATTTAGCACAACTTTGGAAAAGAGATACGTTATTGAAGATATCAGACTGGGAACTTAAACACAACAGAATTCTAATCAAATTTAAGGAAGAATGGCTTCCATGCATATTATACGTTATGCAGCAAGGCAAATATGGGCATTTAGAGTATGGTTTTTAAGGGAAAGAAATCAGAAACAGACAAGAAAATTAGTTGATGATGATTCCTCCCCCTCAAGACAAGAATGTTTATTAAAGATGGAGAAATTTAAGATATACAAATGCCATTAGAGAAATAATGGGTAATATGGGCTCTGTTGTGAGCAATGAATGTTTGTAGCAGATTGTTTTTTAGAATAGAAAATAAGTTTTCTAAGCAGTGTACAAAAATATAAAATACTATCCAACAATAAATCTTGCAAGTCCAACCCAGACTACATGCTACATACAAAACAATACAATAAAATATAGTATGAATTGTGGGAATTAAAAACAGCTGTCCATATACAAGGGACTAAACTAGCTGGATCTTAAAAGATCGTATGTTGTGGGGAGGGACAAAATTTCAGCCTGGAACCAAAAAGCAACAATAATGCCAGGTGGTCTATAAGCAGGAAGCCACAAGTGATGAGGTTCTTGTGCAAAAGGAACAGACTGAAATGGGCCTTCTGTTTTCATAAAATGACGCATGCCAATCCCCCAGTGTTAACAATGCAGCCAACAGCGTTCATACATATGAGCCCTTGAGCTACTGGGTATGTATTGACAGAAATATGCATGAAGTTTTCCTGACAGTTTTTATACATAAATATTGCTCCACCTATTTTTAAAAGTCAGGGCCAAAATACAAATGAAGGCCATTACATCTCCTAATTTACAACACTCCATAAATTACATATTGCACATTTTGATGGCCTCTGAAGTTGATAGCTTATACTTCATATCGTACTTTTTCTGTGTCAGCTAAGAGAAAATACACAGTCAGTTCACTACTGTATTAGACCAAAAGTATAAGAACACCATAAAATCATTGCAGAACCTTTTTCTAGCCTTGTGGGATTCCTTTTCAAATATACTCTAATGGACACAGCACTGGCTTAGATCTCATTTGTTCCAAATATGATAGTGCTTAAAATTAAAAATAGAGGATCTCAGGTTTTCTTTAATCCTAGACTTTATGAGAAGTGAGTCAGCCATTCTTCATTTTTCTGCTCTGGAGACCTTATTTTTACATGCCCTGTCATTGCTAATTTTCAGCAGTATGGTCAATAATTAATTTGCTGGGATTTAGCACTTCTCAGACTATGAACATTGCAACTATGGTCTCATCTTACTTTGTGAACAGAAGAATCAGTAGTGTTATGAACTCCCACTATTGGCTTCCCTATGCCAATGCTTGCTTGCTTTCTCTCTCTTTTGTTTTGTTTTGTTTTTGGATTGGAAATATTTAATGACACTTACATGCGGTAAAATGTTTCAGGTGGAGATCCAGATGAGCCAAGGCTAACTTTATTCCTTAAAGCTTATTGGGCAGAATCCATATCTCCTTGAGGCCAAGGACAGTGCTCCCAATGATGGAAAGCAGAAAAAAAACCCCACTGCAGTTAATGTATTGAAGCATAAGCTTGCCTGAATATAGTTTTCTTCTTGGCAGTGCTAGGAACACACAAGCCACGTTAACAGACAGACAGATAGATAGATAGATAGATAGATAGATAGATAGATAGATAGATAGATAGATAGATAGACAGACAGACAGACAGACAGACAGACAGACAGACAGACAGACGACAAGAAACTGTGGAGCACACATACCTTCCCAGATCCTTTTTTCTATAGAACTCTAAGCCCCACCATCTTGCTGATGAAATATGGTACAGTGGTAAAACTCTAAATACTGGCACAAGTTTTGCTGATTTCAGCAGAAACTCCAATAAATGGGCTTGTTAACTCCCTAATGAGTTAACAATTATGCCAATTAAAAGGTTAAAACCCCTCTTTCCCCAAAGGCGAAAAAACAAAATTCCGCTACAGCTGTCCTTTGATAACAACATATCATTATCTTAGTCTTTGTGGCTCTTCCTATGCCAGTGCTTTCCAGATGTATGGAAAAGACAACATCCACATTTCCCAGCCTTCATGCTGACTGGGAAGTAGGAATTCTATTCCCAATGTATCTGGAAAGCACCAGTTGGACAGTTTTTGTAATAGCCCTGCCAGGCATGTCAGCTGGTTCTCCCACGCTAAGCTCAGTCATTCTGAATATTTACCATGCTTGTTGGACTGTTTTAAAATCCTGCTGTAGCAGTTAGACAAAGATTTTCAGCAATATTCAAAAGATTTCTCTTTCCCCAATTCCAAGCCTTGTGCCTTCCTTTTCTGTGGTCAACACCAGGTTTCCTGTTTCATTTGGTTCACACTGAGGTGGTGTCTTGAGTGGTTGGGATCATTACAGCTGATGACAAAAGGCCCCTCTCAATATAATTTCCTTTTCTGCACTTTGGAGAACATAACTTACCCTAAAAGGGAATAGCATGAGGGGTATGTGTAAATGTAACTCTCTTTCCTGTTCAATGTATACCCTTATTCTCCTAATGTTTCTGTTGGTGACTAATCCTACATAATCTATTTGACAGTAAGCCCAACTTTTTACAAAACATGGGTAAGATTATACAGTAAAGGTCACCTACGTTTCTGAGCACTTTGCAGTCAAATTTCTGAAAACCCCGATAGTTTATTCAGAGCAAATCCAAACAATAGGGCCCTTTCATCCAACCTTTGTCATATCTTTTACCAGCAGGAACAATAAGGCTGGTGAACACAATCATGGGATACGAATTTTGGGAGGGCCCACAGAGCCTAAGTGATGTTGAAAACAAGGGTTTGGGTGGGTAAATGCAGGGTACTTCTGAGCAATAATAGGGTACTTATGTAGATGGGTCATATATTTTACACCATTCAATGTGTGACATTATGCAGCTGACAGCCAAATAGGGTCTCCCAATAATAGCTGAACAAAGGTGACCAGGTTCTCACAACATCTTAGGTCATGGCTTGTTTAACCATAGTTTATTGAATAATCATAATTGCACTAAACTATAATTAACAAACTGCACTATGTGGTTTAGTGTAATGTGTGAACCCAGCCTGTGTTTTCCTTTTTCAGGATGACAAATATACAGATCTTGATTTATCTAAGGGGAGGCACTGCTGAACGCATGTCTGGCTTCTTGGCATGGGTATCTCTTTGCACATTATTTCACCTTTGCAAAAGGTAACAGGAAAGTGCTTGGAAACTGTAATGGATTCAGCAAATCTTGCTTTATGGACAAATCCAAATTGCTGATTTCATTTTGTACCTTATATAAGTTTGACCAATAACCTACTTCTTTTCTATTTTTGAATATGCTTAAACTGTCTTCAATAAATTGGATAGTTTAACGTGACAGTTTCTGTAAACCTATGTTCCTCACCTGTCAAATAGTTTATTTTTTTCCATCACTGATTTTAGTCACCATATTTGCAGCAGTTCAGAGCAGTAGTTGCTCTGGTGTAAAATGTGAAGACTACTCTAACTTCTGTGATTCAAAGGAACTGATACACAAATCCAATCTTCACCACCCTTATAAATAATATCTGCTGCAAATAATAAACTGGAAAACACTTCTTACACACATATTTTTCTTTTTTACAGTTGTGTTATTATCTTTCATATCTGGGGAAATGATAACTTTGTCTCCCTAAAGCTTGAGGTCATATTTAAAAAAAAAGATGGAATTTTATTTATCTCTGTGCAATGCATCAATATCTCCAAGCGCTGTTCTTTCAACCATGCTTGTTTCTCTTACGCTGCAGTCCTATTATTGGAGGCGGTAACCTTGCCTCACCTGGCCCATTATGCTAAACACTTACCCCTTACTACTTGATGTATATTCTACAGCTATATAGTAATGGGTTGGGAGAACTTAACAGCAACAATCCTATACATGTCTACTCAGAAATAATTCCTATTGACGTTGATGAGGTTTAATTCCAGGTTAGGGTACAGCCTCAGGAGTTTCGGGTGCCCTCCCATCCATATATTAACCAGACCTATTGAGCATTTCTGAAATCAGCTGAGGCAGATGATAGGTGCTGCTGCATGCTGTAAGAAACCAAAAATAAAAGGCAACCAATTTCAAGTGCCAAATAAGATTCAGGATCAGTGCAAAAAGTTATTCATTAGAATAAACAAGGGACGATCCATGGGAATTGACTTCCAGATATGTTCATCTATCAGGTGTAGGCAAACTTGGGTTTCTGGACACCTCCCTTGGCATTTGCCAGACTTCTTGCTTCGCCTAATTAGCCTTTTTTTTTTTGGTGGTGGTAATTAGAAGCTAGCATGTTGCAAAGCCAAGTCCCAGCCTCTAAATCATTTCTATTCAGGATTTAGCCTCCATATATAGGCACCATTCTTAGAAAATAAAAACAGTAAATGGCTGTAGCAAGCTGCTTTGGCAAACTATATGCACACCGACCCCAAAGAAACAGCAGTGTGGTAGGGAGATTTGGCCAAACTTAAAAAGGAGAGGGGAGCGTTCTCACCAGCTCGCTGTCTAGTAAAAGGTGTTCTGTGATGGGTGCTGACCAGTATTGTGAATAGGCAAGTCCTCCCCACACCACCACCACTGCCCAGTTCTCACATGCTCTCCAAATTCTCCCTCCCCAAAAAGATTACTTGCCTAGCCCTGACATACAGCCTGAATAGGATCCAAACCAATGGCTGGCTGCTTGAAGCAGATTTTGAACTTGATCATGTTGGTGAAGACACACCATGAGATAAGAAAAAATGTGCCAGGAACTGTAAGCATCAACACAAAGCTTTTTAAAAAAAAACATACAGCCTGTATATAACTCTGAAAATGCAGCACATTCTCCAGGCTTTGGGTAAGTAAATTCAGAGCAAAACTAAATACACTGTTAAAGTTGTCACTTGAAGAGTAGAGCTTTAATACTTAAAACAGCACTAGCAGTTTTTATTTTATTTTTCCTACCCCAAGATGCTGTTAACTTTGTCCAGTGCTTTGTTAAGAATCTCTTCAACTTGTAGTGGGTTTTGTTCTTGTCTCTCATTTCACTTATTCACTCTTACAGCTGTCTTCAGGTCTGAAATAAGGGCAAAAGTGAGTTATGTAACACAGATTTAATATTTCCTTTCCATATCTTTACATAGTTGATGTTTATAATAACAAAGCCTCTGCATGTAGCCTGCCCTTTTTCTACCTGTCATGATGTTACCGTGATTGAAACATGACCTGAATTGTGATTCATCCAATATGAAGGCTTTCTAACAATGAGCTAATTATTGACATACTAAAATACATTGTTATAGCCACTGGTGTTCATCAGTTGGTGGAATAGCATCCAGTGGAAGAATGAACCCCGGTTAATCCATCAACTGGGAGAAGTTCAGAAATGCAGAAGGGGGAGAAGGAGAGATTCCACTGCGTTAAGGAAAGATCACCTGGGTAATGTTGCATATGACTTATTGTCAACGTTGACGTGTCATTTATTTGAATTAGTTTATGTATGTGATTTGTTGCTGGATCCTAGTATTTTGAGAAAGTAGTGCCAGGTGGTGAGATGTAAATAAAGTACCTTTTGATAAGGAATGCCAGCTGAGATTGATGGTAGTGTGCAGAATACTTCTCCATTTTGTTCCCATCAGACTCATTCAATCTGATGAAAGAGACATTGCTTCTGAAATTTCTTTCAAAAGAGAAAAAAATTGGGGTGAAATCTTCATGGGTATGGTCTGGTGTTCTATGCTTATTTTGTTACCAAGTGACCAAGGACTCTCCCCATATAAAGCCCAGGCTTCAGTTAAATCTCAAAGGAAAACATCACAAAGAAATTCCTCCTACTGGGCTTTTTCAGACTGGACGTTTGAGCACTGAAGGACACTTCAGAAAGATGTATGACAGAAAGCTACAACACCATTTCTAATGCAAAAGCACTACTAGAGAAATTTGGAAGAAAATGTAAAGTACCATGAGAACAATATAGGAAAAGAAAGCCTCTTTCACAGGAGAAGAAAACCTTTGAGAAATTGCAAAATAGATTTTGGGATAACGTTAACTGACATACAGTTCGTTAGTGTATTGATTTGCTCGTTAAGGCTTATATGTTACCTCAATTGGCAACAGCTCAGAATGGCTTACATTGCAACTTATAAGTTTGGAGGTACTCTTATATAGTATTTAGCATGATAAAAAGAATTGGGGGGGGCGTAATGGAGTAATAAATATTGTAGAGAGTTTTCATAATAATAGGTAAAACACTACCGTATTATATGATCTATAACACTTTCAAAAATCTTTATCTATTCATAACAGATATAACTCAGCGTTTTAAGTCACTATTAAAATGCCAAATCTAAATCCCATTATCTGAAGAACTAACTAACTTTTAGAGACTATTTTGAAATTTAAATGAATTTTACTACTTTATTGTTGATAATTTAAAAACTATCTATGTGAGATGTATCAGAAATACATAGGTATAATTTTATAGAAATAAAAGGTACTTTAATTGATTTACATTCATGATGTAACATGTAAAATATATTCACGTGTCTTTACTGTAATAGAGTACAATGTATGAATTTCCAACCCTTTGCCGTTTATGTAGATACATTGCCTTCCTTATACATGTGCTGTATTTAAGAATAGTTTGTCCTGTGATGTTTCAGGTATCACTGAAATACTGCGCTCCTCCAGCTGTGCACAGCAATATACCATGTCAGAGTAATAGTAGAGTTGTTCTTCAGCTTATCAATTGGATATTCCCATAAGTTGGGGATGCCTGGAGCATTTGGCTCAATTGGACTTCTACCTGCCAGGTTGGATCAGCACAGAACTGAGTTTACATCACCCATAAAAGCTATAATTTCAAGGCTTCACCTTTATTATTAGATTTTTAGAAATACTTGTAAAATTAATGTCTGGAAAACAGCATCTGGTCTTTTGGAAATTTTATCTGAGTTTACAAAGTGTTATTTAACAAAAACATGTTTATATTATAAACATAAATTGGTACATTTGCTACATGTTTCACCAGCTCTGAAGAACAGCTGTATTTATTGTTCTTCCAACATTTATTGTGTGTTAAACTGTTTAAACAAATGACTATATAAAACTTAACGTGCTAGCTCAATGCTTGTAATTCACTTTAATTTTCAAATTGCAAGAATCTTTATGCCATAGTGATAAATGCATCAAAAAACCTAGAATAATTATTGTAAAATAGTAGAATTGGCATTTGCCAGTTCTCATAATTAATTTTTTTGTTGTTGTTGTCTGCGCTCAGTCATTGCTGACCCTGCAGTGACTGCTTGGACGAGTCCTTGCAGTTTTCAAGGCAATTGTTTTTCGGAAGTGGTTTGCCAGAGCCTCCTTCCTAGAGCAGAGCCCAGCTGGCGTGCGCAGGAGGCCGGGTTTCCGTTGCTTCGCGCCCTTTTCGGGCGCACACAGTTTTTCGCGCTTACTGGCAACTGCTCCCAACTCCTTTTTGCAAGGCGCCGCCAGCATTTTTCCTCCCACCAGAGTGAGGGTACCCATTTGTCTACTCACGTGAGTTTTCGACCTGTTGGGTTGACAGGAACTGGGGAGGAAACAGGAGCTCACCCTGTTTAACGCGAAGGCTGGACTCGAACCGCTGAAGCGTCGACCATTTCTGGCCGGCAACTTTCAGCATCATTAAGCCGCTGCGCCACCGCGTCCCCCATATAATTAAATTAATATTCATTAATCTCTTATTATTATAAATGTTTATTTTTGTTATGGAGCAATATCACTCCCTCTGTAATAATTGCTTTGCATTTCGCTGTGCAGCATTCTTAAAATTTCCATTATATTAACAATATTTTGTAGTATGGTGAAGTTAATTCTATTGAATTTTAGAATGAGCAACTTGGTTTCTTCCAACCAAACACCTATTTGGTGTCCTGAGCCAATCTTTCTTTAGTAGAAGTAATCACATATTCTTTGTGAATAGAACTGTTATGGTTCCAAAGACCTATTTATGTTTATTGTGTTCCTCCAGGGACTTGCTCATGAATCCTATGGAGGATACAAATCACAGAGATTTCCCTTTTTTCCTTTCAACAAATGAACTAAAGCAATGTTATTCCAGCTCTGTCCTATGTATTTTTACTAGAGCTTAATTCCAGTGAATACACGGGGGCTTAATGCCATGAAACTGAGAATGTATTGTATTTATTCTGAAAGTTTATATTGCACCTACTTACATAAAAGGAATCAAACAAGTAAATCACCAGTAATTTTCAGCCTCTTTCTTGTGCATCAGTTTGAAAAATCCAATTTAATAATCGGGCTACCGTATCTTTGCTGCAAAAATCTGGATGGCCACGAGATAGTGGCCAAGAGCTAGAATTGACCTATCTCTTGAGTTACAGAAAAGAAGTCTTACAGCTGAGCTATGGTAGCCCTAATAATAAACAATATGATTTCATAAGAAGTAATCAAGGCTAAAATAAAGTTTGCAGATTGTTAAAACTTTTAACCAAATGCCCTTTTAAAGAACAGGTTTTTATTGGCCAGATCCCAAAATTCCTTGACTTGGGCTGATGGAATGGAAGGAAAAACATTAGGTGGGGATCAAGGGACTGAGCCCTTTGGTGTGGCTTCAGTGAACTCTGGATCTCTCTTGGCAGAACATTTCAGAAATTGGGTGCAGCCAAACAGAAGGTTCTAAATCTTATGATTTCCATCTAGTATCATAAGGCTGGTGGATGTGAAGTAGCCCTCAAGTTACAGCTGAACTATGTGGGGAGAAGACATCTAGTACACAAGCCTTTTTCCGAAGGTTAACAAACATATCTTGAATTCAGTCAAGAAACAAATCAGAAGCAACTCAGTTAAATCCAACATTAAAGTATCCACTCCATTTTCTACAAATTGCAATTTCTAGACAAATTTAAGGGCAAGCCCATTCTGAGCATATTATAGTCATGCAATCTGAATGTATCTAGGGCTCAAATGCATATTGCAAGATCTGTCTTTGTCAGGAATGATGGCAAGCCACCAGCAATTGTGAAAAGGCATTCTTTCCCAATAATATTACTTGCGCATTTAGTAAACAGGCCTCAGCAAGGACGATCACCAAACCATGAATCTGATATTTTAGAAGAGTGCAATCTCTCCAAGACAGGTAGCACACCTAAACCTGAGACAGATAGCACATTTATTCAAGAATAACTCCATTTAATCAGGATTAAAAGTTTGTTTAGCCCATTCAGTCTCTCATGGGTACCAGACAGTGAGCAGTAGTGCCTTTACCACATCCTTGAGCTGAGATGAAAATGAAAGATACAGTGGAGTATTATCCATGTAATGATGATCCGCAGCCAAATCTCCAGTGGCTTGAGGTTGATGTTGAACAGTATGGTTTCATACTGTCACCACCTTCTGGGTCCTGTCAGAAATGAGCTGAAGGTATTCTGTACAACTATTCCCAACCCTTTAATATGGCCTAGAAAGGCTTCTGCGTTAGCAGTATCATACAGTGATGGGAGACTCAGGAGAATAATTTTGCCCTTGCCCTACCTCTCAACAAGTCATCATATGAACAGTTTTCCCATTCTATAGGCTAAACGATTCTTACGGAGACTGAGTTTATGGGGTTAAGTACACGTGTAATAAATAAGCATGGTTGCTATTTGAGGAAGATTCCGTGCTTTCTTCCTAGCTGCTACATTTGTGAACGCCTCCCAAAGTGCAGGCAGGAAGAACAAGAAAGAAAAAGGAGTACCTGATTTTCCTCCTTTTTAAGGCTAGGTTTTTGACTTATCAAACCTTTCTAAAGGCCAGATCACATCATAAAAAGAAACATAAACCTACATGAAGAGCGCTGGAACTCTGAAACGTTGGCTCAGTCCTTCCCAAGCTGTCTCCTCAAATGCTGGAGATTGTGTGTCAGAGTTCCGAAACATCCTGAAACTGCCACGTTGGGAAAGGCCGCTTTGGGGGTGGGTTGTTTTTGTTTGTTTCTTTTGTTTCGTTTTCTTTAATCAAACAAGTAAGTCCTTCTTCTTGAAAGGCAGTCAAAATCGAGTTACCGCTAATTTCAACCATTTACTAAAGGAAAGCATAATTCTTAAACTGATTTGTGCTACAGATTGTAATAGGAGATCATAATAGTGCTGAAAATAAAAGTCTGGTAAGACCACACAGGAAGGGTACTGAAATGCAATATCCAGAATATTGGAAAACTCCAGGTTTGTTTTCTTCTGGGGAAAAAAAAAAGATTAACAAGGAAAGGGAATATTGAACAACTGAAACAAACAAAACAATTTGGAGGTCCAGCTGGCTTTAAACTAAGCAAATGGTGGGCCTTAACATAAATTCTTATGATAAAGCCTGTTTGTTCTCCTTTTGAAGTATTTTTTTTAATGTACTAAAAACGAACTCATTGCTCACAGTTTACTATCTAAGCACAGGAGGGAGGTAACAGCAGATTTGGGGAAGTTTTAAGTTTGCAGAAGAATCCCACTCCTCTATCTCCCTCCCCCCAAAAAGCAGAAGTTCTGTTAATATCACAATCAGAGCTGAACAAAAATGGATCCAGAATGCTGGTTGCTGAGGTTTTGATTTGATTTGTTTAATAAAGCAAAATAGAACAAAACAGAACTTAAAAGGAAGATGGGGTAGCTTATCCTATAAGACCGTATGGTTGGCTGGAACTCTGCAGAGGATATTTTGTTGAAGGCCCCATTTGTACAGTTTAATTATTTTTAAAGCAAATATACATAACTGTGCACTTCTAATAACCCCGTACCTTCAAGAAGGCATGTTTGAACAGGGAAAAAATGGCTAAATTGGTCCTGTTGAGGCTTCCATAATTATGTCCCATCAGTGGAAGTGAAGCCACATGATAGAAAATTCAGTACTGCTTAACTTATCCATTCCTTTATGCATTCAGGAAGATAAGAGATATATTAGTGATGACTAGTAAAACAGTACAGTAGAAATAAAACCGTTCTACAGTTTTATGTCATATAGCACTGATGTAAAAAATCTGGAGTTGTTTAATGGACACCAGTACAGCAAAGAAACAATTATGGTATAGTTCAATATGGAATGTTCACCATGTGAGTGTTCTGGTCAAATCCCACCTCCCACTGATATCACTCCAATGACATGAGCTCCCTGCAGGCAGTCCTGCATTAATCAGAACTGGCAGTAGGGGGGAAAGCTGATGTTTACACAGCTGTACACATGTCTGCGATGTCCGCATGAAAGTAATGTTGGCAAAGGATGGGAGGCTTATTTCAATCATTTACATGTAGAGTGTTCTGGATAAAATAATGCTTGAATAGGACTTTCCAAGAACTATGCTCAAATCCCCAGCCATGAAGCACCTTTGAGTAAATGATTGTCCCTCTGGATTATCCCTGCACTAAAATCATTTTTGGAGGGCATGCTCTGGTTGCCCTGCCACCTCACCATCAGTGAGGTGTGGTAAGTGGTTACTCAGAGATAGCCTCCCTGACTTTGGAAAGGACTTTGTTCCCAGTGAGCTATGCCTGATGCCATCTTTGTGAATGTTTTGGTGCCAAGCAATGACATTCTCCCAGATCTTTTAATAATCTGTCAAATCAGGTATAGGAGAGACCTTATTATTCATTGCCCTATTATTCATTGTCATTTAGCAATAGAACCCATAGGCTAGAGGTTAAGCCAGTTTGACTACCATAATTTATTTGGGTGAGGGAATAATCTGGCAGGAAGATGGGCCCAAGACTCTTCTTACCAGACAGATTACTTCCCTAATATCACACCTTCCTTTACCTATAATTATCCTAATGGAGTCCTTCCCAGGCATATAAACTAAACAGGAGCACCAATTATAATATAGCCCTCCTCATTCCATCTCAAAGTGGTTTTCCCCGAAGGTGACCCCATTTTTGTATTTTCCCCTTCAGCTCTGCTAACTGTTCTAGGTCTAAGCTAAATATTCCATCTAACCCTTTAAAGGCCCTAGGGCCAAGTAGAAAAAATGCCCAATGAGTGAAGTTCTTATTAGCCAGCCCTAGAAGTAATGCAGGCTGTTAATGATGGTAGAGTTGGAACAAGAGCAATTGGTGGTGGTGGTGATAAAAGTTGCTACACCAGAGAATTCTGTTGGTGCAGTTCCTATTTTTGCTGTACAAAACTGGGGATTTTAAACAAGCTGTTGTTCCCTTGCTTTCTTTAACCATGTAGCCACACAAATAAGTAGGGTGGTAGTTCATGCTGACCCTTAGCTGCCACCCAAAGTTCAGGGGAAAAAAAATAGCCTACTTTGGGAAACAAAAAAACATTTAAAAACATAGGAAACAACAACTTCTGTTGTTTGTTATAAGGATTTTTTTTTTAAAACTTTCCATTTCTTAAAAAAAGTTCCTTTGCCAGTTTCCTGTAGCTTAAGTAGCAGGTAGCAGTCATATGGACTACCAACCCACATACTAAGGAAGTTCAACAGGGTTTAATTTTTTGGGAGACATAAGCATAGTAAAAGGCAATTGGTGTATTGTTTTGGGATTCTTTTTGTTCTTGTATGCCTGCTTGTGTTTTGTAGCTACAAAAACATTTTAAAATGCTGCTATTAACTCTTGCATGAATAACATTAACATGACAATATAAAAATACATTGCCCCAGATTCTACAAATTAACAAAACCTGCATCCAAATGCACCCCAACGTTCAACATCAACAGTGCAAATGAACATTGAATAAATGAATAAATCAGGTAAGAACTTGTTTCAAATAATGAACTGTATATATAATATTTGAAAAAAGGAATATTTAAATGGTTTGACTATTTTTTAATCTTTAAGTAATTGTTATTACACACTTCAATTTCTATTCCCCTCTGTCTTAAACACTGGGATGAATAGCAACAAAGCAAAATATGCATAATAAAATCTAAATATTTTGTTATGTATAATTCCTTGAAGTTTGTTTGATCCTGACAGTTGAATGCAAACCTAAAGAAAAAAAGTATTTAAGCTCCATGCTTTGACAGATCCTAAGGGCCAAAGGAATCCCACTTTATTGAGACATTAGCTGAGATACCTTCATTTATCCTGCTGTGGTCATTAGCCAAAACTGGAATGCACTTTTATTGCTGTTGCTAGCTTTGTAGCTTCAGAATTGCTTGAAAATTAGTTCCTGCTACAGCTATACTGGGCAATATCCAATGCTTTGCATGCAGGCTTCTATGCAGTGGGATTTCTCAGTCCTGATTTAGGCCATGCACAATAGAGTGAAGGAGAAATCTGTTCCTTGGGAAAATGCCATTCTATCAGCAGAATGCTGTAACTGGTAACAGTTCCTGATAATTATTAATAAATAATTCTTAACAAATGTACATTTGACAAATTCCCTCTTTTTTTTCTTTTTTTTGATACTACTGTAATTGTTAGGATTGATCATGTCTGGACTTGATGTTGGATATATTTAATGAATAAAATATAATTAAGTAGCTTGATTCAGAATACAATACTAAGTCAGTCACCCCTATGGATTTCACTTGTTGGCTAAAACTTTCCTATTTAGAGCAGATTTCAAGGTTCCTTGTAGATTTTATTTTGCATTTCCAGAAGCAAAAAGGGTTAGGGGGTCACAGTTTCAATTAAAATTGCAAATTTGAAGGAGTCAGTGAACTCATTCTGAGGGAACCTGTTCTGCTAGTCCATTCCATGAGAAGTCGCCTCATCAGGAACCTTTTCTTTGGTTGCAGAATGTTTCAAGTTTAATCCTTGCCATTTTCAGTGGGGTTAGTCTAGGCAATACAATACAATAAAGATACAGAGAACTTCCATCTAATGGTTATCTAGATTTTTATACCGAGATTTGCCGCTTGAAACCACCTCAGTCAACTGATGTTAAGGAATGTGGAGAGAAGGCCAATGATGTGACTCAGCATGAAAATCAAAATGCCCAATAGCTACTATTTCTTTTGTCAACTTCTGCCATTGCTTGGAAAATTGAAAGAGATCAGTTCAACTGTCAGTATTTCCAACCTGAAACTCAGTACATAGACTTCTGCTATGTGATAAATGTTATTTCTCAGCTGGTTCTAAACGGAAAGTGAACAGTATTGGTTCAGATAAAGCAGCAAAGAATACGTGCTATTTGCTAACAGTAAAAGAGATGTGGGTGGGCAGAAGTGTCCAGTAGCTGCATATTTCTAAGAAAACATTCATATATGATGGGGGTTTTCAAGGCCTTTAATTTTTCCAGGGTTATGAGAAGCCATGGGCATATAGTAAAGTTTGCCCAATCACTAAGCAATACTTTAAAAATAAAACCACAACAATGAAGTCACGGTTTAATTTGTAACTAATTTTTCTCCACACCTAGATGAGAAACTATATGCTTTTACTGTATTGTCTTTAGCTGAGTGTAATATGAACCTAAAAGCAAAGAACGAAATGGAAAATATTAATAAATAATGATGTTTTGAAACACAAGTTGCTGAACAGCTACTGAATCCTTTGCGTAGAAAGGAGGGATGTCTGTGTGTGGAATACAAAAACAACATGGCTAAAGATATACATGCAGTAAAAGAAGAATCTTATGTCTCTGCTGTCCCAGATCTAAAGTTCTTTAACAGAATCTTTCTCTTTCAGTGATTTAGGGTTGCTATCTAAACTAAGACTTGTCCTACTTGCTTTTTTGCAGGGGTATATTTAGGAACAAAGAACAAATACTCTAATTAATGGCATCCCACTTATCGGTTTAATAATACCACATACACATATTACACTTTTCTAGTGTTGGGGACCACACTTTCTAATCTAGACCTTTTGTTCGTTCAGTGGTGGTGCAGACCTGCTTGGAGGAATATCAAGACTTGAAGTACTAAAAAGGGTATTCAAGGAGAGGGAATCTTAATGGGGCCAGTGAAAACCAAGCAGCCTCGCTGGTTCCAGAGTGCAACTGACAATTGGATCGGAGAAAAAGAAAACAGGACGAGGAGCTGATAGACTGGAGAGTTTTAGAAGGTGGCATGGCTTGCTGGCGCCTGAAGAGGAGCAGTCTTGTTACAGATCTCCCTCTCATTTTAGGGAAGAGGAAAGGTAAGCTAGAAATCAATGTCTTTCTTTTAACTTACTTGCTCAAGGCATGAGAAAGATTAGAGCTGCACTGATAATAAAGTGAGTTTTTTTTGTACGTAGACACATACTACCAACCAGAAGTCCTCAGTTAAAGTCAGCTTACTTTATGTATTCTTTTTAAAACGCATATGCTCCCAAAATGTGCCCCCGTAACTCCGGGGTGCGTTCTCCTAAACCGGTTTGCTAATCTGCAGCTGCAGTTATTTTGGACGTTTTGCAACTTAAACTGGAGGAACTCCTGTTTAAATAACCTCAACCGTACTCCCAGCCACAGATTTTTAAACATTTATAAAGGCTGTTAGTATGTGCCTAGGGGGTGATCCACTAAGAGGGTCCAAACTACGGCCACGTAGGTCAGCCTCGAAGCGTAAGCCTTGCCGAGGCGGAGGACAAACAGGTCTCCCTTTCGAACGCTCCACCAGCCGCAATTACTTACTTCCCCGATCCAAAAGCTTGCAACTTTCCTCAAACGGATGCTCTTCTTGCCCAATTATGACTCGGTTCGGTATAAACAACCCGCCTCTTCAGAATCCTGAAAGCCAATAGAAAAACAGCTCTGAGGCAAGGCGAACGAGCCCATCGTTTATTTTCCTCGCTTTTCATCCCACCCCTGCTGCAAGGAGGGCTTGGGTTCCCCCGCCCGCTCCGTTCCTGCCTGGTGGAATGATTGACACAACCCTCCGGCCAATGGGCGCGCTCACTCGGGGTGGACTCCAGTTCCTTGCCAATGGCATGCTCCGAGCTGTGTGTTCGGTTGCGCCGCTGGGCGAAGTTGCTGTGAGGCGCGCACCTCTGGCTGCAGGAAGGTAGCGACTGTGGAATGCGAATTGGTGCTGGGTCCTTCGGACGATCAGTGGCGCTGCCACCGCCTTCTGCTCGAGGCTTGAGGAGGGAGCCTTGGGCTTGGGCTGAGGCTCCCGGATCTGCGGTGTTGCTCCCCGGATAACTGGAATGGATCTGCAGCTGCTGCAGCTGTAGTGGGCAGCGCTAGTATTGGATGGCGTGTGTGACAGCAGCAGATCCAGCCTCACTAGGATTAAATGTGCGTGGAGCCGGAGGAAGGTAAGAGCGAGAAAAGGCGGCGGCGAGACGTCTGAATGGCTGCTTGGTTATTTTACCTTGTTGGTCTCTGCCCGTAATGATTCTCAGATTTTGGGGGTATGTCTGGTGTCGCTCAGCTCTCCCCTCCCCTCCTCCTCCTCCTCCTCCTCCGTCCCCAGATCAAAAGGCTTTGGTGCTCTGAACCAGCCCAGAGCAGTGCTGAGCGTGAGGGGCAGAGAATGAGTAACAGATCACTGGAAGAAGAATGGAAAAGGTGTCTGTGCGTTGGTGAGCAAGCCAGACAGGCGGAAACAATGACGGCGAAGTCTCTTGCAAGAGCGAGGGAATGCTCTCGCAGCCAAGAGGAACCTTTGGAGGAAGAACTCTGCCCCCTCCAGTGCATCTCCTTCCCACTTTCACTGGTGCCATTGCCCCCTTCTCTCCACCTATTGCCTGCTCTTTCTTCAGGCCAAAAGTCACAAAAATAAAATAATAAAAACTGTTCTTCTCTTCCTGCCCCCTCCCCGCCCCCCGACTCCTGTGTTCTTGGCTGGAAAGAAAGTATTGTGGAATAAGAATTGTTCCCTACCAGATGAAAAGGGTATTACTCTCCTAGGCAGCTGAAACTCAGCAATTGCCCTTACGTCTACCCTCTTGCACCACACACCCAATATAAGCACTTACTGCAAGAGCATCGTCACCCTCTTTTTTCTCCATTAGGTACAGATTCCCCTAGGAAGAGGGGTTGGGGAGGAGACAACTGTTACACCTTTTTGTCATCAGCATGGAGACAAAGAACTTCTCACACCTCCCTCTGGGTGTTCTGCTGGCAGCGCCTTAACCCAGCACTGCTGCCCAGAGATGCTGGAGAGTGGTCCTGACCTGCTCCTTCAAACATCTATTTGTGTGTGAGAGAGAGAGAGAGAGAGAGAGAGAGGGAGAATAATGCTGTTTTGGAGGATGAGGGTAATGATAGAAAAACTGATTGGTTCATTTCCAGACTGACTCGTGGCTTACATTCTTGAAATTGCTTCTGCATTTTTCCTTCTTTCGGGGTTTGGGAAGGGAGGGGGCGTGATTGCAGTGTGAACGGCGGGGCATAAGACATAAGACGTTGCTTGCAGAATCGCAATTCTGTTTTCTTTTCTAGTTTCACAATCTGAAACACACTGGAACCTACGAAGAGGAATGACGACTTCATAAGAGAACTTTCCTACAGTTGCTTTCTTTCCTTGTTCCGAATCATGATGCCCCCAGCCAATAATGTACCATTCACTTAAGATGGGATTTACCCTGGGAAAGGGATATCCAAACCATGAATCCTGAGCATCTTTTCAGCCTCTTACTTGTCCGTTATTTTTGTTAGACTTCTGTGTACATTGTTAGCAGAAACAATTCTACTGCCTTGCTCAGCTTGAGCCTTCCTACTCCTGTTGAGCCTTCAAGTGCGCTGATTCTTCTGCATCATGGCTTCAGTGTGGAAAAGACTGCAGCGTGTTGGGAAACATGCATCCAAGTTCCAGTTTGTGGCCTCTTATCAGGAACTGATGGTTGAGTGCACCAAGAAATGGTAAGGAGCGTCTTCAGTTGAAATGAGCTGCTGATGCCTGAACATCACTCTTGCCTCTTCTGCTGATGATTATAGCATCTCCTCTCCAGTGGGACAATAGGCAATTGGAGAATAATTATTCCTCTTTTGTTAGGATTGCTGCTAGAGAGTCATCATATCAAGTACCCATTAGCTTTGTGCATTTTTCTTGCAAAGCTGTAGGGCTTTTTTTGTTTGTTTGTTTGTTTTAATAGTTACCACAACAGGGTCTTGGCAGCCCCACAACTTGATAGCTGGTATCTGCCAGAGGCTGAGAATGCAATTTATTACACTCAGTGTACTTCTGACTTTGGGCAAAACATAATTCTTTTGCCATTCCAGAGGAGAAGAGGAAAAGTCAAGACTTGGCCTTGAGAATTCTCTTAAGTTATTTGCTTAGTCAGACAAGGATTCCAGCAGCCCTCGCCCAAGGAAATATAGTTTAAGTTGGCTAGCCTGTCCTGAGTAATCAGCTGCGTGAACCTAGTCTCAGATGCTTGGCTTCATTCTTGCCAAGTGGGCTTTCCAAAATACTAGGCATATGTGTTCTGCTTTTCTTCACAGAAAAAAAAGGCAGAAGCCTATCTTGTCGCTGAATCAGTCTTTTAAAAAAATCAGTCTCTTGGACAAACTTTACATCTGTGTTCTCTACTCTTTTCTGCCTTGTCAGTTTAGCAGATTTTTGACCCTTCTTCAGAATAGATCGTGTGGGAAATGGGATGGGTTGATTCGTTTTCAGATTCTTGCTGTACAGCTTACCTCATGTGCAGGATACTTAATTATTGTATTTCTGTGGCACTTCAAATTGTTCAACATACTTCTGCATGAATTATCATGTTATATTTATACCAACTCTGCAGTATTATTATTCCAGAGTTACAGATTATTATTATTAGATTTTTATCCTGCTTTTTATGGGGTAGTTTGGATCTAAAAACTAATAGCTTACCTAACCTTCTCCCCATAGAATCCATTCATAGTGGTCCTGAGTTTGAATTATTTGTAGCCTGGCCTGGTTTGGGGAAAATGCATAGTTAACTTTATCATATAATCATGGGCAAATTTATTTTCTCAGATTAGGGTATGGTGTGAGTACAGAGCTCCTTACTATTACGCATACTTAAGGTATGAGGAGTTGACCATGAATTTCCTACATAATGCAGTTCACAAAAAACTTCATCCAAGACCCCAGCTGACACTGATTCTTCAGTGAGTTTACTTACCAAAGCTTTTGCACTTTAACAAGTTCCCAGGAATTCAACAGGTGAACTTTGTTACTTTGTAGGTATTAAACCATGGTAAAAATGTCAGGCTAACCATAAGGATGACAGAGAACTTACTTTTTGCCATATTCTGTGTATATATGTTCTTTTCCACAAAATTCCTACCTTTTTCCAATTGAATAAGTTATCTTAGTATGAATTCTCAGAAGTGTTCTCAAACAGCCAGTTTCTGCTTTGTGAGAAAAGGAAGTTTCTTCTACTGTACAAAACAAGGTGCTGGCCAGTTCATTATAGAAACTGATTTCAGTGAAAATACAGGTAGTCCTCGATTTACGACCATTCATTCAGCGACTGTTTGAAGTTACGACAGTGCTGAACATAGGGACTTATAACCTGTGCCTGAAGTTACAGCCGTTGCAGTGCTCCTGCATTCACATGATCACAATTTGGGCGTTTGGCAGCCCACCCACATTTTTGATTGCAGGGGTGCTTCAGCTCCCCCCCCACTGGCCTATCTGCCCCCCATCTATGCTCCCTTGGCCCCTGCCGCCCTGTGCTCTGCTGCCTCAGCTGATCTTCACTGCTGTCTTCTTGCTTCCGCTGCTGACAAGGTGTACCCAGCTGTGGTGCCAAAAAAAAAAAAAAAAAGCCAAAAGCAGCCCCTGAGCGGTGGTGCACCAAAAAGCCCCACCCAGGAGCTTTTTGCAAAGGGGCTTTTTGGTGCGCCATGGCTCAGGAGCTCCTTTTGGCTTTTTTTTTGCAGCACAAAGCCTGGCCCCAGCCCAGCCCAGCCCAGCCCAGCCCAGCCCAGCCCAGCCCAGCCCAGCAGCCAGACTGGGTATGCCTTGTCATCAGTAGGAGCAAAAAGCAGCAGCAGTCAGCTACAGCGGCAGAGCACAGGGTGGCAGCGGTCTTGGAGTGCAGGGTGGCGAGAGCAACTGTGGTTGGGGCTGGGCTAGGGTGGCTGTGGTTTCCCAGGGCATGGGAAGCAGCCCCAGAGCTGTGTGGTTGCTTGCCGCCTTACAAGGCAGGGTGCAGGGTGGCGAAAAAGGCGGGGAGGGGGAGATAGGCAGGTGGGGGGAGTTGGAGACAATCTCTTATCTTACTGAGGGCTTGGGGCTGGGAGGGACGAAGCCTGGAATGGCTTGAATTGGTGTTGGTACTCGCTTAATGACCCATGATTCTTGGTTAATGATGGCAACTGGGACTGCTGGTATTGTGGTTGCTAAGCGATACGGTGACGTGACATCTCACTTTACAACCACATCGCTTAGTGACAGAAATTCCGCTCCCAATTGTGGTTGTAGGTCGAGGACTACCCGTTTTTCTCTTATTAGCTTAAATATTTGGGGGGAGGGTGCAGCTTGCTTTATTTTAGAGTTCAGTGCCAATCCTTACCTCAAAAGTTTTTCCCAGAGATGGTTGTACCTAAGATCCAATTAAAGAGTTGGGGAATTGAATTTTGCATCGTAAAACTTTTAGTACAGCAGTTTAGAATCCACAACTGCTTACATTTCTTCAATAAACCCATGCAGATATTATACTAATTTTTTGTTACAAACCCAGTCCACTGATTCAGCCCACATGCCTGTGTCATTATGGCTGTAGCAAATAATGTGTCTGAAGTTAATTATGAGACTGACAGGCCCCATTGAAGTCCATTTTAGCATACATACACATTTCCTATATTGTTAAATCCTCATTATACTTGGTAGAACAAAACCTGTCTTGATGTGGCAACGCTTGTCCAAGAGCAATAAAGCCATCTGTGTGAGTGTCCTTTTTTAGCATATACATTAAATATGAGTTGGATTTTCTGCTGCATTAGGGCCGTTATTGTTACCCCTGTAGAAAATGTGCAGCCTTGTCCTAGGTCCTACCTGGATATCTAGGCCCGTTGATATCAAGGGTTTTAGGTGTGCTTAGCTCTGTGTAGGATTGGGCTGCCAACTTAAACACTGCCTTGAATTTCTTCAGCTCTGTAAGAAGGAGAAGCAGTCTTAAAACAAAATCGAAACGTTTCATATGCATTAAAGTCAAAATGGTAACCACTTTCTCTCCACAAATGATGATTCTCTGCTAAACTGTGCATGACCACATTTTGGCAACAAAGTCTCCTCTTTCCTTCTGATGTTTTGGTGTTTATTTTGGTCTATCAGTGGACAGCTTGGATTTCCTAACTTAACTACTGCCTGAATTAGTGTTATAAAGGGAACAAACCTGGTTTACGTTGCAAGAAAATGTGAGCGATAACACTTTCCTTTAAGTGACAATTGGAGCAATGATTAGGAAGTAAGCCCTTGGTCAATATTGTAAATATACTTTTCATTCCAAAAATATCTGTTTAACATGTTCTGATTGTAATGTGCTAGTGTTCTAACATTCCAACAATACAATGCCTTTTTGGAGGAATAATAGGCCTTTCATAAGTCAACACTGCCAACAATAAAGTCTTAAAGAACTCTTGGGAGAAAAATTGGATTCTGAGAAGAGCTTGTTCAGAAGACAGGGATAGCTGGTGCGGATAGGGTAGTGGAAAGAAACGGGGCATCACTCTCAGGAATGAAACTCGATACTAAATGTCCTGAATTTTGACATGCATGCATGAAATGCACTCTTCATTCCTGAGAGAGATGCCCATTTGTGTTGAATTGCCCTTTTGAATATTGTTGCAGAACCTGAGAGATATTGCAGTGATCATAGCCTGTATGGAGTTAATAGGAACACTGCTGTTGCTCTGCTTTACTTCTCTTATAGTCTTTCCTCTCCAAGCAGATAAGCTGTTGGCAAAGCTTGACTTGCCTATCATAAGGGAGGAATTTTCTATCCTCCTTTTCCACTTCCATTTCAGAGTTTTCTAAAATGCTTACCTATTAAAAACAGCTGAAATTGTTGGTTCTAGGGTGAATGGTGATCTTTATTTGCTTTTTTTAAAATGGGATGTCAGCTGTCAGCTATTATCCCAACATATAAATATATTTTATAACAATCTGGAATATATTAACTTTCCTTTTTCCAACCCATTGAGGCTTAACCTACAGGTTCTTCATGAAGCTTATGAATAGTATTGCCTCAAAGTTCTTGAGAGTCACTTTTAGGCTAGAAGTGGGTTTTTCCAACCCACGAGGCCTCCCCATCTTCAACCTACGTACCTCAAGTAGTTGCCCCTCCTCCTCACAGGCATACCACCCCAGCAAGATGCTGGTAGCTTGTCCTAGGGGCATTTCTCAATCCTAGCCTTTCCCAAAGAGGAAATGTGAGAGGTAGATGGAGATGTACTAGTGTAAGATTTCACCCCAGACCTGCCAGTAAATCTTTCTTCTCCAGAAACTCAACCCCACATTCAGTAACTTTGCAGCAGTACCTTCTCAGTCTCAACGAAAGTTGCTTTATTGCAGAAAAAAAGAAGTCACATATATTAAGAAGAGCTGCCAATAGCTTAAACGCAGGTATCACAGGATTATCTCTCAATACATATGTCAGCCCCAGAGTTTAAATTCCAAGTATTTTCATCATGCCCTTTCACGTTAACTGGCCTTTTGGCCATCCTTTTCCTGGCCTTGAAAGTAGGAGACATTCTGTTCATGTTTAAATAACAGTTCTGTGAGACTTGCAAACCCTTGGTTGTTGCCTTGCTTTCCTGCTTCCTACCTTTCCCTACGCACAAGGGAACAACAATAACAACCATTCCCATCAGCAAACTACACCCATAGTTCCCCAGTCACACCATCTACAATTGCAACCTTACCATTTTTACAACATTTATGACTTCTTTTTCATTTTTTTTTCTTTGTCATTAGCATTTGTAACATTAATGTCAATTCTACTCTTTAACTATTACTATCATTCCCTTACAGGTTCCCTTACAGATCTCTAAAACACTCTTTCTGGTATTTTGTAGTTTTCATCCTAAATAATTTTATCCACTTATGTTTAATCCTTTTCACTGTTTTCAAGGCTCCATATTTAGCCTTCTTCATCCACTTCCAGATTGTTTTATTTCCACCAAAATCACTCATTTGATGTTAACCATTCTTGCTTTTTTTGATTACCTTTTTTGGAGCTATATTTTCTCTCCATTCACATTGTACAAGATCTGTCTTATATGCATCTTTTTCCTGTCTATGGCCTCCTTCACTTCATCATTCCACCAAGAATCCTTTTTCTTATTTCCTATTAGCATAGCTCCACATGCTTCTTTGGCACTTTGAAACAAAATATTTTCCACTCTGTTCCAACCAGCTTCTACATCCTTCTTATATCTGTTTTCTGTTAATTTTGTGGGGATATTAATCTTGACTCATTGTGTTCTTGCTAATTTTACTGTAGTTTCTTTCACCTCTTTCTTCCTTTTTTCTGTGTCCATTTTTTTCTGAGGTTGCAGTTTATCTTCTAGCAGAAGAGGACAGCTGCCGACTCCCACTGTTCTCCCCTGCTTCAAACGATACACCTAAATTGAAATGAACTCCTAATTTTTAAAATTCTATTGAGATCTGTGAATAGACCCTTTTACATATTTGTTTGCATGATTGGCCCTCTCATTAGGCAAAGTAAGAAACCTGAAGTTACAGATGCTTGGGGTCAGGTGGGGACAAATGAGGTGTTAAGAAACCATAGCTGTATATACCATGAAGTTTTTCTGAATCCCTTAAAATAGCCTGCTGCCTTCTGGTCATGTTGAAGATGTTCCATTATTGGTGTTGGAATCCACTGCTTTGGCATATGGAGTAATGAGAAGCAATGTTCCTTGCCTCAAGCTGCAGAATGTCATAGGCTGATCATGTGCCTGTGCTACAATTTGTAATATTCATTTGATCTAAACTGCTTGCATAAAACATTCAAATTAATTGATAAGGTGCATTTTTACTGATCATGAGTCAATTTTTCAGTTCACTGTTGTTTCAGAAATGTTTGTGGATAGAATACCAAACTCATGACTATGTCTTCCTTTTTTTTCTCCTTTTCCCCAAACCTTCCTTTCCACTTCCTTGGCAGTTCTGATGACTCAGTAATAAAACGTTTATTGTGCATAAAATGCATATTTGTGCTAAGATGCAGATGTATTGAATAAGAGTTGAATGTCTGCAAAATAACAGTGATACTCGTGCTTAATGAAAAGTGTAGTTGCTAACAGAAGATTTTTTCAGTAGCCTGCCCCAGGCTTGGTGCTCTCCAGATATATGGACTGGCTTGGAATCCTGAGAGTTTTATTGTGCATGTCTGGAGAACATAAAGGGGGTGGGGTGGGGATAGTCTGGTTTATTTAATCATCTGTGGGAATCAGATGATGGTGGTGGTGGCGGCGGCAGTGGCGGCTCTGAGAACTGCAGGAAACATGATTGGTGAAATGGTGATATTACCACAAATGGAGCAAAAAAAAAAAAAAATCACCTTGGGGGGGAAGTTGAGGGGTTAACCTGCCAAATAAGTACATTAGACCTCTGTTTTGTGCACTAAAAGTCTCCAAATATGAAAACAAAAAATCAAAAGCAGCTGATATTTTTAGAGCAAAAGAAATGAAGGTAGTTCTTCCATCATGCACTCAAAATAGCCAGGCTTGCCCCTGAAGTTGAGCAGTATCATCTAGAAATTTCCTGGGGGTGGAAATACTGGGCTTGGTATTGTACGCAGCCTATTACAGGTATACATGGGATATGTTAATACGTAAGCAGTAAGCAGTGGAATGAAGAAGGCAGGAGGTGACTGAAAAGATCTGCTATGTAATTCTGAGTTGTGCAAGTTGAGTTAATGATAATAAGTTGTTGCCCATCTTTTGATGCTTGTTGGCTGTGTTTAGGGATTAGTGAGTTTGCAGGTCTGTATCTTATGCATCGGTATGGAGATTGGATGACAAATGGATTTGCCATATCTGTCTGAAGTTGACTGGAAAATGAGGCTCTGAAGTCTGCTAGGAATTGATTCTTCAAACTCTGAACTTTGCTTTAAAGACATAAACTGTGCAACCAAGTGCTGGGGAAAGAAGATTTGCATGCAAAAATATTGGTGTATCTTGAGTTCTTCACAGGTTGAAACATTGCCTGTACTGATTCCAGTAATAGGATCTTGTGAATGTCTGTCTGTTGCAGAGGCTCTGAATTTTTTGCATCAGGGGCTTCTTGGCTCTTAGATTTCAAAGACATAAAACTTGAGCTTTTAGAGAGATTGGCTTTTGTTTTCAGAAAACCTCGTCAGATTGTATCATTGGGCACTTAATGTACTCAGGCTCATCAGATGGTTCTACTATATTTCACCCGCTTGGAAGAAGGCAATGCATTCACTAAGACATTCCTGGAAACAGAGAAATTCCTTACTAAGTGGGTGCCACTTCCCCAATTCCCCCCATTTTTCAAATATATTGGCGAGTGCATATTTGCCTCCATTGGAATGTATTTTCTGCTTTAACTTAGCATAAATTGTAACATTTCTCCTATATAGTGAAAACTAGGCATGTTCCTTTCAAAGTGTCATATTTCTATATAATTTGTACCTGATTGAAGGTGTTGTTATTACCTGAAAGCTTTCGGCTTCTGTTTCCTTTCCTATGATAAGTGAAATAGTTGATAAAGAGTTTTCATAGGCTCCCTGATTAAAGACAGTAGATGATACATTTTATCACATACCTGAAGGCCATGTGTAGTTAAGGTAAGCTTGTTACATGACAGGATAGAAGTATCAGTGAACCTCCTTTCTGCCTAACCACAGCTTCCCAAGGCCGTTAACAATAGAGCCTAAAATAAGCCAAGGTTAAGTAGTCATCTGGATTGTCTCAGTATCTCACACCCTGCAATTCTAAACTATAAATTGTGAAGTTGCACTTCTAAGGATACTTACTAATAAGCTAATGAAAATATCTCGTAGTCTTTTCCCTATCATATCCAATCTCACGTTGCCTCAAAATTAATTTCTAACACCACCAGAGACTTTTCTCCAATCATCTTTTTGACACGGTGTTAAAATCATTTCTGTTTGACAGCTGTCACAGATACCCTGTCTTCTCTCCACCAACCCATCTCCTACAAGCTAGTTATTTTTCTCTTTGACACAGCAACTCCTTCAATTTGATCTCATATTGAATTCCTTAAGTTATTTTGGTGGGTTAAAGATTGCATTCCTTGTGTATGGATTGAGTTAAGTGAATTGACTCATAGGCATTTTAGGACTGAGAGACCCATCTTATTGCCCACTCTTTAATTTGGCTCATTGGGAAGACTCATCCAACTACAGGAAGGTTGCCCAAATCTGGTATCATCCACATGCATTGGGACTTAAAAATCTTGCAACTGCAGTCTCTGTGAAGGATACCATGATTGGGGAGGCTGCAACAAAGGATTCGCCTAGAATGAAATAGATTGGCTTGAGACCTATGGTAAAGGAATGTAAGGATATTCACAGGGAAATATTTCCCATATCTTCCATTACTCTGAAGCTTTCTGTGCTCCTGAAGTCTCAGGAATATTGTTACTCCGTCCTCAAAACAGCAGAAGATGAGATGCAACAGACTGGTGAGGGAAGAAAGAATGACTTAAAGTCAAGTGACGGTTTTCACAGTTTGAGTAGATGTAAGCCTTTGTGGTATGCAGTAGATAACTGTTTCCAGAAGATCAGTCTCTGCCCATCCACTGTCCAACAATATCACTAGTGAAGTTATATATCTGCAGCTTTAGAAAAGTGAAAAGCTGTGACACGTAAAGGAGAAACATTGGAGGAAGTGCTTTTGCTCACAATACTTTGATGATAGGGTCAGAGTTTGTCTGAAATCTCATTTATATGTAACTTGCCACATCTTGGGCGCAATGTAAGATTCTTAAAAAGAATTTGTGCATCTGCCATTAGTGAATTGAGAATTACATCACTTTGTATTATTTGCTGGTTTTAATCTTTATTTTCCCACATTTGAAAACCTGCAATTAGCTTACTCTTTTGAGCAATTGCATAATAACTTAGTAACGCAGCTTGCAGTTGGTTCCCACATTTGATTTGCAGCAAGGATTAAATGGGGGGGGGGGGCAGACATCTAACTGTTGTTTTTGGAAGCCAGTCCATTTTCATGCAAGTATACTTGGATATCTAAAGTATTTGCTATGTACGTTGAGACCAGTTATTGGGAAATGGAACTAATGTTCCATAAATAATAAATAATTAGGTTTCTGCTGTTGATTTGCGTTGAAGGCCAAGTAGAGCTGCACTGAAGGGCTATTTCTCTATTTTTCCCCATCAGACAAGAACACCTCCCTTCCCCCATGCTTTTTGAGGAGCCATCATCACAGGTCCTGCTTTTCATTGAATCCAGTTTTGTTTGATGCCTGTAACTCATCTCCTATAGAAGTTGATGAAAGCTGGGGTGGAGGAATGAGTGAAAAGGAAACACCCCTGAGAAGTGTATTGGGTGCAATAAGGTTTCCTCTAAATTCTTTCTGGGCAGCATTTGTGCTTTCAGTAAAGTAATGCTTAATCATAACACATTTCTTTGTTTGTAGTCATTTTCCTGTCACCACTTCTCCCTCATGATCCAGCACAACTCAGCATACAGTTATGCACAATTAGATCAGGAAGACATAATGGGACTTAAGCACACATAAACCGTAGACCTTATCACAGCCAAGGGCTCTGTAGAACATATTTTCTTGTTCTGTGGTACATTGGCTAAGAGCAGATTTAGCAGTTGAACTAATAAGCTTAATTAACATAATGGTTAATAATAAGGTCAGCTCCTCTACTAGGCATTAAACACAATTAACACAATTCTGAAACAGTCCTCTCTGAATATAGAGTCTATTTAATATAGTGCTACTTCCCTTTTTAAAAAAATTCTATTCTAGGAATAGACCAGAAATTCTGCCCATTCATTCATTCATTCATTCATTCATTCATTCATTCATTCATTCATTCATTCATTCCCACATATTAGTTAACCCTGCTCTTAGGCTCTTTTATTAGCCCTTGATACATTTTGCAGTGATTGCTTAGCTGACAAACCACGACCTATTGACATTGAAGACTTTGTGTGTCCTTGATCATTCAAGGACAGTCAATTACCTATGAAAGAAGCCTCAATTTGTGGGTTTAAGGTATATGCTTGAGGGTTATTTAGTGACTCTCTGAAAATAAATGGCTGTTCCATGGGGATGGGTGCCATATAAAAAGTTAGTAGTGATGGAGAGTGGGTTTTCTGCCTATTAGAACTGTATTTGTAAGCGTTCTCTTATCATTCCCACTTTATTTTGCATTGTAGCGGTTCTAAAATCAAATATATTGAATGGTAATCCTAGAACAACGTGTGTAGAAGACTGGATATATATGTTTACAGTTAAGGAAAAGCAGTTTCCCCCTGAAACTTAGCTTTTCAATCACTCAAATTAATGTTTGACTGTTTGTCTTGAATTAGAGCTAGTTTCTGGAATGGCACTTACTTTTTGATCCAGTTTGTTAACTCTGTGTCCATCTTGAGCAGTTTTTAGTATGTTTTATGGAAAACTTCTTTAATGGCTTTATTCTGCTTGCTTGACAGAGTGTTGAAGCAATTTATGGAAGAAAACTGGGGCGGGGGAGTGGCTAAGGCTTAAATCGGTCTCCCTTGCTATGATCCTGATCAAGATGCCTGTTTAACTGGAAAAAATCAAGATAGTGGCAAAATTTAATTTGGCTCTCACTTATCTAATTCTTGTTTAAGCACTGAAGGCAAGTTCGGGTCTCCCAAATGTCTCTGTTCAGAATGACGCTACCATGAAAAAAGAGAGGCATGAATATGCTGGAGGATCACTAAGATACTGTATGCAGAAGGACAAAAATAATTAAGAAGGGAAACTTTCCAAAAGCCCAATTATGACTGAGCATGCTTAGTGGCAATGGAATGCTGACTGTTGGTGGGTTGGAATGGAAAATTGGAACGAGTGGAATGGAATATCTTGGAACAGAGCATGGCTGACAGGCTGGAAAAATTAACCCTTCTTTTCAGTTCCCACCAAATTCCTTACAATGACAGTCTATGTTCTATCAGTGCTCCACTCTCTCTCTCTGTGCTTACATTCATTTAACTGTCTAACTGCACACAGATGCACACACACATACGTACATGCCTATTTTTCTTTGAATTTGTCTGGGCCTGGAAAGTACAATCAAGCTTGGGAAAATGGTCCATGTTCAAAATATTTGAGAAACGCTGTTCTACAGTTCATAGGGAGGGAGTAGACAACAAGGCACAGGAAGTGAGAGATAGCCAGGTTTAATAATAACGATGGGAACAAGCTGATAGGTGCAATTTTCTAAAGTGTAGAAAAATGGTAGGTTTCACAATATTGATTTATAAAAAGAAATTTGTCAGAGAGGGGATTTTAGGAGGAATGGTACTTCAGAGGATCAAAAGATTTACCCTGTAATCTGATACATATGTACACAGGAGTAAATCCCATTGAATTCAGTGGGGCTTATTTCTGGTTAAGTGGGCATAGAAATTTGTAGCCCTAATTAATTCTCTACTCTTGCTTCCTAATAGTTTGTGGTTTGGGCATTATTTGTATTAACTGGTGATTGTGGATGCCAGAAAAGGATGTATTTCCCAATATTCAGTTGTACAATTACACTGTTGTTCTTGAATAGTAAAACAGATTTATTTCAGTTTTTAAAACTCTGTAGTTGCTGGGTGGGAGTTCATTAATAGAAAGACATTTGTATGCGTTAAAGCTGTTAATGTAAACTACTAAGGAATGTATTTTCTTACTAAAATTTTAAAATCTAGGAAATATAAATACCATTTTTGAAAAGTTTTGCTGCTCTGCTGCTGTTGTAAGTTTTCTTTATATAGAGATAGTTTTTCAAGCAAGGTTGAAACCATTTTTTTTCTCAGCATATGCCTGGATTTTTAAAAATGTTGTGTTTTAATAAACCCTGAAAGACCTGATAATATTTGTCTATCCTGTAGCAATTGCAAGCTAACTCTTTTACATTTATTCTTATATTTCTGAATGTTCTAGAGTTAACTTTGGGTATTTTAGAAATACAGCTCTTGTGGATTTTACAGCAGTATGATGTTACAGAGTGTACAGTTTCTGTACCTTTTGTACTAATTGTGATATAAAGATAATTGTAAAGAGTATTTTTAAAAAATGCCCTTTAAGGTTTACTTACAGCTGGTTAAAAGGCTTTTAGCATTAGATGTGGCTGAGTGAGTGACATGCTCTGCAATCAAGAACCTGTTAGGCTCTTGTTCTTGGTCATGAAGATAATATTAAACTTTATACAAGCAATTAATGGTAGAGAACCTGTTGCTCTCTAGGTGTTGACCATAGACAATTCCCAGGTGCTCAGTCTATAGTGGCTAATAGTAAGGGATTGCTATAGTTTAGCAACATCTGGAGGATCACAAGCTGTCACATCATGCTGAGCCAGCTTTCTTGCTAAAGCAGGCCATTTCTGAACAAAAATGTGTTTGCACTGCTGAGTATGGATGGAGGCCTGGGTGGAATCTACAGATGAGGGCTGTGGCTCATATCACTTGGCTTCCACAATGAATATACAACACCCAGCCCATTCGCCTTGCTGCACAGCTGGACTTTTTAAAGGTAGTTTTGATCTGCATAGCAGTGGTAGTAATTTGTGAATGTCACTACAAATAGCTGTGCAGTTTCTTGTGTGTGAGCTCCCATGACGTGCCGCTTAGTCACGTATCATGGCCTTTAGAGGCATATATGGGATGGCAGAAAACCCTCAGGTTGCTAAATTGCTGCCGGAACCTTATGTCGCTAATGCAGGAGTCTGTACTTACAACAAGAGGCATCATAAACTCCAGCCCAACTTTTGCAATGAGGATCATAGGAAACAAAGTCAGAGCAGGCACCCTGGATATTTTCTGCCACTGCTGCCTTTGCATGGCTTCTTAGAAGAAGAGTTCTCATATTCTTGAGCTAACTTCCTTCATCGCTGGAGTTGTATGCAAATATTGTAAAATGAATAAATAAATCTAGCATTGGTGAGCGCTCTCCATTCCGTTTCTGTATTTGCAAGAGTTACATTTCATGGGACTTTCTTGAGATGAAAAATAACAGAGAACGGCTGCCCCATCTCCAGCCAGAAGCAGCAGAAGCCCTTTTGTGGGTCTTGCTTTCAGAACAAGGACTGGGCATATCCAGAAGTGCAGATGGGGAGGGAGGAGTGGATCTTTGCCATCTTGGTCCAGCCGTTTGGACTCTTCCAGCTTTTCCAAAACAGCAAAGGAATCCCTCTAAACCTGATGATTGAAAGGCCACTTTGCAGCCTGGACTGAGCAGTCAAACAAGTGTGCAAGAAAAAATGAATAACGGCAAATTCAGTTCCACAGAATCCAGCATTCCGTTTCAGATCTTCTCGGGAAATGGATTGGTTTTTATATCACTTTCCCTCCTCCTCCTCCAAGAACTTCCTCTCTCTTCTTCTTTTCCAACCACCAGGGTGGAGTAACTAAGAGGCTCGGCTAGCAGTTACTCATCTTGTGCCAGTGCCTCTGGGTGCTCGGTTGAGTCCTCCAGATCTCTCCTGTTTTCCTGCTCCATCCCCTTTTCCATTTGTGCCATTCACCATTAATTGGGGTTGCAATTGTTTGGGATGGATTGTTTAATTTTTTTCAGAGGGTGAGATACCCTATCACTTGCTTGCTTATTTTTCAGATGGCTGAGTCATTAGTGTTTGTTTTTTAAAACAATCAACATGACACAACTGCTCTGTTTATTTGTAGCATTGTGAGAGGAGGTGTGGGGGCACATGCAAGCCTGAACCCTCACCACAGCTTATTTATGTTAGATTAAACTGTAATTTAGCAGGGTTTCCATATGTGGGGTTGCCATAGAGTGCCATTAAAATGGGGGGGGGGAGGGATTAGCACATGGCTTAGTTCTTCAGTGACAAGTTAATGTACAAAGATTAGAATACTCACAAGTACAACTCCCTGGGATGCAGTACTCTTGATTAATGACCTCATGGTTCATTACATTTCAGAGTCAAGGTACAGTGTGTCTTTTGTATGTGGGAGTGTAAACACTGCCTAGAACAAATTTTCTGTAGAAGTAGAAAAGACATGTTTCTGTTTCCCTTAAACTAGCATAATAATTTTTCAACCCTCAGTTCTTCTAGCCAACTTTGGTTGACCTCCAAAAGCAGGATTGGGCCTAATTAGTACTGATTAGGCCTGGTTAGTACTTGGATGGAAGACCACCAGGAGATCCCAGAAAGGTAAACTAGATTGGGAATTTTTAAAAAAAAATCTAAGAAGAAAGTAATGGTAATACACTTCTGGACTTCTCTAAAAAAAACCCTATGTGGACTGTCTATGTGGATGCCAAGAGCTGAACTTGAGTCAAGGGACTTTACCTTTTTGTAAAAAATCTTCTGCATTGTTGGAGTTCTCTGAGCTTGACTTTTGGGTTGCAGACTTTCATTACCTTATTAGGTAACATCATCGCTGCAGGAGTTTCAGAGAAGTGAGTTTAGTTGGTTACGGCGGATAGCCATCCTTCTGTCTTGCTTGCTTTGTGCATGCTTGGATGGGATGGTCCAGTGGGCAGATGTCATTGCAATGATTGCTACCTTGTTGGTAGATGATTGTTTTGGCTGACAGTGATGTTTCTGTCTTGTCTGTGTGTTGGTGGTTGCTTCCTGTGTAGTCGGTGGTGTTCATAACTATGTGATGTGGTGGGATGTTCAGAGGGTGTTGTTCTTTTCCTGTGATTGTTGCATTGTAGTTGACTCTTGGTTATTAGGTCAATAACGGGATGGCTCTAGTTTGTCTAGGTGTTGGTTAATTGCTGTGCAATGAAGGGAGTGCTGTCATGTGATGCTGATGCACAAATGTTGGGCCTTTGATTATGTCTTTTGATAGGTCTATAAATAGGGTTCACAGTGGTTTATGACTTGGCATTATGTATGAATTAGGCCACTATTTCTTGTTTAACAAACCATAGTTAAAATAAACCATTCCTTAGTGGGTTGTGTGAATTCACCCAATAGATTCCATTGAATGGGCAATAGTCTAGTTTGTCTTCCAGCCAACTGGGGATACCATTTGACTGTATTGTAGGAGGGCATTAGTTTATCTTGCAATGTAGGGATGATACTCATTTGAAAACTCTGTACTGTATGATCGATAAGTGATTATAAAAGTTTGCAGCTCTGGCATTATCTATATACTACTAAAACCCTCGTGTCTGTAACCTTCAGCTGGGTGAAACGGTGCATCATAGGGCAACAGTTTTTGAACCAAGGTACCTCAAAAGGGCCAACTTACAGAATGCGTCCAAAATCCAGGACCCATTACTCCTGTGGAATTGAAATTTGGGAAATTTGGTGCTGTTTCAGCACTGCTGTTCTGCTGTGCCGCCGCAGTTAGCACAGATCATGTGATCGTCATGGGTGTATCCCCAACCTCTTTCTTACCTCCCTCTGTCCCCTGCACCCAATTGGCTGGCGGCGAGGGCCAAAGGGCAAACGGCAATTGGCTGCTTTGGAAACGAGGCAGAAATCTGAAATCTCTTAACGGCTGTGGGCATTGAGGGAAGGTTGAGGGAATGACTTGGATGCCTGCTGGCGAGGTAGGGCTAGCTCGGTGGCACCAGTGAGCCCTCTTCTTCCATCGAAGGAGGGGACCCTTGGGGACATGCCAGAATAAGGAGCGGGGGTGCAGTTTTCTTCACAGTCCATGGCTCCCTTTGTTCCACCTCCCCCCAGCAAACTGGCAGGCAGTTCCACGGGTCAGTTGAGAAGGAGGAGGTTTCATGGGGCCTCTCCTGAGGGTCATGAGGGGAGGGCAAATGGCACAAGCCTATATTATAGGTGGAAAGGGAGGGAGGGAGGTTGGTTTCTGATGCTCCCTGCCAGCATCCCACAAGCAAAGTCAATGGGGAAGCCGGCAGCAAGTCATAAATCGCTCACACTCCCACTGCTTTTTTTGCCCTTGGTCATTCTGTTTCTCTGTTTAGGTAAGGAAATATATTTGAAATGATGACCCAAAGGGTCATGGGTTGTCTAGTTTGTAATACCACTGACTTACATGGTAAAATGTATCAATAAGCAAGGGTATTCACAGGGAGGGGGTCAAAAAAGCCAAGATGGTGACCCCAACTGTGTGATTGAAGCTCCATCCTTTTTTGTGTCCCTCACAATGTCTTAAAAGGGGGTAGGACTTCAGTCACACGGTTGTAACTTCCACCTTGACTTTTTTGACCCCCTCCCTGCTGATACCCCTGCCAGTAAGCCTTCAAAAGCATGTTAAAGAATGGGGATCTGGGTGATGGGAGAATCTACATCTCCTTTGTTTGACATAATCAAAAGTGTGGTGTTGGTGAATAATTTAATTTGTGGTATTCATGCTTGTCTCAAATCTGAAGCAAATTAAATAAAGGGATTAACAATACATCTGTGTATTTGTCCATAGTGTTTTTTCAAGACCCATGAGTCAGAGCCTTTGGGAGAAGTGATGCAGAATCATGCCTTAAGTTGTTCATGCTCATCCAATTAAGTGGAGGGTCATACAGCTTCCCATCATCCACCAAGTAGCTTGCTTATCTCTATTAAGTGGCTTATCTAAATGACTGTAAGAGATTCCTTCCATTTATTCTTGTAATTAAGACATTCACGAAAGATGCATTTGTTTCATATTTCTAATGCTGTTCCCTGCCTTTTGTGCCTATCACCTAGCATGATGATATTGTAGGGGGAGATTCGGGTTAGTTTACGGCAGCCAAAAATGAGGAGGAGTCTTGTAGCACCTTTTCAGGCAAACAAATGTTAATAAAAGGTATAAGCTTATGTGAACTCACATCATCAAGTGTAGCTCATGAAAGCTTTTGCCTTTTATTAACATTCATTAGTCTGAAAAGAAAAGCCCTTCTGATTGCTGGCATGATGAAGAATTCTTGAGAACTTGACAGTTTTGAACATTTTGATTGGCCCTAATAAAGATTTGGAATTATCCAGTTGTGGTTTAGTATCTAGGATATTGCTACCAGTATAAGTGTGTGTATTTTTCCCAGCTGAGGAAAAAAAGGTCAAACAGTTGATTTGAATGAAAATGTATTTAGCCAATAGTTACTTAGCATTCATGGAAAATTGTGATAAATGGATATGCCATATATAATTATTCTTCCCCACCCCAAGTTCTGAGTAACAGAGGAATTTAATCAGGATCTTTAGTGAAATGCTTTTGGGTCATGAGAGATTCAGCTAAAGGCTTGTCACTTGTCAGCAAACGATTACCTGGCATTTAGTGGTACAGAATCTGAGGAGTTCTTTATCTTAACATTTGAGCTAGAATTTCAAATAATCATTTCCCTAATTCACTTTTTCCCTTGCCCCTCCTGCTGAGTTCAGAATCATGCTAAGCCACTTTTTAACCACAATTTGATTAAACCATAATTGGCTGGATTTGCACACTGTATTAAGCTGAAGTTCAGTAAACCACATTATGGCACAGAGTGATGGGTACAGCCTTCCCCAGTGTTTAGAAGATAAGGAATGCAAGGCAGGGTGAGGGGCAACGACCATGAATGCAGGACTGTTTTTTCAGCACATGATGATAATGACAGCTGCTGACTTCTAACTCTGGGAGAGCAGAGCAGGATAATCTTTATTGTATTGGTTTTGGTGTAGAGAATAGACTGCTAACCTCTCTTGCAAGAGAAAAAGTAAAGTCTTGTCCACCAGGCAAGTTAAGTGAGCCTGGAAAATCCCACACTCCTTTTCTGTCCCACTTATAAGGAAGAGGCAGGAGAGAATGCAACATCTCTCTGCACTTGGGTGGAATTCCCACTGTACAGCTTCACGCGTCCTATGATGCAACAGTGAAGTCAGCCGGAGACAGTGCCATGTCCCTTTCACTGGAAAGTTTCGCTGTGCGGCTGGGATTGTCCAGAACTTCATTGGAAGATGTGCATCTTCATTTCTCATTTCTTTTGTATCGATTCAATTTTGCACTGGAGCAACGTGCTTTAAAGTGTTTTGCAGCTCGCTGAGACATTGGGGCTGTTGCTATATTTTGTAGAAGCCTGTGTCCTGGAGATATGGACATACAGTTTGAGCTGATCCAAAACTTTGTCTGGAGCATCCATGTACAAGCATCTTATTAACACATTAGTTATTATTGGCATATGCTCAAGTGTTTTACAATCAGTGAAAACATTATAGTGAATGTTATGGTATGCAAACTTGCAGAGAACTCACTGCTGGAAGTTTGGATGCGTGGTTTTGTATGGCCCAAGTCCAATCACCAAGAGCATACCTTCAGTTCCTTTTTCATTTGAATTAATGGAGTATTCTTGGCATAGGAGCAATATCCTTGTTTCCTAGGGAAGCATTGGGGCCAAGTACAGTGCTGTTTCATAAGGCTATTCTTTGTCAGATGTAAATTATGTAAAACTCTTATTTTTGTGGGCAAAATATCTGTTACTCATTTATACACTTGTGAATGTAGCCTGCATTACAAACTGCACTCAGGTGCACAGTCCTATCTCTGTAAATGAGAGATGGCTCCTTGTGATATTGTTCCAGCTCCTCCCTCTGCTGGATATCAAAATGTTTTTTCTTTGTTAGACAGGGGGAGAAGCTTCTGATTAATGTTGGGAACTTGTGCTAGGGTTTTGATTTCAAATGTATGTGACATGCTAAGTCTCATTTTCTTTCTGACTCTGTAGAAGTTATGGAACTAGATGTTTAATGTTAGCCTTAAATCATACTTCAGGCTATGTTCATGAAATTGTAATTTTTTGTTAAAGAATGTTCTTGTGTTCTGTGATATTTTGAACTCTCTTCTTTGGAGATTTTGGGCAGAGGGTTTCTTGCTTCAAGCAGACCAGCATCACCTTCTGGTCTGTTCAAAATACTGCATTTTCTTTAGGATTTTCTTTCTTCTTTTTTAGGTAGTTTGCAAGCTGTTTTATTACTATGATCTGGGCAGTTCTCAAATTATCTTCTTTCACACTGCATTCTAATGCTTAGAACCAAAAAGGATACAGTATTTTATTTTTTATTTTTTTTAAAAAAAAAGTTTGGTCTTATTTATTTCCCGTGAGATTGATATATTTCCCACGTAGGGAAAGCACTATCAATATTATATCAAGTTTTGCATGTTAAACTTTCAGTCACCTGAAAAGCAGCACAGAGTGTGAGAGCCTAGTTTCTTTTATACCCTGTGGTTAGGGGGCTGATACCAGTTGAGGCACTTATCTCTGAGGGATAAGTGGTGGCACCAGGCATTACCAAGGTGCTACTGCAAAGCAGGAGTCAAGACCAGGATGTGAAGATCCAGAGGACTTCTGGGAGAGGAGCCCAGCCTTCCATCTTGCAGGTCTCAACATCACTACTGTACATACATATTTGGCTGTTACTGGCATGCTGTTAATTGGCTTCTCAGCAGGTATCTGGCTACTTTTGTCAGAACTTGAAAGCTAAGCAGTGCTGGGTATTTGGATGGAAGGTTGCCATGAAATTCCAGGGCTGTATGCTAGATTAGGAAGTTGAAAAATACCCCAAAGAAGGCAGTATTGCATTGTGTTGTGTTGTGTTGTGTTGTATTGTTGCAAGACAATTGCATGGTTGTGATCATGGTTGACCAGGACTCAAACTCAACTCAAAGGCATCTTTAACTTTTTAATTATTGGTTTGTTTGACATTGTTGGAGGAAGGAAAACCTTACCAATTCATGGAGAACACTCTGTTGGAGGTATTGTAAATACAAAAATCACATTGGGTCCTGTATTCCCTCACTTTCCTGTTATTTCTCCTTGTGCCATAACATGGCTAGTCTATATCCATTGTAAACGAACTTAATACTACATGATTACTGCGACTCCACCAACTATTTCTATGTCTTGAGATATGAATATAGATAAAAATTGCCTTCAGCAAATTCTGGCTTCGTTGGAAATCTGTGATGGGAAAGTGCCTGGATTCAGGATCCCACAGCTATTCCATTGAGAAGTTTAAAGGAGAGATTTGAGCATCTTTGTCTTCACGTTTTGTTTGATCCTCACTTACTAGGAAGGGTGATCATTATCATGCAAACACAGAATAATGGGTTAGATATTCTGTGCCATCTTATAGAATAAATGTGGGTGTGTGTTTTGGAATAGCCAAAAGTGCATGGTGCAAGGTGCATCCTTGGTTCCTGTTTTATTTCCCTAAGGTTTGGCTTTTGTTGGCAAAGAGGTGCCAGCATTGACAGGTTCTTGTGATATCAACAGGCTCTTCTTGACCCCAAACCAAAGGGTGTTCTGTTGTGCTCACAGCTCTTTTTCCTATTTGTTTTGTGATAGAACTAGCCTGATACCTGGATATGGGGAAAGCATCTGTTTTACACTGAGCTAGTTATAGCAGGTTTTCATGTATTATTTCTTATGCTAATGTGTTCTCTGAATGAAAGGGTAGTGAACAGGTATTTTTCTCTTCCTTGACTGAGCTATTTCTAGCTATTTTTCTTTCCTCGAACTTAAAGAGCTGGATTTCTTTGATTTTAGCTTATGTCACCCACTGGATCGTTCTTCAGAACAGGACGGACTATTTCTTTTATGTTCTGCAGCACAATAAGTCGTCGTGTGGAAGGCGAGGTGAAAAAAGAATGACATGGACTAGTGTGCAGGTTGTGGTTTCATATGTATCCTGTGATGCTGTATAAGCTTCAGAGTAAAAATGGTTTTCAGAAGTGAGAATAAAATGCACCCTTCATGCCACAGGTTTAAATTTAGAAACTATCTAATGCATTGTATCTTTTATGTTTGAGCCTCTCTTGCTTTATAGTTTGAGGATGTTTTTTGTATGGAGCTATGTAGTATGTATCTTAGTCAGTGTGGATTTCCCAATTGCATTTAAAACTCATTTAAAGTTGGTGTCCAGCATTTTTATTTGATCCATTTGTTGCTTCCTTTTGTTTTATAATCGAGGTAGTTGAGGATTTGTTTGGTTTAATCTGGCCTGAAGCATCTGCCACCGTTGAATGCATTTGAATGCTGCTTGGCAAGAGCCAAGAAGTGAAATAAAAAGGTCTTTGTCCTAATTGCAGTTCATTACTATCAGTCACTGGTTTTATCCCAGCAAATATGATGAGTTTAGGATGGCCTGCACTAGTCCAACCTATCAATTTGGAGGAGCTTGACTTCATCTTTTTAACTGAAACAAATTACAATCAGGAGTTGTGTCTCACAAGAAAGCAGCCATATAAATCTTCTAAATAAAGAAATAAATATAATGATAACAGTGGAATAGAATGAGGCATAAAAATCAGGATAAAATTACAGCTATGAAATGTGTCCTTAAAACAGAAGATGAAACATTACCAGTAAAACCAGTGATTAAACAAATAACTCAGTAGCAAGATCACTTGAGCATTAAAAGCCTGGAAGAATAAAACAGGTTTCACCTGGCTCCTTCAGCACATTAAAAGCAGGCTTCAATCCAGCAGCTGGGGCAAAAAGCTATATGTACCTGCTTTGGACTGCAGGGACATCTGCAGAGAGGGCTCTGAAGATTATTTTACAGCTTGTAAGGTGGTTAGTACTTTCGGATGCATTTATGGAATGGCAGATTCATTTTATCGCAGGCATGAACAGAGCTAAGATTTGATTTGCTGAATTTTCTGCTACAATTTGGAATCAGAGTACTATTGTGTCTAAAAAATAAATCTTTTGAGTTATGTAATTTGGAATTTGTCAACTCAGGAGGATCACAAATTATCTATTTTGGGCTATAAAAATCAGACTCTAATAATAAAGTTCTCTTTCAGTCATCTGAGTTCTACTAGAGATTACATTACATCTTACTGAACTTGAATAATCTTAAAATTCTGGTTTGGGGATAGGGGGAGAAATCTTGTATGTAGTTACTGTTAGAATAATTCAGCTTTTGCTCACAAGATTTGGAAGAGTTGATGAAAGGGAATAGGAATCTACTATAAGCAACTCTAATGCTTTATACCATGAGTGGAATCATTATGGACCACCTAGCTCACCTTGATTCTACCTGACCCTTGCCATCATTCATTGAACTATAAATGTGGTCTGCAGTCACAGGGGCTGGGTTCATACACTGCCTTAAGTCACAAGCAAGCAAGGGGCATTAAGTTTAGAGTGATATGCAAACCCAACCAATTGTGGCTTATTTGTGATTTGCCAAAATAACACAATTCATTTTCTAATTAAAACATATTTTTAATTTTTTAGGGTCTGCTGCACAGAGGCACCTGCAGGGGGAGTTGGGGCACGTGATGCAAGCACTGTTGCAATGTAAGCTCTGCCACTTTCATACATGTGTTGTGACATCACATACAGTGGGGCAAAAAAATATTTAGTCAGCCACCAATTGTGCAAGTTCTCCCACTTAAAAAGATGAGAGAGGCCTGTAATTTTCATCATAGGTATACCTCAACTATGAGAGACAAAATGAGAAAAAAAAAAACCAGAAAATCATATTGTCTGATTTTTAAAGAATTTATTTGCAAATCATGGTGGAAAATAAGTATTTGGTCACCTACAAACAAGCAAGATGTCTGGCTCTCACAGACTTGTAACTACTTCTTTAAGAGGCTCCTCTGTCCTCCACGTTACCTGTAGTAATGGCACCTGTTTGACCTTGTTATCAGTATAAAAGACACCTGTCCACAACCTCAAACAGTCACACTCCAAACTCCACTATGGCTAAGAGCAAAGAGCTGTTGAAGGACACCAGAAACAAAATTGTAGACCTGCACCAGGCTGGGAAGACTGAATCTGCAATAGGCAAGCAGCTTGGTGTGAAGAAATCAACTGTGGGAGCAATAATTAGAAAATGGAAGACATACAAGACCACTGATAATCTCCCTCGATCTGGGGCTCCACGCAAGATCTCACCCTGTGGGGTCAAGATGATCACAAGAACGGTGAGTAAAAATCCCAGAACCACACGGGGGGACCTAGTGAATGACCTGCAGAGAGCTGGGACCAAAGTAACAAAGGCTACCATCAGTAACACACTATGCTGCCAGGGACTCAAATCCTGCAGTGCCCGACGTGTCCCCCTGCTTATGCCAGTACATGTCCGGGCCCGTCTGAAGTTTGCTAGAGAGCATTTGGATGACCCAGAAGAGGATTGGGAGAATGTCAGATGAAACCAAAGTAGAACGTTTTGGTCTAAACTCAACTCCTCGTGTTTGGAGGAGAGAGAATGCTGAGTTGTATCCAAAGAACACCATACCTACTGTGAAGCATGGGGGTGGAAACATCATGCTTTGGGGCTGTTTTTCTGCAAAGGGACCAAGACGACTGATCCGTGTAAAGGAAAGAATGAATGGGGCCATGTATCGTGAGATTTTGAGTGAACACCTCCTTCCATCAGCAAGGGCATTGAAGATGAAACGTGGCTGGGTCTTTCAGCATGACAATGATCCCAAACACACCGCCCGGGCAACGAAGGAGTGGCTTCGTAAGAAGCATTTCAAGGTCCTGGAGTGGCCTAGCCAGTCTCCAGATCTCAACCCCATGGAAAACCTTTGGAGGGAGTTGAAGGTCCGTGTTGCCCAGAGACAGCCCCAAAACATCACTGCTCTAGAGGAGATCTGCATGGAGGAATGGGCCAAAATACCAGCAACAGTGTGTGAAAACCTTGTGAAGACTTACAGAAAACGTTTAACCTCTGTCATTGCCAACAAAGGATATATAACAAAGTATTGAGATGAACTTTTGATATTGACCAAATACTTATTTTCCACCATGATTTGCAAATAAATTCTTTAAAAATCAGACAATGTGATTTTCTGGATTTTTTTCCCCATTTTGTCTCTCATAGTTGAGGTATACCTATGATGAAAATTACAGGCCTCTCTCATCTTTTTAAGTGGGAGAACTTGCACAATTGGTGGCTGACTAAATACTTTTTTGCCCCACTTTACATGTACAAAAGGGGTAGCATTTGCATTGTCATTTCATCATTTTGATGAAAGCATATCCTGCAGATGCCTCTGGTTCAATGCTATAAGTAGGAAATTAGATTGCACCAAACCTGAAAAAGAGGATAAAATGTGATCCCAGTCAGCTTCTGCAGTGTGAGGGCTTCCATCCGAGAAAGTGATATTGATTGATAGATTGATTGATTGTGGATAGATGGAATACTGATTCTTTCAACTGGTTGTGGGATTAGAAGAGACTGTGTGTCTAAGTTACACATCTTCTCTTTTGAAAAGAGCAATTAATTGATTTCTTAAATATTTGAGGAGCTTACCCAGCTCATATAATTCTGAGAAACCTGCAGGTTGTTGAGAATGACTGGGTCTTACCAGAAAAATACCATGAATCAGCCAAATCAATTATGAGAGTTGTAATACATAAGGTCCTGAATTTTTTACTTGATTCACAGATGGCACTAATATGGACACAGATAGGTATTCCTCATTTGATGACTCAACACTTTAGTTGATGACTACTTAGACAAATGCTCACTGTCTTGGTCTGTTCCTAGTAATCACTTGGGATTAGTTGTTCTTCCAGTGTCAGTCCTGTAGTATTTTTGATACAGTCCATCCATTCTGTCTGTTGTTTTCCCTTTCTTCTATTTCTATCAATCTTGCCAGGCATAGTCACTTTTTCTAATCCAGTCCTAGGATCCCTGGAGGTCCTCCAAATCCCTCTCAGGGGTCCGTGAAATCAAAATTATTTGCCAGCCTATGTTGAAAAATAATACAATATTAAAATCCCATCAAACAATCGCAAGAAGCAGTAGCGGCAGCGAATGCATCAATTTTAATTTTTAATGCAGTACATTTGATAAATATAACCCATACAAACAAAAGCTCTTTTGGGATCCTCCATAATTTTTAAAAATGGGAAGGGGTCCTGAGAGAGAAAAGTTTAAGAAACACTGTTCGAATCTAGTATCCACTTCCATCTCACGTGCAAAGTACTTGAGTTTCTACTTGCTGTTCTTGCTTCAAGGGAGCAATCAGTTTTTATTTGGTCTGGGACTGATTGGTTCTTCTTATAGTCCATCTCATTCTGAGTAAGCATATTCTAATCAATAATTTGAAGGCATCTGCCTTCTTTCTTGAGCTCTTTCCAAATGTCCAGCTTTCACAGCCATATGTGCCCCTGGAAAGACTATCGCTTTAACTCTTCTGATCTTTGTTGTCATAGAAATATCTTTATCTTTCATGATCTTGTCTAAGTGTGTCACGGCCTGCCTTCATGGGCATAATCTCCTCTTTACTCAGTCAGCCAATTATGTTGATAAATAAGGATTAGGGTCAGACATGTCACTGTTGATTCTAAGTTTATTGGGCAAATATACTTTAAAATCTTGCTGCCACCATCTCAAAATGCTAACCTCCATATAAGAATTCTAGTTCTCCACTCTTTCCTTTTTTTCTGATAGTATATCATCTTGGGCTCTCTCTCAAAGGAGCAGTTATGACAATTAAATTTTTTTATTTAACAACATACTGTGTGAACAGATAGCATACAATTGACATTGTTTCTTTTTAAAGATGTACACAATAAAATTGCTTTGTTACAAAATTATTATTTACTTTGTTATAAGGGCCACAGATATATATTTTTTCATTTTATATACATAATTGATCTCTTCTTTGTTTCCCTCTTTTTTTATTCTATCCAACTATCAACTATAACTCTTTTTCCTTATCCTCACCACTAAGTTCTCTTAGTTTTCTGGAAGCCTTTCTTATAAGTCGATAACCAGTTAACACTTTAGGTGCATTTTAGCATTTTATCCAAATAATAAGTTGTTATTTCATCACCTTAGTGATGAAATTATTAGAAATTATTTTATGTTGCCCAAGGGAGGAATTTAGGTGGAGGCTGTTTTGATGAATTTCCCTCTAATATTTAGTAAATCAGTGAAACAGAAATTCCCTTTTTCATATTGCAGAGTTGGAAAATACTTGAAAGTGATGAATTGGAGAATGTGTGGTTTACATGACAAGCAGTTCCACCTCATCTCATGCCTCTCACAACAAGCTGGTCCTCAACCTTGTTGGGAGAAAATTCTCAGCTGAATCAAGCCTGAATGGGTTTGCTGGGGCTGGGGAGTGGCGGATAGCAAAGAGAAGCAGTTTTTCTCTTTGGGTTAGAAGTGCAGTGAAGTTTTCTCCTCTCTAGAACTTTTGATTTGCATGTGGATCTTGTGGAAGATTGGGGGATCCTCTGTAGCAGCTAAAAGAGTGGGCAAAACGAGCAAAGAGAGAGAGAGAGAGAGAGAGAGAGAGAGAGAGAGAGAGAGAGAGAAATGCCCAGTGAAGGAGTGGAAGGACAATCACATAAAACTGAAGGCCAATTTCTGTATACCAGAAGCAATCTTGTGTTTAAATTTCCTTTTGTCTAAAATCAAAGTTGTTAATACAGTCTGCCTTCTAGTCTTTTGTTTATGTAATTAAACTATTGTCTGAAAACCTAAATTATTTACAAGATTTTGTAGTTCTTAATATTTGTTCATCAAATTTCAGCACATCAGATTCAAGGAGTAAACAAAGATACTGTGTTGTGTGTGTGTGTGTGTATGTATATGTGTATATATATACATGCATGCACGCATGCATGCATGCATGCTCTGTGCAAGACAGAAAGTTTCAGTACTTAGAACAGTAGTAACTATTTGTGCCACTTGCCCCCAAACTGTGATCACAAATATAAACTGAGAAAGAAAGTAGGAGCTTTGCAACCATTTCTGAATAGATAGGGAGAGAAATCCAAAACCTTTTCCTGCGTATGTATGCTTGTACACAATGACAATTTATTGGCCTTCCGCCTGTTTTCAAATGCTGTGCTATGGCCAGAACAGGGTGGATATTTCAAGAATTGCTCTATCAGACAAGACAAGACTGAGACACTGATTAAAAGCAAATCCTCTGTAGTCGGTCATTAAAGGGTTTTTTTAAAAAGCTGAAATTCTTAGGAAATCTATAAGAGATGCAGAAACTGTTGTGCGTCTTATAAGGATTTTTAGCAAGCAAGTGATTTTGCTTCAAGATATGCATATTTTGTCTGGATGCTAAGAATCTCCCTCCTCATATTTCAGGCTGATATGACTTCTCCTGGAGTCCAGAATTTTGTGCATGATTGCAACACCGATATATTTGTCTCCCTTTGTCTCTACAAGCTATAACCAGGAGGCATTTTTTTGCTATTGTTATCACACTGATTGAGAAATATATAGGGCGTCCCTCCCTTCTTTCCTTTGAGCAAAATATTCTTATTCCTGGCAAATTATATTTGTGGTGAGTGGATGTCTTCTCATGCAGTCTTCTCATGCAGTCTCAAACATTTGGCTAGTCATATGGTTGGATAAATGGATGAGTGTTTTATCCATGACATTACACAGCATATTTATTCTAGGCAGCAAAGCAAGACGTTGTGGAGGGAGACAAGGATAATGCCGCATTTAAAGTCACTGAGATTAGAAATAAAATGGTTTTAGTGTGGATTAAATAATTAGTGGATTTCACTGACATAAAATTGCTCTAAAGAGTAGCGCTAGATAGTAGCTACTTTGGCTAGTCTTTATGTGTTGGTCTCAAGAACCTGCATGTATGTCAGAAGAAATTGATCTGCCATACATTTTTCAATCTGAATGTCAATAAACAATCGTCAGTGACGCTGGCTGGGAATTTTGGGTATTGCCTTTCCAGCGCATTTGAAGGGTGACAGGTTGGGGAAGGATGATTTAAAATAATTACCTCTCAGACGTAGGTTCTCATAGAGTAGCTTGTATCACGTGGGTACGCCAGAATGGTATAGTAGCTGATTGTGCTGGACAGGAGCTAAATATATAAGACTTATTCAAATTTGCATTCAGCTGTCAGTCTTACTGCAAGGCCTTAAGAGTAATCAGTGGCTAGATGCACATAATGCTAAGCTGAAACAAACAAGCCATATGATATGACTTAGGTGAATTGTGAACACAACCACTGTGGCTTACTTAACCAAGTATGGCTAGCACATGTGAACCCAGTGAATCTTCTTGAGCATAAGCCGCCTTACAGGGATGTTGGACAAAGTCTGGTTGGTTACATGTGTTAAACCTAGATTAAGCTTAGCATGGATATTAAGCCATGAAGTTTTCTAGATTTCTTTGCTTCAAATGATTTGATGTTGTTAGGATTATTCTCCATGCACTGGACAGTGGAGCTGACAGAACTAGTTAACATATATGTGGTTGTTGACCTCTCCTCTCTTGATTGTTCAAAAGATGATGTGTTTTAATTAAATATTAGAGCTTCCTGCTGTGGTTGGCTTACAAAGAGATGATAGTATGGCAGCTGAAGAGGCTTTGAAGAGCGTGGGATAAAAAGTGACAGCCATGAAGTTAGAGCTCCAGGGGCTATATAGGCAGAATGAATGCAGAGAATAAAAAGGGGGAGATGAAGAAAGCCAAGGCTCTTATAAAAAGACAGCCCTGATGGTGTGGGGTATGTATGTGTGCACATGTGTGTGGTGCATGCACATGCTGAAGTGGGGAGTGTCTGATTCAAGCAAGAGTCAGGGAATGGTTGTGAAATATTGGAGAATGGAGTTCTGTATGTTAGAGGAATTGTCCTGTGCTCTTGAAACTGAATTGTTCCAGCGGAAGATATGGTACCATCACCATGGTTAAAATTGTTTCTGCAGCCATTAACAGCAAATATATATTATAAAAGATTAGGCTTTGAAGAGCCTGACTGATTGTAAATGATTATAAACCAGCATGGCAAATACTGGATTTCTTCTGCCCAGTTCTCTAATAAGGAATTCTATCTGTTCACAATAATTTGGCCTAAAGCATTGTAGTTTGCAATTTGTGTCATAGTTTAAAGATATAGTGATAGATTGGAGGAGCAGCTCTATAACCACTACACCAAACTGGCTCTTTATTTAACTCATGGCTATTCTGCATCTTAATGACAATTTTAGCAAATAGCAATTAGAACCAAAGGTAAAAAATAATTGCATCATGAAATGATGTCAAATCATTTTTTAAAAAATTGGGAGGGGCACAGTGAGAAAATAGAATTGGAATCTAGAATTCTAGAAGCCAGAATCTTAACTTCTAATAGGGACTAAAGAATTTTCAGAATGGATCCAGGAACTTCTCCTTTAGAGCAATTTCCAGTTGATCTGGAAATAAAAGAAGACTTCCAAGGAGAAGGGAGGTATCCTATATTTATTTAAAACATTTATATATCACTTTTCTGATAAATATTCAAGACCATGTAAAATAAAAATGGATCACTATAATAAAATGCACATTCAAATAATTAAAAAAAATAATTTTTAATTTTATTTTGGTGCCTACACCACACACCACCTGCAGTACACTTGTGGGCCCCAGAGGCCCATACACCACAAGTTGGAAACTGCTAATCTAAATCATAAGTAATGGGGCCTTGTAAACTGGCCTCCTGAAAGTCTTACATGAGCAAGACTACTACAAGAGACAAGTCCAAATCACAAAACCAGAGGGAAGATTTGGGGTGGTTTTATATGTAATAACATATTTCAGGTACTCTGGTTTCCAGCCAGTTAAAAGTAATCCAACTGATATACCCCATTTAATTCATGTGCTGCTGTATTTTGGACCAACAGAAATGTCTGAACCCTCTTCACAAGAACCCCCTAATATAACACATTTCAGTAATCCAATCCAGACATAACAAGCAAATGATTGTATATAGCAAAACTGCCTCCATCCAGTAGGGAACACAGCTGATGCACCAGCCTAAAATTGTTTAAAAAATTTTTTTTTTAAATCATAACTTCTACTTAAGCATCAAGTATTAGAGCTTGTCTAAGGATGCCAAACTTTTTTTTTTTTTAAAGATGAGTACAATCTTATCTCAAACAGCAGTCAGGGCTACCATATGCTATCACAATGCTGTTAGTGTTCTGCAACATGTTGCTAACAACCATCAGCAAAGGACTGATTTGCCACATCCCTAATTCATCATTACAGTGGGTAATGTGTTGGTAGTGGAGATAGCTTCTTTTTCTGCCTTCATTATCTTCTCTTCCTGTTCTCAATTAGGAATACAATCTATTTATGCAACAGAGGAGAGAGAACATCATCTCTGGAAAGTACAGCAATAAATGATTTTCTAATAAATGCTATATGATATTGTACTGAGCTTCTTTGTTGACCTTCATTCACCACATTACCAGTTCAAGGCGCTCATTTAAGCCTTTACTCATTTAAAGAACTTCAGGAGATTCAGTTGTATCTCTCCCACCGTCTCTTATAGTTGTCTTAGTGGGCTTGTGACCTTCTGTGCCTCCTCTGTGAATTTTATCTATTCAATGTTTTATCCATTAGATATTAACTAGTAGCAGAATCATGTGAAACAAGTCAGAATTCTAGAGGAATGTCCTTTCAGTGCCTTTCCATTTTAGCTGACTTCCTAGGGTATTCAATACAGTATATATATATATTGATCGTTTCATACAGTTGTCCAAATTTCTTTGCATAAAATCAAATTGGTTTTCAAAATACAGTAGTACTGTACTTGTAGTGTGTTGTCTCAGACTTCTATATAGTTATTGTGATGTGCCCATGATCAGGAGCCCAGAAAGGTTTTGAAGAAGGCTCAGAGCGATTAAGTCTGGGCTATTAAATTCAGATGAAATCCTCCACACCCTTTTTATGCCTTCCCAACCTGTTGCCCTATTATTAGCTAACCATCTGAGATGCAGGAGTCTCAGGCTTCAGAAAGGGTCAGGGGCACCTTAAGTCCAGAGTTTACAGCAAGCAGTAGTTAAGCTAAGGAGTCATCTGGTTCTTCAGCTTTCTTAGGCAGTTGAGCACATTCTGATAAATGCTGGAACAACAGCTCTTATACTGAGGGTGAACCCAGCCTAAGCTGAGCTCTCCAAGGTACTGATAAGGTTCAGACCTGCCTCTTCTGCTCATTATGATAATATATCCTTATATGACTTCTTTAAGGTTCAGTTCAAACACAAGACAGGTAACTCTGAAAGGCTGAGTTCTGATAATCTCATCTGAACTGTTACATTTTGTCTTGTTGTTGTTGTTTAGTCGTTAAGTCGTGTCCGACTCTTCGTGACCCCATGAACCATATTGCGCCAGGCCTTCCTGTCCTTCACTGCCTCCCTGAGTTTGCTCAGTTTCATGCTCATTGCTTCAGTGATGCTATCTAACCATCTCATCCTCTGCCGTCCTCTTCTCCTTTTGCCTTCAATCTTTCCCAGCATCAGGGTCTTCTCCAAAGAGATCTCTCTTCGCATTAGGTGACCAAAATATCTGAGCTTGAGCTTCATTATCGATCCTTCCAATGAGCAATCAGGGTTGATTTCCTTTAAGATTGACTGGTTTGACCTCCTAGCAGTCCAGGGGACTCTCAAGAGTCTTCTCCAGCACCACAGTTCAAAGGCATCAATTCTTCGGCGCTCGGCCTTTTTATGGTCCAGCTCTCACAGCCATACATTACTACTGGAAAAACCATAGCTTTGACTATGCGGATCTTTGTCGGCAAGGTGATGTCTCTGCTTTTTAATATGCTATCTAGGCTTGCCATAGCTTTCCTCCCAAGGAGCAAGCGTCTTTTAATTTCATGGCTGCAGTCTCCATCTGCGGTGATCTTGGAGCCCAAATAAATGAAGTCTGTTACTGCTTCCATTTCTACCCCTTCTATTTGCCAGGAACTGATGGGTCCAGATGCCATGATCTTAGTTTTTTTAATGTTGAGTTTCAAGCCAGCTTTTGCACTCTCCTCTTTCACCCTCATCAAGAGGCTCTTTAGTTCTTCTTCACTTTCTGCCATTAGGGTGGTATCGTCCGCATATCTGAGGTTGTTGATGATTCTCCCTGCAATCTTAATTCCGGCTTGTGATTCTTCCAGCCTGGCATTTCTCATGATGTACTCTGCATATAGGTTAAATAAGCAGGGTGACAGTATACAGCCTTGTCGTACACCTTTCCCTATTTTGAACCAATCGGTTGTTCCATGACCGGTTCTAACTGTTGCTTCTTGGCCCGCATACAGATTTCTCAGGAGACAGGTAAGGTGGTCTGGTATTCCCATCTCTTTAAGAATTTGCCACAGTTTGTTGTGATCCACACAATCAAAGGCTTTTGCATAGTCAATGAAGCAGAAGTAGATATTTTTCTGGAACTCTCGTGCTTTCTCCATGATCCAGCGAATGTTGGCGATTTGATCTCTAGTTCCTCTGCCTCTTCGAAACCCAGCTTGTACATCCGGTAGTTCTCGGTTCATGTATTGCTGAAGCCTAGCTTGTAGGATTTTGAGCATAACCTTGCTAGCATGTGAAATGAGTGCAATTGTGCGATAGTTTGAGCATTCTTTGGCGTTGCCCTTCTTTGGAATTGGAACGTAAACTGACCTTTTCCAATCCCGTGGCCACTGTTGCGTTTTCCAAACTTGCTGGCATATTGAGTGCAGCACTTTAACACCATCATCTTTTAGTATTTTAAATAATTCAGCTGGAATACTGTCATCTCCACTAGCTTTGTTGTTAGCAATGCTTCCTAAGGCCCACTTGACTTCACTCTCTAGGATGTCTGGCTCAAGGTCAGTGATCACACCAGCGTGGACATCAGGGACATTAAGATCTTTCTTGTATAGTTCTTCTGTGTATTCTTGCCACCTCTTCTTAATCTCTTCTGCTTCTGTTAGGTCCCTGCCTTTTTGTCCTTTATCATGCCCATCTTTGCACTAAACGTTCCTTTCATATCTCCAATTTTCTTGTAGAGATCTCTAGTCTTCCCCATTCTATTGTTTTCCTCGATTTCTTTGCATTGTTCATTTAAGAAGGCCTTCTTATCTCTCCTGGCTATTCTCTGGAAATCTGCATTCAGTTGCTTATATCTTTCCCTTTCACCCTTGCTTTTCACATTCCTTCTTTCCACAGCTATTTGTAAAGCCTCATCAGACAGCCATTTTGCTTTCTTGCATTTCTTTTTCTTTGGGATGGTTTTAGTTGCCGCCTCCTGTACAATGTTACGGACCTCCGTCCATAGTTCTTCAGGCACTCTGTCTACCAAATCTAATCCTCTAAATCTATTCATCACCTTCACTGTGTACTCACAAGGAATATGATCTAAGTCATACCTGAGTGGTCTAGTGGTTTTCCCTACATTCTTCAATTTAAGCCTAAATTTTGCAGTAAGAAGCTCATGATCTGAGCCACAGTCAGCTCCTGGTCTTGTTTTTGCTGTCTGTATAGAGCTTCTCCATCTTTGGCTGCAAAGTATATAATCAATCTGGTTTCGGTATTGACCATCTGGTGATGTCCATGTGTAGAGTCGTCTCTTGTGTTGTTGGAAAAGAGTGTTTGCTATGACTAGCTTGTTCTCTTGACAGAACTCTATTAGCCTTTGCCCTGCTTCATTTTGTACTCCAAGGCCAAATTTGCCTGTTATTCCGATTACTCCTTGACTTCCTACTTTAGCATTCCAATCCCCTATGATGAAAAGGACATCTTTTTGGTGCTAGTTCTAGAAGGTGTTGTAGGTCTTCATAGAAGCGGTCAACTTCAGCTTCTTCAGCATCAGTGGTTGGGGCATAGACTTGGATGACTGTGATATTGAATGGTTTGCCTTGGATACGCACTGAGATCATTCTGTCGTTTTTGAGGTTGTACCCCATTACTGCCTTTCCCACTCTCTTATTCACTATGAGTGCAACTCCATTTCTTCTATGGGTTTCTTGCCCACAGTAGTAGATATAATGGTCACCCGAATTAAATTCACCCATTCCCGTCCATTTCAGTTCGCTGATTCCCAAGATGTCGACGTTCAATCTTGTCATCTCATGTTTGACCACATCCAGCTTGCCTTGGTTCATAGATCTTACATTCCAGGTACCTATACAATATTGTTCTTTACAGCATCGGACCTTCTTTTCGCTTCCAGATACATCCACAGCTGAACGTCCTTTCGGCTTTGGCCCAGCCGCTTCACTCTTTCTGGAGCTACTTGGAAATGCCCTCCGCTCTTCCCCAGTAGCATATTGGACACCTTCCGACCTGAGGGGCTCATCTTCCGGCATCATATCTTTTAGCCTTTTAACATTGTCCATGGGGTTTTCTTGGCAAGGATACTGGAGTGGTTTGCCATTCCCTTCTCCAGTGGACCACATTTTGTCAGAACTCTCTGTCATGACCTGTCCGTCTTGGGTGGCCCTGCACGGTATAGCTCATGGCTTCACTGAGTTACGCAAGCCCCTTCGCCACGACAAGGCAGTGATCCATGAAGGGGTACATTTTGTCTAGTAGTGTTCTGATGGAAGACATTGTTGGGTTTTATATCAAGAATTGCTTTATTCTAGATCTAATTCCATGGAAAATCAGCTGTACAGTTTTTTCTTGCTACATTTTTGGCATATTTGATAGCAACCTGGTTTAATTCAACATAATGTGCAAACTGCATTTTTATTGGATTTGCTTTTAAGAATGGGGCACTGCCTACTAAGTGCCCCATTCTTAAAAGTAAATCCAATAAGTAGCATGGCAGTATAGGAGGCCTCTGGTTGCTGCTGTCTGAGTTCATTTTAAATTAAACAAGATCAAGCCAGAGATTTGCTTGATAGAAAACGAAACATGACCTTGGCAAAGAGACTTTGTGATAAAGACAGAGTCTTGCTGTCTCTGCTATCTCATCTGTGCTTGTGTATTTTATTATATAAACAGAGCATTTAAAGGTCAAATCATTTATGAGGTCTTTCTAATGTTGCACTTAGTCCTGAGTAAGAGACAACCAAAAAAAATCATGTTCTGACAGTTTTTTTTTTTAATATAAGTTTTTGGAAAGTATGGCTGTTACTTGGATCAATACATATTCCTTCATTATACCAAATAGTTTGTATCTTTTTCCTCCCATCAAGGTTTTATTAAAGTGAACAAGAAAGAGCTTTTGGAAAGATTGATTTAGAGTGCAACATTGTTCATTGTTAAATGGGTAGCAAGATTTCTAAAGTCCAACAGTCACTCCCTGTAATAGTAAATTCAGGTGGTGAATGCTGAGGGACTTGGAACCAACAGTGGCTACTGAGAAATAAAAGGGGAAATATTGGGAATTGCAGTAACCCTGTTTGTTTTGTTTTTTTAACAAACACTACCTCCCCCACAGGGAAAAAAAAAAAAAAGGAAAATCCCCCATATATCAAAAACACTTGGAATGGGGTGAGTAAAGTGTAGCTACCAGAATTTGAGGGCCTGTTGAGGTGGAAACAAAACAGGATGGGGATGATGGAAGAGGACTTATTTTTCTGGCTGTAATCTTGAATAAGAATACATCACATTGCAACATTTTGTTTTACAGCACTACTGGTTCAAATAAAACTTAGATCTATTCTTGGACTTTCACTCTTCCGTTCTGTCAGCAAACTGGCAATTTTGGCAACTGGATCAGAGCGTTTGGCCGATTCAGTGGTCAAGGCCAAAATAGAGTTTGTATCAAAATATCATTGTCCAGAATATCTTGGGACAAGGACACAGCAAAACAGATTAACTAGAATATGTGAGCTGCAGGTGACTCCTTCTTACAGAACAAATATAGTGCTGTTCACTCGAACTTCTGTAGTCTCTAATTTGGGTTCTGCAATATTGTTTATATCTGGTTATTTGGGATCTTGCTTTCTGTTCCAGTCCTTTGTCTCTATCTGAGGAATTCGATGTACGGTACCTAGCATTTCAACAGATGGAGACAATAGATGTAGTTAGCATTAAAAAAAAAAAAAAAGGAAAGGAATAGAAAAAAATTGAGCCTAGGCAACTCAAACTCTATAACCTATATAAATTATGCAAAGTGAACAGATCTGTATGGGTGTTCTTATTTTGCATAATTTATATCAGTTTTGCTAATCATGTTGAATAACAAGGAGCAGCACAGAAGACTGAAGGGACAGTTAAAAACAAGCATACCACAAAACAGTGAAATTGGTTATAAATATTTCCCAGGCTTTGGGCTAGTCTGGTTGGAGCCTCTTTTTGGGTGCATGATATGTTTGTTGTTGACCAGATTTGCCATCTTGTTTGTTGTTATATGTTTTATTTTTTTGTTTGCATTTTGCTGTTTTGTTTTTTATGCTGTGAACCACCCAGAGTCAATTGGAATTGGGTGGCATTTTAGTTGAATAAATTAAAAATAAAATAAATATCAAGAAATGTTTATAGCCATATAGATAAAAGTAAAGAAGTTTCCAGTTTGCCGTACAGTTGAGTTTTTAGTAAGGATTGTAATTACAAAAAAAATTGGCAACTCTTCTAGAAATATCCAGAAACCTGTCAACTAAGTTTGAGTGCTGTTCCCTGAGCTGGCATGAAAATGGGTTAGGAGAGGTGTTTTTAAGTCAATGTGTCAAGCGCATGGAAGAATATTTCTATTTCTTCCTGCAAACAGGAACAGAGACTCCCCTGTGTACGGTTGTTGCTAAGTCTGCTTTCTAGCTTTGAGGATGACAAAGCATTATAACAGACAAGAGTAAATGTTCTTCTATAAAGATGGGTAGAACATTTTCTTCTCAGGCCTCAAAAGCAGGCCTGCTCTATAGATAGCTGAAACTTTATTAAAATCATCTTAGATATCAACAGGATGAGATAGTGGGCTCATACTTCTCTGGAAATCTATGGATGTTAATCTTCCATGAGGCACAAAATTGTCCAGCAGGATCATAGAGGCTCAAGTGTTCCCAAACAATAGCATCTTAAGCCAATATTTCAAGTGGCAAGGTCATGTGCGAGTCACTACAGTAATTAGGCCAGGTTCCTGTTTCAGCAAAGCATTTCATACGCAGTGGGGACCTTGCAGCAGAACTCTCAAAAATGACTGGAACCATCAACAGTAGAGAGGTTATTTTGCTAATTTTGCATTTTGCTAATTATAATGGCAATAATCACTTCCCTGCTAAGAGAAGCTAAGGTCATCATCCACTTGTTTTATGGTGCACAGATCTTTCATTCCAAAGTTGTGGGAACAATACCAAAAAGACCTTTCCCTTTGTAATTACTCAGAAGATGAGGTCCACTGCTTATCTTTTAGAATACTCATCCTGGCTTGTGAAATCAGTCAGGGCCAAGCATCATGCTTGGACCCTGGTGGGACTTTTGTAACGTTTTTGTATGTATGTAAGGTGTCATGAAATAAACATTTTGGTACACTTTTAAGCTAATGTCTGCTTAGGCAAAAAACAAACAAACAAACATTCAGGGTAATGTGAAACTAATTGACTACTTCTTAGAATTTTTACCAGCTTGATCTGCATATAAAATACAATTTGCAGATATCCCTAACTGCAAGTAACAAACATTTGTATGAAGTATACCAATCACTAAGTAGCTGAGCAAAATCTAAATCTAGGCTAACATCTAGCATTCATTGCTTTGTACAAATAAATTCCTTTTGTGTTCTCTAGACAGATTAGACTTAGGAACAGAGAAAAGATGAGAAGTTGCTAACCATGCATGTGGTTTCTAAAGCAGTCCGTGTTATTTTCAGTTTTAAAAACTGACATATTCCTAACTTTGTATCTTCTTGGTCTGGAAGAAACAGGAAATCATGCTAATCTAAGCACTTCCTCATTTATTAGGTCAAACTCAGTAGCAAAGAAGTAACATAAGGGAAAATCTGTAGGCACAAGGCTAGTGTACTTTTTGGTTTACTAAACTAAAATGTAATTGCTAAATGCAGTTACTGTTTCTGACTTGCTGCAGTGATTTGTATGAATGAAACAACTAGCAGTTACAACTTCTAGTAAATTAAGATGGGCATTACTTTCTTTAAAAACCTGTTACAACCTAAAGTATTAACCAGAAGTTAGCAATATTAAATTTTCAGAGAACTTTAAAGGGCACTTTAGAAAAATCTAAGCTTACACCCACTCCTTGTTTAGTGACCATGTTCTGCTCCATTGACTTGGTCATTAAGCAAAATGGTCGCTAAGTGAACACATGCCAGAGAGACAGAGAGACAGAGAGACAGAGAGAGAGAGAGAGATCCTGCAAAGATTGCTGGTTGCTGCCATCTCATTCAGATAAAGTTCTTTCATATACCTATGCCGGCATTACTCTCACTCCACTGTGCGTTGTTGTCAGGCAGACAAAATTTGGTTGTAAATGCTTGCATTGGTCGGAAAATTATTTTTTTATTACTGTTTATTACAGTTGTATTTGTGAGTGGTTGCTAACCAAGTTAGTCACTAAACAAGGAGTGGCTGTAGTTAAAAGAATGTTTCTCTGTGAAAATTCAGCATATGATGCTAACCAAAAAAAACAACAACCCAGAACCAGCAATAAAGTAATGACATAGTATAAAATCTTATCTTCAAAGAGTTCTTATTTCATTCTTTTGCATAATTATTTTTATCCTTCAGTAGGTGCATCTGTTTACTGTTGTGCTAACATTGCTGCCTCACTTGTTAATTATACTTTTCTGTTCTTGCTTCACAAGGGTAATTTAGCAGAGTGTAGTAATTAATTCAACCCAAATCAAACACAGTAAAAAATGAATTAGATGCCAAAGTACACATGCAGATTTTATTTCTTTTCTGTATCATTTTTGCTGTCAAGCAGGAGGAAAAGGTCAGGACTATCAATAGTAATAAAGTGTAAATTAGTCTGAATTCAAAGACGTTTTATTGTTTTTTTAAACTAGGTCCAACTTTACAAAAATGTAGTTAAGTGTGGGTGTTGGAGTTTAATAATTCTGTCATTTGCTTCAGGCTTATAATAGAGATGGGAAGGCCATTCTATATTTTCCATCACAATATAGCTATATCACACCAAAAATATTGCTCTCCTTGTCTGATTTATAAAATATCAGGATATCCTCTGCAGTACTGTTTATCAAGAGTCAATAAGGGAAAAACAAATGCTCTTTCAGCTCAGAAAAGTTGTCCATCCCTGGTCACTTGGGCCATGGATGTATCTGATGCTGGTGCTGATTCTTGCTTATAACAGATTACTTATTCTCAAATTTCCTATTTTTTCCAAGATGAAAAGAATATATTTAACCAGATCAAGAGTTATTGTCAACTCTTAGCAAACACAAAGATAGATTTTCTCCTGAGCTGTCCCTAACCTGGTCTTTCAGGTCTTTCAACAGTGCACTCTTGAGTCCATCCATCTTGCTGCTGGTCATCCTCTTCTTCTCTTTCCTTCTACCTTTCTCCAGAGAGTTAGGTCTTCGCATAATATGTCAGAAAGATCACAACTAATCATCATTTAATAGCATGCTATTGATTACTGTACTGTAATGCATTTGGGATGGGGTGGGGTTGTTTGACAACCATTACTCAGTGAAACTGTATAACTTGGACTGGTTGCAAGCAGAATTCATATTTTTGGTGATTTCTCTTAAAAACCAGTTAGGGTTTAGAACTAGGGATGTGGAACTGGGTAAATCTACTCTATTTAAATGTCTGCTTCTGCCAAAAATTAAGAGCTGTCCAAGGAATGGTGTGGTCATATAGCTATTCCAAGAAGTACTGAGAAACAAGACTCTACTTTTCAAAGATAGAAACATGCTTGGACTTCTAAAATTTTAATAAAGATAGAAGAAACCACTTAGTCACCGTATATATTTAAAAAGCAGGTACAACCTTCATTCATGTCCAGTGAAAATTTTTCCAGGGAAGGATGACTTCCTTCCAACTCTTGTTGCCCCACCATGGATCTGATGGCAATCAAACACCCACATTTGTGGTCAGTTGGATCCTTTGCAGAATTCTTTTAATTCTTATTTAAGAACCCGCCATCTGAAAAGAATACCTTTTTATGTAATCATTTGTCAGTATCCATTGGGGCGTTTTCTCCAGATTTCCTCCTCGATTTAAAGGAACAGATGTGTAGGTCCTCCTTGATTCTAATTTGTCACAACAGGAATGAGTGGCCATAATGGCACCAGCTGCAGCCTTTCCTGAACCTGCCTTAGCCTAACCCTAATCTGATATATGGCATAATACATAAGACACATTTTTTATATTTTTATTTTTATTCATGTTTCAGTGTTTTAAGATTGCTATATTGCTTTAATTGTTGCTGTGCTTGTATGCCACCCAGAGTCACATTTTGTGAGATGGGCGGCTATATAAATTTGCTAAATAAATAAATTAATAACTTCCCCGTTGGATTACTGCAATGTACTCTATATGAGGCTGTCCTTGAAAACAATCCAGACACTGCAGTTGGTGCTGGACACAGTGACCCAACTGAAACAGTGACCCAACTGTATTTGGGACCCCATAAAACCATCCTGCAAGCACTACCCAAGTTGTCTGTGAGCTGCAGGGCCCAATTAAAGGTTAATCCTATAAATCCCAAACATTTTAGGACCCAAGTTCTTAAAAGATCATTGTTAAATGCATTAACTGGTGAGGGGGCTGCTCATAGTCCCACTGTTGGGTTTGGCTCACGGTATAGTGGCCAAGAATAAAGTTTTCTTAGGGACCATGCCCCAGTTACTAGCCTTCATGATATCTTTCAGAAAAAAATAGCAGATAGGGCTATTCACCCAGACTATTTGATAACTTTTCCAGGACCAAAGTGCCTATTACTTATTTTGGCTTTGTTTTTTTAATGAGCTTTATTGTTAGTGTATAGTTTTATTATTTCAGACACTGTTGGGTGTTAAATAATGGTTTTATTTAAGACATTTCTCCCTTTCTCTTTTAAATTGCTTTGAACTCCTATGGAAGGAAGAGCCATACAGAAATGAAGCAAAATAAATATGAAAAGTCAGGAGACGGCCAGAAAGCAAGAACTTTCTTAGTGTAACGTTTTGTGTCATTTCTTCCCTAGGGAGAATGCCATGGCTTCATCTTTATTAACCTTTCAGCACCCACCTGAAGTTTTAAATGTGCTTTTTATAACTTAATTGATAATGTTTTCAGTTTTATTTGCTCTTTTATTTGTTTCTATCTCTAGTTCTATTTTTTTGTATTAATCTTCCATTAAGCTTCACCTCTCTTGCTTTGAAAAAGTACCCCTCCCCTCACCACAGAACTACAGTGGTACCTCGGGATACAAACTTAATCCGTTCCGTGACTCTGGGCGTATCCCGAGTTGGTCGTAACCCGAAGGAAATTTCCCCATAGGGTTCAATGTAAATCCGGTTAATCCGTTCCGCCCTCTGAATTTGGTCACACCCCGAGGCAAATTTCCCCATAGGGTTCAATGTAAATCCGGTTAATCCGTTCCGCCCTCTGCCCGAATTTGGTCGCAACCCGAGGCAATTTCCCATAAGGTTCAATGTAATTACCGTTAATCCGTTCTGGCGTCCACGGACCACACGGAAAGCGGCCGGGCGCGGCGTGGTGCGGCGCGAAAATGGCCGGGTGCAGCGCGGCGCGAAAACGGCGCGGCGTGGCGCGAAAACGGCCCGGTGCGGCGCGGCGCGAAAACAGCCCGGCGCGGCGCGAAAACGGCCGCAGACCACGCGGCAGGGCCGGAAAAACAGCCGCGGACCACGTGGCACGGGCGGAAAAATGGCCGTGGACCACGTGGCACGGGCAGAAAATGGCTGCGGACCACGTGGCACGGGCGGAAAATGGCTCGTACCCCGAGGCGGAGTTCGCAAACCGAGGTAAAATTTTGGGGCCAGAGCTGGTCGTAACCCAAAAAATTCGCAAGCAGAGGCGTTCGTATCCCGAGGTATCACTGTATTACACTGGTTCTATCTGCCTGGTGACATCACCTGGTTACTGCCAAGACTTTGGAGGAACCTCCTCCCAAAATTATATCTAATTTGTGCTGATTCCATACTTTCTTTTTGTTTGCTTGTTTGAAGTGGGGCCTCAACACTTCAAAAACCTTTGCTGCACCCAACTCAGATGCCAGTTCTTCATTTGCATACCAGACGCTGTCTTGAAATTAACTACTTTCATGGCAGAGTTTGAAGGTGGCTGATTACCAGAGCTTTCGCAGCTGAGGAAAATAATGTTTTTATCAGAATATATTTGTGTTTATTCGGCTTGCACCAGCTCATACTTTAACCAAGCTTGCTGGAACAAAATTTCTTCCAGTTTACAAATAAGTTTCTGAAACATGAATTTCATAAAATTCCTGCTTTTATTTTTGAAAGGACTCTGTATTTGGTTCATGGCCAGCAGATTTTATTGTTTGAAAGAGTGATAGAATTTGAATTCCAGTAAAAGCTGTCCTGTGTTAAGTGACCAAATTGAAATTCTTAATTGCTGGCTGAGGATTTTAATGTCATTGTTAGCATTGATCTGTTACTGGGCTTTAGCATCTGAAGTAAAATTGTAATCTGTAATCTATTCTTTTGGCCCATGAAATAAATCCACCTCATCCAAATGTTACAGAAATGAAATTAAGAAACATAATTATTCTCTCCCCCAAGGAAGTCTTTAGAAAAGTGAAAATATTTAGGCAATTATGTATTTTTCTAATTTTAATTCTAATTCTGATTTGGAACCATGATAATTATTTTCATGCTATATTTGTGGAAGAACACAAGAATGTTGTGATTTTTGTGAACAGATTCTTTTAGTGATGCAAAGTTTATGTCACTAGTCCCTTTATTCTGAATTTCTACCAAGAGCATAGAAGAAGGAAGACAAAATTCAAGTATTGTTTTATCTTCCCTCACCAACTAGGTAGATGGACCTCTTGCTATCTTTCAAAGCATCAAGCTTATTCCAAGATTAGAATCACATTAGAATGCTAGAGGAGTGGGAGATTTAAACAGTTTGGCTTTCTACTCTTGTTCTCAACATTAAATGGTGACCCCACATCTGTTCAAGAGTAAAACGGCACCCTAAAAAAAAATGAATTTGTTTTAGAATTTCATATGTTGTCAGGGGCAGTTTTAATCAACCATCAACTTAGCTGTTTTGTTGGCTTGAAATAATGTTTGGCTCCTTAAGCTGATTCCACTAACCTGTTCTCTTCATTCTCTCTGTAATTTGCATATGCTTCCTTGCTTGCTACGTCCATCTTTCTCCTCTTTTCTTCAAATGTTTATAACCTTCCATGTCAAAATTAGTTAAAATTATAAAGTATTGGGTAAACAGAATTAACATTGATTCTTGGCACTATGAATGGAATTCCTATTTAATTATTATGCCATCAGCTTAATTCCCTAAGACCCATGACTAACAGGAAAAATCCTATTGAGTGTGTTATAGTTAGATAAGTTTTTAATTTTTTTCCATATATTACTATTCCATATAGATTACAGTCTGATCAGCATATATTTGTGTCAGTTTTTTGTAACTAGCTTACTTCCACCGTGACTCCTAATGTCCTTTCTACAAGGACTAATTAGTGAGGGATCTGTTGGTTGCAGAATGCTTATTCCAGAGATTCCAGCTTGAGTCCCTGATATTTCTAAGGAAGCGTTTGGGAGAGCGGGAGAATGGATCTGAAACCCCATAAAACTGCTGCCAATCAACATAGACTAGATTAACCAATAATTTGATTTGCCATAAGGCATTTTTTAATTTCCATTGCATTATATTTCTGGTTCAGTACTGCTAAAAACAGAATTCTTCAGAATCCTGGTTTATTTTTCATAAGCAGGCATGCTGAGCACATACTGATATTTGGTTGTTCCTGTTTGGCTCTATGTACCAGCAAGAGCAGTTAAACTTCTTAAGAACTTACCAAGGTAGAAAAGTGTAATATTGCATCTAACCTTGACTTGATACTTCTCTAAGGAATCTGGATCTGGAAGCAAATGTCAGACCATGACTTCAACTTTGGTTTGAATTATAAGATAGATGTCCTAATTTGGATATAAGCTAAGCTTTCTTTTCTTTTCTTTTCTTTTCTTTTCTTTTCTTTTCTTTTCTTTTCTTTTCTTTTCTTTTCTTTTCCTTTCCTTTCTTTTCTTTTCTTTTCTTTTCTTTTCTTTTCTTTTCTTTTCTTTTCTTTTCTTTTCTTTTCTTTTCTTTTCTTTTCTTTTCTTTTCTTTTCTTTTCTTTTCTTTTCTTTTCTTTTCTTTTCTTTTCTTTTCTTTTCTTTTCTTTTGCCAAGATAACCTCCTGATCAGTTTGTTACTACTGCTTCTTGCAGGAATCAAGTGGGAGAGAATGGGCACCATGCACATTTGTTCAGTTGTTTTAGCATTGTTTGTTACTAAAGGAGACATTATTTAAAAAAAAAAAAACTATTTTGCAAGTTTGCAAGTTTGTACATTTACAGATCAGCTAGTCTTGCATTATCACCTGGAACTATTATAGGAAGAGAAGGTAAGTAGACAACATCTCATATCTTTCCCCCAGATTTTTTCACTCAAAGTTGTATTTTCCAAAGAACAAGCTAGTATAATTTACATTGTTGTTGTTGTTCAGTCGTTAAGTCGTGTCTGACTCTTCGTGACCCCATGAACCATATCGCGTCAGGCCTTCCTGTCCTTCACTGCCTCCCTGAGTTTGCTCAGTTTCATGCTCATTGCTTCAGTGATGCTATCTAACCATCTCATCCTCTGCCATCCTCTTCTCCTTTTGCCTTCAATCTTTCCCAGCCTAATTTACATATTCATCTGCTTTATTGAATACAGGTAGTGCCCAGGTTAAGAACACCTGAGTTAAGGACAACTCATAGTTAAGAACGGAGCCTGTTATACCAAAATTTGAGTTAATTGCACAATGATTTGAGTTAAATACACAATGGTTCAAATTCATTACATAATACCACGTATACAGTATTGTACAATAATGCTGTTCCAGCTTACATACAAATTCAACTTAAGGACAGACCTTGGGAATGGAACTCGTTCTTAAACTGGGGACTACCTGTATCTGTGTGTGTTATATACATTAAGGCACTCATAGAAATAATTTAAATTTGCTTTACCTACTATCCATTTGTGTAATACATAGAATTATTTTTCAAAACAGGATTTTCATTCTTCTGGATTTGAAAAAGTATTGGTGAGCGGTACCAGATTCCCCTCCCCCCCCAAAAAGGTCATATTGGTGATAGCTGATGAATCTTAAGCTTTTTCTATAGTATGCAGGAATGGGCAAAGAAAGTGTAATTTTCAAGATTATAATCTCAAATAGCTTTTAAAACCAACAGAGGAACAATTAATACTCAATATGTTTGTTTTTCCCAACAGGCAACCAGATAAATTGGTAGTGGTTTGGACAAGAAGAAGCCGAAGGAAATCTTCTAAGGTTAGTTTTGTTTCCATTAATTAGGAGATATAACTGGAAGTATGTCACATGATAATTGTCCTGGCTGAAGACCAGGATGAGAGATCTAAAATTTTTAAAGGAATTTGTCCTAATACATTACTGTTATTGCTATTAAACCCTGCTGCTGTGACTGATTTTGCATCTCTGCATGTCTTTCAATGGCCACAATAACAACCTCAGTAGAAGTTGTAGAAATTAATGTTATATAGATCTCTACATTGTGTGAAACAATGTTATACAGATGTTATACACAATGTTATACAGATCTCTGCATTGTGTGAAACAAAAAAATCAGTGGTTCTTGAGTGTCACTTGAATGCTAATCAGATGGTATTCAATTGCAATTAAACATTCTAATTCATTAATTTATCCATCTACTATACTATTGTTTTTAATTTCTTCCATTTCTAAGTCCCAGGGTCTTACTATCAATAATATTACTGCCTATAACAATATTAATAAGCACAATACAGTTCAAAGAATAGTTTTCTTTTGAAGCTTTATAAAAATAAGAGTGAACAATAATTTAATTGTTTATAAAGAAAGCTACAAGGACAACCACAGATCACCTTAACAATAAGATTATTTCTCACTTTTATCCAGAACATTTTAAAGGATCTAGTTCCCTTATGTAATGATCCAGAAAAAAATAGTTCCTCAAACTAGAAATTTCTCTCCCTCCCCCCCTCTCTATATATATAAATTAAAAAAAGACTTTTTTAAAAGGAAGATAAAACTAATACAAACTAATATAAAGTAAGAGAAAGAAAAGAAGAAGCTGAAGGTGCAAGAAAGGAAAAAATGTAATAGAAAAATAGAAAAAAAAGAAAAAAGATACAAAGAAGTAGTTTCCAATCTTCTTTACAGCAGTTATAAGTACAATTAAAAATTTACTTCTTACTCTATGGTTACAACATAACTCTCTTCTTTCTATAATCTATCCTGTCTAATCATCAAAACCATAAATCATAAGCTCATTTTTTCTGTTTTATGCAAATAGTCCATAAGGGGTTTCCAGTCAGCAATAAAGGTAATCTTGCCTTTTCTCTGATCAAAGAAGTCCATTTAGCCATTTCAGCAAGTTCCATCATGTTTACCAATCATTCCTCCATTGTGGGTGATGCTGAATCTTTCCATCTTTGTGCATACAATAATCTAGCTGCAGTTATCATGTACAAAAACAAAGTTCTGTGACTTTTTTCCAACTGTTTGTCCCTCAATCCCAAAAGAAAAACCTCTGGTCTCAATTGTATATTAATCTTTAAAATCCTCTGAATCTGTGTGTGTATTCAAATCCAAAATTTTCTAGCTTTTTTACACATCCACCAAACATGATAAAATGTCCCTTCTTCTTGTTCACATTTCCAACATAAATTTGAAGTGCCTTTATACATTTTAGACAATTTCTCTGGTGACATACACCAACAGTACATCATTTTATAAAAATTCTCTTTAAGATTATAACATAGTGTAAATTTCAATCCTTTCAACCACATATTTTCCCATTGTCCCATCTGTATATTATAACCAAAATTTTTAGCCCACTTTATCATATATTCTTTTGCTTGTTCTTCTTCTGTTTCAAATTTCAGTAAAAGTTTATATATTTTAGCAATTACATGTTCATGATTTGTACGCAATTCTATTTCAAACTCTGTGTTCAAAACCATAAACTCTTTTATCTACTTTAAATGTTTCTAATAACTGTAAATAAGAAAACCATTGACAGCTATATCCCTTTGCCACCAGTTTTTCTTTTCATTTTATTTTACATCTCCCTTGAAAAAATTCTAACATCTTATGATAACTTAGCCATTTGTGTTTGCCTATTATTTCTCATCTATAAAATGCTGCTTGTGCTAAGAGTCACAAAGGTTTCTGGGCACAACCTGGGTTTGTATTTATTCCATATTCTCAATATGGCAAGTCTAACATAATGATTTTTAAAATCCACATTAACGTTGACTTTGTTGTACCACAAATATCCATGCCACCCAAATCTCAGGTCGTGTCCTTCTAACTCCAGAAGCCTTCTATTTCTCAGCAGCACCCACTCTTTCACCCAAACCAAACAGCGAGCTGCAATTTCAAATCAGACAGACCCAGTCCTCCTCTTTCCTTTACATCTTGTAACACCTTATATTTAACTCATGGTTTTTTCCCCTACCACACACATTTAGATATATCCTTCTGCCACTGTTTAAATGGTGCATCAGTTGTCAAAACAGGTGTTGTCTGAAACAAAAACATCATTCTAGGCAATGTCTTAATTCATTTTTATCACAGGAATTCTCCCCAGCAATGACAGTTGCAGTTTCTCCCATCTTAACATGTCTTTTTGAACTTCATTCTGATGTCTTAATATAGTTATTTTGAAATAAGAAACAGTTCATATTTGTCCTAGTGATACCCAGATACTTTACCTTCTTCTCAATCTTAAAACCCGTTTTATTCATCAATTCTCTTTGATCTTCTATTTTCATATTTTTGTTAACATCTTCATCTTCTGTTTATTAATCTTGAAGTCTGCTAATGTACTAAATTATTTTAATTTGCCCATTAATATTTCAATTCCCTTTAAAGGATTTTCCAGAACCAACACTAAGTCATCTGGAAAAGCCCCTAACTTACAAGTTTCTTTTTTAATCTTTACTCCCACAATCCTCTCATCTTGTCTTATATCTCTATTCAGTATTTCAACAACCAAAATAAACAAGAGAGGAGACAATGGGCATCCCTGTCTTGTTCCTTTTTGTATCTCACAAGGCCTTATTAAATCTCCATTAACAATTATTTGTGTTTTCTGCGAAGTGTAAATAGATCTTACCGATTTTATAAAGTTCTCTCCAAAATTCATATCTTCCAAAACCTTGAACAGGAAAGCCCAGTTCAAATTGTCAAAGGCCTTCTCTGCATCTGAGAAAATCAATGCAGCTCCAAATATTCCAAAATGTCCAACACATTTCTAATGTCGACCTTTAACTGTCTTTTAGGTAAAAATCCACATTGATCCTCATGAATAAATTCTTGCAAGATTATTTTCAGTCTATCAGCTAGAATTGTTGTGAACAACTGATAGTAATTATTCAATAACAATATCAGCCTATAGTTTCTTGTTAAAGTCAAATCTTTTCTGTAGTCAAATCTTGTCAAATTAGAAATTATCCAAGAAGAAAAAGAGATAGACCAAAGAGATAAGAATGTCTTATAGGATTTTCTTCCCTTTCTTGCTGGCAATGTTTGTTAGATCAGAAAACACTGAATGGCCTACACTAAGCCACCTTGCTAAATGACAATTTAAATGCTGGTTTTCTAGTTGTAGTCCAACATTCTAACTGAAATATGGAGGAGTTTACACTACCTTAGCCAAACTATCTTGTGATAATCAGGGCTGGTGGTGGACAGAGCTAGAATGGGGACTGCCCCATTTTTTCTCTTCCATCCAATCTTTTGCAGATTACCTCCTCAATTCCATTGTCCCTTTCAACTTCTCCTCTGATTTTTCTTTCCCATCCTTTTCCTTTCTCTTCAGTTTCATCCCCCTCCCCCTCCCCCTCCCCCTCCCCCTCCCCCTGCTTCACCTGGATAAAAGGGGGCTGAAGGTCATAGTTTGACAACTCCATTAAAGCACATTGTTTGTAGAACATTAGGTCTGGTTAGAGAAAGTTTCCTGACATGTATAAATAGCAAATGATTCATAGTTGCTACTTGAATCCATCCTGTGAGAGAACACATTACACTTATCAGATCACCTGTAGAGAAATCTTAATATGAGATTCTGCTGGCACTTAGCTAGAAGTTAAGATGTTGGACTCAGCCATCATTGGGTGATTTTGAGCCAGTCACTTTCTCTCAGCCCAACCAACCTTTCAGGATTGTTGCTATGGGGAAAAATTGGAGAGGACATGCAAGGAAAGTGAATCTGTTCTGCTGGACATCATGGTGTATAATTCTTTGTTAGTTCAGCCACTTAATACAGACAGCACTCTGATGCTCCTAGCTTTCCTGGATTTTCAGATAGCAGGTAAAGTTGGTCTTGTTAAAAGTTTCACCATTCCTCAACTGTTAAGTGCTTGACAGGAGTAAGAATAGCTTTGCAGAGCATATTAGTTAACTTGATTTGAATAGGGGCATTCAGAGAGAATTTCTCAAATATTGAGAATTGTAGCACTAAGTTACTGTCTTCCATTTAAGTTCATGAATTATAGTAAAACGATGCTTAAAAACCTTGTATATTTTTATGTGATTAGGAAAATCTGCCTCCAGGTCTATAGATCAATGAACTTTTCTAAGGCCTTAGTCATCCTGCCAGTAATGCAAGCCTTTATGCAATGTAATTAGTTTTAACTAAATGCATTCTTGGAAGCAGGTCAAATGCAGGATCCGGTTGTATTGAGAAGATATTTGCGTCCCAAGATTTACTTAAATGTATAGTTTGGCATAAATATTTTATTATTATTTGTATTGTGATTGTTATTTAGATGTATATCCTATCTCTTGTACAAGACCTTGTACATAGTACTGCTTGCCCCCGCCCCTCCCCCCCCCCCCCCCCAGCAGTAACCCTGTGAGCTAGCTTGGGCTGAGACAGAGAATGACTGGCCCAAATAAGAATAGAATGGAATGATAGGAGAGAATATCTCAGTCTGGGTATCTGATTGAGTTGGAGCAAATTTGTGTTGGAGCAAATTTAACACAATTATATCAGTAGTTAAGAAAAGCAGTCTATATTTCTGTTGACAAATCATGTATCTTGTAAAAAGTTTAACTTGGTTCTCCCCCTTTCCCATTACAGTAAAAGTGAATTACAGAAGCTTCTTCTAGTTGCTTAACAGCCAAATGTTAGTAGTGGATGAAAACAGAAAATCTTCCATTTCCACCTTAATCTTATGTGTCCTGAAGTTCATGAAAAGTATCCTACTTGATCTGAGGACTTCCTTTAGTTTTCTACATTGTGCATATAGGGAGAGTGCCTCTAGAGATTGATGGGATTATATTTGTAATGAAAGGATAAATTATAGTTTATACATTGTTCTGACTTTTGGAGTATGACTTTGAGTCCTTGACCAGTACGTGGGTACCTCTTTACCAAAGCCAATTATAACATGTGAGTAAATTGCTCAAGTCAGATAAGTTCAAACCATGTTAAATCCATACATGTGCTAAAATGTTGATCAAATGTGGTAAGCATGAGAGACTTTCTGCACTTCTTCTATAGGGTAAAAGAGGGTAAAGATTTGTGACTGGTTCTGTTTATTTCAGTGCTATTCTACATTTGGAATCTTAATCCTATACATTCACCAATATTGCCTTCTGAAAAGTTCTCTCTATAAAATCCTTCTGCTTAGTCTATGCACTGAAAATATCTGCCAAAAGTCAGAAAATGCTTTATCCATGATATGGATGATGATATGATTGTACACAGTATGTTAGTAATCAGCTAGCAACAGTCATGTAATGTCATAATTAGATACTCCTATATTGTAGTCAGTAGACCAAAAATAAAATCATTTACTTTGCAGTTGTTTCTGATATACTCCAACATAAAAACTGCAAAGCAAAAGAACATGTTTTGTGCTTCTATATCTTGGTAATTGTACAGACAAAACTGTAAAGATAAAGCAACCCAGATTTTTAGCTGGATGTATCTTAATACATTTTTAAGAAAATTAGAGTTCCATCCAGCTGCCCTGTTTGATGATTTAATGATTTAGATACTGTAAAAACTAATCTAAAACTGGCCCGAGGCTGAGAAAATAATGCCTTCTTTCCTTCTCCAATTCTGAAATTCACCCCTCTCTTAAGAAAAAAGCCTGAGTAGCACTACTAAAGATTCTGTTCCAAACTTTCCAGAGCTCTGCTGTATTTTTCCTGAAAAGACCTGCAAGATAGATTTTGCAGGCTCAGCTTGTTCCAGCTAAGATCGCCAAGATACGTGTTTTCTGAATCTAATTCAGGAGTGTTTTGAGCTGGGCACCTTTTGGCTACTGGGAGAGAAGATGACAAAGTCCAAAAGGACATCTTCCTTTCTTGCTCTGATTGATATTAGATTTTTCTGCATCTTTGCTCCTTTGCATCTTTCTTTCATTCATTTTGCTCTTTGCATTAATCCCAGCTGTTATGTCTGCATGGATCAAGACTTTCCTCTTCCTCTCTCTCCCAATTCTTTCTTCAGGCTCATAGTTGGCAACCAGGAATAAAGAATCCCTACCGTGGGGTAGTAGTGTGGCCTGTTCCTGAAAACATTGAAATCACTGTGACACTTTTTAAGGTAAGGTGTTTTGTTTGACTTTGAATTGCCCAAATTTATGCATAGATGAATGATGAACAAGAACTCTGATAAGCATGTAAATATAATCTGATGCTATTTTCTAGCACTTATTTGTTAAGAACACAATCCTAACTCACCATATTTTTTAGAAGACTCTCCCATCACAGGAATTCACAACCTTTGGGGGATAATGGCTACACTTGGGTTTTGAATGCTGTACTGAGGGCAGCGCTATAAAAAGTAGATAGGATTTGGGTTTTGACTGCTGTTCAGGATCCTTGCTTTGATTTTAATCTAGTTGAAATGATTTAATTAGTTAAATATGTTTAATATAATTATGTTCCGAGAATGCAAAGGTTTTTCCTTTCAGTCACAGTAGAAATGATAACATGGTGGCAATCTTTGGAGAGCCTTTGAGGGCCACATCCAGGAAGGACTTATACGGTCTTCATTCTGGTCCTCTTGATATAAAAATTATTTTCAAATCAATATTGAGATATAGCCCTGACTCTACTGGCTTCAACAGAAAACAAATCCTCAGGCTGTAATCCTATGCGTGCTTATCTTTGAGCATGACCTGCTGAACTCAGTGGTGCTTACCCCTGAAGTGATACGTACTAAATTGGCCTGCGCATTCATTATTTCATGAGAAACACTAATCCTACACATATTTACTTAAAAGTACCTCCTACAGAGCCCAGTAGGAATTAGTTTCCTATTAATGATCATAGATGTATAGCTTTGGTTAATATCATAAGTTATTTAATAATACTTCTTGGTTCTCAGGAAATAACACAATACAGTATACAAACACAATAATCTAAAATACAAGGGCTTTATTCAACATCATCCTAAGCAAGCTTTTCTTAATCATTGCTGAACAAGAAGCCAGAGTCAGTTTTGCATGCAGGCTTGGCTTATTTGGCCAATACCTGTTCCTCTTTCCTCTGTATTTTAAGATGCTCTTAGCTTCCACCTTTGTGGCTTAATTAGAAACTTCAGATGGGTACAAAACCAGAACAGGAATAAGCCAAGAACTCAGACACAGAGCAAGACACCCTGATAGTTTAGCATGCTAAATTGTAGTTGCAAACTTTGACAATAAACCAGGGTTTTACATGCATTTTATTGCCCCTAAATAATGTAGCTTATTTATTGACATTGTCGGTGGCTCATTATAAATCAAAGTAAAGAAACCACATTAGGGCTTAGAGCTGTGAACTCAGTAAATAAGCTGTCAAGAAATTGCAGGATCACTTTTAGAGAATATACCACAAAAATTGTTCTGCTGTTAAAAAACACGTTTGACCTTCTTTTAAAAAACAAACCCATCAAGGTCTTATTTGAGCAGGATTGTTTCTACTGAGAATTATTTGGATTCAGAATAATAAATCTTACTATCTTGAAATTGGCAAAGAAATACTGTTTGTCTGCAGTATGTGTCAATTTACTTTACTACAAATTAGGTTCAACATCCTGGACAATAAAATCTGGTCCCCAGGTCTGTAAGGATAGCCTTAATACAGGCAGGAATGGCAACAAGAGAAGTTGAAAGGGTGTGTGTGTGTGTAGTTTTCAGTTTGGACTAAGTATAAATATCTGTGGTAAGAGGCTGTTAGGCATTGATAAAGCTATGCAACTTGGAAACTGTTTTGTTCCTGCTTCCATCTCTTTGAACCTGTAGTCTTACACCAAGGATTAGCAACCTGCAGACTGGGCTGCGTGCAACCCTAGTCCATTTTTGTGGCTTCGAAGGCCCTTGGAAATGAGTGTTGAAATTCAACAAACTGCTGATAAATGGATGTGCAAATTTCTGCTGGTTTCTGACAGTTATCAACACAGAAAAAGTGTTAATCCCTAACACAGGTACACAACTAATGGCAAAACACCATCCTCCCCAGTTCTGCCAATCCTACCAAACAACTGGAAATCCTATGCACCTCCACTTAGCTGATGGCGTTATGTCATTGCCCCACTGTGGCCTTGGCTACCCAAACCTTTAAAATGTATGGCCCTAAGCCACCAAAACATTGCTTGCTCCTGTATATAGGAAACCAGTGTATACACTGAGAGAGAATATGCTGAACATTTAAATTATTTATACAATTATATATTATATTTATGTTTACAGGTAGTTCTCATTTAGCGACTGCCTCGTACAGCGCCTGTTCGCAGTTACAGTGGTGATGAAAAAGTAGACCAGTCCCCACATTTACAACCTTTGCAGATCTGTAAAGCAAAGGAAAGCTGAATTAAAATCATAAAATGTTTCACTTAGCAACCACCTTGCTTAATGACTGAGTTGCCAGTGCCAGTTGTGGTCACTAAATGAGGATTACCTGTATTCTTATTTAGTGCATTTTCATGCTAGCTGAAGTGGTCTAGGTGGCTGACAAAATAAAAACTCAGAAGCATGATAAAGCAGAGCGTAAAAATATTTCAGAAATTAAACAGTTGCCAAACCCAACTAAAGTAAAGCTCGTAAGAGCATCCCTGGGTGATTTCTGCTTTTAGAATGGAAGAGACACACAGCCTAAAAGAATAAGAAAGAACTCTGTCTGGCATCAGAAAGATCTCAGTATAGGCACCCAGCAAGCCCAACTGGGAATGGCATTCCACATCCAGGGCAGCTCTACTTTGTTCTGAGTAGCTACCCGTGTTACTTCTTTTGAAAGAGGGCCTTTGAAAATGATTTAGGAACCAGCCAGCTATATGCGGAAGGGGGTGATATGTCATCTGACGTGATGTCAGGTGATTTCAGGCTCTAAATTGGACCTAAAGACATCCCAGAAGTTGGGACAGGCCATCAAATGGTACTGGTATATTATGATAATATTTTCCTGCCTGATTTTGAACATCTGTGAAAGCCAACCTTGATGTAAGACAGCAGGCTAGTACGGCAGTAATTTAATAAAGTAAGAAAGTATTTCTCTATCACCCAATAGCCAATCCCCTGGGTAGTTCACCGAAGAAAACTTGACACCTTAAAAGAGAAGGGCCTGATAAAAAGAGCCTTGTATGTTGGAATAGGGGCAGAATAACACTTAAGGGAAACCAGCAACAGCACACTTTCAAAAGTGCAGTTCTGTCAAGATTTGGGCATGTAGTTAATGATTGCTGAAAGAACATTTGTTTGTATTAACTTTTATGCTGACCTAATTCTTGCTCCCTTCTGCAGCTCCTAAAGGTCCTAGCCCTTAGTGAGAATTCCCTACTGGGATTCATAGTAATTGTCCATGCTCTGAGATCAGCAGCCCCATCTAATTTGAAGGACACCACATTGGAGAACATTGAGCAGAAGGTTGAGGATCACCTGTGTCATGTGGGGAAGAGAGGTGTCCCAGAGGGAAGGAAGAAAGATGTTTGCACTGCCATTTTGCATCAGGGCATGAAAGTATCTCTCCCAACAGAACCTGTTTGCACTGATTAAAAGCTGAAGGCCAGAGTTGTGCTCCTGGCTTTTATCTGTACTGGCAGTGGCTGATGACAGAATGCATTGCAGTCATACAGTCTGTATCGGAATCAGAGATAAAGGCCTGATTTTGTTTGCAAAGCAGCACTCTAAAATAGTCACGTAGGGAAAGAACAGGCACCAAGCTAGACAAGGCATGTGTTCTGGAAGTGATACGATTGCATTATCTCTGAATCTTTAAGTGGCTGTTGAAATGGCATTGCTGATAGGATTAAAGGTTACGTCTGGGCATCTGTGGCTAATGAGAATGTTAAGTATAGCCTCTTAGCAGTGGGCAGTGGATACTTGAACACTTGTTACTTAAAAGCATAGATAATCAGTCACTGGGCAGAGTATTTGTCTGAAACAGAAACATCGGAGGAAGTTGCTCATATTCTTTTGTATGAGAAGCCTCTACATGAATATGGTGGTCTGCCTTCTCTGCCTTCTCTGACCTTTTTCTCTCCAAATGGTATCTCTGGCTTTCTGTTTTATGATGGAGCTTCAGTGCCCTCCAAAATTTCACCAAAGAAAATAGGGCGATGCCTGTGATTGTGCAATGGGCAAAGTAAACACCTCAAGCTTAAATTATTTCCAGTTAAGAGGTTTTCATTGTATGAGGAATAGGCTGAAGGTTGCTTTTTTAAAGAAATGATAAAACCCCCTTGTTGACCTAACAAGTGGATTATGACATAAACATTTACGAATATAATCCATTTCAGCAAATGAATGAAGTATGATCCTGAGTTGGTGATGTGATGTAGTAGTAGGGAATTAACTTAGAGAAAAGATGTACAGTTACTCTCAGCTGTGGGTATGTGTTGTATGTATCTTTTACCCAATTGGCACCACTACAAATTGCAAAAATATGATTGAAACATAGAAATTGGTTATAAGATACGCAATCAGAAAGAAGTCTAAATAACAGTGTAAATGAACCAAGAGTTTGTATTACACAATACAAATATCTGAAAGGAAAATGCTTTTAAAGGAAAAATAAATAGAAAATAATAATGAACACAAAGAAAACTCTGTGCCACTCTTTCTTGTTATCTTAAAGGTGATAACTGGTTAAAACCTGCAGATTTCCCAATAAATGTGGGCCTGTAATTATACCTGTGTGTATATGTGTATGATATGTGTGTATGTGTGTGTATGTATATGCATGCCAAAAACTATACTGTAAAGATGAGCAGGACCAGGACAACACACAAAAGATTTAAGAGCTAGTGGTTAAAAATTTTTGAATTACCACTGCTCACTTTACCTGTAAAATAATATTGATAAAATTATTGTATTTTCTGTTTTCTGAGAGATATCCTACTGACAGATAGACAGAAAGACGATCACGAGCCCCTCTGCATAATTTCTTTCCACGTGGGCATATAGTTCCTCCCTCTAAGCTGATTTGCAGAGGATTCTTCAGAGGTCTTTGTGCTTTAGAGTAGCAATGTCTGCAGTTGTTTCCAGCTCCGGCCCAAAACTTTGTTTTCAATAGCTTCTGTTCTTATTGAACCCTTCATTTTTAGTTAATTTAGGAGCTTGTTTCTTCCTTATTTCTTTAGAATAACTTACCTAAATTGATATCCACACATTAAATTATGGATAAACTAAAAGTAGTTCTAAAGTTACAGTGTTTATACATGGTTTTATGTCTGCACATTAAAAACCAATCATGATGACATTACTAATTTCAAAGAATAACAGTATCTCAAGGTTATATAAAAAATGAAATAAATTTACTGTTTGCTAAAGCATAAGCTTCAAAGACACAAGATTACAACAATCATTAGATTAGATGTAGTTTGGAGTAGGCACCATCTAGCAAACCTTCAGTACCTAGGAACTTAATTCTTCAGTAACCTAGGTATTAAAATGCAGTTTGTAAAAGGATTAAAAAGTTGCATTGCTAAAGAGACTCATACACATCACCAATAGATATAGATCCCTTTTCTTAGAAAGGTATCTAAAACATAATTACAGTAACATATAAAGCCAACACAAAAACCATTTGGTTTATACGTTTTATAGTTCTTCTAAGCATGTATAATCATAAACAAGAAAAAAATAATGGAAACTAAACATCTTGAATAAAAATCCAATGAGATAGTGTGATTTTTTTTTTCAGGCATAGCGGGAAATGAGGAAGCCTTGGTAATCTAATGAATCCACATTGGGCTCCTGGAGAAGGGATGCATGTGTAAATGTTTTTTAAAATGTATGTAAGTGAAAATACAAGTGGAGATCATTAAATGGGATGATTCCATTAGAGTATAGGAAGAAAGAGACTTCTAAGGTAATGATAGATTGGTCTGGGATTTTAGCTTAAATGTCCCCAATGTCCAGATTCTAAACATTTTCAGAGACCTGACCCCTGGAGCGGGGGGGTGGGGGGGGATACCTTTCTTTGCCCTCTTTATTTGTGGAGATGGAACTAAAGTCAACTTGTTGCTATCTTTGGTGTCCCTTAGGTTTTAGAATCCCAACCAAACCTGCTCATAACATGTGTGGCTGATAGCATCTGTCTTTGATTTTGGACTAGGAAACTTCGTTTTTCCTTGATTAGCCAGTTAGCAAGGTGTCTAGATCAAGAATCAGCTTAATATCACAAATGAAATATCTTGTTCCTAAAACGTTTGATATCTCAAACAGTATTTGTTTGATTTGGTATCAAACATCATTTTAAGGTATAAATACAATTCTGATCTACATATGACAAGAGACTCACTCCATGGTGAGAACATGATTATCTTCTATACACACTGCATTCCTTCATGCTACCCTACATATCTCTCCTTAAAAAGATATCAGAGTCATATATTTACCACGGGAAGATGCTCTGGTTAGGAATAAAGCCATTGTCTGTGACAGTGAATGCAATTCTGGGCCACTCTTTTTCACTCTTCACATTTCACTCCACTCTATTTCAGGGTTAACAGTAGTCAGTTAAAAATAAACAAGGTAAAAAGTCTGTTAAAAATAATCATAACAGGAAAAATAAATATGCTCTAGATTTGTTTTAATGTTGTTACTGAGTTGTACTTTGGTCCCTCTGATGAGTGACCAATGACAGGAGGCGTATGAACCATCTCAACTTCCTGGATTATTCTTCAGCTTTCATTAGCCTTTAACAAAGACCAGGAGTTGTCCCTACTTGATGGCGGTTTTCAGAAGTTGGCACCAAAGCAATGGTGTGTGTGTGTGTGTGTGTGTGTGTGTAGTTAATCTATTACTCATGTTGATTCTGAACCTCAGTTTTGTCTTTTTATATGCTGATTTACATCATGGATATTCTTCAGTAATGCTGACATGTAACCTACAGATTTCTAAATAACTGGGAAGAAAAGTAAAAATAAATGTAACCTCTCAAAAGAAAGGGTCTTTAGAACTGCCAGAATAAAATAATAATAAATTAATAAAATGAATAATATAATAAAAAGCTACAATCTTTACACCTGTGTTCCATTTTCCATGTTTGAAAATCAATAAATTTTGGAAGGTTTTGCATATAGGTTTTTAAAAAAATGATTTGCAATCAAAGACCAAAAGAAGAGCAATAATACAATATAAAGCTGTAAGACAAGGTGAGAAATTAACATAATAGTGACAGACATTAAATGCTGGTCATCTTCTACATGAGGCATAAATAGCAGGAGCACTTAAACATGAGTGTAATTCAAATCCATCTTCTAAAGGGAATTGTAATTGAACAGAATCTGAAAACTTTCTGGAAATCTAGTGGATTGATCTGCTAGTAAAAAGCAGAGCACCTACATTTCAGTCTGGGATATTATGCTCCTAAACTTCCCTCCAACATGTACTCAGTGGTAAAGCAGTATGCTGTGCCAAGTTCACTCCTATGCAGTGCAGAGAGGATGATAAACAGAGAACGGGGTATAGTGGAAAGTCTGCTAAAGAGGCCCTCCTAATAATAGGTTGAGACCTTGGATCTGTCATCCTATAGATCAAAATCCAGGATTCATCTGTTTATCCTCTACCATGGGTTTCTTGGGTTCAAAAAGGAGTTTAACATTATATTTCTGCCTTTCAGGATCCCCACGCAGAGGAATTTGAAGACAAAGAGTGGACATTTGTTATAGAAAATGTAAGTGAGAAAATGGTGTTTTGCTTTTCATTTTAGTTTCACCTTGGAGCTATTTGCCATTTATCAGAATAGGAAACTCCTTTCTTCCCCCACTTGCAGGGAGATAAGAAAAAGGGACCAACCTGTTTGTACCTCCTTGTGCTTCTAACACAAATATGGTTGCTTTCCAAACTAACTCATTTACATTTAAGTAAATTGCTTTACTAGTCAATTGGCTTTACATAGATGCTGAACCACTACAAAGCCTTTTTTGTAACATGTAGAGTTAAAATGTAATATGTAACTGCATAAGATAACAATTTTGGTGTATTTTTATTGAAACATATGGCTTGCAATGAGATCAGTATATGTAGTTGTAGATAAAGCAAAACAATCACTGCAAAATGCAGAAACAACCCCTCCTCCTTTGACAGTATCTTCAAATAAAGTTTGAGAAAAGTTGGGAAATCCTTCTCAAGGTTGATAGTGCCACACAGTGGCCAGAGGAGAAATAATGGTTTAGGAAAAACTATTTAGAACATTGTTTTTCAAACTTGGCAACTTTAAGCTGTGTGGACTTCAAATCCCAGAATTCCCCAGCCAGCATGCTGGGTACATTGCAGTTCACACATCTTAAAGTTGCCAAGTTTAAATAGTGCTGGTTTAGAAGAATGGTTTAGGACAGTGATGGTGAACCTTTTGGGCTCAAAACTTTGGAAAATGCCTAACTTGACTCTGCCGGTGTGTAACCCCTCCCCCCAAACAAAAGAGAAACAATTCTTTACATATTCATTTATTTAAAAAAAATAAGTCCAATCATGTGTGGTGCTGTGTATTATATAAAGAAACATCAAATAATTACAAAAATGAAATACGAATAAAACAAACTGTTTCTTTCGTAATTCTTTGGAAGAGCTGGCTCTGCCAACTTGCATGGGGTGAGAAGGAATATAACTAACCCTGGGGGTGGCTAGTGCCTTGAAGATGCTCCCCAAGTCTAATAATTTCTAGTTAACATCAGTTCCTTAGAAGCTATTTATTTTTTATTTAGGAATCTTGTTTTATTTTAATGTATTTTAATTAATATTTATTCTATTTGAATTAATTTTATTCTTTTTACTGAAAACCGTTCATAGTCACTCTGCAGTGAGATGGGCAGCAAGAAATTTGAAATACAAATAAATAAATAAAACCTCAGAGAGAATAGTGGTTGTCAGGTGTTGATGAACACTGGCGTGTGACCCAAACATCATGGCGTGTCACCTTTGACACACATGTCATAGGTTTGCCATCACTGGTTTAGGAAAAACGTCCTTATTGGTTTGTATATGGTAATCTTTTAACCTGTCCATACAGAATTAATTTGTGTGTGCGCACGGGTGTGTATTCCATGATATCCCTACCTGTATTCATTTCTGCATCATTATATTTGCTGTCCCTTTATCAGGTTTTCTTCTGCTTGTTTGCATTTCAGGTTGAAGGGATAAGTTTATTTTCAAATTTAAAATCAGTCATTTTGGAAGTGACTAGGCCATTGTAAATGAATTTTAGAAATCATGCTGTAGAAAGCACCCTTTGCTAATATTTGTGATACCTATCCTTTGTTGTCAAGGGTTCATTGGTAAAAGGAGCAGTCGTAATGCCAACTTTTTTCCCCTTTTTTCCTTCATTCTGCTACTGATAATGTACCAAAATGGATGTACGGTGGTACCTCGGTTCACGAACTTAATTCGTTCCGCGACTCTGGTCGCGACCCGAATTGGTCGTGACCCGAATCAAATTTTCCCATTAGGTTCAATGTAAATACAGTTAATCCGTTCTGACCCCTCCGAATTTGGTCGCGACCCGATTTTGGTCACGTCCCGAATCAAATTTCCCCATAAGGTTCAATGTAAATACGGTTAATCCGTTCTGAACCATATGTATTTTTTTTTAAAACCACAAAAATATGAAACAAAGTACAGTACAGTACAGTACGAAGAGAGAGAACGCTAACCTTGCTCGAGGCGACTTCTGGCGTGGAGGACAGGAAGGCGGGTGGGGAGGCGGTTATTGCTTGGAGGGAGAGTCCCCCTCCCTACAGGAAGCCACGACCACGTGTCACGGCAGGGAAAATGGCCGTGGATCCTGTTCGTCACCCGATCCGGCGTTCACGAACGGAAGCAAAATTTTGCGAACGGAGCTGTTCGTGACCCGAATTGGTCGTGAACAGAAGCGTTCGTGACCCGAGGTACCACTGTACTCTCCTCTTATAACCCTCAGACCTATAGAAAACAATCAGGTCAAGGAGGAAATAGTTATTCTGATAGGTTGTATTTCCAGGAAGGGAAGTTTCATTTGGACTCCCTGTAATCTGAAGCTGTTCTTTGAATGAATATTCTTACCACTTTTTCCCACTGAGTATATTCATACATTCTGATCTCGAGGATTACAGCAGATACAAAATAAGCCCCTATGATTTGTACTGTTTTCATGTTTATATACCATTATTTAGCATTGCAAATGACTGTTGTAAATTTTGTCAGGGTCTCTTGAATATTTTTGTCTCAAAACTGTCTAAGGGTGAATCATCTACTCCTCTATGATCAGGTCTTTCATAGTATATAATCAGTCTTCGTTCTTCATCACTGATTGCATTAAATCTTTTTTTTTCTATTTCATTTGTTTCTCATCTTTCTTATATGATTCAGTACAGGAATATATTTTTAACAATTGTCACTTCTTCAGGATCCCTATCTGGATTGGGACCATAGTACTGGGGGGGGGGCAGTAAACTACGATAACAACAGAACTGTTTATCCAGCCTCTATCTTTTTCCCAATGAAAATTACCCCATGAAAACTGTTAAAAGCAGCATCTGGTTCCAGTTTTCAGTAGAAATATAACACAAAGCAATGTTTACTTCCCCTGTTCTCCCAAAAAGCTAGTTTTGGCCCTAATCTTGATTGGGGGCCTTCACTACAAGTCTGATTTTTAAAAAAAAAAAGTTAACCCCAATCAGATTAAAAAATGCAGTTAGTATTCTGTCTAGTTTGATCAAATAAACCTATGGAGATACTTTAACAGCTGTATTATGCATAGTAATGTAATACAACTAATGATATGTTAAAGCATCAGGCTAGAAACCGGGAGACCATGAGTTCTAGTCTTGCCTGAGGCACAAAGCCAGCTGAGTGACCTTGGGCTAGTCTTCTCTCTCAGCCCTAGGAAGCAGGCAAGGGCAAGCCACTTCTGAAATTTTGCCAAGAAAACTACAGGGACTTGTCCAGGCAGTTGCTAGGAGTCAGCAATGACTCAAAGCCCCCCCCCAATCAACAGGTCTTGGGTTTTTGTTTTTGTTTATATATATATATATATATAGAGAGAGAGAGAGAGAGAGAGAGAGACTATATAATCTCTAAATCTGTGCAAACAGAATGTATTTGTAAGTGTAGTCACCATCCTTTGTCTTGCTATGCTATCTCATGAGGGGTGGGAGAAGTGTGTTCCTGAGAGGCATGAGTGAAGAAGATCGGGAGTGTATGCCAAGAGTATGTATTTCCAGCAGGGCCACCCAAGGCATAAAGGTCATCCCAGCTGCTTAGCTAAAGGAAGCAGGCACCTATATTAGGAAACAGGAAGATGTTGGAGACAGAAGATCACTTTAGTGACAACAGCGAAGGCATCATTTTATACTGAGTGGGAGAAGGCAATGGTAACCACTCCAGTACTTTACCAAGAAAACCACATGGGCTGACAAGATAAAGTGTCCCTAATGATATAGTGCCATATGATTGGCCCCTAAGGTTGGACGGCACTCAGTATGCCACTGAGGAATTGCTGAGGATATTTGGGGTACTAATGGTGTTTATAATGCGGCTCAGTTAAAGCCTTTGGGACAGCTAGTTGCTGATGTTTCCATGCAGGAAGAGAAAACTTGAAATTGCAAAGACAGAATTACAGTGGGAATATGGAACAATAGAAGCTTGAACGTGGAAAAATTCAATCCAGTGAAAGATGTAATGAAATGCCTACAACTTGCACATCAGTGAATTGAAATAGCCTGGAATTGGACACTTTCAAAAAATTACACTGTTTACTACTCAGAAAATGAAAAACAAAGAAACGGTGTTACTTTTATGGGAAAGCTATAGTAAAGATGGCACCTGAATACAGTGCAGTCTGTGACCAAATGATATCAGTTAGACTTTGCAGACAACCCTTTAATATGACAGTTAAACTTCGTGTTTCAATGCTGTTGTGGAAGAAGAGGAAGTTCATGAGCTTAACGGTCAAGTTCACTCTGAAATTGTCAGAACACGCAAACAGGGTGTGCTGTTCATGTTTGGAGATTGAAATGCCAATGTTTAAAATAGTAAAGAGAAAAATGGAGTTGGACAGTGTGGCCAAAGAAACAGAAATAAAACAGGAGAACAACAGTTTCTGCCAATCCATTGATTTGTTGATTGGTAATACTGTCTTCAAACACCTTTATACATAGACATCACCATATGGAGTACTCAGAAGTCATCTTGACTATATTATAGGTACATGGAGCTGAAAGAGATGTGGCCAGGGGCTGACTATAGAACAGATCATGAAGTGCTGCTGTAAAATTTCCAAGTCAAGCTACAGTGGAAGAACAAAGCCAACTAGATTCCAGAATATGATCATGACCATATACCCATCATTTTCAAGGAGAACATCAGGATTTGCTTTTGGAGTTCTAAACTTCATTGATAGAGATCCAGATCATAGCCTTATATTTATTCTTGTGTCACTGTAAACCGCTCAGAGCGCTCTTGAGTGAGATGGGTGGTAACTAAATTGGAAACATACATACATACATACATAAGGAAAGAGAAATACCAGATGTTCAATGTGGCTTTTAGAAAAGCCAAGGAATAAGAGACAGTATTGCTGATGCAGGCTGAGAAAGCCATAGAATACCAAAAAGAATATGTGTTTCATTGAGTATAGAAAGGCCTTGATTATGTCCACCATATCAAGCTGCGGAATGTCCTTAGAAAAATGTAGTCCTAGAGCATCTCATTGTCCTCATGCAAAACCTATACACAGTTCAGGAAGCCACAGTTTGGATAGAACATGGCAAAACAGACTGCCTCCAGGATGGCAAAAGAGTGAGACGAGGCTGTATATTTTCTCCTTACAGGTAGTCCTCGGTTAACAACCATTTGTTTAATGACAATTTGAAGTTACAACCACACTGAATGAGGAGACTTACAGCCAATCCTCAAAGTTGCAGTCATCATGTAATCGCAATTCAGGTGTTTGGCAACAGGCTCGCAATTACAATGTTGCAGCATCCTGCATCCAGCCATTTGCAACCTTCACTGCCGGCTTCTGACAAGCAAAATCTATGGGAAGTCGCAGATGGCAATCACATGATGTCACACCTAACAACCACACGGGATTCGGCTAACAACTGCAACTGGAACTACCAAAACTGCCATCATGAGTCAGCATAGTCATGTGATGTCATGTTTTACTGTCCCTTACAGTTGTTAACCGAGGACTGCCTGTATCAACATATATGCTGAATGTATATTGAGGGAGACTGGATCGGAAGAAAATGAACATGGTTTTAAAACTGGAGGAAGAAATATCAATTACCTGCACTATGCTGATGATGCTATTCTGATAGCTGAAAGTGCAAATTCTAGTAATGAAAGCCAAGGAGCACAGTGAAAAAATGGGACTACAATTAAACATAAAGAAGGACCGAGCTAATGGCAACAGGTACAGGAATCAGCCTTAGAACTGAAAATGAAGATATTGAAGTGGTGGATAGCTTCTCCCTTTTAGGATGGACTATGGACAGTAAGGGAACCAGTTTGGTGTAGTGGTTAAGGCGCCAGGCTAGAAAGCAGGATATTGTGAGTTCTAGTCCCACCTTAGGTATGAAAGCCGGATGGGTGACTTTGGGCCAGTCACTCTCTCTCGGCCCAGCTCACCTCACAGGGTTGTTGTTGTGGGGAAAATAGGAGGAGGAAGGAATATTAGGTATGTTCACTGCCTTGAGTTATTTATAAAAATAACGAAGGCGGGAAAAAAAATCATTCATATGAATTTAATACATTTAGAGTAGGAACTTGTAGTTCAGACATGCCTTCCAAACTAATTCCCCTGTCAGATTCTGCTGTATGTAATTATGTGAACTGTGACTGGTTGCCTGTGTAAATTACCCTAAGTTGTCTGTTCTAGATATAATTCAGAATTAAATGTTGCTTTGTCAGCCATCACATTCTTGTTCTGATTTGAATTTAATAGAAAATCAGGAAAGTGTATAAGGTTTTTTTTAACACAGCATTTGCTTACTGTATATTAAATGTTTAGCATTTTGTTCTTGTTCAGAAATCTTAGAGCTTAGGTATTCAGAGCAAATCTTTTTAGGATTGGCGGATTTGGGGTTTTGGGATTTTTTAAGAGGGGAGTGTCAAAAAGTATTCCTTTGTATGTTGCAATGGCTGGATTTGATCCTTCACATATATATTTTCTTTCTTCCTAAATTTGGTGAGTGGGCAGAAAATGCAAAGCATGCCAATCCAGAGATGTCAATCCGTTTCCCCTGAACTTGGAGAAATTGATTGCTGGGCTGAGCAGATGCTGCATATGCTTTCCTAGACAATGTTGCAATTCGTCTGGATTCTGAATTCCAGTAAAACCCTTAAATTCCTGGGTAAAGTAAGTGGGTCATGACAAACGGAGATGAATCAAACAACAGAAATATCTACATTGCATTGATGCTTTATGGCAGAAGTTGTTCTGATTCTTGCCATCCTCCAGTGCTTACTTAAATTTAATTAATCATTAAATTAAAGCTATCAGACTTCAAGAAGCACCTCTCTGCAGTATTTGAGCATAAACATAGCTCATGGTAAAAAGATGCTGTGCATTTGATGCTTTCACTCACTCAGGAAAACACACTTTTTCTCTAGAGAGTATGTTAAATTAATAGGAGCATAATAACGAAGTCCTAGCAAAAGTAGTATTGACACCTGCCATGCCATTTTACATTTAATTCTTCAAATTTATCTTGCACCCTTTTTTACTGGGCATCAGAAACAATGCAAAATTAATGTAAAACTAAAACCTATCATTAAAATATCATTGTGAAGCAATCATTATACCATCAAAAGACCCAAAGAGTAAAATCATTCCATGTAACATTAGAGAACAAAAATAGTAATTCAATATTAGGAGCTTCATACTATGGAACTGCTTTTATTGCCCTTCAGAAGCAAAGCAAGGAGGAAAGTAATTTCTCTTCCTTCAGAGGTCTACAGTTGAGGTGATGCCACTACTAAAAAAGCCCTATGGCTACCAACCAGATGAACTCAAAATTTGTTTTCATCCTGACCCTACCTACTACTTTTTAGTGTAGTCATTCAGCCATTGGCTCAGAAAAAAATGTACTCTCTTCCTTTAAATAAATTAACATTTGCAGAAGATAAGGTGGATGCAAAATTTGGGTAGAGATGTGCCTCCTCAGACTTTACAGCTTTAGCTGTCACGTAGCTAAAATAGTTCTGTCAAGCCGACAAACTGAATACATATGCGGGATTTTTTTTTTTAATGGTTTAATTGTGCATGTGTAAGACACTTAAGACACTTAAGTTTAACATTAAGAAAACTGCAAAAGAATTCTACTGTGTGATAACTATACCAATATTCTAAAATGTCTTTGAAAGATGGTGGATGTAATCTCAGAACTACTGATTGTAACCCCTGACTGCAATCTGTGATGGAGCACCCACAACTTCTGGGAGCAAGCTGTTCCACTGCTTAATAGCTTAATAGCTCTCAGGGTCAGGAAATTCTTGTCCTACCCTCAGACACTATGGAGAATAAATCCCCACTCTCTCCATCACTGGAGCTTTGCAAAGAAATGTTGGTCAAGCATCTGTTTAGGAAGGTCTGGAGGTTCCTCCCACCGGAGGTTGGACTAGAAGCCCTCCCAGACCCCTTCCAGCCTTAAGATTCTGTGAAAGGCAGGAAAGCTGAAAAGGCCCAGAAATGTCCTTCATTTTAAAAACACTCCCCCCACCACAGCATAGCATTTACATTGAAATGAGTGTGATGACACACAATTTCTGCAATTATTCCTGATTCTCAGTGGTAAAATACAATCTGCCTTCCAAATTGCCAGACCCAATTTGTTTAGATATTTTTTTCAGTCTCGCTTCCTGCTAGTTGCCTTCCAATCTCGTTTCCCATAGAGGAGAGGGTATTGGGTGAGATAGCCGACCAGAGTTGGTATCAATGATAGTTTTTGCCAGCTGGAAAGAGGAAACTGCTAAATGGAGACAGAGTTCTGGAAACAAACCTCTAATACTACATTAGGCATGTTTAAAACCAGCAGTGTATTTCAGCAATTCTTAGCATATGTTTATTCATAGAAAATCAGCAGTAAAATATACTTGCCAGAACATGCCTGAGACTTGAATCTCCATGAGGTCTTTTTCTCTTTCCAACATCAAATATCAAAACAGAGTCCTGGTAATTGTTTTACAGTGGGGTTCTAATCATTCTCCAGATGTAAGCTGAGCTGTCTAATGCTCCTTTTAATAAAAAAGTATGTTCTTAAAAAAAAAGATGGTTCAATTTGCCATATTCTTTTGCATGTGTATATGATGTCTCCTTTTGATAGTGAGCACATTTTTGTATTTAAAATGCTGCTTGCTGGGATAGCATTATGTTAGACAAATCTCATTTCACTGTGGGCGCCTGGGGGGACAATGGCCAGACGTAGTTGCAACCACATACTGTCTGATTTTCAGCAAAGGGGACAGTACGAAACCCTGTAAAAAAAGGAAGAAAACAAAATGCCAATACATAGTCATTAAATGGGAGGGGGAGAGGATTTGACAGATGGTGGCTCCCTTATGAGAGGGTTTAAGATTTCATTTAAGATACTGCCTCTAAGGTAGTGTTTTGCATAACATTTGGATCAAAAGTGTTACGAACTGCACTAAAATATTTATGGGGAAGTAAAGCTGATACAAGTAAAATACTTGCTTTTGATGCTAATTTTCTACTGTATACATAATCATAGACTAAGAGCTGGTCTGCATCTTTGGAGCTGGGGTTGATAAGCATCATCACACCTGCACTGAGTAGTTGAAGTCTTTTCCACTGTTGAGCTTGGTGTTTTTAAGACTTGTTGTTTATCATGGTTATTACTTGGTTTGGATGTGGTTGTATAAGCAGGGCATATCTGTTGGTTGCTGCCCATGATATCATGTGAGAAAAAGGACTCGTGTGTGTCCCTTGAGTCTTTAACAAGTGAATGCATTTTTCAAAGTAAATTTCTGACAATTTTAAAACCTTTTTAGAGGTTTTTCCTTTCTCGTGAGAATTCTTTTGTCTGTTCCTTCACAGTTTGGAGAGAAATTGAAACTCTGCTGCATCTGTCATCTAACGCTTAATAATGTTTACCTTGTCTACCTCTATTTTTCATTTAAGTCAAAGGCATGCCTTTTCTGACTTATTTTGACATAATGATAAAATGATGGCTTATCCCTGGGCTCGTGGCTTCTCCTCTCCCCTAGCATGGATCAGAATCTTTTGCTTCCGTTTTCAGTTTACCACGTATCTAAATTTTAAACTGGTTATTCTTAATTGTGATTTAACTGATTCAGCTTCATTGATAATTGTTTGGTGTTGGCCTACGACCAGCTTCATGAAGCACATTGATCCAGGTTCACAGTGGCCCAGACATAACTCTAAACCAAGGTTATTTAAAAATAGTGATTGGCTGAAGTAATCAGCATACTCTTATTAGCACTTTTGGAAGGCATTCTCCAAAGACCATATTTATCTTTGCAGGACAGGGACAAAACTAGCAAAGCTCCAGCACTCTCAGAAGGAGGCAGACTTATCTCTATGGAGGCTTTTTTAAAAGCCCAAAATAGAAAAAAAAGCTAGATTGTTCTACATGGTATCATTCCTAAGAGTATTTGCAGGAGTGGGGGAAGGGGATGGAAGGAATCTTTTCCCTCCTAAGAAACAATGCCGTATCTTAATATGACATTATCGCTGGGGCACGCTGACCACATTTTCAAAGAGAACTGTGACCAGGTAGTTGACCTCACAGGAGTTCCTAAAAGTCCCACTAAGAGGAAATACTTTTTGTCCAATCCTGAAAAGCTACATTCTGATTTTGTCAGTTGCAGTAGACAAGATCAAAATACCAAGGGTGTGTGTGTGCGCACGCACGCATGTCTGGCCCAAGCTACTCTAAATGTGCCTTCTGCTTCCAAAGCTAGAGTATACCTTGTGTATAATAGCATGATGGTAGTGATGATGATGCTATCACTCTGTTTTACACCATTTAACTTAATCTGTTATTATATTTGATATTACCATTCATAGCTACATATATTAAATAAATTACAGAATTTTGCTTAAATGTGTGGATGGTGCACTTGCTTGGGACATTTAGGTAGTGGTTTCCCTTCATCCAGGTTCAGAAACATGGTTTTGGGGACCTGCAAATAAATATTCATATAGCTGAACTCTCCTCATATCCCAAGGTTAATAATTTTCTTAAGGAACCTATTTGTTTTGCCAACTCCAAAACAGTTTCCAGATCATTCATCATATTTTCCATTGAAATAGTGGTTGGGAGACATGTTCTTCTTGTTTCCTTGTATCTATCCTTTTGAGTCAAAATGCTTGGTTTGAGTTTCTCCAGGGCTTTCATCTTAATGGTACTTTGCATTTAGAGGTAGTGTGAGAGATTCCATTTTGTTTTTCATAGAATGTTGAGAATGTTTTAGGGAAGCTACTTGGTTTCAGGACACATACAGTGGTACCTCGAGTCACGAACGCTTCTGTTCACGAACAATTCGGGTCACGAACAGCACCGTTCGCATAATTTTGCTTCCGTTCGCGAACTCCGCATCGGGTGACAAACAGGATCCGCGGCCATTTTTCCTGCTGTGACACGTGGTCGTGGCTTCCGGTAGGGAGGGGGACTCTCCCTCCAAGCAATAACCGCCTCCCCACCCGCCTTCCTGTCCTCCACGCCAGAAGTCGCCTCAAGCAAGGTTAGTGTTCTCTCTCTTCATACTGTACTGTACTGTACTTTGTGTCATTTGTTTGTGGTTTTAAAAAAAATGCATATGGTTCAGAACGGATTAACCGTATTTACATTGAACCTTATGGGAAAATTTGATTCGGGTCACAACCAATTCGGGTCACGACCAGAGTTGCGGAATGAATTAAGTTCGTGACCCAAGGTACCACTGTACTTCTAAACATTGAACAGAATTATAATCATGATACCAAACCATTATTTTCCAAAATGCCTTTTAATATAAATTATTCACCTTGGTGATATATTGACTTTTTAAACTCCTTTTTCTTGTTGGTATTTCCCAGCCTGATTTTCTTTAATCACCATTTTTGGAAGAGGGTAAAAATATAGTTAATTTGAAAATTTGTTTACATCAAGACTGCTGATAATCATCCAGCTCTTCTCACATAGCATCTTTGATTCCAAAAGCTGATGGAAATGGCCTCTGACATTGGGCTTTTGATCCATAGATTTTGAATAAAGTGTTGCTGAACTGCATATATGTCAAATGCAAAACTCACATAAGAAATATTGTGGTGACACATTTTCATACTTTCACCCCTTTTACTCAGTGTTTTACATTTTATTATAGGAAGTCATGTATAATGTAATACATTCTCATCCCAGGAGCAGAAAATATAATCCCAGTTGTTCATTGAATAAAAATAAATCATTATGTTAAACAAAAGTTTTTGCACTGGTCTTGTACCAATATGAGTTTGCTTATTAGGTGCCTTTAATCACATTATTAAACTGGGCATTTCATAAATACTCATGAGTAATCTCTAGCACTGGTCATCTGAAAGAAACCTTAACATTGAACTGAAAATTTTCTTTGGGGGGCAGGGGTAGCTTTTGCCAAGAACTTGTACAGCTAGTCATATAAATCACAAACCAAAGACAGCAAAAACTTGAAACACAAAGACACAGATGATTCCCAATGTTATCCTAAAGGTCATTAGTCACAGCAATCATATCATTGGAAGAGGCCGTTTATGTTGTCAAGTGCAATCCCCTGCTTTTTGTTTAAAGTAGGAGGTAACTGTAAACTCCTTCCCTAATACTGTCAAGAAAACGTAATGCAGTCATTGGCTGTCAAATTCAACTTCAGGGTGTCTTTATTGTTTATTCCATCAATCCCACTAAATACATTTTTGCAAAGCTGTTTAATACATGTTTCATAATAGTAAAGCTTCTCTTACAAGCTTTTTGATTTTAGAGTATACAAATCAAAGTAGAGCTCTTTTATTAAACACTTGTAAAATGGAAATAAAGCTCTCTCTGAGTACCTGTACATTTATGGCCAAAAGTTTACTTACTCCTTTGTATAAAAGGGAAGAGATAAACAATCTTGCACCATGCATAATACTAGGAAACTCCTTGACTTCTGGAGCAGAAACATATTGCTTTTTATCCTTTTTAATTTTCTTTGGTACTGCCCATTTTGGTTCTACCTGCTTCTTTGGTGTCAAACTGTTCTCCTTGCTTTTATTTATATTTCAGTTTCACATAACATCTTTGATTATCTTTTTCTCTGCTATACTTTTCTGTTACTGTGCTCCCTTCAATTTCTTTCTTCAATAGATTTCTCCAAAGAAGCATTAAGATACAGCAGAACATCAGCTACCAAAATCTCTTTAGGGATAGCTTCAATTATGTAGAGTATAAATAGCAATCAAGCTAATCAATGCCTCCCATTAAAAAAAAAGTCAACTCGGACATAAACCTTTTACCAAATACTGTATATCAGAAGCTGGCAGCACCCAGACTGACATTGTCTGGGTTCAGGAGCTCAGCAGGGTCAGGATTAGTTCCTACTTGAATGGGAGGCTTCCATGGAATATCAGAGCTCAACTAGGAAGTCAGAAAAGCATCCCAGAAAAAGGAATAATAAAGTTGTTCTGTACAGGACATGTCTGTAAAGAAAACAAACTGGATGTCTCTAGGAAGTCACCAGGAGTCAAGCTTGAGTTGAAGGAGACTTTTACCTTAATTAATTGTGTTTGCATTAATTCCCAGAACAGTCGCTGTTGTCTCCAAAACAATGGGGAGCGTAGTGCAGTAGACGTTCCCCTTCCTTTTGCTAAATTAGTTGTGCTTTGCTTCTTTTAATGGGTGGGAATGGGGATGGAATAGAGATGATCTCATTAAAATGCAGACCTATCTTTTGAGGAATTTGTCCAAGTCACAATGGGTTGAAAACATATTGAGCAAAGGGAACTTTATTCAGGTTGTCCTGATTTTTGAATTTTCTTCCATTGTGTCACTTGATTTCTGCAGTTATGGGAAGCCAGTTTCTGAAATGTAACAAATTCATGATGTGTTTCTCTTAGATTGTACCTGTAGCTGTTGTCAGAACAAGGATTTTGATCTGAAGATACATTACTTTAGGAGAGAAGCACGCATGTTGCCTTGAGCCCCTGGAGACAAACCATAGAAATGTAAAAATACTAGCTTTGATACAAAACATTCATTTTGTATTTGGAATAGCCTTTGCTTCCTGGTCATGGCTAAGTGATTTCAGGATACTGGAGGATGATGCATCCCATGGGTGATAGGTGCCCATCCTTGCTATAACTAAATTGACATGTGTGCAGTCACCCCTGCCAGAATGACTATCATCGTCGTCATCATCATTTCCTCCTAAAGTTCATTTTGGATTGAGGCAGTAAATAAATCACGTACTATACATTAGATTCAAGATGATGGGTTATGGAGAGTAAATGCCAGGTTTCACTTTGATGGCAAGATGTTCATAGGATGGTATCTGTGCAGCAGTACCCCAGGTTACAATGATAATCTCCTGCAAAGAGGACTTTTCTGCAGAGTGAATGTCTTTCCGTAGATTTCCTAAAAAACCTATAATAGCTTATAGAGGTATACTAGGTTAGTTGATTTTTCTTTGCCCAAGCTTTTTGACAGCAGAAAAGGTCTACAGGTTTTTAGAGCAAACCATCCTGGTCTTGGCTCTTTGAAGGAGGAGAGTTGATTTGCCTTATCTCATAACATGCTTCTGATTGTCAAGAAGGCCATACTCCTGCCGCAGCCCTCTGGTAAACCGGCTGACCCAGTGAAGTCATCCAGTCCTACAGTGCTGTGAAGGTGTTGTGGGGCCCATATGAGAACAGGCAGGAGGGGGAGAGGAAACCCCAGCCCACTTCCTTATTCATTGGCAAGGTAATTCATGCCTTCAGCAACAGTCGCTCTGCAGTGAGATGGGCAGTGACAAATTTGAAATATAAATAAATAAATAAAATAAAAAACAAACTGTACTTAACTGAAGCAATGGCTTAAAGAGTTAGCGAGAAAGGATTTACCTTTGTGAAAGCCAAGTCAACTTTTGTTCAGGAAGACTTATTCTTGATCCTTTTCAGTAATACTGCATTCCAATTATTTTTCTGGACTAGGTGGTAATACACCTGCCTTATTCATGCTAATTTATGGCATCTCTTTTGTAGATATAATTTTACAGCAGTGGGATCAGGAACAAGCTGTGAGCAAACTTACATTTCCTCTTACGATCACATTCTGCCCAATTTCTGCCCCTTTCGTACATGGGTAGACTCACTCTGGATTCCAACATAGTAAGCCATGCTTTGCTTTGTTACAGTTTCTTGGAAAAAAATTAAAATTGGCTGAGTTCACACAATATGCTAAGCCAAAACAATAACAGCCAAAAACTGCTTTTACTACAGTTTCCAAACGAAATATCAAAATTTTGAAAGGAGTTAGAATTTCCCCCTCACCATGCCATAAACTAACATTAGAGCAACTAATGATGAGGAGAAAAAATAGTGGACTGTAATATTATCTACAATAGCCATTATATTTTGTTCAATAATAGCCTTCCCCCCAATTTTAAAATACCTAAACACGACAGTTCTGACCATTTCACTAGCTTTACATTGTTCATAGGCAATGATTTTCTGCCGGTAATTATATAAAATGGGTATTATTGAACTCACCATGCTTTGTAGAGGAAGGCAAAAATAACATTAGCCAAGGAATGCAAGAGCCATTAGTGTATAAGCGAGACAGTAAATGACAACTTAGCCCTGGGAAAGGTGAAAATGTGACAAGGGGTCAAAATAACCCCACTTCAATTCTTACGATATAAGAAGGGACAAAGAGAAAGGCTTTCAAAATTCTGTTATTATACCCTATAACAGTGGTTCTCCAGGAGTCTTGCAGTACCTTTTACCTGACCTGGCCTACCTTGGAAGGCTGGCGTGCACTAGCAAAGGAATGCCATTTCAAGCTTGTGGGATTTCCTTTTCAGTCAGAGATTTTCCTTTTGTTACCACTCACCGGAGCTGCTCAGAATCACATGTTTATATCTAGAAATAATGTAATCCTTTGAGCATCTGATAAGGATCAGAACTAAGATGAGTTTATAATCCTTCCATAGGTAGGTAAGTAGGTAGATAGGTTGGTTGATTGATTGACTGATTGACTGATTGATTGTTTATTGGCTCTCCAAAGTGTTCCTCATTTTAGCAATATATTTGAGGAGGGAAGGAAAAAGAAACTTGATCTCCACAGGTGATAAACCTGGGTCAACCTTGTTTGGGCTCAGAAGCTAAGCTGGGTTGAGACTGTTTATTATATGGATGGGAGACTTCCAGGGAATAATAGGATGTTAAGGTAGGCTGGGAAATTGAAAAAAAAATTCAGAAGACTCAGTAGAAGAAGAAATACAAATCACTTCTGTATTGCTACCAAGACCATGTCCATGAAGTTGAATTCAGTTTGAAGGTGACTTTTTATCTTGATATTAATTATAATATAGTATCAATCCATCAAAAGTCAAAACTGGGTTACTCTAAATCATCCAAAAATCTATTAGTAGTTCCCAGTCTACTTTCTGCCCCTTGCCGCACAGGATAACATCCCAAGTTGTTCCTAATATCTCCATTCATTTCTTTGTCCTACTTCCAACTGAAAATATGCATAAGTGATACTGCCAACATTTGCAGACAAGCAGTTCTTTTAGTAAAGAGGTCTGAGTATGAAGTAAAGTGAATAGTAGAAAAGAAATGAGCTGACTTGTCTAGTATAGTAACAGTTTTCTGATGTGGTCATGACATCATATGTATTCCTATCAGTACTGGGAGTGATCTAGAGGTTAGCTTGAGGCAATATGAATGCTTTCACATCAACTGAAAAGAACAAAGGATAAAAGAAAGGAGAAGTTGTTTTGACCTCCTGGAATTTCCTGGAACTCCTGAATTCTGGAGGAAGTTAATGGGTCTTAACGAACCATCTTTCCAAATGTGAGGCTGCTTGGTACACTACAACCACTTGATGGCACCCTTTGATTTAGGACATAACTCATTAGGAAGGAGGAAAAAAACAGTGTGGTGTAGCTATAGTAGTTGTAATGGAATAACATGTAAGAACTAAAGGTATCTGGTTAATGTAGAGATGAAATGAAACAGCAAGACTAAGCTTTTCTGACCCTTCATGAGAGAATAGATGAAAAAAAGGGGGGAAGAATAAGATATTGTGCCAAAGGCAGAGGAGGAAATTCAAGATCCACACACATAATCTCTGGCTCAGCCTCTGAAATGTTAATCCCTGGGTGGAATTATTTTGAGCTGCAGATTGCAATTTATCGTCAAAATGGCAGTGTCAAAAAATACTTCTTGTATGGGTGACGTTCAGAGCTAGCCAATTTTAATATAAAATAGTTTACAGAGCACTATTTAGCATTTTAGTAGCAGCTTGTTAAACTTGGGGGGATTCATTTCCTGATGTTGCCTTCTGCCCAGAAGTTTTGGGGTTCTCAAAGATTTCTCCTCAAAACTTCCAAGTACGTTTTCTGTTCTGTTCAATCTCTAATTTTTTAAAAATGCATGTATACATTAGTTCGGGAAAATATTTTCACTTCAAGCTGAATAGTATTATCCTCATATCCATGTGCTAGTGGAGGTGATAGCAAATTGAGTTGGGCAGGATGGAAGCCATAAACAGGAACAAAAGCTTTATAAGGTCTTAGGAGTTCTTGTATTGTAGTTGGCCTGTTTATAAATCATTGTGAGATAGTTTCCTTGCAGAAAATAGATACAGAAAATTAGGGTAAATTTGACTTTTCTAGGCTTTGACATTCCTAGTAAATGGCCTTAAGGCAGTTTATAATACAGCAAAATCACTAAAACAGAGTTAATAAATGCAATTTAAATCAAAGCTTTAAAAAAACAGTACAGAAGTAAAACTTTGCATCTCAGAATTTTAAAATTGTAATAGCTGAGCAGAATAAATGTGTTTTTATTGCATGCCCCAAAGCCATCGGGAACTAGTATTACCCAAACAATTATTATTATTTGAGTATTTGTCCACATTTGTTATATGTAGCTCTAGTGCTGCTTACCAGCATATTATAAGTGCCTATTCAATCTTCATATTATTTGAATGTTTTACAAACATTTAAAACAATATCAAATGTTTGCTATGCAAAATTATGCATGCTGATACATATACATTTGAATTATGTCATGCATCTTAATAGGCAAACTACATGTGACATGGCAGTTCTATAATCTATCCATATTTCCATTTTTATTTAAATGCAAGGAGTCAGCTCCATTTTTTCAGTTACCACTTTGTCTCAAACTTACTCCTTGCCTTGCTTTGTGTGGGGTAGACAAGCAAGTACCTGTATATCCTATGTAATGTTTAGATTGGGCCTACAGCCAAGTAATTTCAAGCGCACAAGAAGAAAAGTAGATTCTGCTAAAATGTCTGTATCTGATTCATGTTGTAATACTAAATGTATTGACATAAGTTTTTGTGGTTTCAGTGTGACTTGCTTCTGAGTAAGTCTTCTGATAGTCACAGTGTGGTGAGATTTATTGGAGCAAATAGTTTAACTTTGCCATTTGTGTAAACTTTGTTTTCACTGTGACAACTAAAACTCAGTGCAACTCTAGACATTTGAGGGGATTCTTGATGAAGAACAATACATGTCAGATAACTAAGCTTTTTCTTAGTGGGAGGGGGTTCAAACTTAGGGGAAGGGGGGCTTCCTATCAGCTTTTAATTCTGACAGGACTAATTAGCACCTAGCAGTTTATCTGATCACTGCTAAATACTTGATGAATGCTGATGATTGGGGGGGGGAGGGCAAATAGATCTACAGTTGCAAGACAGACTCTCCCAAATCTATGGATTCAGGATTTTTTCCTTAAAAGAAAAGATGGTTATTTATAAAGGACTTTGATTCTTAAAAGAAGCTATTCGTTTTCTTGTAGAAACATTTGGTGGGCATTAGAGTCATTTCACAAGATGGGCGGTGACAAATTTGATGAATAAATAAAGTAAATAGATTAACTCTTAAAAGTTTTATATACTAATGGCTTTTGACAAAATATTTTTAGATATTTGATTATGTATTTTAGATACATGGTAGCCTGCAAAATTCAGCATGCACAGAATATATGTGTACTGTCCTTTAATATAAACATCCTGCAGTAATGGATAATCGTGTACAGAATTAATATCAGTGCTTCTTCAAACTGTAGCAAGGAATACACAGAAGTATATTGTCCCTACTACATGATTTTAAAATGTCAAATTCAGGTTTCTCTTTCACAGTATAGTTTTTTTCTGTCTGGATATTATGTTGATAAGTCAACATCCATATTGAAATGGTTGAGAGCTCTGTTTTATAGATGGATCAGCCAAAAGTAAGTTCTTATGTTAACATTTTAAATAGGTCACCACTTTGACTTGATCCTATATATTATGGATTGTGTCCACTGAAATCAGGTAATGGAATTCCCAGTAATTTGAATGAATATGGATTGAATTCATGGATGATTATACTGATGATTCATATTCCATTCCTACTAGCCTGGTCCTCTTCCTGTGGTTTCAGAAGTAAAATAAAAGGTGATGTCCTGAATTTTTAATCTCTGCATAGCAGATTTCAAAATGTTTGGAACTACATCAGCATCCAGTGTGGCTAGACATATCCATTACTAGTTTCTGCTGATATACCAAATATATCCTTTCCTGGACAGAGATTTCCTAGCTGCAGGACAGTGTTCAAGTCCTGGAAACCTCAGGTTTAGGCTGCTATAAGCCACTGTGTATGGATCTGATCTTGCACTTGTGTAAAATGTAGCTGGCAAGTTGCTGAATGAGGAATCTAGCTTCAAATATACTATTGCTGAGGCCATGGCAGTGACTGCCAGTTAGCTGCTGAGTGAAATTTAAGATGTTAGTTTTGACAGACAAGGCTTTCAACAACTTGGAAGTAGGATACCTTGCATTGCCATTGTAGAGTATGTTGATCACTAAGATTATCAAGGAAGTCCTCCTGTCTATTTTGAGGGTTGCAGAAAGCCTTTGTGATGAGCAGGATACAAAGGGGAGGGTTTCTGGCTAGTGGGCCCAACATTCTTCAGTGCTCTTCCCCCTGAAATTTAAAGCATCCACAAATCTTTTAGGCATCAGTGGACCTACTTCTGCACCCAGATTTTCCCTGTATGAATGTTAAAGAAATGTTTTTTATTCATACGTTTGCTTTCCTTTTTCCCTTCATGTTTTAAATAGAAATTCTTACTTTAGACTATTTTAATTTATTTTATATTACCAGTTTCAATGTGATTTATAGTAATGGAAAGCAATATTTAAATAAAGTTTCCTCTGGGTTAAGCATGACTTCATGGGCACATTGGTATAGTCTTCTAACCAATAATTGATTGATTGATTGATTCTGTGCCATCAAGTCGTTGTCAACTCTTAGCAACCACATAGATTTTTTCCATGACGATCTGTCCCTAACCTGGTCTGTCAGGTCTTCTAAAGGTGTACATTATCACTGTAACTGAGTCCATCTACCTTGTTGCTGGTCATCTTCTTCTCTTTCTTTCCGCCTTTCCCAGCATTAGAACTTCTCCAGAGAGCTAGGTCTTCTCATAACATGTCTGAAGTAAGATAATGTGAGCCTGGTCATTTGTGCCTTGAGGGAGAACTCTAAGTTGATTAGTTCGACGATCCATTTGTTTGTTTTCTTGGCTGTCCACAGTGTCCTCAGGAGCCTTCTCCAACACCAAAGTTCAAAAATGTGAATTGTTTTCTTATTTTGCTTCTTCAAAGTCCAACTTTAGCTCTCACAGACTGTCACAGGAAGTACCACTGCTCACACGATTCTGATCTTCTCTACCATTAATAAGAAAGTGATTTGCCATTCCCTTCAAAGACATTGGTGAACTTCCCAGAGACTACAGCTCTAGTATTTCCCTGAGGTCCCCTATTCAAGTAATAACCAAGTCTGATCTTGCTTAGCTTCTGAATCCAGATAATGTCAGCCAAAGATTGCCACCTACTTATACTTATTTAATAATGACAGTCATAATAATATCTTGATCAACAAAAGGAGTCATTATTTTTAAACTGTGTAATATGTGACCTGGGTGGAAGAATAAAAGTCATGCATACTTCAGAACCAGAGAGAAAACTTTAAAAACACTTCTCTATGTTTTTTACATAAGCTTGGCTGTGGAGCAAGAACTGTAGCATTTCTATTTTAGAGTACAGGTAGTCCTTGACTTACGGCCATTTGTTCAGCAACTGTTTAAAGTTACAGCAGTGCTGAACAAAGGGACTTAGGACTGGTGCCCAAAGTTACAGTCTTTGCAGTGCCCCCGCGATCACGTCATCAAAATTTGGGCACTTGGCAGCCCAACCACACAACAGCAAGGGCGCTTCAACTCCTCCCACCCACCTATCTCCCCCCATCTATGGCCTTTTGACCCCCTGATGCGCTGCACTCTACCACCCCACTATCCGTCACCGTCTTCTTACTCCTGCTGCTGACAAGGCCTGGCCCTTCACAAGGCAGCTGCTGGCCACATGAGGCTTTCTTCCCCAGGTCACGCACAGTGGTTTTCTCACAAGACTTGGAGAAGATGGCCTCATGTGGCCAGCAGATACCTCATGAAGAGCCAGGCCAGGCACGGCTCATCAGCAATGGGAACAAAAAGACAATGAAGGTCAGCTGGGGCGGCAGAGCGCAGGGTGGCAGGGGCCTTGGAGCGGAGGGTAGTGAGGGCGACTGGGACTGGGCTGGGGCAGCTGCAGCTTGGCGCCACACTGATGGGCCTAGCTTGGGCTGGGCTTAGCGCTGCAGCTCTGGGACTGTTTTTTGTGCAAAAGGGATTTTTGGCTCACTGCAGCGCAATGTGAAACCCAGCCCCAGCCCGCCCAGGAGCACAGCGCAAAGGAGCTTATGGCATGCCACAGCTCTGAGGCTGCAAAAAGCAGCCCCAGGGCTGCAATGCAGTGTGAAGCCCAGCGCCAGCCCGGCCCAGCAGCCAGCCCAGGCACGTCTCGTCAGCAGCAGGAGCGAGAAGACAGTGAAGGTCAGCTTGGGTGGTGGAGTGCAGGGCAGCAGGGGTCTTGGAATGCAGTGTGGCGAGGGTGACTGTGACTGAGACTGAGCTGGGGCGGCTGTGGTTTCCCTGGGCATGGCAAGCAGCCCCAGAGCTGCACGATTCTGGGGTTGCTTGCCGACCTGCAAGACAGGGTTCAGGGTGGCCAAAAGGGCAGAGATGGTGGGGAGGAAATAGGTATGTAGGGGGAGATGGAGGCAGTCCCTTATGTTACTGAGGCTTGGGGCTGGGAGGGACCAAGCCTGGAATAGCTTGAATTGGGGTGGGTCCTTGGCTAAAACTGGCGGAATTCGCTTAACAACTGCAGCAAGGAGTGCCAGGATTGCTGTCACTAAGTGATGCAGTCACATGATGTCTCACTTTACAACTGCATCGCTTAGTGACAGAAATTCCGGTCCCAATTGTGGTCATAAGTTGGGGACTACTTGCATCAGTCTTTGAAGTCAGAGGAAGAAAAGTTCCCAGTTGCTAAGTCAGTAAAAAGAAATAAAAATCATATAAAATAAGTTGATAAAATACATTAATTGAATGTATTTGCTCACTTCAAGGCATGGTTCAGATACTAATTAATAGATGCTTAAACATTTACACAACATTTGGTTAAAATAAAATAGATAGAAAATCATATTTTCCCCATGATCAAACTTTTAATTCGAGTGGTGGGAAAATGTAATGACATTCTTCAACTTACTGCACTAAAAACAATAATCATGGACCTTACAATTCTATGTTTTAGAAATATGGGAAACAATTCAACTGTATTTTGAACTTAATTGTAAAAAACTGTCCCAATTTTATCAGTTAATTGCAGGTGGCTTTTCTGAAAATGGTTTCCTTACTGGCTGCTGAGGAGGGGGCTGTTTACAAGTAGACTCTGGCTTTGGAATTCCTCTTCCCAAAAGGTTTACTTAGTACTGAATGTCACATCTTTTTTGTGCTCCAGTATTTTAGAGCTGTTATTTACAGTTTTAAAATCTGTTGCTATGATTTTAGTAACTATTGAATTGAATTTTGTTCATTTGGAATGGTGTAACCTACTCTGGGTCATTTTAAGGTAATAAATAAATAAATAAATAAATACATAAATAAATGTGATGCTGTGCACTCTCCCAGAGAGTTTCTCTGTTTATTGAGTGACTGTAAACACCTTAATCCAGCATTCATTTTTTGGCACATATATGGGCTTTTTGGACTGGAGATTTGTTTATTATTGTGTGTTCATTTGATTGACAGACATGCTAAGACGCCTTGCCTGTTTTTATTGTAAGTTGTCTTCCAGCAACACAAACCAGCCCCAATAAATTAGCTGTGTCAGACACTTATAGAGCTCTGTTAAGGTTTCATAGCAAGGAGGTAAACACTATATAACTTTTTTTCTGAACTGGAGTAGCTTGCAATCTTCAGAAACAGATTGTGAGTTTGTGTTTAATTTTATAAAAAAATGGTCTAATTGCTGCATAAGCCTGATTATATTTTAGTTAGGTCTGGATTAACATTGGCTTACAATTACGACTTCCAGTGCATTATTATTAGAGATCTGTGTGTCTAGTTTTGAGGTATGCCTATTGTGATAACTAATTAAAATGCTGCAGATGGTGCTGCCTGAGCCAATTTAAGGACAAGAGCATGAATTTCCAGTTATGTGAGCTAGATAATGACAATTTCTTAATATGCTAGTTGCCTTGAAAACAGTTAAGTCTTAGGTAGCTAGAATCAATTTGGGACTTATTTTTACTAACTTTGAGGACTCAAAAACTTGAATCTTTTTCTTTAGGCACATTTCTACAGTTGATTTGCTGTTAGTTTCACTGGTGACACAATGGACCCCCCCCCAAAAAAAACCTCATTTATTAGTCCAAGACATGCATAAACTAGGGAGGAAGAGAGAATATGTCAGCGTTTTCCCTGCTTTATCTTGGGAAAAGCTTGAGGATTTAAGTGGAAGCCCGCTATAGCTGCAGCACTGATTTTGGGTTTTTTAGTCATTGTGTTTTGTTACATACTGTGATTCTTCTGTTCCAGTCTTTGAGAGCTGGTAGTGTATCAATCAACTAGACTGTGATTGGTTAGTTATTGTATGGAAGGCATTTCAGACAGAAAATGGTAATTAAGGAAATGTTCTATTTTTCATCTTTTAATTTTGGGTTTTAAAATATACATTTTCAAGTAGGAAGCTACAGAGTTTGGTAGTCATTCATTCCATTTTTGTAGAAGTAGATATTCCAATATGAATGCTTTTAATTGCAGATACCTTTGTACATATTGGAAATCTCAGGACAGGCTAAGAACCACCTAAAATTGGTTGTTAGACTATATTCCATTTGCCTCAAAAATGTCTGTATATCAGATTGACAGTCCATAGTAATGCACGTGTGCACTCAGAGGAAATATACAGTGTGGATCTTTAAACTATCAGGCTAACCCAGGTGTTAGCATATTCACTCTCAGCCTCCCTTGGAGAAGACTGCAATGAAACATCTTGCTCCTTACCTGGTACTCACTAGATCTGTCACCCCATCATTTACTGTCATCATTGGCCAGGTTGACCAGTGATGCTGGGAGCTGAATGGATGGCATACAGTTGGGTAGGAGGGCCGTGTAATGTTAACGTTCTTAATATGAGGTTCTTTTCCTGCATGCAGAAATCCATTGAATCTGCCTTCCTTGATGTCATCTCGTAACAGTACAGCTCTCTCTCTATATGTAACATTTCTTTAACTTACAGATTTGCTCACCAAAGTGCTTCAGATGCACACAAAGTAATAATTAAAGCTTTTGTTATTTTCCTTGAAGAATATAATTTCATGAATAGGGTGTGAGGTTGAATTTGAGGAATTATGAGTTATGAGGTGAAAAGGTTGGCTTGGTAATTTGTGAAGTGCTACATAGCAATTCTTCTCAGTACAAGGGGTTTTTTATTATTATTATTTTCTTTTAAGGAGAGTAGCCTCGGGCAAGAGTAATAGCTACATACTAGTTGCTCCGGTCTCTCCTCCCATTCATTTCACAGGAAGTTTCTACAACTATTTTTGGCTTTGTTTTATGCAAAGAAACACCATCTCTTTCTCTCACTCCATCTCAGCAATAACCAGCCCTTGGAAGTTGGGGCTAAAGTTGGCATTTGACATCTACAAGTCCACAAAGATGTTTTGCTGAATAATTTGTGCAAGTTCTAATCAGTTTGGCTTTTTTAAAGTAACAAGCCTGCATAGCCCTGGAGGATGATTGCATTCAGGTAATATCACAGTTCTCTTCCATCCTGTGAAGCACCAGTCTGTGTGGGCTCAGTGGCTCTGCAGCAGATGCAAGCTTGACATCCTGACATGTTTGAGGGTTCTTTGGCAGTCAGGAAGGTTGGGAGTGCCTGGGCAAGTAATGGTTTTGTTTATTTTGGAGATATGAATAATGGGAGGTGTCAGGAGGTAACTTTCTACAGTCTCCCTGAGGAGACATGTGTCATATTTGAACCATAGCTGTCCTCCACCCTCTCTCCCACCAGCTACCTTTATCTAGTACTAAGGTGAAACAGCATTTTGCAAAAGTGTGAGAATGGAAGGAGGGAAGAAAGTGTCAGTGCTGAGAGCAGAAGCAAAGGAGCCCTCATTCCCAGCTGGAGAAGGCTGGCTGGCTGTGGCAGGATGGACTTGATAATGCAGAGATGAGCTGATCCATCACTTTTGTCATAAGTATGCCTAGCTGATCATGACCAGAGTTGAATCAAGTCCAAGCCTTGCTATGTAAACAGTGCAATCCAGTAAGGTGAGTGGTCAGGGCAGAGCAGAGCAGGAAACCGGGAGCCCCAGCCAGATTATGTTCCCCCTCCCACCCGTTGAGAGAGAACCTTTTGATTTGCCCTCAGTAGAGCTGCCAGGGCACCACTTCCCTAGGGACACCGGGATTGTACCTCATTTGCTTCACTACTCAAGTCCTTTCTGTGCTTTTTGAAGTTTAAGGAAGCATACAAACACAAATAGATATTAAAAATCTGAGGGGGCAAAATGAACACTTCTTGATGTGGCTCAGCAAACTTTGGCGTTTAAAAGCTTGCATACACCTTTGCAAAAACAAGAAATAAAGTAAAAGAATGTAGCTTTACATTTGGAATTTGTTCTGCAGTACTTAGAACCCTCTCCAGTCCCAAAGGATTCTGGGCAGAATACAACATCAAACAGAAAGAAAACAAAAGCACATAAGAATAACTAAATCAGAACAGTATCAAAAACGAAAATAACCATAGAAAGCAAAGATAAAAATCCCAAATTACAGTGTTTGAGTTGGACACCACACTCTTAAAAGAGTCCATTTTATGCAGATAGCAAAAATTCTCAGTGCATCTCCGTTGACTACTTTTTACTGTCTAAATTTACAAAATAATGAATGGCAATCTCACTTAAATATTTACTTCACATGATAGTTCCATTTGTCTTAAATATTTGACCACAAGAAATAACTTTCTGTTCATTATAGAAAACATGGCACTTTTGTCATCTAAATTTAGTGCCTATTAATGGCAGATATGGTCATAAGTAACAAATGTATGAACATTTAAATAAATAACCTTAGTATAATGGAATAAGACCAAAAAAGCTACTAGCCTACAAAAATATTTTTAGACAAAATTGCTACTGTGCTTATTGTTGAAAAAGTAAAACGGCCTTAATTAAATCCATAAGCCTCCCCCCTCCAAATACTCTCCAGTTTTAATTTAATTGTACCCTTTGTAACATTATTGTATTTAGAATACTGTTCATAAACAGGGGTAACAGATTCTTTGACCCCACCTGGTTACCTGGGAGCGATTTTTGTCATAGGTAACAAAACAGCTAGTTACTTGGCCTGCCTTCTGGTGCTCCTATTCAAGTAAGTATGCACAGATGATACTGGGGTGGTTCAGGATATTCCTCACACACACAAGCATTCAAAGGATATGTAAGGGTTAGGGTAAATATATACTATTTATGTGCCCCACATCCATTCCTTCTTACCATACATTTGGAACACATTATATGTGGTACGATTTATATACTTGTACATATTGGAGGGACCTCAAATTAACATTCCAATGACCGTTCAGATGTGTGGAAATCAACCTGTACTTAGTATGGCCCATCGTCTCTTAGAGGATGGACATGTGTTGACAGATCAGCTGTGGACACTCATGCCATAGCTGGGAGTGAGCTTGACAAGGGCTCTCAGCCCAACTTACTTTATGAGATTGTTGCCCTGGAGATAAAATGAAGCTGAATGATTTGTATGAGATCACCAGAACTTTCTTGATCCCAGTAGGTTAACAGGTGGGAATTAAACTGCTGAGAGGGAAGAAACTGAGTGAGAAAACAGATGTCGTTTTGTGCGAAAGATTATGAAGTCCATTCTGGCACTGAAAATAAATTTTGATCCATATCAGCAGGAGAAGGTTCCCAAAGCTGGGCCTGGGCAAGGAAAGCCTTTTGTGCTGGCCACATCACCAATCCTAGAAGCCTTGCAAATATTATATAAACAAATACAAAGACACGGTATCCATGTTCAGTGTTCGCAACCTAGCTTATTGCAAATAATTAACAGAAACACAGTCAGCTTGTCCATCCCAAAGTGCAGCTCTCTGTATTACTCCATATTCTGCACAATTCTGCCCCATGATCTAGCAAAAGACAAAACAGATTCTGCCTAGAAATAGATATATTTTGCACAATTTTCATGCATGTTGGAGTATACAGATTATCCCCATTTCAGGAAAATGTTATGTGTGATGCTAAATAATTCTTAGCTTCAGAACTAGACTGAAGGGATTGTAATTCGTTGCCTTTGAGAAGTGAAACAAAGCTAAACATCAAATACTGGTATGAAATCCATTAGTACTATGCTATAGATGTGAACTACAGATTCTTTATGATGCTGCAGTAAATGTATCCAGAGCTATATTAATGTTAACCATTGCCCATCTTCCCTTCTTGAAGAATTTATATTCATTAATGGCATCTTAGTATAACACCTTTATGCTAGGAATGATATTTCAAAATGCTGAATAGGAACAAGTGTCATTTGGACTTCTTTCAAAGCCAGAAAAACTAGCTTAATAAAATATTATTTTAATAATTCAAATCTTCCATCAATTACAATATAGAGAGGTGAATACATTAACTCTTTATCAACAGAATTTTACTTTTAGCCAGCATCTGGCATGAAGTACTTGCTTCCCATGAACTTTATATAGAACATGTCTTAGCCAAAACAAATAAAAGAAGGAATGCTTTGTTAATCATCCATAACTAATTTGTGCACACTGTGGAAAGAAAATTCAATCAGTTTGCGATGGAACTTTTAAACTAGAAACTGCAAATTAAAATGAAATAAAGCTAGAGCAAATAAAATACTGTCTTTTTTTTGCTTTCAGAACTGTGGTATACTATGGCAAAAAGTGGCAAAAATATTTGGAGATTATTATCCTATAGCATGGATTCAAGAATAATATTTTCCTCCAAATACTGTAAATAGCTATTATATACATATCTCTGCAATTAATGCAGCAGATAAAAAAGAATCCATGTTGGCGGATGTGTTCAATCTATTCCTTTTTGTGCTTAGACTATGATTGTGTTAGGTTTGAAAGCACAGTTGTGTTTGAAGAGAGGGTTTTTAAAATTATTTTCTCATATATTGCTTCTGTATTGTGAGAAAGAAAATAATTACCGTACTGCTGATGAAAAAAAAACCTTGCCAGCTCAAAAATAAATGTTTATTGGGAGATGAGATTTGTTCCAATTTTAATCCAGGGGATTCTTTTCCCGATATAAGTAGTTTTAGAAAGGTTTAGAGGGTACTGGCATCTGTAACATGTTGCGTGTATGTGCTTTGCTAAGGTGATAAATAAGTGTGTTTATAATAGACTGTCACTCTCTTCGCTTAAATGTATAGGACATAACTATGGAGAAGTGTTACATGCAGAAACATGCATTTATCAAGCTTAATCCTCAGAAGATTCCACATTTTGTAGGTATTTATTCCTCCCGTGGTGATAACTGCATTATATATCCGATTCAAATTTTATACTTGGTGTTAAGTGTGCGCTGTGTATTGCACAAAGTTTCAAAAGCCATGGGTGGTGTCATTAACGTGATATTGTGTAAGACCCAACTAGTTTAGATTTCTTTCATTCAGCAACTGTTTGCGTAACTTCTCAGTTAGAGATGCTGCAATTCCAGAAACTTCTTGTGCTTTTACATATGGACATTACCACTGAATTTTTCACTGAATATTCATATCAAATATGTCATCAGCTTGGTTTTTCAGAGGTTTTGTGATTGGTCAGAAGGTATACTTCAACACTGGGCAGTTACAGAACTGGGAAAGGCAAAAACCTGAACAGCAGTTCCTGATGCTGTCCACATGTTTTGCTTTCCAACCCAAATGTGCGCAGTAATTCCAGCATTGGAGGAAAGAATATCACCACCACCATGCTTAATATTCAATATCTCTACAAAAGTCCCTTTTCCTTTTTTAGGATGCTTGATGATTACCTTTGAATTTATTCTGTATTTCAAGCAGTTGCCTGGAATCAGCCATAAAGAAATGGTTTACTCTCAGAGTGCTTCTTGTGGTGGTGATAACAACAGTAGTACCATGTATATTAAGTAGTGTGCTTGTGCCTACGTGCAGTATAATAACAACAACACAAATCACAGTGCAATATAGACAAATGAGTTATACAACAAATATTACAATCATCAATTATTTATTTATTTGATTTCTTTAACCACCCATCTCAACAAGTGACTCTGAGCGGCATACAGTCATAAATACATAAAATAATTAAAACAATAGAAATAAATATATATGGTCACTGAGTGAAACTATTGCCATAGATACTAATATCGCCAAGAAACGGGGCCCTTAACACACTTGGGGCCCCAGGCCTGGGCACAGCTATACCATCATTTAAGGAATATTATTTTTTCAACCTCAGTTCCTTGGGGATCTTGATTTTGGTTGAATAGGCTATCCAGAACCTGACAACAGGAGGAGGCAGACTGCAGAATACAAATGAATCCTGCTTTCTATGACAGTTCCATTTGCAAAATCCACATCAACTCAAGTCTGACCAGCCTCACTATCCAGCTTGGGCATCTTTCCCACTCTTTGGACATTGAGGGGGGAGGGAAAGAGGCTGGTTTTGGGAGGAAAGAGAGTGGTACTACTACAGCCAAGAAAAAGGAAAACCTAAAACTCTGGGGAACATTGGGTTGGAGAGAGTTGCTGAAGAGAACATAGCAGAGATGGAAGTGCCACACATCACATGCTACCAGGCATCAGGAGAGAGATATCCCTCTTCTAGTTCCACCAAACAAAGGAGAGAATGGAGACTCCCAGGCTCTTTGGGGTCAGAGCAAGGGTGTATTTAGGCATAAACTGTAGGTGTTATGTGGGAAACATAAATGCATATTTATACTTCTGAAATACAGAAGATGTAGGTGGAATGATTCAAATGTTTTGATAATATCTTGATCTGGCCTTGGGATTGTAATTAGAAACAAGTACAGAATTGCTGTTGATACCAAGAAATGTTAAAGAAAGTTTATCAAAAAAAAAAAAAAGTACGAGGTGTATCAGCCAACATTTGGTTATTTGTTTTCTCAGCAGTTCTGATATCTCCTATAAGCATTTGGACCAGTTGGTTGCCCCTTCTCACTTTTTCTGATCAAAACTGCCACCATCACTTTCTGTGCCCTTTGAAGCAGCCCCTGGCTTAGTCCTTGGGCAAGTAATACTGCTGCTCTGCTAAAAGAAGAAGGCACCTGAGACTTGGCCTACCATGAGGAGAGAGACCTCTGGTGTGGTACTCACAGAGCTGGGTTGGGACCATAAGTGGTACCTTGTTTGAATGGGTTGCAAGAGCATTAGTGGTATTGCTACTTCATATATTACTCCAACAAGTATGATGCAGAGCAGTGTTTCTTAATGTGGTCCTACAACCCCTGGGGGTCCTCTAAGACTCTCCCAGGGGTCCACAAAATCAAAATTATTTGCCAGCCTATGTTGAAAAATAATTCAATATTAAAATCTCATGAAACAATCATGAGAAGCAGTTGCAGCAGTGAACACATCGATTCTCATTTTTAATATGGTGAATATCAATTAATATAACCCATACAAACAAAAGCTCTTTTGAGGTCCTCCATAATTTTTAAAAGTGGGAAGGGGTTATGAGAGAAAGAAGTTTAAGAAGTACTGATGTAGAGGAAGGGCACGTTGCTCAAAAGCATGTGTTGAATAGGTAATACTCCTCCAAACATCACTGCCTCTCCAGCCTTTCAAAGGCATTGCCCAAGTCACACTTGGGTTCTTTTGTAGCTGGGTTTGCTGTGCTATCTGGCATGTGGCTCTGACTAGAAGAAACTGATAGAGGTAGTTTTCAGTTAATGACAGTAATTGGGACCAGGAACTCCGTTGCTAAGCAGTGTAGTTGTAAAATGTGACGTCGTGTGACCGTGCTGACTTACAGTGGCAGTTCTGGCAGGTCCAGTTGTGGTCATGAGGTAGATCCCATACAGTCATTAGGTGCAATGTGACGTGACCACACCTTGCGACTTCCTGCCAGCTTTTCCACTGACTTTGCTTGTGAGAAGCCAGCAGGAAAGGTCACAAATGTCGATCATGTGACCATGGGATGCGGCGTTGTGAGCCAATTTCCAAGCACCCGAATTGTGATCACATGACCGCGGGGACGGTACGACACTGCAACTTTGAGGAGCAGATGTATGTCCCCTTGTTCGGCACCATTGTAACTTTGAACAGTCACTGAATGAATGGTTGTTAAGCAGGGACTAGCTGTCTTCACCTTTCAGTTGCTCTTTACAGTTTTCTTTCAGCCCCTTTTAAGCTTAGGGAGAGACTCTTGTTACCCAGGCAATTACATCAGGAAAGCTAGTTCAGGAAATAAAGCTGCAAGAGTGAGCCAGCCTTTGGATTAATTTCTTTGAGATTGAAGGCATGGGAAAATGAACAAGAGAGGAACGCAACTGTGGATCTGAATATTATGATAAGCCATAGTTAAAACAAGACAGGTCATAAGCCAATAACAAGGCATAGTTTCTACCTGTGTTTTCTGGCATAAGAGAAGCCAAATCAAATCTTTATTTGGGTCATTGACCAGCTCAGCATTACACAATCTACCCAACAATTTGCTTAGAACAAAATAGTCAAAATCAGAAACATTAGGCTTGAAAAAGAAGAGAAGCCATGATAGTTTCAAACATAACGGATAAGAGTCTGAGAAATCATGATCAAGTTTACTGTTATATATGAACCAGGCCAATATTTCTTAGCTTTTTATTAAAATATATTTATTAAGATATGTATATTTCAGTACATTAAAAATGCAGCTATTTCGGTAAAGATTAAATTTGTATATGGGTTAATTCTGCATGTTTCATCTATTAACAAGTTAACAGCTAATAAAAAACATTTAAATTAAGCCCCCATAGACAAATGCAGCCCTGTTAAAGCCTTAGAGGTTTCTGCTCCAGAGTTCCTCTAAAAGAAAGGGATTCACTGTAATGTTTAATGTAACAGAAAAGGAAAAATATTAAAAATGTGGGCAGTAATATTAACTGAATTCAATTAATTTATTTTTAAAATTAATTTTCTTTTCTCTTGACTGTGACTACTTTCCTGTGGTGCTGCCTACTGTGGTGAGACCAAACCCTGGTCTGAACCCTTCTTATAATTGGTGAGAATTATACTAAGAACAGCTCCGGTAGATCTTGTAAGCATGTGGTTCCTTACCAGAAGATGTTCAGATACTAGAAAAGTAATCTGTTCTTAATGTAAATTAATAAACCGAAATTGCATTTATAGAGTGGGATATGCAGAAGTTGGGGATCATTTTAAAATGGCAATAAAATGTCTGAAATCAAACAACCAAGCTCAGAGAGCACCAAGGACTCTACAAAACATCTCTAGTGTTTAACAGACTCATCTGTTTATTTTTCCTCTCCTCCTTAGTTTTGCGGCTCCTTATTTGTCATCTTTTGGTAGTTCTGCTCTCTGTAGCCACTAAGTAAGTCATTAGATATTTATCTGCATCAAGATCTTGATGAACCTGCAGAGAGAAATTGAATAATTATTGTGAGGGATTACAGTTCTTCCATGCTCTTGATATAGCTGTGTGTCAAAATACTTGGCTTTGTTAAAATACTGCATTTGTGTGGGTGCACATAGTCATTGTAATAGCTTTCTCTTGTGTAACTTGCCAAAATGAAAAGTTGCAAATTATAAATAATAGTTGACTGGAATGTGCAAAATGCCTGTGCTCTGACCTGCTTTGACTGGGGGAAGTTAAGGGAAGAAAGGAGGTGGGAGTTGGGGAAAGTTAGGGAAGACATCCAGAGATCAAGAACAATTTTCCACATAAGAAAAAGGCTGTTGGCTGCCTGATAGGTAGGTTTATTACTTTTCTTAAATTCTTTACCAGGGGGAGGTTAGAGTAGAGGCCGGTTTGAGGGTTAATAATAATCGCCCCATTCTCTGCATGTTGCTGTACTTTCTTGCTGTACAGGCAGTGCAAAATATGCAGTGTGTGCCGTAGAGGTCAAGTGGACAGAGATTTCAGGAGACCAATTGCAAAAACTGAGCTTTTGCAGGATGATATGTTGAAATGCAAGAACTGGGGTCCTGTTTTGCTGCTGGTGCTAGCTTTCCTTCCTAGTCAATTAATGGATTGCCAAATTGTGTGTGTGTGTGTGTGTGTGTGTGTGTAAGCTGTTGCAGGAAGGGCAGGTTCATAATGCAAAAGGTGTGTACTTATGTGCCTCAGGAAGAAGCCTCTGTCAGGTATATCGTCAGAGAGGGTTGTTTGTTTGCTGTTGCTGTGACATTGGCAGTGTTGAAGTGAATTTGGCTGATTATTGCTGTTGGCTCTTACTAGGTTCAGGTCAGGTCCATCCTGCAAAAAGTGTGCAGGGCGCCCATTTTGAAATCATGGTAGAAGCTTCTGAAGTCTGTTGCCAGAGGGAAACAAGGTAGCAGGATAAAAGGACAAAGGAGTAAAAAGAGGAGTTATAAAAATGATAAATAAAAATGAAAACAGTAAAAAAAGATCCTGGAGCTTAAGTTCAGAGTTGTTCATCTGTCTTTTTTCCTTTTTATTTATTGCAGTTGAATGAATCTTTTTGTCTTGATGAGACATCACCTCAGATATGTGACTGGTTCTCAGCATAGCAGCCTCCCACTTTCCCAATACAGTGTTTTTATGGATGTTGGTCATAGGCTATGTTGAAGTTAATCCCATTGTTGCTTGTTTCTTGCTGGCTGGCTGTGGCTGCTCTGTTGCAGAATGCACAATTTTAACTGACTTCCATTGTTTCCTATGGGGAATTTTAAAATGTTTTCAAAGTTTATTAATCATACCTTGGAAAATCTTTTGGCAGGTTAGATGAAAGGCGGAATTAACCATAGACAACCATTTCACCCTCTGCTGTCATCCTAGGGCTGTCATCCTAGGGCAGAAATGGAGGAAACGGCTTATTTGGAATTCCTGTTGTTCCCTGTGAAACACTGTAGGCAGTTCATGTTCTCATTTTGCTGGCACGCAACAAGCTTGAAACAAAACACTTTGTGCACACTACTAATTGCTAGTTTGCTATTCCTTCCAGACTTACTAAAAATAAAACAAAAATGGATTGGACTGAACAGTCATTTTCCTTCAAGTTTGAAGCTATTTTCCATTTGTTTCTGGCATCATAGCCCTGTCCAGATATTATGGACTACAGTTCTTTAAAGATGGCTGGGACTGACAAGAGTTGTCCAGACAGAAGGAAGGTATTAGATTGCCTGTAGCACATGGGAGCTGGGATCACACTAAAAAGAGAAGACTTTCCATGCGGGAGCTGCTCAGGAAGTTGAGGCAGGCAAATGTACGATGACATTTTCAAAGGATTTCTGTCACCTTACATCTGAACCTCCATCTCAAGTCCTCTTCCTGCAGCTTTGAGTTACTATTGCTGCAAAAAAGTTTATGCCATTTCTTTTTTATAATTCAGTGCCACACATTCCTTAAACATTAATTTCTCCATTCATATGCATCATCATTTTTAATAAATGTTCTGGATATCTTGAGCCATGCTTTTGCTTTTAAGCACCTTTTTCAGCACAGATTGGACTGTTTGCATTTGGCCCCCCAAATCTTCCATCCAACTGTCTAAATTATTTTAACTGACATAGTTTCTAATTTACTCTCTCCAGTTGAGAGAGCTTCCTGTAGCTTGTCTATTTCAGCATTTAATTGCTCCATACTTTCACAAATTAGATTCTGTAGTGATCCATTTTGCTCTACTGGTGAAGCAAAGATCTCTTCAGCATAGCCTAGGCAATATGGAACTTGTGATGTAGCTTAAGAGACCATCCCCCCAAAACTTTGGGGCTTCTTTTGCTTTGTACTAAGTGAAAAAGCAGACTTACCAATATTTCTGTGATGGCAGTCAAATCAGTTACAAGTGTTGCCTCATTGTCAGTTATGATCCGTTTTCTCTGGAGACGAAATAAGGAAAGATCTGGAAACCTGATTGAAAAGTTTAAACAAACAGATGTGTTATTTAATTGAAATGCATTAAAAAACAGACCTTCCATTAGCACTCTAATATACTGAATATTTTCTCCCATTCAGACATTGTCATTATCATGCTTTTTCTATAAATTTGAACAGGATTTGAATCAGCAAGAAATATTTGCTTCCTCTTCAAATGGTTTTGAAGCCTGAGACTTGCATATATAATTAAACATCTGATTCTATCTTAATATGGAACAAGTTTGCATCATAGCCTGACAACATCCATCATTTTATTGTCATTTTTCATACATGGAACTCCAGACAACGTATGTGGGATATTTCATTTTACCTTTACAGCATCTCTATATATTAACGTTTTCTTTTATGTCTGATCTTTCTGGTCATAGTCCAGTCTTCCCATATTACTGCCCTCCAGATATATTGGAACTACAGTTCCAGAATTCCTTGCTAGCGGTGCACCAGAAGGAATCCTCCTCCTTACACGTTCAGAGCATTTAACAAAATTGCCATTTTTGTGATTTGTTTTTCAGTTGAATTGACAATATGCCTATCAAAAGGTCTGATTCATTTTGGTTTGATAATCTGTGACTCATCAGATTGGAAATATGTTCTTCTCACATGCTTTTCTTGCCTTTCCCTTCCCTGTTTATGCATATTCAGCTTTAGCAAAGATGTCCTAATATTGAAATCACAGTTTCCTGTGATGTTCAGATGAGAAGTATAATTTAGCCACTGCTTAATAACCACAGCCAAGATATGAGCCTGGTTTGTCTTCTGCTTTGGTAGGAATTATTGCTTTGAAGGGAGAAACAAATAATTCTGGTATCTCTACCAGAATTGGATGCAGGTAGGGGAGAAGAAGGGAAGGGACAAATCTGTGTCTGTGCAACTTGATCCGTGTCCTATCATCTGTTCTTTGTAAGTAAATGAGTAAACCGCTTTTACTGTTCACTATGTAATTTTTGTTCATGTGCTTATGATATTATCCATGCTTATCTAAAGTCATCTCTCGGATGCTTGTTTATTTGGGAGTAATAGCAATATGCACTAGCACCAAGGTTAAAATTTAATTTCTGAGCTGCGGCAACTTCCTCAGAATGATATTTGTTGTAATACTAAAGAATGTTGATTAGTACCAAAGGTGTGCCATTATTATTTTTAAGAACATGTTTATATATTAGCTGCCTGTGCTAGGAGTGAAACACTTTACTGCCTGCCATACCCACATAGATTAACACATTGCTAAATTATAAAAGAAAACATAGGCATTCTCTTTTTTTCTCTGCAGAGATAATTAATTTTTTTGGCCTTTCATGTTTTAAATGAAGAGGTTTTTTTCTTCTGCACAAATGTCTGTCATATTTTTGTAAATGATCATCAATTTGTTAACTGAGTTCTTTTCCCAGCACTCCCTCTCTAGAGACAAAATTCTCACTAAAATGGTCAGCTTACTTCAGGGCTAGGCTATATAACTGTGATTAATAAATAAATAAAATTTCAAGCTGGTAGGAGTGGTATCATATGGTAACATTTTCCTCTATGCCAAATACTGATCTGCATATATCCAGAACAGGGCATTTGGGAGACACTAACTCTTCTTTCTCACAAGCTACATAGAGGGCATTTGGGAGTATATTTCTGCTACTGTGGGGAAATAGTTTATGGCTTGCCAATCTATGTACAAGATGATAAAAGAGCTAATTTTTATGCATATGGGTGGGATTTGTTTTCATTATGTTACAGCGTAGACATTCTTAACTTCATGGCAGATCCCTGTTTTCATACTGACTTGCAGTTTGTTCACTTAGGATATAGGACTTAGGAAGATTATTGATTGAGTGATGTATAAGCCACCTCACTCCAAAAACTCTAGATTTGTATGGAAAATAACGAGGATAAGAAATAATGCTACCATCAGACGGACTGAACTGATCCATGTCTGGCAACAGTTTTTAATAACTTACTAAAAGGGAACAACTTGACTGTTACTTTGGTTCTTACATGTTTACCACCACAGTTGGGTAGTGGGAGTCATATGGATATTTTGCCTCAGGCTAGCAAATGTCTCTGGTATTTACAGATCAGTAAACAGATCCAGTTAGTAGTTGCTGCTGTTAAGTTCTTAATGAATAGCAGAGAAGAGACTGCTCCACCAAAAAGAAAACTTCTAAAACCTGGGGTCCGTGATTGTTCGTGGTCTCTATCTCTTCATCTCAAAAACATCATACTCCTTCAAATAATCTTTTATCTTTTCCTTGAGCAGAGAGTGCCTGCCTTTATGAGCAAGGTGAATCCTATTTCAAGAGACAAAGTAATGTTATATGTGGTCTTCTACACTCGCTGAAAAAATGAAGGCCTTTATTTAATGAGATCCTTCTAGCAGGATCTGATTTTTCTGACAAGGAGTTATAGCTGAAAAATAATTTAAGAAAAATATAATGTTACTCATATATATCTGCTTCCAGCATTTGTCTAATTGCCTTGTAGGGTTATATCATAATGTAGTAGACCATACAGGAATGCATGCATTCACTCTTCTGTGGTTTTCTGTACCTTCTCTAAACAACCATGTGTAATTATAAGGAAGATAATCCTGGCTGATAAGTAAAAAAAGGAGAAAAACCCTACTATTTGTTAAGTATTAACTAAATAAAAATACAGTAAATCCTTCATTTAACAGACTGAATGTCTGTTAAAACTGAGATTTTTCAAGCCTATAAAAACATCCATATATGAGATTATTGTGTTAAATAATACTCTGTTGTAGTAATAGCAACAACAGTATTAATAATAATAGTAAATGCCCAGTATAGCACTTAGCAAGGTGACAGTGGAAAAACCAAAAGGAGTGCCGATGTCATCTACTGAAGAGTTTCTGGCTTCAGATGATATCTTCATTTTCCTCTAACAACTGCAATACATCTTCAGTTGCTTCCTCTTTGCCAGCCTCAGTTTTGTGTTAGTTATTCAATTCAAATCCTTCAAGACCATATCCGTGTTATAAAGCAGTTTTTTTCTAGCCATTAGTCAACATTTCAGTTTTGACTGCTTTCCAAGCTGCAGTAAAATTGAAGATCGCTGATTTTAAGTTACAGTTTCTGAGTATATTACCCTCTGGTTTATCAGATTTGATCTCAAATACAGGTGATCCTCAGGTTACAATGGCAATTGGGACTGGAATTTCTGTCAATAAGCAATGCGATAGTAAAGTGGGACGTCATGTGACTGCATTGGTTAGCGATGGCAATTTTGCAGTCCTGGTTGCTGTTGTAGCCTCAGGACCATGCGGATGTTAAGCAGGAAGAGGGGGGAGTCCCAGACAAGCAGGCCGGCAGGCGAGTGGATGCCATGGGGGGGGCAGGGGGGGTGCCATGGGCAAGTAGTCTAGAGCGTGGGTGGGTGTGCGGGTGCTGCAGGGGGTACTGCAGGCAGGCCTCCAGAGTGCAGGGGCAAGGAATGCCATGGGCAGGCACTACAGAACACAGGTAGGTGCCACAGGGGGATGGGGGTGTTGTGAGCAGATGCTATGGCATGCGGGCAGGCGAAAAAGTGGCAGGAGTGGGAGTGATTTCCAACTTCCTGCTGGCTTCCCCATTGACTTTGCTTGTGGGAAGCCAGCACGGAGTGTCAGAAATCACGATTGCGTGAGCACGGCTCACTGCGACATTGTAATCGCAAACCAGACACTGACCATGGGGATGCTGTGTCTTCAAAGACCGGTCATAAATCCCCCTCGTTCAGCACTGTTGTAACTTTGAATGGTCACTTAACAAGTGGTTGTAACTCAAGGACTTATCTGTACAGCTATCATCTACCTCAAAAATGTATTCCTATTAGGTCTTTTAGTTGCCAGAATGATTCCCTGGTCCATGGGCTAAATGACTAATGTTTTGTCTTTGGTCAAAAATAAGCACCAAATGTTTCCATCTTTCCTTAACATATCTTGAGATGGATAAATAAAAGTGTTCACAAGAATCAGAAGAGTCTCATATTTTCTTCTGATATCTGCAGCTCTTCCATTTTATATCTGCTGACTTCAGACACAAGGCGATTGAAGAAACAGTCATTAAAAGCAGTAATATAAACGATGCCATCTTTGATTTATAATATATGAATGGGGGTTGGTACATAAAGCAGCTCTCTTGGATGAAGTGACTTGCTACAATGACTGGTGTTAATCGATGCAATCTGTCAGCATTTGCACAAACTAATACTGAGATTGTCTCCTCACTGATAATTTGTCTTGGAGTTTGTTTTATATTTGAAACCTGAGTGTTCTTCAGGAGCAAATGCCAGAACGAGCCAGTCTCATTGTCACTATACGTTTGTGATAATGTGAGGTCTTCATATTATCTATGCCATTATTTCACTTTTTTCCCCAATGTTCTCTCTCCTCCACTGCAATATTCAGAGCTTTGCCCAAAGTCCACTTGATTGTTCCATCCCTTTTACAAAATCGCCAAAGCGATCCCCACTGGATTTCAGACTTAATTTCATGTGGTGTTAGTTGCAGATCCTCATTCCACTCTATATACATGAACACGAACATTGCTGAACGTGCCACTTCAACACGGTTTCATCAAATGGTAATTCCTGTGCCATTTTCATATGTTTTCTTGTCCCAGTTGCAACTTCCTTACTTCAGTGTTCACAATACGCACTGATAGAAGCTACTTAATGTTGTATTTTGCTTCATGAATATCTGACACTCTTTGTTGCATCACACCATGCTTTTCACAAATATATCCAATGGGCACTCCTGATTTTAATTTTACAGTTGACTCTCCTTCTTTACCTTCAAGTTTACTCCTTTTTGCCCCTTTGTGAAACCATGGTTATGTATTTGCAAAATCCCCCCCCCCCCGCAGAAAAGTATCACAAACAGCAACACTCATTAAAAGGTTGGGATAGCTGCTAACAGTATCAGATGCAATATTGCTACACAGAAGAAATATGATACTTATGTATGAGCAGAAGTAGCAAACATTGTCTGGACTGCTCCCCCAAACAACAAACTTTATCCATTGTTTGAAGCGAAGTTGATTATTGTCTCAAAACTTGGGGAGGGGGGAATCAGATTCAGCAGACTTCGTCCATGACATCTGAAGTCTGCTAAATTGAAGCTCATTGAACTGAGGGTTTACTGTATATTGTTGCTGTGGTTATCATTTGCCTTGAATAAAATATACTAATTCAATCTGCACATTCAAATAGTCTTTCCTAAAAGCGCTTGAGATTTCTGCCTAGTAAAATAAGTCAGAATGCAATATGTCATCCCTGAAGAATATCTTGTTTAAAAAAACCAGCCTTATCTATCCGATTATGCACACTAATATTATACAGAATTATTAGTGCATGTAGATCCCTTTTGAGTGAATTTCAAAAATACACTGAACACTTGAGAAGGATTTAAGTCTCTCAAAAGAACTTCTTAAGGATATGCAAATATACCCAGCTGAATCAAGTTAAACAGATGCAACTCGCACAAACAATGTGAGCTCTCCTTTCCCTGGCTGTTGCTCTCTGTCAAAGAACAAGATGAAGGTCAAAGGTTCTGACGCTCTATAAAAACAAAAGGGTGATCATGGAATTTAGTGCACTCATATTAACTATAATAGCGCTCATTGATCTGAAAAGTGGACCCTGCACCTGCGGGAAAACGCTAGGATGAAGAAGAAGAAATTAACTATAATAAACTGCCTTGGTCTTGTCTTATGAGAATAGCTCGGTATGACGGCTCTTAAGGCAACATACATGATAGGATATGTCCTGAAAACCAGTGAGTGAATACTGTTTTTTTAAATTAATTTGCATATATTTTGGATGTAAATCTGAAGCTGCATTCCATTAACAAGTAATATTTACCTTGTATTACACTTTGCTGGAATCATAGCCTAATTAATTACAAGTTGAAGAACCGCTACCTACTATCAAAATGTAACCAGATCTAGATCTGATCAGGGTCAGGATGGGAAAATTTCGTGGAAGACGAAGGCAGGGCATCCATTAAATAAAGCATAAGCATATGTTTTGTTTTGTAACTCTGATATTTCATGAGAAGTTGTTTTCTTTAAGGAATCTCCTTCTGGACGGCGGAAAGCTCTTGCTACCAGCAATATCAACATGAAGCAATATGCGAGCCCCATGCCGACTCAGACGGATGTCAAGTTAAAATTCAAGCCTTTGTCTAAGAAAGTCCTCTCAGCCACCCTGCAGTTCTCTTTATCGTGTATTTTCCTGAGAGAAGGAAAAGCCACGTAAGTTTTGCAGGAAAGTTGCTCTGTTGCTCTTCTATATGCTCCTGAGCTTGCTGTTGTGGGAGTGGGCAACCTGAGGCTACCCCTCAGCTCTCTTGAACCACACTACTGAATTTCCCTTGCATAATTGCTAAAAGTCAACAGTATGGTTTCAAACAATTCAGAGTAGGAAACACATGGAAACCACGGTGCAAGAACATGAATAAACCTAATCGACATTAAAAAAAAGACTCCCACAAGGCACTCCTCCCTCCCCAAGTAGATAATCCCAGACCAGCCTATCTGCCTGCCTACCTGTATGACCTAGTTGAGTTTGCTTTGCATTATCACCCCTGCTGCTACTCTGAGTCCCCCCATAAAAGCACTGAATGTGGCCCACAACTGTCAAAATGTTGCTCAATCCCACAGATCCTGTACAGTGGTTGTTGATTGTCATTCTAGTTTTTTGTGGGGTGGTTGGTGGAGGGCATGAGCTGTGGGAAGGAAGTTCTGGCGCAGTATCGCCTCAGGCATGACCTTAGATGAACAATTCTTTCGTAAGAGTCATAATATGAGAAAACAATATGAACCTAGAGCATTTGTAAAAATTAAGGGGATAATGCTGATAGCATATAAAGTAAGAGGAAGCCCTATATCATTGCTAATTCTTTTTCATTATAATGTTTCATAACTTGCTTCGCCAGCACAATACCTTTTTGAGGTTCCTTTCATTAGTAAAAATTACACCTTTTCTTTTCCCATAAGGCTTCATATTCTTCCCTTCAAGATGCAGCTGTATGTCAAGGTTAGAATTAGTTTGCTTTCTGGGAAACACTGAATCAAGATTCAGCAGACGGGAAAACTGTCAAATGGGAAAATAGCCATTAGTTCAAATTTGTCAAGATGCCCTAAATGAAGGGCAACTTGAACCAACAAATTAATTTGATGTTGGTAAGATAATGATATTATTATTAGTAATAGTAGTAATAGTAGTAGTAGTTGTTGTTGCAGTATTTGCACACAGTCTGCCAGATGGGTCTGACTGGATTTGGTACTTCAATTATTGAATCCTTTCCAAGGATCTGGGATAGCTAAAGATATCATCGTAAATTATGTGCTGTTCCAAGTAATGCAATTATTTGTAATTGGTGAGTTCAAATTTCACTTGTGTTGAACTGGTTTTCCAGATATTTTGGAATGGCACCACGCACACCAACTGCTATTAGCACCACTATTATTTTCTTTTCCCACATTCGTTCAATCTCTATTGAGTCTTTATATTTCCCTACTTTTTCTGGTTGTTTCTCATTGACCCTTCCATCTCCAGCTACTGCAATGTCAATTATCCATACTTGTTTCTTTGTAACTACAAAGAAGTAACTACTTCTGGCTTATTATGGGCTAAATGTTTTATTATTATTATGGTTGGTCACACGGTCAGCTATTATTGTTGTTGTTACTGTTATTGTTATTAGAGATGAAGATATGCAGAGCCTGGCAAGTCTAATGAGTATGAAGCAGGCAGATATTGGAAATTTAGATGACTTTGAGGAAGATAATGAAGATGATGAAGAAAACAGAGTAAACCAGGAAGAAAAGGCTGCAAAAATTACAGGTTTGTTTTTTCCCAAACGTGTTATAATTAAAATGTCTTTGCTTGTAAACTTAATTTGAAGGTTGTTATTCTTTTCTACCATTTTTCTTGTGAAAGTAATGTAGGATTGTATAATTTGCATTAGGAACAAACAATTTAATTTAAATCGTGGATTGGTATCCATGGGTGAAGTAAGGGAGGATTCATGATCCTTTTGGTTAACTTCAAAAGACCCACAAACACTACATTCAGATGGTCTTGACTTCTGCCACTGTTTCTCTCCCTCTCCCTCTCCCTCTCGCTCCGTGGATGAAAGCAAAGTTACCCATAGTTTGAAGGCAAAAGGTTTTTGTATATTTACTATTCAGTACTTCCAGGAGTACTGAACTATGGAGTAGTATGGGAGAGCTTACCAGTTTTCAGGCCATTGGCCTTCACGATCCCCCTAGCTTCTACAGTTTCCTAATGCAGGAAGAACTAAGCTATCTGGGCAGTACATCTAAATTTAACCTGGTATTTAAAGTTCTCGAGCTGGATTGAAGAGCTATATTAGCTTTCCATATCTAGAGAGTATAACTGGATAACTTGGTTCTGCCTAAGGAAGTGACTTTTTTTTCCTCTAGAAGCAAACAGGTAGAAAATCCATCCTATCCAGCACAGTGTTAATGCTAAGTAATAAAAAGCGCAAGGCAGTTGGCATCTTTACATGAGAACAGATTTGTGGTGTTGTGTATGTGTATCTGTGTGTGTGTGTGTGTGAGAGAGAGAGAGAGAGAGAGAGAACGAGAGAGAGACCTGTCTACAGAAGGCACAGCAATATTTTCCAGACCCAGGGTATATATTAATATATAGCTCAATACAAAAAAGGATACTCATGGAGGAGGGGAAAAGAAATAAAATTTAAACTTGATGAAGCAGACACAATCCACGTCTCTTCCTGGAAATTTCCCAACAGCCTGCATCCTTCAAATGCAGTTCCTGGATAAAACATACTCTGGATTGGATCTGGACCACATATTGGGTATTACCTTTTTTAATGAGAAGTAGAGTATCCTCTAATTACTACTAAGTTCTACTATAATTGAATCTGTAACCAGTAAAAGTATTTGTAATTGGAGTAACATCAATGTTCTACTTCTTTTGTTGTTCCACCTATCAAATATTAGATTGTAATATCCTTGGAACAAGGATCTCTGCTTCTAAAACATTATAAACTCCAGTCTCAGGAATATATGCATTTCTACTGGTAGTAGGAAAGACTAAAGGAGAAGAGATACAGTAGATATTGAAAGATTTGACTATATCACTAGATTACTTCTGCCTGTCGTTAGAGTTTTAGCTAAATCAAGTTGAATGGAAAAGATGCCTATATCCCCAATAGCAACTATTTCACTAATATGATACATCATTTTTCATAAGCATGTTTCTATAGTTTTGTCACAAACTCCCTGCTAAATGAGATGGTCTTGATTAAATTCCTTGATTGTTCCACAAAGGATTATGCAATTCTGTTATGTCTCCTTGAGTTTATGTTCCAAGCATTGCTCCATCTTGCAGTTTTCCATGCATGTCATCCTTCATTCTTCACCATAGTCTTTGTCAATCTCAGTCTCTGTTAATCACTGTCTTCCAAATGACTACCAAATACCCAACTTGTATCTAAAGAAAACAAATTATGAACATTAAACAAATGCATACAGATTTCTTACCTTTCATAATTGTCCACTCTCTTGGTGGTAATAGGATATTCATGATAATGCAGCTTGGAGATTCAGCAGTTGAAGTCAGTATATGGCATAGTCACACTACACTCTGGAAGAAGGTGGCAGCCACCTCCACATATCTTTTGTGAAAACCTGTAGCATTTAAACCAAATCACTTGTTCCACTTCCTGTTTTCTCCAGTTGCGTCCTTGACTGCCTGCACATTTGAACAACTTAGCGTATAGATCAGATAGAGAATATCAAAATTGATAACTACACACCATCAAAATGTCCAGTTTAGGTTGTAGGTCTAACCCCATTGGATCTGTTGGCTGTAAGTTGTCCTAAAAGGGCTAGATGTGCAGGATATTCCTCAACTAAAACGCCTACAGTTCTGCAGGAGATTTCCCATTAAAACCAAGATTTCTTACTTAGGAACCAGCCCTGACCATCTTTTTCCCCTACCAGTTCTGCCTGGCAGGCCAATCTGGCTAAGTTTTATTTGGCAACATTAATAGTGTTTCTATGCTGCCTTAATTAAAATACTACATTTCAGTATGTTGATTATTATCAGTTGATTCTTGTTTTAGTGCAGAATATATCCAGGATAATTTCTGTTAATTAAAATGTATTGCATGTTCACTGATGTCCCACATTTCAGAATATGGAAAAGTCTTCATGCAAGTACAGAGATACATTAAGTGCAATTATGATCGTTCAGTCTGGAAAGTATTCCCGAATTAACATTTGTCTTTCTTTTCCTTTTCTCTTTTTCCTAATAACAGCATGTATTGTATTTCTTTTCCATTAAATGATCTTACCTCACAATTGTCTTGACTGGCTTCTGTTTACAGAAATTGTAAACCAGTTGAATGCTCTGAGCAGCTTAGATGAAGATCAAGATGACTGCATAAAGCATACAAATATGCTATCCACTAAATCAGCCAGTTCTTCTGAAGGTCTATGAGCTTTCCTCCTTTTCTGTTTCTGGCATGTCTATATTTTACTGTGACCTCCTTAGTATCTGTTCACGTTCAAGTGTTGGTTGTAGCTTTGTGCTTGGTGTCCATTACAGTCTGTTGTAGTTCAGCCAAGAGAAGACAACAAGATACGGTGCTTTCGTCAGCCAGGGTGAGGCCCTCAGATGTTGTTGGATTCCAGTTCCCATCATCCCCACCAGCATGGTCATTGATCAGAAAAGTTTGCAATTGTAGTCAGACCCTCCATTTGCTAAACTTAGCATAGAAGTACCATTATTCATGCTTGGAAGTATTTTAAATACTGCATTCTTTCCCTGAGATAATACGTATGCTGCATCTGGGCTTTTCAATTTAGTAATGGAAAAATTACTACCTATATATGTTGATTTTCTTTGTTAGCATTTTTATTTTCTAAAAACCATTGTCAGAACCTTACAGTTAAATAATCATATAATAAACTTGTACTTGCTTCTGTTCATGTCACTGAGCTAGAAACATTGGTATACTATAAATATAACAGTTTAATTTTGCAGTAGAAAATGTGTCCTGGTTCACTGTTAAAAGGGATATGTAGTACTTAAGATAAGTACTTGGAAAGTGTTTGTTTAAACATTCTATGTCTAATCTTAAATGAAAGTATAAAAATATATTGAAAAGTATCTTGCTTGGTTTCTTAGAGCTTATCAACAAGCTTAGTTTCCTGGATGAAGAGGAGCAAGATTTGGCAAATTCAAGATCAAATCCATTTGTAGATTCTGATCGATCAGAGCTGAACCCTTTTGGAGACCCTGATATGGAAGGTATTTAATTTTGCCACATATGATCTTTGGATTATGCTATAGTTTTTGGCAAGATCACAAACTGCGTGTACTTCCTATTTCTTATTTTCTGAAAGTTTCTTTGGTGTTACTTATGTGCTGATAATTTGCAATCTACGTATTCAATCAGAGCTTGCTTAAGCTAATAGCCTAATAATGGGGTTCTTCAATCTGAAGCAGTCTTTTAGATCAGTACTAGTCAGTGTTTGATCAAATCATTCATCTCCTTCTAGAAGTGCCTGGACAACTTAAATAAAAGTTTACATATTTTAAGTCCTAGTACTAATAATCAGTACTTGAAAGTTACTTGATGTTTGATTTAACTCAATTTTAAGTGTGTACTAAAGTGTGTACTAAAAGTTACATTGCCCGCTTTAGTAATCTTAACAAGAGGCTCATAAATATATGAGCAATTACTGTATGTACTTTATATGTACAAATATAAATTCACATCTAAATAACTAGATTAGGAACCTGCACCAGAAGAACTGCCCCCCACAAAAAGATGGGGCAAACTGTTAATATTGTTCTTCTTTTGTTTGTTTATTGTTTTTAAACAGTAGTTTATGCAAACTTCTTATTGTTTAGCAAAATCATCCCTTGATAAAGTCATGAATGCTGTCTAATTGCTGATGCTTCACCATTTGACATCCCACTCCAAACTCCCAGGTGGTTTTGCCCACAGCATTACAGGCAGGACTGAAACCCATGGGATACCCTAGATCAGTAGTTTATGTATCAAGTGGTAGTTCCCCAGTAGGAGCTTCTGGATATGGCCTAACAGGAAGGATGGAAACCACAGTAAAATAAGTAAGTTCCAATCCATCAGGCACTTTAGAACAGTGTTTTTCAGCCTTGGCAGATTGAAGATGTATGGACTTCAACTCCTAGAATTCCCCATCCAGCCTGGCTGGCTGGGGAATTCTGGGAGTCGAAGTCCACACATCTTCAAGCTGCCAAGGTTGAGAAACACTGCTGTAGAAGGATACCATGGTCAATAGTATCAAAAGCTACTGAGTAGTCCAGAAGAATTAGTAGAGTGCACTCCGTGCATTTCTGGCATAGATCATCCATCAAGATAAATGAAATAGTTTCAGTATCATTCCAGCTAAAAGCCCAATTGAATTGGATCCAGCAAACCATGCTCATTCAGATATCTCTTCAGTTGTGAGGCCACTGTATTCTCATTCACTTTGCACACAAATAGAACATTTGAGATGTCCTATAATTATATAGTTCACCCATCTCAAAAGATAATTTCTTTGGCAAAGTACTTATTATTGCTTCCTTTAGACAGGGGGAACACATTCTGCCTTAATAGTGGGGCCAGTCCCATTTTTGCCAGTTTAACCAGCTGAAAAAGAAAATGATTAGTAAGTAGTGGCCCTCATCCCTCACATCTGGTTTACAGCCTTGAAATCTATAGGCTGAAAAGAATCCGAAATAAGAGGACAAGTAGTTGCTGAGCTTTCATCCCTGTGTCTTGTCTGTAGCTTAACACGAAGTTGAAATGGATCCAAATGACTTTATCTGCACAGAATTATGTAAATTGTTCACACTGTGCTGTCTACTGTTCCAGCTGTTCCAACATTTTGGTGGCAGAATTTAGTATAGAAAAACTATGCTGGCCTGTTATGTGCAGATACAGTGGAGAGACAGAAGTAAGCATTCTTTGCTACCTTTACAGAGTAGAAGTTCAAATGGACCTTCAGAGGGACTCTATATTTTGATCCATCCTGAGAGTTTATCCTCTTGTGTTCCAGCTGTTGCCCCATCTGTTTCAATATTCTCAGCTCCCTAGTAAACCTTGGAAATGATTTGGCTTTGCATGAGAGCAAAGGGCACTTAGGGACAATAATGGCAACTGCTTCGGCCATCTCTGATTCTATAGTCCAGCCAGGGGATCAACAGAATCACATCTTCATCCTACTTCACATGAAGTAGGAAATCCCCAGGTGCATTTAAGAAACCACCAAGATTAATCAGGTGCCTGGGTTGGACCATTTTAACCACTCTTGCACCCCTGCAGAGATGTATGCCAGCTATCAGTCAAAAACTGAACAGGGAGGTACTGTTTATGACTGTGTAGTCCTAAGGGGTTCTCCTTCAGATCATCAAGACCTGATAGATCACTGGATGCAGAACCTGCACAGATCATTGGTCTGAACCTGTTCTTTTTGAAGCAGGGAACAGTGCAACTTGTCCTCAGCTACCTTAGTGGGCAAGGTTAGATATAATGGCCTGAAGCTACAAGCAAGGGGATTTAAGGTTTATAGTAGAATATATATTTTGAGAACAGTTTGACAATACCAGCCAGCCAGCCAGAGAGATGTGAGCTCTTCCTCACTGGAGATCTTCAAGACAAGAATTGGACTAGCCATTCTTTAGATATATTTTAGCTCAGCAGCTCTCAGTGGGAACCCTGGCTTTCAGGCTGATACTAATTCTGCTTCTGTTACTTAGCCCTTTAATGGCTAGGCTGGGAAATTTAAACCATGTGGACTACTCTCTGCACCGTTGCCCCCATACTACTGGAGAATCTCCCTGACATTATATTAGAAAGACAAATGTAAAGTAAATGTATCTATAAAGAAGTGGAGGTGAGGTTTGTGTAAAACAGCAAGGATGGATGAACATTGTCTTGCTGTTGCAAGATGAAGCATGGAACTGAGGCATTTTTTTGCTTCTTTCTGAAGTGGTAATATGCACCAAGGCATAAAACATGGTCATGACACCACCATATTGTATTCTGCAGTGTTCTGATTGTTGAGTGTAATGTCTAACTACTAAGCCCCTAGATGACTTTAAATCTCAGGCTTTCCAATAGGAAACCTCTCTCCAGTATCAGATACATAAGGCTGATATTGGAGAAAAAAAACACACATACACACGCAAAGTCCCTAGTACAAATCATATTCTACCATAGAATGTCCTCATCTGTGCTTAATGACTTTTTCTGGACATTGGATGTTTCTCACAGTAGATACAGTTACTGACATTTGCATGAGTATGATGGCTGGAGAGAATCGACTGAAGTGCTGTGTGTAATTAAATCTACTGGCTCATAAACTGAGAGGCCGACGGGTTAGGAAAGGCTCTTCTAGCTAATTCTCCTAAGCTAACTTTGTTACTGTGTAGTACTTAAGGGAGGCTTAACTAGTCTAAACAGCAACATGTTTTCCCTTTTAGCTTTGCCTTGGATTAGTAATGCGTCCCAGAGTTCTACTATACCTACATTTGACAGAAGGATTTAGATTAATTAGTTAATGTTTGTAAAGAATTTTGAAGATTAAAAGAACAATATAAGTGCTAAATGTTACAAGAGATTGATTGTTTAAATATACAAAGAGCTTTCTTTGTGAACATACTTCTCTTTCTTCCTTCCCGTTCATTTTTTTTTGGGGGGGGGTTTAAAAAAATCTGCATCAGTTTTATGTATTTAGTTCATGTCTTTTTTTTTTTATAATAACTTTATTACATTTTTAAAAAGAGTATTCAGTTCATGTCTTTGATGATGTGTTTAATCTGGAGGTTTTTCTTTTCTTTCAAATGCTTTCTGAAATACTATTACATCTCCAGCACTTAGATTTATCTAATTAATCAATTAATTATCTCATTATTATATAAACAATGCTCATGTTCTTTCTTTAAGCCATACTTGTTATAAATATTATAAATTGAGTGACAAGATCTTCCACATATTCTTTATTAATGGAGCCTGATATTCTGGAATATGCCTCTACAACTGGGTCTATTTTGAACTGATATTCTAGAATCTATCTCTATTACTGAATCTACTTGAGTTTCATATGCCTGGCAGCTCAGGTATAGGATCTACTGTAGCTTTACAGCCATAGAGGCAGATTCTGTATATAGATGAAGTGAATGGATTGCATGTGAGTTGAATTTGCTTGATCCTAAGGACATTTTTGAAGTAGATTATGTGCACATTTCTTTAGTCAATTGTTTTGAAGCGTATACCAGATTTGAATTATTTCTGAATCACCTGGCCAGAGCAGTGCATTGCGTTCTTTCTATTTGGGATAGCAAAAGATAAGGGAGGTTATGAAGCATGTACATAACAAAATTCCAATATATGACTGGTGGCCTGCTTTTGGTTTAATGGATCGCAGTTGCCCAGGACTTGTACTGTGAGTTACTTCACTTTCAACAGTTCGTCAAAAAGTGAAGATCAGTTGTCTGTAACAAACGTGATGTTTCCTTTTTGTATATGATTGATTCTTTGCTCTGGCCATTACTGAATAACAGGGTTAAGCTTGGACATTTTTGTACAGTACTTGAAACAAAAGTCAAATGAAACCCTTCTCCCTTATTTATTTATTGTTTAAAATGCAATAACAAATGTGCACAAAAGATGGAAGTAGGAGCAGGGCAATCTGCCTTTTGGAGGGTTGTTTCTTGTTAGGGCCTGGAACTGTTCCAGGTTATGTCTGAACATTTATCATTACTATTACGGATTACATGGATGATCCTGTGGAACTGTTCTCCCAATCCTGGTAAGATTTCTGAATGCTTTTGTTTTTTGAACTTGCCCTAGTCATGACTAGGTGTCTGGGTAATTTTTTCCTTTTAAGTTATATGATCTCTAACATGCTTTAAATATACTCTTCTTATTTTACTAATATTAATTTGGGATGGCAACTGTTTTGTATTCTGCCAGAGTTATATCAGGAGAAATAAACTATTCTGAAGGAATTCAGAGCAGGAGTTCCTTCTCCATTAAGACACCACCTCTTGATTGCTCTCTGCAGAACCAGATATTAAGGTGATTCCATCATCTAAACAAGAGCAGTACTATGATGACGGCGATGAATACAACCCCTTTCAAGAAAAGAGTGTGGAGTATATGAACCCTTTTGATGAGCCAGACCCTGAACCTGAGGTCCTGCTACCTGTCAGAGACTCTCCTCCTCAGCCTAACAGAAGGAAAAATGTCCGGCCCGTGGATATGAGCAAATACCTTTACGCTGATGCATCAAGAACAGATGAAGAGGAGTTAGATGAGTAAGTAGATCATTTTTCTCCTCTGCATTAGTTGGGATTTCAGCACAAGACCTCCAGGCATAAAATATTAAAACCTGATTATTCTTGTATGAAGTACAAGAATAAACTGCTCCATTAACAGAATTTGAATACATTAAACATTGGGGCATGTGTGTTATTGACTTCTTTTCTGTGAGGATCTAAATCATCAAAGAAGAATTTCTGAAGGGAGGTGTTGATACAGATGTTCGGGATGAAAAGCATGCGTGCTCAGATTCAGGCGTGGCACTGGCTGCTGCAGCAGTTCAGTTGGCTAGTGGCCAGCTTTGAACTATCCTGATACGTAAGGAGCTATACAATACGGTGACATTTGAGGATAATGAATGACCTAATCTTTAGAACTTCAGTACTGTCCTTCTATACTCAATGATCATTTGATTTATTATGCAAAATACTTTTCTGAGTCAGTTTTAATAATAGTACTGATTGCCCTAATGTTTGAAAAAGATGAAACTAATTGTGTTTTCTCTGCTGTAAATACAAGTGATAGTCCCAGGTCTCTCCTCCCCCCTCCTTTTTTTTCTTGTCCTGGAAAGTTCAGTGGCCATAGATTTTTCTTAGTTGTTCACTTTTTGTTGGTTTCCATTTTTTGTTATTTTGTTGCTTTGGAAAATAATTGTAACTTGGCCAAGTCTATTCACTGAGAGTTGGTTTTGTGTACAAATTATATGAGAGGAAGATGTCCTTAAATCTAAGTCAAATCCTGATGACTGCATGGACATAGCTATGCAATTTCCTTAGCTGCAGTACCAAAGTGGTTTGCTGTTGCCTTCTTCTGGGAAGTTTTTTAAATCCTCAGTCTAATATTAGTATTAACCAGGCCTGACTTAGCTTAGCTTCCAAAGCCAGACAAGGCCTGCTGAGACATACAATAATTTCTCGAATCAGACTAGGTATGTATTATCAGATCATGATCCCTAGATCCTTATCATCTTAGCCATCAGGTGTGCAGTTCCTGGCAAATTAGAAAAGCAAATAGTGGAAGAATGATAGTAAACACAGCGAAGAGAAAAAACAAGAGAGAGAGTAAAATAAAAAGTTAGCATAAAGGTACAAGACTTTTTTTTCCCTCATCTACAAACAAATCTGTACCACTGTACCACTGAAACAAATGTGTACCACTGAACCACTGTACCACTGAATTCACAGCAGGCCATTTAAGGCATAAGGGTTTTTCTATCCATGTGCCAGTACATTTAATTGTGATTATAGCTTCCTTCCCTCTTTGTAGCACAATAGACTGTTAACTTTCAAGACAGTCTAAATGTGAAGAACAAACACACATCATCTTTTCAGTGGCAATTGCTGCACCATTCCTCCTGGATTCTAGGCACATATTTACACACCCTTTAAGGATCATATGAAAAAGCTTATTTCCTCTTTCACTGAACTTCAGTTTATTTATCAAGCAATCCTTTGCTTCCACTCTGCTATCGGGCTATTTATGTCATTGTACCATCAGCACAATGTCTCATAATCAGACTGTCATCAGCAGTATCCCTTGGTGTACTACAAAGAATGTAAGATTGGGAAACAGAAACCCTGAATTCAAGCTACGGATGAGAATCAGTCCCCCATGTCACTATTTTTGTGTTCAGTCATAATCTTTTCCAAATCATTTTGTGATTTTTAAAAGAAATTTCAAGAACTTACACATTTTCTGTAGTACTCTGTTCTCCCTAATATAGGCAACTGGTATGCAACTTTACAAATATACAAAATTTGTCCTTTTTTTTTTTTTTAATAAACGCAATGCTTTTGTACAAAGAACGACACTTTGCAGTGTGCAGTTAGAAGGCTAACTGCATCTCAATCTTGGAAGTATGAATTAGGTCAGTGTGCTTAAAAATATGGACCAAATGAAATTCATCAGTATCCTTAGTGATAGGGGAAAAGCTCCCTTAATTTCTGCATACTTGACCAGCAATGGTAAGGAAAGAGAGGGACCAGACAGGACTATCTGATGAACTACAGCAGCAGGCAGGCATTTCTAAATAAATTAATAAAGGCAGCCTCCACCTGCCCACCTAAAATCCCATCCAGGTATACTTGGACCACACTGGTTGCACAAGAAGCCCTAATTTAATGGAATGGCTCAGATTTCACAGGGAGGAGATCACAGGGTCACTGTCTGAATGTGACTTTGTCTTGGAGAAATCTGGAAAAGCTCTTTGCACACAAGCACATTAAATACGGTATTTTTCTTCAGCCAATTGGATAGAATATTATCTGGACTCCGAGACCTTCTGCAGCTTCTCGTCCTTGAACTTCTAACAATACCCCCCACCATGACTCAGCTGCTCTTTCCTACCAATGCAAAGAGTCATCTTTCTTTCCTAACTGCGCTCCTAGAATGTGAGTGGACAAAAGAGGAGGATCAGAGACCCCAAGGTCTGATAGAAACAGTGTTGCTAGTCCTTTTCTCAGTGATTCTGTCCTACAGTGGAAGAAAGCAATCCCCAGCTACGGTTTCTTTACAACAAAAACCTACTAGCGCTGGGCAGATTCTGAAGGAAAAGCTATACTTATGGATTGCCCACCACTCATTTCAGTTAGCCTCCTTTATACTTTTACAACTTTCAAAGTTTTAGGTAAGTCTTCCCTGTAGATCCCCTTTCATGCTGGGTATCCATTATATGTTGCATAATGATCTTTCATGGAGCTTATGAAGTTGTAGGAGCCTTTGGAAAGAAATACAATAGCAATTCCATGGAAAAGTGCTGGAAATACTGCAGTCAGTTCTGCTGGTTATGTTACAGATATCGCTTGGGATACTCACATGAGGGAAGTCCAGTCCTCTATATGTAATGGGATACTCTTATCAGAGACACAGAGGCTGGATTCACCCACCACACTAAGCCATAGTTTGATTACAAGTCATGGTTGGATTTGCACAACACACTGAGCAATAAACTATAGTTTAGAAACCATAGCATTTGCATTCACCCAACACAATAAGTCAGAATTAAAGCACAGTGTGCCTTAGGGCAGTGTAGTACCCTGTCAGAGCAAAAAGTAACGTTTAGTGTTTGGAGTGCATTTTCCTGAGTCTAAATACACAATGAATCTTATTGTGGAAGTGAGGAGGAGGAGGACTGCCATCCAAGTGTTCCTCCAACAGTTCCAACCACAGCCCCACCCCCAGCATTGAGGAAATGGTTCTAGAATGACTGAGACAATACTTATTCTTCCTTTGCATAAACTTGCAGTAGAAGTCTGTGTACAGACTTCTGTTCTGCTGCAGGTATCCAGACTTTGATTCTGTAGAGTTGATAGGCTCGGGATCATGAGTGTCCATGAGAAGGCAGGCAAATGATGAAATGTGCATCATAATATCATCACAGAAATGCTGTGATTTCTGTACTTGCATCAGGCATTGGGGCACAAATACATAATCAAAGCATTTGTGTAATGTTGTCATCACATGTGTGTTATCATTTGGCATCATTGTGTTTTTTGCTGCAGACACTGGTCACCAGGAGTAAAGGTGTAGAAAATGCGTCCAATTTGAAACAATTCGAGTTTGACATACCATGAGCTCAGAACACTTCCTGTGAGGTTGGAAACAGCTTGTTTCAAACTGGAATGAGATGTTTCAGCTTCAGTATATTTTGTACTCTTTTCAGGAGTATTAAGCCAAGAGATGAATAGAAGAGTGCTTAAGGAGAACAGCCCTGCTAAATAAAGCTAACTGAGTGCATTTGGAAAGGCACACAGAGAGTTGGGAAGGTGGCAGTCCACCTGCAGTACTGCTTCTTAGTAGGTATTTAAGTTACACTGCTTATGTATTCTGGAGATTATAAACTGCAGTTGAGAAAAGTAGCCACTGAGAGACCAGTCTTCCATGAATTTGTCATCCTTGTTTACAGCTGTTTAAAGTATTGGCTATCTCCACATCTGATGAAGGTGAATTCCTCAGTTGAACTACGTGGTGCATGTTCAGATATATGTTTAATCCATCTCCTGCATGTTGCTGTTGGGTATTTGTGCCTGCGGTGTGGTGCCTGCATAAGCCATTAGCTCTTCTACAGGCTGTTGGAGATCAAGCTACTTGTTCACCACTCCTTTTCTCCTTAGTTCCTATCATACATGAGGCCAAAGCAAAGTAGCCTGTTCTATCATCTGTCTAGTCCATGTCTAGTTCTTCTCCTTATCCATGTTATTGCCTACTCACCTTTCAGAAACCCATTGAGATTTAGAGGAATATGATACAGATTTTAAAAATTTCAGGTCACCTTTCTGAAGAAAGAGAAGCAGAACTTATTGGGTGCAGTTCACTGTGTGTGATAAGCATTTATTTCAAATCTGCTCTCATTTTGTCTACACTCTAAACCAAACAACTCTAATCTTTTCAATCTCTTTTTACAGAAGTCTCTCCATCTCTCTTATCATTTTCATCATACGTCTCTGGATCATCCTATTTTTTCTCCTGTATGTATTTTTTAAGATGTGGTGACCAGCCTTGCCTGCAGTGTTCGAGAAGAGGGAACCCTCTGTGATGGCACTGGGACCCTTTCAGTATTGTTTTCCATCTCAGTCACTATGCATGTATTCCTTTTGCTTGTGTACTTATCCATGATTATCTGTGGAACTGAGAAGTATTAAAGAAAGTGGCTTGAATTCTGGAGGAGACTTTTGTAATTACAAGCAAAATATATTCACTTCAAAGCTGCTATCATGCTATGTAACCCATTATATCTAGGAAAAATAATACAGTGAAACCTTCATTTAACAGACCAGTTGGGAGAAGGGAATGTTCATTATTCCCAATAGTTCTGTAAATTGGAGTGTTTGTCATTTACAGTGATATCATTATGCAGCTGACATAAATTACATCATTTGCACATTGTTACACCACATGTGTCATTTGTATTATGCAGTTGATATAACTTGCACAACTGATGGAATCATTTCATCCAGGTCTGCTAAATCAAGGTTTCCCTGTATAATATAGTTGTTCATTTGTATGTTTAAATCTAGAACTATATATGGAATTCCTAGAACCAAATGCTTTTGGCTTTAGTGGGACAAGCCTCCAAGGGTTCTCTTTCTTGGCATCATGTTCCAAGTTCTCAATTTCTCTATTGCTCAGTCAGTGCCTATGTCAAGTTTTAATTGAAACTTAGCTGAGCTTGCATTTCTACACAGATTGTTTTAAATGAGCAATCTGTTGCTAATAGGATCAGTTTCCCCTAAAACTAAATAATTGTATATTATAACTATTTTCTCAGGGACCACTTAAACTTTCATTATTGCTAAAACGTTCCTTGGTCTTACAGTATAAATGGGGAGGTAGTATTGATATTGTAAAAACATTTTAAATTAATATTTCTGCTTTCTCTGTAGTAAATGTTTTCACTTAAAATTCTATAATTTTGCCTTCTGTATTGGCTCCTGTGTGACCTGAGATTTTGCCATTAAGTTACATTAGTTGTGTCTTCTGAACCAAATCTTTTAAACTAGCTTTTGCATGGAAAAATAGTCACATTAAATTAGGAAATGTAAAAACAGCCACTATCTAGGAAGGATGCTGTTGCCTCTAGGTGAATTGACTGAGCTTTCACCCTCTTTAAGTTCTCCATTACAACTTGTTCAGAAAACAAATATACTAACATAGACGCTTCATCATGGCTCCAGAGGTCTCTTCCAAAGGTTTTTCCACAGGAGAGAGCAAAATTTGTTTGACTTGTCTTCTCCACCCCATAGCATTTTTACCATATTTGGCTTCCAGGGATCCCAAGGTCTTCAGCTTCCAGGGAGTCCAAGGAGGCTGCACTATAGAGAAAGTAATGTAAAAGTCTTGTGTTTCAAGCTGGATACCCCTCATAGTACTCCATGTCCTCCTGAATTTTCAGTACTTTTCAACCAATTGCTACTGTTAACACCTCATTATGGTGTCCGGTTATTTCAGTTTTATTTTCCTAGTTTTCATGTATCAGAACTGTAGGGTTTAATCTTCTGGTTCTCCAGAAATTCTGCTCAAATAGCCACGTGAACTATTCTCCAGAACAAATAAAGGTCTGGAAAAATAATGATTACTAGATGTATTTTAATATTGCCTTCGCTACTTTGTGCTTATTTTAGATTCTGTCTTAGCTCAAAGTTCATACTTTTTTTCTTCACAAGTAACTATTCAGATGAGCTCAGTGTAAATATAATTTAATGAAACTCTTGATCACACTTTGCATAATTGCACACATTTCTGGACGAGGATATTTCTTCTAGTTAAATGGAATATAATCTTGGATGAAGGAGACATCTCTTATGCAGAAGCAGCCCAGAATAGATAAGTTATTTAAACATCCTGGAATTAGGTAATTACTAAAATATATTTTGAGTGCCTTTTGAGATGAATCATATCCATATTGGTTCTGTGCTATTCATGAAGCATGGTCTACTTAATCTAGTTTAAAGAAGATTCAGTGAACAAAGACTTAAAATCCATTCAGATTTGGAAGCTCAATTCTTGACATTTATCACACTGTACACTGGTAAAATAAGAGTAACTTACACAAACTGAAAATTAAAAATTTTCATCACAGTCATCACAAAACATAGATGTTTCATACTCTCATCCCACATTCAAAAGCACATTCAAAAGCTTCATCTGAAGTCACTTTTTTCCTAACTGCACAACTTTCTCTGATTAGAATATGAAGTCATGTACCTGCCTTACTTCTGTTCCAAAAGGTGGAAGAAGTCCTGCAGAGGCTGAACTTGTATGTCTTTTCTGAATGTCTATATTGACCTCGATTTCTGCATTAGCAAAAGGTTCCCAGGAATCTTATTGCAAACTGGTGGACCAAAGCATTGTATAAAACTAATTTAAAATTAAATTTCATATACGATAATACAAAATAGAGTGTGTGCCTAGATTGTATTTAAAGTGAACTAACTAAATGTGGGTGGGGTAGGCACAATCATGTGTCGCATATTTAAAAAATCTGATGTGACAAAACTTCTGGAAAAAGAGCAGTCCTTTATCTTTAAAAAATAAATAAAAGTGCTCTTGTGCAAATGACATGAAAAAGGTTCCTGTAACTATGAGCACCTTACTCATTACTCACATTAGATGTGGAGTAATCTCTGACAGATGTTGGATCTCTGTTTCCAAGGCCATAGAAGGTCAGATAGTTTGATGTCAAAACATGTTGTGTTTGCTAAATGTCCACAACAAAAAAATAACTTTTAGAACAAAAGAAAACTCTGTGACCTCCCATGTATAATGCATTGTCCTTGTTCTTATCTTTTCTCATCATTATTTTCACCTTGCTTTGAACTTTCTCTGTTTGAAGACAGCTTAACAAGCTTGTTAGCAAAATTAAATGATTGACAGACATTCTTGAGTCTTCTGTTCCAAATGGAGTACCATTCTTTTTCCACCTTTGCCTTCTGTCATGCACGTCTCCATTGTTTATTTTGACATCACTCTGAGCTTTGATTTTGTTCGTTTTTTGCATTTGATGAGCACTGATGTGAGAACAACTCAAAGGTGCATTCACTTTGCAACCTAGTTATTTTAGTCTCAGTTTCTTCTTTCATTCAACTAGATCCACATCTTCTCTCTGTAATAAACAATGACAACTCTGCTGTATAGTAGTTTATGAATGCAGTTGGGTTTTATATTTACTTTAATGCCTTTCCTCTTTTCCCAGAAATCTAGTTACATAATTAGCAAACTTGTCTTTCAGAGAATTACTTACTATATGTTTGTTCCAGTGAATGATTCTTCCTGGTCACAAAACAAATCACAAGGCAAGGGGTGGTGGTAAATGCATTGGCATCCTTGTTTTTATCCCACTTATCTAGCTCAAAATCCAAACCATTCAGAGACTGAACAGCAACAACAACAAAATTAAATATTTGCTTGGCAGAGAAAATAAATATAAATCCAAAATTATACAATTAAAAGGTAACCTGTTAGAAAACTATCCAAATTGCAGGCCAATATCTGCCTGAATCAATAGGCAAATGGAATTCAGCAAAGTCAAAATATATCATTAAAGGAGGATACATTTTTAGAATCATATAAATTGTTCAAAATGCTGTTTTAAAATGTATGAAAATAAAATTCCAAATGACCTTTTACCCAGATGTTACTAAAGGCTCTCCCAAAACAGTGAGGCTATTGAAAGTATGTTCTTTCTGTATGTGTTGAATTCATTTTCCTAAAAGGCTCGGTTTGTCAATGCAAGGATGGATCCAGAAGTATCCTTTTATGAATGCCTGGGCCTTCAGTTTAGTAGAAGCTTCTGCTAGTAGAAAGGGGAGTTCGGATTTTTTTGCTGACTTCCCCTCCCCCTGCCCCCTTCTCTTCTGCTTCCCTTTTTGTTCTAGAAAGTTCTCAATTCTCTGGATCAGATTTGCATGAGTGAAGGGAAGGAATAATCCACCAAAATGACCTTTTTGTTTTCTGTTTGCAGAAGCTTATGCTGGTTCAAAAGCTTGTCTATAAACACAGTAGCAGTGGGTTTAAATCCAAATTCTGTGTATCCAGATGCATATCTGGAGTTGCTGGCAGGGTGCCAAGGGGCACCATGTGCTTTCAGAGCCTTCTTTGGCACATGCCAAAGCTTCCTCCTTAACCTGGCTTTTTAATTTTGGTCGGTCGGTCTGTCTGTCTATCTCTGTGCTTGAAAACAAAGTACCAGCCACCAGTATTGACTTTAAATCCAAAGAATGCTTCTGGATCCTTTCTGGACCTTACAGGATACTCGTAAGAAATAAGCATGGAGGATAGCTACAGGCCGTTGTTCTGTTTGGAATGTACCAACTTGTTCAGGAAGAAAAAAATGTAATTCCTGCAGGCTTAATAGCCTCTGCTTTCTGTTCAGATATATACTTGGGAGCACTTTAAATGTTTATCAGTATTCTAAGCCACACCTTTATAACCAGTTTCAAACTCAAACATATGGGGAAAAAAACCCCCAGCTAGTTTTTATTTAATTGTATCCAAGGATTTTGATGCAGGAAATGTGATGATTCTTGAAACGGTTAATGTATGCTTCTTTTTCTGTCTAGATTATAATAGAATGAGTTGTGAACAGCTAATGTAAGGCTCTGTGAGCACATGATTGTAGGGAATATCCATTCATGAAGTAATTTTTTTGCCTAAGACCGGTAGACTCCAGTAAACAACTGTGTGCTATATCTCCAATCTCTATAATTTGTAACTGTATATTCCTTGTCACATTGCTAAAGAGTGGTTAACTTGCTATATTTCAAAAATCATCCCAATTTTGCTTTTCCTTTTACAGGTTTTTATGTTAGACAACATTTAAAGTATGACAATTACATAAGAATTTGGACAAAAAAAGAGGTTTTATGTCTGCATAGTCAGCATTATCACATTTTGTCTAGTATTCCCTTATATCTTGATTGTTACTATGCAAATAAACAGTTAGAAAATCTTTATTTTTACTATATTAAGTCTCATTCTTCAGAAAGAAGTGATGATCGCTAATGTATATAATGCCTCTGTGGATCCATTTTACCCCCAGTTAATTTTTTTTTAAAAAATGGTGACTACAGATTTCTTGGCTTTAGGCATTATTTGTACCTAGCTGTAGACACCTCACTCATCAGTTTATTTGGGGGTGGAGGAACCAGCAGCATAATCAGTAGGTCTTTTGTTTCTATGTGTGTCTTTTTTCTTTTCTTTTGTATGAAACTACATCAATCTATAGTCACGATTTAGAACCAACAAATGACTTTCAGGAATGGCACTAAAAATACCGAGGTAGCCAATAAATTTGTTTCCCTTCTTTCAATTAGATCCAATCCCTTTTATGAACCCAAAGCAAGTTCTGCTTTAAATGATCAAGTTACTTCCGTGCAAGAAACAGAAAGGAAGATGAAAAGAAAAGCTCCGGAACCACCAATTCTCTCACCAAAGGTAGAAAGAGAAGCAAGTGAGAACATGTCAGCTATTCATGCAGTGAAAGAGCTTTCCTCTTCTCCTAAGGTGTGTACGACCTTGTCACCAATCTTTGCTAAAAGTTGAAATCCCTCTTCTTCTGTTGGACGTGTTGGCAACCTTCTCGGTTAATACATACGATCTTGGCTATACATCCTCCACTTATCGTCATTTATTTCGTTCCGAATGGGCAGAACCAAGAGGTTGAAATCTGATGCAGTGACACAACCAAAGAAATTTCTAGACAGGAGGGCTGGTCTCCAAATCGTTGCACTGTTTTTTTCAAGCAGGGTGCAAACTGTAGCTGTGCATTCAGAGAGCTATGTTGCAGACTTCTTTAGGACTGAAGTAATACTACTCAGAACAGTATTGCCACTTTTAGCACTTTCCACTCACCTCCCACAGTATGTTTAGTCCCCCCAAAATAGGCACAAAATGTACTGAAATTGGGATTTTATTCAATTACAAGTCTTGAAAACAGAATAAAAGTCTCTGAAATAAATGAAAATATATCTCACAGAAAAAGTTTTAATTAGCAAAGGCTACAGTGAAATGCAGATTATACAGCCCAGAATTTAAAACGTGATGGCTGTAATCTTATGTATCCTAACCAGGGATTAAATCCCACTGAACAAAATATTTTACCTCAGAGTAAAAATATTTGGGATTGCTCTAGTAACCATTTAAAAAAAAAAAAAGATGTTTGATTTTTCGCAAATGATAGGCTTTCAGAGCAAGGGTAAATAACCAGTGCTCCCAGATGCAAGGAATTATCTGTCATCTAAAACATACAGTATTGGGGAAGTAAATATATTGTATATATTTACTTCCCAAATATAATTTTAAGAAACTTTGATGTATACATGTCAGAAAACCTGTTAAGAAACGACAGCAAAATCGGAGATAGGTTACACACAACTTTTAGCGGCACAATCCAAATTGTAAATAACTTTTGAATTCTGCCCTTAGAATAACATTGGGTCAGATCTGGACTTCATGTCCTGCAGATGTAAGGGCTCCAATCTATGGAAAACCTTAGATTTAGCAGAGGAATTCTCTGAGCAGAAAGGAAGAAGGCAAAGCCCTCCCCTACTCTTTGGATAGATTTTGGAAGCACAGATAGTTGCAGAAGGAGGAGAAAATATGCCCTCCTGATAGGAAATTCCCCAGCAGAATTCTGCTTCAGTGATGATCATGCCAGTAGAATCAAAGTCTGGGTCCAACCCATTTAGTAAACCTGCCTTTATATTTTCTTACCTTAGATAAGCTTGCCCTTTTCCCAGATGAAACCGTCAAAAAACCTTCAATATTTTTCTTTAATTCTAATTCAGCCTGCCTGGAGTATGTTGACTGATTCTTTTTGAACAAAATAATGTGCTTCTGTTTCTTCTGTTCTGTGAATTTACTGGACCTTAGGTGTGGCAGTTGATGCTTAAAGGGTTGGAATGAGCTATTTTTCAAGGAGATCTAGCACAGAAGCGCAGGAATGTGTTCTATTGAACAATTGCTTCTTTCCTTTCATCCATTCATCCAAAAATGGTTGCGTGTGAGGGAGAACAAAATGTGTTATTTAAAGTCACTATTTGATTTCTTATAGGACCCCCTACCTTTAAACAATACTAAACATGTTCTGCATGCCATTGTGATACCTGGATCACACTGAGCGAACCAGATTAGGCAAATATTCAGAAATGATTCAGGTTGCTGATTCTTATATTGTCCTTCAAATAACAAGAAATACTATGATAAGCTTAAGAGTTCCATCTTCATTTTGTAACTTATTAGCCTGAAGTGAAAATTGCATGCAATAATATCACAAGAAATGTATTTAGTTATAAATAGCACACAAAAACAACTTTTTTTTTCTTTTTCCCCATAATCCGTGATTTGAAACCTCCTTGTATGAATGTGCTTTTCATTTTAAGGCAGAAAAGGAGAGGAGAAAAATATCTTTCGCCGTGTCCTCCAGACCCTTTTTAAAAACCTGTAGCTGTTCTTAAGAGCCGTGTATTTTAGATATCATCATTTCAGTTAAGAGCTGAATGGGACTCCTTGTCACATCTATCAAACTACTACTTAATTATGCAGAGGAGTTGCTGATGAATTCCTGTCGCTCAAGGGCTGAGTTTACCGGTGCCTCAATTCTCCCAAACAAGGTAGAAAGAGTTTGATACCAGAAGCTTCCCCTGGGGAGTGTTTATCAGCAAGACAAAATACAGAGAAATGAAGCCACTTGGACTGGCAACCAGAGTGTAGAATTGCACTTTTAAAACTTGCTGTATTGGCGCACATAAGCTTAGGTTTGTTTGCAGTAGAGTTTCTGTGATAAGACTGAAACATCTTACTTGGTTTCTGATTTGAGATTAACAAACAAGCAATTTGGTCAAAAGTTCAGATAAGATATTGACACTTAAATTGAGGATAGGAAGAAACTACTTGTGAAGATATATAACAAGTTGTATATGGTGTGTGTGTGTGTTTCTTTTAATCTGCTTACTCGGTTGATTCAGGGTCCATACCTACTATTCCGTTACTCCAAATCTAGTTTGGGAAAAGGGAAGAAGGTTACCTGATTAAAGTCTGTATGAGTTTTCTATGAGTAAATGGAGCTGAATAACACCCCATTTTATTCCATCATTCCAACTTGATCCAGGGAGTATCTCCATTTATTATGCATGACTGTTGTTATGTTTACAAATCTGGGTGGGAAAGAGACAATTTGTGAATGTTATCTAAATAGGTAGGGAAAACCTATTTAGTTATTCAATATATTTTGATTTCTGTGTTTAGCTTTCTATTTACATATAATTTCTTGCAGGATGACCCCTCAATAAGGGGTTCCAATCTATTGCATTCTAAATAGTGTTTCCTATTATTCTTACTCTCTTATGTGCAGCTCAGGACCCTTGATTCTTGTAGAGCGGCTATGAAGCTCTACAAAATTTGGAAAGTGATGTCTGTGAACAGAGTGCCTGCCACAGGCATTTTCTTAGTATTCTTTGCAATTGATTTGAAATGGACTTTCATTTGCTTTTTGCTGACCACTTTCATTTCTTGAGGACTGGTCTCAGTAACGTTAGCACATCAGCATCTAACGACTAGGCCTGAAATATTAATTTTAAAATATATTAACTATATTCTCCTTGCTCTAGTCACCATGTCCCTCCCACCCTAGCTTTTACTCCAGCAATTTTTTTTTAATATAGAATGCTGTAATGCCATTTCCTTTTCCTGTCACTTTCCATCCTTTATCTCTAATTCATCTTCCTCTATTTAAGAACTATACGTGTTGATTTTAAGAAGCTTTTGTTCTACAAATATTAATGTAGCATAGTTCCTGATGTACTTAAATAAGTATATGGATATCTGATATCCATATAAGTCACCCAGAAATGGATAGGGTATAAACACATATTTGTATTTTTGTATGAACTTTGTTTTATATTGTATTTTTCTATGTGAGCCACTGAGAGGTTTTTTTTTTAATTATTGTGGAGGCATACAAATAAGTTTCCTTGCACCCAAAACGGAAATGGCAAAATAAGTATTCAGAGGTATTTTCTGTGGATTGCTACCCAATACCTACTATTCAGAAATACATAGTCAGTGAACCTAAGAATTTCCTATTAAAAGCCTTTGATAACCATTTTTTCCTTCACGAATATTGTAATATCCTTTTAAAGCCATAAATACTAATGACTAGCATCACATTTTGTGACAATGGATTCCTTAAGTTAATGATGGTGATGTAAGAATCTTTTACTTTATTCAGGTGTTGAAATACTCTCCATTTATGTGACAACATAAGAACAAGTGCATCTTTCATAATAGGTTAGCCATTTTGCAATTTGAAAATATGCTTTAGCCAGATAATTCTAATTTTCAACAGATTCTCTTGTTGTTGTTGTTGTTGTTACAATCTTTGGAATTAGGTTAAGCAAAATATATTATTTATATATGTAAGAATCTTTTAACACTAAAATGTTCCTACGGCTTAGTATTGTAGTTAACTCTCTTGCACAATTGTACCTGACTACAATAGATATGTACGTATGCCAGATAAATGGTTCTTGTTCTCAGAACATTTGATGGCATGAAGGAAAGGCCGTACTGGTACACTCAGATTTCGAAACTTGTTTCCAACCAAATTTGCATGCATTGGAGCTGTAATGGATTTGCTATGTACCCCTTTATTATTGACATACCCCGCATATTTCCCCTTACTGTGTCATCTTAGATTTAGTTTGCTCTTTCTTCTTACTCTTCCACATAATGTTTTATTTTTGCTGCTGTTCTTTAAAGGTAAATTAAATCTTGGAATATTTTGGGACAAATCTAATTCCTAAATAAAGTTCAGTATAACTTTTCTATGCAATCTGTAAGATTGATTGATGTTCTTAGAAATAGCAGATCTCTATCACATAGATTTATATTAAACAAAGATTAACTATAACTTTTAGTAAACAAGTTCAAAAGAAGGAACACGCTACTTATTTGCATGAGAAATTGTTTCTATATGCAAAATGTGAAGGCAATGGTGTAGGATAATACAGCAATTACTTAACATTATTAATACTGTATACCATTGAGTTTTAGAAACAGTCTTTCATAAAAAGCTTGTAAAAAATGGTCTTATGACAATGTTATTACTTATGTTGGAGTTTTTTTAATGATTTTTATCAAGGGAGCTAAATTGCTATGGTCAGATTATGTACTTTTGATTTAGCATAATATAATATTTAAATTTCTTATACAATTGTAACTATCATTCACACTGATGTGAAATCTAACAATAATTTTGGAAGTTCATAAAGTTTATCAGATGGGAAATCATCCTGGAAATATGGCATACTATGATAAATGAGGGAGATAGCAATCATCAAAGACTTGCAACTGACTTCTAAGTCAACATAACTCCAAGGTGATGAAAGCATTCCATTTAATTCCAACACATTTTTTACAAACGTGGGTGGCTTAAAGGTTTTTCTTTTAAAGGAAAAAACAAACATTTCTTAAATTCAGTAAGGGTGTGGCCAGGCCCTAAACTGTCCAAATTTGTTTTTACCAAGTGTATTTTTTTTTCATTCGTGCAAGATAAATTCAAACACCATTTTCACAGGACTTTAAGTAATACAGATAGTCCCCAGGTTTAAGGACCATAGTTAAGAATGGAGCCCATTGTAGCAAAATTCAAGTTAAATACTCAATGATTCAAATGAAATACACAATGGTTCAAGTTCATTACACAATACTACTGATAGAGTATGATACAATAATAATGTTCCAGCTTACATACATATTCAACTTAAGGACAGGCCTTGGGAATAGAACTTGTTCTTAAATTGGGGACTACCTGTACTTGCCTGAATTGATAGTTCATCATCACCGAAATATTAAGAGGAGTATTTACCCTAAGCATTTATCTTGGACTTCTGCTAGTACGTTTTCCAACTAAGCGCGTTCATGATGTGCAATTCACTTCATCAGATGCATAAAGTGGCTACTGATGTAGGATTTAAACTGGGATGAGGTGGGAATGAGAAGGGGGGAAGACAGGTTGGTTATGGAAATGTAGGCTACATGTGAGACAGATTAGAAGTACCTTATCAATTAACAATTGTAATGCATTAAAAACCCATTTTCTTTGTCAAGTCCTTTTGAGATTGTCTGAAACCTTTTGATGTTTATGAGTTCAGCAATTTCTTGTTCAGTAGTCCAGTTCAAAAATGGTCTCATTAAGATTTGCAATATAGTAGGGTGTCCTGACAGGTTGAAATGCTCTGACATTACTTTGTCCTTGTTTGGACTAACAAGGATAACTAACATGGCTGTCCTACTCCAGCTACCTTTTGTGTCTTTCAACTTATAATAGATATTAGGGCTGTGCATTCTTGAAAAGTAGTTCAGATTACATGCTTCTGACCTCGTATTGGCACAGCGTCTCTCTGCTTTTTCTCAAAGCAGGCATTCTTTGTAGGGGACAGCTTGTCTGTTAGGTTAAGGTTAGGTGGCTCCTACTCTTGTGGCCTTCTGACATGTGAAAGCTTAGCCCTTTTGGAAGATCTTTGGAGGTTGATTGTATAGAGTCATAGGAACCAGACTGGTTGTTTTTTTCTGTTTGTTGTATTATTATAGGAAAACCAGTCTGCTGTAGTGGTTAAGACATCAGGCTAGACACTGGGGGACTGTAAGTTCTAGTCCTGCCTTAGACACAAAGCCAGCTGGGTGACCTTTGGCCAGTCGCGCACTCTCAGCCCTAGGAAGGAGCCAAGGACAAACCAGTTCCAAAAAACCTTGCCAAGAAAACTGCAGGGACTAGTCCAGGCAGTCACCAGAAGTCAAAAAGCTAACACACAAAAAAGTATTATTATACAGTATATTACATTCTTTATTATGTATTTTGTATATTATCTAGAGCTTTGGGGGATAGAGGCAGTCAATAAATACACAAAGAAATAAAATAATCCAACTGTTAATAAACTCTTAAATCAACCCCCCAAAACAGGCAGCTGTGTTAAGAGACACATTAGAACCAACTCCTTTGTTGGCTGAACAACCGTAGAGGAGAAAGATACTAAAAACTAGCTGAAACTATAAATAATTGGAAAGGGAGAAAAACATGAAAGCAGCTGAGCTTTGTAACCAACATACACATCAGAGATTTGGTATACATAATTTGTATATATAGAAAATTGGTATACATGAGTCAAGCCCAACAGAAACTCGTCAGGATTGTTCTGGTACAGAGATTAATAGTTGACCTCTATATCACACCTGGCATTCAAGCTATGTCAAGGTACCACAACCTGTGATTAAAGATGATTATTGCGAGACCAATGTACTGTAACATCCCAGAAGGTCCCAACATTTTTAGCTGTAGCAATAGCTATCAGAAGCCAGTGGGTTTGCTCTATAAAAATCTGCATTTCTGTCACACTGAAAGCACTCGGAGATGCCTGACACACATGAATTGACATCACTCCATTCAACAATATTTGTGAACGGCAGTATGTTTACTTCATTTATATAAATATCTTTATTGATTCTGAATTTCAATCAAAGATATTTTTACCTTTTGCAGAAGTATTCAGAAGCACGTTTTCTTTAGACTTTTGGAATCCTTGCCTAAAATAATTCCAGTCCTGACAAAAAGCAGTTCCTTCTAAAAGGGAAAGAAAACTACACCTAAATAAAAACCATGAGAAGAAAGTATATCTTCCTAGAGCTCCTTGTTGTATTTTACCACCAAAAGAAAGAAAGAAGTGGTCATTGTATGTTAGCATTGTGAGACTTCCTGGAGCCTGTATGTTTCTGAATATGCTTTTTTTTAATGAGCTCCTCTTTAAAACATAGTGCTGAGGGAATTTTTTATTGTTAACTCTAACTTTTTTTCTTTCCTTTTAACGTAAAATTTATGAATGAGGTGAAGTATTTTCAAGTTCACAATGTTAGTGACATTTATTTAAATTATATCCTTATTAAAAGTAGTGTTCAAGGCAGCTAACAATAAAAAAACAGACTATAACATAATTAAAATTCAGACTGCAGCAATTCATACATAGTAAAAAGGTCAGTTAAGAAAGAAATGTATCAGTAAGAAAGACACAAACAGTCATTAGTTTAATGGCTATTTCAGATTTAAAAGCTGTCTGGAAAAAAATAAAAGACTGGTTTGCATGGCAAGAGATGGATGACAGAGAATGCGAAGGCCTGCGAGCATCCACCAATCCTTTTTTTAATTCCCTGTCTGAAGGCCTCCACTGGTGACCGATAGAATGGCCTTTCCTACAGAAGATGAAAGATAAGCAGGCTCATACCTGAGTGGTTGATTTTTCAAGTAGCCTGTTCCCAAGTCATGAAGAGCTCTACTGGTCATAACCAGTACTTTGAATTTTGCCCCCAAATAGACCAATGTCCATTGAAGCTGACTGGAAAAATTGAGTCAGTTTCCTCATATAAGTGGCCCTCTTTAGCACTCGAACTGCAGCAGGTTAAACCAGGTGAAATACGTGTTGTCAACTAAGCTGTACCAAAATGTGTTATTATGACCAAATTGTATTTTGTAACAAAATTATCAAACCATTTCAGCTATGTTGAAGTCTAGCTTTTAAATTCTCAAAACTGCACAGTTAAACCATACATCATAATTAGAATTTGGCAATAGTTTAGTCAGGTTTATCTGCTGGCAGTAATTTAGGGGAAGGTGTTGGGGGCAGGGCATTCAGAACCAGACCATCATGTATGAGCATGAGAGAGTGGCAGGGATAACTCCAGTTAGTTTTCTAAATCAGCCAACAGATAGAAAGATTTATTTTGCTATGATCTCTATCTCTCTGTGAAAATTACTAAGATACTTTTAACCCTGGTTGATTGCTCTGAGAAAAGATGCTGCAGCCTTAGGTCAGAATGTCACATTAGTATATCAGTGCTTCTAGAATGAAAGATACATCTAACTCACTCATTCCCAACATTGTTTAGTAAATACATTGTAAGCCTAGCAGCTGGTGCCTAGCATGCCTATAGCTAGACAGCCATTCATCTAAGCTTTGATCCAGAAGAGTATTGTAAGCTTTATCATGTTTCTCTTCTCTAGCATAGTGCTCCAGGCCCCTTTCTTCTACTTCTTCACTATATTCAGTGAATTTTATTTTGTTTTTTAATAAACATTTCAGATGTATATAATAAAAACAAAACATAAACTGATTATCCTGTTTCAGTTGCAAGTCAGGAATGTAATAGCAGTATTAAATGGAGAACTGATAGCGGGTTTATCCAATAGGGTAAAAAAAATTTAAAAAAACATTTTGTCTGCCAACTTGTCTGCCATCAGTTATCGATTCAGATTTTAAATCTCCATGGCTTCAAAGTCATAGCAGTTGATAAAGGCTTTAGAAGAAAAAGAAGTATATTCAGTACTGTATTTTGTCTTCATAAGTTCTGTGAATGAGAATTTCATGAATTGAAGACAGAACATGAGCTTGAAATCCTTGTTCCTTTGAGGTACAGTTAAGTATTCCATGTTGGATGCAATAATTAAGAACAGCCAAATCCCAGTGGAATCTTGTTCTAGATAAGCATGTTTCAGGTTGCTATTTTCCCACTGATGCTGCATCTCTCATACATTAATTTATAAATTAGAAGTAATTGGATTAGAAGATGGGAGTTAACATAAATAAGTCCTTAAAAATGCACAGTGCTCTCAAAGACTTCTTGTCTTAGAGTTTACTAGACAGGGATTACACTTTTGGGCTCTTTGAGGAGGAGCATTTCAAAGCTGTTCTGCCTTTGGAACATTAAGATCTTGTAACTCTTTTCCCTATTACTCTTAATAACCCAACCAAGGCCAGAAGGAAGAAAGTAAACTATAGGATGTCAGGAGTAAAGGGAAAAATAGTAAGTGTTCTAATAAGATCAAATCATTTGGGTTAGGGTTAGGCTGGGAATATTACTAATAGGAAGTTGTTTTATGTTCATCATATTATTGGTCCATCATTCTCAACCCTGCATTTTAAAGTATAGATTTGGATAACTTGCATATGGAAACTGAAAATCATTCTTTTTTTAATGTATTTGTTTCTGTTTGCTTTGTTTTTGAAACAAAGAAAGGAATGCAGAAGAAAGGAAAAAGGCACGCCTGTGAAACTAAGGCAGAAGAGCAACTGGCTCCATTTGTATGTAGCTTCAGGAGGGATGAGATTATTTTGCCACTGGGTTTAACATGATGAAAATACGTAAGGGACTTGGGTGTCTGTAGATGGATCTGAAATTAGAAAGCTTTGCTCATTTGTCGAGTGTTTATGTTGGAATACAAGTGAAAGTAACAGTCATGCATACTAACAAACACAGAAAATAATCAGCTTACCTGGACACAATTGCCTATGATTTCCTGGAAGCTCTTCTCTTATCTTGAATTCTGTATAAGGTGTACAGAATGTTGCATTGCATCTACTTACCCACAGAACAGGCTAGATGCAAAATGTGATTATTTCCAACAGTTTTTCTTAGCTCACATGTTTTTATATGCTACATTTGGATAGTTCAGTTTAGATTACAGTTATTGTGGTATAGGGACTGAGATACTAGCCCAGGATTGGGAAGATCCAGGTCCAAGACCATTTTCCATCCTGGAGGTTAACACACAGGGTTAGTGTGAGGAAAACATTAGAGGAGGTAATGCTATGCAAGGCACCTTGAGTTCCTGGAGGAAAGGCAGGATATAAATCTAGTAACTACAGTGGGGCAAAAAAGTATTTAGTCAGCCACCAATTGTGCAAGTTCTCCCACTTAAAAAGATGAGAGAGACCTGTAATTTTCATCATAGGTATACCTCAACTATGAGAGACAAAATGAGATAAAAAAATCCAGAAAATCACATTGTCTGATTTTTAAAGAATTTATTTGCAAATCATGGTGGAAAATAAGTATTTGGTCACCTACAAACAAGCAAGATGTCTGGCTCTCACAGACCTGTAACTACTTCTTTAAGAGGCTCCTCTGTCCTCCACTCCTTACCTGTAGTAATGGCACCTGTTTGACCTTGTTATCAGTATAAAAGACACCTGTCCACAACCTCAAACAGTCACACTCCAAACTCCACTATGGCTAAGAGCAAAGAGCTGTTGAAGGACACCAGAAACAAAATTGTAGACCTGCACCAGGCTGGGAAGACTGAATCTGCAATAGGCAAGCAGCTTGGTGTGAAGAAATCAACTGTGGGAGCAATAATTAGAAAATGGAAGACATATAAGACCACTGATAATCTCCCTTGATCTGGGGCTCCATGCAAGATCTCACCCTGTGGGGTCAAAATGATCACAAGAACGGTGAGCAAAAATCCCAGAACCACACGGGGGGACCTAGTGAATGACCTGCAGAGAGCTGGGACCAAAGTAACAAAGGCTACCATCAGTAACACACTATGCCGCCAGGGACTCAAATCCTGCAGTGCCAGATGTGTCCCCCTGCTTAAGCCAGTACATGTCTGGGCCTGTCTGAAGTTTGCTAGAGAGCATTTGGATTGGGAGAATGTCATATGGTCAGATGAAACCAAAGTAGAATGTTTTGGTCTAAACTCAACTCGTTGTGTTTGGAGGAGAGAGAATGCTGAGTTGCATCCAAAGAACACCATACCTACTGTGAAGCATGGGGGTGGAAACATCATGCTTTGGGCCTGTTTTTCTGCAAAGGGACCAGGACGACTGATCCGTGTAAAGGAAAGAATGAATGGGGCCATGTATCGTGAGATTTTGAGTGAACACCTCCTTCCATCAGCAAGGGCATTGAAGATGAAACGTGGCTGGGTCTTTCAGCATGACAATGATCCCAAACACACTGCCTGGGCAACGAAGGAGTGGCTTCGTAAGAAGCATTTCATGGTCCTGGAGTGGCCTAGCCAGTCTCCAGATCTCAACCCCATGGAAAACCTTTGGAGGGAGTTGAAAGTCTGTGTTGCCCAGCAACAGTCCCAAAACATCACTGCTCTAGAGGAGATCTGCATGGAGGAATGGGCCAAAATACCAGCAACAGTGTGTGAAAACCTTGTGAAGACTTACAGAAAACGTTTGACCTCTGTCATTGCCAACAAAGGATATATAACAAAGTATTGAGATGAACTTTTGATATTGACCAAATACTTATTTTCCACCATGATTTGCAAATAAATTCTGTAAAAATCAGACAATGTGATTTTCTGGATTTTTTTCCCATTTTGTCTCTCATAGTCGAGGTATACCTATGATGAAAATTACAGGCCTCTCTCATCTTTTTAAGTGGGAGAACTTGCACAATTGGTGGCTGACTAAATACTTTTTTGCCCCACTGTAAATAATGCAGCAAAAAGGGAGCTTGGGGGACTGTTTTTAAAATAATTCCTGTTAAACATCTGTACTGTCATTTTAAAACCATTTTGAGCTGCCAATAAATCATTCCATATGAAATATTTCTCTGTAGCCAAAGCAGTCAAGAGTTTCTTCACTTGCCTGAAGGCTGGGTTTGGCTTTTCTCAGTTGGCAGGGTTTGTTTGGTTTAGAATAAAGTATGGGCAAATATATATTTTCTATTTCAGCCAAATTAGTAAATTAAATTAAATAAACACATTCAGTTATTTAATTCAACTCACCCTAAAACAACTGTTAATGTCTGTGGGAGTTGTGGCAATAGTAGTAATGGGTTTTTTCCTGTTATTTTCAGAGTTTTTTATTTTATTTGTTAGATAGTTCTCAGAAGAGCAAAAGCCACACACAAGATTATACACATATTTATCAAAAGAAAATCATGAAAATAGAGGAGGAAAGAGAATGCAAAATGCTCCCAGCATTTCAGTTTCTGGTGATATCTTTTCTCATCCAGTTTTCTGAATATCTTGAGCTAATAACAAATTACTGACTCCAAGCTGGAGTAAAGCTTGTTTTATTTTGTTTTGGGGGTTTTTAAAAGCAGGATTAATTAATTCCATAGCCTGGCTTTGAGATTTTCGTATAGAGGGAAGTAGCGAGCCCAGAAATCAACCTGATCAGTACTTGAAATCCAATGGAGGTAAAATAGTTAATCGCTGCAAACGTGAACAGCCTTCTTTCTTTTGAGTGCACAAGGGACAGCAGTTACAAGAAGCGCACATATTCCTGCTTGGGGAAAAAGAAAAAAAAAGCAAAATTACTGTTGTCTCAATTCAAGAAGAATCAACATTTTTTGAATGAATTTCATTTGTAAAATGCCAGGAGTATGTACCATTTCCTCTGGCAGCTCAGCCTTGAGGGGTGGAAGCCAGCATAATGGAGCCAAGAGTGCCAGCCTTAGCTGTACGTTCTACCACAGCATCTTTTTAGCCGTGTTCACCAGTGTGCTTGCTGTCGCTCCTGCATTTGTTGAATTCAGGATGACCTTTGCGTGAATAAAGTCAAATAGGATTAAGGATGGAATTTTCAACAATGGGAAAGAGCAACAGATGTAGCCGACACTGAACGTGGGAGGATTCTTGATGCGCGGTTGCCGAAAGCGAGTGGCTGTGGAGGAGTGCCACAAACAACCACCCAAAAAAATAAAAAATGAAAAATAAATTTTTCTCAGGAGGTGAACGACAAATGAACAAAAATAAATCCAGTTGAAAAGATACCAGGTACAGCTAGACCTATATAACATATTTTCAGTCCCTTTCATTAATAGTGCTTGTTGCTTTTTACATTTTTATTTCATATGTCATTTTAGATTTGTGTCTAGTTTGGTTTTTTTTAACAACCCTTATTTCAGTCTTTTTCGGAGAAATGATGAGGACTAATCAGTCAGAATTTTCTGAGCATGGCCCATTAAAAAAAGGGAGAGGAACAGATTTGCTTTGCAGTGCAGAATTATTACCGTTGTTAGCTTTCTTTGTAGCCACTTTAACTCAAAGCATGAATTAGTTTAATTTTGGAATTATTCATTAAATGATGTTACTTACAGTATATAGTAAGAGCATTCTAACTGGACAGTCTATCAGGAGGTGGTGAATGTTTAACAGTTTAACCAAACAAATACTTATTGACTTAACTTGCTTCAACTTTCCTAAAGATTAAGGTCTTTTTAAAGTATGAAAAGCAGAATTAAAAACAACATCTCAAAATGAAAAACATCAGTATCATACACTTAAAGTCTCTTCACCACAGAATAGGCTATGATTTGCTGTAAAGGGTTTTTCCCAGTGCCTGATTTCCTTTGTGTGTCACACACTATTTTCCCATTAGAAAGGAATTTGTAATAAAAACAAGGGCATTCTATACACCTTAATCTTAATTTCCTGCTTAACTTGAATCAATATGAATGTAATATTTTTCTGATTTCAAGAAAATGCCCAATGCAGAATTGACAAATGAGAGAACCTTGGGAATAATTACTGATGTTTAAACTTGTTTAGCAAAAATGCATTAGTGTTGCCCAGTTTACAGCCAGTCTTTCAGAAAAGGTAGACCATGGAATCCTATGCACATCTACTCAGAAGTAAATCCCATTGAAATTCTCAGCGAGTGTTCCTTCAGTAAACAATGGCACTGAATTTCTGGCACTGACTTCTAAAATCCTGCTGAACAGGTTTTCCTTAAGCTGATAATGAGCTCAACAGGTGTCAGTGCCCATATGGAAAGGACTCTCTTCTTTCTTTAAAGATCAGTAAGCTTTCTGTACACTAAGTGGTGCATGTGCAGAGATTCTTGAATCTGCAGGGTGCTCTTGGCACCCAGAACTCGCATGCAAAACCACAAGATCTAACCTGATAATTTCACACTGTGTGCCAACCTCACCTTCTGAAAGCTGCCATTTGAATGACTTGTATATACAAAAGCAACAGAGCTGGCAGTAAATCTTTAGAGAACATTGACTGGATTGCAGTGCTTGTGCAGTGATAGGTGGATTCAGGAATGCCCCTTTGCTGCATATTAAAAATCTAAAGTCGTCATTTTTGTTTTATAAAATAAAGTGAGGCTTTTACATCACTTACAAGGTGATCTGAGCTAACACCCATAACATTGCGTGCTTAGACTTGGATGGTAATTATGGATTGAACTATAAACCCTTTCACCCACTTCTAACCACTGTGTGATAACTAGCAAAGCCACTATATATCATTAAAGTATAGCAGTTTGATTTATTTTTTTAGCCAATTATTATTGTAATTTTAAAGAACATTAAAATTAACTTGTTAGATGACACAACCTTGCTATTTCTAAAACTTCCAAATCATGAATTGCTATGATTCCATAAAAGTAGGGTGGTTCCCCCCCTCCCCCAGTTCTTGGTTTTTTTCCTCCAGTTCTTGTTATTTTGAGCAATAATGGTCTTAACGTTCTAAGAAGCAGGTCATTATGAATTTATCTGAGAACTGAATACTGTTACCTGCTTCTAGGATTTCATATAGAAGATAGTTATGCTGAAGTCAGTGAGTCTGAGTTCTATTACGCCATGTTTTATATCTGAATGTTTGTATGTGCTTCCTAAGGCATCAGAGGAATCCTAATAAAACGTTGCATGAGATCTAGGACTTTTTAAAGCTGTATTTTTATTTTATAAATGTCATTCTCCTTTTTATAGCAGAAAAGTCTTCCAAACCAGACCACAAACAAAATCAAGAAAATGTATAGTTTCCAGACAATAAATTGCAAATCTCTTACATTTGGCAGACCAATATAGGTATGGGCATTAACTTTTTTCTAGTAGACTATACTAATTGTCCTTCAGAATCTAAATTGAAAGGAATAGCACTCACCTCTTGTCCATAGCCCACTGAGTACAGCTTTTTTCGGTACCCTGAAGAGAGTAAGGCAAAGGGTTTGGGCCAGGCTGGCACCAGAAATAATATCCCATGAGAAAAAAGCTAGTGGATAGCTTAGCATGAATTTAGGGTGTCCCTGCATAAAGATAATTCCAGCTGTAGCCCAGCCTCCTACACACATTTTAATACTCCAGGATTACTTGGTCACCTTTGGGCAGTTTTTCAGATTGGCCTGCAGGATAGGAATCTCTTTATGACACATTTCTGTGGAAGAAATTGAGAGGATTACTTGATCTTTTATTTACCTAAGTAGGCTACAGCTGGCATGCTCACTGTTGGCAAAAAAGGGTGGAAGAAAAGAGGGTGATGGCATCAAAACAATGTGGGAGCCTCGTCCTGATCAGCTTCCGACAGCTTACGAACTTGAAGGACACTCTTGAGCCCTAATAGAATAGATAAAACACCTCAACTGCAAAACATCACTGGCGACTGTGGTCCATTTGGTGACTAGGTTTGCACATCACAGTACAGTACACAATAGTGGTTTTCCCAGTGGCTAGGTTCACACACATCCTAGTCATGAACCATTTTTTCCCAAATCAAAGAGGATGCTGCACACTTTATTTTTATTACAGCCTTTATACCCTGCCTTATACCCCTAGAACTTGGTCTAGACTGGAAAGCTGATACATGTCCTGGAAGAAAGCAGTTTTTCCGTACTCTTGCCAAGATAACTGCGTGGACATATCCATGAGGTCAACATGAGACAAGCTCAACATGAAAGAGATTTTACTTTACAAGCAACTTAAATACAAAACGATTTTAAAAAAAGAAAAGAAAGGAAGATTTATATTATAAACAAAACAACTCCAGAACACTGAACAGATTATTCAAATGTCCTCTTCGCTGCTCCTGTGTTGGAAAGACAAGGGTCAAATGTCAGCAATGCAATGCTGCACGTTAGATGTAGAACTGTTTTCCCTCCTCAATGTTGTATTATAATCTTTTTGGATACCACCTCCTGTCATGCATGAAGCATCCATAATTTTTGATGCATTGATAAATTCCAAGCATTGGAAATATTGCCAAAGACATCACACATATGTTTCACAGCAGTGATCATTTTAATGTCATGTAGACATTCCTACACATCTCTAACTAAAGTACAGCAATGGTAGAACAAACCCAAATCAGGTAAGTTAATGTTCTGAACCCTGAACTGCATCTCTGATCATAGGCAATCTTCACTAGCCTTTACGGAACATTCTTTGAGGGATCCTGTATGTTCTGTTGTGTTGACTGCATTTTAAGAGTAAGAGGGAGCAATGTTTTTTAAAATAACTTGCCACTGATTTGCAAAAGGTCATTCAAGCTCATTATTCTAAAGCTTGCATAAATAATTAATCTCAATTTCATCCAGTGTTGGTTTAGGACTCTAACTGAATTTTTCTGAAACCATGAATAAATACAGTGTTTCAGAGGCAGAAAAGACATGGAATAAGTTGAATTAATTGCTAAGAAGCGCTCTGAGATATATTGCCTGTTTTTAAATTCTGCAAATGTGTTAAAGCTGCTTTAAGAGTATCAAACTTTTCTAAGGTAGTAACGTTGTGAAAGGCCTAGTTTATCCTGCTACTCTTAAACCAGAATTATTTTATAGTATTGTAACCTTTTCATATGTAAAGAGAGCCGAACTATATCTATTTTATATCTATTTTATGTATTTTCTATATATATGTTATAGCAATAAGCACGGGTGTTTAAACTGATGCTCTGTCAGGGATGCTAATAAGAATTCTCGAGCTCCCAAAGAGTTGAATTCTGTAGTCATTTTTTCTGACCTATAACTGAGCTTAAACAAACAATGTTAAACCTAAAAGCGTGGAAAATTGAAACACCTTTTCCACAGGCCACTGCAATTTATGAAGTGAGAATCTGAAAAGATGGCTCTGCTAAAGAAAAATGTTTACAAGCTAATAGATTTATTTAAATCCTATGAAGAAGCAAAAAAAGCATTATTTAAGGTATTTATTCTGCTTATATCCCACTTTCCTGCACTAGCAAATATTCAGGGCAGCTATATAGCTCAACTTCAGAGTTAAGTTCACATTAATCATATTTATCTTTCCTCAGATTCTCAAATGTTTAGATCTAGTTTTATGTGGGCTAACATTGGAAATAATACATTTCCCCCTTTGAAACAAAATGTTATAGATTCTGTGTACTTCAAGTTAACCTTTGTCATCAAGTTAAACGTCAAAACTTTGCTAGTCCAAATTCTGTGTGCTGGATGTAATGGTCAGAATGATTTATTATATTTATTATATGGATCAAATTGTTATAATTTTAGCATTCACATTAATCAAGGAAGTTGGAATACAAAATAGAAAACTTACCTGCTTTGGAAGAAGTATAATGGAAACCTCATAAAAAACTGAGGATAAGAACCCATTAGGAAAAGCTTGATCATATACCTCTAATAAAATAGAGGGGTGCATGGAGGCGGGGGGAAATAATTTAATTTTTAATACTGTCAATTGCAAATCCATTACCACCAGGAGCATTCCCAAGAGTCTTAGAATTAATTGTAACCATTTTTGCTTGAAAAGAAAAAAAGTAATGAGGTTCGCATTACTAGCATAATGTCTGTCTTGCTATCTGTTGATAAAGAATTGAGACTAGATCATCAGACTATTTTTTAAAAAAAACTTGCTTAATTGATATATAATCTCTGTGCAGCATCTAATAGTATCACAAATAAATGGTTAAACTTTTAACTAGATGTTTCTTCCCTTCATGTGAAGCATTTAATAAGATGACCTTGACTAAATAAAGTTAATTTGCACTTAAACACTTGGGTTCCTGAGCACACCACAGAGGGGCTGCAGGCACCCATTGGTTCTGCCTTGCCAGCCTTTGCTCCAGGGCACCCTTTGATTTTGCACCTGTTCCTGCAGAGAAAGTGCATCCTCAGCCAAAAGCAGGCACCCTCCCTAATTCCTGGAGAAAGGAACCACCCGTGCACGCTGCCTCTGTCTTTTGTGATTCAGCTTATTGGCTTCGTTCAGCCTTTCATTACATCCAGGCATTGGACATCATGGCAGGCTAGGGAAGAGTTGAATTGGGTTGAATCCACCTGTTTGCACATTCTGGAGTCCCATGGCACAAAACGGACTACAGCTATAATAAAACAATTCAGAAATCCAGATGGTAGCACTTTTATTCTGAAATGGGCCCCAAACAGTTAATATTTCAAATGTAGAATGCACTGCTTCAGTGCCTTGTTCCCACTTGCAGATGGAGTTGTAATTGTCAGTGATGTCAAATATATAAAATATATGTAAATGTTTATGAATTTGTTTAGGATTGCTAGGCCTGGAGATGTGAACTAATGTCAGAGAAATAATACCTTACACAGATGTAGAATTATGCAAGCATTCATATAAAGCTATGGCAGGCACCCAAATGAATTATACAGATTTTATTAGATTTTTTTTAAAGAAAAGGCTATGACGGTAGTGTCAAGTCAGTTGTGTTGAATAGGTATAGAAGAAAAATGGAAAGTTTTGTTAGAACAAGTAAGTTTCCAGTGATTAGAATAACTTGTAAATTATCTTGTAATAATATCTTCTTTTACATACAGTTGAACTTTTGGACTAACTTTTTTGCCTTGGTTTTTTAGGGCTAGCCTTTTAATATTACTTGGAAAGGTTATTTTTTTCTTACCTAATGAGTAGATTAAATCTAAGGGTTTTTAATTAAATTTTGTTGAATTATAAATACTTACAAATGAATTAAATAAAAATCTCTGTAAGTTTACATTGCTCTGACTTGTTTATGGTACCATGCTAATGACCCCAAACCTTCTGAGCCCTGGAATCAAGCCATTTAATCTGATATGTGTAAACATCTTGGTGTCTCATTGATGAAACTTCTTAGATCTGTTCTAGTAATAAATTAATAAATAAGCAAGCAAGTTATTTATATACAATGGAAGAAAACTTTGCATATACATGATCATATCCCATCCATCACAAACTAAGCAAGATTTTCATTGGCAAAGTAGTAGATATCTCAGTTAAGCAAAAGAGAGAGGGTGTTAAACAGGTTATAAAAAGCCCATCCTTTGTGGCTGAAAAAATATACCATGTTCTTGGTTCTTCTCGCTGATGAATTAGGAAGATTTATATACTGTATCTTTCTGGACTTAATGCATATAGAAGGAGAATCATAGGTTCATTCATAAATGAACTGTATATATAAAAATTTGTATATAGTGCTTTAATCTTAACTCTCACTCATTGTCATGTCATGAATCTACAGAGATAAGAAACAGTCATTTCCACTTTAAATTAAGAGTTTCTTCTTACATCCTAATTCTACTTAGCCTAAAATTATGGATTGGCAATATTCCAGGACCATAAATCACAATTTGTTTTAAACCAGCAAATGTTTCCAGAATTCCCAAATTTTAGGATTAGTTTACACATGGAAACAGATGTGTATGCATTTATATAGCACCAAAACACAATTACTGTAGCATTATACACATACATATTTAGTTTAAATAGAGGTAGCTACCAAACATTATGATGAATATATATGTAGCAATTCTTCCTTCCATTACAATAGCATAGAATCATCAGAGATGAACAATATTGATTGCCTTTTTATTATATGGTTAGAACTAAGGTAGATTTGTTTACAAAATTAGCAATAAAGACCTTATAGACCTGCACTAGTTTAAAATGCAATATTTGAGTTCAATATGACATTTGAGTCAAAATCTCTACCATATTTCTTACATTAAAATTCACTGGACTTGCATAAAGAATGACATGGAATGCATATCTTTTTCCTAGCTAACTTTTAACTAAGATGGCTAACATTTTATAATCCAGGGCTGTAGTTAATGCTGTATGTGTGTGTGTATGTGTATGTATATGTATGTGTACATATGTATATGTATGTATACATATGGGTATATATAATGTAGACAAGCAGAAACACATACTCCAAACCAAGAAGGTAAAAGGAAGTATAATGCACAGATACTTTATTACAAAAACTCAGTTCTAAAGTGTATTATTTACATCACATTTAAAGGCTAAAGTATGGAACATAAATATTAATTTGATTAGAATATGAAAAGAACCAGAATAGACACATTAAAACTTGGGCAGCCCTAACTCTAAGGGAATAATGCTATACCAGATTGGTAACTGCTGTACAATAGAAAGAATAGATAAACTGATTATATGCCATCAAGTCAATGTTAACTCATAACAACCACATAGATAGGTTTTCTCCATGACAGTCTGTCCCTAACTTGGTCCTTCAGATCTTCAAAAGGTGTACCCATTGCCACCTTGCATAGATAAAGTAGACCTTATAATACATATTATAAATATAAAGCTAATTAAATCAAGTAAAATTAAGCAATATGCAACATAAAAGCGAGAGAGGTCTGTTACCGAGGCCAGTGCCAGTCCAGAAGTTTAAGGTCCCAAATCAGAGGAGTACCCCTATTCCTCAGAATCAAAATGGTATGGAGATTGGGAGGGGGGAGAAAAAAATCTGTGGAATAGTTATAGTAGACACAACATTCAAAGTGTAAGGTTACAATCAAACTCTAACAAGTGACTCCTATTTTAATTTTTATTGCGGTTTTCATTGGTTTTTCAGCCCAAAATGACAGAAAACTCTCCTGTGGATTTTTCTGACACTCCTGAGTTTTGAAGAGGGCTTTGAGGACTGCTTTGGGGACTGCATGTGTTCTTTTAATCAGCAGCTTAATTTATTGCTCAGTCTAGTTAAGCATACTTTAAAAGTCTAAATTTGGCCAGGGACTCAGTTTAACTTCAGCATTTCATATCCCTGTGCATATATTTCAGAATGTGAACAGAGGTTGGCCATGTGTCGGCCTTGTTGTGTCATGAGAATCCCTTCTGCTAGAATAAAGCGCAACTCTGATTTACTATCAATTTCAGGCAGTGTGCCTGAAGGAAAGTCAAGAAGGGAGATTTATAGGCAAAGGAAAAGTCACACCCTCAACTCCTGAAGCTACGGCACCAGGCGGGACAGCCTCTCTCGCTCTTTCTCAGGCTGTTTTAAGACCTGAGGGAAAGCAAGCATGGATAAGGAGTTCTTACTTGTGTGTTTCTATTTTATATAATTTAAAACATTTATTTTTATGTTACTGGGTATGTATACAGTATATACAGTATACTGTATACTTACTACTTAAGAAGCATTGGTCACACTGTTATTGAAAGTATGCTTATGAATGAAAGCTGAAGATGCTGAGGGACAAAACTTTTAAATGAGCTTAAAGACCGAAAGGGCTTAGAATCAAGAAACATAACATATTTTACATCCAAACAATTCTATCCTTGCTCTGAGTCTTTCCAAAAGGCAGATAATTTCTCAGAGGAAAAGCTTGTGAAGTTGTTTCCCCAATGCCATCTCAAGGAAACAGATGCTTTAACTCCATACAAGAGTTGGCTCCTAGTCTATTGCTGGACCAATTAGGAAAGAACAATGATTCTTGAAGTATGTTCTGTGGCACTCCCATATTTCCTCCAAATAATTTTATGAACTGATCTCAAGAGCTACAAAAAGTCTTTTACAGCTGTTAAGTCCTTTCAGTTTCACTAGCCAAAAAAGTATCCTGTCACTGAACAAAGAGATGTTGGCAAATCCTTTCACCGATGTTACATTTGACCCAGTTGGGAGGAAAAAAAAAAATCAGAGGATTTTTGGAAGAAAGTTCACAGAGAAGTGAAAAGGTAGTAATGATCCTACTATCTTTTTTTTTTTTTTTTTGATACAGCTTTGTGAAAATGGATTTTCAGCACTTGCTTAGATCACTTAGATTAAATATGGAAATAGCTGAAAGTTACATTGCTTATAAAGCTATAAGACTTTCATACTCCAGATATTGACGAAACATGCTATTATACGCAAGCTCATACTTGCCGTGATGATTAGTTGATGTATTAAATATAAAGGAAAACAAACCGAATTTTTAAAACATGTTTTATTTCAATATTTTATTTTCTTATAAAAAAAAAGTCATGGATGTTTCTTCTAAAAAAAATGTTGGCTCTTTCATTTAAGAAACAGTAAACAAGGCAGCTAACAAAATTTCAATAAAACAAAATCTAAAAACTTAAAAACAACATTTTAATTTTAATTTGGAGTATTTTAATTGTTTATAGGTTATTGATTTTTAATTGTGAGCCTCCCAGAGTCACCCATTGGGGGAGATAGGTGGCATACAAATTTAATAATAAATAAAAAAATAAATAAACGTTAATGCTAAAGTTACCACTAAAATTAACTATTAGAAAAGCTTGGTGAAAGAGATGTGTTCTTGCAAACTTTCTAAAAGCTGAGAAAAAAGGGGACAAACCTAACTCGGAATGTATTCCATTGCCTGGAGAAACTTGGGAATGGGCTCTCTCCCTTGGGTGCTTCCCACAGTAGGGCAGCTTTGAGAGTGTCTCCTGCAGATCTGATTCACAGTGGGAAAAATGGCCCATTAGATAACCAGACCCTAAGCTGTTGAGGACTAGTGTCACTTCAATGTACAGAGCATTCATGTTGGTACTACATGCACATATCCAAGGAGTCTTCATAGATAAGGGATGTGTTGCTCTCTTGATGACTTCCAAGCTGGTTGGAGGTGATGGTTATTTGCAGCCACCAACACACAGACAGCCACAGGTTTCTCTTCTCTTCATCTCTTACTCCATTAGCGTGGAGATAGATGCTTGTCTGGTCCAACCTGAAACGCTCATGTAAACTAAGGGCCAATTCATGCCTTCCATAGCGACAATAATAAAGGCATCATGTTTTGTCCCATCATTGAGAGCAGATATGCTTGTTGCATGTTCTTAGTGACAAGTTCAAACACAGTGATATCTAATGAGAAATAAGGTGCATCTTGGGGGATGTTTGTGTAGGATTGCAGACTTTTATTTCATTTTTCATCGCTCCTCTGGAATGTCCAAAAAGGCCTTCTATTGCACCACTGTATTCACATATCAATCTTGCCAAGGAACAAACTCTTAATGTTCTTTCACTGCCCCGCCCTATTATGACAGGCAGTTTCACCTATCCATCACCACCCAAAAGGTAATATAAATTGCAAATCTTTGTTTATTTGTTTGTTTATTGTCTGCCTAGAGCAGATAGTAGTACCTAGTTAACTTTGACTAATCTTGAAAAGCAGAGTCAGACCTAGTAAGTAGTTGGATGGGAGAGTGCCAGGAAATCCCATAGTTGTGAGCTAGACTAAAGAGTTAGAAAAACATTCTGGAAGAAGGTAGTGGCAAATCACTTCCCTGTTGTTGTCCTAAATACTGCATGGTTGTTCCATGAAGATACCTGGAAGACCCTTGACTCAAGACTCGAGAGACTTTGCCTCTGGTGTCTGTTAGATTTGTATCTCATCTTTCTTTCTGGTGATTTTATCGCTAAGAGTTTTCTACTTCTGAAGCTTGTACTTTATGACTTTTACATACATAAAGAGAACCTAGTTAGGTAACCTACAATAACCACATCAATAATGAAGTGAACAAAGGGCAGTTGGGGTGATGGACACATTCATTTTAATTGCATCATATAGTTCTTGTAGGTTGAAATGAGCACATATTATTGTTGGAGATACAGAACCATTAAAATGTGAGATCAGGGCGACAATAAAATTGATTACAGCCTAAATATAATTAGGAAGACTACAGAGAACTCAGCAATCTACCTGTATATCATGACTCTTGTAAGCTCCTTGCTAAGAGGGCTTATTTCTGTCACTTAATACCTTTAATATCTTCTTGGAGTAGTTAGGTATCGTGTATAGACTGATTCCATTATATTTAAGCATACCTTGAAAAAGCAGAGTCAAACCTAGCACATTTATAATTTAAATGAAATTTCTTCCCAGTGTGTGATTGACAGCTAACACTCAAAAAATCTGAGGTATTTCACCATTGTTGTCCACATTTTTCAACATCAGCATCATGCCATATATTGAACAGATGTCTAAACATCAGGATTTTAAGTGAACACTGAATACCATACTTAGACTAAAATAGCCACTGTAAACAATGACAAGCTTATACCGGCTTATACGTCAACCCTTTTTTAGGTGTTAAAGCACTTTCTTTTTGTTGCAAGTGTAAAATAAGTGCAACTCCTACTGACTGCATGAATGTGTCCATGTGACTTTCATGGCAACAGTACAGTACAGAAAATATTTGCCATTGCGCTCCTATAAGATTTTATTTTTTCTTTTTAATTGCCAATCTTCTCTGTAGCCTTTCTATTGGAATCCCAATTACTAACCAAAACTACTTAATTTTTCAAGATCAAACAAGGTCAGGTAGGTTTGTAAGTGCCCACCGCTAAGCGCCTGATTAAAAATTACAAAAGTATGTCATGATGACATGATACAAACCCCACCCATTGTCATTGTGATATACTGTCATGTCCTGATGTCTGTTGGAAGTATGCAAGCCAAGGGGTTTATCCTGTGATGTCATGAGACATAGTTCATCATTCCCACCCCCTTGCTCCCTTCCTGCAGATTCCTAGGTTCTGGTGCTATCACCTTCTATTACAATTTTAAAATAGCTTTACACGTATGCCAACCCAAAGGATATGATTTAGCTTTGTTAAATGGGTAAGATTACAAGTTGATTTCACTTGGTTAAAGCAAAAATTTCTCAATTACTAAAATATCCGATGTGTATTCTGTAATTATATTCACAAGAGAAAATACATTGTGTGTGTGTCCTAAATAAAAGTCCTAAGATGCAAGCTTGGCTATTAAAAATGGAAGACTATGTTTAAAATACTGCCTGCTTGCCCCTTTCACAAAAACATACATCTGCTGGAGAGGTGACTGTTTCCAAGTTTAGGATATTAAGCCAATTTTAACTTACGTAGCCTTCTCTGTTTCACTTCTTTCTTTGAGTGTTTTTCAGAGATAATCTTATAGTCAGAACATGCACTAAGATGCAGATCCTGGAATACCAACCAGGACCTATGTCATCTGCCTTTCATCTTTGTAGGATAAAAGATCTGATTGCATGAACATCCAGTACCAATCCAAGCTTCAATAAGCATAGAAAATTGTTTCCCAAGCTAAATTATTCTTTGCCCAATTGTTTTGCTGCATTCTGGACAGAAGTAGTTTCTTACAACAGTTCAATATTATTCTAGACTCTTGCCAAACAGAAGTAGAATCTTATAATGCAACTGCTTGAAGGGAGTATTATAGATGCTTTCTGAAAAAAAAAATTCTTATGTTTTCTGCTGCATTTTCTGTGTGCCTACTAATCTAACCAAAGATGCAAAATAGTCTGCTTCTGTGTTTCTTTGCTTGCCTGTTACTGAAAATATAATGTGTTTATTAACAGTAAACAATTTACACGTTCCTCCATTTTTAAGAGTTAAGAAAATAACTTCCTCATCAAAAATGATTTTGTGATTTTTTCCACTATAATGTTATACATATTTTTATTAGTGTGGAATGCCTTTGCCACAAAAAAGTGATTTACTGAAGAAAGAATACAGCCATGAATCTTGTTTCTTCTCTTACTCTACTCAATGTATGAAATCTAGAAAAAGTCGCTACGAGATGAAGACTTGATAATGTCTGTAATTACAGAATGCAATCCCCGTCTTGCATGTTCTTGGGTGTGGTTGAAATGCATGTTGAAACTGCATCTACGTTTTAGGCACGCTAGGCAGGTACTACTTAGAGATTGATTTTTTGGCACACAAAATTTACTTTTATGGTTTCAGTTCTGATCAGAGTTAATTTGTATAGACAATTGGCAAATCCAAAGAGATAGTAGTTTAAATTACTTCCTTGTCTTTTCATTTCCTCACTGATGTGAAGCCATCAAATTAACCAATTATTCATTTTACCTTAGAATTCTGCAATAGAGGCATTAAAAAAATAGTTTTGCCATCAATCATTTGAAATTCAGCTAAAAGCATATGGACTGGAACATCTTAGCCTTTAGAGCTCCAAGACAGGCATGATGTCTTCAAGCTGATTATTTATTATTATGCTTTCATGTCTTGATTTATTCATTGTGGGAACCCAGATTATATAACTCATGAGGAGGAAAGCAATCGTTGGTATTGGTAAGAATATTTTTATTTTTTATTTATTTATTAATCAAATTTATATGGTCGCCCATCGCACAGAAAGTGACTCTGAAGAATATCACTGAAGAACTTCAGCCAAACTTGGGAAAAGGTGAATTCCTGCCTCTAGAAATTTTACCTCATCAACATTGCACATTTTGATCTAAAAAAAATAATAATTGAAGGTAACTCTGTAAAGAATTAAGTTCTCAACTCAGTTAGGTCAAAACATTTGTATTTAAATATTTTGTCCAGATCAGGTACCTTACGCAACCGTGTCTTCATCCAGGGGGCTTTATGTGCTTCTAATCACATAAAGGCTTAGAAATGCTTTTGCTTGGATTTTTAGTGGAGCTTTAATTAAGCTGTTATCTCAGTTGATACATTTGAAGTGCAGTTGGGAAGACCTATATCATGCTCTTTGCTCAGCCTCAAACTTGGTTGACCTTGGACCATTCCTTTTCATGTAGTCTTATCTATCCCAGAACAAGTCTAAAACACATTGCTGCTTGAAGCCAAAGAGAAAATTGCAATGTTCCCCTATTCTTTGCTTCCTTCTAATTGTTTGCAAATGCTTTAGGTTCTTACCCTGTACCCGCTTTCCTGATAAGAAGACCCACTGATTGTAGGACTTACTTTTACCCAGGATTGCCTAGCATTACACTGTTGATGAGGTGTCTATTGCAGAGAAATCAATCATTCTTTGCTACTTGTACACTTACTTATACATCATTATTAGGCCTACATCCAAGTATTAAAACTTTAAACAGCAGTGACATTAAATTTTTGCAAATTACCTGGCATTGTGTATCTGTGCTGCTGAAGGGCATATACAAATATCATTCTGCCTTATCTGTGGGTTTGTTTATTTAACCACAGCTTGCTACTCTAACAGTCAATAAAAATGATAAATTGCCTTTATGCCATTTCTGTTATAATAACTGGAAGCAGTCTGCCCCACAAGCACTAAAAGCATAAATCAGAATATGTACAGTATGAAGTTGACAGTTTTAATTGCTTAGCACTGGCATGCTTTAGTCAAGTGGGGGCATCATTGGTCTTTGAAAGATAGTCCAGATAGACCTATTTCTTTCTAAAAAATGCCATTGAGAACTACTAAATAACATTTCTTTTTAACCTCTCAATTTGACAATCCCTGTGCATTTGGCATTCTGGATGCATGCGTATTGGAATTTTTTTCAAAGCCAAATAATCACATTAATGTTCATGATTGACCGTCATCCTTTTTTCTTCTTCTTCTTCTTCACACTAATGCTTGAAAGTTTTGGATGCATTCCAGATGAGCAGCTCTCACCAGTTAAGCACATGTAAGAAATACTTTTAAGTTTGAAAAGAAATGGCCGTGAGGCAAGAGTAATTTTTAACTTATATTTTTAAAAAAGCTGGAAGAATAGGCGCTGATGTCTCAAAAGGACCCCATTTTCCATCGTTTCATGTTGGGTCTTCATTTGATTTTCATAGTATTGCCTATATTTTGACTTTGATTTATGTGTGTATGTCAGTGTGTGTGCAGGTGTATGCCTATGAAATAAGTTACGATCAGCTTTGACCCCAGGGATGCTTTTACATGACTGGATTTTGAACAACCTCCATACGGGTGTGTAACCTAACTAGACTACACAATAACGTGCCTTAAGACTTCAAGCAATTTATGCTAGTATTTCCATCAATGCAGTTGGCCAGTTCTCGTATGAAGTTGGAATCCTGTATAACACATCTTTCTGAGACAAGAGCCAAAGGCTAAGTCTGTAGATAATGACTTGAGATTTTTGGTTTTTTCCATGTTACCATGATTGTAAACTGACAGCTGTGAAGGACCTTAACTGACATCAAAGGATGCAGATCTTCTAGTGAGATCAAGTAATGTTAATTCTCGTCTTCCATTAAATTCTTTAATGCATTTCCCATTTTCTCTCTCTTTTTTTTTTTTTTTCAGCCAAGCCCATTACCAAGTCCTGTTTTGGGGAGAAAGCCAAATGCTAGTCAGTCATTGCTTGCTTGGTGCAAAGAAGTTACAAAAAACTACCGAGGAGTAAAAATCACCAATTTCACTACGTCGTGGAGAAATGGTTTATCCTTTTGTGCAATATTACATCACTTTAGACCTGACTTAATGTAAGTAGGAACATTTTATCCTTAAACTGTCCCATTTCTTACTTCTTTTCATTTTCGGTTTCTAAAGTGCCGTCTTGTGGAGTGGGTCAGAAATGGATAAATAACCTCGCATCAGGCCCTTTCTGAGGCTACCTTCTAAACCCATACTGATTTCTCATTTTTGTGTGCATTTTTTTTCTTTTTAATCACATGCAACCAACTGACTTCAAGATCATTAGGAAAATTGGGTTAGTGTTAAAATGAGATGAGAAAAATAAGCCCGTAGCTCTCATGCGCCAACAAAAGATTACCTGATGGTAAATTTGGTTGTCATAGCTAGCTTGAAGTCACTGCCTTAACTTCTCTTTTCAGATGGGAAGCTTCAGGCAATGAAACAGACAATCTCTATATTTCTATTTCTATTTATGTATTTATTCTTTTAATTTTCCACACTATTAGTTTTGCTGATTGCTGTGAAATTGCTAGTTACTGTACGTTGCCATTTTAAGTTAAATTATTATTATTTGCTTATATATTGTGGTTTGTTTTAAAAATGGATACTTTTTATAGAAGTATTTTACATACCCACTGTGCCATTTTCCCCCTCAGTGACTACAAGTCCCTGAATCCTCAAGACATTAAGGAGAACAACAAAAAGGTAAGAATCACCAGGGAGAAAGGGAGAACAGATACAGCTTCAATTCTGGATTGTGGCAGATTTTTATTAATTTTGGAGTGACTTTGTTTTACAAGGTCACAATTAGACCTCCCAGACTGTACCTCCTGAACACATTATTAACTCTGGTTTGTCATGATTTGTAACATTCATGACAAATGCCAGGTTGGAATTTGAGGTCCATCTTTGTAGGTCCCTAATTAATAGAGAGAACAAAAGAGAGAAAGTGTGAGAGAGAGCAGTAGCTATTTTTTATCATTCTATTTTCCTTAATAATTTAATTATAAATAAAAATATCATTGTTCAGTAATTATCTTGACTCAAGGCTTTCTTGGCCTTTGCTTTAATATGAAAGACTTCACTGGTATGGTTATAATAAGCTCTGTTTTGACTTTAGCTTTTATTTAAGAAAGAGGGAGAAGTGGAGATAAAACTTCACACAGGCTTTTATCCACCACAGTCAATTAAACTAAGCAGTAAGGTGCATTGCATTTTTGTAATATGCAGAATATGGAGCAATTTTTTATTGTTGGAAACAAGATTTTTTTAAGAAGGCAAAATATTAATGAAATATTGTCTGATAGTATTCTGGGTCCAGGTTTATAATCCTCAATAATATTAGGTAATTTAATACCCTTTTGATATAAAGGAAATGAGTTCAGTGGTTTGAGACTCAATCTAAGAATCACAAGAAGACATGTTGGTACTTAATGCTGCTTTTACTACTTAAGACTTTCATTGTAGAAATTTCACATTTTAATTTCCATAAGATTCCAGGGCATTGGCCTAGAGGGAATCATTTAAAAATTGCTCATTTTCCACTTGATTAGACTACAACAAAACTAACAGCAAATCAGTTCAGTTTGTTTTATTCGCTGAATTTTTATTAGATAGTGTGATTTTCTACTTTTTAACTGATTATTTTTAAGATTTAGCATACAACATTCAGGATTCAGAAGGAAAACTAGCTCTTTCACTTCCCCCTCTTCCTGCAGGGAGTAAATCAGAAATCATTCAGAAATTCTATATATAAATTTCATACAGAAAATGAATGTGAAGAATGATGCATTCCTTATGCCATCCTAATTATGAATTGCATATGTATTTTCAGTATTATTAAAATTTTTTTGTTCAAAATATGTCATCACTGCAGTAGCAGCACTGTAACATATATGCTGTCTCTTGGAAGAAAAAATAATAAAGGTTGAACTAGAACTGGATGCTTATGTATCATTTTCAAAATTATATGATAAAGTGTCTGGTAGTTTGCTTTTTGAACAAATGCTGTGAAGTCAACAAATCCATTCAGTCATTTTCATTTATAAAAATTGTGACTGGAAGTAAAAAGGAATTAATACTGAAAACCTTAGCCAGCTTTTCAAATGTAGCATTGCTCTTTATTGAAGAAGCAGTTGTTTTTACTAGGCTGTGTGCACCTGTGTGTGTATATTTTCTTTCATCGCTTTGCAACTCTTTGCCTGACAGCTCTACAGAGTAACTCAGTTGCTTCCTGCAGATTTATTTCCTGGGCTCACACAGTTCTGCCCGATAACCTGCGTGTCCTTGATTGGAATGAACACAACCCTGGGAACAATTGCCAATAAATTCTATATACTGGACAATGAATGATTCCTCCTAACCAATTAAAATTGATAAATAATATGCTTTTTTATAATTCCTGTATTTTCTCTCTTATAAGTTGACATGAGGAAGAAAATGTAATTTGATGGGTTCTGACTTCAACTGTGAGTGTTAACTTCAGCAAAACAACTTCAGTCCATAGTGGAGGAGACTTTGTTTTTTAATTATATTTTTTTCTGAATAAGATAACTTTTGATATAGGTCATTCTGTACAAATATATATTAAAATCTAATGCCCCCACACATAATCATGTTATCTTCTAAAATATTTCTATACTGTCAAACTACAGTCCTGAATTTACTTTTTTTCAGTACAACTTTTATGGAATCTAATAGAACCAATTTCTGAATAAATTGGCCTAGGCTTGTCCATAAAAACAGCATTAAAAAGAAAGGGCAAAAAGCATATTTACTGTAATGTCAGACCTTGACCAACATGTCAACGTGTTTAGACAGATGTTTAGAATACTTTCTATGGTGTTTTTGTTGATTTCATCTGATATCTGTCATCTAATACCCGTCAATCACAATTAACATGCAGCATTTATTTGTTTGTCTTCAGAATGTATCTGGCCTTTTCTTCAAAGTCTCATAGCAGCAAAAACAATTTAATGAATAACTAGAAACTATTTTTGTGCTAAGCCAAAACAAACAAACAAATACAGATACCACCCTCATTTTATTTTTCATGACATCGGGGTATTTTTTAAAATCAACCTTTGGGGTTTATGGAATCTGGAATTTAAATCTAGGTAGAATTTAAAACTTTGCTTCAAATTCAGGTTTTGTAGTCCTTTTTTTTATTTTTTTTTATTTTACAGAAAGCTCTGGCCCTCTGCTGCCATCTGATGATCATCCATATTTCTCCATCCCAGATCTGATAGCTCTGCTAATAGAGGATGAAACTCTTTCATCACTCGGTATAGCAGCTAGTTCCTAATAACCATCTGGCTGATCCGTTTTGAAACAGTTAAAATTTATGTTCAAACTTTTAGAACAGTATCCAGTGCAACACAATGCTGGAATCTAACTTGAATGATGTAAAAACATTGTATGCTAGGAGCCAGGACAATCCTCTTTTTGCAGGAATGCAGCTGATGCAATGTCTGTAAAAACTCTTGCAGATTAATAAAACTAGTTTAATTTCCAGTCAGATCTAACAGCACAGCAGCACTCCCAGACTGTGAACCTAGTCATTAAGGGGGGAGGGGAGAATGGGGAATAGAGTACAGTACTGTTGTTCTAAAGCCCACATTCATAATCTATCTAGGATATCCATGCATATCACATTTAAATATCCCAGTTGAATTATCACTCTGTGTTCACAGTACAATTCTAAACATTTCAGGCTCTAATCTGGGAGGGTTTTTTTTCCACAAACAGGACAGATGTCTACTCTGCTCCAGTAATTACGTGCTGGAAAGGATAGAGAGAATGTTCAACAATAATTTCAAGGTTGCAAACTAAATTCAGAATTCACTGTCATAATTGGGATCATATTTTAATTATTCAAAACAATCTGGGTTTTCCCCATCTCTCAAAGTCAGACTAGTCCATGGCTTTTCATATAGTTTTTTAATTATTAACAAGACATTTTGAAAATATAAATATATGTGCTGTTTTTCTCAGAACCAGCTATAAAGCTGAAGACATGCCCATAGTACCTTTTGTAAAGCCTTCCTTGAAACACAATACTATTTTTTCCCAGGCTTGCCTTGGATAGTAATAATTAACTGTAAATTGAGAAACGGCTGTGATTCTCCAAAACTAGAAAAACTTGATGCAAGTGCATTCTTTAAAGGAATAGGAGTAGTAGAGTTGGCCTTGTTTTTAGCTTAAAGCTCCTTAGCAGTTTGATAGACATGAATTAATCAGTACCTACTACAAAGGAAGAATAAGGATGGAGGAATGGAGGGAGGGAGGGATATGGATGGAAGGACAGATGGACAGACAGACTTAAACAGCACAGATGAGCTGTTGTTTTCTGTTACCCAACTAACCAATCCAACCTAAATGACAGCAATTTCATGGCTAATAGAAGGCTGGTCAGCTAGCATAAATCCCACACTGGATTAGTATCATGTTTCCTTCTATCTTTGTTATCTTAGTTTCTTACTTTAAAAACCAGTCTGCATGTTCATGTTTTTTCTTTTCTCCAGCTTCAGGCTATTTCTTTAATTGCTGGAGCTTTGTATGACTCCAAACTTTGTTGGAAAGAACAACATCTCTTTTAAAATTCCCTGTAATGATCATTTCCAGCAAAGGAGTATAACAAGCCAGCATCTTCTCATTATTGGACTCTCCTTTATTCTTCTCCCTGTACCTGCCTGTGCACCTTCTGAATCTTCTGCATAGGTCCACATGGGCAAGAGGGTTCTGTTCCGCTGAGAAATGTTGTTACATCATTAGAACCAACCCCAAATACTTACAACACTCTGAGTGAAGTTACAGCCTATACATTCCAAGAACCTTTTAGTGGATGTGTGCCAAAAGGTGGATTGTGCCATCTTGTATTTTTCTGTCAGAAAAGGTTGGATGCCAGGATCAAGTAGCTATATAATTCTGTGAAGTTTAATTGTCTGCATTTGTTGCTTTTTCCTACTCCTACCTAGTCACTTTTTCTGTTTGTTAGATTGTAAACCTCCTCTGTATGTGCATGCCTTCACGTAGCAGGCCAAAAAGTTTAGGTATTTCAAATACAGTATTATAAGATAATTTCTCCTTATTGCAACAGTAAGCCTTGAAGTGCACAATTTGGGATACTAGTTGGGATAGGATTAAGCTTTGTCTCTGCCTCTCAGCCATTAAGAAGGGAGCCTAGTCCTGTCTTCATCTACATTGGCTCATCCTGCAGTTTATATCTTGATTACACTATCCTATCTCTCCCTCTCCCTCTCCCTCTCCCTCTCCCTCTCTGTGGTTGGTTAGATTAGAATTTAATTTATATATACTATTATTCCACAATGGAAAATGTCCAAATTGGCTCACAATGTACATGGTAAATGAGCAATGTCAGGATGTAGAAATAAGAGGAATTCCAAGAGCAATAATACATTACAAGCATAATGTAAGCATGATATTATGAAAGACATAAACCAAACAACTCTGGTTAAAATCAATGTTTTAAATGTTACCAAGCAAATAGCCCAAATGGAATGAACATCATCTTTGTTTTGTGATTGCTCCAGGTCATCTCCATTCTTAGCTGAGTTCTCTCAGATTGGAGCATGCAATTTTGTATTTCAGGCAAGAATACAAAGAAGTGAATTATCCTCTCTACAAAAGTGCTCCTGCACATCAAACAGTTGGTGTTAGGGAGAATAGTTGTATCCTTTGCTGTATTTTTTAATGTGGAGACATATTTTTTTTCCAGATAATCAGCCAATATTCTCCAGTAGTTGAAAATAGTAGAATCCTGAAGATGATTAACCATCTCATCTACTATCCATGCAAAGCAGGTTTATAAGAGAGTCCAGTGTGCCAAAAAAAATGGCAGTTCCTTCTTGTTCAAACTCGTATTGAATCGTCATCTTTGAGCATCTGGAAGGTAGCCTCTGCTTCAAGCTGCCCTAAAATTCAGGCAGTACTTTTGGTGCCTGCCATTATGAGTCTCCTACAATACCTTTAAAGTATTATGTCAAGATCCCAGAGATGCTGTGTAGAAATTTAAAATGTGGATGGCATTTTTAAGAGTGTTGGACCCAGATAGCTGTAGGTGGTATTTGGGGTCAGTGGCAGGATCAATCAGCAAGCCTCCGAAGAGCTCAGGTCATAGCTAACAGCTCAAGTGTGCTGATCCCTACTGCCGGACCTGACAGCAACATTAAAGAGAGGAGAAATGCGGGCTGAACTTTTCTGACTGAAAGACTCATTAAAAAAAAAGTTGCTTTTGATTTTAGTCTATTTACATGTCTACTTTGAAGTTACTGTAGTGTTTTAATCAATACTTGTTTTGTTTTTTAGGATTGTGCTCTAGCTCTAACAAACAATTTTACTGACTGCACCATGAGACTTTTAATAGCAACAGTTTCTTGTCCATATCTCATTTAAAGCTATTGAAAATGCTAGCTGAATGTAATGGTTCTGCTGAACAGTGACATCCTAGGAAACCTCTTTCAGAATCCTAGGCACCTCCTGACAATTATCATACTTTTCAGGTGTTCTGTATATCAAAAATACTAATTCTGTTTTTGCTTCTTCTTTTAAGGCATATGATGGATTTGCCAGCTTGGGAATATCCCGGCTACTTGAACCTTCTGACATGGTTTTGTTAGCAATTCCTGACAAGCTGACTGTTATGACCTATCTTTACCAAATACGGGCACATTTCAGTGGACAGGAGCTAAATGTAGTTCAGATTGAGGAGAACAGTAGCAAAAGCACATACAAAGTCGGCAACTATGAAACAGACACGAACAGCTCTGTTGACCAGGAAAAGTTCTATGCGGAACTGAGTGACCTAAAACGAGAGCCAGAATTGCAACAGTCAGGCTTTGTTTTCCAGGAGGACTCGGTATTTGTAAACGACAGTGGAGTTACAGAGTCAGAAAGAGCCAGAGAGCATCAAGACACAGGTGAGCCACGAAATCTGGCCTCTCCTCCTTCTCACAGGACTACAAGTGATGCAGAGCAACAGCAGAAACAACAGGGAAGGATTTCTGGAATAGTGGAACCTGGAAAAAACAGTACAGCACAAGCACAGCCCCTGTTGGGAAGGAAAAAGCTACTCAAAGCAGATACTTTAGACCTGAGTGATCTCATGCAGGTCAGCGATCCAAAGAGGGATCCATTTCCCACAACTTTAGGTGAGGATATTGACAAAAAAGGACATCAGAATTCAGACACTGCCATTTGTTTCTCAGAACCTGAAAAACAGGAGCACCTTGGCCTTAGAGAAAGTAGAAAATTGGATTCTGAATTACATGTTGAAAAAGCAACTTTAGAAGTGGGAAATAAATCTGGATATTCCCACAATAGGGATGTGGATATTAATAAAAAGTTAGATATGCAAGTGGAGGCTAACCTAGAGTTTGAGGCCAAAACAGTGATACATCCAACAGATCTGCCTGCAAAAACTGCCCAGGTAAGGAATCAGAAACTATTTTCAAAATGTTATAACTTCTATTACAACTTCTCTTGCAGTCAATCTCAGTAACTTTTCCTTTCATCAAAATGCTTGTCGTGCTAGGGGAGGTTAAGGGACAATTTTCAGCAATAGATAGAGAGATTACAGTGGGAGTGGATCAAAAAGGATCTACCAGTTAGATTCCTCACCTGGGTCAAAAGTCTTCCATGAAAAGAGCACTTTTTTTCACAGGTGACGAATCTGGATCCAGCCTATAGTTGTCTTAGTCCAGTGGAAACGAAAATATTCATTACATTACAGTATTATAGAAGACCCATTATCAATATCCCTGTCTGCCCTGTTAAATACCAGATTGGCACAGGAGATTGCTATTTGCAATCTTAAACACAAATAGGGCCTCAACAGAGATGTTACTAGGTAAGGCAACAATTGGTTCCAACAATCATTCTGACCTACACAGGACTTCTAAGAAAAGGGTCCAATGCGATGCCATGGAATTTAATCCCATGAACACTTAAATAGGACTGCAAACTGAATGTGGATCTTCCTCCATTCTTCCACCAAATGGAGGCCGCACAATTCAGAAGATTAGTTCTGAAATGAGACTGCTCCAGGGAGCAGAGATAGAGGACAAGGGAACAGATGCAATCTACAGTTGTGTCCCCTTTTGAATGCCAGTCAGAGCCCCATCCCCAACTGGGAAGGGAAGCCACCCTCTTATATCTCTTGGGGGGCTCAGCATCAAGTGGTCACCAAGATTGATTGATAGGGAACCAGAAATGTTTGCTCTCCCTTCCTGGAGTCTGCATGCCCTTGGCCTGTCTTCCCAACTCACTTCTCCTATCTGGCTGTTGAATTTTTTCAAACTGACTTTTTAAACAACTGGTTGGAACACATCCAACCAAATTGGCTACATAACACCACTGAGCCCCAGTCATTATAGTTCTGCTATGCATAGGAGGCTGATTTCTCTCTCTTCATCCAATTCTAATGATTCATCCAATGCTTCAAAGATGGGATTGCATGTAGAAAAATTGCTTATAGAATAATGGGAGTTGTTTCTTGCTCTTGCCCCAAATATTCGGCATGAACATCTAATAGTGCTATATCTAGTATTTCATGATTCATTAAAAAAAATAAAAGGAAGACTCAGATGAGTGCAAGGCCAGCAGAATCCCTGCCCATAGATCTTTCTAGATAAGCAAAAGGATTTCTGCATATATAAAAAAAACCTGAGGCTGTTTGGGGGAAGGATGCTCTAACATTTAATTGGAAACTCAGGGTTTGATTTAACTTGGTAATGTCCCTAATATGTGATATTTGCTCTTATTTTGTAACCAACTGCCATCAGCTTCATTTTAATTATTAATTATTACATGATTATTCTCTTTGTGGTTCGGGTTAGGGTTAGGGTGAGATGCAAAGCCAGCAGAATTTTCTTTGCCTCTGGTGCAGAAACTCATGACATTGTCCCACTCTACTTTTCCACTGGGCAGTCTTCATTAACTTAGTATTTTCAACTTCCATAATATTTATGGAAAAACCTTAGAAGGCTCTTCTGGTAACTTCCTTTGTTATAGTGTATCATAAAAAGAGGAAGAGAACGTACCAGAGAGGTCTTTTCCCTAGCACATTCTGTAGCAACTATTCCACACACCTATTCTTGCAGCTGCCACATACTCTCTTTTGCTTGAGGCAAAGCAGGAGATTCACGACCTAGCACGAAGCTGAACTGATGAGCAAGAGGAGAGGGAGGGCCAGTCCAATATGGCACAAAAAGGCTACAAATGGTTGGGCTGCTTTTGGGGGTGTGGAAGGAACATGGTTGCCCTGTGAAAACTCTGCTAATCTGCAGCTGGGTTACTTCTGATACAGGCCTGATAGGAAGGGGTAACTAATCTAAGAGTTTCTGTTGCTTTGGGCTTGGCCCAGCCTCTTCACAGTTGCAGTGGTTTTCAATTAGTGGGTCTTTATGATGTGTCACAGATTAGGTAGGGCAGCCAAAAAGCTGCAGGTAGCTCACCAGCATCCATTTCATAGTCCCCAGAACCCTCCTTTAATGGATAAGTCCTAGAAAATTGCTCTTTGTGGGCTGGGTGGTGGCAGTTAAGGGGCAAAATAAAGATTTACAGCTTCATTTCACCCAACTAGAACTCTGAACATAGTTCTCCTTTAAAAAAATGAGATCCTGGCCTTACTTGCTTTTGGAATGCAGTGCTCCGCATACTGTAGAAACTTGATATGGCCCTCAAGCTTTAAGGTGGCCTTTAAGCCACTAGCAAGCAACCTCTCCTGCTGCTCCTTGGTCTTTTGTCTTCTACTTCTCCTGGAGTGCCTCAGCTTTTCTTAGCAGAGCAGTACAGTACCATGGGATAGGTAGCCTAATTTGGGGCTCATTTGTCTCTCAGTATGACATTTTTTGCCTTTTATGTATTCTGAAGCAACGAATGTTATCAAGACAGGAAGAGCTAAAAGAACGTGCAAGAGTCCTGCTTGAACAAGCAAGAAAAGATGCTGCTTTAAAGGCAGGAAACAGGCAGTTCTCCGGCTCAACCATCGCAGGCCGCTCTAAGCAACTGACTGATGTAAGAAATGTTCCTTATTGTGACCCGTACGGGAGTGTATTTGGTTTTACCTGTGTGTCTGGATATGGGGATGTGTATTTGGTAGTGAACAGCAGTACTGTTGCTGGCTGTAGCATACCAACACAGCAGGATGTGGAGATGGCAGCAGAGTATTATTTATGGGTGATTCTCCCTATCCTACCAGTGGTGAGCATTGTCCTTCTCCTACCAAAACCTGATTATTTCCCTACTGACTGAGGCCAATGAAAGATCGCAAGTCTGTTGAAAGCTGTGCTCTTTGAGTGCCAGACGATTTAAGATACTAGACGGATGAAAGGCAAAGTTATCTGTCATGCTGCAACATTTCACCCAATACTGTTTGTCCCAGTGACCCTCCTTTTATCATTAGAATGAATTATTCTGATGGCTAAGCAAATCTGGGTCCAATGGGGAGGCAGCTGCAGTTGCCTATTGCTCCACCAGTAACCTCAGTGGTGACCTGGAGGGGACTGTAATCTCTGGAGATGAAAGCTAATTAAATTTTTATGCAATCCTTCCCAAAGCAGAGGTTGCCTGTTGTGTCACATTATGTGCTGTAATTTTGCAATTCTAACCGTTTGCACATGAGAAATTGTATGAGTGCTGCCACCCTCGTTTTACAGTGTGGCCAAATTGTTCTTTCAGGTTTTTCAGTAAACAGTTGATTTGTATTTGCTGGGGTAAATCGCCTTGCCCCAGTCCTACCTGTCTTGTTTTCACTCGACTAGTGTTTATAAACTGTTTAGAGCTTTTTAGTTACTGGCTTCCTATTAATAATTTTTATCTATGAAAAATATTTCCCTTCCATGCAATTGGGCCGTAATTTTGGGGAATCTAGCTTTTGTGAATTCTGTTAGGATGGCAGATGGTTAGGTTGGTTTATATTCTTGTGTGTTCCTTTTAACAGTCAAGAGTTCATGATATGCACTGAAGTGTTTCTGGAGTCCAAAACACTTGCAGAATAATGTCCTAATATACTCAGTGATGAATGTAACTTTTATGAAATTACAGCCTTTATCATCTAGCTATTAACCCTCATGATGGATAGTATTCTTTCTGCAGTATTCCTTATCTCAACAATTATCCAACGTCTCCCCCCTCCCCAATACATATGTTCCTTAATTGTGTACATACCTGCCTTTGCAACAAACCTTGTTCCTCTCTTGGGAGGGAATAAAGATTTGCTGATTTTTGTTCACAGTGCTGTAATATATTTATTAATGTTTTATTGATAGCTGAGGAGGAGAGGAATGTTGTATCATTAACATTATTCAAGAATAGTAGTCCTTTTTTCTTGTAGGCTCTGGACACAGTTACTCCAATTTATCTTAACAGTGAAAAATTTATTTCCCATTTATTTCTTTTCAGAGATGCTCATTTGCTATTTTATGAAAAGAAATCATAGAGTACATGTTTCAAAGTTTAGTATCTCTCTCTTTCTTCATGGGCGGGGGGGAGCAACAACCATGCCAAGCTGCACTAAATGTACTTAAGCACAGTATTTCCATGAACATTTAGTGAGAAAAAAAATGACCAAGTGACCATGGAGGCACTTAGAAGTCTGTGGAAGAACAGGAAGGAGGAGGAGTCAGGAGTGCCCTTGAAAAGCTTTGGTTGGTACATATAGTCCTGCCTGGACTATGCCAAACTTCTTCACTTGGAGTAGTCTGTCTTTCATCTAGTTTAGAACATGGGAATTGAATTTTGTTGGCATGAAATGGACAGCACAGGGTGCTAGTTTTGGTCTTTAAAGTCTATGTTTGGGTCCATCATAGATAGGGATATGCTGTACAAAAAGGAGACAGGAGTTTCACTTCATAGCTTCAAAAGTGGCCTTAAGTAACTTGCTTTAGTTAGTTATTTCCTGGAATTTCATATAATGCATGCTATTCTTTAATTACATAAGCTACTTTTATCGTTTACCCTTTGCTTCTATTCATTATAGCTGCTCTTTTTAAAAATAGTTAGAACTGATGTATTATTTTTATGAATGTGTTATATATTTTGTAAGGTACCTGGAGGCTTTAAAACTTAAATGCATTTAGTGAGCGAATGAGAATGTTGCATTTGAATTAATTAATGCGTTCAGATCAGTAGCTCAGTTCATCTTAATTTCTCCTGGAGAGGGCGTGGGATCCGCACGCTTGAGGGCTTTCGTCCGGTTATTCTCCAGTATTTCCTTTGGAAGACAGTATTTCCTTTGGCTGTGCCACTCAGCCAAGTTAGATTTAGTTGTTTCTAGTCATCCACTTATTTCCTTTTCTGTTCAGCTCCTCTTATGTCTTTAAACATTTCACACATGTGCAATCATCATCATAATAGTTCAGTGTTTTGCAAGGAGTGATTACCTAACCAGGAATGATGTAATTGAACACAGTTATAAAAAAAAAATAAGATCTGCTTTGTTCTGTTGCTGTCACAGTTTTCAGCGGTCTTTCTTTATCCGGAGACAGGCAACACCTAATAAGTTTCAAAATTATTCCAAGTGCTTGGTTCTCGCACAGAAGCCTGGGTCTGCATTTATAAAATCACTGGAAATGATGTTTGAATTGCTTACCTGTCTGGGATGAGCTAAAGGCAATTAAAACACCTTAAAATGGCTGATACTAGTAGTGAAAATGTAGCCTTGCATAACTGATGGTGTTTATCAAGGTTAATTTCCCTCCTTGTGCAACCAAAGACCCTTTGATGCTGTGGGGATGGCTTCTGTCTGCTGTTAATGCTGGGCTAGAGAAAGACCTGTCCTCAGGTGTGTGTGAGTGTGTGGAGAAAGGGGGTCTGTGTTGCAAGGACAAGCCTCTCTTCTGTAGAAACGTGCTTCATCTTTATACTTCATCTCTACCTCCTTCTTTTCTTTTTGTGGTCAAGTCAGAAGAAAGAAAAGAATTTTCTTGAGTATGTACATAGTTGGATAATCTACCTGCAGACCACTTTTCTGCAGATACTGGCCATGTTATTGCTTTCTAGCATCAAGTCCTTTACAAAGTAATCAGTCTAAGATGGTTGCGTGGATCCTACAGTATTGTTAGAAGTTTTATTGCAAAGGATAGCTTATTTTGTTATTAGAACAGGACATCTTTCATTGTTATCAACTATTGTGATATTTTATTGTTCTAGAATTCTGGTGCAAAGTATAGAAGTCAGACATAGACAGATGTGAAAAACATCTGCACACATGCTCACAATTACTGTTGCATTTAGATGAAAAGAACAATGGAGAGATGGGAGACCAGACAGGTTGAGGTGGACAGCACAATTTTGTTGAAGCATGACTAGATCCTATCTTTGAATCACCATTTTGGGCAGATGGCATAGGGTTTTTTCTTCATAATAATAACTGGAAACAAATCATGTCAATGCAATGTTGCTGTTCCATAAGTAACAAAAACAGAAAAGCACAGTGCAAACAAACTCTCACAACATCTCTCAACACAAAATAAAGTAATACTCTTTTACCTTTCTAGACCAGGGAACCTCTAACACAAAGATTTTTCTTTGAGGGAATGCTGGCCTGTTGGGTCTAGACATTGCCCCTACACAAAGATTATCACCTAGGATCAACAGTCTTGTAAGGCTTAAGGCATCCCAGATGCTTCCTGAAAAATTAGCAATTTTATGTAGTTCATGCCATTTAAAATAATTTGGAGATTGTGGCATTGTTATGATAGGCCATAGCAGCAGGAAGTGCAAAATGATGAAAGCGGCATCACAGTTTCACAACACAGTCCCCACCTCATTTGTATGTGCCAAAGGGGTAGAACCTGCAGCATTATGGCACAGCTCTGCCTTCGCCATTTTGGCAAAAGAAGCCTGCAGGTGCTAATGAGCCACAGGCACCATATTGCTAGCCTGTGCTCTGGTACATAGCCCAAATCCTTGGCAATCGCACATCGGAAGGTATAAGCAAACAATTTAGGGAAATTTGTTCATCACCATTTGTTGCCTTCTCACAGAACTCAGAAAAGCTTCTGCATATTCTACAGAATCCCAAAGCTTCCAGAAACATACTCATAAAACTTTAGTGGAATAGACAGGCATTGGGGAGGGGGAATGATTGTGGTTGTATTTTGAAATTTAAGCAGAATGCTTGTTTCCACAGTGTCAGTGCACCATTTAGAGCAGGGGTCCTCAAACTTTTTAAACGGGGCCAGTTCACGGTCCTTCAGAATGTTGGGGGGCCGGACTATAGTTTGAGGAGAGGAGGAGAGCCGCCAGACCCGGCATACCTGTCATGTAGAATAGTCCGGCTCTGCGATCTCTCTCCTCGTGCATTGCCTGCAGCTCCCGACACAGCCCCGACACTTCCGCTTCTGACAGACAGCAGCGGTGGCCAATCAGGCGGGCAGGCCAGATAAATGACCCTGGCGGGCCATATCCGGCTCACAGGCTGTACTTTGAGAACCCCTGATTTAGAGCAAAGAATAACTGATTTATGTGATTTGGAAATAATTAACGGTAGCATTCATAAATCAATAGAAAACAATTTTCTATAAATGAAATGTTTTATAAACTTCATTTCATTTTTCCTCAGTGTAGATTATATTTATTAATAAATTTCAAAAATACATTTTAATATATCCATTATATTCATTATATTCAGCTCACTTGTTTTTGGTTCAATTCACTTTTTGCTCCAAAGCCATGATCAATACTATACAAACAAAATATTATTATATTTGGGGGATGAATTATGTTACCATGAATTTTACAGCGGAAAAGGCCTAAACAGGCCAGTATTTTCCATTGTATAAAGATTGTTTGGGCTTCATTAGAAGATGTGTTAAAAATTGTTTGAGAGAGAAACAAGAGATAGGTCTTAATGAACCTATGTCAATTATGGTTTTGATATTTCTAGATTTAAGCAAAAATCAGAACAAAACTTTTTACTTTAGTTTGCTGCAGACTTTCTAATGGAAATTATATTTCTCCTTATCTAGAAGAGAAAAGCACTCTTTTTTAAATAACTTTTAAAAAGCATTACCAAGTTCCTAAATTACTGAGACTTAGATTATCAATAAATTGTTTCTAAGAAATGAGAAAAGCAAGAGAATAAGGCTGGCTGCTATCAGTTAAACCTACAACAGACTTTGTGTCCTTTCTAAATATATTGATGGGTGAGATTTTATATTATGTCAACCTTGGCCCTTTGATGGTAATTGGAAAATATTGATTTAGGGTTGGAAGTCTAATCTGTCATGCTGATAATTGTGACCAGATTTAAATATGATCGCCAGATTGCCTTTAGATTACAAAAGAAGCAGTTACCATCACCTAATTGTTAAAAAGGTTGAACATTATTTGATAATCCCTGGGAGCTCATAACTTATTCACTATTAGCCATATTTGTCTTCCAAATAGGTCCCTAAAAAGCTGACAAATCTGGTTTAAGCTGATAAGAGTATTCACCATAATATTTAAATTATGACTATGACATTTTTTCTGCTATGTTGTCTTAAGTGAGAGAAAATATCTGCAGAGGAACACTTATAAAAACTGAACTTATTCCTATTCCGATTAAAATAGTAGTATGTATACATATTAATAGTAATATGTATAGTCTGATCCATTTTCACTGAGAGAGAAGTAAGTCAGTGATATTGCATCGAAGAATGAAGAGGGCTTCTAGTATTCTGAATTTTTGCACTGTCTGATGGTTTATCTATTGTTTGTATTGGGGGGACTGATATGAGGAAGTACGAAATGCATAATTTACAAACATGCAGTTTGGCATGTATAACTCACACATGTACATGCCATAATTAGAGAGGGGAGGAAGTATGCAGAATGAAAAGACATGTTTAATATTAAACTGCTTATATATAGTCAGGATCAGTTCTGGAAGTAAATGAAGTGATTAGTTCTACAATTGACTGCTTCAGTTTTATAAAAAAGAAGCAAAGCTGTCATTACTTAAGTCATAGCAATCATAAATTGTTTTGTCATCAAACACGGTGAGTTGTTTGAATTCTGCTTAGCATCTCAGAATAACAAAAATGCCCAGCCAGTTTAGAAGTGTGTTTCTAAGTGAGGTCACGCAGAAGCCCCCTAACCTAGTTCCAAAACTCACATATTTTCTTCTTGTCTGTTCTTTAAAGACCGGCATGGAAGTGATCTCTGTTTCCAAAAGATCAGTTTTGTAGGAACCCCCTCCTTTTTTTAAGCACTGGGGATGCTCTTTTTGTACTACGGCTAATGACCATAAATGTTTTTGCGTGGCTGTTTTCAGTTCATCCCAGAGCCATATGTTGCATTGCATTTCTCAGCATGCATGACAGTAGAGTTTAAATCTTTATTCATTTCATTTTAAAATGTTTCTTTTGTTCTCCTTATCATGTTTCTGGCTTTCCCAAGGATATGTGCTTTGCCTTGAACGAAAAGTCACATGTGCATTACTAATTGTGTGCCATTGTATTTACAGTTCCTTGTGGTGGCACTGTGAAGCTACTAATTCTTTTGCTTCACTTGATGTAAAATAATCTGAGCTTCTTTGATAGCGCTGAAACAGTATTAATTGTTTTGTACATTTCTTGGTCACTCTACTTAGGTGGTCTTCATAATCTATTAGAACTTTCAGCCAGATTTTGTAATGTCATGCCTCCAGCAGTGATTAAATTGGTAATTAATGAAGAGTCTTTGGCAATGTAACCCACATCCCATTAATTTTCCTTTTCCCCCCTTCAAATTTTTTTTTAGAAGTTGTCATCTCTGTCAGAAAGGATTGCGCCACCTTGCTACAGCCCCTTGGAATCAAACCACAGCGGCTTGATTTTTGCAGCCATTAGTAGATCAGAGCAGTAATTTCACAGTATTTTGGTCAGGGTAATTATAGTACCAAGTACTAAGTAGAGTTGGGAATTTCACACAAGAAGTCCAGAAATACCAGGTGAGCTTCCTTGTGTTCATTGGGTCGTTATGATTAGTTTAATTGGGCTTTGTTTGATTTTAGCCGCAGGGATTCTTTGTGCCAGCGCATTGCAGTGACTTTCTACTCTAAGGTTTCTGACAGGAACTGGGGCAAAAATGAACTCTTTGAAGTGGGATTCTTCCAAACATCAACTTTTTCTTTTTTCAGGAGAGGTCAGAGCAAGGAAAACTTTAATGTAAATAGTTAAATGGAGTGATCATTCAGAAAGTACTTTTGTTTCTTGCTTATTTATTTATTATGTGTGTTTTACCAAAATTTGTGTTTGCCTTAAGAGGAAAAAAAATCCAATTCCACATTAGGTCAATAACTTTATATTGTCAACTCAAGATAACAAAATAAGGTGGCAATAAAAAATCAACATTATTTTGTAGCCTTAAATTGGCCTATAAAATCCAAATAGAGCTATTGACTTTTTTCCTATAATTTTGATGTTAGCATAGACTTTAGTAAAATGAATTTTAGTATTAATGATTAAAAATCAAATCAACTGGGTGGGGAATCCAGGTACCTGGTATATCATAAGATTCAGTTGGAATTTGCAAAATGTGCATCCTATGTAACACTTTTACTCTTCTTTTTTCCTAAAGGAAAAAAATAGGTGGCAGGAAAAATCTGTGTTATCCTTTATAGGACATCAATCAGAATGTGTCTTCTTTCAGTAAACACAGTGTTTTTCAACAGCTCCACATATTGGAAAAGACATGTTCTTCTTTATTTATAATTTGCATAATATAAATCTAATGTTATTTGTATTTTTGTTGTTGCTGTTTAAGAAGAGACAGAGGATAAGAATAGGATGTTTTTAAACAAAAATGATGCTATAATAACATAAATTCTTTTATGTGCAGGAGATTAGATGTGGATGTTTTCATATTTGCTTGTGCTAATGTATGAATAAACCATTATAGTATAGCTACATGTTATAAAGCAATAGGGAGAAGTGATTGTACTTCGCTGATTGAAGGTTTCTTCCTTTAGCAGTGCATTAATGTTAAAATAGTCACTTGCCCGCTGGCTTTGGAATCCAAAGGTTGTCCGTAGTTGCTTCTTCTAGAAGCCTTAATGAAACCAAATAGTTTGCTATGAGTTTGGGCCTAACCATCGGGGTGTTTCATGCAGTTTTGTCAGTTGATGTTCATGAATTGACTTGAACGGAGATCAAAGAGTTTCTCAAAATGGAGAATCTGTGAGGGAGACAGCTCCTTCAATTGCACCACAAGAGCTAATCAAGCCATCAGTTTTTTTATGTACTCTATGCGCCTTTAGAATTTAATACCCAGAGGTTTGTCAGTACAAATTGAAATTCCAGTTTTATACTTGCCATCCAAGCAATCCATCTTCAAATAAAATCAGAAGCAATATGTTTCTTTCAATAATAGTACTGGAAATAAATATCTACTTAGCACTGCAGATGGGATAATTTCTGCTCCAGGAGGGAAGAGTAATAGGAATGTTAAGGCAAACCCCCCCTCCCCCAGCAGCTGTTTTAGATTTTAGTGCCTTGGGATGATCCAGATTTCATGGGTGAGAGAAATAAATCTCCGTAATAGTTTTCCTCTTTTATTTACTTTGATGGTGAATGAACTTTATCTGGAGACACTTCAGATTGGTATCAGTATTCCGTCTTTAAAATGTCACCTCAACAAAGTTGTGGGGGATCTCCCTTGTGTCCTCTTTTTCTTTTAATTGATATTATGTAGATGACTAGGCTGCAGAATAGTAGGGCAGATTTTTCTATTTCAGAAGCAATATTAAGGGATTTAGGCCTACTTAGCCTGAAGGTGTTCACACTAATGAGAGCACTTAAGTTATGTTGAAGCGTTGATTAGACAGCACATCTATCAACTGGAGCCTGAGATTTTGTATATTAAGTGTCTTACCTGCAACATAATTGAATATACAACTTTGGTCACATTCTGTTGTCCTCCCTGCTTCTTTTAATTAATTATTAATTATTATCTTCCTTTATATAGTGATGATATGACAGTTTTGATACAAATTGCATAGTATGGGATATGGAAAAATAGCTTTTTTCTTCTTTCTCTGCTGCATAATAACAAACACAACCGTGCTATCATGTTAATATTTAAATAATTAGTATGCATGTTAACTTAAATGAATTCCATTCTTCAGACAGTTGTTTTTCAAGAGTCTTGTTGTCTTTCTGTGACTAAAGTCACCTAAAGCTATTCCTTTTCATACCAGTGCAATAAACAGAGATATTGCCTGTGAATTTTCAGTGTGGTGTGCAAATACAACCCATGGCTTAATTATTCCCCAAAGTATTTGGAAAGTAAATTGTTCATTGCAACTTTCTGACATTTCTAATCGTTTTTTAAGAAATGTCACCACCAGCCTGCACTATGAGCAGCCTGTAATAACAGTTTAAAAAGCTTTCTGAACTATTTGACAAGATTTCTTAGTGCTGAGGCCATATGCTGTAGCCTTGAAGCTATTTCTTCCTATCAGTTTCATTATCACCTGCCTCTAAGTCCCCAATATCATCAGTAAGCACATGCAGAATCATAATTATGCCATGTACAAGTTCTTTGATAACATGTACAGTTTTCTTCTTAATTCTTTATCAAATGCATTGATCGTGGCATGTGTGCATTGATCCAGGTCCGCCATCTGGCTGTGTGTGATAAGCACAGTGGCATCTTTGCATTTCCACTGTCATTCATTGCGCTACAATTTGGCTGCAGGGGAGTAGTGGCTGGGATTAGCCCTGTTCTGCTACTTACTTGCATTTTAAGTTGACACCTCTACAGCGGCTCAGACCACATTACAAACTGAAACACATACGCACGACTTAGTGATGTGACACTTCTCAATAAGCTTACTCCACTAGCTACTCAACAATCTGTAATTGGATTTGTAGGAATAACAGCAAAAGAGTTCCTAAGAATTGCTGGGGACAGAAGGTGAAGTTTTCTCATTATTGGCAAAAAGCTAGGTATAGATCCTAGGTGATTGGTATTTTCCATTAAAAACACACTGCCAGCCGTTTGCAGGGTTTTAAAAAAAACAACATAAAATAAGAACTGTAAAACCATATCGCCTTTATTTGTCCTTTCCATTCTGATCGCATGTAAGAAGATGTGCTTTTTTTTCTTCTTCCTTCAGTAAAACAGAGAAAACGAAACTTTCAAACACGTTCCAAAGTTGCCTTTATATTTTTTTGGACTCTTGAAATGAAGGAGGGGGCTCTGTGAGTAGATAAGTTAGAAACATTCCTGGCAAAAAGATTCTCCTCTAGGAACAGGAGATGGAACTAAAGTTGCTGAATTGCAAAAGACTTCCTATCCTAATAATTTTAAAGGATTATTCTATTGCTAAAATCTCTGGCATACCAGACCATAAACAAAATAATTATTTCATAATACTGTCTTTCCTTCCATCAAATCTTGAAAGGAGACTGTAAATAAAATTCCAAAATTCAAGTAGTCGTTCTGTCCTCATTTGGACAAAAAAAAAAACCCACCCCTAATGAATTAACCTTGTGGCTGAAACATAGTTTAGCATCATATTTATAAAGCCTATCCTAGGAACAGTGTAGGTTCTGTATGTGCCATGACTAATGTAACGGTTTACTTACTGGATATGTTTTATATTGCTGTATTTAGGTCTTTCTGCAGATCTCTACTGTGATTAAGTCCCTTATTTATAAACAGTAGAAAGAGAAGAAAAACTTCACTTTTTATGTGCAGACAATTGTTTTCAGCTCTTTTCTTTAAAATAACATATTTTCTGTTTATTGTTGGTACAGTGTAGCAAAAGCTACCTTGGAGGATGTACATACAAATGGTGCCTCCAAGGGTTAAGTGGATTGAATCATATTTATCTGAATAGAACTCTGGTGTTGTTTAGCAGAATGCTTTAGCACAAATACCTCTGGTTCGCTTTGACGTTACAATTTTTTCTGGGTTTCTTTGCTTTAAATACTTGAACCACTAGACCTTTACTTTTTTTCCCTGAGAAAGATGTATTTGTACCAGATTAGAAAAGCTAAACTGTTTCTTTACATTGAATAATCAGCCTGTCATGACAAATCTATCTCCTTCTGCATGAGTAGGTGCCAGTTTGACTAGCTTCTTTTAGGCTCACCCTGGGTTTTAAGCTGGATCCGTGTGCATGACTGGCAGTGTATCTGTTGGGCCAGATCTAAGGAGCCAGAGAGCGTTCAGCTCCTTTTTTGCCCACAAAAGAGCAGCCAGACAATCAGCAAGAGGCCTTGGAAGTAGCACAAGGTGATACTTACTTAGTCAGCCGTCCTTTTTTCTTACAGGTTTTTAAGTAAACTAAGAATTTATCACTTTCAGAATGAAAAGAAGAATTAAATTATCACACGGGTCATCTTTCTCAGAACTGCAGCATTGTGCAAGATGGAAAGTAAGATTACCCCACAGTGCCCATTTTTCTTTGTAACTTGAAGTTGTAATTTTTTTTAGCTGTAATTTCTTTCTTCAAACACATGCATGCACACAAATGCCAAGCTTCCACATTTATTTATTTTATTTTAATTTATTTATCACATTTATATGGCTGCCCATCTCACAATAAGTGACTGGGTGGCATACAACAATCAGTAAAACAACAAATACATGCAGATTCCTTTATTCTGCACTTTGGATGACTGTCCATTCTGCAAAGGCTGTTGGAGAGATGTAGCACATGTGTGCTAATGATTTTATTGGAGGACAGTAGTGCCATATTCTGTCATTAGTATTATGTATCTAATTTCAGATTACATGACAAAATGGGGAGCAGTTTACACGTGGATCCAGTTGTTGGTCATGAACGCCAAAAATATTTTTAAAATTGTGTTCTTCTTTTGTTGGCCGCTTCTTGCTTCAACTTGTCTCTGGATATTAAAATCCAAACATTCAGCTCTTTTGTCTTCGTCCAATGTGCCCAGAATTTATCAGCTGAATTTCTGGTCACCATACCTGTGTATTTTGTTAAATTATTCTAATACAGTACTGAGAACAAAACAAAAATGTAGTCCCAAGAGTGAGCCAGGATTTAATCTGACCAGATGGGACAAACTTGAAAAAGATTTTGACTTTCCACTCTGTTTTGCAACAAGAAAGGCTGATTTCCCCTACATGACCCCTTTCCTTTGTTGAAAAAGGCAGAGATCAGGCCATCCCCAGAGAAATGAGCAGGTGTGGCCATTTATGAGCATGTCTGGTTATATTATAAACCAGCATAAGAGAAGTTGGAAATGGTTGGAAAAGATCGGCTAAACAGTTTTAATGTTTCTCCCCAAATCCTATTTATGCAAACAAGAGTGGATCAAACTTGCAGTAAAAATCCAGCCTGCCCAACTTGGAAAGATCTTGTAGATTTTTTTTTTCTTTTTCTTTTTCTTCTTCTTTGTTCTGTAGCATGTGAATAGGTACCTTTTTGGTAATCCTTGCCTCTGGACAAGGACAAAATTCTTTCTCCTTCTAAATGGCTAATAACAAAGCCGTTCTTCCTGTCTAACGATGAAAGGGTGGCAGTCAAGTTCTTTTTCTTAGCTGGATTATGTAATTGGGGCATGTCATGGATGATTTTCAGAGTTAGAGTCCTATTAAATGCTTTCCATGTTATGCAAAGTTACACTTACCTTTTATATAAACCCATTACGATGAATGAATATTGCATTTTCACTTCTCTACTCTGGCGACTGAAAAAGTATTTGTCTTCTTAACTTAAAACAAATATAGTGAAGGGTGTGAGGCTTTGAATAACTTTAATATAAAGAAAAAATAATAGATCAGTTGAAATGCTCAGAAAAATCACTGAGGGTGTTGTGGCTAGAATTCTGGCTCATGAAACTTCTTTGTCTTGTTTTGTTTTAATGTTAAACACACACACACATTCATACATGTTGATCTTAGTCTTATTTTTTCTTCAGTGATATTTCAGGAGATTAATCACCTCACCAAGTGCACTGACAATTTCTCACATTCTAATTCACCTTCACGAGCCATAGTGGAATCTTGGGCTAAAATAACGTCAATCACTGCATCTGCGGCAAGTACAAAAAGGACCCCCTAATGGCAGCCATTTTTATTTGCTTCTTAAGATCCAAAGGCTGCTGAAAGAACAATTGGATAAAGTTGAGGATTGGAGAGGCTTGATTTTCTTGTTCCTGTGAAATGAAACTTTAGTTCTTTTTCTCCTCCTTCCCCTTAAAAGCAGAAATCTGTGAGGGGGGCTGTTGCTATGTCAAAGCCGTTGGGATGCCACTGCTGATCACTTTAATTACAAGGACTAAGGAGGATAAAATTAAAAGTAGCACCATTGAAGCAGTGGAAGAAAGCTTGCCGAGATGCCGGTGAACTGTGAAATATAAAAATTGCATACAAATACATTTTTTAAGACGGAAACAAGGAATTACATTATTTATTCTTGAAGAGTTTGCCCTTAAGTAGTGGAAAGTTTTCCTTGCTAAGCATCAGTGTAGTAGAAATAGAGACCATTACGAAGTATACTGGAAAGAGGAATAGGGTAAACTTTTTAATGTGTTACCTTTGCAAAATACAGCAAGTCGTGGATTTATTTACAGACTTAATATTTCTTGCTGAACTATTTTTATATTTCAATAAATGTGCCAATTCAAACTTTCAGTGGGGATAACATTAGGGCTACCAGATGTCAGCTAGAAAAATGCAGGCGTCCATTAGGTGGCAGCGAAGAGTTTCCTATGTCTGTTTGCTGCCATCCAGTGATCTTCTGGGTTTTTGCAACCCAGATTTGGTAGCCCTCAGGAACCCAGAGGGAGGAAGAATCCTACTGTTTGTCAGGGTTATCCTCTTGTTTTTAAGACTGCAGAGCTTCTGTTAACATATGCTGGCAGGGGGTTTTCTTGAGGGTTGAAAATTAAAAATAGTTTTGGGTAATGGATTGGGGATAACTTCCTAACTTTAAACTGGACCGTGTTGTATGAAATCTCTTTTTCTTCCTCTGAAGGTGGATGTAGACAGCACCTTGGAGATGGAGTTGATGCTTGTCCACCTAACCTTTGGTAAAATGGAACCTGGGTTGTGACATTATTGCATTGTGTATTCTCCTGCCTCCTCACTGTCAGCTGTGGCGTAGGGATTATACAACACAATGTCCTCACTTCAGGTGTTACTGCTATACTAGATGTTACCGGAAATATGGGAGGGAAGAGAAGTAGAGCAGTCCTGCTTTCAGCTCTGTAATCAACAGTTCTGGTTTAGCACTGCCCCCAGCATCTTTCAAACTTCATTTTATAGTCCCCTTGCAGAAGGGAGTGCTCAAGTTGAAACATTTAATAAAAGTTATTAATAAATAAACAAGGCAAGCTACTTCACATGTTTTAGGAGATTGTGGCTCATAAGATTACACTGCAAGGCTATTGAGATCTATTTATGTTGCCTGACCAATATAATATAATCCACAGTTGGCTTTTCTTTCACTAAATTTTGAGAAAAAAGTATTTAGCCCACTTCTTTTCTGATATGTAACACTTCCCATGATCAGTGATCCGTTAGGCTCAAAAATAAGAGTTTACATTTTCCATCATATCCTAACTTTCGTCCCACAACTTTGACTCAAGTATTTCTGTTTGTGTTTGTGTTCTAACATTAAAAGATAATGATTACAAAATTCAAAGTAAGTTATATATTTTTGTTGCAGTTAGTATTTAGTCTCAAGTTTAAAGAAATGTTTTTTTTTTAGTTAATAAATTTAGATCCATTAGAAAGCCTAGCACAGATATGCCTTTTAAATTTCAATCTGTATTGCCAAATACAGGGAGTTGCAGTAGAGCAGGTTGATTGAGTTTGCTGTACTGAGCTGGGATAAATACAGAAGATGGGACTATTGCTGTGCATGCCTTTGAGTTGGGGGCTGCAGGGTGGAGGGGAAGAAAGCAAACAAATCAAATATGCAATTCTGCTGAAGAGCTCCAAGGCCTAGGCAAAATTGTGTTTATGGCGTTAGGACATTAGCAGAAAAGTAAATTGAGGCAATCTGATAGGGAAGCAAAATTCTGTCAGTCAGGCTCAAGATACGGTGCTGTGTCCATATACTTTGTTTACTGTAGGGTTTTATGAGTTGTAACCTGCCCATGCAAGCTGTTAATGAGGCTAAATCTTGCTGCTTGAGGATTGAATTACAGCACACCTCTGGGCTAATGGTTATAAACAGAAAGTCCCATTAGGGCTGCTTTCTGATTCACTCATTTGCATTTTTCCCATTGTACCAAAAACAATGATGAGTAAATAGCTACAAACAAACAATTTACATGGAAATGGATAAAATGTGCCTAATTAGTATTTTGTGCTTGTTTTATTAATGATTGTTTAAGCTAAATAGAACTCTGTTGCAGGACTCTTTACAAGCAATGCCAAGTGTGGCTTATTCAAGTCTCTTACCATACTTTGGGGGGAAAAACATCCCAGCACTGTTGTTGGAGACCTAAAGAAATTCATTCGGTGTATTTTAGGATGCAAGTTAATTGTACTTTTATTGACAACCTCAACTTTTGGGGGATAATACCCGCTGAAAACTCACACTATTGGTTATGCTCAGTGGGGATTTTCATAGTGCATCTTACATTAATTATCATTCATTTCCAATTCACATTTGTCATTTTATAGTAAGAAGGTGCTGATCTGTTTTCCTGTTGCTTTACTGCATTGACAAGATTGCCTGCTTCTCCTTTTCCTGCTCTTCTTTACACCTACAACTCATCCTTTCTTGTGTGCTTGCTTTTGTGGTGTTCATGGTATTACACCAGAACACTAGCATATCTCTCTACAAACACATACAGTGACTTCCCAGGATAATTAAGATCCTAATTTTTTTACAATTTTGAAGAGAACTGAAACTACAGCAAAATGAAACCAGCTTCTCTCCCTTTGAAATAAAAACTCGGCTGTCCATAGTCACAGTCTTGCTGACCTGCAGTGCTGGTCTAAGCCCAAAACTTCTATTTTTCTACCAGTCATTCTTAGTTTTGGCCTTTTTAAGCAAAACTTGGTTGTATGTCATTGTTTTCTTGAGAGCATGGTATTTCTACTATGAAAGTTACACCAAAGGAACTTGTGAGTACATGCATATTGTAGACATTCATTTGAGTACTAATTCTTCATCTTCCAGGAATAACAGAGTACATCATGCTAGGAATGTGGGTGAATAGAAGAAACACCATTTTTTTCAAGGAAAAAAAATCTCCTTTTTTAGATCAAGCAAAGTGTACGTCCTAACAGAGACAATTAAATTCTCTAAAGTTCACTGACAATAAGGAGTAATAAGAATTGAAATGGGAAATATTGTTACTGATTAGTTCTAGTAATAGTAGCTATCAGAAATTATTGGGGGGATTTTTATTTTAATAATTTGGCTAAATTGTTAGTGATCTAAGTTTTCAGTCTAAGAATGTATGAGCAGTCTTTCATTTGCTCAAAAGGTTAATATCTGTAGTGCCACATTCTTGCTTGCATTATTTCATTTCTTCTTAATTGTAGAGCCATTTTGAATGTTACATTCAGTATGAAGCACACTTAAAAGCTGGAAAATTCATGCCAATCAACTAGGGCAGCCAGAGCCACATACCGAGAGATTTACTCTAGTTCTGTGCACTGAACAGCCCCGGTGTAGTGAAGAAGCTACACTGCCTCATCTTTTTGCATGGCAAGGACAAAATCATTGTTGCTCCCAGGGTTTGAACTTAAATTACAAGTAGAACAATTCTCCACTCAACTTCAGCAACAGATGATACACGGGGGGGGGGGGGGGGGCGGGATAAAATAATCTGGAAAATAAAGATTTCAGTTCAGTATATTTTCAACTCACATCAGTAACATTAGTCAGATAATCAAACCCTCTGACATAACTGGAATTTGTTATAGAATTTAGTAAGGAAAGAGGTAAGTGCTAAGTTTAAGAAAGATTCATGTCCTCACCCATTCACTTCTTTTGCTATTAAAATCCAACTTCCAATCATCTTATTGTTTGAACAGAACAGCTCATTGTTGAAACATATGGACCTACTGCTATTGCACATAATTTTGTTCTTAAGGCTCCTATCATTCACATTCTTTCTTGGAGTTCCAAAGAGCATTTAGGCATAATGCTGTCTTTGAAAACAACTCAAAAGCTACAACTGATGTGGAACAAGTGGAACACACACTATTGCAATAAAACACTTATTTTGTAGCTGCTGCACTGGTATTAATAGCTTCCAGAACCAGTTCAACGTGCTAGTTATTACTTACAAAGCCCTGCACAGAACAGTGCGGGGCTTTATCTGGCACCATGTTATACCATATAGAGAGGGCCTTAGGGTCTAATCATCTGAGGGGATTATGGGCCAGAGTGTTGGTCAGAAGGCAGGCTTTCTCAGCAGTGGCCCTGAAATTATGGTATGTGCTGCTCCTTGAGGTGTGCTTAGTCGCCCTGCTCATGGCATTCCAAGAGATGCTGAATGCTCAGCAAGCATTCATATTAATCCAATTGGAACTGGGGGCCCATTTAAGGTGGTTCTCATTTATTTTAACTAGGGAGGGGAGGTGTTATGTCTTGGGAATGTTTTCATTTTACACTGAAGTTTGTTTTTATGTTGAAGTTTTTATTATGAAAACAACCTCGAGTCTGTACAAATATGGGATAAGGGAAATGCCTGAATAATTCTTATACGGCATAAACCAGTATCCTTTAAAATTGTCCCTGCTACTTTTCAGGATTATCTGGACCATTAAACTACTCTGGGATGAAATATAGCACACTCTTTTATTATTTGACTCAGTGATAGTTGAAAGGGGATCGGCTTTGTTTATCTGACGAAGAAGAATGTCTGTTGTGCTTGAGGAAAACTTTGTGAATTTCTGAAATATGCGTATTACATTCTTATGTCAAGTACAATAGTAATTAGCCTTTAGTTAGGGGTAATATTTTTTACTTGATTCTTCCTCCATGGAGTCCAAAGCAGTATTTCAAAGAAATTTTATTAAGTTACAGCAGATACTTAAGTATGTCATTAAATCCCAAGTGAACAGTCTGAAGGCCTGGGATTCCATGTGGTCCCCAAGTATCTTTTTTTGTGGCCCTCAGAGCCTCCTCTGACCACAGTTGCCAAAAATCAGCCAAATGGTTTCCCATCATTTTGAGGTGGTATGGAGACTGAAAAGTAGCTGTACTGCTAGGGAAATTGATTGCACTCTTTATTATGTTTTTATGTTTTTAATAGTTTTTATTGTTTTTAATGTTTTGTAATTATTTTTATTAAGTTTTTGGTTATTTTTTGCATTGGTTTGTGTATGTGTGAGAGTTTGTTTTTAACTTTGTAGGTTAAGTTAATTTAGTAGAACCCTAGCATTTGATATATCCAACTAAAAGAAAATATACATTTTCATTTTCCCAGTCTTTACTTACAAAGCAAATAATTCCTCCTCCCCAAAATAGAAAAACACAGTATTTCAATTTTGCATCAATAGTCAGTCGAGCCCTCTGAGAGAACTGGAGCTTCTTTCTGGTGTTCTGGTAGAAATGTAATTACGGTATTTTCATTTGTATGACTGTATGTGAACGTTCTAACATTAGTGTAACTTAAACATTCCATGCTAAGTTGAAGCCATAAATTCTATAGTGTGTCAGCCTCAGATTTTATAGCTTTAAAATAGTTCATTTTAAAAAATCAGACACAATCTGAGAAATTATTTGGGGGGAGAGGGGGTTGATTCATGGATGGCTCTAAAAAGTGTGATGTTGACATCCAACTGATATGAAGCTTCCTATGTATAATATGGGCCAAGCACCATGCTGTAAACCATTTACTATCATGATGATCAGATTGAGAATGAAATTGCATTTCTGTCAATTACTGAGCTGGCAACTGTTCAATATATCTTAGCAGCAAGATGAAGAGCGGCGTCGGCAGCTGAGAGAGAGAGCTCGTCAGCTAATAGCAGAAGCTCGATCTGGAGTGAAGATGTCAGAACTTTCTAGTTACAATGAAATGGCTGCAGAAAAGTTGAAAGAAAGGTCAAAGGCATCTGGAGGTGAGCTAAGGACTTTGTACCTTATTCCTATGGCAACCCAGAAATCTGAGGAAAACCTTTTCGGAATTTGATTTTATTCAGACTTCAGAGTAATTGTTGTTCGCCAGAAACACATGTCTATACATTTATGCTATACTTCCTAACTTTGCACAGTCAAAGGAATACTCCTCTCCTCTCTGAGCAGAATGTAGTTAAAACATTTGCATTTTCCCTACTCTTTGATGTGAGCATGGGTGAAGTATGTCATAAAATGATTTCTAAAAGGGTAGATCAGTGACCCAAGCTTAGACCCAAACAGGTGCACTAGTGATTCCACTTACCTGTTTATCCCACTCTTTCCTGCCCATCAACTCCCTAAATTTATCTTCACAACAAATTCCATTAGTTTATTATTAAATTTATGGTGATCAGTCATCTTCAGGCTTCTCTAGGATGCAAAACTGGGATATACATATTTAGCAAATAAGTGTATAAAATAATTTTAGGAAATAGTACTTTTAATGTTTTAGTGCAACAACAGTGTTTTGTCTAAATATGATGATGGAACAGAGAACTGAGTCTTTTGCGGAGATTCAGTTCTATGATTCTTTTAAGAATTTTGGAGAGAGAGAATAAAAAGTAGATGCAGTAGTTAATACTAATTGCTTCCATACAGCCATTCATAGCTTGTTCAAAATATCTGAATTCATTGCCAGGGACAAGATCATGCTTGACATAATATTAGCACAGTTTCCAAGAAATTTGACAACCCAAATTAAGCAACCATGTGCGCAAGATATTACTTGATTCTAAATAGGTCAGACCACACCACACCAGTAACTGTGGATTGCCTTACTAGTGTAATTCCCATCTCTTTTGGAATGTTCAATTCTGTTTCTTTTAACATTATCTATGCTGATTTCATCCTGTGTTGTCTTTAGCCTGGTATTTTTTCCTCTGTATTTGTTTTCACATAATTGGATAATAAATAGGTTACAGGCTGTGTTAACTTTCAGTATGGCAATTTTATGCCACCAGCTACACTGCTGAAGAAAGGAAAATATTTATTCTGTTGTTTCTATCTCTGGATGCATCCTTATATTCACTGAATTTGTAAGCACTCTCAGAGATAATCTTTTATTTGGCATGATCATAAAATACCTTGTGAGCCTTTTCTGTCTCATATTGTCTGAATTGTAAGTATCTCCATGAAGTTTACTTTTCATTTTCATTTTCTTAAATAAGAAAAAGGAAAACCTTTTTTGTATTTTTGGAAAGAATGTAAATAATAGTATTCCCCTCAAAATATCACAAATATTTGTGAGACATCTCAAATGTTTTCATCTCAAATGTTTTATACCTTAAAAAAAAATTCTGAGACACTTTTGAAAAATGCATTATCAACAACAGACAAGAAAGATGACTTTGTTTCATCCTTTTCTTCAGTATACATTTTTGTCGGCAAGGCAAATAAGCGATATTCACTAATTTCTTTTCTCTGCAGACTCCTCTCATGCTCCCAAATTTATCTGTTCTGGAGAAGTCTCCAGTTTTCTGGAGCCTACTTCCCTGAGGACCTAAACAGCTAGAGGGAGAAGAGAGAGAATTGCTGAAAATTGCCTTCTTCATATTCTACTGAGAGAAGGCTTTCATTAATTAATTAATTTCTGCCCATTGCCATGATCAGGGATACAGCCCTCCCAACTAATTTCTGACTTTGGCCAATCCCACCTTTCCCCAAAGAAAGGTGGGATTGGCTTTTGTCTGTGCAGGAAAAGGCAGGGAGACATCTCATCATGCTTATGTCTGCACAGAGAAAAGTATGTCATGCAGGAGGAGCAATCTTGTCTTTCTTATCATGCATGGGCTGCCTTTTTCCATGTAAGAAGGGGAAGGGACACATTCCTCCTCTTTTCTTTCTAAAGAGAGAAATCAGGTGATGCTTTGGGACACTAATTTCTGCTAATGGGGTAAAGCTCCTGTTCCTCAACACCCTTCCCCTGACATCTTTCAGTTTGTCAGTCTGTGTCCGAACTTGAATGTGATCTTCAAACCATTCCGTTCCCCAGCGTTGGTTTTAACCACATTTTTTTAGAGAAGCAGCTCTTACCCAACAGATTTCCTGATGGTACTACAGCAGCATCTCATGCATTGCTTTTAGATGGTTCAGTGAGTTAGTCAAGCAGTCCAGGAACAAGCAGCACAGTGGACCATCAGGGATGAGCAAGAACAAAAGGAGTTACCACATATGGATCAGGAGAAAGGACAAAGGGATTTTTTTAGGTTTTTCAAGAGAAGTGGCTTTGATTGGCAGCTGTCTCTTTCCTAGACAATAAGAAACAGTACATTTAGTCAGAAGAAGAACCATCCGTGGGGCAGTTAACAGTTTCCCTGGGTGGTGAGAACCTTCCTGAGAAACAACTTCATATATTTGCAAAGGGAAACCAACTGGGACATGGTTAGAGAGAAACAGGAAATGGAGCAGCTAGACAATATCTTAAGCCTGGTAGGCCACCCAGAGCCAGACTTCTTCATACCCCTACTTTCATAGATCCCAAGCAGCCAACCTAACCTCCAAGTATTCAGTACAAAGTTTCAGGAATAGAGTCTTTCTTCATACAGCTATTTGCAAAAGGCTTTCAAATAATTCAGAATCCAGGATAGCTACATTTCAGATTCTGAGGAAACCTTCACATATGCAGCTTGAATGTGAGAAGCAACCTCCCTGCAGACATTCACAGTTTATGCTTAGGTGGAGAAGGGTCACATACTGTGTCAGGAGCGTGGCTACTCAGCATGGCCTCACTCCCAGTTTATAAACTGCAAGAGCACATGAATTGACAATTGCTGTTCTTTTCTCTATGTTGCTTCTTTGGCTAACCTCGTATTTGGTGCACACTTCTCCAAGTTGTAAGCCTCTGCTTGGATGCCTATTGTTGCAGGATGCAAAGACATGCCAACAAAAATAATCAGAGCTGCCTGCATTATTCTGGACTTCAAGGTTTTGCACAAATTTCTTTAAGGCAAAGAACATTTAGCTCCTGTTTAGATGACCATTTTTTTCAAAGATGAAACCAGAACTGGAAAGCTTTTTTCTGATTTTCTCTCTACAAATTTAGTTTCAGGGCAACCCATCTTATTGATAGCTAGACTTGAAGGTCAACTTTGTGTCCTCAGCAAATTCCCAGATAAAATTTTTGCTTGCTAATAATAGTGAAGTGAGAATGCTCACCAAAATATGTGATTTCAACAATATGCCTCCAAATTTAATTGGTTATCCTGCAAGCATAAGAACTAGGCTCCTGGGTAAATATTATATACTTCATCTGTGTACTCTTTCTTAGGGTTAGTTCCCACTTACCTATCCTAATTCACATTAAAAGAATGTTCCATAGTACAAAAAAAGGGATGGGGGAGATCCCTTCATTTAAAAAAATGTTACAGAATTGGAGTTACTTTTCTATAAGGAAGCACTCTATCGTATGAGACCTTGCCTGCAGTCTGAAGCACATGGTCCATCAGGATTCTTTTAGTCTTTCGTCAAAGACTTCCCATTTCCCATACCAATTTTTTAAAAAAGGATTTGTCCAACTAAGTCTCGTGATTACAGCTCAAGAAATCACAGCTAAGGATAAGACTGAGAGTTTAATGAGGCATTGCAGTGTCAGCCATGTTTTCTTTTCATGTGTCTGCTTCTTGTTTTTACAGCAAAAGGGGCATATGGTCATCTCACCTTTCTATCTTTCATCACTTTAGGTGCTTTTATGCAAGCCCCTCTGATGGCAGATTCAGAGCAGAGGAAAAGTTATTTATATTCTTCCTTTTCTCTGAATGTTCAAGGTAGCCTATGTGAGAGTCCCCACTAATCTTACCCCTGCCACAATCATTCTTTAAGGAAGATTGGTCTGAGTGATTAGCCAAAATTCACCCTGGGAGCTCTGTAGTTGAATAAAAATTTGAGTCTTCCCAAATGCAAATCCAGTGTTGTAACCACTACACTACAGTGGCTTTCTGCCGCAGCGTCTCTTACCCTTGAGGCCTTTTTGTTAGGTTTATTAAAAAATCAGACCTTCCCTCTTTATAATCAGACAGGGCAAATACACATGAATAATCATCCGTGTCTGCATTACATGATTTCCCAGCTCAGAGAAGGCCAGATAACCTCCCCACTAGGGATTCCCATTGCTTCTGCCCCAGTGTCCCATTTTAGCACACCTGTGGTGTGGCTGTTCATTTGTCCTCCTCCCTCATCTAGTTCCTAATGGGCGGAGTCTTCCTGGGGGAAGATTTGTAAGGCAACAATTATAGGTAAAAGGCTTGGAGAGCTGTCCTGTCCACCTACATGTACTACTGAGCCCACACCTCAGGTCTTCACTAGGCCATAAATTATCTGGTCCTTAACTGGCAGCTCAACAATTAACCTAATAGATGCTTTTAGTGTCAGGCTGACTAATTTTCTAATTACAGAGCTAGCTTGAGCCTTTTGCTTTTTGTGGGACCATTAATCATCACGCTTCAGCCTTGTAAGGAGGCTTTTGTGGTGGTCCTGAAAAGGGAGTGGCACTGTAGTTTCCTCTTGTGTCTAGAGACAGATTGGTGTATAGGAATTCACACCTGCCAGGTGGTGATGCATCAAGTGCAAGGTGGCAGTATTAAAACAAACTGGAAAGAATCCATGATGGTTAGTGCTGGTTTCAAGAGTTCCTAAATTTAAAAGTGCCACCTCAGCAAAAGCTCACCTAGTTAACAGGCAGTACTGCTCTAGATGGTGTCTATGAAGCTATTTCCTTCCTTATGTTTTTTGTTCTAAGCAGAAGGCAGCAATACTTCTTCCTGTGTAGAATCATCATGGAAGTGTTCAAAGTCCACATGAACGGTATTGATATTGGATGTGTTCTTCATATCCAATAGTGGTCTTCCATTCCTGGCCACACCAGCACAATGGAAGTTTTTTCATTTTGCTTACAAATAGCAATGCCCCTCTTATTGTGTTTTTCTCCTTGGCCTTGCTATTTAGGAAAAAAAAATGGTCATAGAACCATAGAATATAAAGGTTGGAGATCTAGTCCAACCCCCTGCCCAGTGCAAGCATCTACTACCACAGCATCTCTGACAGATGGACATCCAGTCCCCAGTGAAGGAAGTTTGATCCATCTTCTGCACAAGAGCTCTTCAAACCAACATGACACATCTTATGACACATGTGCCAACATGACACATCTTATTCTTCAATTCTCATGTCTGAATATATTTCAGTAGTTACCTGTAGAACCTGGAGATTTTATTTATAGCATCAGGAGAGATACTCTCTTAGCTCCTATGCAAACCAACTGTGCACTGGAATAAATGACACTTCTGCTTCCATCAGTTAGTTCTCATCACAACAAGGAAAAATTACATAATCCCAAAAAGATTAGATCCTTCTATTATATTGGCTGGAAGTCACTCTGTTCCAATTAATACTGCATTTGTACAGCCCTTCTCCCTGTTAGTCTGTAAATTGAGGGTTTACTATCTTTTAATTGCCATTGAATGAAGCCCAGCTCCCAGTGACTGTGTGGAAGAAATGCCACCATTTTGATCTCTTACCAGTAACAATCTGTAGCTCTTCTGTAACCATTCCAATCTTCTACTTAATTGTGAACATTTTCTTTATACCTTGTCTTCAAATTCTACTTCCCATAGCCCGCCAAATACAGTTGTTTTTAATAGTCCAGCCTCATTTCCATCAGCAGGCCAGAAATACTGAATTTCTGCTTGCTGATCATCACCTCAGAGGAGCAGTCAGTCTTTATTTTGTCTGGGACTGAATGATTGGTTCTTCTTGCAGTCTAGGGTATTTTTCATAACCATCTGCAGACCCATAATTTGAAACCAACTGTCTTTTTCTCATACTTTCTCAATGTTCAGCTTTCACAGCCCACATATTATCATTAGAAGAAACATTGCTACTGTTTTGATCTTTGCTGTAATGTGAATTATTTTCCCGCACGATCTGGTTTATGTTCTTCATTGTCTTCCAACCTAGGATAAATCTCTTCTTCTCCAGGCCATTGTCCATCATCATCTGTTCTTGGACCCAATAAACAAAACTATCTACCACCTTCATTTCTTTGCTGGAAACTGAATTTACTAAGATGATAGTGGACATTAATTTTATCTTTTTAATATTTAAAACCACCCTACATTTTTTGGTTTGCCTTTTTTGGTTTTCGTAATAAACTCTATGAGGTTTTCCTTGCTTTCAACTAATGAAGTGGGATCATCTGCATATCTCAGATTGTTAGTGTCTCAATCTACAGTTTTGATTCTGTCTGTCATCTCTTCCAAACATGCTAATCCTTTAATAGATTTTCAGAACAAGTCCTCATCTGTCAGCCCCACTAGGTAGACTAGACCATGAAATGAACTCCACAGGATAGCTAAAATTACTTTTATTAAGATTGGCTATAATAACAGAATCTTGTAAGTCTGAGTGTGCTGTACCTCCTTCTTATAGGTCAGTGAATTAAGGAGGTGCCTGTCTGAGCTGCTTCCAAATGTTATCTGGACATACTGAACTTTAAAAAATGTTTGCCTGGACAACAAAGCCTGCATATGTCTGTCAAAGTCATCTCCCTTACTCTCTACATCTTCTCAATCCTAGCCTATTCTGAAGCATTCTGTTTCTCCAAACTCAGCCCTTATAACACTTCTTGTTCATTGCAAAGACTCCTCAGAAAAATAATCAAGTGTTCTGACACACCCATTCATATTAACATATTCTACACCCTGACATGTTTTACACAATTAAAGGGCTTGCTATAATTATTAAAGCAAAAGTAAATGTTTGCGCATTCTCCTGAACATCTGTTTCAAGAGAGCACGAACACAATGACATATACACTGACACACTTTTTGGACTCTAGGCCACACAGTATTCTTCCATATATGTTGACATAGAGCATTTAATATGGACATCCACGTAAGTTACCTGCTTTCATCAAAATGACAAAAACAGCATTGTGCTGACACATTACAAGCTCCACCTCTTTTTGGTGCATGTGTGACATCACAGTGCACATACAAATTGAACAAGATTTGTGTTGTGACAGTGTAACATTCCCTTTATCAGACTGCCCCTCCTTGGTCCTCTCCCAAGGATGCCACTGGCCGTTAACACTTTAACTGCTTCTTCTCATGAAGCTTTAAATGGTCTACTGGACATTTCATCTGTGCGGGTTCTTTCCTATTTGACAGCTGATCTATTGCTTCTCATACTTCACTTTTAGTAGACTTGGTTCTGGAATATATTCTCTCGCTACAAATGTTTTTGTCATTCCATTATCCTGTCTATAAAATATTTCAGTATACAATAGTCTGTCTTCTGTGAATCTCATTGCTTCTGTTAGATCTCTTCAATGGTTAACCTTAAGTAATTCTACTTTACTTGTAAATTTTCCTATGAGTTCTGTCATTTCCTGAAAACCATCTCTCATTTTCTTATTATTTTCCTCTGTTTGTTGACATTATCTTCCTTAGTCCGTTCTTAGTTGATAAAGTTTGCTTTCAGCTGTTGTCCATTCTTGTTGCCAAATGCTTTCATCGTCCAGCTTTCCTTGGCTATCATGATAGCTTGTTCTGAAAGCCACTTGAATCCTTTTTCCTTTGAAATTTTGGGAATATGTTTTTCTGCTTCCGTTTTCACAATGTTTCTTATCTCTTCCGGTAGCTCCTCAGGTTCTCTTTCATATAAATTAAGTATACTGAATATGTTCCTTACATTGATCTTATATATACCCTCCAGGTTAAATCTTGCTGACACACTTACTGCCTTTAATTTTCTGAGTTTAAGTCATACATTTAATACTGAAAATTCGTATTCCTTTCCACAAACCGCCCCTGAAACTGTTCTGGCTGACTAGATTGGCTTTCTCCATCTTCTCTTTCCTGTTACATAGTTGAATTGATTATGCCAATATTGTCTACCTGGTATTGTCTATTGGTGATGCCTAAGTGTGGAATATACACCTATAGTATGTGCTTTCTACATGTTGTATTTAGCCCATCTGACAATTTACTATAAATTCTTCAGTGTCTTCCTCTATTGTTCCGCAATAAGAATATATTGCAATAAGAATGTATAACACTGAAATTCATTTGATACCCACTATAATTGATATAAGGGCTGTGCAATACTTTGGATTCAATTCCAGTAAGGTGCTTCAGAGCTCATGGAGGCACAAATCTGACCCTAGTAGCAGTGTCAGCTGGAATTTTTTCAGAGTCCCTGAAGCTATTGAGCCCTTTTTTCACATCAAAACGTAATCCTCTGGAAAGGAGAATGGTGATTACCACAGATTAAAACCTGAGAAGTGTATACTATGAGAGCATAATTATATTTGGGGAGCCATTCCTTGTATCAGCAACATTGGTATGCCATTACGTCAGGACAAGTTAAAAGAAGCTCATACAATTATTCATTTAGAAAGGAATACTCAAAAACATTTAGGTTATTGGTTCAAAGCTCAGATCCAGGTTACTGGAATCGACACCAACCAGTGTGCCAGGACATAGTCAGTTCCTATGGAGTCATTTTCTGGAAACTGAAAAATTGGAGCATCTCTAGAATGGTCTCATCCCAAGATTATTTTACTAGTCCTGTAGGCTTCATTTGCTCTGTATTAGAAGGTCCCCTGAGAGCTATCTTCATATTTTGCCATAGTCATCACATTTCTCACTCCAGTTGCTCTTCATGGGTTCAGAGTATGATAGTTGAATCTAGACAATCATGGATCCTTCAAACTTTGAAATTATTCTATGTTTATCATTAAGATGGTTTTCTATTTGCTGTCCTAATGGCTTATGGAACTTGGCCACTTTATCTGCCAAACTGGCCTCTTGTGTTTGTCATAAATATGGGTCATGCTACAATTTGTATTGTTTTTATTCTTTTTGTTTTTATTCTTTTATTGTTTTATGGGTCATGCTCTGACCCATCTTTTGGTCCCTAGACAGCAGGAAGTGATCTTACAATCTTCCTGTCCTAAGTATAAGCACCCTAAACAGGAAACCATCCAGAAAGTCATAGTTAATTCAATAAGACCAATGACTATTTTCTGGGCCACTGAGACTAGAATTATGATTCAGGAATTATGCAAGATAGTGACTTTCACAGTTTTACCAAAAGACTGAAATCAGTACAGGATCAGTATTCTTGCTCCATTTAAAGTTTCAGCAAAAGAGTGTTTTGGAATATAGTGAGGTCTTGAGTCTAAGCAAAGTTTTTCCATCTTGGCATATTGTGTATTGTTTTGAAACACTCCACTGCATAGACCACAAAATGACAGTAAGAAACATAAATAAGAGAACGTATTTACTTGTGAATGCGTGTGTTTCATTTGGACCAGTATTTTAGTTTCAGGGGCCCATATTCCCAAGTATTCAAGGATAATTCTGATTGTTGTTTCGCTAATAATAGTTGACTGAAAAGTCAAGTGGTGCAAACCTGGACCCCATTTTGCTCTACTGAACCTTCCATGTTCACATGTGGCTTCAGTGCCTCAGATGCAGCCTTTTAAATTATTAAGTCTGTGTTCCCTGTGAATAAGAGGTAGCTTATGAGGTATATGGATGGTTATTGCTATATTAATTAATAGCAGATTCTGAAAGGGAAGTGATAGAACTTACTTGTAGACAGAATGGAAGTGAAGTTTTCATCTGGAAGTGAAAAGAAGGCAAATTTATGTTTGTTTTTTTCCAGGCTGCAGCAGTGGTTCTTAATCTGCCCAGATATTTGTTGTTCTGTACCTAGATTTTTATTTCATTATCCTCTTTGTTCTGTACAGTGACCCTGAAAATAGGAATGGGCTGCTGCTTACTTTCCTTCCCCTCTTATAAATTTGGGATGTAAGTCGTCAAATGAATGGTGAACAATTCGGAATTACTTCTTTCCATTATACCAAATTAAATTATGAAATTTGCTACCACAAGTTGTAGCCATGGTCACTGGCTTGGACAGATTTTAAAAGGGACTTGACAGATTCATGGAGGATAAGACTGTCAGTAACTGATCATCATGATGAGCATTTATTGCTTCAGAGGTAGTATTCTTCTTAATATTAGTGGCTTCTAGCGCACTCTGTCTTTTGTAAAGTATTGGTCATTGATAAAGCTTTTGGTTGAGAACATTTTGGAGGAAATTTAAATTCAAGTAGTTTTCTGATAATGTTTTTATTGATTTTTCTTTTTCTCTTTGTTTCCTCTTTATGAGGATTACTTTCATTTATCCTTGGAATAATGATAGTGGTGATATTAACATCTTGTTCAGAGTTCTGTAGAGATTTTTTAGTTTTCTTTAAAATTATACAATGTGGTCAGTTCTATATAATCAATTATTTAATAAAATATTGAACTTTAATTTTTGTGACAATTGCAAACTCCCTGCTTTTTTACTGATATTTTATCCTTTTATACACTACTTTTTTCTTTTTCTCCTTTTTGTAGTTATTAATTTTGGTTTTTTATTTTTTTTAATTTAAACATTTTGTTTCAATACTTCACAAAAAACATGTTTCAATTAAAAAAAGAAAAAAGAGATGGAACTTTTATTTTTGAGATTTCCCTCTTTTCCTTCAGATTTCTTTTTCTGCTCCATATTCAATCTTGCTAGATTTCCAGATTATGGAAACTGGAGGTTCCTCTGCTTGGCTGAAATGGATAGATATAAGATTTGTACTTTTTTTTTTTTTTTTAAGTAGACTTACAGGAGAAGAATATCTGCTTTTGTGAAATGTGGGAAAAGGTTTTTCTGAAAATCTGTATTTCAGCAAACATCTGAAACATCTACATTTCAATTGGTGAAAACTAAATTTGAATTTGCAGAACAATAATAGATAGCATCTATATACTCATATAGTAATGCATGTAAATACTGTGCATGTAATGTATAATTTAAATAAAGGATATGATTTTTCTGTCAACCAATTGTTACATTTCACTAACTTTTTTCCTTTCTGTGCTGTTGATTAATGTGCTCAACTAACTCTAAAATACTAATGTTTTCATTGAAGTGATGCATGTACAAGACAAGAATTCACTAACCTTACTATGGCATGTTCTTCCAGATGGGGATCGGAGTGATAATATTGTGATAGTTTCTAATGAGGAGATTCCTGAGCACACTGTTACTAGTGGTGAAGATCAACATACTAACCTAGAAAATGAGCTTGATTCTGATGGTAATTCAACTACATGGCTATTTTACAACCTTTCCGTGACTAACTTTAATTTCATTGTCAGTACCATGTAATTTGTTAGCATAGTATTATAATTGCTTCGATTCATTTGCTTTTCATAAATGCCTTCTCATGCATTTTTAGCAATGTTACAATTAACAATGAACTAAGGGTTGGTATTTTTTAATTTCTGGAGTACATTTGTTATCAATACTGAATGTAAATGTAATGGGAATTGGTAAACATAGTTCTTCATACACTAGTATTTGTTGTTATTGCCAAAAGCCTGTAAGTGTTTTGTGAATTACAAGTAAAAACAATTATACTTGAAGGCTGTCATAGCAGTCCTGTGCACATTTGTTTGGAATTATGTCCTACTGGATTTTGAGTCTTAATTCCAACAATATATGTATATCACAAAGCATAGGTCAAGGCTATGGATCATTTGAAACAAGAAATGTTGACAAAAAATTGGCAAATGAAATGTACAACCTGAGCAATAAGGATACAATTACACAATTCCTATAATCATGGCAACTTTTTTGTTCCAGTCAAGTATATTCATGTTAATGGCAGCAAACACAAGTTCAAAACTTACTATTCATTGTAAAGGAATATAATGCTTTCTAGTCTTTCAAGAGCACTGTTAGGAAGGCACTGTTTGATGCAAATGATCTAAATTGAGGACAGATCCTGATCCAGAACTATATACTTAAGTTAAAGCCAGTTGCGGTGTAATGAGTCTCAAAAGTGACCATGATTTGACAAAAAAATTGAAAGAGTTTTGAAGAAGTCTAACATATATGCTCCCATTCTTTTGACTTTCCACAAACTGCTAGACTCTGGTTGTTCTCCAACATCTTACTTAGGATGGGGGCTAGTTTGGTTTTTTGTTTGTTTGTTCATTTTGTTTTTTGTTTTTGATTTTTTGCTGTTTGGGTTTTTGTGGAGGTTTTGGTTCTGTCTTCTGATTGGTTGTTTTCTTTTTCCTTGATATACCTTGTTTTCTTTTCATTTTTTAATATGTAAGCTGCCCAGAGTCACCCCAGAATCAGGCAATGGATGGATGGATGGATGGATGGATGGATGGATGGATGGATGGATGGATGGATGAAGCTATTCAACTAATAAGTTTGTCTCTCTGAAACTAATGATAGTAATCTACTTTCAGACTTCTTTAAGCTGAACCTACAAGAGACAGTTTTTCTTCTGTGCTACAAAGTACACTGAAATATCACATTATAGGGATCCTCTGTGCTGTTGTTGGCCTTTTCTTTATTCCCCCCTTCTTTCTGGCAACAATATCCAATATACATTTTTCCCTTTCCTAAAAATTATTTACTGCAATTTGGTCTGAAATCAGGTTCATCTGTATTCAGAATATTATAATGATAGAAACAGTTTCTTGAAGGAAAAAGCCTTTTAGTAATTAACACATACAGTGTAGCAAAGAGAGAGAGAATGTGGTAGCATTGAAGATTGGTGGTCTTTTCTGGATTTCTGTCAGACTATTGTATTTGCTGTGAACCAGAACTTGGTATTTAATTCTCCTAGATTATTTCCAGTAAAAAGCCTGGTAGTAAGTTCTTCTAGGGCTTCTTTTGCTGGATGGAGGTGGGGAGGAATGTTCAAGAATTCAGGAAAGATGTGATTGAACTCATAAGTTTTTTCCCCTTAAAATCATCTTCACGTCCTTCCGTTTCTTTTTGTAGAATGAAGACATTTTCTTTTATTTCAGTAATATTAGCATATTCAGAGTGTTTTCCTCATAATTCCTAGAACTCTGTGCAGCAGAAGAAAGTTGAAGCTCATACAGAAAGGCCATGTAAAGAATTCAGCGGTGGTGAGATTTAAACTGGGAACATTCAAATTCATTTAACACTTCTCCACAGCAGTTCCTATTTCCCCACCTCTTAAAATGGTTTAATATGTGAGTAGTAATTTTGTTTAGGGAGGGTCTTAGTGAAAGGTTTCAGTCTTTTCTGTTTTTAGAATAAGGAGCATATTTTGCTGATCGAACTTTGAATGTTACAATCATACAACTAGATAGGATATCAAGGGAACTGTAATCAGATCCTCACTTTTTTAAAAGCTAGGCGATTGGATTATGACTGCAGCACTGGAGGGAGAGGAAGACATTGGATAAGCAACCCAAGATGAAAGGATTCACACACATACTCTCAGTGCCATGGTTTTAATCTGATTTTCCTCTCCCTACTCCATGCAGCTGCTATTAAAAGTGTTAAAAATGGCAGGAGAAATTATCAAGATCTTCCAGCATTATATCTTCTTTGGCTCACAGTAGCCTAGCTCTACCTACTATAATATATATAGTGAGACCTGTTATTCTCACTTTTTCATATAGATGTTGATGGAGAAATGAATGTAGCTATTACATGTATGGCTAGAAGACTGAGTTCAAATTCTTGATCAAGCAGACACTGACAAACCATTTCAGCCTTAGTTCCTGACCTGTCAAGTGAAAATAAAGACACCCTGGCCAAGGATTAGAGATGAGGCTATAAAAGCATTTTGCCCGTTGGAAATTCTACAAATGGCCTTCAGCTGAAAGAAGGCCATTTGTAGAATTTTTGGCTGAAAAATGGGATATGAATCCATAAATAAAGAATGTGTCCACAGTCTCATTTGAAGAAACATGGAGTTTGTTCAGGATAAATTCTTCATATAATACTATACTGTATATGAATAGGCTGCTTTGCCTCTCACTAGTTCCAACATGGCAAGGCTGAAACTCATGAAGACTGTAATTACTGCACTTTCCCAATATTCTAAAGTGGAAATTAAGCAGTACTTATACAAGCAGTCCAACTGAACTTGAAGCTGCCATCTTGCTTAAATAATGGGTCTGGACAACTTTCTCCAGTACTACAGTTCCCATCATTTCCAATGAAAATGTCAGTTGGGAGGACACCAGATTACAGAAGAATGGATTAGGCTGAAAACAATACTATGTATAAACTGAGAGCATAGTGACATTTTCAACATTCAAACCAAAGTAGAAAGTACAAGGATATGCCAAGATATGTTTCTAAATTTAATAACATAAATTACAGTATTTGTTATGTTGTAACTGTTCTCAGAGTAATATTTAGAAAATGTTAAGTCCTTTAGTAATGTGCAAATAACTATTTCATGTTTCAGATCACTAAAATAACGAATATATACATGCATCAGATTATTACCCTGGTTAGATTGTTTCATAGACAGCTTATCAATATGTGCTGCTGAAGTATGATTAGTCCAACTTCTGAATTCAGCAGAAATTAATTGAAATAAAATATACTTAGAATTAATGTTTAAATATAAAACAAAAAAGATACATTACATAAGTGCATATTGCAGGAAGAAGAGTTTACCACCCAGCTGTATTGATAAAATTAATTTGATATCTTCAGCCCTAAATAAATTTACTTCTAAACAAATTGTAGGAAAATCAGTTGGATTTCATTTATATAAATGCATTTACTTATTGGCCATAATACACCAGGAGCCCCAAAGTTACTGAGTTGGAACGGGATGAAGGCAGGAATCAAAACAGAGTCCATTTTTAAAATGTATTGTTAGGATTCAGTTTTCCCTTTTACCTCATGGGCAAATCATTATTGCTGTAATATCTCTTAAGTTCTACATTCTGTATTCGATTTCCATATCAGCTGCAATTTAAAGATTACAACTAGAGTAATACAAATATTGTTTTTTAAATAGATGCATTATTATAGTAACTCTGCATTAAATCTCTCTCTCTCTTTCTTGCTCTCTGTGTTGCACTGTGGTCTTTGCATATGTAGCTGAACAGAACAGCAAGTTGGTGGATTTGAAGCTGAAGAAACTCCTAGACGCTCAGCCACAGGTGGCAAATTCACTTTCCAGCACAACTCCAAAACCAGTTACTGATACCACTGAGCCAATGTTTACGGTAACAAAAAACTTTTCCTGTAATACCTGTGCCTTTTGGATTCTGATTTGCATTTCATAGTGAAGAATCCCAATTTTTTTCTAAGTTCTTCAAAGTTTACAGTGCTGTAAAACCACTTTTTATAGCCATATAAAGAGATTTGAATTACATTTTGCCTATGTGTTGATAGATATTTCTCTCATAATTGCAACTTGGTTAATTATGATGGCTTCATTTGGCTATTATGCTATGAAATAATAGATTATATGTTGGTAATCTTTATTTTAATTAAAATCCATTTTTCTTTATGGGTGTATTGGCTGTATGAAAAATACCGAAATTCATATTACTGGCTAACTCAAAGCCAGTAATATAAAGCTGTCACAGTCTTGTAATATTAATTTGGCCTAATAAACATATTGCCCTAACACATATTTGGAAATGTATTTCAACTCTTAAATCACTTATTGTACCCTCTACCTTCTTAAGCTAGTTCTTTAATGTGGGGTAAAGCTCCTTTGGGGCCTGTTTTAAGAATTACTCTTTCTTCTTGCTTTAGTGGCATCTTTAGTTAAACTTTTGCATAAACTCTAAATGATTTTAAGATGTGGATTATAGGAAATGCATTTGTGTCTTAGCAGTAGAGCCATTCTGCCGTATTATTTGTCGGTGGCAGGGACTTGTCTACATATACATAAGCTTTGATAGATTTGTTGGTGCATCTACTCAGCTTATTGTCTTCATTAGCCATAGCTATTACTCCTAAGGGAAAAGATTTGGATGGCTGTGAGGACAGTCCACTTGTATAACTTTTCACCCACCTGCAGACTGGGGGTGTATGGCCTGCTGAGTGAAAGGATTTCCTTCCCCAGATACAGAGATGCTTTGAAGTCTCAAAACAATGACTTTCATTGCTTTTTCCCTTACACTGTCGGTTCCGATAAATTGGTGATGAAAGTGCAGCAGCAGCAGCAGCAGCAGCAGAGGACTTTCAGTCTCTATCTTTGAACAAAGAGAAGCTTGGATCAAGTCTGATTTTTTGCGTTCAATTTAGCTTTCTGCAGTGGATTTAATGCAAAATGAAGCTGGCCTTGGAATAATACAATGGATTGAAAAGGCTAACTGAATTAGTGGGCTTAGAGGAATACATTTGTAAAGTGGCAGAAGTCCCTAGTCATAAAAAGGCTTCTTAAAATGGGATTTACTGGCTAATCGCACTGATATTTTAACATGTTGCCAGCCTAAAAAATTAGCCATGTTTGTTTATTTTGGTAAAGACTTGCATTTCGACTGTCAAATGGCTGTTGTATGAAGAGCTTGAAGAGATCCTTTTCTTAGAAGAATGAAATTATCGCATCTTGATTGTTGAAAAATAATTCTAGAATGAGTGATGCTTTTAAGAAATAAAATTAACTCCATAAATGGCTGACTAGTTCCCTCCATTAGGCCAATTTCATTCAGATAAAAAGGCACCCCCCCATCCCCAGAAAAACACTTTTTATTCTAATTGCACACACTGAAGGAGAGGACCTTTCATTTCTGCTGTGTTCTCCTTTTTTTTTTTTTTTTAGTTAGTGCTACAAAAAGTATAGCTGGATCCGAACACCTTCTTTAATGCTGCATGAAAAAAATATGTGGTGTCCATCTGTTCACTTAGAGCTTTCGGCATTGACTTGGATTTGTGTTTCTAATAAAATGCAGTTTACACATTTATAAATAGGCATTCTGTGTTTGTGGAAAAGGATAAACTGTTACCTTCCCTGGAGGATTCTGTATCCCAGGCCTCCTTGAGGCTAGAGAATAGGCCGTTGGAGAACTCCCTCATTACCAATTGTCTCAATGCAGAGGAAGGGCAAAGTCTTGGTAGCTTTTGATAACCAGTTTCAGCATTCAGCAGGCTTAGCTATTAGTCATGCATCTTAGCCTTTCCCTATTTACTTTCAAAACACTTAATAAAAATAATAATAGATTAGGTATAAAATGAAATATTTGTTTGGTACACAGCATCTCGGTATCTGCAGTTTCCACACACGGCGGTGGTTTAGTCTTCTGGGATATTTCACATTGATAGATCCATTTGAATGTATTACCATAGGAAGCTCTGGAAAATGGTAATTGTAGTTTCCTTAGCTGTCAAAGGGTTTATTTATAAATCTGGATTCATAAAGTTATGGCTAATGAAACACAGTGTACCGGGATGGTGTTATAACCTTACTTTTTATTTGCCATCCAGCATTAGTGACTCATCTCAATGGACATAAAATTAGAAAAGATTCTTCATATTATACAAGAAGAATACGTGGCTCCATTCAGAATGACCGAATTTTTTACTGGGGCAAATCATGTGTGCAAAAGACTAGAGGCAGTATGCAAATTAAACAGAGATATGATGTTTTAAAATATACATACTGTTCTAGGAACCCTAATATATACATGGTATTCTGAGTATCCCAGTTGGCAAATGGTAATCTTTGCCTCCAGTCAGAGTGGATGCTGCTAACAGATCTTGGTATCTCCAAGAACCCCGGCTGAAGTGCCGTGGCCAGAGTAATAACCAAAGGAGCTTATTTTGCCAAAACCTCTTTGGGGAGGTCCCGTGCATTTTTGGCTCCTGGTATAATTGTTATCTGACACAAGCAACTGAGTAGTTGGTTTTTCTCTGCATATTGCTCTCCTCCTGAAATCCACCTTCCTGATTATCCTGTTTGCAGTTATAAACAATAGAACGTGATGCTCACTTTTGTTTTTGTTCTGTTTTTCTGGCAGAATGAGACAGAGGAACATGCTGAGCGATTCCAAAAAGCAGCTGAACGTTTTAGAAATCCTGTTGTTTTCAGCAAGGATTCAACAGTCAGAAAAACGCAGCTTCAGTCGTTCAGTCAATATGTTGAAAGCAGACCAGGTAGGCAGAAATGCTCTTTTAAAAAAATTCTCCTCCAGCCCCAACCTTATGACTTAATAATATTTAACAATAAATAATATGGTGAGTCCACTTTTCAATACACAAATATCAAGTATTATAATAATTTTTCATGTCTTTCCTCTCCTTTTTTTTTCAGAGATGAAAAGGCAGAGATCAATACAGGAAGATAGAAAGAGAGGCAATGAGGAGAAGGCAGCGATAACTGAAACTCAGAGGAAGCCATCAGAAGATGAAGTGCTTAATGTATATTAATTTTTTGTCTGGTTTCATGATTGCTGATAATTCTCAACTGTATGTGGAAATAGTGCCTTTATTTGTTAAAATGAGATGTTAGGTTTTCTTAGATGTCAATCTCCATTGCATTCAAAGCGGAGTGAGAGGGCTGTGCTGTTGAATTAGTCTGCAGCGTGGTGATAATTGTCAGATAAAAAAATGAATTTTTCAGAGTTCCACAGCTCCAGCTTCCTTGAGACGTTTCCATCAGGGCACTTCCCATAAAGAGATTCCAGTATTGATCGACCGGGAGGATTTTAATTATTACAATAGCAGATACCGCAGAGCTGCAGTTA